>NC_135145.1:0-1250000 GCF_051014445.1 Colletes latitarsis | reverse complement strand
CTGGGGTTTTTTCGTGTTTGAATCACGTAGTAATGTGGTAACACATTGAAGCAGTCAATTAAACCTGGTTTCGATGAATATTTTAGAGGATAACACCGGATAGGTCTGGGATAGGTCCGGGATATGCCCGCATCTGGCTCATGATTTTGCCTTCTTCGCATACTTGTTGGCCAGATCCTGGGTTTTTTTCGTGTTTGAATCACGTAGCAATGTGGTAACACACTGAAGCAGTCAATTAAACCTGGTTTCGATCAATATTTCAGAGGATAACACCGGTTAGGTCTGGGTTAGGTCTGGGATATGCGCGCATCTGGCTTATACTTTCACCTTTTTCGCAAACTTGTTGGCCAGATCCTGGGTTTTATCCGTGTTTGAATCACGTAGTAATGTGGTAACACACTGAAGCAGTCAATTAAACCTGGTTTCGATGAATATTTTAGAGGATAACACCGGTTAGGTCTGGGTTAGGTCTGGGTTATGCCCGCATCTGGCTCATGATTTTGCCTTCTTCGCATACTTGTTGGCCAGATCCTGGGTTTTTTTCGTGTTTGAATCACGTAGGAATGTGGTAACACACTGAAGCAGTCAATTAAACCTGGTTTCGATCAATATTTCAGAGGATAACACCGGTTAGGTCTGGGTTATGCCCGCATCTGGCTCATGATTTTGCCTTCTTCGCATACTTGTTGGCCAGATCCTGGGTTTTTTTCGTGTTTGAATCATGTAGTAATGTGGTAACACACTGAAGCAGTCAATTAAACCTGGTTTCGATCAATATTTTAGAGGATAACACCGGTTAGGTCTGGGTTAGGTCTGCGTTATGCCCTCATCTGGCTCATGATTTTGCCTTCTTCGCATACTTGTTGGCCTGATCCTGGGTTTTTTTCGTGTTTGAATCACGTAGTAATGTGGTAACACACTGAAGCAGTCAATTAAACCTGGTTTCGATCAATATTTTAGAGGATAACACCGGTTAGGTCTGGGATAGGTCCGGGATATGCCCGCATCTGGCTCATGATTTTGCCTTCTTCGCATACTTGTTGGCCAGATCCTGGGTTTTTTTCATGTTTGAATCACGTAGTAATGTGGTAACACACTGAAGCAGTCAATTAAACCTGGTTTCGATCAATATTTTAGAGGATAACACCGGTTAGGTCTGGGATAGGTCCGGGATATGCGCGCATCTGGCTTATACTTTCGCCTTTTTCGCAAACTTGTTGGCTAGATCCTGGGTTTTTTTCGGGTTTGAATAACGCAGTAATGTGGTACCACACTGAAGCAGTCAATTAAACCTGGTTTCGATCAATATTTTAGAGGATAACACCGGTTAGGTCTGGGATAGGTCCGGGATATGCCCGCATCTGGCTTATACTTTCGCCTTCTTCGCATACTTGTTGGCCAGATCCTGGGTTTTTTCCGTGTTTGAATCACGTAGTAGTGTGGTACCACACTGAGGCAGTCAATTAAACCTGGTTTCGACGAATATTTTAGAGGATAACACCGGTTAGGTCTGGGTTAGGTCCGGGATATGCGCGCATCTGGCTTATACTTTCGCCTTTTTCGCAACTTGTTGGCTAGATCCTGGGTTTTTTTCGGGTTTGAATAACGCAGTAATGTGGTACCACACTGAAGCAGTCAACTAAACCTGGTTTCGATCAATATTTTAGAGGATAACACCGGTTAGGTCTGGGTTAGGTCTGGGTTATGCCCGCATCTGGCTCATGATTTTGCCTTCTTCTCATACTTGTTGGCCAGATCCTGGGTTTTTTTCGTGTTTGAATCACGTAGTAATGTGGTAACACACTGAAGCAGTCAATTAAACCTGGTTTCGATCAATATTTCAGAGGATAACACCGGTTAGGTCTGGGTTAGGTCGGGGTTATGCCCGCATCTGGCTCATGATTTTGCCTTCTTCGCATACTTGTTGGCCAGATCCTGGGTTTTTTCGTGTTTGAATCACGTAGTAATGTGGTAACACACTGAAGCAGTCAATTAAACCTGGTTTCGATCAATATTTCAGAGGATAACACCGGTTAGGTCTGGGTTAGGTCTGGGTTATGCCCGCATCTGGCTCATGATTTTGCCTTCTTCGCATACTTGTTGGCCAGATCCTGGGTTTTTTTCGTGTTTAAATCACGTAGAAATGTGGTAACACACTGAAGCAGTCAATTAAACCTGGTTTCGATCAATATTTCAGAGGATAACACCGGTTAGGTCTCTGTTAGGTCTGGGAAATGCGCGCATCTGGCTTATACTTTCGCCTTTTTCGCAAACTTGTTGGCCAGATCCTGGGTATTTTTCGTGTTTGAATCACGTAGTAATGTGGTAACACACTGAAGCAGTCAATTAAACCTGGTTTCGATCAATATTTCAGAGGATAACACCGGTTAGGTCTGGGTTAGGTCTGGGTTATGCCAGCATCTGGCTCATGATTTTGCCTTCTTCGCATACTTGTTGGCCAGATCCTGGGCTTTTTTCGTGTTTGAATCACGTAGTAATGTGGTAATACACTGAAGCAGTCAATAAAACCTGGTTTGGATCAATATTTTAGAGGATAACACCGGTTAGGTCTGGGTTAGGTCTGGGTTATGCCCGCATCTGGCTCACGGCTTTGCCTTCTTCGCATACTTGTTGGCCAGATCCTGGGGTTACTTCGTGTTTGAATCACGTAGTAATGTGGTAACACACTGAAGCAGTCAATTAAACCTGGTTTCGATCAATATTTCAGAGGATAACACCGGTTAGGTCTGGGTTAGGTCTGGGTTATGCCAGCATCTGGCTCATGATTTTGCCTTCTTCGCATACTTGTTGGCCAGATCCTGGGCTTTTTTCGTGTTTGAATCACGTAGTAATGTGGTAATACACTGAAGCAGTCAATAAAACCTGGTTTCGATCAATATTTTACAGGATAACACCGGTTAGGTCTGGGTTAGGTCTGGGATATGCGCGCATCTGGCTTATACTTTCGCCTTTTTCGCAAACTTGTTGGCTAGATCCTAGGTTTTTTTCGGGTTTGAATAACGCAGTAATGTGGTACCACACTGAAGCAGTCAATTAAACCTGGTTTCGATCAATATTTTAGAGGATAACGCCGGTTAGGTCTGGGTTATGTCTGGGAAATGCGCGCATCTGGCTTATACTTTCGCCTTTTTCACAAACTTGTTGGCCAGATCCTGGGTTTTTTTCGTGTTTGAATCATGTAGTAAAGTGGTAACACACTGAAGCAGTCAATTAAACCTGGTTTCGATCAATATTTTAGAGGATAACACCGGTTAGGTCTGGGTTAGGTCTGGGTTATGCCCGCATCCCGCCCATGATCTTGCCTTCTTCGCATACTTGTTGGCCAGATCCTGGGTTTTTTTCGTGTTTGAATCACGTAGTAATGTGGTAATACACTGAAGCAGTCAATAAAACCTGGTTTCGATCAATATTTTAGAGGATAACACCGGTTAGGTCTGGGTTAGGTCTGGGTTATGCCCGCATCTGGCTCATGATTTTGCCTTCTTCGCATACTTGTTGGCCAGATCCTGGGTTTTTTTCGTGTTTAAATCACGTAGTAATGTGGTAACACACTGAAGCAGTCAATTAAACCTGGTTTCGATCAATATTTCAGAGGATAACACCGGTTAGGTCTGTGTTAGGTCTGGGAAATGCGCGCATCTGGCTTATACTTTCGCCTTTTTCGCAAACTTGTTGGCCAGATCCTGGGTATTTTTCGTGTTTGAATCACGTAGTAATGTGGTAACACACTGAAGCAGTCAATTAAACCTGGTTTCGATCAATATTTCAGAGGATAACACCGGTTAGGTCTGGGTTAGGTCTGGGTTATGCCAGCATCTGGCTCATGATTTTGCCTTCTTCGCATACTTGTTGGCCAGATCCTGGGCTTTTTTCGTGTTTGAATCACGTAGTAATGTGGTAATACACTGAAGCAGTCAATAAAACCTGGTTTGGATCAATATTTTAGAGGATAACACCGGTTAGGTCTGGGTTTGGTCTGGGTTATGCCCGCATCTGGCTCACGGCTTTGCCTTCTTCGCATACTTGTTGGCCAGATCCTGGGGTTACTTCGTGTTTGAATCACGTAGTAATGTGGTAACACACTGAAGCAGTCAATTAAACCTGGTTTCGATCAATATTTCAGAGGATAACACCGGTTAGGTCTGGGTTAGGTCTGGGTTATGCCCGCATCTGGCACATGATTTTGCCTTCTTCGCATACTTGTTGGCCAGATCCTGGGCTTTTTTCGTGTTTGAATCACGTAGTAATGTGGTAATACACTGAAGCAGTCAATAAAACCTGGTTTCGATGAATATTTTAGAGGATAACACCGGTTAGGTCTGTGTTAGGTCTGGGAAATGCGCGCATCTGGCTTATACTTTCGCCTTTTTCGCAAACTTGTTGGCCAGATCCTGGGTATTTTTCGTGTTTGAATCACGTAGTAATGTGGTAACACACTGAAGCAGTCAATTAAACCTGGTTTCGATCAATATTTCAGAGGATAACACCGGTTAGGTCTGGGTTAGGTCTGGGTTATGCCAGCATCTGGCTCATGATTTTGCCTTCTTCGCATACTTGTTGGCCAGATCCTGGGCTTTTTTCGTGTTTGAATCACGTAGTAATGTGGTAACACACTGAAGCAGTCAATTAAACCTGGTTTCGATCAATATTTCAGAGGATAACACCGGTTAGGTCTGGGTTAGGTCTGGGTTATGCCAGCATCTGGCTCATGATTTTGCCTTCTTCGCATACTTGTTGGCCAGATCCTGGGCTTTTTTCGTGTTTGAATCACGTAGTAATGTGGTAACACACTGAAGCAGTCAATTAAACCTGGTTTCGATGAATATTTTAGAGGATAACACCGGTTAGGTCTGGGATAGGTCCGGGATATGCCCGCATCTGGCTCATGATTTTGCCTTCTTCGCATACTTGTTGGTTAGATCCTGGGTTTTTTCCGTGTTTGATCACGTAGTAATGTGGTAACACACTGAAGCAGTCAATAAAACCTGGTTTCGATCAATATTTTACAGGATAACACCGGTTAGGTCTGGGTTAGGTCTGGGATTTGCGCGCATCTGGCTTATACTTTCGCCTTTTTCGCAAACTTGTTGGCCAGGTCCTGGGTATTTTCCGTGTTTGAATCACGTAGTAATGTGGTAACACACTGAAGCAGTCAATTAAACCTGGTTTCGATCAATATTTCAGAGGATAACACCGGTTAGGTCTGGGTTAGGTCTGGGTTATGCCCTCCCTCAGGGGCTGTGTCCGGCCAGGTGTCCGGCGCAGTACGGGGCGTAGCGACCCCGAGGTACCTGATGCTAATCACACCGTAAGCCTCCTGTTGGTCGTCGCAACGACCCATTCGCAACTCCATTTTTGGTTTTGTGAATGGTACGTGACGGCAGGAGGACCGGGGGCCTTGGCTTAACTGCCTGGGCCGCGAGTATGGTGACTCTATAAAATCGCCCTCTAATCCTTAGTTATGGTGCGCGGCGATGGGATGCATGGTTGGGAGAGGAGGCCCAATCCCTAGCGACCACCTCCGGGGGCACCTGCCAAACCCCCGGAGTATTAGGCTTCCCCAGGTATGGCGGCTCTGCCTGGGGTGACCTTCTTTCCGACCCTACTCGTGGGATGACTAATGGATCCAAACAATAAAACCAAAATGGGGGGTATGGGGAATGAAGGTGGGAGGAAAAAGGGAGGTAGCGCGGGATCGCGGATCGCGGCCGCTGCTGCCTCACAGCGTGAGGAGAGTGGTGTGAAGTCTCGTGTAGCGGCTTCGACGGGGAGGAAGCGCCAGGCTGACCCGGTAGAGGCGGGTATTGTCTCACCCTGCTACTCGGCCGAATCGTCAGAGGAGTGGCACGAGGTGGCCGGGAAGCGAAAAAAGAAGTGGAGGGACGTCTTGGGGGAGAAGCTCCGCGCCCAGATGAAGAGAAAGGAGGAGGAGGCGCTCCATACGGAGATCCTCGACGAGACGGAGAAGGTCCTCGAGGTGGCCGAGAAGTCGGCTAATCTTAAAGGAACCGCGGTGAGGGACTTGAAGTTCGCGGCAGAATTTATCCGGGTGGCAGCGACCGAGCTACAGACGCGTCTTTCGGTCGTCTCCACCCAAAGGTCACAAGAGCTGAAGCTGGAAGTGGAGCTGCAGGAGGCGCGACGGGAACTGGCGGCTCTGAAGGGTCAGGGTGGAGATGAACCCCCGCCACCCTTGGAAATGCAGAGAACATCGGCCGCGCCCGTTTTAACGGATGGCATCGCGGAAGACACCCCAATTCCGGATTCGGATCCTTATCCCGAAACCTCCCCGCCCATAGCAGGCGATGCAGGCGAGGTTGTGGGAGTGCTGGCGGAGAAGCGAGGGGAGATTGCAGCCCCTACCTTGTCTGTTGTGTCTGCCTCCTCGGCAGACGTGGAAGCCCTGGTGAGGGGCGTGGAAGCGGTGATAGAGGGGCGATTTCGGGCGCTGCGGGAGGAGATTATTCTCTCCCTTGCACGCCCGGCCGTCCCTTCTTCAGCTCCTAGGGCGCGGCCACGGGACACTAGATCGGCAGCTATGCCCCGACTCGAGTATCGGGCGCCGACGTCGCCCCAGATGATAACGAGGGGTGGAACCGCTGCCAACAGGAGGACGAGGAAGAGGAGGGAGCAGAGGGCCAGGCAGAGACTAAGACTGGCCGCCCTCTGTCCTACCTCTTCCTCGTCCAAACCCTCGGAATCTGGAGCGGCTACGAGCACCTGTAAAGGTCTGGAAACCCGCCCCCATCATCGACGCCTCACCCAACCAACTACCAATCCTTCGTCACTACCACCATCCACACCCATGGTTCCGGGAAAGAGGGCGGTTGGACATACGTGGGCTGACACGGTGAGGCGTTGACGGGCCAAGCATCATCCCGTCCAGGCCGCCGTAACTGCCGCCCAGGTCCGCCCAACGACCACCCAGGCCTCCTCCTCTTTAGTGCAGTTGGGCGGAAAAGGCCCCCATCCCCAAACTAGGGGGGCAACTAGATCGACCCCGATGGCCAGCCGTCCGCCAAAAACGGCGGCGGTGGCCATCGATGCGGTGGAGGGCTCGGCTGCCGTCTTGGCCGAGGCAATGTCGAGGGCGCGGGCGAACATCAAGCTCGCGGACCTCGGCATCGCTGAGGTCAAGACGAAGCGGGCTATTACGGGGGGACTCTTGCTCGAGATTCCCGGGCCCGAGGGGGAGGCCAAGGCAGACGCCTTGGCCGCCAAGCTGAAGGAGACCCTAACCGGGATGGCGGTTAGGGTGGCCCGCCCAACCAAGCGGGCCGAGCTGAGGGTGAGTGGCTTGGACGACGCCGCCACTCCAGCAGAGGTCCGCTTTGCCATAGCGGCCCTGGGAGAGTGCCCAGAGGAGGGGGTCCAAGTGGGCGATATTCGTAGGACCCTCAGGACCCTGGGTACCGTGTGGGTTAGGTGCCCCTTAACAGCCGCCATTAAAATTGCGGCGGCTAGAAAAGTCAAGGTGGGTTGGACCTCCGCGAAAGTGGACGTCCTTCCGCCGCGCCCTATGCAGTGCTACCGCTGTCTCGAGACAGGCCATGTCAGGCAGCGGTGCACAGCTTCTGTGGATCGGAGTGACCGCTGCTACAAGTGCGGTTCCTCCGGCCACCGCGCCAGACAGTGTGGCGCGGCGTCTCCGGTGTGTCCATTATGTGTGGACATACCGGGGAGACCCACAAGGCACCGGTTGGGGGGGCCGGGTTGTGCCCCCCCTCCTAGGCAGGGCCGCCGAGCACGGGCCAAGGAGGTAGTAAAGGGACCGAAGGCAGCCGTTCACGCTCTCCCGTTGGGAAAGGTCAGTAATGCCTCTTCCACTACGACGAGCAAGGAGGCAGAACAGGGGGCTATGGCCTCTCCATCGATGGAGGTAGATCAAGTCGACGGGGGGGATGGGCCCCTCCTGACATCAGAGTCGAAGGGGGAGTGTGAGCACCCCTCCCCAACTAAGAGTAAAGGCCTGGAGGAGGCCGTGAAGTCCTGAAATTCACGCTCCTCCTTCAGGCCAATTTGGCGAGGGCTCGCAGGGCACAGGACATGTTTGTCCACGCCCTGCGGGCCCAAAGGGTAGGCCTGGCCATCGCCGCCGAGCCGTACATGGTTCCCGACCAGCCCAATTGGGTTGGGAGCCTGTGCGGACTGGTAGCGATGGTCTGGGCGTGGCCGCCAGACTCCCCTCCCGTTACCATCCTGCATCGGGGGAGGGGGTTTCTGGCGGTCCAATGGGGGACAATCGCGGTGGTGGGCTGCTACGTGTCGCCCAACTGCGACCTCGCCACATATGCGGCATACCTGGACGGGGTGGGCGATTGTATCAGGAGATGCCTACCCCGCCCGGTACTGGCCCTGGGGGATTTCAATGCTCATGCAGCTGCATGGGGCAACCCCAGGACCAACCGCCGTGGCGAAGCGCTGTTGGGGTGGGCGGCTGAGCACGACCTCCGGCTGGTGAACCAGGGCTCCGAAGCCACTTTCGTAGGGCCGCAGGGAACGTCCGTCATCGATTTGACGTGGGCAACCCCTGCGGCCCTGCGACTCGTGTCGGGGTGGCGAGTGGCCGTAGAGGTGGCCACACTTAGTGACCACCTCTACATCACCATGTCGGCGAGGGCCACCTCTTCTTCGCATACTTGTTGGCCAGATCCTGGGTTTTTTTCGTGTTTGAATCATGTAGTAATGTGGTAACACACTGAAGCAGTCAATTAAACCTGGTTTCGATCAATATTTTAGAGGATAACACCGGTTAGGTCTGGGTTAGGTCTGGATTATGCCCGCATCTGGCTCATGATTTTGCCTTCTTCGCATACGTGTTGGCCACGTGTTGACGATAAAACTGTAAGATATAGGATGAATTAAGTTCCATGTCCCTAAAATTTTCCAAATCATAGATTTAAAAATGATTTAGATATTTAGATGATTTTAGTGTGGGTATTTATACAAGTATGTAAATCTCTATTTATGCATAACATGTTACCCCTAAATGGGCAAGTTAATGAATTATATAGATGTTAATTGTATAATAATAACCCTTTGTTCCTCATAAAAATTCATAACTGAATTGCTATCATTCTAAAAAAATCCATCCCAAAATATATTGTCAAAACTAGTAATAAATTATTTGAACAAGGTGATAACAGATTTGAAATATTTAATAAAATTTAAATACCAGTAGTATTAATAAAAGATAATATTAATACTATTTTGACACTGTTATTTGATTTTAATATTAATTATAGATACTTTGATTATTGATTTATTAAAACATAAAGTTAATGAAGTCCCAGTAGATTATAAATATTTTAAAGAGCATGAATTAGCATAGAATTTCATAAAAAATTTGATGAGTGATAGAAGTAACTTGAATAATCTGAATTTTGTAGCTTTTACTATATCTTTGGATATGGAATCACAGATTCATTTTATTAATAAAAATAGAGATAGTACTGATGATTTACTCAGGCTCGTTAAAGTAAGTGGGCCAAGTGGGAAGAATATTAAGATAGATGGATAGATATTGGTAAAAGTATTCTTCTTGTCCTTATATAGGAAATCTTTAATATTACAAATAAACTCTTTCTGTAAAATCTTGAACTTATCATTATAATTTATAGAATTAAAGTCAACGCATCTAATAATGAAAGTGAACTGAAGTATTTTATAGACTTGTCAAGAACGTTTTTTGGTATATTCCTAGCAAACGACCCGTTCAACGATCGGGATGAGTTATACGTAATTCGATTCGTCTAATTCAGTATATTATTTCATTAGTATATGCATTTCATTATCTGCGGAAATTCGGTATTTTTACAAAGTAACTAAGTATTTTAAATATATTCTGACAGGTTCACAGGTGGAAACAAGTGACTGTCGTTACCTGTGTTCAAAATGCCAGCTAGTCAAATGCTAATTTGTTAACAATAACATTTATTGAATGAAATTTCTGCTATTTCTGCAAATATCTCATTGAATAAATCACCATCTTTCTATTATATATACATTTACTAAATACATAATGGCTCAGGTATCCAATGAAGTTACTCTTATTGAAAATATAAAATATTGATAGTATTATATGTTAGAAAAAAGTGGTTTCTTCAATTTAATTCATGTAAGCATCAGTAATGAGATCTTGAAAATTGACGCTGTGATTAATTTTCAAATGGCCTCTGTGCCATTATTTCTACAACAAAATGTTGATTCATCAGTCTCTATCTACTCTACCCTTCCACAATTGCTGCGCAGTATTTTTATTTAATGTTAGTTATATAATATCACGACATTGCTCATAATTATATGTTAGCATATATGGTAATTTTAAAACAATATCTGTAACTGAGTTTGTTTTTAGAAAACCACGTTCTTTGCTTTTCAAATATCTTTATATAATGCAATGGCTTTTAAAAAATAAGGGTATAAACATCTCACCGTAAACCGTAAATAGTTTACATTTTAAAGATCCAGAAACAGGCGCTCATACGAATAAAACAGAAACTACGTGGAAGCATAGTAAACACTTTTTGCCTGAATATTGTCGGTTAGTATTTGCAGTTCCACACGTTTTTTAATATGTTTTTCTAACATATAATACAAAATAATAAATATTATATTTTCTATTTTCAGCAAAAAAGATAATTTCATTGGGTACTTAAGCCATTACGTGTTTTATAAACCTTCCAAGCAAGGAAAGGATGATTTATTTAATCAGTTCTTAAAAGAAATTTCAGAAATTTCATTTGATGATGATCGATTCTGTAAAAAATCAAAATATACCAGACTTAGATGATAATGAAATTTAATAATAAAAACAAGTTAAACCAACGTACTGCGTACAATAGTAATTTACTATATATTGTAAACACTGTCAGCGACGGGGAGACATTTTTTACTGTTGCTGCATGTACTGTCTACATACCTGGTTTTAATACTGTTCACCTGACCGACTCGTGGAAGTTCTATGCCTAAAAAAATGATTTTTATGCATCATACAAATTCTTCTACAAATTCCCATTTGACAATGTAGAATAGATCCAATTAGATAAATTATTTATAATTTTTAAAATGAACATAGCAACGATGGTCACTAGTTTCTATCTGTGAACCTGTCAAAAAATCTACTTGACCTTACTTTTTTACTGTAACTTTTTATAATAACTGTTAAAATACTGTTTATATTATTTATTATAATGAATCTTGTTACAAAACAAACACACTTATTTTCCATTGTGAAAAGAAAACTTAAAAACTAAAAGAACATTCCTCTACATGTGCTTCTTTCACACACACACACACACACACACACACACACACACACACACCACACTACCCCTCTTATCTGAAACGGTAAACTCCTAAACACTAAAGAAACTAACGAATTTTAAGTCATATTTCTAACACGCCTTCTTGACTTAAAATTTATCAAAACAACAACAAAAATTTTGCCTTTCCTAACGATTTAGTCAGTACATCTGCAATTTGATCGTCCGTAGTCACACTTATTAGTCCCTTTTTTCATAATCATAAACAAAATGATAACTTATATCTATATGCTTGGAATTTTTTGAAAATTTTCCATTTTTTGATAAGGCTATCGCTCCAATATTGTCTTCATATATTTTTACTGGATTGTCATTCTTCACGTCAAAAACAGATAAAATGCCCTTAATTGGAATGATTTCTTCTACACAATCAGCAAGAGCGTAGTATTCAGCATGCGTTGAGGCTCTGGAGACAATTTTTTGTTTTTGCGATTTCCATAGTACTACATTTCCAAAAACTCGTATGATTATCCCTGTAGTCGATTTTCTGTCCGTAGTGTCTGCAGCCCAATCAGCGTCAACAAATGCATCCATTATTTCCTGAGTAGTTGAGTTATAAACAAGATTTATGGAACGAGTGTGATACAAGTATTTTAGAACACGTGTGCTGTCATAGCTATTTTGGAATCGACTTAGGTAATTGACCGCAAATGAAATGTCTGGGCGAGTACCATTTGCAATATACAATAATGCTCCAATTAAATTCCTATATTTCAGTTCTTCATCCACTATATCAGCAGGTTCAATTTTTCGATTCATTTCCATAGGTGTATCGAACCTTTTACTATTTATTATTCCGTACTTATGATTAAGATTTTCAATATATTTTTCTTGATTCAAGTATATTTCCTCTTTACTTTGGTTACGTTGTACTTCAATTCCCAAGTATTGCTTTATTTGTCCCAAGTCTTTCATGCGAAATCGTTTATTAAGCATGATCTTAACTTCATCTATAGCCATTTCATTTATACCACTGATTAATATATCATCCACATATAAAATAATATATATTTTTGTGTCGTTTATCTCTCCAGTATACAGACAGTAATCATAATCAGATCTTTTAAAATGCAAGCTTATCATGTAATTATGAAAACAATCATACCAGTCACGTGGACTTTCTCTCAATCCATAAAGCGCCTTCTTAAGTAAACAAACCTTATCTGACTGTATATTACTACCATCAGGAGGGTAGATGTAAACTTCAGACTTGATATTTCCGTTTAAAAAAGCTGTTTGAACATCCATTTGTTCTATTTTTAAATTTTTAACACATGCAATTGACAGCAACACCTTTAGCGTGCTCATTCTTGCAACCGGTGAATAAACTTCTTCATCGCTTTGGTACAACTGTTGGAAATGCGACTTTGGCGACAATGCGCGCTTTGCATACTCCATCTGTCTTAATTCTATATATCCACTTTACTTCAATTATTTTCTTATTTATTGGAACGTTGACCAAATCCCATGTGTCGTTTTCTTTTAAACCATCAAGTTCTTGTTTCATAGCCGCTTTCCATTTTCTTGACTCTTCGCAGTTCAATGGTTCTTGGTAGTTTTCAGGTATCAAAGCATTGCAATAGTTTGTATATACGACATGATCATCAAATTTCACAACATTTCACACATTATGTTACGCTTGGGGCGTGTATCTTATTTAACTTCCTCAGTTTTGCTGCATTGATCATCGTCAGTTTTATTTTCTTTTATTTTCAAAACTCTTTCTTCTTCTTCTTCTTCTTCTTCTTCTTCTTCTTCTTCTTTTGGCGTTTCCCCTTCGTATTTTTCTTCGTTATCAGTATTTCTATAAATGGTATATCTTGCACGTGACGACTTACAACTATTTTGTCATTAACCAATATCTGTATACCCTATTAATATTAATTCCTTTTTCGGCCTTTGGATTTAGCTTTGAATATCTGCATGCCTCGGGAATTCGTACAAAAGCAGTGCTTCCATATAAGTGTAAGTTTGAAACATCAGCCCTTTTATTAAAAAATATTTCATATGGTGTTTTTCTTATTCTTGTGTTTGCTAATAGGCGATTTCCAATGTAGGCAGCCGTGTAAATACATTCTGGCCAATAAAACTTGTCGACATTTGCCTCTGACAGCAAGCAGCGTGCACGATCCATTATCGTTCTGTTGTGCCTTTCGGCGACTCCGTTCAATTCGTGTGTGTATGCTGGTCCTGGTTTCAAATAAATACCTTCTCGTTTCGCTAATTCATCAAAGTTTTTGTTAAGATATGATTCTCTTCCATTGTCACATCGAATTTCTTTAATACTTTTTCCAGTTTGATTTTTTACTAATTTCCTAATATACCTAATGAAGCAATAAAAAACATCACTTTTTTGTTTTATGCAATACACAACAGCAATTTTACTGAAATCATCTATAAAAGACACAAAGTATTTCTCACCATTATGACCTGTCTGAGTTATTGGACCATGGACATCTGTATGGACTATTTGTAACAAATCATTTGCTCTTGTACGTTTGTTTTTAAATTTCAAATTTGTCATTTTATTCTCCGGACAAACTTCGCATTTTATAAATTCGTTTTCGAGTTTCACCGGTGTTCCATTTAGCAGCTGAGCTTCACACAAATATTTTAAATCTCTAAAATTTGTGTGACAAAGTATATATCTATGCCATTTTTCTATATTTGAAATTCCCATTGAACTAGTGTACGTACTTGTTTTCTTATTCTCAAGTCTGGCAACTTCTCCATTTAATTCAAAGAGTTTATTTCTTTTAACAGCAATAGCAATGAGTTTTTCTTTCGAATTACAAATTTTATTGTAATTCATTGTCTTTCTCAAACATTATTTTTAATTGTTTTGATTTACAAATACAAGAGACACTTAGTAAGTTTTGTTTCATTTCTGGTACATAGTATATACATTTTTAATCTTTATTTCCTCCGACTTGTCATTAATGTTAATCATTACATTACCAATTTTTCCAGATATTAGTTTAAAACCATCACCAACTTTAATATCAACCGGGTTTTGTAGATTTTTGGATTCATAAAAGTACTCATCTGTGTTTATTATGTGATCTGAGCAACCACTATCTAGTAGCCATTTAATATTTCTACTTCTTCTATTTTGCTACTTTTCATTACTTCAACCTTGAATGAATTGTAATTTCTACTGTCATCTAGACTCGAATTTCCAGCCACTTTTCTATCGTGTCTATTTTGTATATGTTTGAAAAGGTTGCATTTTGTAATAATTATTAAAGTTTTCTGGGCAGTAACGTTGGATGTGCCCTGACTTATTACACTGACTTAACATACCGCTTCAGTAGTCGTTGCACTGCTATGCTGATTATCCTTTGAATTGAGATACTTGTTCTGATTGCGTTGTACGTGTCGAAACCTATGACCTCTAGGATTTTTAGTTAAATTTGAACTAAACGTGCGAGTGTAATTTCTGCTGTACTCAAAGTAGTAACTTTTACCGTTTCTCTTTTGATACTCTAACAGTAATTTAGATTTTACATACTCAACTGTTTTCTCCTTCGTTGGCAGTGCATCAATAATATCAACAATACGTGAGAAGTTAACGTTAATAACAGATAATTCAATTTATCCTCTTCATTCACAGTCTCACCAGTATTTTTGAGCCTATTTATATGCGTTTCAAATTCGTTAAAGAAGTCACTTGGATTTTCACCTTCTTTCATTTTTAATTCTAACAATCTTCTTTTACACAATAGCTTTACTGCACTGTTTTTAACTAGATAAATTTCGTCAAGCTTTGCAATCATATTTTTCGCAGTCGTTTCTGATATTATTAATTCTAACTGAGTGTTTGAAATACTGTTTACGATGTAACTTTTTGCTTTAATTTCCGTTTTTATTCCAATCTTCGACTCTTATTTCAGCCGGTCTTTCATCATGTAGAATAACCTCGTTACAGTCTTTCATTTCTAAAAATAAATTTAGCCTGAATTTCCAGTTCCATAAAATATTTGTAACATGAAATCGTCCTTTTTTTCACTTGCCATGCTTCAAACTTAGGTTATCTTCCTTTCACAACTAAATTTCTTTTCTTTACTGTTAACGAACAAACCACGGACCTCTGCTACCATGTTAAAATACTGTTTATATTATTTATTATAATGAATCTTGTTACAAAACAAACACACTTATTTTCCATTGTGAAATGAAAACTTAAAAACTAAAAGAACATTTCTCGACGTGTGCTTCTTTCACACACACACACACACGCGCGCGCGCACACACTCCTAAACACTAAAGAAACTAACGAATTTTAAGTCATATTTCTAACAATAGCAGTAACAGTTTATAAAAAAATAACGAATTTCCACAGATGCATAGAAATGCATATCAATAATGTACTGAATTAGGCGAATCGAATAATGTATAACTCACCCCGATCCGTGAACGGGCCTAGCGTTTGCTAGGAATATAATGTTCCATAACTTTTCAACAAAGTCTAAAATTTTTCCCAAGGGTTTTTGAATACCTATACACTGTATAGATATCCTGTTTCCTTCAACCGAACGACATGTGTCCCTAAAAAATATATTTATAAAGTAAGTCGGTCAAGTAGGAAGAATATTCAGATATTTAAGAATATGGATATATTGGTAAAAATATCCATTCCTCTTACCTTTATGTCCTGTGTATTGGATAATATAGATTTACATACTTTTACCGCTGAATTCGAAATTCTGAACTAAACATAGGTACAGGACTCGTAAAAACCGTTTTTTATTCTTTTTATAGTTTTATCTGTTTTCCAAAAAACAACCAATTAAATTAAGTTGCAAGAATGCAAAAGCGATAAAACTTACAGAGGCTTTAATAGAAAATTATAAAACAAAATGTTTACTTAAGACTTTACCTTTTGTAAAAACCGGCGATATTGACTGTGTGTGTGTAAATCGTCGTACGTTCGTGCCCGGTGCAGTAAAACACGTGCATCGATCTAGGTTACGTACGTTCCTCACGTGCCACTTTCTCAATCTATACTTTTACATAAAAATTACTTAGAAAATCACTCCTACTCCTCATTTGGACAGAATTTTTACTTTCATGATTTTAGCGAAAAGTCGTTTTCCTGCTCGGGGAACACATATGTACAGGGTGTTCGGCCACCCCTGGGAAAAATTTTAATGGGGGATTCTAGATGCCAAAATACGAAAATACAGACGAAAATCAAGAATACCAATTTGTTGATAGAGGCTACGTTGAAAAGTTATTAACAATTAAACTCAAAAATTTCAAATCGTTCTGGAAAAATTGTTATCGGTTGCGGGGGTCAATTGCAATCATTTTTGGTGAATACACATACCTCCGAAATCTTACCCACTTTCGAGATAAAAATTCGAGAATGTGTGAAATTTTTTCGATGGAAAAGAAAAATTTCAAATCGTTTTGGAAAAATTGTTATCGGTTGCGGGGGTTACTTACAACCATTTTGGGTGAATAGTCATACCCCCCTAATCATGCGCATTTTCGAGAAAGAAATTCAGTACGGGCGGAACTTTAAACGTTAATAACTTTTTAATAAAGCCTCCATTAACAAATTGGTATTCTTGATTTTCGTCTTACTTTGGTCTCTAGAATCCCCTGGGAGAAATTGTAATGGGAGATTCTAGAGGTTAAAGTAGGATGAAAATCAAGAATACCAATTTGTTGATGGAGTAATACGATACTAAACAAGTTATTGACGTTTAAAGTTCCGCTCTTACTTTCGAATTTTTTTCTCGAAAATACGCAGGATTTCGTATGTGGTATGTCTATTCACCGAAAATAATTGTAATTGACCCCCGAAACCGAAAGTAATTTTTTCAGAACGATTTGAAATTTTCTTTTTCTTTCGTCGAAAAATTTAGGCACTGTCTGTCGATTTTTCTTAAAAATTCCTTTCTGATTTTTATTCAGTTTGTAAAATAGTTGTTTAATAATACTCTTTGTGTAGGTACCCATGAGCTCTACTCGCGAAAAAAAACGTTTCATTGGAATATATTCACTATTCACTATATCAGTAGGAGTTGCGGGGGCTGTTTGAAAATTTGACCAGTTATATGGGATTTTTCTCACTTTACGGGGTCAAGGAACAACTTTTCCAACATCTCTACATATTCTCCATTAAAATATGCGTTGTGTTGCTGTTTGAAACATTAAAATCGTTCAATCCGGCTGTCGACCAAAAAAAAAAAATGCTTGTAACTGACCCCTGCAACGAAAACTAATTCTTCCAAGACGATTCGAAATTCTTTTTTACTTGAATTCTTTTTGTCGAAACTGAGTAGGATTTCGGGGGTACGATTCTAACTGACCTCCGCGACCAAAAATAATTTTTTCAGAACGATTTGAAATTTTTTTATTTAATGTTATTAATAACTACTTTTTAACGAAACCTCAGTCGAAAAATTGATATTCTTAATTTTCGTCTTATTTTGGCTTCTAGAATCTCCCATTAAAATTTTTCCCAGGGGTGGCCAAACACCCTGTATATATTAAATCAATATTAATGAAATTACACCTTGACCGAATTCATTTCAATCCCCCCACACTAATACATATATTGTGTGTAGCCCATAAATGGTTGAGAATGGAGTCACCTTTCCTATACTGGTATTATTAGATGGTCGCAGGTCCTGCATAAATTTCAATTTACATAATTTTTGTTTTGAGTAAACTCATTTTACTTTTTTGTATATTATTACCTAATGCAACTCATATTTTCCAGCCATGCGATGTAGGAATATTTAGACGATTAAAAGTTCTCGCGCGGTCGCACGCGGTGATGTACCGTCACCGCGTCGACCGTCGCGCGGGGGTGGGGGCGGTCCCGGGCGGGCAGGAACCTGCTTGGGGCGATTTGAAGCGCCAGGCCCGGCAGTCCGTGTTGCTCGCGTGGCAGGAGCGGCTGGCTCTGCCAACCGCGGGGCACCGGACTGTCGGGGCGGTTCGGCCACTCCTGAAGGAGTGGCTGGACAGAGGCCATGGCAGCCTCACCTACCGGATGGCACAGGTATTTTCCGGGCATGGCAGCTTCGGAAGATACCTGTGCCGGATAGGGAAGGAGCCGACGGCGCGTTGCTGCCACTGCGACGCTGAGCAGGACACGGCGGATCATACCCTGGAGGTATGCCCCGCGTGGGAGGGGGAGCGCTGTGTCCTGGTCGGCGTCGTCGGGCGGGATGTCTCGCTGCCGGGCGTGGTGCGCGCCATGCTCGGCAGCGAGGAGAAGTGGAGGGCCGTGGCCTCCTTCTGCGAGAACGTAATGATGCAGAAGGAGGCCGCGGGGAGGGAGCGCGAGCTTCAGCGGCGCGCTGAAGCTCGCGCTCGTGCGGTGGCCCGAGGTCGTCGCCCGGTCGCGAGGCGTCGCGGGCGGCCGCCTCGGCGTGGCGGATGACCTAGGCTGGGAGGGGGGTCCTGAGGGGACCCTCCTCCCGCCAGGCGGCGCCGGGTCGGACCGGTTGGGGGTAGGAGTGCCTCCCCCTACCGGTCCGACGCAAGGGGAGGCACCCTCGGCGGTCTGGTGCGGCCATGAACGCCCGGCCGCCGAGGGGTGGAAACGGGGTCGCGGGCGGTTGCGAGTTGGGGCTCGCAGCCGCCACTAAACGCGGCCCCGGGACGGATAGCGGCGGGATGGAGTGGCCCCGTCCCGCCGCTATGAGGCAGTGTGTCTACTGGGGGGACCGATTGTCCCCCCGGGGGATGGGCGCGAAAGCGCGGGCACGGGGAGGATACCGGAAGAATGCTTCGAGCGATTCCCGGTATCCTCCCAAAGCGTGCCGAAGGGTCACCGTGGGGTTTTTAGTGGGCAGGTCCCGCGCCTGTCGTTGTACGGGCGCGGGGAATCCCACACACCCCTCCCACCTCTCCCCAAGGAGGTGGGAGGGAGTCTTTCGAAGAGTTTCCCCACGACAAAAAAAAAAAAAAAAAAAAAAAGACGATTAAAAGTTGCATGGCGAAGGGTAGTGCAGGAACATAGACAAAGTACGTAGGTAGACTAAACCCATTACGAAGGTGAATTTCGCACCAATATATCATACCATATATAAATTCCATGAAGAAGGAAATGCTTTTAAAGCTTGTGGTGGTCTATGACCGTTTAACTCAAATACAATTTACTAGACAAAACGTATTTCAGAAAGAAGAAAATAAATTAGAATTCATGTCGCCAGATGAAACTGACATCAATGACAGCAATATAGGTAGTTTTACATAGCATTCAAGAGCATATTCCAGATGATCTGAGAGGGGAACAATTTTCTTTTCTATATAGAAAATATTAAAATACAATCGGGACACAACTAAGACACAACACAAGACACAACTCGCAGAGAGAAAGCACTGCTGATGTTCAACGCAGTGCAGTTCATAGTAACAGTAAAACCAATACCAGTGTAGAAGACTAATTTAACAACGTTTCGCTAGAAGAAACTAATATATGATATACTGATCATTAATTAACTTTAATATTTCATGACAATGATGCTTTTACTTTTTTCTAATGGGAATTGTTTTGTTTCCGATGGTACTGAAATCAAACTACATTAATTCTACAACGTTACTTTACTTATTTTCTCGTAAAGACAAAGATTCTTCAGAATCTATTCTGGATAAACATTATCAACATTATCAAAAGATTGAAAAAACAACAAAGAAAAGAAAAGAAAAGAAAAGAAAAGAAAAGAAAAGAAAAGAAAAGAAAAGAAAAGAAAAGAAAAGAAAAGAAAAGAAAAGAAATATAGAAAGAGTGTGTGCAATCAAAGTTACATCAAAGACATGAAAATAGGCTCAGCTTGAAAAAATAGAAGCAATTGATAACCAGGAAAAAGAAAAACAAAGAATGAAAGAAGAACGATTAGAAAAGAAAAAAACAAGCCGAGAAATTAAAAGAAGAAAAGCTATTGAAAAAAGAAAGAAAAACAGAAAAATGAAAAGGAAAAGGAGAAAGAAAAGCAAGACGAAGAGAAGGAGAAATGTAAAACTCAAACTAAAAATAAAAATAAAGTTAAGAACGTGAAAAGAAAATAATAAATAATATTATTGTGTTGTTTTTACAGGGTGAATGTAGTAACTGAACCAGGTGGTTATGACTATGCAACATTTTTATTAGCATCTTTTTCAAACTCCACTTGGAACAACACTGTACGTATGTATGTATGGGATTATCAGGAACCGTGTTTGTTCGTTAATCGGCACACTCGTATTTATTTCGTTAAACACAGTCACACCTACTACGTACTTTTCTTCAATCTTTCTCTCTTCCGTGCTGTCTTTTCTCGCTTTCTGGGTTATTCACCCATCAGCTGTTCGGCCGTACGCTCGCCGCGTGTTGACGGCTTTTTCGGCGGTAACCGTCTTCGCTCGTGCAAACTCGTAGACAGCGAACGATTCGCTGTTCGGCCAAAAATTCGTGCGCGATTTAATAATTTTCAACTGCACGGTTCCCTACATACAGGGTGTTCGGCCATCCATGGGAAAAATTTTAATGGGGGATTCTAGAGGTAAAAATAAGACGAAAATCAAGAATACCAATTTGTTGATGGAGGCACTGTTAAAAAGTTATTAATGTTTAAAGTTCTGCTCGTACTGAATTTTTTTCTCGAATATGCGCAAGATTTCGGGGGTATGTCTATACATAAAAAATGATTGTCACCGACCCTCGCAACTGAAAATAATTTTTCACAGAACGATTTGAAATCTTTTTTTTTTCATCGAAAAATATAGGCACCCGATTAGATTTTCGGTAAGGAATTTTTTCCTCGAAAGTGCGTAGGATTTCGGGGGTATGTGTAATGACCAAAAATGATTGTAATTGACCCCTGCAACCGAAAATAATTTTTTTAGAACGATTTGAGAAATTTGCTTTCGCCGAAAAATATCAACACATACTCGAATTTTTTTCTCGAAACTGAGTAGGATTCCGAATATATGTCTACTCACTAAAAATGCTTGTAATTGACCTCCGCAGGCGAAAATAATTTTTCTGGAACGATTTGAAATTTTTGAATCAAATTGTTAATTACTTTTTAACGAAGCCTCCATCAACAAATTGATATTCTTGATTTTCGTCTTAATTTGGCCTCTAGAATATCCTATTAAAATGTTTCTCAGGGCTGGCCGAACACCCTCTATACTACTATGTTTACTAGATCCTGGGTTTTTTTCGGGTTTGAATCACGTAGTAATGTGGTACCACACTGAAGCTGTCAATTAAACCTGGTTTCGATCAATATTTTAGAGGATAACACCGGTTAGGTCTGGGTTAGGTCTGGGTTATGCCCGCATCTGGCTCATGATATTGCCTTCTTCGCATACTTGTTGGCCAGATCCTGGGTTTTTTTCGTGAATGAATCACGTAGTAATGTGGTAACACACTGAAGCTGTCAATTAAACCTGGTTTCGATCAATATTTTAGAGGATAACACCGGTTAGGTCTGGGTTAGGTCTGGGTTATGCCCGCATCTGGCTCATGATTTTGCCTTCTTCGCATACTTGTTGGCCAGATCCTGGGTTTTTTTCGTGTTTGAATCACGTAGTAATGTGGTAACACACTGAAGCTGTCAATTAAACCTGGTTTCGATCAATATTTCAGAGGATAACACCGGTTAGGTCTGGGATAGGTCTGGGAAATGCGCGCATCTGGCTTATACTTTCGCCTTCTTCGCATACTTGTTGGCCAGATCCTGGGTTTTTTTCGTGTTTGAATCACGTAGTAATGTGGTAACACACTGAAGCTGTCAATTAAACCTGGTTTCGATCAATATTTCAGAGGGTAACACCGGTTAGGTCTGCGTTAGGTCTGGGTTATGCCCGCATCTGGCTCATGATTTTGCCTTCTTCGCATACTTGTTGGCCAGATCTTGGGTTTTTTTCGTGTTTGAATCACGTAGTAATGTGGTAACACACTGAAGCAGTCAATTAAACCTGGTTTCGATCAATATTTTAGAGGATAACACCGGTTAGGTCTGGGTTAGGTCTGGGTTATGCCCGCATCTGGCTCATGATTTTGCCTTCATCGCATACTTGTTGGCCAGATCCTGGGTTTTTTCCGTGTTTGAATCACGTAGTAATGTGGTAACACACTGAAGCTGTCAATTAAACCTGGTTTCGATCAATATTTTAGAGGATAACACCGGTTAGGTCTGGGTTAGGTCTGGGATATGCGCGCATCTGGCTTATACTTTCACCTTTTTCGCAAACTTGTTGGCCAGATCCTGGGTTTTTTCCGTGTTTGATCACGTAGTAATGTGGTAACACACTGAAGCAGTCAATAAAACCTGGTTTCGATCAATATTTTAGAGGATAACACCGGTTAGGTCTGGGTTAGGTCTGGGATTTGCGCGCATCTGGCTTATACTTTCGCCTTTTTCGCAAACTTGTTGGCCAGATCCTGGGTATTTTCCGGGTTTGAATCACGTAGTAATGTGGTAACACACTGAAGCAGTCAATTAAACCTGGTTTCTATCAATATTTTAGAGGATAACACCGGTTAGGTCTGGGTTAGGTCCGGGATATGCCCGCATCTGGCTCATGATTTTGCCTTCTTCGCATACTTGTTGTCCAGATCTTGGGTTTTTTTCGTGTTTGGATCACGTAGTAATGTGGTAACACACTGAAGCAGTCAATTAAACCTGGTTTCTATCAATATTTTAGAGGATAACACCGGTTAGGTCTGGGTTAGGTCCGGGATATGCCCGCATCTGGCTCATGATTTTGCCTTCTTCGCATACTTGTTGGCCAGATCCTGGGTTTTTTTCGTGATTGAATCACGTAGTAATGTGGTAACACACTGAAGCTGTCAATTAAACCTGGTTTCGATCAATATTTTAGAGGATAACACCGGTTAGGTCTGGGTTAGGTCTGGGAAATGCGCGCATCTGGCTTATTCTTTCGCCTTCTTCGCATACTTCTTGGCCAGATCCTGGGTTTTTTTCGTGTTTGAATCACGTAGTAATGTGGTAACACCCTGAAGCAGTCAATTAAACCTGGTTTCGATCAATATTTCAGAGGATAACACCGGTTAGGTCTGGGTTAGGTCTGGGTTATGCCCGCATCTGGCTCATGATTTTGCCTTCTTCGCATACTTGTTGGCCAGATCCTGGGTTTTTTTCGTGTTTGAATCACGTAGTAATGTGGTAATACACTGAAGCAGTCAATTAAACCTGGTTTCGATCAATATTTTAGAGGATAACACCGGTTAGGTCTGGGTTAGGTCTGGGTTATGGCCGCATCTGGCTCATGATTTTGCCTTCTTCGCATACTTGTTGGCCAGATCCTGGGTTTTTTTCGTGTTTGAATCACGTAGTAATGTGGTAACACACTGAAGCTGTCAATTAAACCTGGTTTCGATCAATATTCTAGAGGATAACACCGGTTAGGTCTGGGTTAGGTCTGGGATATGCGCGCATCTGGCTTATACTTTCACCTTTCTCGCAAACTTGTTGGCCAGATCCTGGGTATTTTCCGTGTTTGAAACACGTAGTAATGTGGTAACACACTGAAGCAGTCAATTAAACCTGGTTTCGATCAATATTTCAGAGGATAACACCGGTTAGGTCTGGGTTAGGTATGGGATATGCGCGCATCTGGCTTATACTTTCGCCTTTTACGCAAACTTGTTGGCTAGATCCTGGGTTTTTTTCGGGTTTGAATAACACAGTATTGTGGTACCACACTGAAGCAGTCAATTAAACCTGGTTTCGATCAATATTTTAGAGGATAACACCGGTTAGGTCTGGATTAGGTCTGGGTTATGCCCGCATCTGGCTCATGATTTTGCCTTCTTCGCATACTTGTTGGCCAGATCCTGGGGTTCTTTCGTGTTTGAATCACGTAGTAATGTGGTAACACACTGAAGCAGTCAATTAAACTTGGTTTCGATCAATATTTTAGAGGATAACACCGGTTAGGTCTGGGTAAGGTCTGGGTTATGCCCGCCTCTGGCTCATGATTTTGCCTTCATCGCATACTTGTTGGCCAGATCCTGGGTTTTTTCCGTGTTTGAATCACGTAGTAATGTGGTAGCACACTGAAGCAGGCAATTAAACCTGGTTTCGATCAATATTTTAGAGGATAACACCGGTTAGGTCTGGGTTAGGTCTGGGATATGCGCGCATCTGGCTTATACTTTCGCCTTTTTCGCAAACTTGTTGGCTAGATCCTGGGTTTTTTTCGGGTTTGAATAACGCAGTAATGTGGTACCACACTGAAGCAGTCAATTAAACCTGGTTTCGATCAATATTTTAGGGGATAACGCCGGTTAGGTCTGGGTTAGGTCTGGGTTATGCCCGCATCTGGCTCATGATTTTGCCTTCTTCGCATACTTGTTGGCCAGATCCTGGGTTTTTTCCATGTTTGAATCACGTAGTAATGTGGTAACACACTGAAGCAGTCAATTAAACCTGGTTTCGATCAATATTTTAGAGGATAACACCGGTTAGGTCTGGGATAGGTCCGGGATATGCCCGCATCTGGCTCATGATTTTGCCTTCTTCGCATACTTGTTGGCCAGATCCTGGGTTTTTTTCGTGATTGAATCACGTAGTAATGTGGTAACACACTGAAGCTGTCAATTAAACCTGGTTTCGATCAATATTTTAGAGGATAACACCGGTTAGGTCTGGGTTAGGTCTGGGAAATGCGCGCATCTGGCTTATTCTTTCGCCTTCTTCGCATACTTCTTGGCCAGATCCTGGGTTTTTTTCGTGATTGAATCACGTAGTAATGTGGCAACACACTGAAGCAGTCAATTAAACCTGGTTTCGATCAATATTTCAGAGGATAACACCGGTTAGGTCTGGGTTAGGTCTGGGAAATGCGCGCATCTGGCTTATTCTTTCGCCTTCTTCGCATACTTCTTGGCCAGATCCTGGGTTTTTTTCGTGTTTGAATCACGTAGTAATGTGGTAACACCCTGAAGTAGTCAATTAAACCTGGTTTCGATCAATATTTCAGAGGATAACACCGGTTAGGTCTGGGTTAGGTCTGGGTTATGCCCGCATCTGGCTCATGATTTTGCCTTCTTCGCATACTTGTTGGCCAGATCCTGGGTTTTTTTCGTGTTTGAATCACGTAGTAATGTGGTAATACACTGAAGCAGTCAATTAAACCTGGTTTCGATCAATATTTTAGAGGATAACACCGGTTAGGTCTGGGTTAGGTCTGGGATATGCGCGCATCTGGCTTATACTTTCACCTTTCTCGCAAACTTGTTGGCCAGATCCTGGGTATTTTCCGTGTTTGAAACACGTAGTAATGTGGTAACACACTGAAGCTGTCAATTAAACCTGGTTTCGATCAATATTTTAGAGGATAACACCGGTTAGGTCTGGGTTAGGTCTGGGAAATGCGCGCATCTGGCTTATTCTTTCGCCTTCTTCGCATACTTCTTGGCCAGATCCTGGGTTTTTTTCGTGATTGAATCACGTAGTAATGTGGCAACACACTGAAGCAGTCAATTAAACCTGGTTTCGATCAATATTTCAGAGGATAACACCGGTTAGGTCTGGGTTAGGTCTGGGAAATGCGCGCATCTGGCTTATTCTTTCGCCTTCTTCGCATACTTCTTGGCCAGATCCTGGGTTTTTTTCGTGTTTGAATCACGTAGTAATGTGGTAACACCCTGAAGCAGACAATTAAACCTGGTTTCGATCAATATTTCAGAGGATAACACCGGTTAGGTCTGGGTTAGGTCTGGGTTATGCCCGCATCTGGCTCATGATTTTGCCTTCTTCGCATACTTGTTGGCCAGATCCTGGGTTTTTTTCGTGTTTGAATCACGTAGTAATGTGGTAATACACTGAAGCAGTCAATTAAACCTGGTTTCGATCAATATTTTAGAGGATAACACCGGTTAGGTCTGGGTTAGGTCTGGGTTATGCCCGCATCTGGCTCATGATTTTGCCTTCTTCGCATACTTGTTGGCCAGATCCTGGGTTTTTTTCGTGTTTGAATCACGTAGTAATGTGGTAACACACTGAAGCTGTCAATTAAACCTGGTTTCGATCAATATTCTAGAGGATAACACCGGTTAGGTCTGGGTTAGGTCTGGGATATGCGCGCATCTGGCTTATACTTTCACCTTTCTCGCAAACTTGTTGGCCAGATCCTGGGTATTTTCCGTGTTTGAAACACGTAGTAATGTGGTAACACACTGAAGCAGTCAATTAAACCTGGTTTCGATCAATATTTCAGAGGATAACACCGGTTAGGTCTGGGTTAGGTATGGGATATGCGCGCATCTGGCTTATACTTTCGCCTTTTACGCAAACTTGTTGGCTAGATCCTGGGTTTTTTTCGGGTTTGAATAACACAGTATTGTGGTACCACACTGAAGCAGTCAATTAAACCTGGTTTCGATCAATATTTTAGAGGATAACACCGGTTAGGTCTGGATTAGGTCTGGGTTATGCCCGCATCTGGCTCATGATTTTGCCTTCTTCGCATACTTGTTGGCCAGATCCTGGGGTTCTTTCGTGTTTGAATCACGTAGTAATGTGGTAACACACTGAAGCAGTCAATTAAACTTGGTTTCGATCAATATTTTAGAGGATAACACCGGTTAGGTCTGGGTATGGTCTGGGTTATGCCCGCCTCTGGCTCATGATTTTGCCTTCATCGCATACTTGTTGGCCAGATCCTGGGTTTTTTCCGTGTTTGAATCACGTAGTAATGTGGTAGCACACTGAAGCAGGCAATTAAACCTGGTTTCGATCAATATTTTAGAGGATAACACCGGTTAGGTCTGGGTTAGGTCTGGGATATGCGCGCATCTGGCTTATACTTTCGCCTTTTTCGCAAACTTGTTGGCTAGATCCTGGGTTTTTTTCGGGTTTGAATAACGCAGTAATGTGGTACCACACTGAAGCAGTCAATTAAACCTGGTTTCGATCAATATTTTAGGGGATAACGCCGGTTAGGTCTGGGTTAGGTCTGGGTTATGCCCGCATCTGGCTCATGATTTTGCCTTCTTCGCATACTTGTTGGCCAGATCCTGGGTTTTTTCCGTGTTTGAATCACGTAGTAATGTGGTAACACACTGAAGCAGTCAATTAAACCTGGTTTCGATCAATATTTTAGAGGATAACACCGGTTAGGTCTGGGATAGGTCCGGGATATGCCCGCATCTGGCTCATGATTTTGCCTTCTTCGCATACTTGTTGGCCAGATCCTGGGTTTTTTTCCTGATTGAATCACGTAGTAATGTGGTAACACACTGAAGCAGTCAATTAAACCTGGTTTCGATCAATATTTCAGAGGATAGTACCGGTTAGGTCTGGGTTAGGTCTGGGAAGTGCGCGCATCTGGCTTATACCTTCGCCTTTTTCGCAAACTTGTTGGACAGATCCTGGGTTTCTTTCGTGTTTGAATCACGTAGTAATGTGGTAACACACTGAAGCAGTCAATTAAACCTGGTTTCGATCAATATTTTAGAGGATAACACCGGTTAGGTCTGGGTTAGGTCTGGGATATGCGTGCATCTGGCTTATACTTTCGCCTTTTTCGCAAACTTGTTGGCCAGATCCTGGATTTTTTCCGTGTTTGAATCACGTAGTAATGTTGTACCACACTGAGGCAGTCAATTAAACCTGGATTCGGACATTATTTTAGAGGATAACACCGGTTAGGTCTGGGTTAGGTCTGGGTTATGCCCGCATCTGGCTCATGATTTTGCCTTCTTCGCATACTTGTTGGCCAGATCCTGGGTTTTTTTCGTGTTTGAATCATGTAGTAATGTGGTAATACACTGAAGCAGTCAATAAAACCTGGTTTCGATCAATATTTTAGAGGATAACACCGGTTAGGTCTGGGATAGGTCCGGGATATGCCCGCATCTGGCTCATGATTTTGCCTTCTTCGCAAACTTGTTGGCCAGATCCTGGGTTTTTCTCGTGTTTGAATCACGTAGTAATGTGGTAACACACTGGATCAGTCAATTAAACCTGGTTTCGATCAATATTTCAGAGGATATCACCGGTTAGGTCTGGGTTAGGTCCGGGATATGCCCGCATCTGGCTCATGATTTTGCCTTCTTCGCATACTTGTTGGCCAGATCCTGGGTTTTTTTCGTGTTTGAATCACGTAGTAATGAGGTAATACACTGAAGCTGTCAATTAAACCTGGTTTCGATCAATATTTTAGAGGATAACACCGGTTAGGGCTGGGTTAGGTCTGGGATATGCGCGCATCTGGCTTATACTTTCACCTTTTTCGCAAACTTGTTGGCCAGATCCTGGGTTTTTTCCGTGTTTGATCACGTAGTAATGTGGTAACACACTGAAGCAGTCAATAAAACCTGGTTTCGATCAATATTTTAGAGGATAACACCGGTTAGGTCTGGGTTAGGTCTGGGATTTGCGCGCATCTGGCTTATACTTTCGCCTTTTTCGCAAACTTGTTGGCCAGATCCTGGGTATTTTCCGTGTTTGAATCACGTAGTAATGTGGTAACACACTGAAGCAGTCAATTAAACCTGGTTTCTATCAATATTTTAGAGGATAACACCGGTTAGGTCTGGGTTAGGTCCGGGATATGCCCGCATCTGGCTCATGATTTTGCCTTCTTCGCATACTTGTTGTCCAGATCTTGGGTTTTTTTCGTGTTTGAATCACGTAGTAATGTGGTAACACACTGAAGCAGTCAATTAAACCTGGTTTCTATCAATATTTTAGAGGATAACACCGGTTAGGTCTGGGTTATGTCTGGGATATGCGCGCATCTGGCTTATACTTTCGCCTTTTTCGCAAACTTGTTGGCTAGATCCTGGGTTTTTTTCGGGTTTGAATAACGCAGTAATGTGGTACCACACTGAAGCAGTCAATTAAACCTGGTTTCGATCAATATTTTAGAGGATAACACCGGTTAGGTCTGGGTTAGGTCTGGGAAATGCGCGCATCTGGCTTATTCTTTCGCCTTCTTCGCATACTTCTTGGCCAGATCCTGGGTTTTTTTCGTGATTGAATCACGTAGTAATGTGGCAACACACTGAAGCAGTCAATTAAACCTGGTTTCGATCAATATTTCAGAGGATAACACCGGTTAGGTCTGGGTTAGGTCTGGGAAATGCGCGCATCTGGCTTATTCTTTCGCCTTCTTCGCATACTTCTTGGCCAGATCCTGGGTTTTTTTCGTGTTTGAATCACGTAGTAATGTGGTAATACACTGAAGCAGTCAATTAAACCTGGTTTCGATCAATATTTTAGAGGATAACACCGGTTAGGTCTGGGTTAGGTCTGGGTTATGCCCGCATCTGGCTCATGATTTTGCCTTCTTCGCATACTTGTTGGCCAGATCCTGGGTTTTTTTCGTGTTTGAATCACGTAGTAATGTGGTAACACACTGAAGCTGTCAATTAAACCTGGTTTCGATCAATATTCTAGAGGATGACACCGGTTAGGTCTGGGTTAGGTCTGGGATATGCGCGTATCTGGCTTATACTTTCACCTTTCTCGCAAACTTGTTGGCCAGATCCTGGGTATTTTCCGTGTTTGAAACACGTAGTAATGTGGTAACACACTGAAGCAGTCAATTAAACCTGGTTTCGATCAATATTTCAGAGGATAACACCGGTTAGGTCTGGGTTAGGTATGGGATATGCGCGCATCTGGCTTATACTTTCGCCCTTTACGCAAACTTGTTGGCTAGATCCTGGGTTTTTTTCGGGTTTGAATAACGCAGTATTGTGGTACCACACTGAAGCAGTCAATTAAACCTGGTTTCGATCAATATTTTAGAGGATAACACCGGTTAGGTCTGGATTAGGTCTGGGTTATGCCCGCATCTGGCTCATGATTTTGCCTTCTTCGCATACTTGTTGGCCAGATCCTGGGGTTCTTTCGTGTTTGAATCACGTAGTAATGTGGTAACACACTGAAGCAGTCAATTAAACTTGGTTTCGATCAATATTTTAGAGGATAACACCGGTTAGGTCTGGGTAAGGTCTGGGTTATGCCCGCCTCTGGCTCATGATTTTGCCTTCATCGCATACTTGTTGGCCAGATCCTGGGTTTTTTCCGTGTTTGAATCACGTAGTAATGTGGTAGCACACTGAAGCAGGCAATTAAACCTGGTTTCGATCAATATTTTAGAGGATAACACCGGTTAGGTCTGGGTTAGGTCTGGGATATGCGCGCATCTGGCTTATACTTTCGCCTTTTTCGCAAACTTGTTGGCTAGATCCTGGGTTTTTTTCGGGTTTGAATAACGCAGTAATGTGGTACCACACTGAAGCAGTCAATTAAACCTGGTTTCGATCAATATTTTAGGGGATAACGCCGGTTAGGCCTGGGTTAGGTCTGGGTTATGCCCGCATCTGGCTCATGATTTTGCCTTCTTCGCATACTTGTTGGCCAGATCCTGGGTTTTTCCCGTGTTTGAATCACGTAGTAATGTGGTAACACACTGAAGCAGTCAATTAAACCTGGTTTCGATCAATATTTTAGAGGATAACACCGGTTAGGTCTGGGATAGGTCCGGGATATGCCCGCATCTGGCTCATGATTTTGCCTTCTTCGCATACTTGCTGGCCAGATCCTGGGTTTTTTTCGTGTTTGAATCACGTAGTAATGTGGTAACACACTGAAGCAGTCAATTAAACCTGGTTTCGATCAATATTTCAGAGGATAACACCGGTTAGGTCTGGGTTAGGTCTGGGAAATGCGCGCATCTGGCTTATACTTTCGCCTTTTTCGCAAACTTGTTGGCTAGATCCTGGGTTTTTTTCGGGTTTGAATAACGCAGTAATGTGGTACCACACTGAAGCAGTCAATTAAACCTGGTTTCGATCAATATTTTAGAGGATAACGCCGGTTAGGTCTGGGTTAGGTCTGGGATATGCGCGCATCTGGCTTATACTTTCGCCTTTTTCGCAAACTTGTTGGCCAGATCCTGGATTTTTTCCGCGTTTGAATCACGTAGTAATGTTGTACCACACTGAGGCAGTCAATTAAACCTGGATTCGGACATTATTTTAGAGGATAACACCGGTTAGGTCTGGGTTAGGTCTGGGTTATGCCCGCATCTGGCTCACGATTTTGCCTTCTTCGCATACTTGTTGGCCAGATCCTGGGTTTTTTTCGTGTTTGAATCATGTAGTAATGTGGTAACACACTGAAGCAGTCAATTAAACCTGGTTTCGATCAATATTTCAGAGGATAACACCGGTTAGGTCTGGGTTAGGTCCGGGATATTCCCGCATCTGGCTCATGATTTTGCCTTCATCGCATACTTGTTTGCCGGATCCTGGGTTTTTTTCGTGTTTGAATCACGTAGTAATGTGGTAACACACTGAAGCTGTCAACTAAACCTGGTTTCGATCAATATTTTAGAGGATAACACCGGTTAGGTCTGGGATAGGTCCCGGATATGCCCGCATCTGGCTCATGATTTTGCCTTCTTCGCATACTTGTTGGCCAGATCCTGGGTTTTTTTCGTGTTTGAATCACGTAGTAATGTGGTAACACACTGAAGCAGTCAATTAAACCTGGTTTCGATCAATATTTCAGAGGATAGTACCGGTTAGGTCTGGGTTAGGTCTGGGAAGTGCGCGCATCTGGCTTATACCTTCGCCTTTTTCGCAAACTTGTAGGACAGATCCTGGGTTTCTTTCGTGTTTGAATCACGTAGTAATGTGGTAACACACTGAAGCAGTCAATTAAACCTGGTTTCGATCAATATTTTAGAGGATAACACCGGTTAGGTCTGGGTTAGGTCTGGGATATGCGCGCATCTGGCTTATACTTTCGCCTTTTTCGCAAACTTGTTGGCCAGATCCTGGATTTTTTCCGTGTTTGAATCACGTAGTAATGTTGTACCACACTGAGGCAGTCAATTAAACCTGGATTCGGACATTATTTTAGAGGATAACACCGGTTAGGTCTGGGTTAGGTCTGGGTTATGCCCGCATCTGGCTCATGATTTTGCCTTCTTCGCATACTTGTTGGCCAGATCCTGGGTTTTTTTCGTGTTTGCATCATGTAGTAATGTGGTAATACACTGAAGCAGTCAATAAAACCTGGTTTCGATCAATATTTTAGAGGATAACACCGGTTAGGTCTGGGATAGGTCCGGGATATGCCCGCATCTGGCTCATGATTTTGCCTTCTTCGCAAACTTGTTGACCAGATCCTGGGTTTTTCTCGTGTTTGAATCACGTAGTAATGTGGTAACACACTGGATCAGTCAATTAAACCTGGTTTCGATCAATATTTCAGAGGATATCACCGGTTAGGTCTGGGTTAGGTCCGGGATATGCCCTCATCTGGCTCATGATTTTGCCTTCTTCGCATACTTGTTGGCCAGATCCTGGGTTTTTTTCGTGTTTGAATCACGTAGTAATGAGGTAATACACTGAAGCAGTCAATTAAACCTGGTTTCGATCAATATTTTAGAGGATAACACCGGTTAGGTCTGGGTTAGGTCTGGGATATGCGCGCATCTGGCTTATGCATTCGCCTTTTTCGCAAACTTGTTGGCCAGATCCTGGGTTTTTTCCGTGTTTGAATCACGTAGTAATGTTGTACCACACTGAGGCAGTCAATTAAACCTGGATTCGTACAGTATTTTAGAGGATAACACCGGTTAGGTCTGGGGGAGGTCTGGGTTATGTCCGCATCTGGCTCATGATTTTGCCTTCTTCGCATACTTGTTGGCCAGATCCTGGGTTTTTTTCGTGTTTGAATCATGTAGTAATGTGGTAATACACTGAAGCAGTCAATAAAACCTGGTTTCGATCAATATTTTAGAGGATAACACCGGTTAGGTCTGGGATAGGTCCGGGATATGCCCGCATCTGGCTCATGATTTTGCCTTCTTCGCATACTTGTTGGCCAGATCCTGGGTTTTTCTCGTGTTTGAATCACGTAGTAATGTGGTAACACACTGGAGCAGTCAATTAAACCTGGTTTCGATCAATATTTCAGAGGATATCACCGGTTAGGTCTGGGTTAGGTCCGGGATATGCCCGCATCTGGCTCATGATTTTGCCTTCTTCGCATACTTGTTGGCCAGATCCTGGGTTTTTTTCGTGTTTGAATCACGTAGTAATGAGGTAATACACTGAAGCAGTCAATTAAACCTGGTTTCGATCAATATTTTAGAGGATAACACCGGTTAGGTCTGGGTTAGGTCTGGGATATGCGCGCATCTGGCTTATACTTTCGCCTTTTTCGCAAACTTGTTGGCTAGATCCTGGGTTTTTTTCGGGTTTGAATAACGCAGTAATGTGGTACCACACTGAAGCAGTCAATTAAACCTGGTTTCGATCAATATTTTAGGGGATAACGCCGGTTAGGCCTGGGTTAGGTCTGGGTTATGCCCGCATCTGGCTCATGATTTTGCCTTCTTCGCATACTTGTTGGCCAGATCCTGGGTTTTTTCCGTGTTTGAATCACGTAGTAATGTGGTAACACACTGAAGCAGTCAATTAAACCTGGTTTCGATCAATATTTTAGAGGATAACACCGGTTAGGTCTGGGATAGGTCCGGGATATGCCCGCATCTGGCTCATGATTTTGCCTTCTTCGCATACTTGTTGGCCAGATCCTGGGTTTTTTTCGTGTTTGAATCACGTAGTAATGTGGTAACACACTGAAGCAGTCAATTAAACCTGGTTTCGATCAATATTTCAGAGGATAACACCTGTTAGGTCTGGGTTAGGTCTGGGAAATGCGCGCATCTGGCTTATACTTTCGCCTTTTTCGCAAACTTGTTGGCTAGATCCTGGGTTTTTTTCGGGTTTGAATAACGCAGTAATGTGGTACCACACTGAAGCAGTCAATTAAACCTGGTTTCGATCAATATTTTAGAGGATAACGCCGGTTAGGTCTGGGTTAGGTCTGGGATATGCGCGCATCTGGCTTATACTTTCGCCTTTTTCGCAAACTTGTTGGCCAGATCCTGGATTTTTTCCGCGTTTGAATCACGTAGTAATGTTGTACCACACTGAGGCAGTCAATTAAACCTGGATTCGGACATTATTTTAGAGGATAACACCGGTTAGGTCTGGGTTAGGTCTGGGTTATGCCCGCATCTGGCTCACGATTTTGCCTTCTTCGCATACTTGTTGGCCAGATCCTGGGTTTTTTTCGTGTTTGAATCATGTAGTAATGTGGTAACACACTGAAGCAGTCAATTAAACCTGGTTTCGATCAATATTTCAGAGGATAACACCGGTTAGGTCTGGGTTAGGTCCGGGATATTCCCGCATCTGGCTCATGATTTTGCCTTCATCGCATACTTGTTTGCCGGATCCTGGGTTTTTTTCGTGTTTGAATCACGTAGTAATGTGGTAACACACTGAAGCTGTCAACTAAACCTGGTTTCGATCAATATTTTAGAGGATAACACCGGTTAGGTCTGGGATAGGTCCCGGATATGCCCGCATCTGGCTCATGATTTTGCCTTCTTCGCATACTTGTTGGCCAGATCCTGGGTTTTTTTCGTGTTTGAATCACGTAGTAATGTGGTAACACACTGAAGCAGTCAATTAAACCTGGTTTCGATCAATATTTCAGAGGATAGTACCGGTTAGGTCTGGGTTAGGTCTGGGAAGTGCGCGCATCTGGCTTATACCTTCGCCTTTTTCGCAAACTTGTAGGACAGATCCTGGGTTTCTTTCGTGTTTGAATCACGTAGTAATGTGGTAACACACTGAAGCAGTCAATTAAACCTGGTTTCGATCAATATTTTAGAGGATAACACCGGTTAGGTCTGGGTTAGGTCTGGGATATGCGCGCATCTGGCTTATACTTTCGCCTTTTTCGCAAACTTGTTGGCCAGATCCTGGATTTTTTCCGTGTTTGAATCACGTAGTAATGTTGTACCACACTGAGGCAGTCAATTAAACCTGGATTCGGACATTATTTTAGAGGATAACACCGGTTAGGTCTGGGTTAGGTCTGGGTTATGCCCGCATCTGGCTCATGATTTTGCCTTTTTCGCAAACTTGTTGGCCAGATCCTGGGTTTTTTCCGTGTTTGAATCACGTAGTAATGTTGTACCACACTGAGGCAGTCAATTAAACCTGGATTCGTACAGTATTTTAGAGGATAACACCGGTTAGGTCTGGGGGAGGTCTGGGTTATGTCCGCATCTGGCTCATGATTTTGCCTTCTTCGCATACTTGTTGGCCAGATCCTGGTTTTTTTTCGTGTTTGAATCATGTAGTAATGTGGTAATACACTGAAGCAGTCAATAAAACCTGGTTTCGATCAATATTTTAGAGGATAACACCGGTTAGGTCTGGGATAGGTCCGGGATATGCCCGCATCTGGCTCATGATTTTGCCTTCTTCGCATACTTGTTGGCCAGATCCTGGGGTTTTCTCGTGTTTGAATCACGTAGTAATGTGGTAACACACTGGAGCAGTCAATTAAACCTGGTTTCGATCAATATTTCAGAGGATATCACCGGTTAGGTCTGGGTTAGGTCCGGGATATGCCCGCATCTGGCTCATGATTTTGCCTTCTTCGCATACTTGTTGGCCAGATCCTGGGTTTTTTTCGTGTTTGAATCATGTAGTAATGAGGTAATACACTGAAGCAGTCAATTAAACCTGGTTTCGATCAATATTTTAGAGGATAACACCGGTTAGGTCTGGGTTAGGTCTGGGATATGCGCGCATCTGGCTTATGCATTCGCCTTTTTCGCAAACTTGTTGGCCAGATCCTGGGTTTTTTCCGTGTTTGAATCACGTAGTAATGTTGTACCACACTGAGGCAGTCAATTAAACCTGGATCCGTACAGTATTTTAGAGGATAACACCGGTTAGGTGTGGGGGAGGTCTGGGTTATGTCCGCATCTGGCTCATGATTTTGCCTTCTTCGCATACTTGTTGGCCAGATCCTGTGTTTTTTTCGTGTTTGAATCGCGTAGTAATGTGGTAATACACTGAAGCAGTCAATAAAACCTGGTTTCGATCAATATTTTAGAGGATAACACCGGTTAGGTCTGGGTTAGGTCTGGGTTATGCCCGCATCTGGCTCATGATTTTGCCTTCTTCGCATACTTGTTGGCCAGATCCTGGGTTTTTTTCGTGTTTGAATCACGTAGTAATCTGGTAATACACTGCAGCAGTCAATAAAACCTGGTTCCGATCAATATTTCAGAGGATAACACCGGTTAGGTCTGGGTTAAGTCTGGGATATGCGCGCATCTGGCTTATACTTTCGCCTTTTTCGCAAACTTGTTGGCTAGATCCTGGGTTTTTTTCGGGTTTGAATAACGCAGTAATGTGGTACCACACTGAAGCAGTCAATTAAACCTGGTTTCGATCAATATTTTAGAGGATAACGCCGGTTAGGTCTGGGTTAGGTCTGCGTTTTGCCCGCATCTGGCTCATGATTTTGCCTTCTTCGCATACTTGTTGGCCAGATCCTGGGTTTTTTCCGTGTTTGAATCACGTAGTAATGTGGTAACACACTGAAGCAGTCAATTAAACCTGGTTTCGATCAATATTTTAGAGGATAACACCGGTTAGGTCTGGGATAGGTCCGGTATATGCCCGCATCTGGCTCATGATTTTGCCTTCTTCGCATACTTGTTGGCCAGATCCTGGGTTTTTTTCGTGTTTGAATCACGTAGTAATGTGGTAACACACTGAAGCAGTCAATTAAACCTGGTTTCGATCAATATTTCAGAGGATAACACCGGTTAGGTCTGGGTTAGGTCTGGGAAATGCGCGCATCTGGCTTATACTTTCGCCTTTTTCGCAAACTTGTTGGCTAGATCCTGGGTTTTTTTCGGGTTTGAATAACGCAGTAATGTGGTACCACACTGAAGCAGTCAATTAAACCTGGTTTCGATCAATATTTTAGAGGATAACGCCGGTTAGGTCTGGGTTAGGTCTGGGATATGCGCGCATCTGGCTTATACTTTCGCCTTTTTCGCAAACTTGTTGGCTAGATCCTGGGTTTTTTTCGGGTTTGAATAACGCAGTAATGTGGTACCACACTGAAGCAGTCAATAAAACCTGGTTTCGATCAATATTTCAGAGGATAACACCGGTTAGGTCTGGGTTAGGTCCGGGATATGCGCGCATCTGGCTTATACTTTCGCCTCTTTCGCAAACTTGTTGGCCAGATCCTGGATTTTTTCCGTGTTTGAATCACATAGTAATGTTGTACCACACTGAGGCAGTCAATTAAACCTGGATTCGGACATTATTTTAGAGGATAACACCGGTTAGGTCTGGGTTAGGTCTGGGTCATGCCCGCATCTGGCTCATGATTTTGCCTTCTTCGCATACTTGTTGGCCAGATCCTGGGTTTTTTTCGTGTTTGAATCATGTAGTAATGTGGTAATACACTGAAGCAGTCAATAAAACCTGGTTTCGATCAATATTTTAGAGGATAACACCGGTTAGGTCTGGGATAGGTCCGGGATATGCCCGCATCTGGCTCATGATTTTGCATTCTTCGCATACTTGTTGGCCAGATCCTGGGTTTTTCTCGTGTTTGAATCACGTAGTAATGTGGTAACACACTGGAGCAGTCAATTAAACCTGGTTTCGATCAATATTTCAGAGGATATCACCGGTTAGGTCTGGGTTAGGTCCGGGATATGCCCGCATCTGGCTCATGATTTTGCCTTCTTCGCATACTTGTTGGCCAGATCCTGGGTTTTTTTCGTGTTTGAATCACGTAGTAATGAGGTAATACACTGAAGCAGTCAATTAAACCTGGTTTCGATCAATATTTTAGAGGATAACACCGGTTAGGTCTGGGTTAGGTCTGGGATATGCGCGCATCTGGCTTATGCATTCGCCTTTTTCGCAAACTTGTTGGCCAGATCCTGGGTTTTTTCCGTGTTTGAATAACGCAGTAATGTGGTACCACACTGAAGCAGTCAATTAAACCTGGTTTCGATCAATATTTTAGAGGATAACGCCGGTTAGGTCTGGGTTAGGTCTGCGTTATGCCCGCATCTGGCTCATGATTTTGCCTTCTTCGCATACTTGTTGGCCAGATCCTGGGTTTTTTCCGTGTTTGAATCACGTAGTAATGTGGTAACACACTGAAGCAGTCAATTAAACTTGGTTTCGATCAATATTTTAGAGGATAACACCGGTTAGGTCTGGGTTAGGTCTGCGTTATGCCCGCATCTGGCTCATGATTTTGCCTTCTTCGCATACTTGTTGGCTAGATCCTGGGTTTTTTTCGGGTTTGAATAACGCAGTAATGTGGTACCACACTGAAGCAGTCAATTAAACCTGGTTTCGATCAATATTTTAGAGGATAACGCCGGTTAGGTCTGGGTTAGGTCTGGGTTATGCCCGCATCTGGCTCATGATTTTGCCTTCTTCGCATACTTGTTGGCCAGATCCTGGGTTTTTTTCGTGTTTGAATCATGTAGTAATGTGGTAACACACTGAAGCAGTCAATTAAACCTGGTTTCGATTAATATTTCAGAGGATAACGCCGGTTAGGTCTGGGTTAGGTCTGGGTTATGCCCGCATCTGGCTCATGATTTTGCCTTCTTCGCATACTTGTTGGCCAGATCCTGGGTTTTTTTCGTGTTTGAATCATGTAGTAATGTGGTAATACACTGAAGCAGTCAATAAAACCTGGTTTCGATCAATATTTTAGAGGATAACACCGGTTAGGTCTGGGATAGGTCCGGGATATGCCCGCATCTGGCTCATGATTTTGCCTTTTTCGCAAACTTGTTGGCCAGATCCTGGATTTTTTCCGTGTTTGAATCACATAGTAATGTTGTACCACACTGAGGCAGTCAATTAAACCTGGATTCGGACATTATTTTAGAGGTTAACACCGGTTAGGTCTGGGTTAGGTCTGGGTCATGCCCGCATCTGGCTCATGATTTTGCCTTCTTCGCATACTTGTTGGCCAGATCCTGGGTTTTTTTCGTGTTTGAATCATGTAGTAATGTGGTAACACACTGAAGCAGTCAATTAAACCTGGTTTCGATCAATATTTCAGAGGATAACACCGGTTAGGTCTGGGTTAGGTCTGGGATATGCGCGCATCTGGCTTATACTTTCGCCTTTTTCGCAAACTTGTTGGCCAGATCCTGGATTTTTTCCGTGTTTGAATCACGTAGTAATGTTGTACCACACTGAGGCAGTCAATTAAACCTGGATTCGGACATTATTTTAGAGGATAACACCGGTTAGGTCTGGGTTAGGTCTGGGTTATGCCCGCATCTGGCTCATGATTTTGCCTTCTTCGCATACTTGTTGGCCAGATCCTGGGTTTTTTTCGTGTTTGAATCACGTAGTAATGTGGTAACACACTGAAGCAGTCAATTAAACCTGGTTTCGATCAATATTTCGGAGGATAACACCGGTTAGGTCTGGGTTAGGTCTGGGATATGCGCGCATCTGGCTTATACTTTCACCTTTTTCGCAAACTTGTTGGCCAGATCCTAGGTTTTTTTCGTGTTTCAATCACGTAGTAATGTGGTAACACACTGAGGCAGTCAATTAAACCTGGTTTCGATCAATATTTTAGAGGATAACACCGGTTAGGTCTGGGATAGGTCCGGGATATGCCCGCATCTGGCTCATGATTTTGCCTTCTTCGCATACTTGTTGGCCAGATCCTGGGTTTTTTCCGTGTTTGAATCACGTAGTAATGTGGTAACACACTGAGGCAGTCAATTAAACCTGGTTTCGATCAATATTTTAGAGGATAACACCGGTTAGGTCTGGGTTAGGTCTGGGTTATGCCCGCATCTGGCTCATGATTTTGCCTTCTTCGCATACTTGTTGGCCAGATCCTGGGTTTTTTTCGTGTTTGAATCACGTAGTAATGTGGTAACACACTGAAGCAGTCAATTAAACCTGGTTTCGATCAATATTTTAGAGGATAACACCGGTTAGGTCTGGATTAGGTCTGGGTTATGCCCGCATCTGGCTCATGATTTTGCCTTCATCGCATACTTGTTGGCCAGATCCTGGGTTTTTTCCGTGTTTGAATCACGTAGTAATGTGGTAACACACTGAAGCAGTCAATTAAACCTGGTTTCGATTAATATTTCAGAGGATAACGCCGGTTAGGTCTGGGTTAGGTCTGGGTTATGCCCGCATCTGGCTCATGATTTTGCCTTCTTCGCATACTTGTTGGCCAGATCCTGGGTTTTTTTCGTGTTTGAATCACGTAGTAATGTGGTAATACACTGAAGCAGTCAATAAAACCTGGTTTCGATCAATATTTTAGAGGATAACACCGGTTAGGTCTGGGATAGGTCCGGGATATGCCCGCATCTGGCTCATGATTTTGCCTTCTTCGCATACTTGTTGGCCAGATCCTGGGTTTTTTTCGTGTTTGAATCACGTAGTAATGTGGTAACACACTGAAGCAGTCAATTAAACCTGGTTTCGATCAATATTTCAGAGGATAACACCGGTTAGGTCTGGGTTAGGTCTGGGATTTGCCCGCATCTGGCTTATACTTTCGCCTTTTTCGCAAACTTGTTGGCCAGATCCTGGGTATTTTCCGTGTTTGAATCACGTAGTAATGTGGTAATACACTGAAGCAGTCAATTCAACCTGGTTTCGATCAATATTTCAGAGGATAACACCGGTTAGGTCTGGGATAGGTCCGGGATATGTCCGCATCTGGCTCATGATTTTGCCTTCTTCGCATACTTGTTGGCCAGATCCTGGGTTTTTTCCGTGTTTGAATCACGTAGTAATGTGGTAACACACTGAAGCAGTCAAGTAAACCTGGTTTCGATCAATATTTCAGAGGATAACACCGGTTAGGTCTGGGTTAGGTCCGGGATATGCCCGCATCTGGCTCATGAATTTGCCTTCTTCGCATACTTGTTTGCCGGATCCTGGGTTTTTTTCGTGTTTGAATCACGTAGTAATGTGGTAACACACTGAAGCTGTCAATTAAACCTGGTTTCGATCAATATTTTAGAGGATAACACCGGTTAGGTCTGGGTTAGGTCTGGGTTATGCCCGCATCTGGCTCATGATTTTGCATTCTTCGCATACTTGTTTGCCGGATCCTGGGCTTTTTCGCGTTTGAATCACGTAGTAATGTGGTAACACACTGAAGCTGTCAATTAAACCTGGTTTCCATGAATATTTTAGAGGATAACACCGGTTAGGTCTGGGTTAGGTCTGGGATATGCGCGCATCTGGCTTATACTTTCACCTTTTTCGCAAACTTGTTGGCCAGATCCTGGGTTATTTCCGTGTTTGAATCACGTAGTAATGTGGTAACACACTGAAGCAGTCAATAAAACCTGGTTTCGATCAATATTTTAGAGGATAACACCGGTTAGGTCTGGGTTAGGTCCGGGATATGCCCGCCTCTGGCTCATGATTTTGCCTTCATCGCATACTTGTTGGCCAGATCCTGGGTTTTTTCCGTGTTTGAATCACGTAGTAATGTGGTAACACACTGAAGCAGTCAATTAAACCTGGTTTCGATCAATATTTCAGAGGATAACACCGGTTAGGTCTGGGTTAGGTCCGGGATATGCCCGCATCTGGCTCATGATTTTGCCTTCTTCGCATACTTGTTGGCCAGATCCTGGGTTTTTTTCGTGTTTGAATCACGTAGTAATGTGGTAACACACTGAAGCAGTCAATTAAACCTGGTTTCGATCAATATGTTAGAGGATAACACCGGTTAGGTCTGGGTTAGGTCTGGGTTATGCCCGCATCTGGCTCATGATTTTGCCTTCTTCGCATACTTGTTGGCCAGATCCTGGGTTTTTTTCGTGTTTGAATCACGTAGTAATGAGGTAATACACTGAAGCAGTCAATTAAACCTGGTTTCGATCAATATTTTAGAGGATAACACCGGTTAGGTCTGGGTTAGGTCTGGGATATGCGCGCATCTGGCTTATGCATTCGCCTTTTTCGCAAACTTGTTGGCCAGATCCTGGGTTTTTTCCGTGTTTGAATCACGTAGTAATGTTGTACCACACTGAGGCAGTCAATTAAACCTTGATTCGTACAGTATTTTGGAGGATAACACCGGTTACGTCTGGGTGAGGTCTGGGTTATGCCCGCATCTGGCTCATGATTTCGCCTTCTTCGCATACTTGTTGGCCAGATCCTGGGTTTTTTTCGTGTTTGAATCACGTAGTAATGTGGTAATACACTGAAGCAGTCAATAAAACCTGGTTTCGATCAATATTTTAGAGGATAACACCGGTTAGGTCTGGGTTAGGTCTGGGTTATGCCCGCATCTGGCTCATGATTTTGCCTTCTTCGCATACTTGTTGCCCAGATCCTGGGTTTTTTTCGTGTTTGAATCACGTAGTAATGTGGTAACACACTGAAGCAGTCAATTAAACCTGGTTTCGATCAATATTTTAGAGGATAACACCGGTTAGGTCTGGGTTAGGTCTGGGTTATGCCCGCATCTGGCTCATGATTTTGCCTTCATCGCATACTTGTTGGCCAGATCCTGGGTTTTTTCCGTGTTTGAATCACGTAGTAATGTGGTAACACACTGAAGCAGTCAATTAAACCTGGTTTCGATCAATATTTTAGAGGATAACGCCGGTTAGGTCTGGGTTAGGTCTGGGATATGCGCGCATCTGGCTTATACTTTCGCCTTTTTCGCAAACTTGTTGGCAAGATCCTGGATTTTTTCCATGTTTGAATCACGTAGTAATGTTGTACCACACTGAGGCAGTCAATTAAACCTGGATTCGGACATTATTTTAGAGGTTAACACCGGTTAGGTCTGGGTTAGGTCTGGGTCATGCCCGCATCTGGCTCATGATTTTGCCTTCTTCGCATACTTGTTGGCCAGATCCTGGGTTTTTTTCGTGTTTGAATCATGTAGTAATGTGGTAACACACTGAAGCAGTCAATTAAACCTGGTTTCGATCAATATTTCAGAGGATAACACCGGTTAGGTCTGGGTTAGGTCTGGGATATGCGCGCATCTGGCTTATACTTTCGCCTTTTTCGCAAACTTGTTGGCCAGATCCTGGATTTTTTCCGTGTTTGAATCACGTAGTAATGTTGTACCACACTGAGGCAGTCAATTAAACCTGGATTCGGACATTATTTTAGAGGATAACACCGGTTAGGTCTGGGTTAGGTCTGGGTTATGCCCGCATCTGGCTCATGATTTTGCCTTCTTCGCATACTTGTTGGCCAGATCCTGGGTTTTTTTCGTGTTTGAATCACGTAGTAATGTGGTAACACACTGAAGCAGTCAATTAAACCTGGTTTCGATCAATATTTTAGAGGATAACACCGGTTAGGTCTGGATTAGGTCTGGGTTATGCCCGCATCTGGCTCATGATTTTGCCTTCATCGCATACTTGTTGGCCAGATCCTGGGTTTTTTCCGTGTTTGAATCACGTAGTAATGTGGTAACACACTGAAGCAGTCAATTAAACCTGGTTTCGATTAATATTTCAGAGGATAACGCCGGTTAGGTCTGGGTTAGGTCTGGGTTATGCCCGCATCTGGCTCATGATTTTGCCTTCTTCGCATACTTGTTGGCCAGATCCTGGGTTTTTTTCGTGTTTGAATCACGTAGTAATGTGGTAATACACTGAAGCAGTCAATAAAACCTGGTTTCGATCAATATTTTAGAGGATAACACCGGTTAGGTCTGGGATAGGTCCGGGATATGCCCGCATCTGGCTCATGATTTTGCCTTCTTCGCATACTTGTTGGCCAGATCCTGGGTTTTTTTCGTGTTTGAATCACGTAGTAATGTGGTAACACACTGAAGCAGTCAATTAAACCTGGTTTCGATCAATATTTCAGAGGATAACACCGGTTAGGTCTGGGTTAGGTCTGGGATTTGCCCGCATCTGGCTTATACTTTCGCCTTTTTCGCAAACTTGTTGGCCAGATCCTGGGTATTTTCCGTGTTTGAATCACGTAGTAATGTGGTAATACACTGAAGCAGTCAATTCAACCTGGTTTCGATCAATATTTCAGAGGATAACACCGGTTAGGTCTGGGATAGGTCCGGGATATGTCCGCATCTGGCTCATGATTTTGCCTTCTTCGCATACTTGTTGGCCAGATCCTGGGTTTTTTCCGTGTTTGAATCACGTAGTAATGTGGTAACACACTGAAGCAGTCAAGTAAACCTGGTTTCGATCAATATTTCAGAGGATAACACCGGTTAGGTCTGGGTTAGGTCCGGGATATGCCCGCATCTGGCTCATGAATTCGCCTTCTTCGCATACTTGTTTGCCGGATCCTGGGTTTTTTTCGTGTTTGAATCACGTAGTAATGTGGTAACACACTGAAGCTGTCAATTAAACCTGGTTTCGATCAATATTTTAGAGGATAACACCGGTTAGGTCTGGGTTAGGTCTGGGTTATGCCCGCATCTGGCTCATGATTTTGCATTCTTCGCATACTTGTTTGCCGGATCCTGGGCTTTTTCGCGTTTGAATCACGTAGTAATGTGGTAACACACTGAAGCTGTCAATTAAACCTGGTTTCCATGAATATTTTAGAGGATAACACCGGTTAGGTCTGGGTTAGGTCTGGGATATGCGCGCATCTGGCTTATACTTTCACCTTTTTCGCAAACTTGTTGGCCAGATCCTGGGTTATTTCCGTGTTTGAATCACGTAGTAATGTGGTAACACACTGAAGCAGTCAATAAAACCTGGTTTCGATCAATATTTTAGAGGATAACACCGGTTAGGTCTGGGTTAGGTCCGGGATATGCCCGCCTCTGGCTCATGATTTTGCCTTCATCGCATACTTGTTGGCCAGATCCTGGGTTTTTTCCGTGTTTGAATCACGTAGTAATGTGGTAACACACTGAAGCAGTCAATTAAACCTGGTTTCGATCAATATTTCAGAGGATAACACCGGTTAGGTCTGGGTTAGGTCCGGGATATGCCCGCATCTGGCTCATGATTTTGCCTTCTTCGCATACTTGTTGGCCAGATCCTGGGTTTTTTTCGTGTTTGAATCACGTAGTAATGTGGTAACACACTGAAGCAGTCAATTAAACCTGGTTTCGATCAATATGTTAGAGGATAACACCGGTTAGGTCTGGGTTAGGTCTGGGTTATGCCCGCATCTGGCTCATGATTTTGCCTTCTTCGCATACTTGTTGGCCAGATCCTGGGTTTTTTTCGTGTTTGAATCACGTAGTAATGAGGTAATACACTGAAGCAGTCAATTAAACCTGGTTTCGATCAATATTTTAGAGGATAACACCGGTTAGGTCTGGGTTAGGTCTGGGATATGCGCGCATCTGGCTTATGCATTCGCCTTTTTCGCAAACTTGTTGGCCAGATCCTGGGTTTTTTCCGTGTTTGAATCACGTAGTAATGTTGTACCACACTGAGGCAGTCAATTAAACCTTGATTCGTACAGTATTTTGGAGGATAACACCGGTTACGTCTGGGTGAGGTCTGGGTTATGCCCGCATCTGGCTCATGATTTCGCCTTCTTCGCATACTTGTTGGCCAGATCCTGGGTTTTTTTCGTGTTTGAATCACGTAGTAATGTGGTAATACACTGAAGCAGTCAATAAAACCTGGTTTCGATCAATATTTTAGAGGATAACACCGGTTAGGTCTGGGTTAGGTCTGGGTTATGCCCGCATCTGGCTCATGATTTTGCCTTCTTCGCATACTTGTTGCCCAGATCCTGGGTTTTTTTCGTGTTTGAATCACGTAGTAATGTGGTAACACACTGAAGCAGTCAATTAAACCTGGTTTCGATCAATATTTTAGAGGATAACACCGGTTAGGTCTGGGTTAGGTCTGGGTTATGCCTGCATCTGGCTCATGATTTTGCCTTCATCGCATACTTGTTGGCCAGATCCTGGGTTTTTTCCGTGTTTGAATCACGTAGTAATGTGGTAACACACTGAAGCAGTCAATTAAACCTGGTTTCGATCAATATTTTAGAGGATAACGCCGGTTAGGTCTGGGTTAGGTCTGGGATATGCGCGCATCTGGCTTATACTTTCGCCTTTTTCGCAAACTTGTTGGCAAGATCCTGGATTTTTTCCATGTTTGAATCACGTAGTAATGTTGTACCACACTGAGGCAGTCAATTAAACCTGGATTCGGACATTATTTTAGAGGTTAACACCGGTTAGGTCTGGGTTAGGTCTGGGTCATGCCCGCATCTGGCTCATGATTTTGCCTTCTTCGCATACTTGTTGGCCAGATCCTGGGTTTTTTTCGTGTTTGAATCATGTAGTAATGTGGTAACACACTGAAGCAGTCAATTAAACCTGGTTTCGATCAATATTTCAGAGGATAACACCGGTTAGGTCTGGGTTAGGTCTGGGATATGCGCGCATCTGGCTTATACTTTCGCCTTTTTCGCAAACTTGTTGGCCAGATCCTGGATTTTTTCCGTGTTTGAATCACGTAGTAATGTTGTACCACACTGAGGCAGTCAATTAAACCTGGATTCGGACATTATTTTAGAGGATAACACCGGTTAGGTCTGGGTTAGGTCTGGGTTATGCCCGCATCTGGCTCATGATTTTGCCTTCTTCGCATACTTGTTGGCCAGATCCTGGGTTTTTTTCGTGTTTGAATCACGTAGTAATGTGGTAACACACTGAAGCAGTCAATTAAACCTGGTTTCGATCAATATTTCGGAGGATAACACCGGTTAGGTCTGGGTTAGGTCTGGGATATGCGCGCATCTGGCTTATACTTTCACCTTTTTCGCAAACTTGTTGGCCAGATCCTAGGTTTTTTTCGTGTTTCAATCACGTAGTAATGTGGTAACACACTGAGGCAGTCAATTAAACCTGGTTTCGATCAATATTTTAGAGGATAACACCGGTTAGGTCTGGGATAGGTCCGGGATATGCCCGCATCTGGCTCATGATTTTGCCTTCTTCGCATACTTGTTGGCCAGATCCTGGGTTTTTTCCGTGTTTGAATCACGTAGTAATGTGGTAACACACTGAGGCAGTCAATTAAACCTGGTTTCGATCAATATTTTAGAGGATAACACCGGTTAGGTCTGGGTTAGGTCTGGGTTATGCCCGCATCTGGCTCATGATTTTGCCTTCTTCGCATACTTGTTGGCCAGATCCTGGGTTTTTTTCGTGTTTGAATCACGTAGTAATGTGGTAACACACTGAAGCAGTCAATTAAACCTGGTTTCGATCAATATTTTAGAGGATAACACCGGTTAGGTCTGGGATAGGTCCGGGATATGCCCGCATCTGGCTCATGATTTTGCCTTCTTCGCATACTTGTTGGCCAGATCCTGTGTTTTTTTCGTGTTTGAATCACGTAGTAATGTGGTAACACACTGAAGCAGTCAATTAAACCTGGTTTCGATCAATATTTTAGAGGATAACACCGGTTAGGTCTGGGTTAGGTCTGGGTTATGCCCGCATCTGGCTCATGATTTTGCCTTCTTCGCATACTTGTTGGCCAGATCCTGGGTTTTTTTCGTGTTTGAATCACGTAGTAATGTGGTAACACACTGAAGCAGTCAATTAAACCTGGTTTCGATCAATATTTCGGAGGATAACACCGGTTAGGTCTGGGTTAGGTCTGGGATATGCGCGCATCTGGCTTATACTTTCACCTTTTTCGCAAACTTGTTGGCCAAATCCTAGGTTTTTTTCGTGTTTCAATCACGTAGTAATGTGGTAACACACTGAGGCAGTCAATTAAACCTGGTTTCGATCAATATTTTAGAGGATAACACCGGTTAGGTCTGGGATAGGTCCGGGATATGCCCGCATCTGGCTCATGATTTTGCCTTCTTCGCATACTTGTTGGCCAGATCCTGGGTTTTTTCCGTGTTTGAATCACGTAGTAATGTGGTAACACACTGAGGCAGTCAATTAAACCTGGTTTCGATCAATATTTTAGAGGATAACACCGGTTAGGTCTGGGTTAGGTCTGGGTTATGCCCGCATCTGGCTCATGATTTTGCCTTCTTCGCATACTTGTTGGCCAGATCCTGGGTTTTTTTCGTGTTTGAATCACGTAGTAATGTGGTAACACACTGAAGCAGTCAATTAAACCTGGTTTCGATCAATATTTTAGAGGATAACACCGGTTAGGTCTGGGATAGGTCCGGGATATGCCCGCATCTGGCTCATGATTTTGCCTTCTTCGCATACTTGTTGGCCAGATCCTGGGTTTTTTTCGTGTTTGAATCACGTAGTAATGTGGTAACACACTGAAGCAGTCAATTAAACCTGGTTTAGATCAATATTTTAGAGGATAACACCGGTTAGGTCTGGGTTAGGTCTGGGTTATGCCCGCATCTGGCTCATGATTTTGCATTCTTCGCATACTTGTTTGCCGGATCCTGGGCTTTTTCGCGTTTGAATCACGTAGTAATGTGGTAACACACTGAAGCTGTCAATTAAACCTGGTTTCCATGAATATTTTAGAGGATAACACCGGTTAGGTCTGGGTTAGGTCTGGGATATGCGCGCATCTGGCTTATACTTTCACCTTTTTCGCAAACTTGTTGGCCAGATCCTGGGTTATTTCCGTGTTTGAATCACGTAGTAATGTGGTAACACACTGAAGCAGTCAATAAAACCTGGTTTCGATCAATATTTTAGAGGATAACACCGGTTAGGTCTGGGTTAGGTCCGGGATATGCCCGCCTCTGGCTCATGATTTTGCCTTCATCGCATACTTGTTGGCCAGATCCTGGGTTTTTTCCGTGTTTGAATCACGTAGTAATGTGGTAACACACTGAAGCAGTCAATTAAACCTGGTTTCGATCAATATTTCAGAGGATAACACCGGTTAGGTCTGGGTTAGGTCCGGGATATGCCCGCATCTGGCTCATGATTTTGCCTTCTTCGCATACTTGTTGGCCAGATCCTGGGTTTTTTTCGTGTTTGAATCACGTAGTAATGTGGTAACACACTGAAGCAGTCAATTAAACCTGGTTTCGATCAATATGTTAGAGGATAACACCGGTTAGGTCTGGGTTAGGTCTGGGTTATGCCCGCATCTGGCTCATGATTTTGCCTTCTTCGCATACTTGTTGGCCAGATCCTGGGTTTTTTTCGTGTTTGAATCACGTAGTAATGAGGTAATACACTGAAGCAGTCAATTAAACCTGGTTTCGATCAATATTTTAGAGGATAACACCGGTTAGGTCTGGGTTAGGTCTGGGATATGCGCGCATCTGGCTTATGCATTCGCCTTTTTCGCAAACTTGTTGGCCAGATCCTGGGTTTTTTCCGTGTTTGAATCACGTAGTAATGTTGTACCACACTGAGGCAGTCAATTAAACCTTGATTCGTACAGTATTTTGGAGGATAACACCGGTTACGTCTGGGTGAGGTCTGGGTTATGCCCGCATCTGGCTCATGATTTCGCCTTCTTCGCATACTTGTTGGCCAGATCCTGGGTTTTTTTCGTGTTTGAATCACGTAGTAATGTGGTAATACACTGAAGCAGTCAATAAAACCTGGTTTCGATCAATATTTTAGAGGATAACACCGGTTAGGTCTGGGTTAGGTCTGGGTTATGCCAGCATCTGGCTCATGATTTTGCCTTCTTCGCATACTTGTTGCCCAGATCCTGGGTTTTTTTCGTGTTTGAATCACGTAGTAATGTGGTAACACACTGAAGCAGTCAATTAAACCTGGTTTCGATCAATATTTTAGAGGATAACACCGGTTAGGTCTGGGTTAGGTCTGGGTTATGCCCGCATCTGGCTCATGATTTTGCCTTCATCGCATACTTGTTGGCCAGATCCTGGGTTTTTTCCGTGTTTGAATCACGTAGTAATGTGGTAACACACTGAAGCAGTCAATTAAACCTGGTTTCGATCAATATTTTAGAGGATAACGCCGGTTAGGTCTGGGTTAGGTCTGGGATATGCGCGCATCTGGCTTATACTTTCGCCTTTTTCGCAAACTTGTTGGCCAGATCCTGGATTTTTTCCATGTTTGAATCACGTAGTAATGTTGTACCACACTGAGGCAGTCAATTAAACCTGGATTCGGACATTATTTTAGAGGATAACACCGGTTAGGTCTGGGATAGGTCCGGGATATGCGCGCATCTGGCTCATGATTTTGCCTTCTTCGCATACTTGTTGGCCAGATCCTGGGTTTTTTTCGTGTTTGAATCACGTAGTAATGTGGTAACACACTGAAGCAGTCTATTAAACCTGGTTTCGATCAATATTTCAGAGGATAACACCGGTTAGGTCTGGGTTAGGTCTGGGATATGCGCGCATCTGGCTTATACTTTCGCTTTTTTCGCAAACTTGTTGGCCAGATCCTGGATTTTTTTCGTGTTTGAATCACGTAGTAATGTGGTAACACACTGAAGCAGTCAACTGAACCTGGTTTCGATCAATATTTCAGAGGATAACACCGGTTAGGTCTGGGTTAGGTCTGGGATATGCCCGCATCTGGCTCATGATTTTGCATTCTTCGCATACTTGTTGGCCAGATCCTGGGTTTTTTCCGTGTTTGATCACGTAGTAATGTGGTAACACACTGAAGCAGTCAATAAAACCTGGTTTCGATCAATATTTTAGAGGATAACACCGGTTAGGTCTGGGTTAGGTCTGGGATTTGCGCGCATCTGGCTTATACTTTCGCCTTTTTCGCAAACTTGTTGGCCAGATCCTGGGTATTTTCCGTGTTTGAATCACGTAGTAATGTGGTAATACACTGAAGCAGTCAATTAAACCTGGTTTCGATCAATATTTCAGAGGATAACACCGGTTAGGTCTGGGATAGGTCCGGGATATGCCCGCATCTGGCTCATGATTTTGCCTTCTTCGCATACTTGTTTGCCGGATCCTCGGTTTTTTTCGTGTTTGAATCACGTAGTAATGTGGTAACACACTGAAGCTGTCAATTAAACCTGGTTTCGATCAATATTTTAGAGGATAACACCGGTTAGGTCTGGGTTAGGTCTGGGTTATGCCCGCATCTGGCTCATGATTTTGCATTCTTCGCATACTTGTTTGCCGGATCCTGGGCTTTTTCGCGTTTGAATCACGTAGTAATGTGGTAACACACTGAAGCAGTCAATTAAACCTGGTTTCGATCAATATTTCAGAGGATAACACCGGTTAGGTCTGGGTTAGGTCCGGGATATGCCCGCATCTGGCTCATGATTTTGACTTCTTCGCATACTTGTTTGCCGGATCCTGGGTTTTTTTCGTGTTTGAATCACGTAGTAATGTGGTAACACACTGAAGCAGTCAATTAAACCTGGTTTCGATCAATATTTCAGAGGATAACACCGGTTAGGTCAGGGTTAGGTCTGGGAAATGCGCGCATCTGGCTTATACTTTCGCCTTTTTCGCAAACTTGTTGGCCAGATCCTGGGTTTTTTTCGTGTTTGAATCACGTAGTAATGTGGTAACACACTGAAGCAGTCAATTAAACCTGGTTTCGATCAATATTTTAGAGGATAACACCGGTTAGGTCTGGGTTAGGTCTGGGATATGCGCGCATATGGCTTATACTTTCGCCTTTTTCGCAAACTTGTTGGCCAGATCCTGGATTTTTTCCGTGTTTGAATCACGTAGTAATGTTGTACCACACTGAGGCAGTCAATTAAACCTGGATTCGGACATTATTTTAGAGGATAACACCGGTTAGGTCTGGGTTAGGTCTGGGTTATGCCCGCATCTGGCTCATGATTTTGTCTTCTTCGCATACTTGTTGGCCAGATCCTGGGTTTTTTTCGTGTTTGAATCACGTAGTAATGTGGTAACACACTGAAGCAGTCAATTAAACCTGGTTTCGATCAATATTTCAGAGGATAACACCGGTTAGGTCTGGGTTAGGTCTGGGATATGCGCGCATCTGGCTTATACTTTCGCCTTTTTCGCAAACTTGTTGGCCAGATCCTGGATTTTTTTCGTGTTTGAATCACGTAGTAATGAGGTAACACACTGAAGCAGTCAACTAAACCTGGTTTCGATCAATATTTCAGAGGATAACACCGGTTAGGTCTGGGTTAGGTCTGGGATATGCCCGCATCTGGCTCATGATTTTGCATTCTTCGCATACTTGTTGGCCAGATCCTGGGTTTTTTCCGTGTTTGATCACGTAGTAATGTGGTAACACACTGAAGCAGTCAATAAAACCTGGTTTCGATCAATATTTTAGAGGATAACACCGGTTAGGTCTGGGTTAGGTCTGGGATTTGCGCGCATCTGGCTTATACTTTCGCCTTTTTCGCAAACTTGTTGGCCAGATCCTGGGTATTTTCCGTGTTTGAATCACGTAGTAATGTGGTAATACACTGAAGCAGTCAATTAAACCTGGTTTCGATCAATATTTCAGAGGATAACACCGGTTAGGTCTGGGATAGGTCCGGGATATGCCCGCATCTGGCTCATGATTTTGCCTTCTTCGCATACTTGTTTGCCGGATCCTGGGTTTTTTTCGTGTTTGAATCACGTGGTAATGAGGTAACACACTGAAGCTGTCAATTAAACCTGGTTTCGATCAATATTTTAGAGGATAACACCGGTTAGGTCTGGGTTAGGTCTGGGTTATGCCCGCATCTGGCTCATGATTTTGCATTCTTCGCATACTTGTTTGCCGGATCCTGGGCTTTTTCGCGTTTGAATCACGTAGTAATGTGGTAACACACTGAAGCTGTCAATTAAACCTGGTTTCCATCAATATTTTAGAGGATAACACCGGTTAGGTCTGGGTTAGGTCTGGGATATGCGCGCATCTGGCTTATACTTTCACCTTTTTCGCAAACTTGTTGGCCAGATCCTGGGTTTTTTCCGTGTTTGAATCACGTAGTAATGTGGTAACACACTGAAGCAGTCAATAAAACCTGGTTTCGATCAATATTTTAGAGGATAACACCGGTTAGGTCTGGGTTAGGTCTGGGATTTGCGCGCACCTGGCTTATACTTTCGCCTTTTTCGCAAACTTGTTGGCCAGATCCTGGGTATTTTCCGTGTTTGAATCACGTAGTAATGTGGTAATACACTGATGCAGTCAATAAAACCTGGTTTCGATCAATATTTCAGAGGATAACACCGGTTAGGTCTCGGATAGGTCCGGGACATGCCCGCATCTGGCTCATGAATTTGCTTTCTGCGCATACTTGTTGGCCAGATCCTTGGTTTTTTTCGTGTTTGAATCACGTAGTAATGTGGTAACACACTGAAGCAGTCAATTAAACCGGGTTTCGATCAATATTTTAGAGGATAACACCGGTTAGGTCTGGGTAAGGTCTGGGTTATGCCCGCCTCTGGCTCATGATTTTGCCTTCATCGCATACTTGTTGGCCAGATCCTGGGTTTTTTCCGTGTTTGAATCACGTAGTAATGTGGTAACACACTGAAGCAGTCAATTAAACCTGGTTTCGATCAATATTTCAGAGGATAACGCCGGTTAGGTCTGGGTTAGGTCCGGGATATGCCCGCATCTGGCTCATGATTTTGCCTTCTTCGCATACTTGTTGGCCAGATCCTGGGTTTTTTTCGTGTTTGAATCACGTAGTAATGTGGTAACACACTGAAGCAGTCAATTAAACCTGGTTTCGATCAATATTTTAGAGGATAACACCGGTTAGGTCTGGGTTAGGTCTGGGTTATGCCCGCATCTGGCTCATGATTTTGCCTTCTTCGCATACTTGTTGGCCAGATCCTGGGTTTTTTTCGTGTTTGAATCACGTAGTAATGTGGTAACACACTGAAGCAGTCAATTAAACCTGGTTTCGATCAATATTTTAGAGGATAACACCGGTTAGGTCTGGGTTAGGTCTGGGTTATGCCCGCATCTGGCTCATGATTTTGCCTTCTTCGCATACTTGTTGGCCAGATCCTGGGTTTTTTTCGTGTTTGAATCACGTAGTAATGTGGTAACACACTGAAGCAGTCAATTAAACCTGGTTTCGATCAATATTTTAGAGGATAACGCCGGTTAGGTCTGGGTTAGGTCTGGGATATGCGCGCATCTGGCATATACTTTCGCCTTTTTCGCAAACTTGTTGGCCAGATCCTGGATTTTTTCCATGTTTGAATCACGTAGTAATGTTGTACCACACTGAGGCAGTCAATTAAACCTGGATTCGGACATTATTTTAGAGGATAACACCGGTTAGGTCTGGGTTAGGTCTGGGTTATGCCCGCATCTGGCTCACGATTTTGCCTTCTTCGCATACTTGTTGGCCAGATCCTGGGTTTTTTTCGTATTTGAATCATGTAGTAATGTGGTAACACACTGAAGCCGTCAATTAAACCTGGTTTCGATCAATATTTCAGAGGATAACACCGGTTAGGTCTGGGTTAGGTCCGGGATATGCCCGCGTCTGGCTCATGATTTTGCCTTCTTCGCATACTTGTTTGCCGGATCCTGGGTTTTTTTCGTGTTTGAATCACGTAGTAATGTGGTAACACACTGAAGCTGTCAATTAAACCTGGTTTCGATCAATATTTTAGAGGATAACACCGGTTAGGTCTGGGATAGGTCCGGGATATGCGCGCATCTGGCTCATGATTTTGCCTTCTTCGCATACTTGTTGGCCAGATCCTGGGTTTTTTTCGTGTTTGAATCACGTAGTAATGTGGTAACACACTGAAGCAGTCAATTAAACCTGGTTTCGATCAATATTTCAGAGGATAACACCGGTTAGGTCTGGGTTAGGTCTGGGAAATGCGCGCATCTGGCTTATACTTTCGCCTTTTTCGCAAACTTGTTGGCCAGATCCTGGGTTTTTTTCGTGTTTGAATCACGTAGTAATGTGGTAACACACTGAAGCAGTCAATTAAACCTGGTTTCGATCAATATTTTAGAGGATAACACCGGTTAGGCCTGGGTTAGGTCTGGGATATGCGCGCATCTGGCTTATACTTTCGCCTTTTTCGCAAACTTGTTGGCCAGATCCTGGATTTTTTCCGTGTTTCAATCACGTAGTAATGTTGTACCACACTGAGGCAGTCAATTAAACCTGGATTCGGACATTATTTTAGAGGATAACACCGGTTAGGTCTGGGTTAGGTCTGGGTCATGCCCGCATCTGGCTCATGATTTTGCCTTCTTCGCATACTTGTTGGCCAGATCCTGGATTTTTTCCGTGTTTGAATCACGTAGTAATGTTGTACCACACTGAGGCAGTCAATTAAACCTGGATTCGGACATTATTTTAGAGGATAACACCGGTTAGGTCTGGGTTAGGTCTGGGTTATGCCCGCATCTGGCTCATGATTTTGCCTTCTTCGCATACTTGTTGGCCAGTTCCTGGGTTTTTTTCGTGTTTGAATCACGTAGTAATGTGGTAACACACTGAAGCAGTCAATTAAACCTGGTTTCGATCAATATTTCAGAGGATAACACCGGTTAGGTCTGGGTTAGGTCTGGGATATGCGCGCATCTGGCTTATACTTTCGCCTTTTTCGCAAACTTGTTGGCCAGATCCTGGATTTTTTTCGTGTTTGAATCACGTAGTAATGTAGTAACACACTGAAGCAGTCAACTAAACCTGGTTTCGATCAATATTTCAGAGGATAACACCGGTTAGGTCTGGGTTAGGTCTGGGATATGCCCGCATCTGGCTCATGATTTTGCATTCTTCGCATACTTGTTGGCCAGATCCTGGGTTTTTTCCGTGTTTGATCACGTAGTAATGTGGTAACACACTGAAGCAGTCAATAAAACCTGGTTTCGATCAATATTTTACAGGATAACACCGGTTAGGTCTGGGTTAGGTCTGGGATTTGCGCGCATCTGGCTTATACTTTCGCCTTTTTCGCAAACTTGTTGGCCAGATCCTGGGTATTTTCCGTGTTTGATTCACGTAGTAATGTGGTAACACACTGAAGCTGTCAATTAAACCTGGTTTCGATCAATATTTTAGAGGATAACACCGGTTAGGTCTGGGTTAGGTCTGGGTTATGCCCGCATCTGGCTCATGACTTTGCCTTCTTCGCATACTTGTTGGCCAGATCCTGGGTTTTTTTCGTGTTTGAATCACGGAGTAATGTGGTAACAAACTGAAGCAGTCAATAAAACCTGGTTTCGATCAATATTTTAGAGGATAACGCCGGTTAGGTCTGGGTTAGGTCTGGGATATGCGCGCATCTGGCTTATACTTTCGCCTTTTTCGCAAACTTGTTGGCCAGATCCTGGATTTTTTCCATGTTTGAATCACGTAGTAATGTTGTACCACACTGAGGCAGTCAATTAAACCTGGATTCGGACATTATTTTAGAGGATAACACCGGTTAGGTCTGGGATAGGTCCGGGATATGCGCGCATCTGGCTCATGATTTTGCCTTCTTCGCATACTTGTTGGCCAGATCCTGGATTTTTTCCATGTTTGAATCACGTAGTAATGTTGTACCACACTGAGGCAGTCAATTAAACCTGGATTCGGACATTATTTTAGAGGATAACACCGGTTAGGTCTGGGATAGGTCCGGGATATGCGCGCATCTGGCTCATGATTTTGCCTTCTTCGCATACTTGTTGGCCAGATCCTGGGTTTTTTTCGTGTTTGAATCACGTAGTAATGTGGTAACACACTGAAGCAGTCAATTAAACCTGGTTTCGATCAATATTTTAGAGGATAACACCGGTTAGGTCTGGGCTAGGTCTGGGATTTGCGCGCATCTGGCTTATACTTTCGCCTTTTTCGCAAACTTGTTGGCCAGATCCTGGGTATTTTCCGTGTTTGAATCACGTAGTAATGTGGTAATACACTGAAGCAGTCAATTAAACCTGGTTTCGATCAATATTTCAGAGGATAACACCGGTTAGGTCTGGGATAGGTCCGGGATATGCCCGCATCTGGCTCATGATTTTGCCTTCTTCGCATACTTGTTTGCCGGATCCTGGGTTTTTTTCGTGTTTGAATCACGTAGTAATGTGGTAACACACTGAAGCTGTCAATTAAACCTGGTTTCGATCAATATTTTAGAGGATAACACCGGTTAGGTCTGGGTTAGGTCTGGGTTATGCCCGCATCTGGCTCATGATTTTGCATTCTTCGCATACTTGTTTGCCGGATCCTGGGCTTTTTCGCGTTTGAATCACGTAGTAATGTGGTAACACACTGAAGCAGTCAATTAAACCTGGTTTCGATCAATATTTCAGAGGATAACACCGGTTAGGTCTGGGTTAGGTCCGGGATATGCCCGCATCTGGCTCATGATTTTGACTTCTTCGCATACTTGTTTGCCGGATCCTGGGTTTTTTTCGTGTTTGAATCACGTAGTAATGTGGTAACACACTGAAGCTGTCAATTAAACCTGGTTTCGATCAATATTTTAGAGGATAACACCGGTTAGGTCTGGGATAGGTCCGGGATATGCGCGCATCTGGCTCATGATTTTGCCTTCTTCGCATACTTGTTTGCCAGATCCTGGGTTTTTTTCGTGTTTGAATCACGTAGTAATGTGGTAACACACTGAAGCAGTCAATTAAACCTGGTTTCGATCAATATTTCAGAGGATAACACCGGTTAGGTCAGGGTTAGGTCTGGGAAATGCGCGCATCTGGCTTATACTTTCGCCTTTTTCGCAAACTTGTTGGCCAGATCCTGGGTTTTTTTCGTGTTTGAATCACGTAGTAATGTGGTAACACACTGAAGCAGTCAATTAAACCTGGTTTCGATCAATATTTTAGAGGATAACACCGGTTAGGTCTGGGTTAGGTCTGGGATATGCGCGCATATGGCTTATACTTTCGCCTTTTTCGCAAACTTGTTGGCCAGATCCTGGATTTTTTCCGTGTTTGAATCACGTAGTAATGTTGTACCACACTGAGGCAGTCAATTAAACCTGGATTCGGACATTATTTTAGAGGATAACACCGGTTAGGTCTGGGTTAGGTCTGGGTTATGCCCGCATCTGGCTCATGATTTTGTCTTCTTCGCATACTTGTTGGCCAGATCCTGGGTTTTTTTCGTGTTTGAATCACGTAGTAATGTGGTAACACACTGAAGCAGTCAATTAAACCTGGTTTCGATCAATATCTCAGAGGATAACACCGGTTAGGTCTGGGTTAGGTCTGGGATATGCGCGCATCTGGCTTATACTTTCGCCTTTTTCGCAAACTTGTTGGCCAGATCCTGGATTTTTTTCGTGTTTGAATCACGTAGTAATGTGGTAACACACTGAAGCAGTCAACTAAACCTGGTTTCGATCAATATTTCAGAGGATAACACCGGTTAGGTCTGGGTTAGGTCTGGGATATGCCCGCATCTGGCTCATGATTTTGCATTCTTCGCATACTTGTTGGCCAGATCCTGGGTTTTTTCCGTGTTTGATCACGTAGTAATGTGGTAACACACTGAAGCAGTCAATAAAACCTGGTTTCGATCAATATTTTAGAGGATAACACCGGTTAGGTCTGGGTTAGGTCTGGGATTTGCGCGCATCTGGCTTATACTTTCGCCTTTTTCGCAAACTTGTTGGCCAGATCCTGGGTATTTTCCGTGTTTGAATCACGTAGTAATGTGGTAATACACTGAAGCAGTCAATTAAACCTGGTTTCGATCAATATTTCAGAGGATAACACCGGTTAGGTCTGGGATAGGTCCGGGATATGCCCGCATCTGGCTCATGATTTTGCCTTCTTCGCATACTTGTTTGCCGGATCCTGGGTTTTTTTCGTGTTTGAATCACGTGGTAATGTGGTAACACACTGAAGCTGTCAATTAAACCTGGTTTCGATCAATATTTTAGAGGATAACACCGGTTAGGTCTGGGTTAGGTCTGGGTTATGCCCGCATCTGGCTCATGATTTTGCATTCTTCGCATACTTGTTTGCCGGATCCTGGGCTTTTTCGCGTTTGAATCACGTAGTAATGTGGTAACACACTGAAGCTGTCAATTAAACCTGGTTTCCATCAATATTTTAGAGGATAACACCGGTTAGGTCTGGGTTAGGTCTGGGATATGCGCGCATCTGGCTTATACTTTCACCTTTTTCGCAAACTTGTTGGCCAGATCCTGGGTTTTTTCCGTGTTTGAATCACGTAGTAATGTGGTAACACACTGAAGCAGTCAATAAAACCTGGTTTCGATCAATATTTTAGAGGATAACACCGGTTAGGTCTGGGTTAGGTCTGGGATTTGCGCGCATCTGGCTTATACTTTCGCCTTTTTCGCAAACTTGTTGGCCAGATCCTGGGTATTTTCCGTGTTTGAATCACGTAGTAATGTGGTAATACACTGATGCAGTCAATAAAACCTGGTTTCGATCAATATTTCAGAGGATAACACCGGTTAGGTCTCGGATAGGTCCGGGACATGCCCGCATCTGGCTCATGATTTTGCTTTCTGCGCATACTTGTTGGCCAGATCCTTGGTTTTTTTCGTGTTTGAATCACGTAGTAATGTGGTAACACACTGAAGCAGTCAATTAAACCGGGTTTCGATCAATATTTTAGAGGATAACACCGGTTAGGTCTGGGTAAGGTCTGGGTTATGCCCGCCTCTGGCTCATGATTTTGCCTTCATCGCATACTTGTTGGCCAGATCCTGGGTTTTTTCCATGTTTGAATCACGTAGTAATGTGGTAACACACTGAAGCAGTCAATTAAACCTGGTTTCGATCAATATTTTAGAGGATAACACCGGTTAGGTCTGGGTTAGGTCTGGGTTATGCCCGCATCTGGCTCATGATTTTGCCTTCTTCGCATACTTGTTGGCCAGATCCTGGGTTTTTTTCGTGTTTGAATCACGTAGTAATGTGGTAACACACTGAAGCAGTCAATTAAACCTGGTTTCGATCAATATTTTAGAGGATAACGCCGGTTAGGTCTGGGTTAGGTCTGGGATATGCGCGCATCTGGCATATACTTTCGCCTTTTTCGCAAACTTGTTGGCCAGATCCTGGATTTTTTCCATGTTTGAATCACGTAGTAATGTTGTACCACACTGAGGCAGTCAATTAAACCTGGATTCGGACATTATTTTAGAGGATAACACCGGTTAGGTCTGGGTTAGGTCTGGGTTATGCCCGCATCTGGCTCACGATTTTGCCTTCTTCGCATACTTGTTGGCCAGATCCTGGGTTTTTTCCGTGTTTCAATCACGTAGTAATGTTGTACCACACTGAGGCAGTCAATTAAACCTGGATTCGGACAATATTTCAGAGGATAACACCGGTTAGGTCTGGGTTAGGTCTGGGAAATGCGCGCATCTGGCTTATACTTTCGCCTTTTTCGCAAACTTGTTGGCCAGATCCTTGGTTTTTTTCGTGTTTGAATCACGTAGTAATGTGGTAACACACTGAAGCAGTCAATTAAACCTGGTTTCGATCAATATTTTAGAGGATAACACCGGTTAGGCCTGGGTTAGGTCTGGGATATGCGCGCATCTGGCTTATACTTTCGCCTTTTTCGCAAACTTGTTGGCCAGATCCTGGATTTTTTCCGTGTTTCAATCACGTAGTAATGTTGTACCACACTGAGGCAGTCAATTAAACCTGGATTCGGACATTATTTTAGAGGATAACACCGGTTAGGTCTGGGTTAGGTCTGGGTCATGCCCGCATCTGGCTCATGATTTTGCCTTCTTCGCATACTTGTTGGCCAGATCCTGGATTTTTTCCGTGTTTGAATCACGTAGTAATGTTGTACCACACTGAGGCAGTCAATTAAACCTGGATTCGGACATTATTTTAGAGGATAACACCGGTTAGGTCTGGGTTAGGTCTGGGTTATGCCCGCATCTGGCTCATGATTTTGCCTTCTTCGCATACTTGTTGGCCAGATCCTGGGTTTTTTTCGTGTTTGAATCACGTAGTAATGTGGTAACACACTGAAGCAGTCAATTAAACCTGGTTTCGATCAATATTTCAGAGGATAACACCGGTTAGGTCTGGGTTAGGTCTGGGATATGCGCGCATCTGGCTTATACTTTCGCCTTTTTCGCAAACTTGTTGGCCAGATCCTGGATTTTTTTCGTGGTTGAATCACGTAGTAATGTAGTAACACACTGAAGCAGTCAACTAAACCTGGTTTCGATCAATATTTCAGAGGATAACACCGGTTAGGTCTGGGTTAGGTCTGGGATATGCCCGCATCTGGCTCATGATTTTGCATTCTTCGCATACTTGTTGGCCAGATCCTGGGTTTTTTCCGTGTTTGATCACGTAGTAATGTGGTAACACACTGAAGCAGTCAATAAAACCTGGTTTCGATCAATATTTTAGAGGATAACACCGGTTAGGTCTGGGTTAGGTCTGGGATTTGCGCGCATCTGGCTTATACTTTCGCCTTTTTCGCAAACTTGTTGGCCAGATCCTGGGTATTTTCCGTGTTTGATTCACGTAGTAATGTGGTAACACACTGAAGCTGTCAATTAAACCTGGTTTCGATCAATATTTTAGAGGATAACACCGGTTAGGTCTGGGTTAGGTCTGGGTTATGCCCGCATCTGGCTCATGACTTTGCCTTCTTCGCATACTTGTTGGCCAGATCCTGGGTTTTTTTCGTGTTTGAATCACGTAGTAATGTGGTAACACACTGAAGCTGTCAATTAAACCTGGTTTCGATCAATATTTTGGAGGATAACACCGGTTAGGTCTGGGTTAGGTCCGGGATATGCCCGCATCTGGCTCATGATTTTGCCTTCTTCGCATACTTGTTGGCCAGATCCTGGGTTTTTTCGTGTTTGAATCACGTAGTAATGAGGTAATACACTGAAGCAGTCAATTAAACCTGGTTTCGATCAATATTTTAGGGGATAACACCGGTTAGGTCTGGGTTAGGTCTGGGATATGCGCGCATCTGGCTAATGCATTCGCCTTTTTCGCAAACTTGTTGGCCAGATCCTGGGTTTTTTCCGTGTTTGAATCACGTAGTAATGTTGTACCACACTGAGGCAGTCAATTAAACCTCGATTCGTACAGTATTTTAGAGGATAACACCGGTTACGTCTGGGTGAGGTCTGGGTTATGCCCGCATCTGGCTCATGATTTTGCCTTCTTCGCATACTTGTTGGCCAGATCCTGGGTTTTTTTCGTGTTTGAATCACGTAGTAATGTGGTAATACACTGAAGCAGTCAATAAAACCTGGTTTCGATCAATATTTTAGAGGATAACACCGGTTAGGTCTGGGTTAGGTCTGGGTTATGCCCGCATCTGGCTCATGATTTTGCCTTCTTCTCATACTTGTTGGCCAGATCCTGGGTTTTTTTCGTGTTTGAATCACGTAGTAATGTGGTAACACACTGAAGCAGTCAATTAAACCTGGTTTCGATCAATATTTTAGAGGATAACACCGGTTAGGTCTGGGTTAGGTCTGGGTTATGCCCGCATCTGGCTCATGATTTTGCCTTCTTCGCATACTTGTTGGCCAGATCCTGGGTTTTTTTCGTGTTTGAATCACGTAGTAATGTGGTAACACACTGAAGCAGTCAATTAAACCTGGTTTCGATCAATGTTTTAGAGGATAACACCGGTTAGGTCTGGGTTAGGTCTGGGTTATGCCCGCATCTGGCTCATGATTTTGCCTTCTTCGCATACTTGTTGGCCAGATCCCGGGTTTTTTTCGTGTTTGAATCACGTAGTAATGTGGTAACACACTGAAGCAGTCAATTAAACCTGGTTTCGATCAATATTTTAGAGGATAACACCGGTTAGGTCTGGGTTAGGTCTGGGTTATGCCCGCATCTGGCTCATGATTTTGCCTTCATCGCATACTTGTTGGCCAGATCCTGGGTTTTTTCCGTGTTTGAATCACGTAGTAATGTGGTAACACACTGAAGCAGTCAATTAAACCTGGTTTCGATCAATATTTTAGAGGATAACACCGGTTAGGTCTGGGTTAGGTCTGGGATATGCGCGCATCTGGCTTATACTTTCGCCTTTTTCGCAAACTTGTTGGCCAGATCCGGGATTTTTTCCATGTGTGAATCACGTAGTAATGTTGTACCACACTGAGGCAGTCAATTAAACCTGGATTCGGACATTATTTTAGAGGATAACACCGGTTAGGTCTGGGTTAGGTCTGGGTTATGCCCGCATCTGGCTCATGATTTTGCCTTCTTCGCATACTTGTTTGCCGGATCCTGGGTTTTTTTCGTGTTTGAATCACGTAGTAATGTGGTAACACACTGAAGCTGTCAATTAAACCTGGTTTCGATCAATATTTTAGAGGATAACACCGGTTAGGTCCGGGATAGGTCCGGGATATGCGCGCATCTGGCTCATGATTTTGCCTTCTTCGCATACTTGTTGGCCAGATCCTGGGTTTTTTTCGTGTTTGAATCACGTAGTAATGTGGTAACACACTGAAGCAGTCAATTAAACCTGGTTTCGATCAATATTTCAGAGGATAACACCGGTTAGGTCTGGGTTAGGTCTGGGAAATGCGCGCATCTGGCTTATACTTTCGCCTTTTTCGCAAACTTGTTGGCCAGATCCTGGGTTTTTTTCGTGTTTGAATCACGTAGTAATGTGGTAACACACTGAAGCAGTCAATTAAACCTGGTTTCGATCAATATTTTAGAGGATAACACCGGTTAGGACTGGGTTAGGTCTGGGATATGCGCGCATCTGGCTTATACTTTCGCCTTTTTCGCAAACTTGTTGGCCAGATCCTGGATTTTTTCCGTGTTTCAATCACGTAGTAATGTTGTACCACACTGAGGCAGTCAATTAAACCTGGATTCGGACATTATTTTAGAGGATAACACAGGTTAGGTCTGGGTTAGGTCTGGGTCATGCCCGCATCTGGCTCATGATTTTGCCTTCTTCGCATACTTGTTGGCCAGATCCTGGGTTTTTTTCGTGTTTGAATCATGTAGTAATGTGGTAACACACTGAAGCAGTCAATTAAACCTGGTTTCGATCAATATTTTAGAGGATAACACCGGTTAGGTCTGGGTTAGGTCTGGGATTTGCGCGCATCTGGCTTATACTTTCGCCTTTTTCGCAAACTTGTTGGCCAGATCCTGGGTATTTTCCGTGTTTGAATAACGTAGTAATGTGGTAACACACTGAAGCTGTCAATTAAACCTGGTTTCGATCAATATTTTAGAGGATAACGCCGGTTAGGTCTGGGTTAGGTCTGGGATATGCGCGCATCTGGCTTATACTTTCGCCTTTTTCGCAAACTTGTTGGCCAGATCCGGGATTTTTTCCATGTGTGAATCACGTAGTAATGTTGTACCACACTGAGGCAGTCAATTAAACCTGGATTCGGACATTATTTTAGAGGATAACACCGGTTAGGTCTGGGTTAGGTCTGGGTTATGCCCGCATCTGGCTCACGATTTTGCCTTCTTCGCATACTTGTTGGCCAGATCCTGGGTTTTTTTCGTGTTTGAATTATGTAGTAATGTGGTAACACACTGAAGCAGTCAATTAAACCTGGTTTCGATCAATATTTCAGAGGATAACACCGGTTAGGTCTGGGTTAGGTCCGGGATATGCCCGCATCTGGCTCATGATTTTGCCTTCTTCGCATACTTGTTTGCCGGATCCTGGGTTTTTTTCGTGTTTGAATCACGTAGTAATGTGGTAACACACTGAAGCTGTCAATTAAACCTGGTTTCGATCAATATTTTAGAGGATAACACCGGTTAGGTCCGGGATAGGTCCGGGATATGCGCGCATCTGGCTCATGATTTTGCCTTCTTCGCATACTTGTTGGCCAGATCCTGGGTTTTTTTCGTGTTTGAATCACGTAGTAATGTGGTAACACACTGAAGCAGTCAATTAAACCTGGTTTCGATCAATATTTCAGAGGATAACACCGGTTAGGTCTGGGTTAGGTCTGGGAAATGCGCGCATCTGGCTTATACTTTCGCCTTTTTCGCAAACTTGTTGGCCAGATCCTGGGTTTTTTTCGTGTTTGAATCACGTAGTAATGTGGTAACACACTGAAGCAGTCAATTAAACCTGGTTTCGATCAATATTTTAGAGGATAACACCGGTTAGGACTGGGTTAGGTCTGGGATATGCGCGCATCTGGCTTATACTTTCGCCTTTTTCGCAAACTTGTTGGCCAGATCCTGGATTTTTTCCGTGTTTCAATCACGTAGTAATGTTGTACCACACTGAGGCAGTCAATTAAACCTGGATTCGGACATTATTTTAGAGGATAACACAGGTTAGGTCTGGGTTAGGTCTGGGTCACGCCCGCATCTGGCTCATGATTTTGCCTTCTTCGCATACTTGTTGGCCAGATCCTGGGTTTTTTTCGTGTTTGAATCATGTAGTAATGTGGTAACACACTGAAGCAGTCAATTAAACCTGGTTTCGATCAATATTTTAGAGGATAACACCGGTTAGGTCTGGGTTAGGTCTGGGATTTGCGCGCATCTGGCTTATACTTTCGCCTTTTTCGCAAACTTGTTGGCCAGATCCTGGGTATTTTCCGTGTTTGAATAACGTAGTAATGTGGTAACACACTGAAGCTGTCAATTAAACCTGGTTTCGATCAATATTTTAGAGGATAACACCGGTTAGGTCTGGGTTAGGTCTGGGTAATGCCCGCATCTGGCTCATGATTTTGCCTTCTTCGCATACTTGTTGGCCAGATCCTGGGTTTTTTTCGTGTTTGAATCACGTAGTAATGTGGTAACACACTGAAGCTGTCAATTAAACCTGGTTTCGATCAATATTTTAGAGGATAACACCGGTTAGGTCTGGGTTAGGTCTGGGTTATGCCCGCATCTGGCTCATGATTTTGCCTTCTTCGCATACTTGTTGGCCAGATCCTGGGTTTTTTCCGTCTTTGAATCACGTAGTAATGTGGTAACACACTGAAGCAGTCATTTAAGCCTGGTTTCGATCAATATTTCAGAGGATAACACCGGTTAGGTCTGGGAGAGGTCCGGGATATGCCCGCATCTGGCTCATGATTTTGCCTTCTTCGCATACTTGTTGGCCAGATCCTGGGTTTTTTTCGTGTTTGAATCACGTAGTAATGTGGTAATACACTGAAGCAGTCAATAAAACCTGGTTTCGATCAATATTTTAGAGGATAACACCGGTTAGGTCTGGGTTAGGTCCGGGATATGCCCGCATCTGGCTCATGATTTTGCCTTCTTCGCATACTTGTTGGCCAGATCCTGGGTTTTTTTCATGTTTGAATCACGTAGTAATGTGGTAACACACTGAAGCTGTCAATTAAACCTGGTTTCGATCAATATTTTAGAGGATAACACCGGTTAGGTCTGGGTTAGGTCTGGGTTATGCCCGCATCTGGCTCATGATTTTGCCGTCTTCGCATACCTGTTGGCCAGATCCTGGGTTTTTTCCGTGTTTGATCACGTAGTAATGTGGTAACACACTGAAGCAACCCATAAAACCTGGTTTCGATCAATATTTTAGAGCATAACACCGGTTAGGTCTGGGTTAGGTCTGGGATTTGCGCGCATCTGGCTTATACTTTCGCCTTTTTCGCAAACTTGTTGGCCAGATCCTGGGTATTTTCCGTGTTTGAATCACGTAGTAATGTGGTAACACACTGAAGCAGTCAATCAAACCTGGTTTCGATCAATATTTCAGAGGATAACACCGGTTAGGTCTGGGTTAGGTCTGGGTTATGCCCGCATCTGGCTCATGATTTTGCCTTCTTCGCTTACTTGTTGGCCAGATCCTGGGTTTTTTTCGTGTTTGAATCACGTAGTAATGTGGTAACACACTGAAGCAGTCAATAAAACCTGGTTTCGATCAATATTTCAGAGGATAACACCGGTTAGGTCTGGGTTAGGTCTGGGATTTGCGCGCATCTGGCTTATACTTTCGCCTTTTTCGCAAACTTGTTGGCCAGATCCTGGGTATTTTCCGTGTTTGAATCACGTAGTAATGTGGTAACACACTGAAGCTGTCAATTAAACCTGGTTTCGATCAATATTTTAGAGGATAACACCGGTTAGGTCTGGGTTAGGTCTGGGTTACGCCCGCATCTGGCTCATGATTTTGCCTTCTTCGCATACTTGTTGGCCAGATCCTGGGTTTTTTTCCTGTTTGAATCACGTAGTAATGTGGTAACACACTGAAGCTGTCAATTAAACCTGGTTTCGATCAATAATTTAGAGGATAACACCGGTTAGGTCTGGGTTAGGTCTGGGATATGCGCGCATCTGGCTTATACTTTCGCCTTTTTCGCAAACTTGTTGGCCAGATCCTGGGTTTTTCTCGTGTTTGAATCACGTAGTAATGTGGTAACACACTGGAGCAGTCAATTAAACCTCGTTTCGATCAATATTTCAGAGGATAACACCGGTTAGGTCTGGGTTAGGTCCGGGATATGCCCGCATCTGGCTCATGATTTTGCCTTCTTCGCATACTTGCTGGCCAGATCCTGGGTTTTTCTCGTGTTTGAATCACGTAGTAATGTGGTAACACACTGGAGCAGTCAATTAAACCTGGTTTCGATCAATATTTTAGAGGATAACGCCGGTTAGGTCTGGGTTAGGTCTGGGATATGCGCGCATCTGGCTTATACTTTCGCCTTTTTCGCAAACTTGTTGGCCAGATCCTGGATTTTTTCCATGTTTGAATCACGTAGTAATGTTGAACCACACTGAGGCAGTCAATTAAACCTGGATTCGGACATTATTTTAGAGGATAACACCGGTTAGGTCTGGGTTAGGTCTGGGTTATGCCCGCATCTGGCTCACGATTTTGCCTTCTTCGCATACTTGTTGGCCAGATCCTGGGTTTTTTTCGTGTTTGAATCATGTAGTAATGTGGTAATACACTGAAGCAGTCAATTAAACCTGGTTTCGATCAATATTTCAGAGGATAACACCGGTTAGGTCTGGGTTAGGTCCGGGATATGCCCGCATCTGGCTCATGATTTTGCCTTCTTCGCATACTTGTTGGCCAGATCCTGGGTTTTTCTCGTGTTTGAATCACGTAGTAATGTGGTAACACACTGGAGCAGTCAATTAAACCTGGTTTCGATCAATATTTCAGAGGATAACACCGGTTAGGTCTGGGTTAGGTCTGGGAAATGCGCGCATCTGGCTTATACTTTCGCCTTTTTCGCAAACTTGTTGGCCAGATCCTGGGTTTTTTTCGTGTTTGAATCACGTAGTAATGAGGTAATACACTGAAGCAGTCAATTAAACCTGGTTTCGATCAATATTTTAGAGGATAACACCGGATAGGTCTGGGATATGCGCGCATCTGGCTTATGCATTCGCCTTTTTCGCAAACTTGTTGGGCAGATCCTGGGTTTTTTCCGTGTTTGAATCACGTAGTAATGTTGTACCACACTGAGGCAGTCAATTAAACCTGGATTCGTACAGTATTTTAGAGGATAACACCGGTTAGGTCTGGGGGAGGTCTGGGTTATGCCCGCATCTGGCTCATGATTTTGCCTTCTTCGCATACTTGTTGGCCAGATCCTGTGTTTTTTTCGTGTTTGAATCACGTAGTAATGTGGTAATACACTGAAGCAGTCAATAAAACCTGATTTCGATCAATATTTTAGAGGATAACACCGGTTAGGTCTGGGTTAGGTCTGGGTTATGCCCGCATCTGGCTCATGATTTTGCCTTCTTCGCATACTTGTTGGCCAGATCCTGGGTTTTTTTCGTGTTTGAATCACGTAGTAATGTGGTAATACACTGAAACAGTCAATAAAACCTGGTTTCGATCAATATTTCGGAGGATAACACCGGTTAGGTCTGGGTTAAGTCTGGGATATGCGCGCATCTGGCTTATACTTTCGCCTTTTTCGCAAACTTGTTGGCTAGATCCTGGGTTTTTTCGGGTTTGAATAACGCAGTAATGTGGTACCACACTGAAGCAGTCAATTAAACCTGCTTTCGATCAATATTTTAGAGGATAACGCCGGTTAGGTCTGAGTTAGGTCTGGGTTATGCCCGCATCTGGCTCATGATTTTGCCTTCTTCGCATACTTGTTGGCCAGATCCTGGGTTTTTTTCGTGTTTGAATCATGTAGTAATGTGGTAACACACTGAAGCAGTCAATTAAACCTGGTTTCGATCAATATTTTAGAGGATAACACCGGTTAGGTCTGGGTTAGGTCTGGGATATGCGCGCATCTGGCTTATGCATTCGCCTTTTTCGCAAACTTGTTGGCCAGATCCTGGGTTTTTTCCGTGTTTGAATCACGTAGTAATGTTGTACCACACTGAGGCAGTCAATTAAACCTTGATTCGTACAGTATTTTAGAGGATAACACCGGTTACGTCTGGGTGAGGTCTGGGTTATGCCCGCATCTGGCTCATGATTTCGCCTTCTTCGCATACTTGTTGGCCAGATCCTGGGTTTTTTTCGTGTTTGAATCACGTAGTAATGTGGTAACACACTGAAGCAGTCAATTAAACCTGGTTTCGATCAATATTTCAGAGGATAACACCGGTTAGGTCTGGGTTAGGTCTGGGAAATGCGCGCATCTGGCTTATACTTTCGCCTTTTTCGCAAACTTGTTGGCCAGATCCTGGGTTTTTTTCGTGTTTGAATCACGTAGTAATGTGGTAACACACTGAAGCAGTCAATTAAACCTGGCTTCGATCAATATTTTAGAGGATAACACCGGTTAGGTCTGGGTTAGGTCTGGGATATGCGCGCATCTGGCTTATACTTTCGCCTTTTTCGCAAACTTGTTCGCCAGATCCTGGATTTTTTCCGTGTTTCAATCACGTAGTAATGTTGTACCACACTGAGGCAGTCAATTAAACCTGGATTCGGACATTATTTTAGAGGATAACACCGGTTAGGTCTGGGTTAGGTCTGGGTCATGCCCGCATCTGGCTCATGATTTTGCCTTCTTCGCATACTTGTTGGCCAGATCCTGGGTTTTTTTCGTGTTTGAATCATGTAGTAATGTGGTAACACACTGAAGCAGTCAGTTAAACCTGGTTTCGATCAATATTTCAGAGGATAACACCGGTTAGGTCTGGGTTAGGTCTGGGATATGCGCGCATCTGGCTTATACTTTCGCCTTTTTCGCAAACTTGTTGGCCAGATCCTGGATTTTTTCCGTGTTTGAATCACGTAGTAATGTTGTACCACACTGAGGCAGTCAATTAAACCTGGATTCGGACATTATTTTAGAGGATAACACCGGTTAGGTCTGGGTTAGGTCTGGGTTATGCCCGCATCTGGCTCATGATTTTGCCTTCTTCGCATACTTGTTGGCCAGATCCTGGGTTTTTTTCGTGTTTGAATCACGTAGTAATGTGGTAACACACTGAAGCAGTCAATTAAACCTGGTTTCGATCAATATTTCAGAGGATAACACCGGTTAGGTCTGGGTTAGGTCTGGGATATGCGCGCATCTGGCTTATACTTTCGCCTTTTTCGCAAACTTGTTGGCCAGATCCTGGATTTTTTTCGTGTTTGAATCACGTAGTAATGTGGTAACACACTGAAGCAGTCAACTAAACCTGGTTTCGATCAATATTTCAGAGGATAACACCGGTTAGGTCTGGGTTAGGTCTGGGATTTGCGCGCATCTGGCTTATACTTTCGCCTTTTTCGCAAACTTGTTGGCCAGATCCTGGGTATTTTCCGTGTTTGAATAACGTAGTAATGTGGTAACACACTGAAGCTGTCAATTAAACCTGGTTTCGATCAATATTTTAGAGGATAACACCGGTTAGGTCTGGGTTAGGTCTGGGTTATGCCCGCATCTGGCTCATGATTTTGCCTTCTTCGCATACTTGTTGGCCAGATCCTGGGTTTTTTTCGTGTTTGAATCACGTAGTAATGTGGTAACACACTGAAGCTGTCAATTAAACCTGGTTTCGATCAATATTTTAGAGGATAACACCGGTTAGGTCTGGGTTAGGTCTGGGTTATGCCCGCATCTGGCTCATGATTTTGCCTTCTTCGCATACTTGTTGGCCAGATCCTGGGTTTTTTCCGTCTTTGAATCACGTAGTAATGTGGTAACACACTGAAGCAGTCATTTAAGCCTGGTTTCGATCAATATTTCAGAGGATAACACCGGTTAGGTCTGGGAGAGGTCCGGGATATGCCCGCATCTGGCTCATGATTTTGCCTTCTTCGCATACTTGTTGGCCAGATCCTGGGTTTTTCTCGTGTTTGAATCACGTAGTAATGTGGTAATACACTGAAGCTGTCAATTAAACCTGGTTTCGATCAATATTTTAGAGGATAACACCGGTTAGGTCTGGGTTAGGTCTGGGTTATGCCCGCATCTGGCTCATGATTTTGCCGTCTTCGCATACCTGTTGGCCAGATCCTGGGTTTTTTCCGTGTTTGATCACGTAGTAATGTGGTAACACACTGAAGCAGTCCATAAAACCTGGTTTCGATCAATATTTTAGAGGATAACACCGGTTAGGTCTGGGTTAGGTCTGGGATTTGCGCGCATCTGGCTTATACTTTCGCCTTTTTCGCAAACTTGTTGGCCAGATCCTGGGTATTTTCCGTGTTTGAATCACGTAGTAATGTGGTAACACACTGAAGCAGTCAATCAAACCTGGTTTCGATCAATATTTCAGAGGATAACACCGGTTAGGTCTGGGTTAGGTCTGGGTTATGCCCGCATCTGGCTCATGATTTTGCCTTCTTCGCTTACTTGTTGGCCAGATCCTGGGTTTTTTTCGTGTTTGAATCACGTAGTAATGTGGTAACACACTGAAGCAGTCAATAAAACCTGGTTTCGATCAATATTTCAGAGGATAACACCGGTTAGGTCTGGGTTAGGTCTGGGATTTGCGCGCATCTGGCTTATACTTTCGCCTTTTTCGCAAACTTGTTGGCCAGATCCTGGGTATTTTCCGTGTTTGAATCACGTAGTAATGTGGTAACACACTGAAGCTGTCAATTAAACCTGGTTTCGATCAATATTTTAGAGGATAACACCGGTTAGGTCTGGGTTAGGTCTGGGTTACGCCCGCATCTGGCTCATGATTTTGCCTTCTTCGCATACTTGTTGGCCAGATCCTGGGTTTTTTTCCTGTTTGAATCACGTAGTAATGTGGTAACACACTGAAGCTGTCAATTAAACCTGGTTTCGATCAATATTTTAGAGGATAACACCGGTTAGGTCTGGGTTAGGTCTGGGATATGCGCGCATCTGGCTTATACTTTCACCTTTATCGCAAACTTGTTGGCCAGATCCTGAGTTTTTTCCGTGTTTGAATCACGTAGTAATGTTGTACCACACTGAGGCAGTCAATTAAACCTTGATTCGTACAGTATTTTAGAGGATAACACCGATTACGTCTGGGTGAGGTCTGGGTCATGCCCGCATCTGGCTCATGATTTCGCCTTCTTCGCATACTTGTTGGCCAGATCCTGGGTTTTTTTCGTGTTTGAATCACGTAGTAATGTGGTAATACACTGAAGCAGTCAATAAAACCTGGTTTCGATCAATATTTTAGAGGATAACACCGGTTAGGTCTGGGTTAGGTCTGGGTTATGCCCGCATCTGGCTCATGATTTTGCCTTCTTCGCATACTTGTTGGACAGATCCTGGGTTTTTTTCGTGTTTGAATCACGTAGTAATGTGGTAACACACTGAAGCAGTCAATTAAACCTGGTTTCGATCAATATTTTAGAGGATAACACCGGTTAGGTCTGGGTTAGGTCTGGGTTATGCCCGCATCTGGCTCATGATTTTGCCTTCATCGCATACTTGTTGGCCAGATCCTGGGTTTTTTCCGTGTTTGAATCACGTAGTAATGTGGTAACACACTGAAGCAGTCAATTAAACCTGGTTTCGATCAATATTTTAGAGGATAACGCCGGTTAGGTCTGGGTTAGGTCTGGGATATGCGCGCATCTGGCTTATACTTTCGCCTTTTTCGCAAACTTGTTGGCCAGATCCTGGATTTTTTCCATGTTTGAATCACGTAGTAATGTTGTACCACACTGAGGCAGTCAATTAAACCTGGATTCGGACATTATTTTAGAGGATAACACCGGTTAGGTCTGGGTTAGGTCTGGGTTATGCCCGCATCTGGCTCACGATTTTGCCTTCTTCGCATACTTGTTGGCCAGATCCTGGGTTTTTTTCGTGTTTGAATCATGTAGTAATGTGGTAATACACTGAAGCAGTCAATTAAACCTGGTTTCGATCAATATTTCAGAGGATAACACCGGTTAGGTCTGGGTTAGGTCCGGGATATGCCCGCATCTGGCTCATGATTTTGCCTTCTTCGCATACTTGTTGGCCAGATCCTGGGTTTTTCTCGTGTTTGAATCACGTAGTAATGTGGTAACACACTGGAGCAGTCAATTAAACCTGGTTTCGATCAATATTTCAGAGGATAACACCGGTTAGGTCTGGGTTAGGTCTGGGATATGCCCGCATCTGGCTCATGATTTTGCCTTCTTCGCATACTTGTTGGCCAGATCCTGGGTTTTTTTCGTGTCTGAATCACGTAGTAATGAGGTAATACACTGAAGCAGTCAATTAAACCTGGTTTCGATCAATATTTTAGAGGATAACACCGGTTAGGTCTGGGATATGCGCGCATCTGGCTTATGCATTCGCCTTTTTCGCAAACTTGTTGGGCAGATCCTGGGTTTTTTCCGTGTTTGAATCACGTAGTAATGTTGTACCACACTGAGGCAGTCAATTAAACCTGGATTCGTACAGTATTTTAGAGGATAACACCGGTTAGGTCTGGGGGAGGTCTGGGTTATGCCCGCATCTGGCTCACGATTTTGCCTTCTTCGCATACTTGTTGGCCAGATCCTGGGTTTTTTTCGTGTTTGAATCATGTAGTAATGTGGTAACACACTGAAGCAGTCAATTAAACCTGGTTTCGATCAATATTTCAGAGGATAACACCGGTTAGGTCTGGGTTAGGTCTGGGATTTGCGCGCATCTGGCTTATACTTTCGCCTTTTTCGCAAACTTGTTGGCCAGATCCTGGGTATTTTCCGTGTTTGAATCACGTAGTAATGTGGTAACACACTGAAGCTGTCAATTAAACCTGGTTTCGATCAATATTTTAGAGGATAACACCGGTTAGGTCTGGGTTAGGTCTGGGTTACGCCCGCATCTGGCTCATGATTTTGCCTTCTTCGCATACTTGTTGGCCAGATCCTGGGTTTTTTTCCTGTTTGAATCACGTAGTAATGTGGTAACACACTGAAGCTGTCAATTAAACCTGGTTTCGATCAATATTTTACAGGATAACACCGGTTAGGTCTGGGTTAGGTCTGGGATATGCGCGCATCTGGCTTATACTTTCACCTTTATCGCAAACTTGTTGGCCAGATCCTGGGTTTTTTCCGTGTTTGAATCACGTAGTAATGTTGTACCACACTGAGGCAGTCAATTAAACCTTGATTCGTACAGTATTTTAGAGGATAACACCGATTACGTCTGGGTGAGGTCTGGGTCATGCCCGCATCTGGCTCATGATTTCGCCTTCTTCGCATACTTGTTGGCCAGATCCTGGGTTTTTTTCGTGTTTGAATCACGTAGTAATGTGGTAATACACTGAAGCAGTCAATAAAACCTGGTTTCGATCAATATTTTAGAGGATAACACCGGTTAGGTCTGGGTTAGGTCTGGGTTATGCCCGCATCTGGCTCATAATTTTGCCTTCTTCGCATACTTGTTGGCCAGATCCTGGGTTTTTTTCGTGTTTGAATCACGTAGTAATGTGGTAACACACTGAAGCAGTCAATTAAACCTGGTTTCGATCAATATTTTAGAGGATAACACCGGTTAGGTCTGGGTTAGGTCTGGGTTATGCCCGCATCTGGCTCATGATTTTGCCTTCATCGCATACTTGTTGGCCAGATCCTGGGTTTTTTCCGTGTTTGAATCACGTAGTAATGTGGTAACACACTGAAGCAGTCAATTAAACCTGGTTTCGATCAATATTTTAGAGGATAACGCCGGTTAGGTCTGGGTTAGGTCTGGGATATGCGCGCATCTGGCTTATACTTTCGCCTTTTTCGCAAACTTGTTGGCCAGATCCTGGATTTTTTCCATGTTTGAATCACGTAGTAATGTTGTACCACACTGAGGCAGTCAATTAAACCTGGATTCGGACATTATTTTAGAGGATAACACCGGTTAGGTCTGGGTTAGGTCTGGGTTATGCCCGCATCTGGCTCACGATTTTGCCTTCTTCGCATACTTGTTGGCCAGATCCTGGGTTTTTTTCGTGTTTGAATCATGTAGTAATGTGGTAATACACTGAAGCAGTCAATTAAACCTGGTTTCGATCAATATTTCAGAGGATAACACCGGTTAGGTTTGGGTTAGGTCCGGGATATGCCCGCATCTGGCTCATGATTTTGCCTTCTTCGCATACTTGTTGGCCAGATCCTGGGTTTTTCTCGTGTTTGAATCACGTAGTAATGTGGTAACACACTGGAGCAGTCAATTAAACCTGGTTTCGATCAATATTTCAGAGGATAACACCGGTTAGGTCTGGGTTAGGTCCGGGATATGCCCGCATCTGGCTCATGATTTTGCCTTCTTCGCATACTTGTTGGCCAGATCCTGGGTTTTTTTCGTGTTTGAATCACGTAGTAATGAGGTAATACACTGAAGCAGTCAATTAAACCTGGTTTCGATCAATATTTTAGAGGATAACACCGGTTAGGTCTGGGATATGCGCGCATCTGGCTTATGCATTCGCCTTTTTCGCAAACTTGTTGGGCAGATCCTGGGTTTTTTCCGTGTTTGAATCACGTAGTAATGTTGTACCACACTGAGGCAGTCAATTAAACCTGGATTCGTACAGTATTTTAGAGGATAACACCGGTTAGGTCTGGGGGAGGTCTGGGTTATGCCCGCATCTGGCTCACGATTTTGCCTTCTTCGCATACTTGTTGGCCAGATCCTGGGTTTTTTTCGTGTTTGAATCATGTAGTAATGTGGTAACACACTGAAGCAGTCAATTAAACCTGGTTTCGATCAATATTTCAGAGGATAACACCGGTTAGGTCTGGGTTAGGTCCGGGATATGCCCGCATCTGGCTCATGATTTTGCCTTCTTCGCATACTTGTTTGCCGGATCCTGGGTTTTTTTCGTGTTTGAATCACGTAGTTATGTGGTAACACACTGAAGCTGTCAATTAAACCTGGTTTCGATCAATATTTTAGATGATAACACCGGTTAGGTCTGGGATAGGTCCGGGATATGCGCGCATCTGGCTCATGATTTTGCCTTCTTCGCATACTTGTTGGCCAGATCCTGGGTTTTTTTCGTGTTTGAATCACGTAGTAATGTGGTAACACACTGAAGCAGTCAATTAAACCTGGTTTCGATCAATATTTCAGAGGATAACACCGGTTAGGTCTGGGTTAGGTCCGGGATATGCCCGCATCTGGCTCATGATTTTGCCTTCTTCGCATACTTGTTGGCCAGATCCTGGGTTTTTTTCGTGTTTGAATCACGTAGTAATGTGGTAATACACTGAAGCAGTCAATAAAACCTGGTTTCGATCAATATTTTAGAGGATAACACCGGATAGGTCTGGGATATGCGCGCATCTGGCTTATGCATTCGCCTTTTTCGCAAACTTGTTGGGCAGATCCTGGGTTTTTTCCGTGTTTGAATCACGTAGTAATGTTGTACCACACTGAGGCAGTCAATTAAACCTGGATTCGTACAGTATTTTAGAGGATAACACCGGTTAGGTCTGGGGGAGGTCTGGGTTATGCCCGCATCTGGCTCATGATTTTGCCTTCTTCGCATACTTGTTGGCCAGATCCTGTGTTTTTTTCGTGTTTGAATCACGTAGTAATGTGGTAATACACTGAAGCAGTCAATAAAACCTGATTTCGATCAATATTTTAGACGATAACACCGGTTAGGTCTGGGTTAGGTCTGGGTTATGCCCGCATCTGGCTCATGATTTTGCCTTCTTCGCATACTTGTTGGCCAGATCCTGGGTTTTTTTCGTGTTTGAATCACGTAGTAATGTGGTAATACACTGAAACAGTCAATAAAACCTGGTTTCGATCAATATTTCGGAGGATAACACCGGTTAGGTCTGGGTTAAGTCTGGGATATGCGCGCATCTGGCTTATACTTTCGCCTTTTTCGCAAACTTGTTGGCTAGATCCTGGGTTTTTTCGGGTTTGAATAACGCAGTAATGTGGTACCACACTGAAGCAGTCAATTAAACCTGCTTTCGATCAATATTTTAGAGGATAACGCCGGTTAGGTCTGGGTTAGGTCTGGGTTATGCCCGCATCTGGCTCATGATTTTGCCTTCTTCGCATACTTGTTGGCCAGATCCTGGGTTTTTTCCGTGTTTGAATCACGTAGTAATGTGGTAACACACTGAAGCAGTCAATTAAACCTGGTTTCGATCAATATTTTAGAGGATAACACCGGTTAGGTCTGGGATAGGTCCGGTATATGCCCGCATCTGGCTCATGATTTTGCCTTCTTCGCATACTTGTTGGCCAGATCCTGGGTTTTTTTCGTGTTTGAATCACGTAGTAATGTGGTAATACACTGAAGCAGTCAATAAAACCTGGTTTCGATCAATATTTTAGAGGATAACAACGGTTAGGTCTGGGTTAGGTCCGGGATATGCCCGCATCTGGCTCATGATTTTGCCTTCTTCGCATACTTGTTGGCCAGATCCTGGGTTTTTTTCATGTTTGAATCACGTAGTAATGTGGTAACACACTGAAGCTGTCAATTAAACCTGGTTTCGATCAATATTTTAGAGGATAACACCGGTTAGGTCTGGGTTAGGTCTGGGTTATGCCCGCATCTGGCTCATGATTTTGCCGTCTTCGCATACCTGTTGGCCAGATCCTGGGTTTTTTCCGTGTTTGATCACGTAGTAATGTGGTAACACACTGAAGCAGTCCATAAAACCTGGTTTCGATCAATATTTTAGAGGATAACACCGGTTAGGTCTGGGTTAGGTCTGGGATTTGCGCGCATCTGGCTTATACTTTCGCCTTTTTCGCAAACTTGTTGGCCAGATCCTGGGTATTTTCCGTGTTTGAATCACGTAGTAATGTGGTAACACACTGAAGCAGTCAATCAAACCTGGTTTCGATCAATATTTCAGAGGATAACACCGGTTAGGTCTGGGTTAGGTCTGGGTTATGCCCGCATCTGGCTCATGATTTTGCCTTCTTCGCTTACTTGTTGGCCAGATCCTGGGTTTTTTTCGTGTTTGAATCACGTAGTAATGTGGTAACACACTGAAGCAGTCAATAAAACCTGGTTTCGATCAATATTTCAGAGGATAACACCGGTTAGGTCTGGGTTAGGTCTGGGATTTGCGCGCATCTGGCTTATACTTTCGCCTTTTTCGCAAACTTGTTGGCCAGATCCTGGGTATTTTCCGTGTTTGAATCACGTAGTAATGTGGTAACACACTGAAGCTGTCAATTAAACCTGGTTTCGATCAATATTTTAGAGGATAACACCGGTTAGGTCTGGGTTAGGTCTGGGTTACGCCCGCATCTGGCTCATGATTTTGCCTTCTTCGCATACTTGTTGGCCAGATCCTGGGTTTTTTTCCTGTTTGAATCACGTAGTAATGTGGTAACACACTGAAGCTGTCAATTAAACCTGGTTTCGATCAATATTTTAGAGGATAACACCGGTTAGGTCTGGGTTAGGTCTGGGATATGCGCGCATCTGGCTTATACTTTCACCTTTATCGCAAACTTGTTGGCCAGATCCTGGGTTTTTTCCGTGTTTGAATCACGTAGTAATGTTGTACCACACTGAGGCAGTCAATTAAACCTTGATTCGTACAGTATTTTAGAGGATAACACCGATTACGTCTGGGTGAGGTCTGGGTCATGCCCGCATCTGGCTCATGATTTCGCCTTCTTCGCATACTTGTTGGCCAGATCCTGGGTTTTTTTCGTGTTTGAATCACGTAGTAATGTGGTAATACACTGAAGCAGTCAATAAAACCTGGTTTCGATCAATATTTTAGAGGATAACACCGGTTAGGTCTGGGTTAGGTCTGGGTTATGCCCGCATCTGGCTCATGATTTTGCCTTCTTCGCATACTTGTTGGCCAGATCCTGGGTTTTTTCCGTGTTTGAATCACGTAGTAATGTGGTAACACACTGAAGCAGTCAATTAAACCTGGTTTCGATCAATATTTTAGAGGATAACACCGGTTAGGTCTGGGTTAGGTCTGGGTTATGCCCGCATCTGGCTCATGATTTTGCCTTCATCGCATACTTGTTGGCCAGATCCTGGGTTTTTTCCGTGTTTGAATCACGTAGTAATGTGGTAACACACTGAAGCAGTCAATTAAACCTGGTTTCGATCAATATTTTAGAGGATAACGCCGGTTAGGTCTGGGTTAGGTCTGGGATATGCGCGCATCTGGCTTATACTTTCGCCTTTTTCGCAAACTTGTTGGCCAGATCCTGGATTTTTTCCATGTTTGAATCACGTAGTAATGTTGTACCACACTGAGGCAGTCAATTAAACCTGGATTCGGACATTATTTTAGAGGATAACACCGGTTAGGTCTGGGTTAGGTCTGGGTTATGCCCGCATCTGGCTCACGATTTTGCCTTCTTCGCATACTTGTTGGCCAGATCCTGGGTTTTTTTCGTGTTTGAATCATGTAGTAATGTGGTAATACACTGAAGCAGTCAATTAAACCTGGTTTCGATCAATATTTCAGAGGATAACACCGGTTAGGTCTGGGTTAGGTCCGGGATATGCCCGCATCTGGCTCATGATTTTGCCTTCTTCGCATACTTGTTGGCCAGATCCTGGGTTTTTCTCGTGTTTGAATCACGTAGTAATGTGGTAACACACTGGAGCAGTCAATTAAACCTGGTTTCGATCAATATTTCAGAGGATAACACCGGTTAGGTCTGGGTTAGGTCCGGGATATGCCCGCATCTGGCTCATGATTTTGCCTTCTTCGCATACTTGTTGGCCAGATCCTGGGTTTTTTTCGTGTTTGAATCACGTAGTAATGAGGTAATACACTGAAGCAGTCAATTAAACCTGGTTTCGATCAATATTTTAGAGGATAACACCGGTTAGGTCTGGGATATGCGCGCATCTGGCTTATGCATTCGCCTTTTTCGCAAACTTGTTGGGCAGATCCTGGGTTTTTTCCGTGTTTGAATCACGTAGTAATGTTGTACCACACTGAGGCAGTCAATTAAACCTGGATTCGTACAGTATTTTAGAGGATAACACCGGTTAGGTCTGGGGGAGGTCTGGGTTATGCCCGCATCTGGCTCACGATTTTGCCTTCTTCGCATACTTGTTGGCCAGATCCTGGGTTTTTTTCGTGTTTGAATCATGTAGTAATGTGGTAACACACTGAAGCAGTCAATTAAACCTGGTTTCGATCAATATTTCAGAGGATAACACCGGTTAGGTCTGGGTTAGGTCTGGGATTTGCGCGCATCTGGCTTATACTTTCGCCTTTTTCGCAAACTTGTTGGCCAGATCCTGGGTATTTTCCGTGTTTGAATCACGTAGTAATGTGGTAACACACTGAAGCTGTCAATTAAACCTGGTTTCGATCAATATTTTAGAGGATAACACCGGTTAGGTCTGGGTTAGGTCTGGGTTACGCCCGCATCTGGCTCATGATTTTGCCTTCTTCGCATACTTGTTGGCCAGATCCTGGGTTTTTTTCCTGTTTGAATCACGTAGTAATGTGGTAACACACTGAAGCTGTCAATTAAACCTGGTTTCGATCAATATTTTAGAGGATAACACCGGTTAGGTCTGGGTTAGGTCTGGGATATGCGCGCATCTGGCTTATACTTTCACCTTTATCGCAAACTTGTTGGCCAGATCCTGGGTTTTTTCCGTGTTTGAATCACGTAGTAATGTTGTACCACACTGAGGCAGTCAATTAAACCTTGATTCGTACAGTATTTTAGAGGATAACACCGATTACGTCTGGGTGAGGTCTGGGTCATGCCCGCATCTGGCTCATGATTTCGCCTTCTTCGCATACTTGTTGGCCAGATCCTGGGTTTTTTTCGTGTTTGAATCACGTAGTAATGTGGTAATACACTGAAGCAGTCAATAAAACCTGGTTTCGATCAATATTTTAGAGGATAACACCGGTTAGGTCTGGGTTAGGTCTGGGTTATGCCCGCATCTGGCTCATGATTTTGCCTTCTTCGCATACTTGTTGGCCAGATCCTGGGTTTTTTTCGTGTTTGAATCACGTAGTAATGTGGTAACACACTGAAGCAGTCAATTAAACCTGGTTTCGATCAATATTTTAGAGGATAACACCGGTTAGGTCTGGGTTAGGTCTGGGTTATGCCCGCATCTGGCTCATGATTTTGCCTTCATCGCATACTTGTTGGCCAGATCCTGGGTTTTTTCCGTGTTTGAATCACGTAGTAATGTGGTAACACACTGAAGCAGTCAATTAAACCTGGTTTCGATCAATATTTTAGAGGATAACGCCGGTTAGGTCTGGGTTAGGTCTGGGATATGCGCGCATCTGGCTTATACTTTCGCCTTTTTCGCAAACTTGTTGGCCAGATCCTGGATTTTTTCCATGTTTGAATCACGTAGTAATGTTGTACCACACTGAGGCAGTCAATTAAACCTGGATTCGGACATTATTTTAGAGGATAACACCGGTTAGGTCTGGGTTAGGTCTGGGTTATGCCCGCATCTGGCTCACGATTTTGCCTTCTTCGCATACTTGTTGGCCAGATCCTGGGTTTTTTTCGTGTTTGAATCATGTAGTAATGTGGTAATACACTGAAGCAGTCAATTAAACCTGGTTTCGATCAATATTTCAGAGGATAACACCGGTTAGGTCTGGGTTAGGTCCGGGATATGCCCGCATCTGGCTCATGATTTTGCCTTCTTCGCATACTTGTTGGCCAGATCCTGGGTTTTTCTCGTGTTTGAATCACGTAGTAATGTGGTAACACACTGGAGCAGTCAATTAAACCTGGTTTCGATCAATATTTCAGAGGATAACACCGGTTAGGTCTGGGTTAGGTCCGGGATATGCCCGCATCTGGCTCATGATTTTGCCTTCTTCGCATACTTGTTGGCCAGATCCTGGGTTTTTTTCGTGTTTGAATCACGTAGTAATGAGGTAATACACTGAAGCAGTCAATTAAACCTGGTTTCGATCAATATTTTAGAGGATAACACCGGATAGGTCTGGGATATGCGCGCATCTGGCTTATGCATTCGCCTTTTTCGCAAACTTGTTGGGCAGATCCTGGGTTTTTTCCGTGTTTGAATCACGTAGTAATGTTGTACCACACTGAGGCAGTCAATTAAACCTGGATTCGTACAGTATTTTAGAGGATAACACCGGTTAGGTCTGGGGGAGGTCTGGGTTATGCCCGCATCTGGCTCATGATTTTGCCTTCTTCGCATACTTGTTGGCCAGATCCTGTGTTTTTTTCGTGTTTGAATCACGTAGTAATGTGGTAATACACTGAAGCAGTCAATAAAACCTGATTTCGATCAATATTTTAGAGGATAACACCGGTTAGGTCTGGGTTAGGTCTGGGTTATGCCCGCATCTGGCTCATGATTTTGCCTTCTTCGCATACTTGTTGGCCAGATCCTGGGTTTTTTTCGTGTTTGAATCACGTAGTAATGTGGTAATACACTGAAGCAGTCAATAAAACCTGGTTTCGATCAATATTTCAGAGGATAACACCGGTTAGGTCTGGGTTAAGTCTGGGATATGCGCGCATCTGGCTTATACTTTCGCCTTTTTCGCAAACTTGTTGGCTAGATCCTGGGTTTTTTCGGGTTTGAATAACGCAGTAATGTGGTACCACACTGAAGCAGTCAATTAAACCTGCTTTCGATCAATATTTTAGAGGATAACGCCGGTTAGGTCTGGGTTAGGTCTGGGTTATGCCCGCATCTGGCTCATGATTTTGCCTTCTTCGCATACTTGTTGGCCAGATCCTGGGTTTTTTCCGTGTTTGAATCACGTAGTAATGTGGTAACACACTGAAGCAGTCAATTAAACCTGGTTTCGATCAATATTTTAGAGGATAACACCGGTTAGGTCTGGGATAGGTCCGGTATATGCCCGCATCTGGCTCATGATTTTGCCTTCTTCGCATACTTGTTGGCCAGATCCTGGGTTTTTTTCGTGTTTGAATCACGTAGTAATGTGGAAACACACTGAAGCAGTCAATTAAACCTGGTTTCGATCAATATTTCAGAGGATAACACCGGTTAGGTCTGGGTTAGGTCTGGGAAATGCGCGCATCTGGCTTATACTTTCGCCTTTTTCGCAAACTTGTTGGCTAGATCCTAGGTTTTTTTCGGGTTTGAATAACGCAGTAATGAGGTACCACACTGAAGCAGTCAATTAAACCTGGTTTCGATCAATATTTTAGAGGATAACGCCGGTTAGGTCTGGGTTAGGTCTGGGATATGCGCGCATCTGGCTTATACTTTCGCCTTTTTCGCAAACTTGTTGGCTAGATCCTGGGTTTTTTTCGGGTTTGAATAACGCTGTAATGTGGTACCACACTGAAGCAGTCAATTAAACCTGGTTTCGATCAATATTTTAGAGGATAACGCCGGTTAGGTCTGGGTTAGGTCTGGGTTATGCCCGCATCTGGCTCATGATTTTGCCTTCTTCGCATACTTGTTGGCCAGATCCTGGGTTTTTTCCGTGTATGAATCACGTAGTAATATGGTAACACACCGAAGCAGTCAATTAAACCTGGTTTCGATCAATATTTTAGAGGATAACGCCGGTTAGGTCTGGGTTAGGTCCGGGATATGCCCGCATCTGGCTCATGATTTTGCCTTCTTCGCATACTTGTTGGCCAGATCCTGGGTTTTTTTCGTGTTTGAATCATGTAGTAATGTGGTAACACACTGAAGCAGTCAATTAAACCTGGTTTCGATCAATATTTCAGAGGATAACACCGGTTAGGTCTGGGTTAGGTCTGGGATATGCGCGCATCTGGCTTATACTTTCGCCTTTTTCGCAAACTTGTTGGCCAGATCCTGGATTTTTTCCGTGTTTGAATCACGTAGTAATGTTGTACCACACTGAGGCAGTCAATTAAACCTGGATTCGGACATTATTTTAGAGGATAACACCGGTTAGGTCTGGGTTAGGTCTGGGTTATGCCCGCATCTGGCTCATGATTTTGCCTTCTTCGCATACTTGTTGGCCAGATCCTGGGTTTTTTTCGTGTTTGAATCACGTAGTAATGTGGTAACACACTGATGCAGTCAATTAAACCTGGTTTCGATCAATATTTCGGAGGATAACACCGGTTAGGTCTGGGTTAGGTCTGGGATATGCGCGCATCTGGCTTATACTTTCACCTTTTTCGCAAACTTGTTGGCCAGATCCTAGGTTTTTTTCGTGTTTCAATCACGTAGTAATGTGGTAACACACTGAGGCAGTCAATTAAACCTGGTTTCGATCAATATTTTAGAGGATAACACCGGTTAGGTCTGGGATAGGTCCGGGATATGCCCGCATCTGGCTCATGATTTTGCCTTCATCGCATACTTGTTGGCCAGATCCTGGGTTTTTTCCGTGTTTGAATCACGTAGTAATGTGGTAACACACTGAAGCAGTCAATCAAACCTGGTTTCGATCAATATTTTAGAGGATAACACCGGTTAGGTCTGGGTTAGGTCTGGGTTATGCCCGCATCTGGCTCATGATTTTGCCTTTTTCGCATACTTGTTGGCCAGATCCTGGGTTTTTTTCGTGTTTGAATCACGTAGTAATGTGGTAACACACTGAAGCAGTCAATTAAACCTGGTTTCGATCAATATTTTAGAGGATAACACCGGTTAGGTCTGGGTTAGGTCTGGGTTATGCCCGCATCTGGCTCATGATTTTGCCTTCATCGCATACTTGTTGGCCAGATCCTGGGTTTTTTCCGTGTTTGAATCACGTAGTAATGTGGTAACACACTGAAGCAGTCAATTAAACCTGGTTTCGATTAATATTTCAGAGGATAACGCCGGTTAGGTCTGGGTTAGGTCTGGGTTATGCTCGCATCTGGCTCATGATTTTGCCTTCTTCGCATACTTGTTGGCCAGATCCTGGGTTTTTTTCGTGTTTGAATCACGTAGTAATGTGGTAATACACTGAAGCAGTCAATAAAACCTGGTTTCAATCAATATTTTAGAGGATAACACCGCTTAGGTCTGGGATAGGTCCGGGATATGCCCGCATCTGGCTCATGATTTTGCCTTCTTCGCATACTTGTTGGCCAGATCCTGGGTTTTTTTCGTGTTTGAATCACGTAGTAATGTGGTAACACACTGAAGCAGTCAATTAAACCTGGTTTCGATCAATATTTCAGAGGATAACACCGGTTAGGTCTGGGTTAGGTCCTGGATATGCCCGCATCTGGCTCATGATTTTGCCTTCTTCGCATACTTGTTGGCCAGATCCTGGGTTTTTTTCGTGTTTGAATCACGTAGTAATGTGGTAACACACTGAAGCAGTCAATTAAACCTGGTTTCGATCAATATTTTAGAGGATAACACCGGTTAGGTCTGGGTTAGGTCTGGGTTATGCCCGCATCTGGCTCACGATTTTGCCTTCTTCGCATACTTGTTGGCCAGATCCTGGGTTTTTTTCGTGTTTGAATCATGTAGTAATGTGGTAACACACTGAAGCAGTCAATTAAACCTGGTTTCGATCAATATTTCAGAGGATAACACCGGTTAGGTCTGGGTTAGGTCCGGGATATGCCCGCATCTGGCTCATGATTTTGCCTTCTTCGCATACTTGTTTGCCGGATCCTGGGTTTTTTTCGTGTTTGAATCACGTAGTAATGTGGTAACACACTGAAGCTGTCAATTAAACCTGGTTTCGATCAGTATTTTAGAGGATAACACCGGTTAGGTCTGGGATAGGTCCGGGATATGCGCGCATCTGGCTCATGATTTTGCCTTCTTCGCATTCTTGTTGGCCAGATCCTGGGTTTTTTTCGTGTTTGAATCACGTAGTAATGTGGTAACACACTGAAGCAGTCAATTAAACCTGGTTTCGATCAATATTTCAGAGGATAACACCGGTTAGGTCTGGGTTAGGTCTGGGTCATGCGCGCATCTGGCTTATACTTTCGCCTTTTTCGCAAACTTGTTGGCCAGATCCTGGGTTTTTTTCGTGTTTGAATCACGTTGTAATGTGGTAACACACTGAAGCAGTCAATTAAACCTGGTTTCGATCAATATTTTAGAGGATAACACCGGTTAGGTCTGGGTTAGGTCTGGGATATGCGCGCATCTGGCTTATACTTTCGCCTTTTTCGCAAACTTGTTGGCCAGACCCTGGATTTTTTCCGTGTTTCAATCACGTAGTAATGTTGTACCACACTGAGGCAGTCAATTAAACCTGGATTCGGACATTATTTTAGAGGATAACACCGGTTAGGTCTGGGTTAGGTCTGGGTCATGCCCGCATCTGGCTCATGATTTTGCCTTCTTCGCATACTTGTTGGCCAGATCCTGGGTTTTTTTCGTGTTTGAATCATGTAGTAATGTGGTAACACACTGGAGCAGTCAATTAAACCTGGTTTCGATCAATATTTCAGAGGATAACACCGGTTAGGTCTGGGTTAGGTCTGGGATATGCGCGCATCTGGCTTATACTTTCGCCTTTTTCGCAAACTTGTTGGCCAGATCCTGGATTTTTTCCGTGTTTGAATCACGTAGTAATGTTGTACCACACTGAGGCAGTCAATTAAACCTGGATTCGGACACTATTTTAGAGGATAACACCGGTTAGGTCTGGGTTAGGTCTGGGTTATGCCCGCATCTGGCTTATACTTTCGCCTTTTTCGCAAACTTGTTGGCCAGATCCTGGGTATTTTCCGTGTTTGAATCACGTAGTAATGTGGTAATACACTGATGCAGTCAATAAAACCTGGTTTCGATCAATATTTCAGAGGATAACACCGGTTAGGTCTCGGATAGGTCCGGGACATGCCCGCATCTGGCTCATGATTTTGCCTTCTGCGCATACTTGTTGGCCAGATCCTGGGGTTTTTTCGTGTTTGAATCACGTAGTAATGTGGTAACACACTGAAGCAGTCAATTAAACCTGGTTTCGATCAATATTTTAGAGGATAACACCGGTTAGGTCTGGGTAAGGTCTGGGTTATGCCCGCCTCTGGCTCATGATTTTGCCTTCATCGCATACTTGTTGGCCAGATCCTGGGTTTTTTCCGTGTTTGAATCACGTAGTAATGTGGTAACACACTGAAGCAGTCAATAAAACCTGGTTTCGATCAATATTTTAGAGGATAACACCGGTTAGGTCTGGGTTAGGTCTGGGATTTGCGCGCATCTGGCTTATACTTTCGCCTTTTTCGCAAACTTGTTGGCCAGATCCTGGGTTTTTTCCGTGTTTGAATCACGTAGTAATGTGGTAACACACTGAAGCAGTCAATAAAACCTGGTTTCGATCAATATTTTAGAGGATAACACCGGTTAGGTCTGGGTTAGGTCTGGGTTATGCCCGCATCTGGCTCATGATTTTGCCTTCTTCGCATACTTGTTTGCCGGATCCTGGGCTTTTTCGCGTTTGAATCACGTAGTAATGTGGTAACACACTGAAGCTGTCAATTAAACCTGGTTTCCATCAATATTTGAGAGGATAACACCGGTTAGGTCTGGGTTAGGTCTGGGATATGCGCGCATCTGGCTTATACTTTCACCTTTTTCGCAAACTTGTTGGCCAGATCCTGGGTTTTTTCCGTGTTTGAATCACGTAGTAATGTGGTAACACACTGAAGCAGTCAATAAAACCTGGTTTCGATCAATATTTTAGAGGATAACACCGGTTAGGTCTGGGTTAGGTCTGGGATTTGCGCGCATCTGGCTTATACTTTCGCCTTTTTCGCAAACTTGTTGGCCAGATCCTGGGTATTTTCCGTGTTTGAATCACGTAGTAATGTGGTAATACACTGATGCAGTCAATAAAACCTGGTTTCGATCAATATTTCAGAGGATAACACCGGTTAGGTCTCGGATAGGTCCGGGACATGCCCGCATCTGGCTCATGATTTTGCCTTCTGCGCATACTTGTTGGCCAGATCCTGGGGTTTTTTCGTGTTTGAATCACGTAGTAATGTGGTAACACACTGAAGCAGTCAATTAAACCTGGTTTCGATCAATATTTTAGAGGATAACACCGGTTAGGTCTGGGTTAGGTCTGGGTTATGCCCGCATCTGGCTCACGATTTTGCCTTCTTCGCATACTTGTTGGCCAGATCCTGGGTTTTTTTCGTGTTTGAATCATGTAGTAATGTGGTAACACACTGAAGCAGTCAATTAAACCTGGTTTCGATCAATATTTCAGAGGATAACACGGGTTAGGTCTGGGTTAGGTCCGGGATATGCCCGCATCTGGCTCATGATTTTGCCTTCTTCGCATACTTGTTTGCCGGATCCTGGGTTTTTTTCGTGTTTGAATCACGTAGTAATGTGGTAACACACTGAAGCTGTCAATTAAACCTGGTTTCGATCAATATTTTAGAGGATAACACCGGTTAGGTCTGGGATAGGTCCGGGATATGCGCGCATCTGGCTCATGATTTTGCCTTCTTCGCATACTTGTTGGCCAGATCCTGGGTTTTTTTCGTGTTTGAATCACGTAGTAATGTGGTAACACACTGAAGCAGTCAATTAAACCTGGTTTCGATCAATATTTCAGAGGATAACACCGGTTAGGTCTGGGTTAGGTCTGGGAAATGCGCGCATCTGGCTTATACTTTCGCCTTTTTCGCAAACTTGTTGGCCAGATCCTGGGTTTTTTACGTGTTTGAATCACGTAGTAATGTGGTAACACACTGAAGCAGTCAATTAAACCTGGCTTCGATCAATATTTTAGAGGATAACACCGGTTAGGTCTGGGTTAGGTCTGGGATATGCGCGCATCTGGCTTATACTTTCGCCTTTTTCGCAAACTTGTTGGCCAGATCCTGGATTTTTTCCGTGTTTCAATCACGTAGTAATGTTGTACCACACTGAGGCAGTCAATTAAACCTGGATTCGGACATTATTTGAGAGGATAACACCGGTTAGGTCTGGGTTAGGTCTGGGTCATGCCCGCATCTGGCTCATGATTTTGCCTTCTTCGCATACTTGTTGGCCAGATCCTGGGTTTTTTCGTGTTTGAATCATGTAGTAATGTGGTAACACACTGAAGCAGTCAATTAAACCTGGTTTCGATCAATATTTCAGAGGATAACACCGGTTAGGTCTGGGTTAGGTCTGGGATATGCGCGCATCTGGCTTATACTTTCGCCTTTTTCGCAAACTTGTTGGCCAGATCCTGGGTTTTTTCCGTGTTTGAATCACGTAATAATGTGGTAACACACTGAAGCAGTCAATAAAACCTGGTTTCGATCAATATTTTAGAGGATAACACCGGTTAGGCCTGGGTTAGGTCCGGGATATGCCCGCATCTGGCTCATGATTTTGCCTTCTTCGCATACTTGCTGGCCAGATCCTGGGTTTTTTTCGTGTTTGAATCACGTAGTAATGTGGTAACACACTGAAGCAGTCAATTAAACCTGGTTTCGATCAATATTTTAGAGGATAACACCGGTTAGGTCTGGGTTAGGTCTGGGTTATGCCCGCATCTGGCTCATGATTTTGCCTTCTTCGCATACTTGTTGGCCAGATCCTGGGTTTTTTTCGTGTTTGAATCACGTAGTAATGTGGTAACACACTGAAGCAGTCAATTAAACCTGGTTTCGATCAATATTTCAGAGGATAACACCGGTTAGGTCTGGGTTAGGTCTGGGAAATGCGCGCATCTGGCTTATACTTTCGCCTTTTTCGCAAACTTGTTGGCCAGATCCTGGGTTTTTTTCGTGTTTGAATCACGTAGTAATGTGGTAACACACTGAAGCAGTCAATTAAACCTGGTTTCGATCAATATTTTAGAGGATAACACCGGTTAGGTCTGGGTTAGGTCTGGGTTATGCCCGCATCTGGCTCATGATTTTGCCTTCTTCGCATACTTGTTGGCCAGATCCAGGGTTTTTTTCGTGTTTGAATCACGTAGTAATGTGATAACACACTGAAGCAGTTAATTAAACCTGGTTTCGATCAATATTTCAGAGGATAACACCGGTTAGGTCTGGGTTAGGTCTGGGAAATGCGCGCATCTGGCTTATACTTTCGCCTTTTTCGCAAACTTGTTGGCTAGATCCTGGGTTTTTTTCGGGTTTGAATAACGCAGTAATGTGGTACCACACTGAAGCAGTCAATTAAACCTGGTTTCGATCAATATTTTAGAGGATAACGCCGGTTAGGTCTGGGTTAGGTCTGGGATATGCGCGCATCTGGCTTATACTTTCGCCTTTTTCGCAAACTTGTTGGCCAGATCCTGGATTTTTTCCGTGTTTGAATCACGTAGTAATGTTGTACCACACTGAGGCAGTCAATTAAACCTGGATTCGGACATTATTTTAGAGGATAACACCGGTTAGGTCTGGGTTAGGTCTGGGTTATGCCCGCATCTGGCTCACGATTTTGCCTTCTTCGCATACTTGTTGGCCAGATCCTGGGTTTTTTTCGTGTTTGAATCATGTAGTAATGTGGTAACACACTGAAGCAGTCAATTAAACCTGGTTTCGATCAATATTTCAGAGGATAACACCGGTTAGGTCTGGGTTAGGTCTGGGATATGCGCGCATCTGGCTCATGATTTTGCCTTCTTCGCATACTTGTTGGCCAGATCCTGGGTTTTTTTCGTGTTTGAATCACGTAGTAATGTGGTAACACACTGAAGCTGTCAATTAAACCTGGTTTCGATCAATATTTTAGAGGATAACACCGGTTAGGTCTGGGTTAGGTCTGGGTTATGCCCGCATCTGGCTCATGATTTTGCCTTCTTCGCATACTTGTTTGCCGGATCCTGGGTTTTATTCGTGTTTGAATCACGTAGTAATGTGGTAACACACTGAAGCTGTCAATTAAACCTGGTTTCCATCAATATTTTAGAGGATAACACCGGTTAGGTCTGGGTTAGGTCTGGGATATGCGCGCATCTGGCTTATACTTTCACCTTTTTCGCAAACTTGTTGGCCAGATCCTGGGTTTTTTCCGTGTTTGAATCACGTAGTAATGTGGTAACACACTGAAGCAGTCAATAAAACCTGGTTTCGATGAATATTTTAGAGGATAACACCGGTTAGGTCTGGGTTAGGTCTGGGATTTGCGCGCATCTGGCTTATACTTTCGCCTTTTTCGCAAACTTGTTGGCCAGATCCTGGGTATTTTCCGTGTTTGAATCACGTAGTAATGTGGTAATACACTGATGCAGTCAATAAAACCTGGTTTCGATCAATATTTCAGAGGATAACACCGGTTAGGTCTCGGATAGGTCCGGGACATGCCCGCATCTGGCTCATGATTTTGCCTTCTTCGCATAGTTGTTGGCCAGATCCTGGGTTTTTTCCGTGTTCGAATCACGTAGTAATGTGGTAGCACACTGAAGCAGTCAATTAAACCTGGTTTCGATCAATATTTTAGAGGATAACACCGGTTAGGTCTGGGATAGGTCCGGGATATGCCCGCATCTGGCTCATGATTTTGCCTTCTTCGCATACTTGTTGGCCAGATCCTGGGTTTTTTCCGTGTTTGAATCACGTAGTAATGTGGTAACACACTGAAGCAGTCAATTAAACCTAGTTTCGATCAATATTTCAGAGGATAACACCGGTTAGGTCTGGGTTAGGTCTGGGATTTGCGCGCATCTGGCTTATACTTTCGCCTTTTTCGAAAACTTGTTGGCCAGATCCTGGGTATTTTCCGTGTTTGAATCACGTAGTAATGTGGTAATACACTGAAGCAGTCAATTAAACCTGGTTTCGATGAATATTTTAGAGGATAACACCGGTTAGGTCTGGGTTAGGTCTGGGATATGCGCGCATCTGGCTTATACTTTCGCCTTTTTCGCAAACTTGTTGGCCAGATCCTGGTTTTTTTCCGTGTTTCAATCACGTAGTAATGTTGTACCACACTGAGGCAGTCAATTAAACCTGGATTCGGACATTATTTGAGAGGATAACACCGGTTAGGTCTGGGTTAGGTCTGGGTCATGCCCGCATCTGGCTCATGATTTTGCCTTCTTCGCATACTTGTTGGCCAGATCCTGGGTTTTTTCGTGTTTGAATCATGTAGTAATGTGGTAACACACTGAAGCAGTCAATGAAACCTGGTTTCGATCAATATTTCAGAGGATAACACCGGTTAGGTCTGGGTTAGGTCTGGGATATGCGCGCATCTGGCTTATACTTTCGCCTTTTTCGCAAACTTGTTGGCCAGATCCTCGGTTTTTTCCGTGTTTGAATCACGTAGTAATGTGGTAACACACTGAAGCAGTCAATAAAACCTGGTTTCGATCAATATTTTAGAGGATAACACCGGTTAGGTCTGGGTTAGGTCCGGGATATGCCCGCATCTGGCTCATGATTTTGCCTTCTTCGCATACTTGCTGGCCAGATCCTGGGTTTTTTTCGTGTTTGAATCACGTAGTAATGTGGTAACACACTGAAGCAGTCAATTAAACCTGGTTTCGATCAATATTTTAGAGGATAACACCGGTTAGGTCTGGGTTAGGTCTGGGTTATGCCCGCATCTGGCTCATGATTTTGCCTTCTTCGCATACTTGTTGGCCAGATCCTGGGTTTTTTTCGTGTTTGAATCACGTAGTAATGTGGTAACACACTGAAGCAGTCAATTAAACCTGGTTTCGATCAATATTTCGGAGGATAACACCGGTTAGGTCTGGGTTAGGTCTGGGAAATGCGCGCATCTGGCTTATACTTTCGCCTTTTTCGCAAACTTGTTGGCCAGATCCTGGGTTTTTTTCGTGTTTGAATCACGTAGTAATGTGGTAACACACTGAAGCAGTCAATTAAACCTGGTTTCGATCAATATTTTAGAGGATAACACCGGTTAGGTCTGGGTTAGGTCTGGGTTATGCCCGCATCTGGCTCATGATTTTGCCTTCTTCGCATACTTGTTGGCCAGATCCTGGGTTTTTTTCGTGTTTGAATCACGTAGTAATGTGATAACACACTGAAGCAGTTAATTAAACCTGGTTTCGATCAATATTTCAGAGGATAACACCGGTTAGGGCTGGGTTAGGTCTGGGAAATGCGCGCATCTGGCTTATACTTTCGCCTTTTTCGCAAACTTGTTGGCTAGATCCTGGGTTTTTTTCGGGTTTGAATAACGCAGTAATGTGGTACCACACTGAAGCAGTCAATTAAACCTGGTTTCGATCAATATTTTAGAGGATAACGCCGGTTAGGTCTGGGTTAGGTCTGGGATATGCGCGCATCTGGCTTATACTTTCGCCTTTTTCGCAAACTTGTTGGCCAGATCCTGGATTTTTTCCGTGTTTGAATCACGTAGTAATGTTGTACCACACTGAGGCAGTCAATTAAACCTGGATTCGGACATTATTTTAGAGGATAACACCGGTTAGGTCTGGGTTAGGTCTGGGTTATGCCCGCATCTGGCTCACGATTTTGCCTTCTTCGCATACTTGTTGGCCAGATCCTGGGTTTTTTTCGTGTTTGAATCATGTAGTAATGTGGTAACACACTGAAGCAGTCAATTAAACCTGGTTTCGATCAATATTTCAGAGGATAACACCGGTTAGGTCTGGGTTAGGTCCGGGATATGCGCGCATCTGCCTTATACTTTCGCCTCTTTCGCAAACTTGTTGGCCAGATCCTAGATTTTTTCCGTGTTTGAATCACATAGTAATGTTGTACCACACTGAGGCAGTCAATTAAACCTGGTTTCGATCAATATTTTAGAGGATAACACCGGTTAGGTCTGGGATAGGTCCGGGATATGCCCGCATCTGGCTCATGATTTTGCCTTCTTCGCATACTTGTTGGCCAGATCCTGGGTTTTTTTCGTGTTTGAATCATGTAGTAATGTGGTAACACACTGAAGCAGTCAATTAAACCTGGTTTCGATCAATATTTCAGAGGATAACACCGGTTAGGTCTGGGTTAGGTCTGGGATATGCGCGCATCTGGCTTATACTTTCGCCTTTTTCGCAAACTTGTTGGCCAGATCCTGGATTTTTTCCGTGTTTGAATCACGTAGTAATGTGGTAACACACTGAAGCTGTCAATTAAACCTGGTTTCGATCAATATTTTAGAGGATAACACCGGTTAGGTCTGGGATAGGTCCGGGATATGCCCGCATCTGGCTCATGATTTTGCCTTCTTCGCATACTTGTTGGCCAGATCCTGGGTTTTTTTCGTGTTTGAATCACGTAGTAATGTGGTAACACACTGATATAGTCAATTAAACCTGGTTTCGATCAATATTTCAGAGGATAACACCGGTTAGGTCTGGGTTAGGTCTGGGAAATGCGCGCATCTGGCTTATACTTTCGCCTTTTTCGCAAACTTGTTGGCCAGATCCTGGGTTTTTTTCGTGTTTGAATCACGTAGTAATGTGGTAACACACTGAAGCAGTCAATTAAACCTGGTTTCGATCAATATTTCAGAGGATAACACCGGTTAGGGCTGGGTTAGGTCTGGGAAATGCGCGCATCTGGCTTATACTTTCGCCTTTTTCGCAAACTTGTTGGCTAGATCCTGGGTTTTTTTCGGGTTTGAATAACGCAGTAATGTGGTACCACACTGAAGCAGTCAATTAAACCTGGTTTCGATCAATATTTTAGAGGATAACGCCGGTTAGGTCTGGGTTAGGTCTGGGATATGCGCGCATCTGGCTTATACTTTCGCCTTTTTCGCAAACTTGTTGGCCAGATCCTGGATTTTTTCCGTGTTTGAATCACGTAGTAATGTTGTACCACACTGAGGCAGTCAATTAAACCTGGATTCGGACATTATTTTAGAGGATAACACCGGTTAGGTCTGGGTTAGGTCTGGGTTATGCCCGCATCTGGCTCACGATTTTGCCTTCTTCGCATACTTGTTGGCCAGATCCTGGGTTTTTTTCGTGTTTGAATCATGTAGTAATGTGGTAACACACTGAAGCAGTCAATTAAACCTGGTTTCGATCAATATTTCAGAGGATAACACCGGTTAGGTCTGGGTTAGGTCTGGGATATGCGCGCATCTGCCTTATACTTTCGCCTCTTTCGCAAACTTGTTGGCCAGATCCTGGATTTTTTCCGTGTTTGAATCACGTAGTAATGTGGTAACACACTGAAGCTGTCAATTAAACCTGGTTTCGATCAATATTTTAGAGGATAACACCGGTTAGGTCTGGGATAGGTCCGGGATATGCCCGCATCTGGCTCATGATTTTGCCTTCTTCGCATACTTGTTGGCCAGATCCTGGGTTTTTTTCGTGTTTGAATCACGTAGTAATGTGGTAACACACTGATGCAGTCAATTAAACCTGGTTTCGATCAATATTTCAGAGGATAACACCGGTTAGGTCTGGGTTAGGTCTGGGAAATGCGCGCATCTGGCTTATACTTTCGCCTTTTTCGCAAACTTGTTGGCCAGATCCTGGGTTTTTTTCGTGTTTGAATCACGTAGTAATGTGGTAACACACTGAAGCAGTCAATTAAACCTGGTTTCGATCAATATTTTAGAGGATAACACCGGTTAGGTCTGGGTTAGGTCTGGGATATGCGCGCATCTGGCTTATACTTTCGCCTTTTTCGCAAACTTGTTGGCCAGATCCTGGATTTTTTTCGTGTTTGAATCACGTAGTAATGTGGTAACACACTGAAGCAGTCAATTAAACCTGGTTTCGATCAATATTTTAGAGGATAACACCGGTTAGGTCTGGGTTAGGTCTGGGTTATGCCCGCATCTGGCTCATGATTTTGCCTTCTTCGCATACTTGTTGGCCAGATCCTGGGTTTTTTTCGTGTTTGAATCACGTAGTAATGTGGTAACACACTGAAGCAGTCAATTAAACCTGGTTTCGATCAATATTTCAGAGGATAACACCGGTTAGGTCTGGGTTAGGTCTGGGAAATGCGCGCATCTGGCTTATACTTTCGCCTTTTTCGCAAACTTGTTGGCCAGATCCTGGGTTTTTTTCGTGTTTGAATCACGTAGTAATGTGGTAACACACTGAAGCAGTCAATTAAACCTGGTTTCGATCAATATTTTAGAGGATAACACCGGTTAGGTCTGGGTTAGGTCTGGGTTATGCCCGCATCTGGCTCATGATTTTGCCTTCATCGCATACTTGTTGGCCAGATCCTGGGTTTTTTCCGTGTTTGAATCACGTAGTAATGTGGTAACACACTGAAGCACTCAATTAAACCTGGTTTCGATTAATATTTCAGAGGATAACGCCGGTTAGGTCTGGGTTAGGTCTGGGTAATGCTCGCATCTGGCTCATGATTTTGCCTTCTTCGCATACTTGTTGGCCAGATCCTGGGTTTTTTTCGTGTTTGAATCACGTAGTAATGTGGTAATACACTGAAGCAGTCAATAAAACCTGGTTTCGATCAATATTTTAGAGGATAACACCGGTTAGGTCTGGGATAGGTCCGGGATATGCCCGCATCTGGCTCATGATTTTGCCTTCTTCGCATACTTGTTGGCCAGATCCTGGGTTTTTTTCGTGTTTGAATCACGTAGTAATGTGGTAACACACTGAAGCAGTCAATTAAACCTGGTTTCGATCAATATTTCAGAGGATAACACCGGTTAGGTCTGGGTTAGGTCCGGGATATGCCCGCATCTGGCTCATGATTTTGCCTTCTTCGCATACTTGTTTGCCGGATCCTGGGTTTTTTTCGTGTTTGAATCACGTAGTAATGTGGTAACACACTGAAGCAGTCAATTAAACCTGGTTTCGATCAATATTTTAGAGGATAACACCGGTTAGGTCTGGGATAGGTCCGGGATATGCCCGCATCTGGCTCATGATTTTGCCTTCTTCGCATACTTGTTGGCCAGATCCTGGGTTTTTTCCGTGTTTGAATCACGTAGTAATGTGGTAACACACTGAAGCAGTCAATTAAACCTGGTTTCGATCAATATTTCAGAGGATAACACCGGTTAGGTCTGTGTTAGGTCCGGGATATGCCCGCATCTGGCTCATGGTTTTGCCTTCTTCGCATACTTGTTTGCCGGATCCTGGGTTTTTTTCGTGTTTGAATCACGTAGTAATGTGGTAACACACTGAAGCTGTCAATTAAACCTGGTTTCGATCAATATTTTAGAGGATAACACCGGTTAGGTCTGGGTTAGGTCTGGGTTATGCCCGCATCTGGCTCATGATTTTGCCTTCATCGCATACTTGTTGGCCAGATCCTGGGTTTTTTCCGTGTTTGAATCACGTAGTAATGTGGTAACACACTGAAGCAGTCAATTAAACCTGGTTTCGATTAATATTTCAGAGGATAACGCCGGTTAGGTCTGGGTTAGGTCTGGGTTATGCTCGCATCTGGCTCATGATTTTGCCTTCTTCGCATACTTGTTGGCCAGATCCTGGGTTTTTTTCGTGTTTGAATCACGTAGTAATGTGGTAATGCACTGAAGCAGTCAATTAAACCTGGTTTCGATCAATATTTTAGAGGATAACACCGGTTAGGTCTGGGATAGGTCCGGGATATGCCCGCATCTGGCTCATGATTTTGCCTTCTTCGCATACTTGTTGGCCAGATCCTGGGTTTTTTCCGTGTTTGAATCACGTAGTAATGTGGTAACACACTGAAGCAGTCAATTAAACCTGGTTTCGATCAATATTTCAGAGGATAACACCGGTTAGGTCTGTGTTAGGTCCGGGATATGCCCGCATCTGGCTCATGATTTTGCCTTCTTCGCATACTTGTTTGCCGGATCCTGGGTTTTTTTCGTGTTTGAATCACGTAGTAATGTGGTAACACACTGAAGCTGTCAATTAAACCTGGTTTCGATCAATATTTTAGAGGATAACACCGGTTAGGTCTGGCTTAGGTCTGGGTTATGCCCGCATCTGGCTCATGATTTTGCCTTCATCGCATACTTGATGGCCAGATCCTGGGGTTTTTTCCGTGTTTGAATCACGTAGTAATGTGGTAACACACTGAAGCAGTCAATTAAACCTGGTTTCGATTAATATTTCAGAGGATAACGCCGGTTAGGTCTGGGTTAGGTCTGGGTTATGCTCGCATCTGGCTCATGATTTTGCCTTCTTCGCATACTTGTTGGCCAGATCCTGGGTTTTTTTCGTGTTTGAATCACGTAGTAATGTGGTAATGCACTGAAGCAGTCAATAAAACCTGGTTTCGATCAATATTTTAGAGGATAACACCGGTTAGGTCTGGGATAGGTCCGGGATATGCCCGCATCTGGCTCATGATTTTGCCTTCTTCGCATACTTGTTGGCCAGATCCTGGGTTTTTTTCGTGTTTGAATCACGTAGTAATGTGGTAACACACTGAAGCAGTCAATTAAACCTGGTTTCGATCAATATTTCAGAGGATAACACCGGTTAGGTCTGGGTTAGGTCCGGGATATGCCCGCATCTGGCTCATGATTTTGCCTTCTTCGCATACTTGTTTGCCGGATCCTGGGTTTTTTTCGTGTTTGAATCACGTAGTAATGTGGTAACACACTGAAGCAGTCAATTAAACCTGGTTTCGATCAATATTGTAGAGGATAACACCGGTTAGGTCTGGGATAGGTCCGGGATATGCCCGCATCTGGCTCATGATTTTGCCTTCTTCGCATACTTGTTGGCCAGATCCTGGGTTTTTTCCGTGTTTGAATCACGTAGTAATGTGGTAACACACTGAAGCAGTCAATTAAACCTGGTTTCGATCAATATTTCAGAGGATAACACCGGTTAGGTCTGTGTTAGGTCCGGGATATGCCCGCATCTGGCTCATGATTTTGCCTTCTTCGCATACTTGTTTGCCGGATCCTGGGTATTTTCCGTGTTTGAATCACGTAGTAATGTGGTAATACACTGATGCAGTCAATAAAACCTGGTTTCGATCAATATTTCAGAGGATAACACCGGTTAGGTCTCGGATAGGTCCGGGACATGCCCGCATCTGGCTCATGATTTTGCCTTCTTCGCATACTTGTTGGCCAGATCCTGGGTTTTTTTCGTGTTTGAATCACGTAGTAATGTGGTAACACACTGAAGCTGTCAATTAAACCTGGTTTCGATCAATATTTTAGAGGATAACACCGGTTAGGTCTGGGTTAGGTCTGGGTTATGCCCGCATCTGGCTCATGATTTTGCCTTCTTCGCATACTTGTTTGCCGGATCCTGGGTTTTATTCGTGTTTGAATCACGTAGTAATGTGGTAACACACTGAAGCTGTCAATTAAACCTGGTTTCCATCAATATTTTAGAGGATAACACCGGTTAGGTCTGGGTTAGGTCTGGGATATGCGCGCATCTGGCTTATACTTTCACCTTTTTCGCAAACTTGTTGGCCAGATCCTGGGTTTTTTCCGTGTTTGAATCACGTAGTAATGTGGTAACACACTGAAGCAGTCAATAAAACCTGGTTTCGATGAATATTTTAGAGGATAACACCGGTTAGGTCTGGGTTAGGTCTGGGATTTGCGCGCATCTGGCTTATACTTTCGCCTTTTTCGCAAACTTGTTGGCCAGATCCTGGGTATTTTCCGTGTTTGAATCACGTAGTAATGTGGTAATACACTGATGCAGTCAATAAAACCTGGTTTCGATCAATATTTCAGAGGATAACACCGGTTAGGTCTCGGATTGGTCCGGGACATGCCCGCATCTGGCTCATGATTTTGCCTTCTTCGCATAGTTGTTGGCCAGATCCTGGGTTTTTTCCGTGTTTGAATCACGTAGTAATGTGGTAGCACACTGAAGCAGTCAATTAAACCTGGTTTCGATCAATATTTTAGAGGATAACACCGGTTAGGTCTGGGATAGGTCCGGGATATGCCCGCATCTGGCTCATGATTTTGCCTTCTTCGCATACTTGTTGGCCAGGTCCTGGGTTTTTTCCGTGTTTGAATCACGTAGTAATGTGGTAACACACTGAAGCAGTCAATTAAACCTAGTTTCGATCAATATTTCAGAGGATAACACCGGTTAGGTCTGGGTTAGGTCTGGGATTTGCGCGCATCTGGCTTATACTTTCGCCTTTTTCGAAAACTTGTTGGCCAGATCCTGGGTATTTTCCGTGTTTGAATCACGTAGTAATGTGGTAATACACTGAAGCAGTCAATTAAACCTGGTTTCGATGAATATTTTAGAGGATAACACCGGTTAGGTCTGGGTTAGGTCTGGGATATGCGCGCATCTGGCTTATACTTTCGCCTTTTTCGCAAACTTGTTGGCCAGATCCTGGATTTTTTCCGTGTTTCAATCACGTAGTAATGTTGTACCACACTGAGGCAGTCAATTAAACCTGGATTCGGACATTATTTGAGAGGATAACACCGGTTAGGTCTGGGTTAGGTCTGGGTCATGCCCGCATCTGGCTCATGATTTTGCCTTCTTCGCATACTTGTTGGCCAGATCCTGGGTTTTTTCGTGTTTGAATCATGTAGTAATGTGGTAACACACTGAAGCAGTCAATTAAACCTGGTTTCGATCAATATTTCAGAGGATAACACCGGTTAGGTCTGGGTTAGGTCTGGGATATGCGCGCATCTGGCTTATACTTTCGCCTTTTTCGCAAACTTGTTGGCCAGATCCTCGGTTTTTTCCGTGTTTGAATCACGTAGTAATGTGGTAACACACTGAAGCAGTCAATAAAACCTGGTTTCGATCAATATTTTAGAGGATAACACCGGTTAGGTCTGGGTTAGGTCCGGGATATGCCCGCATCTGGCTCATGATTTTGCCTTCTTCGCATACTTGCTGGCCAGATCCTGGGTTTTTTTCGTGTTTGAATCACGTAGTAATGTGGTAACACACTGAAGCAGTCAATTAAACCTGGTTTCGATCAATATTTTAGAGGATCACACCGGTTAGGTCTGGGTTAGGTCTGGGTTATGCCCGCATCTGGCTCATGATTTTGCCTTCTTCGCATACTTGTTGGCCAGATCCTGGGTTTTTTTCGTGTTTGAATCACGTAGTAATGTGGTAACACACTGAAGCAGTCAATTAAACCTGGTTTCGATCAATATTTCGGAGGATAACACCGGTTAGGTCTGGGTTAGGTCTGGGAAATGCGCGCATCTGGCTTATACTTTCGCCTTTTTCGCAAACTTGTTGGCCAGATCCTGGGTTTTTTTCGTGTTTGAATCACGTAGTAATGTGGTAACACACTGAAGCAGTCAATTAAACCTGGTTTCGATCAATATTTTAGAGGATAACACCGGTTAGGTCTGGGTTAGGTCTGGGTTATGCCCGCATCTGGCTCATGATTTTGCCTTCTTCGCATACTTGTTGGCCAGATCCTGGGTTTTTTTCGTGTTTGAATCACGTAGTAATGTGATAACACACTGAAGCAGTTAATTAAACCTGGTTTCGATCAATATTTCAGAGGATAACACCGGTTAGGTCTGGGTTAGGTCTGGGAAATGCGCGCATCTGGCTTATACTTTCGCCTTTTTCGCAAACTTGTTGGCTAGATCCTGGGTTTTTTTCGGGTTTGAATAACGCAGTAATGTGGTACCACACTGAAGCAGTCAATTAAACCTGGTTTCGATCAATATTTTAGAGGATAACGCCGGTTAGGTCTGGGTTAGGTCTGGGATATGCGCGCATCTGGCTTATACTTTCGCCTTTTTCGCAAACTTGTTGGCCAGATCCTGGATTTTTTCCGTGTTTGAATCACGTAGTAATGTTGTACCACACTGAGGCAGTCAATTAAACCTGGATTCGGACATTATTTTAGAGGATAACACCGGTTAGGTCTGGGTTAGGTCTGGGTTATGCCCGCATCTGGCTCACGATTTTGCCTTCTTCGCATACTTGTTGGCCAGATCCTGGGTTTTTTTCGTGTTTGAATCATGTAGTAATGTGGTAACACACTGAAGCAGTCAATTAAACCTGGTTTCGATCAATATTTCAGAGGATAACACCGGTTAGGTCTGGGTTAGGTCCGGGATATGCGCGCATCTGCCTTATACTTTCGCCTCTTTCGCAAACTTGTTGGCCAGATCCTAGATTTTTTCCGTGTTTGAATCACATAGTAATGTTGTACCACACTGAGGCAGTCAATTAAACCTGGTTTCGATCAATATTTTAGAGGATAACACCGGTTAGGTCTGGGATAGGTCCGGGATATGCCCGCATCTGGCTCATGATTTTGCCTTCTTCGCATACTTGTTGGCCAGATCCTGGGTTTTTTTCGTGTTTGAATCATGTAGTAATGTGGTAACACACCGAAGCAGTCAATTAAACCTGGTTTCGATCAATATTTCAGAGGATAACACCGGTTAGGTCTGGGTTAGGTCTGGGATATGCGCGCATCTGGCTTATACTTTCGCCTTTTTCGCAAACTTGTTGGCCAGATCCTGGATTTTTTCCGTGTTTGAATCACGTAGTAATGTTGTACCACACTGAGGCAGTCAATTAAACCTGGATTCGGACATTATTTTAGAGGATAACACCGGTTAGGTCTGGGTTAGGTCTGGGTTATGCCCGCATCTGGCTCATGATTTTGCCTTCTTCGCATACTTGTTGGCCAGATCCTGGGTTTTTTTCGTGTTTGAATCACGTAGTAATGTGGTAACACACTGATGCAGTCAATTAAACCTGGTTTCGATCAATATTTCGGAGGATAACACCGGTTAGGTCTGGGTTAGGTCTGGGATATGCGCGCATCTGGCTCATGATTTTGCCTTCTTCGCATACTTGTTGGCCAGATCCTGGGTTTTTTTCGTGTTTGAATCACGTAGTAATGTGGTAACAAACTGAAGCAGTCAATTAAACCTGGTTTCGATCAATATTTCAGAGGATAACACCGGTTAGGTCTGGGATAGGTCCGGGATATGCCCGCATCTGGCTCATGATTTTGCCTTCATCGCATACTTGTTGGCCAGATCCTGGGTTTTTTCCGTGTTTGAATCACGTAGTAATGTGGTAACACACTGAAGCAGTCAATTAAACCTGGTTTCGATCAATATTTTAGAGGATAACACCGGTTAGGTCTGGGTTAGGTCTGGGTTATGCCCGCATCTGGCTCATGATTTTGCCTTCTTCGCATACTTGTTGGCCAGATCCTGGGTTTTTTTCGTGTTTGAATCACGTAGTAATGTGGTAACACACTGAAGCAGTCAATTAAACCTGGTTTCGATCAATATTTTAGAGGATAACACCGGTTAGGTCTGGGTTAGGTCTGGGTTATGCCCGCATCTGGCTCATGATTTTGCCTTCATCGCATACTTGTTGGCCAGATCCTGGGTTTTTTCCGTGTTTGAATCACGTAGTAATGTGGTAACACACTGAAGCAGTCAATTAAACCTGGTTTCGATTAATATTTCAGAGCATAACGCCGGTTAGGTCTGGGTTAGGTCTGGGTAATGCTCGCATCTGGCTCATGATTTTGCCTTCTTCGCATACTTGTTGGCCAGATCCTGGGTTTTTTTCGTGTTTGAATCACGTAGTAATGTGGTAATACACTGAAGCAGTCAATAAAACCTGGTTTCGATCAATATTTTAGAGGATAACACCGGTTAGGTCTGGGATAGGTCCGGGATATGCCCGCATCTGGCTCATGATTTTGCCTTCTTCGCATACTTTTTGGCCAGATCCTGGGTTTTTTTCGTGTTTGAATCACGTAGTAATGTGGTAACACACTGAAGCAGTCAATTAAACCTGGTTTCGATCAATATTTCAGAGGATAACACCGGTTAGGTCTGGGTTAGGTCCGGGATATGCCCGCATCTGGCTCATGATTTTGCCTTCTTCGCATACTTGTTTGCCGGATCCTGGGTTTTTTTCGTGTTTGAATCACGTAGTAATGTGGTAACACACTGAAGCAGTCAATTAAACCTGGTTTCGATCAATATTTTAGAGGATAACACCGGTTAGGTCTGGGATAGGACCGGGATATGCCCGCATCTGGCTCATGATTTTGCCTTCTTCGCATACTTGTTGGCCAGATCCTGGGTTTTTTCCGTGTTTGAATCACGTAGTAATGTGGTAACACACTGAAGCAGTCAATTAAACCTGGTTTCGATCAATATTTCAGAGGATAACACCGGTTAGGTCTGTGTTAGGTCCGGGATATGCCCGCATCTGGCTCATGATTTTGCCTTCTTCGCATACTTGTTTGCCGGATCCTGGGTTTTTTTCGTGTTTGAATCACGTAGTAATGTGGTAACACACTGAAGCTGTCAATTAAACCTGGTTTCGATCAATATTTTAGAGGATAACACCGGTTAGGTCTGGGTTAGGTCTGGGTTATGCTCGCATCTGGCTCATGATTTTGCCTTCATCGCATACTTGTTGGCCAGATCCTGGGTTTTTTCCGTGTTTGAATCACGTAGTAATGTGGTAACACACTGAAGCAGTCAATTAAACCTGGTTTCGATTAATATTTCAGAGGATAACGCCGGTTAGGTCTGGGTTAGGTCTGGGTTATGCTCGCATCTGGCTCATGATTTTGCCTTCTTCGCATACTTGTTGGCCAGATCCTGGGTTTTTTTCGTGTTTGAATCACGTAGTAATGTGGTAATGCACTGAAGCAGTCAATAAAACCTGGTTTCGATCAATATTTTAGAGGATAACACCGGTTAGGTCTGGGGTAGGTCCGGGATATGCCCGCATCTGGCTCATGATTTTGCCTTCTTCGCATACTTGTTGGCCAGATCCTGGGTTTTTTTCGTGTTTGAATCACGTAGTAATGTGGTAACACACTGAAGCAGTCAATTAAACCTGGTTTCGATCAATATTTCAGAGGATAACACCGGTTAGGTCTGGGTTAGGTCCGGGATATGCCCGCATCTGGCTCATGATTTTGCCTTCTTCGCATACTTGTTTGCCGGATCCTGGGTTTTTTTCGTGTTTGAATCACGTAGTAATGTGGTAACACACTGAAGCAGTCAATTAAACCTGGTTTCGATCAATATTGTAGAGGATAACACCGGTTAGGTCTGGGATAGGTCCGGGATATGCCCGCATCTGGCTCATGATTTTGCCTTCTTCGCATACTTGTTGGCCAGATCCTGGGTTTTTTCCGTGTTTGAATCACGTAGTAATGTGGTAACACACTGAAGCAGTCAATTAAACCTGGTTTCGATCAATATTTCAGAGGATAACACCGGTTAGGTCTGTGTTAGGTCCGGGATATGCCCGCATCTGGCTCATGATTTTGCCTTCTTCGCATACTTGTTTGCCGGATCCTGGGTATTTTCCGTGTTTGAATCACGTAGTAATGTGGTAATACACTGATGCAGTCAATAAAACCTGGTTTCGATCAATATTTCAGAGGATAACACCGGTTAGGTCTCGGATAGGTCCGGGACATGCCCGCATCTGGCTCATGATTTTGCCTTCTTCGCATACTTGTTGGCCAGATCCTGGGTTTTTTTCGTGTTTGAATCACGTAGTAATGTGGCAACACACTGAAGCTGTCAATTAAACCTGGTTTCGATCAATATTTTAGAGGATAACACCGGTTAGGTCTGGGTTAGGTCTGGGTTATGCCCGCATCTGGCTCATGATTTTGCCTTCTTCGCATACTTGTTTGCCGGATCATGGGTTTTATTCGTGTTTGAATCACGTAGTAATGTGGTAACACACTGAAGCTGTCAATTAAACCTGGTTTCCATCAATATTTTAGAGGATAACACCGGTTAGGTCTGGGTTAGGTCTGGGATATGCGCGCATCTGGCTTATACTTTCACCTTTTTCGCAAACTTGTTGGCCAGATCCTGGGTTTTTTCCGTGTTTGAATCACGTAGTAATGTGGTAACACACTGAAGCAGTCAATAAAACCAGGTTTCGATGAATATTTTAGAGGATAACACCGGTTAGGTCTGGGTTAGGTCTAGGATTTGCGCGCATCTGGCTTATACTTTCGCCTTTTTCGCAAACTTGTTGGCCAGATCCTGGGTATTTTCCGTGTTTGAATCACGTAGTAATGTGGTAATACACTGATGCAGTCAATAAAACCTGGTTTCGATCAATATTTCAGAGGATAACACCGGTTAGGTCTCGGATAGGTCCGGGACATGCCCGCATCTGGCTCATGATTTTGCCTTCTTCGCATACTTGTTGGCCAGATCCTGGGTTTTTTCCGTGTTTGAATCACGTAGTAATGTGGTAGCACACTGAAGCAGTCAATTAAACCTGGTTTCGATCAATATTTTAGAGGATAACACCGGTTAGGTCTGGGATAGGTCCGGGATATGCCCGCATCTGGCTCATGATTTTGCCTTCTTCGCATACTTGTTGGCCAGATCCTGGGTTTTTTCCGTGTTTGAATCACGTAGTAATGTGGTAACACACTGAAGCAGTCAATTAAACCTAGTTTCGATCAATATTTCAGAGGATAACACCGGTTAGGTCTGGGTTAGGTCTGGGATTTGCGCGCATCTGGCTTATACTTTCGCCTTTTTCGAAAACTTGTTGGCCAGATCCTGGGTATTTTCCGTGTTTGAATCACGTAGTAATGTGGTAATACACTGAAGCAGTCAATTAAACCTGGTTTCGATCAATATTTCAGAGGATAACACCGGTTAGGTCTGGGATAGGTCCGGGATATGCCCGCATCTGGCTCATGATTTTGCCTTCTTCGCATACTTGTTGGCCAGATCCTGGGTTTTTTCCGTGTTTGAATCACGTAGTAATGTGGTAACACACTGAAGCAGTCAAGTAAACCTGGTTTCGATCAATATTTCAGAGGATAACACCGGTTAGGTCTGGGTTAGGTCCGGGATATGCCCGCATCTGGCTCATGATTTTGCCTTCTTCGCATACTTGTTTGCCGGATCCTGGGTTTTTTTCGTGTTTGAATCACGTAGTAATGTGGTAACACACTGAAGCTGTCAATTAAACCTGGTTTCGATCAATATTTTAGAGGATAACACCGGTTAGGTCTGGGTTAGGTCTGGGTTATGCCCGCATCTGGCTCATGATTTTGCCTTCTTCGCATACTTGTTTGCCGGATCCTGGGCTTTTTCGCGTTTGAATCACGTAGTAATGTGGTAACACACTGAAGCTGTCAATTAAACCTGGTTTCCATCAATATTTTAGAGGATAACACCGGTTAGGTCTGGGTTAGGTCTGGGATATGCGCGCATCTGGCTTATACTTTCACCTTTTTCGCAAACTTGTTGGCCAGATCCTGGGTTTTTTCCGTGTTTGAATCACGTAGTAATGTGGTAACACACTGAAGCAGTCAATAACACCTGGTTTCGATCAATATTTTAGAGGATAACACCGGTTAGGTCTGGGATTTGCGCGCATCTGGCTTATACTTTCGCCTTTTTCGCAAACTTGTTGGCCAGATCCTGGGTATTTTCCGTGTTTGAATCACGTAGTAATGTGGTAATACACTGATGCAGTCAATAAAACCTGGTTTCGATCAATATTTCAGAGGATAACACCGGTTAGGTCTCGGATAGGTCCGGGACATGTCCGCATCTGGCTCATGATTTTGCCTTCTGCGCATACTTGTTGGCCAGATCCTGGGGTTTTTTCGTGTTTGAATCACGTAGTAATGTGGTAACACACTGAAGCAGTCAATTAAACCTGGTTTCGATCAATATTTTAGAGGATAACACCGGTTAGGTCTGGGTAAGGTCTGGGTTATGCCCGCCTCTGGCTCATGATTTTGCCTTCATCGCATACTTGTTGGCCAGATCCTGGGTTTTTTCCGTGTTTGAATCACGTAGTAATGTGGTAACACACTGAAGCAGTCAATTAAACCTGGTTTCGATCAATATTTCAGAGGATAACACCGGTTAGGTCTGGGTTAGGTCCGGGATATGCCCGCATCTGGCTCATGATTTTGCCTTCTTCGCATACTTGTTGGCCAGATCCTGGGTTTTTTTCGTGTTTGAATCACGTAGTAATGTGGTAACACACTGAAGCAGTCAATTAAACCTGGTTTCGATCAATATTTTAGAGGATAACACCGGTTAGGTCTGGGTTAGGTCTGGGTTATGCCCGCATCTGGCTCACGATTTTGCCTTCTTCGCATACTTGTTGGCCAGATCCTGGGTTTTTTTCGTGTTTGAATCATGTAGTAATGTGGTAACACACTGAAGCAGTCAATTAAACCTGGTTTCGATCAATATTTCAGAGGATAACACCGGTTAGGTCTGGGTTAGGTCCGGGATATGCCCGCATCTGGCTCATGATTTTGCCTTCTTCGCATACTTGTTTGCCGGATCCTGGGTTTTTTTCGTGTTTGAATCACGTAGTAATGTGGTAACACACTGAAGCTGTCAATTAAACCTGGTTTCGATCAATATTTTAGAGGATAACACCGGTTAGGTCTGGGATAGGTCCGGGATATGCGCGCATCTGGCTCATGATTTTGCCTTCTTCGCATACTTGTTGGCCAGATCCTGGGTTTTTTTCGTGTTTGAATCACGTAGTAATGTGGTAACACACTGAAGCAGTCAATTAAACCTGGTTTCGATCAATATTTCAGAGGATAACACCGGTTAGGTCTGGGTTAGGTCTGGGAAATGCGCGCATCTGGCTTATACTTTCGCCTTTTTCGCAAACTTGTTGGCCAGATCCTGGGTTTTTTTCGTGTTTGAATCACGTTGTAATGTGGTAACACACTGAAGCAGTCAATTAAACCTGGTTTCGATCAATATTTTAGAGGATAACACCGGTTAGGTCTGGGTTAGGTCTGGGATATGCGCGCATCTGGCTTATACTTTCGCCTTTTTCGCAAACTTGTTGGTCAGATCCTGGATTTTTTCCGTGTTTCAATCACGTAGTAATGTTGTACCACACTGAGGCAGTCAATTAAACCTGGATTCGGACACTATTTTAGAGGATAACACCGGTTAGGTCTGGGTTAGGTCTGGGTTATGCCCGCATCTGGCTCATGATTTTGCCTTCTTCGCATACTTGTTGGCCAGATCCTGGGTTTTTTTCGTGTTTGAATCACGTTGTAATGTGGTAACACACTGAAGCAGTCAATTAAACCTGGTTTCGATCAATATTTCAGAGGATAACACCGGTTAGGTCTGGGTTAGGTCTGGGATATGCGCGCATCTGGCTTATACTTTCGCCTTTTTCGCAAACTTGTTGGCCAGATCCTGGATTTTTTTCGTGTTTGAATCACGTAGTAATGTGGTAACACACTGAAGCAGTCAATAAAACCTGGTTTCGATCAATATTTTAGAGGATAACACCGGTTAGGTCTGGGTTAGGTCTGGGATTTGCGCGCATCTGGCTTATACTTTCGCCTTTTTCGCAAACTTGTTGGCCAGATCCTGGGTTTTTTCCGTGTTTGAATCACGTAGTAATGTGGTAACACACTGAAGCAGTCAATAAAACCTGGTTTCGATCAATATTTTAGAGGATAACACCGGTTAGGTCTGGGTTAGGTCTGGGTTATGCCCGCATCTGGCTCATGATTTTGCCTTCTTCGCATACTTGTTGGCCAGATCCTGGGTTTTTTCCGTGTTTGAATCACGTAGTAATGTGGTAACACACTGAAGCAGTCAAGTAAACCGGGTTTCGATCAATATTTCAGAGGATAACACCGGTTAGGTCTGGGTTAGGTCCGGGATATGCCCGCATCTGGCTCATGATTTTGCCTTCTTCGCATACTTGTTTGCCGGATCCTGGGTTTTTTTCGTGTTTGAATCACGTAGTAATGTGGTAACACACTGAAGCTGTCAATTAAACCTGGTTTCGATCAATATTTTAGAGGATAACACCGGTTAGGTCTGGGTTAGGTCTGGGTTATGCCCGCATCTGGCTCATGATTTTGCCTTCTTCGCATACTTGTTTGCCGGATCCTGGGCTTTTTCGCGTTTGAATCACGTAGTAATGTGGTAACACACTGAAGCTGTCAATTAAACCTGGTTTCCATCAATATTTTAGAGGATAACACCGGTTAGGTCTGGGTTAGGTCTGGGATATGCGCGCATCTGGCTTATACTTTCACCTTTTTCGCAAACTTGTTGGCCAGATCCTGGGTTTTCTCCGTGTTTGAATCACGTAGTAATGTGGTAACACACTGAAGCAGTCAATAAAACCTGGTTTCGATCAATATTTTAGAGGATAACACCGGTTAGGTCTGGGGTAGGTCTGGGATTTGCGCGCATCTGGCTTATACTTTCGCCTTTTTCGCAAACTTGTTGGCCAGATCCTGCGTATTTTCCGTGTTTGAATCGCGTAGTAATGTGGTAATACACTGATGCAGTCAATAAAACCTGGTTTCGATCAATATTTCAGAGGATAACACCGGTTAGGTCTCGGATAGGTCCGGGACATGCCCGCATCTGGCTCATGATTTTGCCTTCTGCGCATACTTGTTGGCCAGATCCTGGGGTTTTTTCGTGTTTGAATCACGTAGTAATGTGGTAACACACTGAAGCAGTCAATTAAACCTGGTTTCGATCAATATTTTAGAGGATAACACCGGTTAGGTCTTAGTAAGGTCTGGGTTATGCCCGCCTCTGGCTCATGATTTTGCCTTCATCGCATACTTGTTGGCCAGATCCTGGGTTTTTTCCGTGTTTGAATCACGTAGTAATGTGGTAACACACTGAAGCAGTCAATTAAACCTGGTTTCGATCAATATTTCAGAGGATAACACCGGTTAGGTCTGGGTTAGGTCTGGGAAATGCGCGCATCTGGCTTATACTTTCGCCTTTTTCGCAAACTTGTTGGCCAGATCCTGGGTTTTTTTCGTGTTTGAATCACGTAGTAATGTGGTAACACACTGAAGCAGTCAATTAAACCTGGTTTCGATCAATATTTTAGAGGATAACACCGGTTAGGTCTGGGTTAGGTCTGGGATATGCGCGCATCTGGCTTATACTTTCGCCTTTTTCGCAAACTTGTTGGCCAGATCCTGGATTTTTTCCGTGTTTCAATCACGTAGTAATGTTGTACCACACTGAGGCAGTCAATTAAACCTGGATTCGGACATTATTTTAGAGGATAACACCGGTTAGGTCTGGGTTAGGTCTGGGTCATGCCCGCATCTGGCTCATGATTTTGCCTTCTTCGCATACTTGTTGGCCAGATCCTGGGTTTTTTTCGTGTTTGAATCACGTAGTAATGTGGTAACACACTGAAGCAGTCAATTAAACCTGGTTTCGATCAATATTTCAGAGGATAACACCGGTTAGGTCTGGGTTAGGTCAGGGAAATGCGCGCATCTGGCTTATACTTTCGCCTTTTTCGCATACTTGTTGGCCAGGTCCTGGGTTTTTTCCGTGTTTGAATCACGTAGTAATGTGGTAACACACTGAAGCAGTCAATTAAACCTGGTTTCGATCAATATTTCAGAGGATAACACCGGTTAGGTCTGGGTTAGGTCTGGGATATGCGCGCATCTGGCTTATACTTTCGCCTTTTTCGCAAACTTGTTGGCCAGATCCTGGGTTTTTTCCGTGTTTGAATCACGTAGTAATGTGGTAACACACTGAAGCAGTCAATAAAACCTGGTTTCGATCAATATTTTAGAGGATAACACCGGTTAGGTCTGGGTTAGGTCTGGGATTTGCGCGCATCTGGCTTATACTTTCGCCTTTTTCGCAAACTTGTTGGCCAGATCCTGGGTATTTTCCGTGTTTGAATCACGTAGTAATGTGGTAATACACTGATGCAGTCAATAAAACCTGGTTTCGATCAATATTTCAGAGGATAACACCGGTTATGTCTCGGATAGGTCCGGGACATGCCCGCATCTGGCTCATGATTTTGCCTTCTGCGCATACTTGTTGGCCAGATCCTGGGGTTTTTTCGTGTTTGAATCACGTAGTAATGTGGTAACACACTGAAGCAGTCAATTAAACCTGGTTTCGATCAATATTTTAGAGGATAACACCGGTTAGGTCTGGGTTAGGTCTGGGTCATGCCCGCATCTGGCTCATGATTTTGCCTTCTTCGCATACTTGTTGGCCAGATCCTGGGTTTTTTTCGTGTTTGAATCATGTAGTAATGTGGTAACACACTGAAGCAGTCAATTAAACCTGGTTTCGATCAATATTTCAGAGGATAACACCGGTTAGGTCTGGGTTAGGTCTGGGATATGCGCGCATCTGGCTTATACTTTCGCCTTCTTCGCAAACTTGTTGGCCAGATCCTGGATTTTTTCCGTGTTTGAATCACGTAGTAATGTTGTACCACACTGAGGCAGTCAATTAAACCTGGATTCGGACATTATTTTAGAGGATAACACCGGTTAGGTCTGGGTTAGGTCTGGGTTATGCCCGCATCTGGCTCATGATTTTGCCTTCTTCGCAAACTTGTTGGCCAGATCCTGGGTTTTTTTCGTGTTTGAATCACGTTGTAATGTGGTAACACACTGAGCAGTCAATTAAACCTGGTTTCGATCAATATTTCAGAGGATAACACCGGTTAGGTCTGGGTTAGGTCTGGGATATGCGCGCATCTGGCTTATACTTTCGCCTTTTTCGCAAACTTGATGGCCAGATCCTGGATTTTTTTCGTGTTTGAATCACGTAGTAATGTGGTAACACACTGAAGCAGTCAACTAAACCTGGTTTCGATCAATATTTCAGAGGATAACACCGGTTAGGTCTGGGTTAGGTCTGGGATATGCCCGCATCTGGCTCATGATTTTGCATTCTTCGCAAACTTGTTGGCCAGATCCTGGGTTTTTTCCGTGTTTGAATCACGTAGTAATGTGGTAACACACTGAAGCAGTCAATAAAACCTGGTTTCGATCAATATTTTAGAGGATAACACCGGTTAGGTCTGGGTTAGGTCTGGGTTATGCCCGCATCTGGCTCATGATTTTGCCTTCTTCGCATACTTGTTGGCCAGATCCTGGGTTTTTTCCGTGTTTGAATCACGTAGTAATGTGGTAACACACTGAAGCAGTCAAGTAAACCTGGTTTCGATCAATATTTCAGAGGATAACACCGGTTAGGTCTGGGTTAGGTCCGGGATATGCCCGCATCTGGCTCATGATTTTGCCTTCTTCGCATACTTGTTTGCCGGATCCTGGGTTTTTTTCGTGTTTGAATCACGTAGTAATGTGGTAACACACTGAATCTGTCAATTAAACCTGGTTTCGATCAATATTTTAGAGGATAACACCGGTTAGGTCTGGGTTAGGTCTGGGATATGCGCGCATCTGGCTTATACTTTCGCCTTTTTCGCAAACTTGTTGGCCAGATCCTGGATTTTTTCCGTGTTTCAATCACGTAGTAATGTTGTACCACACTGAGGCAGTCAATTAAACCTGGATTCGGACATTATTTTAGAGGATAACACCGGTTAGGTCTGGGTTAGGTCTGGGTCATGCCCGCATCTGGCTCATGATTTTGCCTTCTTCGCATACTTGTTGGCCAGATCCTGGGTTTTTTTCGTGTTTGAATCACGTAGTAATGTGGTAACACACTGAAGCAGTCAATTAAACCTGGTTTCGATCAATATTTCAGAGGATAACACCGGTTAGGTCTGGGTTAGGTCTGGGAAATGCGTGCATCTGGCTTATACTTTCGCCTTTTTCGCATACTTGTTGGCCAGGTCCTGGGTTTTTTCCGTGTTTGAATCACGTAGTAATGTGGTAACACACTGAAGCAGTCAATTAAACCTGGTTTCGATCAATATTTCAGAGGATAACACCGGTTAGGTCTGGGTTAGGTCTGGGATATGCGCGCATCTGGCTTATACTTTCGCCTTTTTCGCAAACTTGTTGGCCAGATCCTGGGTTTTTTCCGTGTTTGAATCACGTAGTAATGTGGTAACACACTGAAGCAGTCAATAAAACCTGGTTTCGATCAATATTTTAGAGGATAACACCGGTTAGGTCTGGGTTAGGTCTGGGATTTGCGCGCATCTGGCTTATACTTTCGCCTTTTTCGCAAACTTGTTGGCCAGATCCTGGGTATTTTCCGTGTTTGAATCACGTAGTAATGTGGTAATACACTGATGCAGTCAATAAAACCTGGTTTCGATCAATATTTCAGAGGATAACACCGGTTATGTCTCGGATAGGTCCGGGACATGCCCGCATCTGGCTCATGATTTTGCCTTCTTCGCATACTTGTTGGCCAGATCCTGGGTTTTTTTCGTGTTTGAATCATGTAGTAATGTGGTAACACACTGAAGCAGTCAATTAAACCTGGTTTCGATCAATATTGCAGAGGATAACACCGGTTAGGTCTGGGTTAGGTCTGGGATATGCGCGCATCTGGCTTATACTTTCGCCTTTTTCGCAAACTTGTTGGCCAGATCCTGGATTTTTTCCGTGTTTGAATCACGTAGTAATGTTGTACCACACTGAGGCAGTCAATTAAACCTGGATTCGGACATTATTTTAGAGGATAACACCGGTTAGGTCTGGGTTAGGTCTGGGTTATGCCCGCATCTGGCTCATGATTTTGCCTTCTTCGCAAACTTGTTGGCCAGATCCTGGGTTTTTTTCGTGTTTGAATCACGTTGTAATGTGGTAACACACTGAGCAGTCAATTAAACCTGGTTTCGATCAATATTTCAGAGGATAACACCGGTTAGGTCTGGGTTAGGTCTGGGATATGCGCGCATCTGGCTTATACTTTCGCCTTTTTCGCAAACTTGATGGCCAGATCCTGGATTTTTTTCGTGTTTGAATCACGTAGTAATGTGGTAACACACTGAAGCAGTCAACTAAACCTGGTTTCGATCAATATTTCAGAGGATAACACCGGTTAGGTCTGGGTTAGGTCTGGGATATGCCCGTATCTGGCTCATGATTTTGCATTCTTCGCAAACTTGTTGGCCAGATCCTGGGTTTTTTCCGTGTTTGAATCACGTAGTAATGTGGTAACACACTGAAGCAGTCAATAAAACCTGGTTTCGATCAATATTTTAGAGGATAACACCGGTTAGGTCTGGGTTAGGTCTGGGTTATGCCCGCATCTGGCTCATGATTTTGCCTTCTTCGCATACGTGTTGGCCAGATCCTGGGTTTTTTCCGTGTTTGAATCACGTAGTAATGTGGTAACACACTGAAGCAGTCAAGTAAACCTGGTTTCGATCAATATTTCAGAGGATAACACCGGTTAGGTCTGGGTTAGGTCCGGGATATGCCCGCATCTGGCTCATGATTTTGCCTTCTTCGCATACTTGTTTGCCGGATCCTGGGTTTTTTTCGTGTTTGAATCACGTAGTAATGTGGTAACACACTGAATCTGTCAATTAAACCTGGTTTCGATCAATATTTTAGAGGATAACACCGGTTAGGTCTGGGTTAGGTCTGGGTTATGCCCGCATCTGGCTCATGATTTTGCCTTCTTCGCATACTTGTTTGCCGGATCCTGGGCTTTTTCGCGTTTGAATCACGTAGTAATGTGGTAACACACTGAAGCTGTCAATTAAACCTGGTTTCGATCAATATTTTAGAGGATAACACCGGTTAGGTCTGGGTTAGGTCTGGGATATGCGCGCATCTGGTTTATACTTTCACCTTTTTCGCAAACTTGTTGGCCAGATCCTGGGTTTTTTCCGTGTTTGTATCACGTAGTAATGTGGTAACACACTGAAGCAGTCAATAAATCCTGGATTCGATCAATATTTTAGAGGATAACACCGGTTAGGTCTGGGTTAGGTCTGGGATTTGCGCGCATCTGGCTTATACTTTCGCCTTTTTCGCAAACTTGTTGGCCAGATCCTGGGTTTTTTCCGTGTTTGAATCACGTAGTAATGTGGTAACACACTGAAGCAGTCAAGTAAACCTGGTTTCGATCAATATTTCAGAGGATAACACCGGTTAGGTCTGGGTTAGGTCCGGGATATGCCCGCATCTGGCTCATGATTTTGCCTTCTTCGCATACTTGTTTGCCGGATCCTGGGTTTTTTTCGTGATTGAATCACGTAGTAATGTGGTAACACACTGAAGCTGTCAATTAAACCTGGTTTCGATCAATATTTTAGATGATAACACCGGTTAGGTCTGGGTTAGGTCTGGGTTATGCCCGCATCTGGCTCATGATTTTGCCTTCTTCGCATACTTGTTTGCCGGATCCTGGGCTTTTTCGCGTTTGAATCACGTAGTAATGTGGTAACACACTGAAGCTGTCAATTAAACCTGGTTTCCATCAATATTTTAGAGGATAACACCGGTTAGGTCTGGGTTAGGTCTGGGATATGCGCGCATCTGGCTTATACTTTCACCTTTTTCGCAAACTTGTTGGCCAGATCCTGGGTTTTTTCCGTGTTTGAATCACGTAGTAATGTGGTAACACACTGAAGCAGTCAATAAAACCTGGTTTCGATCAATATTTTAGAGGATAACACCGGTTAGGTCTGGGTTAGGTCTGGGATTTGCGCGCATCTGGCTTATACTTTCGCCTTTTTCGCAAACTTGTTGGCCAGATCCTGGGTATTTTCCGCGTTTGAATCACGTAGTAATGTGGTAATACACTGATGCAGTCAATAAAACCTGGTTTCGATCAATATTTCAGAGGATAACACCGGTTAGGTCTCGGATAGGTCCGGGACATGCCCGCATCTGGCTCATGATTTTGCCTTCTGCGCATACTTGTTGGCCAGATCCTGGGGTTTTTTCGTGTTTGAATCACGTAGTAATGTGGTAACACACTGAAGCAGTCAATTAAACCTGGTTTCGATCAATATTTTAGAGGATAACACCGGTTAGGTCTGGGTAAGGTCTGGGTTATGCCCGCCTCTGGCTCATGATTTTGCCTTCATCGCATACTTGTTGGCCAGATCCTGGGTTTTTTCCGTGTTTGAATCACGTAGTAATGTGGTAACACACTGAAGCAGTCAATTAAACCTGGTTTCAATCAATATTTCAGAGGATAACACCGGTTAGGTCTGGGTTAGGTCCGGGATATGCCCGCATCTGGCTCATGATTTTGCCTTCTTCGCATACTTGCTGGCCAGATCCTGGGTTTTTTTCGTGTTTGAATCACGTAGTAATGTGGTAACACACTGAAGCAGTCAATTAAACCTGGTTTCGATCAATATTTTAGAGGATAACACCGGTTAGGTCTGGGTTAGGTCTGGGTTATGCCCGCATCTGGCTCACGATTTTGCCTTCTTCGCATACTTGTTGGCCAGATCCTGGGTTTTTTTCGTGTTTGAATCATGTAGTAATGTGGTAACACACAGAAGCAGTCAATTAAACCTGGTTTCGATCAATATTTCAGAGGATAACACCGGTTAGGTCTGGGTTAGGTCTGGGAAATGCGCGCATCTGGCTTATACTTTCGTCTTTTTCGCAAACTTGTTGGCCAGATCCTGGGTTTTTTTCGTGTTTGAATCACGTAGTAATGTGGTAACACACTGAAGCAGTCAATTAAACCTGGTTTCGATCAATATTTTAGAGTTTAACACCGGTTAGGTCTGGGTTAGGTCTGGGATATGCGCGCATCTGGCTTATACTTTCGCCTTTTTCGCAAACTTGTTGGCCAGATCCTGGGTTTTTTCCGTGTTTGAATCACGTAGTAATGTGGTATCACACTGAAGCAGTCAATAAAACCTGGTTTCGATCAATATTTTAGAGGATAACACCGGTTAGGTCTGGGTTAGGTCTGGGATTTGCGCGCATCTGGCTTATACTTTCGCCTTTTTCGCAAACTTGTTGGCCAGATCCTGGGTATTTTCCGTGTTTGAATCACGTAGTAATGTGGTAATACACTGATGCAGTCAATAAAACCTGGTTTCGATCAATATTTCAGAGGATAACACCGGTTAGGTCTCGGATAGGTCCGGGACATGCCCGCATCTGGCTCATGATTTTGCCTTCTGCGCATACTTGTTGGCCAGATCCTGGGGTTTTTTCGTGTTTGAATCACGTAGTAATGTGGTAACACACTGAAGCAGTCAATTAAACCTGGTTTCGATCAATATTTTAGAGGATAACACCGGTTAGGTCTGGGTTAGGTCTGGGTCATGCCCGCATCTGGCTCATGATTTTGCCTTCTTCGCATACTTGTTGGCCAGATCCTGGGTTTTTTTCGTGTTTGAATCATGTAGTAATGTGGTAACACACTGAAGCAGTCAATTAAACCTGGTTTCGATCAATATTTCAGAGGATAACACCGGTTAGGTCTGGGTTAGGTCTGGGATATGCGCGCATCTGGCTTATACTTTCGCCTTTTTCGCAAACTTGTTGGCCAGATCCTGGATTTTTTCCGTGTTTGAATCACGTAGTAATGTTGTACCACACTGAGGCAGTCAATTAAACCTGGATTCGGACATTATTTTAGAGGATAACACCGGTTAGGTCTGGGTTAGGTCTGGGTTATGCCCGCATCTGGCTCATGATTTTGCCTTCTTCGCAAACTTGTTGGCCAGATCCTGGGTTTTTTTCGTGTTTGAATCACGTTGTAATGTGGTAACACACTGAGCAGTCAATTAAACCTGGTTTCGATCAATATTTCAGAGGATAACACCGGTTAGGTCTGGGTTAGGTCTGGGATATGCGCGCATCTGGCTTATACTTTCGCCTTTTTCGCAAACTTGTTGGCCAGATCCTGGATTTTTTTCGTGTTTGAATCACGTAGTAATGTGGTAACACACTGAAGCAGTCAACTAAACCTGGTTTCGATCAATATTTCAGAGGATAACACCGGTTAGGTCTGGGTTAGGTCTGGGATATGCCCGCATCTGGCTCATGATTTTGCATTCTTCGCATACTTGTTGGCCAGATCCTGGGTTTTTTCCGTGTTTGATCACGTAGTAATGTGGTAACACACTGAAGCAGTCAATAAAACCTGGTTTCGATCAATATTTTAGAGGATAACACCGGTTAGGTCTGGGTTAGGTCTGGGATTTGCGCGCATCTGGCTTATACTTTCGCCTTTTTCGCAAACTTGTTGGCCAGATCCTGGGTTTTTTCCGTGTTTGAATCACGTAGTAATGTGGTAACACACTGAAGCAGTCAATAAAACCTGGTTTCGATCAATATTTTAGAGGATAACACCGGTTAGGTCTGGGTTAGGTCTGGGTTATGCCCGCATCTGGCTCATGATTTTGCCTTCTTCGCATACTTGTTGGCCAGATCCTGGGTTTTTTCCGTGTTTGAATCACGTAGTAATGTGGTAACACACTGAAGCAGTCAAGTAAACCTGGTTTCGATCAATATTTCAGAGGATAACACCGGTTAGGTCTGGGTTAGGTCCGGGATATGCCCGCATCTGGCTCATGATTTTGCCTTCTTCGCATACTTGTTTGCCGGATCCTGGGTTTTTTTCGTGTTTGAATCACGTAGTAATGTGGTAACACACTGAAGCTGTCAATTAAACCTGGTTTCGATCAATATTTTAGAGGATAACACCGGTTAGGTCTGGGTTAGGTCTGGGTTATGCCCGCATCTGGCTCATGATTTTGCCTTCTTCGCATACTTGTTTGCCGGATCCTGGGCTTTTTCGCGTTTGAATCACGTAGTAATGTGGTAACACACTGAAGCTGTCAATTAAACCTGGTTTCCATCAATATTTTAGAGGATAACACCGGTTAGGTCTGGGTTAGGTCTGGGATATGCGCGCATCTGGCTTATACTTTCACCTTTTTCGCAAACTTGTTGGCCAGATCCTGGGTTTTTTCCGTGTTTGAATCACGTAGTAATGTGGTAACACACTGAAGCAGTCAATAAATCCTGGTTTCGATCAATATTTTAGAGGATAACACCGGTTAGGTCTGGGTTAGGTCTGGGATTTGCGCGCATCTGGCTTATACTTTCGCCATTTTCGCAAACTTGTTGGCCAGATCCTGGGTATTTTCCGTGTTTGAATCACGTAGTAATGTGGTAATACACTGATGCAGTCAATAAAACCTGGTTTCGATCAATATTTCAGAGGATAACACCGGTTGGGTCTCGGATAGGTCCGGGACATGCCCGCATCTGGCTCATGATTTTGCCTTCTGCGCATACTTGTTGGCCAGATCCTGGGGTTTTTTCGTGTTTGAATCACGTAGTAATGTGGTAACACACTGAAGCAGTCAATTAAACCTGGTTTCGATCAATATTTTAGAGGATAACACCGGTTAGGTCTGGGTTAGGTCTGGGGCATGCCCGCATCTGGCTCATGATTTTGCCTTCTTCGCATACTTGTTGGCCAGATCCTGGGTTTTTTTCGTGTTTGAATCATGTAGTAATGTGGTAACACACTGAAGCAGTCAATTAAACCTGGTTTCGATCAATATTTCAGAGGATAACACCGGTTAGGTCTGGGTTAGGTCTGGGATATGCGCGCATCTGGCTTATACTTTCGCCTTTTTCGCAAACTTGTTGGCCAGATCCTGGATTTTTTCCGTGTTTGAATCACGTAGTAATGTTGTACCACACTGAGGCAGTCAATTAAACCTGGATTCGGACATTATTTTAGAGGATAACACCGGTTAGGTCTGGGTTAGGTCTGGGTTATGCCCGCATCTGGCTCATGATTTTGCCTTCTTCGCAAACTTGTTGGCCAGATCCTGGGTTTTTTTCGTGTTTGAATCACGTTGTAATGTGGTAACACACTGAGCAGTCAATTAAACCTGGTTTCGATCAATATTTCAGAGGATAACACCGGTTAGGTCTGGGTTAGGTCTGGGATATGCGCGCATCTGGCTTATACTTTCGCCTTTTTCGCAAACTTGTTGGCCAGATCCTGGATTTTTTTCGTGTTTGAATCACGTAGTAATGTGGTAACACACTGAAGCAGTCAACTAAACCTGGTTTCGATCAATATTTCAGAGGATAACACCGGTTAGGTCTGGGTTAGGTCTGGGATATGCCCGCATCTGGCTCATGATTTTGCATTCTTCGCATACTTGTTGGCCAGATCCTGGGTTTTTTCCGTGTTTGATCACGTAGTAATGTGGTAACACACTGAAGCAGTCAATAAAACCTGGTTTCGATCAATATTTTAGAGGATAACACCGGTTAGGTCTGGGTTAGGTCTGGGATTTGCGCGCATCTGGCTTATAGTTACGCCTTTTTCGCAAACTTGTTGGCCAGATCCTGGGTTTTTTCCGTGTTTGAATCACGTAGTAATGTGGTAACACACTGAAGCAGTCAATAAAACCTGGTTTCGATCAATATTTTAGAGGATAACACCGGTTAGGTCTGGGTTAGGTCTGGGTTATGCCCGCATCTGGCTCATGATTTTGCCTTCTTCGCATACTTGTTGGCCAGATCCTGGGTTTTTTCCGTGTTTGAATCACGTAGTAATGTGGTAACACACTGAAGCAGTCAAGTAAACCTGGTTTCGATCAATATTTCAGAGGATAACACCGGTTAGGTCTGGGTTAGGTCCGGGATATGCCCGCATCTGGCTCATGATTTTGCCTTCTTCGCATACTTGTTTGCCGGATCCTGGGTTTTTTTCGTGTTTGAATCACGTAGTAATGTGGTAACACACTGAAGCTGTCAATTAAACCTGGTTTCGATCAATATTTTAGAGGATAACACCGGTTAGGTCTGGGTTAGGTCTGGGTTATGCCCGCATCTGGCTCATGATTTTGCCTTCTTCGCATACTTGTTTGCCGGATCCTGGGCTTTTTCGCGTTTGAATCACGTAGTAATGTGGTAACACACTGAAGCTGTCAATTAAACCTGGTTTCCATCAATATTTTAGAGGATAACACCGGTTAGGTCTGGGTTAGGTCTGGGATATGCGCGCATCTGGCTTATACTTTCACCTTTTTCGCAAACTTGTTGGCCAGATCCTGGGTTTTTTCCGTGTTTGAATCACGTAGTAATGTGGTAACACACTGAAGCAGTCAATAAATCCTGGTTTCGATCAATATTTTAGAGGATAACACCGGTTAGGTCTGGGTTAGGTCTGGGATTTGCGCGCATCTGGCTTATACTTTCGCCTTTTTCGCAAACTTGTTGGCCAGATCCTGGGTATTTTCCGTGTTTGAATCACGTAGTAATGTGGTAATACACTGATGCAGTCAATAAAACCTGGTTTCGATCAATATTTCAGAGGATAACACCGGTTGGGTCTCGGATAGGTCCGGGACATGCCCGCATCTGGCTCATGATTTTGCCTTCTGCGCATACTTGTTGGCCAGATCCTGGGGTTTTTTCGTGTTTGAATCACGTAGTAATGTGGTAACACACTGAAGCAGTCAATTAAACCTGGTTTCGATCAATATTTTAGAGGATAACACCGGTTAGGTCTGGGTTAGGTCTGGGTCATGCCCGCATCTGGCTCATGATTTTGCCTTCTTCGCATACTTGTTGGCCAGATCCTGGGTTTTTTTCGTGTTTGAATCATGTAGTAATGTGGTAACACACTGAAGCAGTCAATTAAACCTGGTTTCGATCAATATTTCAGAGGATAACACCGGTTAGGTCTGGGTTAGGTCTGGGATATGCGCGCATCTGGCTTATACTTTCGCCTTTTTCGCAAACTTGTTGGCCAGATCCTGGATTTGTTCCGTGTTTGAATCACGTAGTAATGTTGTACCACACTGAGGCAGTCAATTAAACCTGGATTCGGACATTATTTTAGAGGATAACACCGGTTAGGTCTGGGTTAGGTCTGGGTTATGCCCGCATCTGGCTCATGATTTTGCCTTCTTCGCAAACTTGTTGGCCAGATCCTGGGTTTTTTTCGTGTTTGAATCACGTTGTAATGTGGTAACACACTGAAGCAGTCAATTAAACCTGGTTTCGATCAATATTTCAGAGGATAACACCGGTTAGGTCTGGGTTAGGTCTGGGATATGCGCGCATCTGGCTTATACTTTCGCCTTTTTCGCAAACTTGTTGGCCAGATCCTGGATTTTTTTCGTGTTTCAATCACGTAGTAATGTTGTACCACACTGAGGCAGTCAATTAAACCTGGATTCGGACATTATTTTAGAGGATAACACCGGTTAGGTCTGGGTTAGGTCTGGGTCATGCCCGCATCTGGCTCATGATTTTGCATTCTTCGCATACTTGTTGGCCAGATCATGGGTTTTTTCCGTGTTTGATCACGTAGTAATGTGGTAATACACTGAAGCAGTCAATAAAACCTGGTTTCGATCAATATTTTAGAGGATAACACCGGTTAGGTCTGGGTTAGGTCTGGGATTTGCGCGCATCTGGCTTATACATTCGCCTTTTTCGCAAACTTGTTGGCCAGATCCTGGGTTTTTTCCGTGTTTGAATCACGTAGTAATGTGGTAACACACTGAAGCAGTCAATAAAACCTGGTTTCGATCAATATTTCAGAGGATAACACCGGTTGGGTCTCGGATAGGTCCGGGACATGCCCGCATCTGGCTCATGATTTTGCCTTCTGCGCATACTTGTTGGCCAGATCCTGGGGTTTTTTCGTGTTTGAATCACGTAGTAATGTGGTAACACACTGAAGCAGTCAATTAAACCTGGTTTCGATCAATATTTTAGAGGATAACACCGGTTAGGTCTGGGTTAGGTCTGGGTCATGCCCGCATCTGGCTCATGATTTTGCCTTCTTCGCATACTTGTTGGCCAGATCCTGGGTTTTTTTCGTGTTTGAATCATGTAGTAATGTGGTAACACACTGAAGCAGTCAATTAAACCTGGTTTCGATCAATATTTCAGAGGATAACACCGGTTAGGTCTGGGTTAGGTCTGGGATATGCGCGCATCTGGCTTATACTTTCGCCTTTTTCGCAAACTTGTTGGCCAGATCCTGGATTTTTTCCGTGTTTGAATCACGTAGTAATGTTGTACCACACTGAGGCAGTCAATTAAACCTGGATTCGGACATTATTTTAGAGGATAACACCGGTTAGGTCTGGGTTAGGTCTGGGTTATGCCCGCATCTGGCTCATGATTTTGCCTTCTTCGCAAACTTGTTGGCCAGATCCTGGGTTTTTTTCGTGTTTGAATCACGTTGTAATGTGGTAACACACTGAGCAGTCAATTAAACCTGGTTTCGATCAATATTTCAGAGGATAACACCGGTTAGGTCTGGGTTAGGTCTGGGATATGCGCGCATCTGGCTTATACTTTCGCCTTTTTCGCAAACTTGTTGGCCAGATCCTGGATTTTTTTCGTGTTTGAATCACGTAGTAATGTGGTAACACACTGAAGCAGTCAACTAAACCTGGTTTCGATCAATATTTCAGAGGATAACACCGGTTAGGTCTGGGTTAGGTCTGGGATATGCCCGCATCTGGCTCATGATTTTGCATTCTTCGCATACTTGTTGGCCAGATCCTGGGTTTTTTCCGTGTTTGATCACGTAGTAATGTGGTAACACACTGAAGCAGTCAATAAAACCTGGTTTCGATCAATATTTTAGAGGATAACACCGGTTAGGTCTGGGTTAGGTCTGGGATTTGCGCGCATCTGGCTTATACTTACGCCTTTTTCGCAAACTTGTTGGCCAGATCCTGGGTTTTTTCCGTGTTTGAATCACGTAGTAATGTGGTAACACACTGAAGCAGTCAATAAAACCTGGTTTCGATCAATATTTTAGAGGATAACACCGGTTAGGTCTGGGTTAGGTCTGGGTTATGCCCGCATCTGGCTCATGATTTTGCCTTCTTCGCATACTTGTTGGCCAGATCCTGGGTTTTTTCCGTGTTTGAATCACGTAGTAATGTGGTAACACACTGAAGCAGTCAAGTAAACCTGGTTTCGATCAATATTTCAGAGGATAACACCGGTTAGGTCTGGGTTAGGTCCGGGATATGCCCGCATCTGGCTCATGATTTTGCCTTCTTCGCATACTTGTTTGCCGGATCCTGGGTTTTTTTCGTGTTTGAATCACGTAGTAATGTGGTAACACACTGAAGCTGTCAATTAAACCTGGTTTCGATCAATATTTTAGAGGATAACACCGGTTAGGTCTGGGTTAGGTCTGGGTTATGCCCGCATCTGGCTCATGATTTTGCCTTCTTCGCATACTTGTTTGCCGGATCCTGGGCTTTTTCGCGTTTGAATCACGTAGTAATGTGGTAACACACTGAAGCTGTCAATTAAACCTGGTTTCCATCAATATTTTAGAGGATAACACCGGTTAGGTCTGGGTTAGGTCTGGGATATGCGCGCATCTGGCTTATACTTTCACCTTTTTCGCAAACTTGTTGGCCAGATCCTGGGTTTTTTCCGTGTTTGAATCACGTAGTAATGTGGTAACACACTGAAGCAGTCAATAAATCCTGGTTTCGATCAATATTTTAGAGGATAACACCGGTTAGGTCTGGGTTAGGTCTGGGATTTGCGCGCATCTGGCTTATACTTTCGCCTTTTTCGCAAACTTGTTGGCCAGATCCTGGGTATTTTCCGTGTTTGAATCACGTAGTAATGTGGTAATACACTGATGCAGTCAATAAAACCTGGTTTCGATCAATATTTCAGAGGATAACACCGGTTGGGTCTCGGATAGGTCCGGGACATGCCCGCATCTGGCTCATGATTTTGCCTTCTGCGCATACTTGTTGGCCAGATCCTGGGGTTTTTTCGTGTTTGAATCACGTAGTAATGTGGTAACACACTGAAGCAGTCAATTAAACCTGGTTTCGATGAATATTTTAGAGGATAACACCGGTTAGGTCTGGGTTAGGTCTGGGTCATGCCCGCATCTGGCTCATGATTTTGCCTTCTTCGCATACTTGTTGGCCAGATCCTGGGTTTTTTTCGTGTTTGAATCATGTAGTAATGTGGTAACACACTGAAGCAGTCAATTAAACCTGGTTTCGATCAATATTTCAGAGGATAACACCGGTTAGGTCTGGGTTAGGTCTGGGATATGCGCGCATCTGGCTTATACTTTCGCCTTTTTCGCAAACTTGTTGGCCAGATCCTGGATTTGTTCCGTGTTTGAATCACGTAGTAATGTTGTACCACACTGAGGCAGTCAATTAAACCTGGATTCGGACATTATTTTAGAGGATAACACCGGTTAGGTCTGGGTTAGGTCTGGGTTATGCCCGCATCTGGCTCATGATTTTGCCTTCTTCGCAAACTTGTTGGCCAGATCCTGGGTTTTTTTCGTGTTTGAATCACGTTGTAATGTGGTAACACACTGAAGCAGTCAATTAAACCTGGTTTCGATCAATATTTCAGAGGATAACACCGGTTAGGTCTGGGTTAGGTCTGGGATATGCGCGCATCTGGCTTATACTTTCGCCTTTTTCGCAAACTTGTTGGCCAGATCCTGGATTTTTTTCGTGTTTGAATCACGTAGTAATGTGGTAACACACTGAAGCAGTCAACTAAACCTGGTTTCGATCAATATTTCAGAGGATAACACCGGTTAGGTCTGGGTTAGGTCTGGGATATGCCCGCATCTGGCTCATGATTTTGCATTCTTCGCATACTTGTTGGCCAGATCATGGGTTTTTTCCGTGTTTGATCACGTAGTAATGTGGTAACACACTGAAGCAGTCAATAAAACCTGGTTTCGATCAATATTTTAGAGGATAACACCGGTTAGGTCTGGGTTAGGTCTGGGATTTGCGCGCATCTGGCTTATACATTCGCCTTTTTCGCAAACTTGTTGGCCAGATCCTGGGTTTTTTCCGTGTTTGAGTCACGTAGTAATGTGGTAACACACTGAAGCAGTCAATAAAACCTGGTTTCGATCAATATTTTAGAGGATAACACCGGTTAGGTCTGGGTTAGGTCTGGGTTATACCCGCATCTGGCTCATGATTTTGCCTTCTTCGCATACTTGTTGGCCAGATCCTGGGTTTTTTCCGTGTTTGAATCACGTAGTAATGTGGTAACACACTGAAGCAGTCAAGTAAACCGGGTTTCGATCAATATTTCAGAGGATAACACCGGTTAGGTCTGGGTTAGGTCCGGGATATGCCCGCATCTGGCTCATGATTTTGCCTTCTTCGCATACTTGTTTGCCGGATCCTGGGTTTTTTTCGTGTTTGAATCACGTAGTAATGTGGTAACACACTGAAGCTGTCAATTAAACCTGGTTTCGATCAATATTTTAGAGGATAACACCGGTGAGGTCTGGGTTAGGTCTGGGTTATGCCCGCATCTGGCTCATGATTTTGCCTTCTTCGCATACTTGTTTGCCGGATCCTGGGCTTTTTCGCGTTTGAATCACGTTGTAATGTGGTAACACACTGAAGCTGTCAATTAAACCTGGTTTCCATCAATATTTTAGAGGATAACACCGGTTAGGTCTGGGTTAGGTCTGGGATATGCGCGCATCTGGCTTATACTTTCACCTTTTTCGCAAACTTGTTGGCCAGATCCTGGGTTTTTTCCGTGTTTAAATCACGTAGTAATGTGGTAACACACTGAAGCAGTCAATAAAACCTGGTTTCGATCAATATTTTAGAGGATAACACCGGTTAGGTCTGGGTTAGGTCTGGGATTTGCGCGCATCTGGCTTATACTTTCGCCTTTTTCGCAAACTTGTTGGCCAGATCCTGGGTATTTTCCGCGTTTGAATCACGTAGTAATGTGGTAATACACTGATGCAGTCAATAAAACCTGGTTTCGATCAATATTTCAGAGGATAACACCGGTTAGGTCTCGGATAGGTCCGGGACATGCCCGCATCTGGCTCATGATTTTGCCTTCTGCGCATACTTGTTGGCCAGATCCTGGGGTTTTTTCGTGTTTGAATCACGTAGTAATGTGGTAACACACTGAAGCAGTCAATTAAAGCTGGTTTCGATCAATATTTTAGAGGATAACACCGGTTAGGTCCGGGTAAGGTCTGGGTTATGCCCGCCTCTGGCTCATGATTTTGCCTTCATCGCATACTTGTTGGCCAGATCCTGGGTTTTTTCCGTGTTTGAATCACGTAGTAATGTGGTAACACACTGAAGCAGTCAATTAAACCTGGTTTCAATCAATATTTCAGAGGATAACACCGGTTAGGTCTGGGTTAGGTCCGGGATATGCCCGCATCTGGCTCATGATTTTGCCTTCTTCGCATACTTGCTGGCCAGATCCTGGGTTTTTTTCGTGTTTGAATCACGTAGTAATGTGGTAACACACAGAAGCAGTCAATTAAACCTGGTTTCGATCAATATTTCAGAGGATAACACCGGTTAGGTCTGGGTTAGGTCCGGGATATGCCCGCATCTGGCTCATGATTTTGCCTTCTTCGCATACTTGTTTGCCGGATCCTGGGTTTTTTTCGTGTTTGAATCACGTAGTAATGTGGTAACACACTGAAGCTGTCAATTAAACCTGGTTTCGATCAATATTTTAGAGGATAACACCGGTTAGGTCTGGGTTAGGTCTGGGTTATGCCCGCATCTGGCTCATGATTTTGCCTTCTTCGCATACTTGTTTGCCGGATCCTGGGCTTTTTCGCGTTTGAATCACGTAGTAATGTGGTAACACACTGAAGCTGTCAATTAAACCTGGTTTCCATCAATATTTTAGAGGATAACACCGGTTAGGTCTGGGTTAGGTCTGGGATATGCGCGCATCTGGTTTATACTTTCACCTTTTTCGCAAACTTGTTGGCCAGATCCTGGGTTTTTTCCGTGTTTGAATCACGTAGTAATGTGGTAACACACTGAAGCAGTCAATAAATCCTGGTTTCGATCAATATTTTAGAGGATAACTCCGGTTAGGTCTGGGTTAGGTCTGGGATTTGCGCGCATCTGGCTTATACTTTCGCCTTTTTCGCAAACTTGTTGGCCAGATCCTGGGTATTTTCCGTGTTTGAATCACGTAGTAATGTGGTAATACACTGATGCAGTCAATAAAACCTGGTTTCGATCAATATTTCAGAGGATAACACCGGTTAGGTCTCGGATAGGTCCGGGACATGCCCGCATCTGGCTCATGATTTTGCCTTCTGCGCATACTTGTTGGCCAGATCCTGGGGTTTTTTCGTGTTTGAATCACGTAGTAATGTGGTAACACACTGAAGCAGTCAATTAAACCTGGTTTCGATCAATATTTTAGAGGATAACACCGGTTAGGTCTGGGTTAGGTCTGGGTCATGCCCGCATCTGGCTCATGATTTTGCCTTCTTCGCATACTTGTTGGCCAGATCCTGGGTTTTTTTCGTGTTTGAATCATGTAGTAATGTGGTAACACACTGAAGCAGTCAATTAAACCTGGTTTCGATCAATATTTCAGAGGATAACACCGGTTAGGTCTGGGTTAGGTCTGGGATATGCGCGCATCTGGCTTATACTTTCGCCTTTTTCGCAAACTTGTTGGCCAGATCCTGGATTTGTTCCGTGTTTGAATCACGTAGTAATGTTGTACCACACTGAGGCAGTCAATTAAACCTGGATTCGGACATTATTTTAGAGGATAACACCGGTTAGGTCTGGGTTAGGTCTGGGTTATGCCCGCATCTGGCTCATGATTTTGCCTTCTTCGCAAACTTGTTGGCCAGATCCTGGGTTTTTTTCGTGTTTGAATCACGTTGTAATGTGGTAACACACTGAAGCAGTCAATTAAACCTGGTTTCGATCAATATTTCAGAGGATAACACCGGTTAGGTCTGGGTTAGGTCTGGGATATGCGCGCATCTGGCTTATACTTTCGCCTTTTTCGCAAACTTGTTGGCCAGATCCTGGATTTTTTTCGTGTTTGAATCACGTAGTAATGTGGTAACACACTGAAGCAGTCAACTAACCCTGGTTTCGATCAATATTTCAGAGGATAACACCGGTTAGGTCTGGGTTAGGTCTGGGATATGCCCGCATCTGGCTCATGATTTTGCATTCTTCGCATACTTGTTGGCCAGATCATGGGTTTTTTCCGTGTTTGATCACGTAGTAATGTGGTAACACACTGAAGCAGTCAATAAAACCTGGTTTCGATCAATATTTTAGAGGATAACACCGGTTAGGTCTGGGTTAGGTCTGGGATTTGCGCGCATCTGGCTTATACTTTCGCCTTCTTCGCAAACTTGTTGGCCAGATCCTGGGTTTTTTCCGTGTCTGAATCACGTAGTAATGTGGTAACACACTGAAGCAGTCAATAAAACCTGGTTTCGATCAATATTTTAGAGGATAACACCGGTTAGGTCTGGGTTAGGTCTGGGTTATACCCGCATCTGGCTCATGATTTTGCCTTCTTCGCATACTTGTTGGCCAGATCCTGGGTTTTTTCCGTGTTTGAATCACGTAGTAATGTGGTAACACACTGAAGCAGTCAAGTAAACCTGGTTTCGAGCAATATTTCAGAGGATAACACCGGTTAGGTCTGGGTTAGGTCCGGGATATGCCCGCATCTGGCTCATGATTTTGCCTTCTTCGCATACTTGTTTGCCGGATCCTGGGTTTTTTTCGTGTTTGAATCACGTAGTAATGTGGTAACACACTGAAGCTGTCAATTAAACCTGGTTTCGATCAATATTTTAGAAGATAACACCGGTTAGGTCTGGGTTAGGTCTGGGTTATGCCCGCATCTGGCTCATGATTTTGCCTTCTTCGCATACTTGTTTGCCGGATCCTGGGCTTTTTCGCGTTTGAATCACGTAGTAATGTGGTAACACACTGAAGCTGTCAATTAAACCTGGTTTCCATCAATATTTTAGAGGATAACACCGGTTAGGTCTGGGTTAGGTCTGGGATATGCGCGCATCTGGCTTATACTTTCACCTTTTTCGCAAACTTGTTGGCCAGATCCTGGATTTTTTTCGTGTTTGAATCACGTAGTAATGTGGTAGCACACTGAAGCAGTCAATAAAACCTGGTTTCGATCAATATTTTAGAGGATAACACCGGTTAGGTCTGGGTTAGGTCTGGGATTTGCGCGCATCTGGCTCATGATTTTGCATTCTTCGCATACTTGTTGGCCAGATCATGGGTTTTTTCCGTGTTTGATCACGTAGTAATGTGGTAACACACTGAAGCAGTCAATAAAACCTGGTTTCGATCAATATTTTAGAGGATAACACCGGTTAGGTCTGGGTTAGGTCTGGGATTTGCGCGCATCTGGCTTATACTTTCGCCTTCTTCGCAAACTTGTTGGCCAGATCCAGGGTTTCTTCCGTGTCTGAATCACGTAGTAATGTGGTAACACACTGAAGCAGTCAATAAAACCTGGTTTCGATCAATATTTTAGAGGATAACACCGGTTAGGTCTGGGTTAGGTCTGGGTTATACCCGCATCTGGCTCATGATTTTGCCTTCTTCGCATACTTGTTGGCCAGATCCTGGGTTTTTTCCGTGTTTGAATCACGTAGTAATGTGGTAACACACTGAAGCAGTCAAGTAAACCTGGTTTCGATCAATATTTCAGAGGATAACACCGGTTAGGTCTGGGTTAGGTCCGGGATATGCCCGCATCTGGCTCATGATTTTGCCTTCTTCGCATACTTGTTTGCCGGATCCTGGGTTTTTTTCGTGTTTGAATCACGTAGTAATGTGGTAACACACTGAAGCTGTCAATTAAACCTGGTTTCGATCAATATTTTAGAAGATAACACCGGTTAGGTCTGGGTTAGGTCTGGGTTATGCCCGCATCTGGCTCATGATTTTGCCTTCTTCGCATACTTGTTTGCCGGATCCTGGGCTTTTTCGCGTTTGAATCACGTAGTAATGTGGTAACACACTGAAGCTGTCAATTAAACCTGGTTTCCATCAATATTTTAGAGGATAACACCGGTTAGGTCTGGGTTAGGTCTGGGATATGCGCGCATCTGGCTTATACTTTCACCTTTTTCGCAAACTTGTTGGCCAGATCCTGGGTTTTTTCCGTGTTTGAATCACGTAGTAATGTGGTAACACACTGAAGCAGTCAATAAAACCTGGTTTCGATCAATATTTTAGAGGATAACACCGGTTAGGTCTGGGTTAGGTCTGGGATTTGCGCGCATCTGGCTTATACTTTCGCCTTTTTCGCAAACTTGTTGGCCAGATCCTGGGTATTTTCCGCGTTTGAATCACGTAGTAATGTGGTAATACACTGATGCAGTCAATAAAACCTGGTTTCGATCAATATTTCAGAGGATAACACCGGTTAGGTCTCGGATAGGTCCGGGACATGCCCGCATCTGGCTCATGATTTTGCCTTCTGCGCATACTTGTTGGCCAGATCCTGGGGTTTTTTCGTGTTTGAATCACGTAGTAATGTGGTAACACACTGAAGCAGTCAATTAAACCTGGTTTCGATCAATATTTTAGAGGATAACACCGGTTAGGTCTGGGTAAGGTCTGGGTTATGCCCGCCTCTGGCTCATGATTTTGCCTTCATCGCATACTTGTTGGCCAGATCCTGGGTTTTTTCCGTGTTTGAATCACGTAGTAATGTGGTAACACACTGAAGCAGTCAATTAAACCTGGTTTCAATCAATATTTCAGAGGATAACACCGGTTAGGTCTGGGTTAGGTCCGGGATATGCCCGCATCTGGCTCATGATTTTGCCTTCTTCGCATACTTGCTGGCCAGATCCTGGGTTTTTTTCGTGTTTGAATCACGTAGTAATGTGGTAACACACTGGAGCAGTCAATTAAACCTGGTTTCGATCAATATTTTAGAGGATAACACCGGTTAGGTCTGGGTTAGGTCTGGGTTATGCCCGCATCTGGCTCACGATTTTGCCTTCTTCGCATACTTGTTGGCCAGATCCTGGGTTTTTTTCGTGTTTGAATCATGTAGTAATGTGGTAACACACAGAAGCAGTCAATTAAACCTGGTTTCGATCAATATTTCAGAGGATAACACCGGTTAGGTCTGGGTTAGGTCTGGGAAATGCGCGCATCTGGCTTATACTTTCGCCTTTTTCGCAAACTTGTTGGCCAGATCCTGGGTTTTTTTCGTGTTTGAATCACGTAGTAATGTGGTAACACACTGAAGCAGTCAATTAAACCTGGTTTCGATCAATATTTTAGAGTTTAACACCGGTTAGGTCTGGGTTAGGTCTGGGATATGCGCGCATCTGGCTTATACTTTCGCCTTTTTCGCAAACTTGTTGGCCAGATCCTGGATTTTTTCCGTGTTTCAATCACGTAGTAATGTTGTACCACACTGAGGCAGTCAATTAAACCTGGATTCGGACATTATTTTAGAGGATAACACCGGTTAGGTCTGGGTTAGGTCTGGGTCATGCCCGCATCTGGCTCATGATTTTGCCTTCTTCGCATACTTGTTGGCCAGATCCTGGGTTTTTTTCGTGTTTGAATCATGTAGTAATGTGGTAACACACTGAAGCAGTCAATTAAACCTGGTTTCGATCAATATTTCAGAGGATAACACCGGTTAGGTCTGGGTTAGGTCTGAGATATGCGCGCATCTGGCTTATACTTTCGCCTTTTTCGCAAACTTGTTGGCCAGATCCTGGATTTTTTCCGTGTTGGAATCACGTAGTAATGTTGTACCACACTGAGGCAGTCAATTAAACCTGGATTCCGACATTATTTTAGAGGATAACACCGGTTAGGTCTGGGTTAGGTCTGGGTTATGCCCGCATCTGGCTCATGATTTTGCCTTCTTCGCATACTTGTTGGCCAGATCCTGGGTTTTTTTCGTGTTTGAATCACGTTGTAATGTGGTAACACACTGAAGCAGTCAATTAAACCTGGTTTCGATCAATATTTCAGAGGATAACACCGGTTAGGTCTGGGTTAGGTCTGGGATATGCGCGCATCTGGCTTATACTTTCGCCTTTTTCGCAAACTTGTTGGCCAGATCCTGGATTTTTTTCGTGTTTGAATCACGTAGTAATGTGGTAACACACTGAAGCAGTCAACTAAACCTGGTTTCGATCAATATTTTAGAGGATAACACCGGTTAGGTCTGGGTTAGGTCTGGGTTATGCCCGCATCTGGCTCACGACTTTGCCTTCTTCGCATACTTGTTGGCCAGATCCTGGGTTTTTTTCGTGTTTGAATCACGTAGTAATGTGGTAACAAACTGAAGCAGTCAATAAAACCTGGTTTCGATCAATATTTTAGAGGATAACACCGGTTAGGTCTGGGTTAGGTCCGGGATATGCCCGCATCTGGCTCATGATTTTGCCTTCTTCGCATACTTGTTGGCCAGATCCTGGGTTTTTTTCGTGTTTGAATCACGTAGTAATGTGGTAATACACTGAAGCAGTCAATAAAACCTGGTTTCGATCAATATTTTAGAGGATAACACCGGTTAGGTCTGGGTTAGGTCTGGGTTATGCCCGCATCTGGCTCATGATTTTGCCTTCTTCGCATACTTGTTGGCCAGATCCTGGGTTTTTTTCGTGTTAGAATCACGTAGTAATGTGGTAACACACTGAAGCAGTCAATTAAACCTGGTTTCGATCAATATTTTAGAGGATAACACCGGTTAGGTCTGGGTTAGGTCTGGGTTATGCCTGCATCTGGCTCATGATTTTGCCTTCTTCGCATACTTGTTGGCCAGATCCTGGGTTTTTTTCGTGTTTGAATCACGTAGTAATGTGGTAACACACTGAAGCTGTCAATTAAACCTGGTTTCGATCAATATTTTAGAGGATAACACCGGTTAGGTCTGGGTTAGGTCTGGGTTATGCCCGCATCTGGCTCATGATTTTGCCTTCTTCGCATACTTGTTGGCCAGATCCTGGGTTTTTTCGTGTTTGAATCACGTAGTAATGAGGTAATACACTGAAGCAGTCAACTAAACCTGGTTTCGATCAATATTTTAGAGGATAACACCGGTTAGGTCTGGGTTAGGTCTGGGATATGCGCGCATCTGGCTTATGCATTCGCCTTTTTCGCAAACTTGTTCGCCAGATCCTGGGTTTTTTCCGTGTTTGAATCACGTAGTAATGTTGTACCACACTGAGGCAGTCAATTAAACCTTGATTCGTACAGTATTTTAGAGGATAACACCGGTTACGTCTGGGTGAGGTCTGGGTTATGCCCGCATCTGGCTCATGATTTCGCCTTCTTCGCATACTTGTTGGCCAGATCCTGGGTTTTTTTCGTGTTTGAATCACGTAGTAATGTGGTAATACACTGAAGCAGTCAATAAAACCTGGTTTCGATCAATATTTTAGAGGATAACACCGGTTAGGTCTGGGTTAGGTCTGGGCTATGCCCGCATCTGGCTCATGATTTTGCCTTCTTCGCATACTTGTTGGCCAGATCCTGGGTTTTTTTCGTGTTTGAATCACGTAGTAATGTGGTAACACACTGAAGCAGTCAATTAAACCTGGTTTCGATCAATATTTTAGAGGATAACACCGGTTAGGTCTGGGTTAGGTCTGGGTTATGCCCGCATCTGGCTCATGATTTTGCCTTCATCGCATACTTGTTGGCCAGATCCTGGGTTTTTTCCGTGTTTGAATCACGTAGTAATGTGGTAACACACTGAAGCAGTCAATTAAACCTGGTTTCGATCAATATTTTAGAGGATAACGCCGGTTAGGTCTGGGTTAGGTCTGGGATATGCGCGCATCTGGCTTATACTTTCGCCTTTTTCGCAAACTTGTTGGCCAGATCCTGGATTTTTTCCATGTGTGAATCACGTAGTAATGTTGTACCACACTGAGGCAGTCAATTAAACCTGGATTCGGACATTATTTTAGAGGATAACACCGGTTAGGTCTGGGTTAGGTCTGGGTTATGCCCGTATCTGGCTCACGATTTTGCCTTCTTCGCATACTTGTTGGCCAGATCCTGGGATTTTTTCGTGTTTGAATCATGTAGTAATGTGGTAACTCACTGAAGCAGTCAATTAAACCTGGTTTCGATCAATATTTCAGAGGATAACACCGGTTAGGTCTGGGTTAGGTCCGGGATATGCCCGCATCTGGCTCATGATTTTGCCTTCTTCGCATACTTGTATGCCGGATCCTGGGTTTTTTTCGTGTTTGAATCACGTAGTAATGTGGTAACACACTGAAGCAGTCAATTAAACCTGGTTTCGATCAATATTTTAGAGGATAACACCGGTTAGGTCTGGGTTAGGTCTGGGTCATGCCCGCATCTGGCTCATGATTTTGCCTTCTTCGCATACTTGTTGGCCAGATCCTGGGTTTTTTTCGTGTTTGAATCACGTAGTAATGTGGTAACACACTGAAGCAGTCAATTAAACCTGGTTTCGATCAATATTTCAGAGGATAACACCGGTAAGGTCTGGGTTAGGTCTGGGAAATGCGCGCATCTGGCTTATATTTTCGCCTTTTTCGCAAACTTGTTGGCCAGATCCTGGGTTTTTTTCGTGTTTGAATCACGTAGTAATGTGGTAACACACTGAAGCAGTCAATTAAACCTGGTTTCGATCAATATTTTAGAGGATAACACCGGTTAGGTCTGGGTTAGGTCTGGGCTATGCCCGCATCTGGCTCATGATTTTGCCTTCTTCGCATACTTGTATGCCGGATCCTGGGTTTTTTTCGTGTTTGAATCATGTAGTAATGTGGTAACACACTGAAGCAGTCAACTAAACCTGGTTTCGATCAATATTTCAGAGGATAACACCGGCTAGGTCTGGGTTAGGTCTGGGATATGCCCGCATCTGGCTCATGATTTTGCCTTCTTCGCATACTTGTTGGCCAGATCCTGGGTTTTTTCCGTGTTTGATCACGTAGTAATGTGGTAACACACTGAAGCAGTCAATAAAACCTGGTTTCGATCAATATTTTAGAGGATAACACCGGTTAGGTCTGGGTTAGGTCTGGGATTTGCGCGCATCTGGCTTATACTTTCGCCTTTTTCGCAAACTTGTTGGCCAGATCCTGGGTATTTTCCGTGTTTGAATCACGTAGTAATGTGGTAACACACTGAAGCTGTCAATTAAACCTGGTTTCGATCAATATTTTAGAGGATAACATCGGTTAGGTCTGGGTTAGGTCTGGGTTATGCCCGCATCTGGCTCATGACTTTGCCTTCTTCGCATACTTGTTGGCCAGATCCTGGGTTTTTTTCGTGTTTGAATCACGTAGTAATGTGGTAACAAACTGAAGCAGTCAATAAAACCTGGTTTCGATCAATATTTTAGAGGATAACACCCGTTAGGTCTGGGTTAGGTCCGGGATATGCCCGCATCTGGCTCATGATTTTGCCTTCTTCGCATACTTGTTGGCCAGATCCTGGGTTTTTTTCGTGTTTGAATCACGTAGTAATGTGGTAACACACTGAAGCTGTCAATTAAACCTGGTTTCGATCAATATTTCAGAGGATAACACCGGTTAGGTCTGGGTTAGGTCTGGGATATGCGCGCATCTGGCTTATACTTTCGCCTTTTTCTCAAACTTGTTGGCCAGATCCTGGATTTTTTCCGTGTTTGAATCACGTAGTAATGTTGTACCACACTGAGGCAGTCAATTAAACCTGGATTCGGACATTATTTTAGAGGATAACACCGGTTAGGTCTGGGTTAGGTCTGGGTTATGCCCGCATCTGGCTCATGATTTTGCCTTCTTCGCATACTTGTTGGCCAGATCCTGGGTTTTTTTCGTGTTTGAATCACGTAGTAATGTGGTAACACACTGAAGCAGTCAATTAAACCTGGTTTCGATCAATATTTCAGAGGATAACACCGGTTAGGTCTGGGTTAGGTCTGGGATATGCGCGCATCTGTCTTATACTTTCGCCTTTTTCGCAAACTTGTTGGCCAGATCCTGGATTTTTTTCGTGTTTGAATCACGTAGTAATGTGGTAACTCACTGAAGCAGTCAACTAAACCTGGTTTCGATCAATATTTCAGAGGATAACACCGGCTAGGTCTGGGTTAGGTCTGGGATATGCCCGCATCTGGCTCATGATTTTGCCTTCTTCGCATACTTGTTGGCCAGATCCTGGGTTTTTTCCGTGTTTGATCACGTAGTAATGTGGTAACACACTGAAGCAGTCAATAAAACCTGGTTTCGATCAATATTTTAGAGGATAACACCGGTTAGGTCTGGGTTAGGTCTGGGATTTGCGCGCATCTGGCTTATACTTTCGCCTTTTTCGCAAACTTGTTGGCCAGATCCTGGGTATTTTCCGTGTTTGAATCACGTAGTAATGTGGTAACACACTGAAGCTGTCAATTAAACCTGGTTTCGATCAATATTTTAGAGGATAACATCGGTTAGGTCTGGGTTAGGTCTGGGTTATGCCCGCATCTGGCTCATGACTTTGCCTTCTTCGCATACTTGTTGGCCAGATCCTGGGTTTTTTTCGTGTTTGAATCACGTAGTAATGTGGTATCACACTGAAGCTGTCAATTAAACCTGGTTTCGATCAATATTTTAGAGGATAACACCGGTTAGGTCTGGGTTAGGTCTGGGTTATGCCCGCATCTGGCTCATGATTTTGCCTTCTTCGCATACTTGTTGGCCAGAACCTGGGTTTTTTCCGTGTTTGAATCACGTAGTAATGTGGTAACACACTGAAGCAGTCATTTAAACCTGGTTTCGATCAATATTTCAGAGGATAACACCGGTTAGGTCTGGGTTAGGTCTGGGTTATGCCCGCATCTGGCTCATGATTTTGCCTTCTTCGCATACTTGTTGGCCAGATCCTGGGTTTTTTTCGTGTTTGAATCACGTAGTAATGTGGTAACACACTGAAGCTGTCAATTAAACCTGGTTTCGATCAATATTTTAGAGGATAACACCGGTTAGGTCTGGGTTAGGTCTGGGTTATGCCCGCATCTGGCTCATGATTTTGCCTTCTTCGCATACTTGTTGGCCAGATCCTGGGTTTTTTTAGTGTTTGAATCACGTAGAAATGTGGTAACACACTGAAGCAGTCAATTAAACCTAGTTTCGATCAATATTTCAGAGGATAACACCGGTTAGGTCTGGGTTAGGTCTGGGTTATGCCCGCATCTGGCTCATGATTTTGCATTCTTCGCATACTTGTTGGCCAGATCCTGGGTTTTTTTCGTGTTTGAATCACGTAGTAATGTGGTAATACACTGAAGCAGTCAATAAAACCTGGTTTCGATCAATATTTTAGAGGATAACACCGGTTAGGTCTGGGTTAGGTCCGGGATATGCCCGCATCTGGCTCATGATTTTGCCTTCTTCGCATACTTGTTGGCCAGATCCCGGGTTTTTTTCGTGTTTGAATCACGTAGTAATGTGGTAACACACTGAAGCTGTCAATTAAACCTGGTTTCGATCAATATTTTAGAGGATAACACCGGTTAGGTCTGGGTTATGTCTGGATTACGCCCGCATCTGGCTCATGATTTTGCCTTCTTCGCATACTTGTTGGCCAGATCCTGGGTTTTTTTCCTGTTTGAATCACGTAGTATCGTGGTAACACACTGAAGCTGTCAATTAAACCTGGTTTCGATCAATATTTTAGGGGATAACACCGGTTAGGTCTGGGTTAGGTCTGGGATATGCGCGCATCTGGCTTATACTTTCACCTTTATCGCAAACTTGTTGGCCAGATCCTGGGTTTTTTCCGTGTTTGAATCACGTAGTAATGCTGTACCACACTGAGGCAGTCAATTAAACCTTGATTCGTACAGTATTTTAGAGGATAACACCGGTTACGTCTGGGTGAGGTCTGGGTTATGCCCGCATCTGGCTCATGATTTCGCCTTCTTCGCATACTTGTTGGCCAGATCCTGGGTTTTTTTCGTGTTTGAATCACGTAGTAATGTGGTAATACACTGAAGCAGTCAATAAAACCTGGTTTCGATCAATATTTTAGAGGATAACACCGGTTAGGTCTGGGTTAGGTCTGGGTTATGCCCGCATCTGGCTCACGATTTTGCCTTCTTCGCATACTTGTTGGCCAGATCTTGGGTTTTTTTCGTGTTTGAATCAGGTAGTAATGTGGTAACACACTGAAGCAGTCAATTAAACCTGGTTTCGATCAATATTTCAGAGGATATCACCGGTTAGGTCTGGGTTAGGTCCGGGATATGCCCGCATCTGGCTCATGATTTTGCCTTCTTCGCATACTTGTTTGCCGGATCCTGGGTTTTTTTCGTGTTTGAATCACGTAGTAATGTGGTAACACACTGAAGCTGTCAATTGAACCTGGTTTCGATCAATATTTTAGAGGATAACACCGGTTAGGTCTGGGTTAGGTCTGGGTTATGCCCGCATCTGGCTCACGATTTTGCCTTCTTCGCATACTTGTTGGCCAGATCCTGGGTTTTTTTCGTGTTTGAATCATGTAGTAATGTGGTAACACACTGAAGCAGTCAATTAAACCTGGTTTCGATCAATATTTCAGAGGATAACACCGGTTAGGTCTGGGTTAGGTCCGGGATATGCCCGCATCTGGCTCATGATTTTGCCTTCTTCGCATAGTTGTTGGCCAGATCCTGGGTTTTTTTAGTGTTTGAATCACGTAGTAATGTGGTAACACACTGAAGCAGTCAATTAAACCTGGTTTCGATCAATATTTCAGAGGATAACACCGGTTAGGTCTGGGTTAGGTCTGGGAAATGCGCGCATCTGGCTTATACTTTCGCCTTTTTCGCAAACTTTTTGGCCAGATCCTGGGTTTTTTTCGTGTTTGAATCACGTAGTAATGTGGTAACACACTGAAGCAGTCAATAAAACCTGGTTTCGATCAATATTTTAGAGGATAACACCGGTTAGGTCTGGGTTAGGTCTGGGATTTGCGCGCATCTGGCTTATACTTTCGCCTTTTTCGCAAACTTGTTGGCCAGATCCTGGGTATTTTCCGTGTTTGAATCACGTAGTAATGTGGTAACACACTGAAGCTGTCAATTAAACCTGGTTTCGATCAATATTTTAGAGGATAACATCGGTTAGGTCTGGGTTAGGTCTGGGTTATGCCCGCATCTGGCTCATGACTTTGCCTTCTTCGCATACTTGTTGGCCAGATCCTGGGTTTTATTCGTGTTTGAATCACGTAGTAATGTGGTAACAAACTGAAGCAGTCAATAAAACCTGGTTTCGATCAATATTTTAGAGGATAACACCCGTTAGGTCTGGGTTAGGTCCGGGATATGCCCGCATCTGGCTCATGATTTTGCCTTCTTCGCATACTTGTTGGCCAGATCCTGGGTTTTTTTCGTGTTTGAATCACGTAGTAATGTGGTAACACACTGAAGCTGTCAATTAAACCTGGTTTCGATCAATATTTCAGAGGATAACACCGGTTAGGTCTGGGTTAGGTCTGGGATATGCGCGCATCTGGCTTATACTTTCGCCTTTTTCTCAAACTTGTTGGCCAGATCCTGGATTTTTTCCGTGTTTGAATCACGTAGTAATGTTGTACCACACTGAGGCAGTCAATTAAACCTGGATTCGGACATTATTTTAGAGGATAACACCGGTTAGGTCTGGGTTAGGTCTGGGTTATGCCCGCATCTGGCTCATGATTTTGCCTTCTTCGCATACTTGTTGGCCAGATCCTGGGTTTTTTTCGTGTTTGAATCACGTAGTAATGTGGTAACACACTGAAGCAGTCAATTAAACCTGGTTTCGATCAATATTTCAGAGGATAACACCGGTTAGGTCTGGGTTAGGTCTGGGATATGCGCGCATCTGTCTTATACTTTCGCCTTTTTCGCAAACTTGTTGGCCAGATCCTGGATTTTTTTCGTGTTTGAATCACGTAGTAATGTGGTAACTCACTGAAGCAGTCAACTAAACCTGGTTTCGATCAATATTTCAGAGGATAACACCGGCTAGGTCTGGGTTAGGTCTGGGATATGCCCGCATCTGGCTCATGATTTTGCCTTCTTCGCATACTTGTTGGCCAGATCCTGGGTTTTTTCCGTGTTTGATCACGTAGTAATGTGGTAACACACTGAAGCAGTCAATAAAACCTGGTTTCGATCAATATTTTAGAGGATAACACCGGTTAGGTCTGGGTTAGGTCTGGGATTTGCGCGCATCTGGCTTATACTTTCGCCTTTTTCGCAAACTTGTTGGCCAGATCCTGGGTATTTTCCGTGTTTGAATCACGTAGTAATGTGGTAACACACTGAAGCTGTCAATTAAACCTGGTTTCGATCAATATTTTAGAGGATAACATCGGTTAGGTCTGGGTTAGGTCTGGGTTATGCCCGCATCTGGCTCATGACTTTGCCTTCTTCGCATACTTGTTGGCCAGATCCTGGGTTTTTTTCGTGTTTGAATCACGTAGTAATGTGGTATCACACTGAAGCTGTCAATTAAACCTGGTTTCGATCAATATTTTAGAGGATAACACCGGTTAGGTCTGGGTTAGGTCTGGGTTATGCCCGCATCTGGCTCATGATTTTGCCTTCTTCGCATACTTGTTGGCCAGAACCTGGGTTTTTTCCGTGTTTGAATCACGTAGTAATGTGGTAACACACTGAAGCAGTCATTTAAACCTGGTTTCGATCAATATTTCAGAGGATAACACCGGTTAGGTCTGGGATAGGTCCGGGATATGCCCGCATCTGGCTCATGATTTTGCCTTCTTCGCATACTTGTTGGCCAGATCCTGGGTTTTTTTCGTGTTTGAATCACGTAGTAATGTGGTAACACACTGAAGCAGTCAATTAAACCTGGTTTCGATCAATATTTCAGAGGATAACACCGGTTAGGTCTGGGTTAGGTCTGGGTTATGCCCGCATCTGGCTCATGATTTTGCCTTCTTCGCAAACTTGTTGGCCAGATCCTGCGATTTTTCCGTGTTTGAATCACGTAGTAATGTGGTAACACACTGAAGCTGTCAATTAAACCTGGTTTCGATCAATATTTTAGAGGATAACACCGGTTAGGTCTGGGTTAGGTCCGGGATATGCCCGCATCTGGCTCATGATTTTGCCTTCTTCGCATACTTGTTGGCCAGATCCTGGGTTTTTTTCGTGTTTGAATCACGTAGTAATGTGGTAACACACTGAAGCTGTCAATTAAACCTGGTTTCGATCAATATTTTAGAGGATAACACCGGTTAGGTCTGGGTTAGGTCTGGGTTATGCCCGCATCTGGCTCATGATTTTGCCTTCTTCGCATACTTGTTGGCCAGATCCTGGGTTTTTTTAGTGTTTGAATCACGTAGAAATGTGGTAACACACTGAAGCAGTCAATTAAACCTAGTTTCGATCAATATTTCAGAGGATAACACCGGTTAGGTCTGGGTTAGGTCTGGGTTATGCCCGCATCTGGCTCATGATTTTGCATTCTTCGCATACTTGTTGGCCAGATCCTGGGTTTTTTTCGTGTTTGAATCACGTAGTAATGTGGTAATACACTGAAGCAGTCAATAAAACCTGGTTTCGATCAATATTTTAGAGGATAACACCGGTTAGGTCTGGGTTAGGTCCGGGATATGCCCGCATCTGGCTCATGATTTTGCCTTCTTCGCATACTTGTTGGCCAGATCCCGGGTTTTTTTCGTGTTTGAATCACGTAGTAATGTGGTAACACACTGAAGCTGTCAATTAAACCTGGTTTCGATCAATATTTTAGAGGATAACACCGGTTAGGTCTGGGTTATGTCTGGATTACGCCCGCATCTGGCTCATGATTTTGCCTTCTTCGCATACTTGTTGGCCAGATCCTGGGTTTTTTTCCTGTTTGAATCACGTAGTATCGTGGTAACACACTGAAGCTGTCAATTAAACCTGGTTTCGATCAATATTTTAGGGGATAACACCGGTTAGGTCTGGGTTAGGTCTGGGATATGCGCGCATCTGGCTTATACTTTCACCTTTATCGCAAACTTGTTGGCCAGATCCTGGGTTTTTTCCGTGTTTGAATCACGTAGTAATGCTGTACCACACTGAGGCAGTCAATTAAACCTTGATTCGTACAGTATTTTAGAGGATAACACCGGTTACGTCTGGGTGAGGTCTGGGTTATGCCCGCATCTGGCTCATGATTTCGCCTTCTTCGCATACTTGTTGGCCAGATCCTGGGTTTTTTTCGTGTTTGAATCACGTAGTAATGTGGTAATACACTGAAGCAGTCAATAAAACCTGGTTTCGATCAATATTTTAGAGGATAACACCGGTTAGGTCTGGGTTAGGTCTGGGTTATGCCCGCATCTGGCTCACGATTTTGCCTTCTTCGCATACTTGTTGGCCAGATCTTGGGTTTTTTTCGTGTTTGAATCAGGTAGTAATGTGGTAACACACTGAAGCAGTCAATTAAACCTGGTTTCGATCAATATTTCAGAGGATATCACCGGTTAGGTCTGGGTTAGGTCCGGGATATGCCCGCATCTGGCTCATGATTTTGCCTTCTTCGCATACTTGTTTGCCGGATCCTGGGTTTTTTTCGTGTTTGAATCACGTAGTAATGTGGTAACACACTGAAGCTGTCAATTGAACCTGGTTTCGATCAATATTTTAGAGGATAACACCGGTTAGGTCTGGGTTAGGTCTGGGTTATGCCCGCATCTGGCTCACGATTTTGCCTTCTTCGCATACTTGTTGGCCAGATCCTGGGTTTTTTTCGTGTTTGAATCATGTAGTAATGTGGTAACACACTGAAGCAGTCAATTAAACCTGGTTTCGATCAATATTTCAGAGGATAACACCGGTTAGGTCTGGGTTAGGTCCGGGATATGCCCGCATCTGGCTCATGATTTTGCCTTCTTCGCATAGTTGTTGGCCAGATCCTGGGTTTTTTTAGTGTTTGAATCACGTAGTAATGTGGTAACACACTGAAGCAGTCAATTAAACCTGGTTTCGATCAATATTTCAGAGGATAACACCGGTTAGGTCTGGGTTAGGTCTGGGAAATGCGCGCATCTGGCTTATACTTTCGCCTTTTTCGCAAACTTTTTGGCCAGATCCTGGGTTTTTTTCGTGTTTGAATCACGTAGTAATGTGGTAACACACTGAAGCAGTCAATTAAATCTGGTTTCGATCAATATTTTAGAGGATAACACCGGTTAGGTCTGGGTTAGGTCTGGGATATGCGCGCATCTGGCTCATGATTTTGCCTTCTTCGCATACTTGTTGGCCAGATCCTGGGTTTTTTTCCTGTTTGAATCACGTAGTAATGTGGTAACACACTGAAGCTGTCAACTAAACCTGGTTTCGATCAATATTTTAGAGGATAACACCGGTTAGGTCTGGGTTAGGTCTGGGATATGCGCGCATCTGGCTTATACTTTCACCTTTATCGCAAACTTGTTGGCCAGATCCTGGGTTTTTTCCGTGTTTGAATCACGTAGTAATGCTGTACCACACTGAGGCAGTCAATTAAACCTTGATTCGTACAGTATTTTAGAGGATAACACCGGTTACGTCTGGGTGAGGTCTGGGTTATGCCCGCATCTGGCTCATGATTTCGCCTTCTTCGCATACTTGTTGGCCAGATCCTGGGTTTTTTTCGTGTTTGAATCACGTAGTAATGTGGTAATACACTGAAGCAGTCAATAAAACCTGGTTTCGATCAATATTTTAGAGGATAACACCGGTTAGGTCTGGGTTAGGTCTGGGTTATGCCCGCATCTGGCTCATGATTTTGCCTTCTTCGCATACTTGTTGGCCAGATCCTGGGTTTTTTTCGTGTTTGAATCACGTAGTAATGTGGTAACACACTGAAGCAGTCAATTAAACCTGGTTTCGATCAATATTTTAGAGGATAACACCGGTTAGGTCTGGGTTAGGTCTGGGTTATGCCCGGATCTGGCTCATGATTTTGCCTTCATCGCATACTTGTTGGCCAGATCCTGGGTTTTTTCCGTGTCTGAATCACGTAGTAATGTGGTAACACACTGAAGCAGTCAATTAAACCTGGTTTCGATCAATATTTTAGAGGATAACGCCGGTTAGGTCTGGGTTAGGTCTGGGATATGCGCGCATCTGGCTTATACTTTCGCCTTTTTCGCAAACTTGTGGGCCAGATCCTGGATTTTTTCCATGTTTGAATCACGTAGTAATGTTGTACCACACTGAGGCAGTCAAATAAACCTGGATTCGGACATTATTTTAGAGGATAACACCGGTTAGGTCTGGGTTAGGTCTGGGTTATGCCCGCATCTGGCTCACGATTTTGCCTTCTTCGCATACTTGTTGGCCAGATCTTGGGTTTTTTTCGTGTTTGAATCAGGTAGTAATGTGGTAACACACTGAAGCAGTCAATTAAACCTGGTTTCGATCAATATTTCAGAGGATAACACCGGTTAGGTCTGGGTTAGGTCCGGGATATGCCCGCATCTGGCTCATGATTTTGCCATCTTCGCATACTTGTTTGCCGGATCCTGGGTTTTTTTTGTGTTTGAATCACGTAGTAATGTGGTAACACACTGAAGCTGTCAATTGAACCTGGTTTCGATCAATATTTTAGAGGATAACACCGGTTTGGTCTGGGTTAGGTTTGGGTTATGCCCGCATCTGGCTCACGATTTTGCCTTCTTCGCATACTTGTTGGCCTGATCCTGGGTTTTTTTCGTGTTTGAATCATGTAGTAATGTGGTAACACACTGAAGCAGTCAATTAAACCTGTTTTCGATCAATATTTCAGAGGATAACACCGGTTAGGTCTGGGTTAGGTCCGGGATATGCCCGCATCTGGCTCATGATTTTGCCTTCTTCGCATACTTGTTTGCCGGATCCTGGGTTTTTTTCGTGTTTGAATCACGTAGTTATGTGGTAACACACTGAAGCTGTCAATTAAACCTGGTTTCGATCAATATTTTAGAGGATAACACCGGTTAGGTCTGGGATAGGTCCGGGATATGCGCGCATCTGGCTCATGATTTTGCCTTCTTCGCATAGTTGTTGGCCAGATCCTGGGTTTTTTTAGTGTTTGAATCACGTAGTAATGTGGTAACACATTGAAGCAGTCAATTAAACCTGGTTTCGATCAATATTTCAGAGGATAACACCGGTTAGGTCTGGGTTAGGTCTGGGAAATGCGCGCATCTGGCTTATACTTTCGCCTTTTTCGCAAACTTTTTGGCCAGATCCTGGGTTTTTTTCGTGTTTGAATCACGTAGTAATGTGGTAACACACTGAAGCAGTCAATTAAACCTGGTTTCGATCAATATTTTAGAGGATAACACCGGTTAGGTCTGGGTTAGGTCTGGGATATGCGCGCATCTGGCTCATGATTTTGCCTTCTTCGCATACTTGTTGGCCAGATCCTGGGTTTTTTTCCTGTTTGAATCACGTAGTAATGTGGTAACACACTGAAGCTGTCAACTAAACCTGGTTTCGATCAATATTTTAGAGGATAACACCGGTTAGGTCTGGGTTAGGTCTGGGATATGCGCGCATCTGGCTTATACTTTCACCTTTATCGCAAACTTGTTGGCCAGATCCTGGGTTTTTTCCGTGTTTGAATCACGTAGTAATGCTGTACCACACTGAGGCAGTCAATTAAACCTTGATTCGTACAGTATTTTAGAGGATAACACCGGTTACGTCTGGGTGAGGTCTGGGTTATGCCCGCATCTGGCTCATGATTTCGCCTTCTTCGCATACTTGTTGGCCAGATCCTGGGTTTTTTTCGTGTTTGAATCACGTAGTAATGTGGTAATACACTGAAGCAGTCAATAAAACCTGGTTTCGATCAATATTTTAGAGGATAACACCGGTTAGGTCTGGGTTAGGTCTGGGTTATGCCCGCATCTGGCTCATGATTTTGCCTTCTTCGCATACTTGTTGGCCAGATCCTGGGTTTTTTTCGTGTTTGAATCACGTAGTAATGTGGTAACACACTGAAGCAGTCAATTAAACCTGGTTTCGATCAATATTTTAGAGGATAACACCGGTTAGGTCTGGGTTAGGTCTGGGTTATGCCCGGATCTGGCTCATGATTTTGCCTTCATCGCATACTTGTTGGCCAGATCCTGGGTTTTTTCCGTGTCTGAATCACGTAGTAATGTGGTAACACACTGAAGCAGTCAATTAAACCTGGTTTCGATCAATATTTTAGAGGATAACGCCGGTTAGGTCTGGGTTAGGTCTGGGATATGCGCGCATCTGGCTTATACTTTCGCCTTTTTCGCAAACTTGTGGGCCAGATCCTGGATTTTTTCCATGTTTGAATCACGTAGTAATGTTGTACCACACTGAGGCAGTCAAATAAACCTGGATTCGGACATTATTTTAGAGGATAACACCGGTTAGGTCTGGGTTAGGTCTGGGTTATGCCCGCATCTGGCTCACGATTTTGCCTTCTTCGCATACTTGTTGGCCAGATCTTGGGTTTTTTTCGTGTTTGAATCAGGTAGTAATGTGGTAACACACTGAAGCAGTCAATTAAACCTGGTTTCGATCAATATTTCAGAGGATAACACCGGTTAGGTCTGGGTTAGGTCCGGGATATGCCCGCATCTGGCTCATGATTTTGCCTTCTTCGCATACTTGTTTGCCGGATCCTGGGTTTTTTTTGTGTTTGAATCACGTAGTAATGTGGTAACACACTGAAGCTGTCAATTGAACCTGGTTTCGATCAATATTTTAGAGGATAACACCGGTTTGGTCTGGGTTAGGTTTGGGTTATGCCCGCATCTGGCTCACGATTTTGCCTTCTTCGCATACTTGTTGGCCTGATCCTGGGTTTTTTTCGTGTTTGAATCATGTAGTAATGTGGTAACACACTGAAGCAGTCAATTAAACCTGTTTTCGATCAATATTTCAGAGGATAACACCGGTTAGGTCTGGGTTAGGTCCGGGATATGCCCGCATCTGGCTCATGATTTTGCCTTCTTCGCATACTTGTTTGCCGGATCCTGGGTTTTTTTCGTGTTTGAATCACGTAGTTATGTGGTAACACACTGAAGCTGTCAATTAAACCTGGTTTCGATCAATATTTTAGAGGATAACACCGGTTAGGTCTGGGATAGGTCCGGGATATGCGCGCATCTGGCTCATGATTTTGCCTTCTTCGCATAGTTGTTGGCCAGATCCTGGGTTTTTTTAGTGTTTGAATCACGTAGTAATGTGGTAACACATTGAAGCAGTCAATTAAACCTGGTTTCGATCAATATTTCAGAGGATAACACCGGTTAGGTCTGGGTTAGGTCTGGGAAATGCGCGCATCTGGCTTATACTTTCGCCTTTTTCGCAAACTTGTTGGCCAGATCCTGGATTTTTTCCGTGTTTCAATCACGTAGTAATGTTGTACCACACTGAGGCAGTCAATTAAACCTGGATTCGGACATTATTTTAGAGGATAACACCGGTTAGGTCTGGGTTAGGTCTGGGTCATGCCCGCATCTGGCTCATGATTTTGCCTTCTTCGCATACTTGTTGGCCAGATCCTGGGTTTTTTTCGTGTTTGAATCATGTAGTAATGTGGCAACACACTGAAGCAGTCAATTAAACCTGGATTCGGACATTATTTTAGAGGATAACACCGGTTAGGTCTGGGTTAGGTCTGGGTTATGCCCGCATCTGGCTCATGATTTTGCCTTCTTCGCATACTTGTTGGCCAGATCCTGGGTTTTTTTCGTGTTTGAATCATGTAGTAATGTGGTAACACACTGAAGCAGTCAATTAAACCTGGTTTCGATCAATATTTTAGAGGATAACACCGGTTAGGTCTGGGTTAGGTCTGGGTTATGCCCGCATCTGGCTCATGACTTTGCCTTCTTCGCATACTTGTTGGCCAGATCCTGGGTTTTTTTCGTGTTTGAATCTCGTAGTAATGTGGTAACAAACTGAAGCAGTCAATAAAACCTGGTTTCGATCAATATTTTAGAGGATAACACCGGTTAGGTCTGGGTTAGGTCCGGGATATGCCCGCATCTGGCTCATGATTTTGCCTTCTTCGCATACTTGTTGGCCAGATCCTGGGTTTTTTCCGTGTTTGAATCACGTAGTAATGTGGTAACACACTGAAGCAGTCAATTAAACCTGGTTTCGATCAATATTTCAGAGGATAACACCGGTTAGGTCTGGGTTAGGTCTGGGTTATGCCCGCATCTGGCTCATGATTTTGCCTTCTTCGCATACTTGTTGGCCAGATCCTGGGTTTTTTTCGTGTTTGAATCACGTAGTAATGTGGTAATACACTGAAGCAGTCAATAAAACCTGGTTTCGATCAATATTTTAGAGGATAACACCGGTTACGTCTGGGTTAGGTCTGGGTTATGCCCGCATCTGGCTCATGATTTTGCCTTCTTCGCATACTTGTTGGCCAGATCCTGGGTTTTTTTCGTGTTTGAATCACGTAGTAATATGGTAATACACTGAAGCAGTCAATAAAACCTGGTTTCGATCAATATTTTAGAGGATAACACCGGTTAGGTCTGGGTTAGGTCTGGGATATGCGCGCATCTGGCTTATGCTTTCGCCTTTTTCGCAAACTTGTTGGCCAGATCCTGGATTTTTTCCGTGTTTGAATCACGTAGTAATGTTGTACCACACTGAGGCAGTCAATTAAACCTGGATTCGGACATTATTTTAGAGGATAACACCGGTTAGGTCTGGGTTAGGTCTGGGTTATGCCCGCATCTGGCTCATGATTGTGCCTTCTTCGCATACTTGTTGGCCAGATCCTGGGTTTTTTTCGTGTTTGAATCATGTAGTAATGTGGTAACACACTGAAGCAGTCAATTAAACCTGGTTTCGATCAATATTTTAGAGGATAACACCGGTTAGGTCTGGGTTAGGTCTGGGTTATGCCCGCATCTGGCTCATGATTTTGCCTTCTTCGCATACTTGTTGGCCAGATCCTGGGTTTTTTCCGTGTTTGAATCACGTAGTAATGTGGTAACACACTGAAGCAGTCAATTAAACCTGGTTTCGATCAATATTTCAGAGGATAACACCGGTTAGGTCTGGGTTAGGTCTGGGTTATGCCCGCATCTGGCTCATGATTTTGCCTTCTTCGCATACTTGTTGGCCAGATCCTGGGTTTTTTTCGTGTTTGAATCACGTAGTAGTGTGGTAATACACTGAAGCAGTCAATAAAACCTGGTTTCGATCAATATTTTAGAGGATAACACCGGTTAGGTCTGGGTTAGGTCCGGGATATGCCCGCATCTGGCTCATGATTTTGCCTTCTTCGCATACTTGTTGGCCAGATCCTGGGTTTTTTTCGTGTTTGAATCACGTAGTAATGTGGTTACACACTGAAGCTGTCAATTAAACCTGGTTTCGATCAATATTTTAGAGGATAACACCGGTTAGGTCTGGGTTAGGTCTGGGTTATGCCCGCATCTGGCTCATGATTTTGCCTTCTTCGCATACTTGTTGGCCAGATCCTGGGTTTTTTTCGTGTTTGAATCACGTAGTAATGTGGTAACACACTGAAGCAGTCAATTAAACCTGGTTTCGATCAATATTTCAGAGGATAACACCGGTTAGGTCTAGGTTAGGTCTGGGATATGCGCGCATCTGGCTTATACTTTCGCCTTTTTCGCGAACTTGTTGGCCAGATCCTGGATTTTTTCCGTGTTTGAATCACGTAGTAATGTTGTACCACACTGAGGCAGTCAATTAAACCTGGATTCGGACATTATTTTAGAGGATAACACCGGTTAGGTCTGGGTTAGGTCTGGGTTATGCCCGCATCTGGCTCATGATTTTGCCTTCTTCGCATACTTGTTGGCCAGATCCTGGGTTTTTTTCGTGTTTGAATCACGTAGTAATGTGGTAATACACTGAAGCAGTCAATAAAACCTGGTTTCGATCAATATTTTAGAGGATAACACCGGTTAGGTCTGGGTTAGGTCCGGGATATGCCCGCATCTGGCTCATGATTGTGCCTTCTTCGCATACTTGTTGGCCAGATCCTGGGTTTTTTTCGTGTTTGAATCATGTAGTAATGTGGTAACACACTGAAGCAGTCAATTAAACCTGGTTTCGATCAATATTTTAGAGGATAACACCGGTTAGGTCTGGGTTAGGTCTGGGTTATGCCCGCATCTGGCTCATGACTTTGCCTTCTTCGCATACTTGTTGGCCAGATCCTGGGTTTTTTTCGTGTTTGAATCTCGTAGTAATGTGGTAACAAACTGAAGCAGTCAATAAAACCTGGTTTCGATCAATATTTTAGAGGATAACACCGGTTAGGTCTGGGTTAGGTCCGGGATATGCCCGCATCTGGCTCATGATTTTGCCTTCTTCGCATACTTGTTGGCCAGATCCTGGGTTTTTTTCGTGTTTGAATCACGTAGTAATGTGGTAACACACTGAAGCAGTCAATTAAATCTGGTTTCGATCAATATTTTAGAGGATAACACCGGTTAGATCTGGGTTAGGTCTGGGTTATGCCCGCATCTGGCTCATGACTTTGCCTTCTTCGCATACTTGTTGGCCAGATCCTGGGTTTTTTTCGTGTTTGAATCTCGTAGTAATGTGGTAACAAACTGAAGCAGTCAATAAAACCTGGTTTCGATCAATATTTTAGAGGATAACACCGGTTAGGTCTGGGTTAGGTCCGGGATATGCCCGCATCTGGCTCATGATTTTGCCTTCTTCGCATACTTGTTGGCCAGATCCTGGGTTTTTTCCGTGTTTGAATCACGTAGTAATGTGGTAACACACTGAAGCAGTCAATTAAACCTGGTTTCGATCAATATTTCAGAGGATAACACCGGTTAGGTCTGGGTTAGGTCTGGGTTATGCCCGCATCTGGCTCATGATTTTGCCTTCTTCGCATACTTGTTGGCCAGATCCTGGGTTTTTTTCGTGTTTGAATCACGTAGTAATGTGGTAATACACTGAAGCAGTCAATAAAACCTGGTTTCGATCAATATTTTAGAGGATAACACCGGTTAGGTCTGGGTTAGGTCTGGGTTATGCCCGCATCTGGCTCATGATTTTGCCTTCTTCGCATACTTGTTGGCCAGATCCTGGGTTTTTTTCGTGTTTGAATCACGTAGTAATATGGTAATACACTGAAGCAGTCAATAAAACCTGGTTTCGATCAATATTTTAGAGGATAACACCGGTTAGGTCTGGGTTAGGTCTGGGATATGCGCGCATCTGGCTTATGCTTTCGCCTTTTTCGCAAACTTGTTGGCCAGATCCTGGATTTTTTCCGTGTTTGAATCACGTAGTAATGTTGTACCACACTGAGGCAGTCAATTAAACCTGGATTCGGACATTATTTTAGAGGATAACACCGGTTAGGTCTGGGTTAGGTCTGGGTTATGCCCGCATCTGGCTCATGATTGTGCCTTCTTCGCATACTTGTTGGCCAGATCCTGGGATTTTTTCGTGTTTGAATCATGTAGTAATGTGGTAACACACTGAAGCAGTCAATTAAACCTGGTTTCGATCAATATTTTAGAGGATAACACCGGTTAGGTCTGGGTTAGGTCTGGGTTATGCCCGCATCTGGCTCATGACTTTGCCTTCTTCGCATACTTGTTGGCCAGATCCTGGGTTTTTTTCGTGTTTGAATCTCGTAGTAATGTGGTAACAAACTGAAGCAGTCAATAAAACCTGGTTTCGATCAATATTTTAGAGGATAACACCGGTTAGGTCTGGGTTAGGTCCGGGATATGCCCGCATCTGGCTCATGATTTTGCCTTCTTCGCATACTTGTTGGCCAGATCCTGGGTTTTTTTCGTGTTTGAATCACGTAGTAATGTGGTAACACACTGAAGCTGTCAATTAAACCTGGTTTCGATCAATATTTTAGAGGATAACACCGGTTAGGTCTGGGTTAGGTCTGGGTTATGCCCGCATCTGGCTCATGATTTTGCCTTCTTCGCATACTTGTTGGCCAGATCCTGGGTTTTTTCCGTGTTTGAATCACGTAGTAATGTGGTAACACACTGAAGCAGTCAATTAAACCTGGTTTCGATCAATATTTCAGAGGATAACACCGGTTAGGTCTGGGTTAGGTCTGGGTTATGCCCGCATCTGGCTCATGATTTTGCCTTCTTCGCATACTTGTTGGCCAGATCCTGGGTTTTTTTCGTGTTTGAATCACGTAGTAATGTGGTAATACACTGAAGCAGTCAATAAAACCTGGTTTCGATCAATATTTTAGAGGATAACACCGGTTAGGTCTGGGTTAGGTCCGGGATATGCCCGCATCTGGCTCATGATTTTGCCTTCTTCGCATACTTGTTGGCCAGATCCTGGGTTTTTTTCGTGTTTGAATCACGTAGTAATGTGGTTACACACTGAAGCTGTCAATTAAACCTGGTTTCGATCAATATTTTAGAGGATAACACCGGTTAGGTCTGGGTTAGGTCTGGGTTATGCCCGCATCTGGCTCATGATTTTGCCTTCTTCGCATACTTGTTGGCCAGATCCTGGGTTTTTTTCGTGTTTGAATCACGTAGTAATGTGGTAACACACTGAAGCAGTCAATTAAACCTGGTTTCGATCAATATTTCAGAGGATAACACCGGTTAGGTCTAGGTTAGGTCTGGGATATGCGCGCATCTGGCTTATACTTTCGCCTTTTTCGCAAACTTGTTGGCCAGATCCTGGATTTTTTCCGTGTTTGAATCACGTAGTAATGTTGTACCACACTGAGGCAGTCAATTAAACCTGGATTCGGACATTATTTTAGAGGATAACACCGGTTAGGTCTGGGTTAGGTCTGGGTTATGCCCGCATCTGGCTCATGATTTTGCCTTCTTCGCATACTAGTTGGCCAGATCCTGGGTTTTTTCCGTGTTTGAATCACGTAGTAATGTGGTAACACACTGAAGCAGTCAATTAAACCTGGTTTCGATCAATATTTTAGAGGATAACACCGGTTAGGTCTGGGTTAGGTCCGGGATATGCCCGCATCTGGCTCATGATTTTGCCTTCTTCGCATACTTGTTGGCCAGATCCTGTGTTTTTTTCGTGTTTGAATCACGTAGTAATGTGGTAACACACTGAAGCAGTCAATTAAACCTGGTTTCGATCAATATTTCAGACGATAACACCGGTTAGGTCTGGGTTAGGTCTGGGATATGCGCGCATCTGGCTTATACTTTCGCCTTTTTCGCAAACTTGTTGGCCAGATCCTAGGTTTTTTTCGTGTTTCAATCACGTAGTAATGTGGTAACACACTGAGGCAGTCAATTAAACCTGGTTTCGATCAATATTTTAGAGGATAACACCGGTTAGGTCGGGGATAGGTCCGGGATATGCCCGCATCTGGCTCATGATTTTGCCTTCATCGCATACTTGTTGGCCAGATCCTGGTTTTTCCGTGTTTGAATCACGTAGTAATGTGGTAACACACTGAGGCAGTCAATTAAACCTGGTTTCGATCAATATTTTAGAGGATAACACCGGTTAGGTCTGGGATAGGTCCGGGATATGCCCGCATCTGGCTCATGATTTTGCCTTCATCGCATACTTGTTGGCCAGATCCTGGGTTTTTTCCGTGTTTGAATGACGTAGTAATGTGGTAACACACTGAAGCAGTCAATTAAACCTGGTTTCGATCAATATTTCAGAGGATAACACCGGTTAGGTCTGGGTTAGGTCTGGGTTATGCCCGCATCTGGCTCATGATTTTGCCTTCTTCGCATACTTGTTGGCCAGATCCTGGGTTCTTTTCGTGTTTGAATCACGTAGTAATGTGGTAATACACTGAAGCAGTCAATAAAACCTGGTTTCGATCAATATTTTAGAGGATAACACCGGTTAGGTCTGGGTTAGGTCCGGGATATGCCCGCATCTGGCTCATGATTTTGCCTTCTTCGCATACTTGTTGGCCAGATCCTGGGTTTTTTTCGTGTTTGAATCACGTAGTAATGTGGTAACACTCTGAAGCTGTCAATTAAACCTGGTTTCGATCAATATTTTTGAGGATAACACCGGTTAGGTCCGGGTTAGGTCTGGGTTATGCCCGCATCTGGCTCATGATTTTGCCTTCTTCGCATACTAGTTGGCCAGATCCTGGGTTTTTTCCGTGTTTGAATCACGTAGTAATGTGGTAACACACTGAAGCAGTCAATTAAACCTGGTTTCGATCAATATTTTAGAGGATAACACCGGTTAGGTCTGGGTTAGGTCCGGGATATGCCCGCATCTGGCTCATGATTTTGCCTTCTTCGCATACTTGTTGGCCAGATCCTGTGTTTTTTTCGTGTTTGAATCACGTAGTAATGTGGTAACACACTGAAGCAGTCAATTAAACCTGGTTTCGATCAATATTTCAGACGATAACACCGGTTAGGTCTGGGTTAGGTCTGGGATATGCGCGCATCTGGCTTATACTTTCGCCTTTTTCGCAAACTTGTTGGCCAGATCCTAGGTTTTTTTCGTGTTTCAATCACGTAGTAATGTGGTAACACACTGAGGCAGTCAATTAAACCTGGTTTCGATCAATATTTTAGAGGATAACACCGGTTAGGTCGGGGATAGGTCCGGGATATGCCCGCATCTGGCTCATGATTTTGCCTTCATCGCATACTTGTTGGCCAGATCCTGGTTTTTCCGTGTTTGAATCACGTAGTAATGTGGTAACACACTGAGGCAGTCAATTAAACCTGGTTTCGATCAATATTTTAGAGGATAACACCGGTTAGGTCTGGGATAGGTCCGGGATATGCCCGCATCTGGCTCATGATTTTGCCTTCATCGCATACTTGTTGGCCAGATCCTGGGTTTTTTCCGTGTTTGAATGACGTAGTAATGTGGTAACACACTGAAGCAGTCAATTAAACCTGGTTTCGATCAATATTTCAGAGGATAACACCGGTTAGGTCTGGGTTAGGTCTGGGTTATGCCCGCATCTGGCTCATGATTTTGCCTTCTTCGCATACTTGTTGGCCAGATCCTGGGTTCTTTTCGTGTTTGAATCACGTAGTAATGTGGTAATACACTGAAGCAGTCAATAAAACCTGGTTTCGATCAATATTTTAGAGGATAACACCGGTTAGGTCTGGGTTAGGTCCGGGATATGCCCGCATCTGGCTCATGATTTTGCCTTCTTCGCATACTTGTTGGCCAGATCCTGGGTTTTTTTCGTGTTTGAATCACGTAGTAATGTGGTAACACTCTGAAGCTGTCAATTAAACCTGGTTTCGATCAATATTTTTGAGGATAACACCGGTTAGGTCCGGGTTAGGTCTGGGTTATGCCCGCATCTGGCTCATGATTTTGCCTTCTTCGCATACTTCTTGGCTAGATCTTGGGTTTTTTTCGTGTTTGAATCACGTAGGAATGTGGTAACACACTGAAGCAGTCAATAAAACCTGGTTTCGATCAATATTTTAGAGGATAACACCGGTTAGGTCTGGGTTAGGTCTGGGATATGCGCGCATCTGGCTCACGATTTTGCCTTCTTCGCATACTTGTTGGCCAGATCTTGGGTTTTTTTCGTGTTTGAATCAGGTAGTAATGTGGTAACACACTGAAGCAGTCAATTAAACCTGGTTTCGATCAATATTTCAGAGGATAACACCGGTTAGGTCTGGGTTAGGTCTGGGATATGCGCGCATCTGGCTTATGCTTTCGCCTTTTTCGCAAACTTGATGGCCAGATCCTGGGTTTTTTTCGTGTTTGAATCACGTAGTAATGTGGTAATACACTGAAGCAGTCAATTAAACCAGGTTTCGATCAATATTTTAGAGGATAACACCGGTTAGGTCTGGGTTAGGTCTGGGTTATGCCCGCATCTGGCTCATGATTTTGCCTTCTTCGCATACTTGTTGGCCAGATCCTGGGTTTTTTTCGTGTTTGAATCACGTAGTAATGTGGTAACACACTGAAGCTGTCAATTAAACCTGGTTTCGATCAATATTTTAGAGGATAACACCGGTTAGGTCTGGGTTAGGTCTGGGTTATGCCCGCATCTGGCTCATGATTTTGCCTTCTTCGCATACTTGTTGGCCAGATCCTGGGTTTTTTTCGTGTTTGAATCACGTAGTAATGTGGTAACACACTGAAGCTGTCAATTAAACCTGGTTTCGATCAATATTTTAGAGGATAACACCGGTTAGGTCTGGGTTAGGTCTGGGATATGCGCGCATCTGGCTTATACTTTCACCTTTTTCGCAAACTTGTTGGCCAGATCCTGGGTTTTTTCCGTGTTTGAATCACGTAGTAATGTGGTAACACACTGAAGCAGTCAATTAAACCTGGTTTCGATCAATATTTCTGAGGATAACACCGGTTAGGTCTGGGTTAGGTCTGGGATATGCGCGCATCTGGCTTATGCTTTCGCCTTTTTCGCAAACTTGTTGGCCAGATCCTGGGTATTTTCCGTGTTTGAAACACGTAGTAATGTGGTAACACACTGAAGCAGTCAATAAAACCTGGTTTCGATCAATATTTTAGAGGATAACACCGGTTAGGTCTGGGTTAGGTCTGGGATTTGCGCGCATCTGGCTTATACTTTCGCCTTTTTCGCAAACTTGTTGGCCAGATCCTGGGTATTTTCCGTGTTTGAATCACGTAGTAATGTGGTAACTCACTGAAGCAGTCAATTAAACCTGGTTTCGATCAATATTTCAGAGGATAACACCGGTTAGGTCTCGGTTAGGTCTGGGAAATGCGCGCATCTGGCTTATACTTTCGCTTTCTTCGCAAAGTTGTTGGTCAGATCCTGGGTTTTTTCCGTGTTTGATCACGTAGTAATGTGGTAACACACTGAAGCAGTCAATTAAACCTGGTTTCGATCAATATTTCAGAGGATAACACCGGTTAGGTCTGGGTTAGGTCCGGGATATGCCCGCTTCTGGCTCATGATTTTGCCTTCTTCGCATACTTGTTGGCCAGATCCTGGGGTTTTTTCGTGTTTGAATCACGTAGGAATGTGGTAACACACTGAAGCAGTCAATTAAACCTGGTTTCGATCAATATTTCAGAGGATAACACCGGTTAGGTCTGGAATAGGTCCGGGATATGCCCGCATCTGGCTCATGATTTTGCCTTCTTCGCATACTTGTTGGCCAGATCCTGGGTTTTTTTCGTGTTTGAATCACGTAGTAATGTGGTACCACACTGAAGCAGTCAATTAAACCTGGTTTCGATCAATATTTTAGAGGATAACGCCGGTTAGGTCTGGGATAGGTCCGGGATATGCCCGCATCTGGCTTATACTTTCGCCTTTTTCGCAAACTTGTTGGCCAGATCCTGGGTTTTTTTCGTGTTTGAATCACGTAGTAATGTGGTAACACACTGAAGCTGTCAATTAAACCTGGTTTCGATCAATATTTTAGAAGATAACACCGGTTAGGTCTGGGTTAGATCTGGGAAATGCGCGCATCTGGCTTATTCTTTCGCCTTCTTCGCATACTTCTTGGCCAGATCCTGGGTTTTTTTCGTGTTTGAATCACGTAGTAATGTGGTACCACACTGAAGCAGTCAATTAAACCTGGTTTCGATCAATATTTTAGAGGATAACACCGGTTAGGTCTGGGATAGGTCCGGGATATGCCCGCATCTGGCTTATACTTTCGCCTTTTTCGCAAACTTGTTGGCCAGATCCTGGGTTTTTTTCGTGTTTGAATCACGTAGTAATGTGGTAACACACTGAAGCTGTCAATTAAACCTGGTTTCGATCAATATTTTAGAGGATAACACCGGTTACGTCTGGGTTAGGTCCAGGATATGCCCGCATCTGGCTCATGATTTTGCCTTCTTCGCATACTTGTTTGCCAGATCCTGGGTTTTTTTCGTGTTTGATTCTCGTAGTAATGTGGTAACACACTGAAGCTGTCAATTAAACCTGGTTTCGATCAATATTTTAGAGGATAACACCGGTTAGGTCTGGGTTAGGTCTGGGTTATGCCCGCATCTGGCTCATGATTTTGCCTTCTTCGCATACTTGTTGGCCAGATCCTGGGTTTTTTTCGTGTTTGAATCACGTAGTAATGTGGTAACACACTGAAGCAGTCAATTAAACCTGGTTTCGATCAATATTTCTGAGGATAACACCGGTTAGGTCTGGGTTAGGTCCGGGATATGCCCGCATCTGGCTCATGATTTTGCCTTCTTCGCATACTTGTTTGCCGGATCCTGGGTTTTTCTCGTGTTTGAATCACGTAGTAGTGTGGAACACACTGAAGCTGTCAATTAAACCTGGTTTCGATCAATATTTTAGAGGATAACACCGGTTAGGTCTGGGATAGGTCCGGGATATGCCTGCATCTGGCTTGAACTTTCGCCTTTTTCGCAAACTTGTTGGCCAGATCCTGGGTTTTTTTCGTGTTTGAATCACGTAGTAATGTGGTAACACACTGAAGCAGTCAATTAAACCTGGTTTCGATCAATATTTCAGAGGATAACACCGGTTAGGTCTGGGTTAGATCTGGGAAATGCGCGCATCTGGCTTATTCTTTCGCCTTCTTCGCATACTTCTTGGCCAGATCCTGGATTTTTTTCGTGTTTGAATCACGTAGGAATGTGGTAACACACTGAAGCAGTCAATTAAACCTGGTTTCGATCAATATTTTAGAGGATAACACCGGTTAGGTCTGGGTTAGGTCCGGGATATGCCCGCATCTGGCTCATGATTTTGCCTTTTTCACAAACTTGTTGGCCAGATCCTGGGTATTTTCCGTGTTTGAATCACGTAGTAATGTGGTAACACACTGAAGCAGTCAATTAAACCTGGTTTCCATCAATATTTTAGAGGATAACACCGGTTAGGTCTGGGTTAGGTCCGGGATATGCCCGCATCTGGCTCATGATTTTGCCTTCTTCGCATACTTGTTGGCCAGATCCTGGGTTTTTTTCGTGTTTGAATCACGTACTAATGTGGTAACACACTGAAGCTGTCAATTAAACCTGGTTTCGATCAATATTTTAGAGGATAACACCGGTTAGGTCTGGGTTAGGTCGGGGTTATGCCCGCATCTGGCTCATGATTTTGCCTTCTTCGCATACTTGTTGGCCAGATCCTGGGTATTTTCCGTGTTTGAATCACGTAGTAATGTGGTAACACACTGAAGCAGTCAATTAAACCTGGTTTCGATCAATATTTTAGAGGATAACACCGGTTAGGTCTGGGATAGGTCCGGGATATGCCCGCATCTGGCTTATACTTTCGCCTTTTTCGCAAACTTGTTGGCCAGATCCTGGATTTTTTCCGTGTTTGAATCACGTAGTAATGTTGTACCACACTGAGGCAGTCAATTAAACCTGGATTCGGACATTATTTTAGAGGATAACACCGGTTAGGTCTGGGTTAGGTCTGGGTTATGCCCGCATCTGGCTCATGATTGTGCCTTCTTCGCATACTTGTTGGCCAGATCCTGGGATTTTTTCGTGTTTGAATCATGTAGTAATGTGGTAACACACTGAAGCAGTCAATTAAACCTGGTTTCGATCAATATTTTAGAGGATAACACCGGTTAGGTCTGGGTTAGGTCTGGGTTATGCCCGCATCTGGCTCATGACTTTGCCTTCTTCGCATACTTGTTGGCCAGATCCTGGGTTTTTTTCGTGTTTGAATCTCGTAGTAATGTGGTAACAAACTGAAGCAGTCAATAAAACCTGGTTTCGATCAATATTTTAGAGGATAACACCGGTTAGGTCTGGGTTAGGTCCGGGATATGCCCGCATCTGGCTCATGATTTTGCCTTCTTCGCATACTTGTTGGCCAGATCCTGGGTTTTTTTCGTGTTTGAATCACGTAGTAATGTGGTAACACACTGAAGCTGTCAATTAAACCTGGTTTCGATCAATATTTTAGAGGATAACACCGGTTAGGTCTGGGTTAGGTCTGGGTTATGCCCGCATCTGGCTCATGATTTTGCCTTCTTCGCATACTTGTTGGCCAGATCCTGGGTTTTTTCCGTGTTTGAATCACGTAGTAATGTGGTAACACACTGAAGCAGTCAATTAAACCTGGTTTCGATCAATATTTCAGAGGATAACACCGGTTAGGTCTGGGTTAGGTCTGGGTTATGCCCGCATCTGGCTCATGATTTTGCCTTCTTCGCATACTTGTTGGCCAGATCCTGGGTTTTTTTCGTGTTTGAATCACGTAGTAATGTGGTAATACACTGAAGCAGTCAATAAAACCTGGTTTCGATCAATATTTTAGAGGATAACACCGGTTAGGTCTGGGTTAGGTCCGGGATATGCCCGCATCTGGCTCATGATTTTGCCTTCTTCGCATACTTGTTGGCCAGATCCTGGGTTTTTTTCGTGTTTGAATCACGTAGTAATGTGGTTACACACTGAAGCTGTCAATTAAACCTGGTTTCGATCAATATTTTAGAGGATAACACCGGTTAGGTCTGGGTTAGGTCTGGGTTATGCCCGCATCTGGCTCATGATTTTGCCTTCTTCGCATACTTGTTGGCCAGATCCTGGGTTTTTTTCGTGTTTGAATCACGTAGTAATGTGGTAACACACTGAAGCAGTCAATTAAACCTGGTTTCGATCAATATTTCAGAGGATAACACCGGTTAGGTCTAGGTTAGGTCTGGGATATGCGCGCATCTGGCTTATACTTTCGCCTTTTTCGCAAACTTGTTGGCCAGATCCTGGATTTTTTCCGTGTTTGAATCACGTAGTAATGTTGTACCACACTGAGGCAGTCAATTAAACCTGGATTCGGACATTATTTTAGAGGATAACACCGGTTAGGTCTGGGTTAGGTCTGGGTTATGCCCGCATCTGGCTCATGATTTTGCCTTCTTCGCATACTAGTTGGCCAGATCCTGGGTTTTTTCCGTGTTTGAATCACGTAGTAATGTGGTAACACACTGAAGCAGTCAATTAAACCTGGTTTCGATCAATATTTTAGAGGATAACACCGGTTAGGTCTGGGTTAGGTCCGGGATATGCTCGCATCTGGCTCATGATTTTGCCTTCTTCGCATACTTGTTGGCCAGATCCTGTGTTTTTTTCGTGTTTGAATCACGTAGTAATGTGGTAACACACTGAAGCAGTCAATTAAACCTGGTTTCGATCAATATTTCAGACGATAACACCGGTTAGGTCTGGGTTAGGTCTGGGATATGCGCGCATCTGGCTTATACTTTCGCCTTTTTCGCAAACTTGTTGGCCAGATCCTAGGTTTTTTTCGTGTTTCAATCACGTAGTAATGTGGTAACACACTGAGGCAGTCAATTAAACCTGGTTTCGATCAATATTTTAGAGGATAACACCGGTTAGGTCGGGGATAGGTCCGGGATATGCCCGCATCTGGCTCATGATTTTGCCTTCATCGCATACTTGTTGGCCAGATCCTGGTTTTTCCGTGTTTGAATCACGTAGTAATGTGGTAACACACTGAGGCAGTCAATTAAACCTGGTTTCGATCAATATTTTAGAGGATAACACCGGTTAGGTCTGGGATAGGTCCGGGATATGCCCGCATCTGGCTCATGATTTTGCCTTCATCGCATACTTGTTGGCCAGATCCTGGGTTTTTTCCGTGTTTGAATGACGTAGTAATGTGGTAACACACTGAAGCAGTCAATTAAACCTGGTTTCGATCAATATTTCAGAGGATAACACCGGTTAGGTCTGGGTTAGGTCTGGGTTATGCCCGCATCTGGCTCATGATTTTGCCTTCTTCGCATACTTGTTGGCCAGATCCTGGGTTTTTTTCGTGTTTGAATCACGTAGTAATGTGGTAATACACTGAAGCAGTCAATAAAACCTGGTTTCGATCAATATTTTAGAGGATAACACCGGTTAGGTCTGGGTTAGGTCCGGGATATGCCCGCATCTGGCTCATGATTTTGCCTTCTTCGCATACTTGTTGGCCAGATCCTGGGTTTTTTTCGTGTTTGAATCACGTAGTAATGTGGTAACACTCTGAAGCTGTCAATTAAACCTGGTTTCGATCAATATTTTTGAGGATAACACCGGTTAGGTCCGGGTTAGGTCTGGGTTATGCCCGCATCTGGCTCATGATTTTGCCTTCTTCGCATACTTCTTGGCTAGATCTTGGGTTTTTTTCGTGTTTGAATCACGTAGGAATGTGGTAACACACTGAAGCAGTCAATAAAACCTGGTTTCGATCAATATTTTAGAGGATAACACCGGTTAGGTCTGGGTTAGGTCTGGGATATGCGCGCATCTGGCTCACGATTTTGCCTTCTTCGCATACTTGTTGGCCAGATCTTGGGTTTTTTTCGTGTTTGAATCAGGTAGTAATGTGGTAACACACTGAAGCAGTCAATTAAACCTGGTTTCGATCAATATTTCAGAGGATAACACCGGTTAGGTCTGGGTTAGGTCTGGGATATGCGCGCATCTGGCTTATGCTTTCGCCTTTTTCGCAAACTTGATGGCCAGATCCTGGGTTTTTTTCGTGTTTGAATCACGTAGTAATGTGGTAATACACTGAAGCAGTCAATTAAACCAGGTTTCGATCAATATTTTAGAGGATAACACCGGTTAGGTCTGGGTTAGGTCTGGGTTATGCCCGCATCTGGCTCATGATTTTGCCTTCTTCGCATACTTGTTGGCCAGATCCTGGGTTTTTTTCGTGTTTGAATCACGTAGTAATGTGGTAACACACTGAAGCTGTCAATTAAACCTGGTTTCGATCAATATTTTAGAGGATAACACCGGTTAGGTCTGGGTTAGGTCTGGGTTATGCCCGCATCTGGCTCATGATTTTGCCTTCTTCGCATACTTGTTGGCCAGATCCTGGGTTTTTTTCGTGTTTGAATCACGTAGTAATGTGGTAACACACTGAAGCTGTCAATTAAACCTGGTTTCGATCAATATTTTAGAGGATAACACCGGTTAGGTCTGGGTTAGGTCTGGGATATGCGCGCATCTGGCTTATACTTTCACCTTTTTCGCAAACTTGTTGGCCAGATCCTGGGTTTTTTCCGTGTTTGAATCACGTAGTAATGTGGTAACACACTGAAGCAGTCAATTAAACCTGGTTTCGATCAATATTTCTGAGGATAACACCGGTTAGGTCTGGGTTAGGTCTGGGATATGCGCGCATCTGGCTTATGCTTTCGCCTTTTTCGCAAACTTGTTGGCCAGATCCTGGGTATTTTCCGTGTTTGAAACACGTAGTAATGTGGTAACACACTGAAGCAGTCAATAAAACCTGGTTTCGATCAATATTTTAGAGGATAACACCGGTTAGGTCTGGGTTAGGTCTGGGATTTGCGCGCATCTGGCTTATACTTTCGCCTTTTTCGCAAACTTGTTGGCCAGATCCTGGGTATTTTCCGTGTTTGAATCACGTAGTAATGTGGTAACACACTGAAGCAGTCAATTAAACCTGGTTTCGATCAATATTTCAGAGGATAACACCGGTTAGGTCTCGGTTAGGTCTGGGAAATGCGCGCATCTGGCTTATACTTTCGCTTTCTTCGCAAAGTTGTTGGTCAGATCCTGGGTTTTTTCCGTGTTTGATCACGTAGTAATGTGGTAACACACTGAAGCAGTCAATTAAACCTGGTTTCGATCAATATTTCAGAGGATAACACCGGTTAGGTCTGGGTTAGGTCCGGGATATGCCCGCTTCTGGCTCATGATTTTGCCTTCTTCGCATACTTGTTGGCCAGATCCTGGGGTTTTTTCGTGTTTGAATCACGTAGGAATGTGGTAACACACTGAAGCAGTCAATTAAACCTGGTTTCGATCAATATTTCAGAGGATAACACCGGTTAGGTCTGGAATAGGTCCGGGATATGCCCGCATCTGGCTCATGATTTTGCCTTCTTCGCATACTTGTTGGCCAGATCCTGGGTTTTTTTCGTGTTTGAATCACGTAGTAATGTGGTACCACACTGAAGCAGTCAATTAAACCTGGTTTCGATCAATATTTTAGAGGATAACGCCGGTTAGGTCTGGGATAGGTCCGGGATATGCCCGCATCTGGCTTATACTTTCGCCTTTTTCGCAAACTTGTTGGCCAGATCCTGGGTTTTTTTCGTGTTTGAATCACGTAGTAATGTGGTAACACACTGAAGCTGTCAATTAAACCTGGTTTCGATCAATATTTTAGAAGATAACACCGGTTAGGTCTGGGTTAGATCTGGGAAATGCGCGCATCTGGCTTATTCTTTCGCCTTCTTCGCATACTTCTTGGCCAGATCCTGGGTTTTTTTCGTGTTTGAATCACGTAGTAATGTGGTACCACACTGAAGCAGTCAATTAAACCTGGTTTCGATCAATATTTTAGAGGATAACACCGGTTAGGTCTGGGATAGGTCCGGGATATGCCCGCATCTGGCTTATACTTTCGCCTTTTTCGCAAACTTGTTGGCCAGATCCTGGGTTTTTTTCGTGTTTGAATCACGTAGTAATGTGGTAACACACTGAAGCTGTCAATTAAACCTGGTTTCGATCAATATTTTAGAGGATAACACCGGTTACGTCTGGGTTAGGTCCAGGATATGCCCGCATCTGGCTCATGATTTTGCCTTCTTCGCATACTTGTTTGCCAGATCCTGGGTTTTTTTCGTGTTTGATTCTCGTAGTAATGTGGTAACACACTGAAGCTGTCAATTAAACCTGGTTTCGATCAATATTTTAGAGGATAACACCGGTTAGGTCTGGGTTAGGTCTGGGTTATGCCCGCATCTGGCTCATGATTTTGCCTTCTTCGCATACTTGTTGGCCAGATCCTGGGTTTTTTTCGTGTTTGAATCACGTAGTAATGTGGTAACACACTGAAGCAGTCAATTAAACCTGGTTTCGATCAATATTTCTGAGGATAACACCGGTTAGGTCTGGGTTAGGTCCGGGATATGCCCGCATCTGGCTCATGATTTTGCCTTCTTCGCATACTTGTTTGCCGGATCCTGGGTTTTTCTCGTGTTTGAATCACGTAGTAGTGTGGAACACACTGAAGCTGTCAATTAAACCTGGTTTCGATCAATATTTTAGAGGATAACACCGGTTAGGTCTGGGATAGGTCCGGGATATGCCTGCATCTGGCTTGAACTTTCGCCTTTTTCGCAAACTTGTTGGCCAGATCCTGGGTTTTTTTCGTGTTTGAATCACGTAGTAATGTGGTAACACACTGAAGCAGTCAATTAAACCTGGTTTCGATCAATATTTCAGAGGATAACACCGGTTAGGTCTGGGTTAGATCTGGGAAATGCGCGCATCTGGCTTATTCTTTCGCCTTCTTCGCATACTTCTTGGCCAGATCCTGGATTTTTTTCGTGTTTGAATCACGTAGGAATGTGGTAACACACTGAAGCAGTCAATTAAACCTGGTTTCGATCAATATTTTAGAGGATAACACCGGTTAGGTCTGGGTTAGGTCCGGGATATGCCCGCATCTGGCTCATGATTTTGCCTTTTTCACAAACTTGTTGGCCAGATCCTGGGTATTTTCCGTGTTTGAATCACGTAGTAATGTGGTAACACACTGAAGCAGTCAATTAAACCTGGTTTCCATCAATATTTTAGAGGATAACACCGGTTAGGTCTGGGTTAGGTCCGGGATATGCCCGCATCTGGCTCATGATTTTGCCTTCTTCGCATACTTGTTGGCCAGATCCTGGGTTTTTTTCGTGTTTGAATCACGTACTAATGTGGTAACACACTGAAGCTGTCAATTAAACCTGGTTTCGATCAATATTTTAGAGGATAACACCGGTTAGGTCTGGGTTAGGTCGGGGTTATGCCCGCATCTGGCTCATGATTTTGCCTTCTTCGCATACTTGTTGGCCAGATCCTGTGTTTTTGTCGTGTTTGAATCACGTAGTAATGTGGTAACACACTGAAGCTGTCAATTAAACCTGGTTTCGATCAATATTTTAGAGGATAACACCGGTTAGGTCTGGGTTAGGTCTGGGATATGCGCGCATCTGGCTTATACTTTCACCTTTTTCGCAAACTTGTTGGCCAGATCCTGGGTTTTTTCCGTGTTTGAATCACGTAGTAATGTGGTAACACACTGAAGCAGTCAATAAAACCTGGTTTCGATAAATATTTTAGAGGATAACACCGGTTAGGTCTGGGTTAGGTCTGGGATTTGCGCGCATCTGGCTTATACTTTCGCCTTTTTCGCAAACTTGTTGGCCAGATCCTGGGTTTTTTCCGTGTTTGAATCACGTAGTAATGTGGTAACACACTGAACCAGTCAATAAAACCTGGTTTCGATCAATATTTTAGAGGATAACACCGGTTAGGTCTGGGATAGGTCCGGGATATGCCTGCATCTGGCTTGAACTTTCGCCTTTTTCGCAAACTTGTTGGCCAGATCCTGGGTTTTTTTCGTGTTTGAATCACGTAGTAATGTGGTAACACACTGAAGCTGTCAATTAAACCTGGTTTCGATCAATATTTCAGAGGATAACACCGGTTAGGTCTGGGTTAGATCTGGGAAATGCGCGCATCTGGCTTATTCTTTCGCCTTCTTCGCATACTTCTTGGCCAGATCCTGGATTTTTTTCGTGTTTGAATCACGTAGGAATGTGGTAACTCACTGAAGCAGTCAATTAAACCTGGTTTCGATCAATATTTTAGAGGATAACACCGGTTAGGTCTGGGTTAGGTCCGGGATATGCCCGCATCTGGCTCATGATTTTGCCTTTTTCACAAACTTGTTGGCCAGATCCTGGGTATTTTCCGTGTTTGAATCACGTAGAAATGTGGTAACACACTGAAGCAGTCAATTAAACCTGGTTTCGATCAATATTTTAGAGGATAACACCGGTTAGGTCTGGGTTAGGTCCGGGATATGCCCGCATCTGGCTCATGATTTTGCCTTCTTCGCATACTTGTTGGCCAGATCCTGGGTTTTTTTCGTGTTTGAATCACGTAGTAATGTGGTAACACACTGAAGCTGTCAATTAAACCTGGTTTCGATCAATATTTTAGAGGATAACACCGGTTAGGTCTGGGTTAGGTCGGGGTTATGCCCGCATCTGGCTCATGATTTTGCCTTCTTCGCATACTTGTTGGCCAGATCCTTTGTTTTTTTCGTGTTTGAATCACGTAGTAATGTGGTAACACACTGAAGCTGTCAATTAAACCTGGTTTCGATCAATATTTTAGAGGATAACACCGGTTAGGTTTGGGTTAGGTCTGGGATATGCGCGCATCTGGCTTATACTTTCACCTTTTTCGCAAACTTGTTGGCCAGATCCTGGGTTTTTTCCGTGTTTGAATCACGTAGTAATGTGGTAACACACTGAAGCAGTCAATAAAACCTGGTTTCGATAAATATTTTAGAGGATAACACCGGTTAGGTCTGGGTTAGGTCTGGGATTTGCGCGCATCTGGCTTATACTTTCGCCTTTTTCGCAAACTTGTTGGCCAGATCCTGGGTTTTTTCCGTGTTTGAATCACGTAGTAATGTGGTAACACACTGAAGCAGTCAATAAAACCTGGTTTCGATCAATATTTTAGAGGATAACACTGGTTAGGTCTGGGTTAGGTCTGGGATTTGCGCGCATCTGGCTTATACTTTCGCCTTTTTCGCAAACTTGTTGGCCAGATCCTGGGTATTTTCCGTGTTTGAATCACGTAGTAATGTGGTAATACACTGAAGCAGTCAATAAAACCTGGTTTCGATCAATATTTTAGAGGATAACACCGGTTAGGTCTGGGATAGGTCCGGGATATGCCCGCATCTGGCTCATGATTTTGCCTTCTTCGCATACTTGTTGGCCAGATCCTGGGTCTTTTTCGTGTTTGAATCACGTAGTAATGTGGTAACACACTGAAGCAGTCAATAAAACCTGGTTTCGATCAATATTTTAGAGGATAACACCGGTTAGGTCTGGGATAGGTCCGGGATATGCCCGCATCTGGCTTATACTTTCGCCTTTTTCGCAAACTTGTTGGCCAGAACCTGGGTTTTTTTCGTGTTTGAATCACGTAGTAATGTGGTAACACACTGAAGCAGTCAATTAAACCTGGTTTCGATCAATATTTCAGAGGATATCACCGGTTAGGTCTGGGTTAGGTCCGGGTTATGCCCGCATCTGGCTCATGATTTTGCCTTCTTCGCATACTTGTTTGCCGGATCCTGGGTTTTTTTCGTGTTTGAATCACGTAGTAATGTGGTAACACACTGAAGCTGTCAATTAAACCTGGTTTCGATCAATATTTTAGAGGATAACACCGGTTAGGTCTGGGATAGGTCCGGGATATGCCCGCATCTGGCTTATACTTTCGCCTTTTTCGCAAACTTGTTGGCCAGATCCTGGGTTTTTTTCGTGTTTGAATCACGTAGTAATGTGGTAACACACTGAAGCAGTCAATTAAACCTGGTTTCGATCAATATTTTAGAGGATAACACCGGTTAGGTCTGGGATAGGTCCGGGATATGCCCGCATCTGGCTTATACTTTCGCCTTTTTCGCAAACTTGTTGGCTAGATCCTGGGTTTTTTTCCGGTTTGAATAACGCAGTAATGTGGTACCACACTGAAGCAGTCAATTAAACCTGGTTTCGATCAATATTTCAGAGGATAACACCGGTTGGGTCTGGGTTAGGTCCGGGATATGCCCGCATCTGGCTCATGATTTTGCGTTCTTCGCATACTTGTTGGCCAGATCCTGGGTTTTTTCCGTGTTTGAATCACGTAGTAATGTGGTACCACACTGAAGCAGTCAATTAAACCTGGTTTCGGTCAATATTTTAGAGGATAACACCGGTTAGGTCTGGGATAGGTCCGGGATATGCCCGCATCTGGCTTATACTTTCGCCTTTTTCGCAAACTTGTTGGCCAGAACCTGGGTTTTTTTCGTGTTTGAATCACGTAGTAATGTGGTAACACACTGAAGCAGTCAATTAAACCTGGTTTCGATCAATATTTCAGAGGATAACACCGGTTAGGTCTGGGTTAGGTCCGGGTTATGCCCGCATCTGGCTCATGATTTTGCCTTCTTCGCATACTTGTTTGCCGGATCCTGGGTTTTTTTCGTGTTTGAATCACGTAGTAATGTGGTAACACACTGAAGCTGTCAATTAAACCTGGTTTCGATCAATATTTTAGAGGATAACAACGGTTACGTCTGGGATAGGTCCGGGATATGCCCGCATCTGGCTCATGATTTTGCCTTCTTCGCATACTTGTTGGCCAGATCCTGGGTTTTTTTCGTGTTTGAATAACGTAGTAATGTGGTAACACACTGAAGCAGTCAATTAAACCTGGTTTCGATCAATATTTCAGAGGATAACACCGGTTAGGTCTGGGTTAGGTCCGGGATATGCCCGCATCTGGCTCATGATTTTGCCTTCTTCGCATACTTGTTGGCCAGATCCTGGGTTTTTTTCGTGTTTGAATAACGTAGTAATGTGGTAACACACTGAAGCAGTCAATTAAACCTGGTTTCGATCAATATTTCAGAGGATAACACCGGTTAGGTCTGGGTTAGGTCTGGGATATGCGCGCATCTGCCTTATACTTTCACCTTTTTCGCAAACTTGTTGGCCAGATCCTGGGTTTTTTCCGTGTTTGAATCACGTAGTAATGTGGTAACACACTGAAGCAGTCGATAAAACCTGGTTTCGATAAATATTTTAGAGGATAACACCGGTTAGGTCTGGGTTAGGTCTGGGAAATGCGCGCATCTGGCTTATATTTTCGCCTTCTTCGCATACTTGTTGGTCAGATCCTGGGTTTTATCCGAATTTGATCACGTAGTAATGTGGTAACACACTGAAGCAGTCAATAAAACCTGGTTTCGATCAATATTTTAGAGGATAACACCGGTTAGGCCTGGGTTAGGTCTGGGATTTGCGCGCATCTGGCTTATACTTTCGCCTTTTTCGCAAACTTGTTGGCCAGATCCTGGGTTTTTTCCGTGTTTGAATCACGTAGTAATGTGGTAACACACTGAAGCAGTCAATTAAACCTGGTTTCGATCAATATTTTAGAGGATAACACCGGTTAGGTCTGGGATAGGTCCGGGATATGCCCGCATCTGGCTCATGATTTTGCCTTCTTCGCATACTTGTTGGCCAGATCCTGGGTTTTTTTCCGGTTTGTATAACGCAGTAATGTGGTACCACACTGAAGCAGTCAATTAAACCTGGTTTCGATCAATATTTCAGAGGATAACACCGGTTAGGTCTGGGTTAGGTCCGGGATATGCCCGCATCTGGCTCATGATTTTGCCTTCTTCGCATACTTGTTGGCCAGATCCTGGGTTTTTTTCGTGTTTGAATCACGTAGTAATGTGGTACCACACTGAAGCAGTCAATTAAACCTGGTTTCGGTCAATATTTTAGAGGATAACAACGGTTACGTCTGGGATAGGTCCGGGATATGCCCGCATCTGGCTCATGATTTTGCCTTCTTCGCGTAATTGTTGGCCAGATCCTGGGTTTTTTTCGTGTTTGAATAACGTAGTAATGTGGTAACACACTGAAGCAGTCAATTAAACCTGGTTTCGATCAATATTTCAGAGGATAACACCGGTTAGGTCTGGGTTAGGTCCGGGATATGCCCGCATCTGGCTCATGATTTTGCCTTCTTCGCATACTTGTTTGCCGGATCCTGGGTTCTTTTCGTGTTTGAATCACGTAGTAATGTGGTAACACACTGAAGCTGTCAATTAAACCTGGTTTCGATCAATATTTTAGAGGATAACACCGGTTAGGTCTGCGTTAGGTCCGGGATATGCCCGCATCTGGCTCATGATTTTGCCTTCTTCGCATACTTGTTTGCCGGATCCTGGGTTTTTTTCGTGTTTGAATCACGTAGTAATGTGGTAACACACTGAAGCTGTCAATTAAACCTGGTTTCGATCAATATTTTAGAGGATAACACCGGTTAGGTCTGGGTTAGGTCTGGGATATGCGCGCATCTGCCTTATACTTTCACCTTTTTCGCAAACTTGTTGGCCAGATCCTGGGTTTTTTCCGTGTTTGAATCACGTAGTAATGTGGTAACACACTGAAGCAGTCAATAAAACCTGGTTTCGATAAATATTTTAGAGGCTAACACCGGTTAGGTCTGGGTTAGGTCTGGGAAATGCGCGCATCTGGCTCATGATTTTGCCTTCTTCGCATACTTGTTGGCCAGATCCTGGGTTTTTTTCGTGTTTGAATCACGTAGTAATGTGGTACCACACTGAAGCAGTCAATTAAACCTGGTTTCGGTCAATATTTTAGAGGATAACAACGGTTACGTCTGGGATAGGTCCGGGATATGCCCGCATCTGGCTCATGATTTTGCCTTCTTCGCATACTTGTTGGCCAGATCCTGGGTTTTTTTCGTGTTTGAATAACGTAGTAATGTGGTAACACACTGAAGCAGTCAATTAAACCTGGTTTCGATCAATATTTCAGAGGATAACACCGGTTAGGTCTGGGTTAGGTCCGGGATATGCCCGCATCTGGCTCATGATTTTGCCTTCTTCGCATACTTGTTTGCCGGATCCTGGGTTTTTTTCGTGTTTGAATCACGTAGTAATGTGGTAACACACTGAAGCTGTCAATTAAACCTGGTTTCGATCAATATTTTAGAGGATAACACCGGTTAGGTCTGGGTTAGGTCCGGGATATGCCCGCATCTGGCTCATGATTTTGCCTTCTTCGCATACTTGTTTGCCGGATCCTGGGTTTTTTTCGTGTTTGAATAACGTAGTAATGTGGTAACACACTGAAGCAGTCAATTAAACCTGGTTTCGATCAATATTTCAGAGGATAACACCGGTTAGGTCTGGGTTAGGTCCGGGATATGCCCGCATCTGGCTCATGATTTTGCCTTCTTCGCATACTTGTTGGCCAGATCCTGGGTTTTTTTCGTGTTTGAATAACGTAGTAATGTGGTAACACACTGAAGCAGTCAATTAAACCTGGTTTCGATCAATATTTCAGAGGATAACACCGGTTAGGTCTGCGTTAGGTCCGGGATATGCCTGCATCTGGCTCATGATTTTGCCTTCTTCGCATACTTGTTGGCCAGATCCTGGGTTTTTTTCGTGTTTGAATCACGTAGTAATGTGGTACCACACTGAAGCAGTCAATTAAACCTGGTTTCGGTCAATATTATAGAGGATAACAACGGTTACGTCTGGGATAGGTCCGGGATATGCCCGCATCTGGCTCATGATTTTGCCTTCTTCGCATAATTGTTGGCCAGATCCTGGGTTTTTTTCGTGTTTGAATAACGTAGTAATGTGGTAACACACTGAAGCAGTCAATTAAACCTGGTTTCGATCAATATTTCAGAGGATAACACCGGTTAGGTCTGGGTTAGGTCCGGGATATGCCCGCATCTGGCTCATGATTTTGCCTTCTTCGCATACTTGTTTGCCGGATCCTGGGTTCTTTTCGTGTTTGAATCACGTAGTAATGTGGTAACACACTGAAGCTGTCAATTAAACCTGGTTTCGATCAATATTTTAGAGGATAACACCGGTTAGGTCTGCGTTAGGTCCGGGATATGCCCGCATCTGGCTCATGATTTTGCCTTCTTCGCATACTTGTTTGCCGGATCCTGGGTTTTTTTCGTGTTTGAATCACGTAGTAATGTGGTAACACACTGAAGCTGTCAATTAAACCTGGTTTCGATCAATATTTTAGAGGATAACACCGGTTAGGTCTGGGTTAGGTCTGGGATATGCGCGCATCTGCCTTATACTTTCACCTTTTTCGCAAACTTGTTGGCCAGATCCTGGGTTTTTTCCGTGTTTGAATCACGTAGTAATGTGGTAACACACTGAAGCAGTCAATAAAACCTGGTTTCGATAAATATTTTAGAGGCTAACACCGGTTAGGTCTGGGTTAGGTCTGGGAAATGCGCGCATCTGGCTCATGATTTTGCCTTCTTCGCATACTTGTTGGCCAGATCCTGGGTTTTTTTCGTGTTTGAATCACGTAGTAATGTGGTACCACACTGAAGCAGTCAATTAAACCTGGTTTCGGTCAATATTTTAGAGGATAACAACGGTTACGTCTGGGATAGGTCCGGGATATGCCCGCATCTGGCTCATGATTTTGCCTTCTTCGCATACTTGTTGGCCAGATCCTGGGTTTTTTTCGTGTTTGAATAACGTAGTAATGTGGTAACACACTGAAGCAGTCAATTAAACCTGGTTTCGATCAATATTTCAGAGGATAACACCGGTTAGGTCTGGGTTAGGTCCGGGATATGCCCGCATCTGGCTCATGATTTTGCCTTCTTCGCATACTTGTTTGCCGGATCCTGGGTTTTTTTCGTGTTTGAATCACGTAGTAATGTGGTAACACACTGAAGCTGTCAATTAAACCTGGTTTCGATCAATATTTTAGAGGATAACACCGGTTAGGTCTGGGTTAGGTCCGGGATATGCCCGCATCTGGCTCATGATTTTGCCTTCTTCGCATACTTGTTTGCCGGATCCTGGGTTTTTTTCGTGTTTGAATAACGTAGTAATGTGGTAACACACTGAAGCAGTCAATTAAACCTGGTTTCGATCAATATTTCAGAGGATAACACCGGTTAGGTCTGGGTTAGGTCCGGGATATGCCCGCATCTGGCTCATGATTTTGCCTTCTTCGCATACTTGTTGGCCAGATCCTGGGTTTTTTTCGTGTTTGAATAACGTAGTAATGTGGTAACACACTGAAGCAGTCAATTAAACCTGGTTTCGATCAATATTTCAGAGGATAACACCGGTTAGGTCTGGGTTAGGTCTGGGATATGCGCGCATCTGCCTTATACTTTCACCTTTTTCGCAAACTTGTTGGCCAGATCCTGGGTTTTTTCCGTGTTTGAATCACGTAGTAATGTGGTAACACACTGAAGCAGTCAATAAAACCTGGTTTCGATAAATATTTTAGAGGATAACACCGGTTAGGTCTGGGATAGGTCCGGGATATGCCCGCATCTGGCTTATACTTTCGCCTTTTTCGCAAACTTGTTTGCCGGATCCTGGGTTCTTTTCGTGTTTGAATCACGTAGTAATGTGGTAACACACTGAAGCTGTCAATTAAACCTGGTTTCGATCAATATTTTAGAGGATAACACCGGTTAGGTCTGCGTTAGGTCCGGGATATGCCTGCATCTGGCTCATGATTTTGCCTTCTTCGCATACTTGTTTGCCGGATCCTGGGTTTTTTTCGTGTTTGAATCACGTAGTAATGTGGTAACACACTGAAGCTGTCAATTAAACCTGGTTTCGATCAATATTTTAGAGGATAACACCGGTTAGGTCTGGGTTAGGTCTGGGATATGCGCGCATCTGCCTTATACTTTCACCTTTTTCGCAAACTTGTTGGCCAGATCCTGGGTTTTTTCCGTGTTTGAATCACGTAGTAATGTGGTAACACACTGAAGCAGTCAATAAAACCTGGTTTCGATAAATATTTTAGAGGCTAACACCGGTTAGGTCTGGGTTAGGTCTGGGAAATGCGCGCATCTGGCTCATGATTTTGCCTTCTTCGCATACTTGTTGGCCAGATCCTGGGTTTTTTTCGTGTTTGAATCACGTAGTAATGTGGTACCACACTGAAGCAGTCAATTAAACCTGGTTTCGGTCAATATTTTAGAGGATAACAACGGTTACGTCTGGGATAGGTCCGGGATATGCCCGCATCTGGCTCATGATTTTGCCTTCTTCGCATACTTGTTGGCCAGATCCTGGGTTTTTTTCGTGTTTGAATAACGTAGTAATGTGGTAACACACTGAAGCAGTCAATTAAACCTGGTTTCGATCAATATTTCAGAGGATAACACCGGTTAGGTCTGGGTTAGGTCCGGGATATGCCCGCATCTGGCTCATGATTTTGCCTTCTTCGCATACTTGTTTGCCGGATCCTGGGTTTTTTTCGTGTTTGAATCACGTAGTAATGTGGTAACACACTGAAGCTGTCAATTAAACCTGGTTTCGATCAATATTTTAGAGGATAACACCGGTTAGGTCTGGGTTAGGTCCGGGATATGCCCGCATCTGGCTCATGATTTTGCCTTCTTCGCATACTTGTTTGCCGGATCCTGGGTTTTTTTCGTGTTTGAATAACGTAGTAATGTGGTAACACACTGAAGCAGTCAATTAAACCTGGTTTCGATCAATATTTCAGAGGATAACACCGGTTAGGTCTGGGTTAGGTCCGGGATATGCCCGCATCTGGCTCATGATTTTGCCTTCTTCGCATACTTGTTGGCCAGATCCTGGGTTTTTTTCGTGTTTGAATAACGTAGTAATGTGGTAACACACTGAAGCAGTCAATTAAACCTGGTTTCGATCAATATTTCAGAGGATAACACCGGTTAGGTCTGGGTTAGGTCTGGGATATGCGCGCATCTGCCTTATACTTTCACCTTTTTCGCAAACTTGTTGGCCAGATCCTGGGTTTTTTCCGTGTTTGAATCACGTAGTAATGTGGTAACACACTGAAGCAGTCAATAAAACCTGGTTTCGATAAATATTTTAGAGGATAACACCGGTTAGGTCTGGGATAGGTCCGGGATATGCCCGCATCTGGCTTATACTTTCGCCTTTTTCGCAAACTTGTTGGCTAGATCCTGGGTTTTTTTCCGGTTTGAATAACGCAGTAATGTGGTACCACACTGAAGCAGTCAATTAAACCTGGTTTCGATCAATACTTCAGAGGATAACACCGGTTGGGTCTGGGTTAGGTCCGGGATATGCCCGCATCTGGCTCATGATTTTGCGTTCTTCGCATACTTGTTGGCCAGATCCTGGGTTTTTTCCGTGTTTGAATCACGTAGTAATGTGGTACCACACTGAAGCAGTCAATTAAACCTGGTTTCGGTCAATATTTTAGAGGATAACACCGGTTAGGTCTGGGATAGGTCCGGGATATGCCCGCATCTGGCTTATACTTTCGCCTTTTTCGCAAACTTGTTGGCCAGAACGTGGGTTTTTTTCGTGTTTGAATCACGTAGTAATGTGGTAACACACTGAAGCAGTCAATTAAACCTGGTTTCGATCAATATTTCAGAGGATAACACCGGTTAGGTCTGGGTTAGGTCTGGGATATGCGCGCATCTGCCTTATACTTTCACCTTTTTCGCAAACTTGTTGGCCAGATCCTGGGTTTTTTCCGTGTTTGAATCACGTAGTAATGTGGTAACACACTGAAGCAGTCAATAAAACCTGGTTTCGATAAATATTTTAGAGGATAACACCGGTTAGGTCTGGGATAGGTCCGGGATATGCCCGCATCTGGCTTATACTTTCGCCTTTTTCGCAAACTTGTTGGCCAGATCCTGGGTTTTTTCCGTGTTTGAATCACGTAGTAATGTGGTAACACACTGAAGCAGTCAATAAAACCTGGTTTCGATAAATATTTTAGAGGATAACTCCGGTTAGGTCTGGGTTAGGTCTGGGAAATGCGCGCATCTGGCTTATATTTTCGCCTTCTTCGCATACTTGTTGGTCAGATCCTGGGTTTTATCCGAATTTGATCACGTAGTAATGTGGTAACACACTGAAGCAGTCAATAAAACCTGGTTTCGATCAATATTTTAGAGGATAACACCGGTTAGGCCTGGGTTAGGTCTGGGATTTGCGCGCATCTGGCTTATACTTTCGCCTTTTTCGCAAACTTGTTGGCCAGATCCTGGGTTTTTTCCGTGTTTGAATCACGTAGTAATGTGGTAACACACTGAAGCAGTCAATTAAACCTGGTTTCGATCAATATTTTAGAGGATAACACCGGTTAGGTCTGGGATAGGTCCGGGATATGCCCGCATCTGGCTCATGATTTTGCCTTCTTCGCATACTTGTTGGCCAGATCCTGGGTTTTTTTCCGGTTTGTATAACGCAGTAATGTGGTACCACACTGAAGCAGTCAATTAAACCTGGTTTCGATCAATATTTCAGAGGATAACACCGGTTAGGTCTGGGTTAGGTCCGGGATATGCCCGCATCTGGCTCATGATTTTGCCTTCTTCGCATACTTGTTGGCCAGATCCTGGGTTTTTTTCGTGTTTGAATCACGTAGTAATGTGGTACCACACTGAAGCAGTCAATTAAACCTGGTTTCGGTCAATATTTTAGAGGATAACAACGGTTACGTCTGGGATAGGTCCGGGATATGCCCGCATCTGGCTCATGATTTTGCCTTCTTCGCATAATTGTTGGCCAGATCCTGGGTTTTTTTCGTGTTTGAATAACGTAGTAATGTGGTAACACACTGAAGCAGTCAATTAAACCTGGTTTCGATCAATATTTCAGAGGATAACACCGGTTAGGTCTGGGTTAGGTCCGGGATATGCCCGCATCTGGCTCATGATTTTGCCTTCTTCGCATACTTGTTTGCCGGATCCTGGGTTCTTTTCGTGTTTGAATCACGTAGTAATGTGGTAACACACTGAAGCTGTCAATTAAACCTGGTTTCGATCAATATTTTAGAGGATAACACCGGTTAGGTCTGCGTTAGGTCCGGGATATGCCCGCATCTGGCTCATGATTTTGCCTTCTTCGCATACTTGTTTGCCGGATCCTGGGTTTTTTTCGTGTTTGAATCACGTAGTAATGTGGTAACACACTGAAGCTGTCAATTAAACCTGGTTTCGATCAATATTTTAGAGGATAACACCGGTTAGGTCTGGGTTAGGTCTGGGATATGCGCGCATCTGCCTTATACTTTCACCTTTTTCGCAAACTTGTTGGCCAGATCCTGGGTTTTTTCCGTGTTTGAATCACGTAGTAATGTGGTAACACACTGAAGCAGTCAATAAAACCTGGTTTCGATAAATATTTTAGAGGCTAACACCGGTTAGGTCTGGGTTAGGTCTGGGAAATGCGCGCATCTGGCTCATGATTTTGCCTTCTTCGCATACTTGTTGGCCAGATCCTGGGTTTTTTTCGTGTTTGAATCACGTAGTAATGTGGTAACACACTGAAGCAGTCAATTAAACCTGGTTTCGATCAATATTTCAGAGGATAACACCGGTTAGGTCTGGGTTAGGTCCGGGTTATGCCCGCATCTGGCTCATGATTTTGCCTTCTTCGCATACTTGTTGGCCAGATCCTGGGTTTTTTTCGTGTTTGAATAACTTAGTAATGTGGTAACACACTGAAGCTGTCAATTAAACCTGGTTTCGATCAATATTTTAGAGGATAACACCGGTTAGGTCTGGGATAGGTCCGGGATATGCCCGCATCTGGCTCATGATTTTGCCTTCTTCGCATACTTGTTGGCCAGATCCTGGGTTTTTTTCGTGTTTGAATAACGTAGTAATGTGGTAACACACTGAAGCAGTCAATTAAACCTGGTTTCGATCAATATTTCAGAGGATAACACCGGTTAGGTCTGGGTTAGGTCCGGGATATGCCCGCATCTGGCTCATGATTTTGCCTTCTTCGCATACTTGTTTGCCGGATCCTGGGTTTTTTCGTGTTTGAATCACGTAGTAATGTGGTAACACACTGAAGCCGTCAATTAAACCTGGTTTCGATCAATATTTTAGAGGATAACACCGGTTAGGTCTGGGTTAGGTCTGGGATTTGCGCGCATCTGGCTTATACTTTCGCCTTTTTCGCAAACTTGTTGGCCAGATCCCGGGTATTTTCCGTGTTTGAATCACGTAGTAATGTGGTAACACACTGAAGCAGTCAATTAAACCTGGTTTCAATCAATATTTCAGAGGATAACACCGGTTAGGTCTGGGTTAGGTTTGGGAAATGCGCGGATCTGGCTTATACTTACGCCTTCTTCGCATACTTGTTGGTCAGATCCTGGGTTTTTTTCGTGTTTGAATCACGTAGGAATGTGGTAACACACTGAAGCAGTCAATTAAACCTGGTTTCGATCAATATTTTAGAGGATAACACCGGTTAGGTCTGGGTTAGGTCTGGGATATGCGCGCATCTGGCTTATACTTTCGCCTTTTTCGCAAACTTGTTGGCCAGATCCTGGGTATTTTCCGTGTTTGAATCACGTAGTAATGTGGTAATACACTGAAGCAGTCAATAAAACCTGGTTTTGATCAATATTTTAGAGGATAACACCGGTTAGGTCTGGAATAGGTCCGGGATATGCCCGCATCTGGCTCATGATTTTGCCTTCTTCGCATACTTGTTGGCCAGATCCTGGGTTTTTTTCGTGTTTGAATCACGTAGTAATGTGGTAACACACTGAAGCAGTCAATAAAACCTGGTTTCGATCAATATTTTAGAGGATAACACCGGTTAGGTCTGGGATAGGTCCGGGATATGCCCGCATCTGGCTTAGACTTTCGCCTTTTTCGCAAACTTGTTGGCCAGATCCTGGGTTTTTTTCGTGTTTGAATCACGTAGTAATGTGGTAACACACTGAAGCAGTCAATTAAACCTGGTTTCGATCAATATTTCAGAGGGTAACACCGGTTAGGTCTGGGTTAGGTCCGGGTTATGCCCGCATCTGGCTCATGATTTTGCCTTCTTCGCATACTTGTTGGCCAGATCCTGGGTTTTTTTCGTGTTTGAATAACGTAGTAATGTGGTAACACACTGAAGCTGTCAATTAAACCTGGTTTCGATCAATATTTTAGAGGATAACACCGGTTAGGTCTGGGATAGGTCCGGGATATGCCCGCATCTGGCTCATGATTTTGCCTTCTTCGCATACTTGTTGGCCAGATCCTGGGTTTTTTTCGTGTTTGAATCACGTAGTAATGTGGTAACACACTGAAGCAGTCAATTAAACCTGGTTTCGATCAATATTTCAGAGGATAACACCGGTTAGGTCTGGGTTAGGTCCGGGATATGCCCGCATCTGGCTCATGATTTTGCCTTCTTCGCATACTTGTTTGCCGGATCCTGGGTTTTTTCGTGTTTGAATCACGTAGTAATGTGGTAACACACTGAAGCTGTCAATTAAACCTGGTTTCGATCAATATTTTAGAGGATAACACCGGTTAGGTCTGGGATAGGTCCGGGATATGCCCGCATCTGGCTTATACTTTCGCCTTTTTCGCAAACTTGTTGGCCAGATCCTGGGTTTTTTTCGTGTTTGAATCACGTAGTAATGTGGTAACACACTGAAGCTGTCAATTAAACCTGGTTTCGATCAATATTTCAGAGGATAACACCGGCTAGGTCTGGGTTAGATCTGGGAAATGCGCGCATCTGGCTTATTCTTTCGCCTTTTTCGCATACTACTTGGCCAGATCCTGGGTTTTTTTCGTGTTTGAATCACGTAGGAATGTGGTAACACACTGAAACAGTCAATAAAACCTGGTTTCGATCAATATTTTAGAGGATAACACCGTTTAGGTCTGGGTTAGGTCCGGGATATGCCCGCATCTGGCTCATGATTTTGCCTTCTTCGCATACTTGTTGGCCAGATCCTGGGTTTTTTTCGTGTTTGAATCACGTAGTAATGTGGTAACACACTGAAGCAGTCAATTAAACCTGGTTTCGATCAATATTTCGGAGGATAACACCGGTTAGGTCTGGGTTAGGTCCGGTATATGCCCGCATCTGGCTCATGATTTTGCCTTCTTCGCATTCTTCTTGGCCAGATCCTGGGTTTTTTTCGTGTTTGAATAACGTAGTAATGTGGTAACACACTGAAGCTGTCAATTAAACTTGGTTTCGATCAATATTTTAGAGGATAACACCGGTTAGGTCTGGGTAAGGTCTGGGTTATGCCCGCATCTGGCTCATGATTTTGCCTTCATCGCATACTTGTTGGCCAGATCCTGGGTTTTTTCCGTGTTTGAATCACGTAGTAATGTGGTAACACACTGAAGCAGTCAATTAAACCTGGTTTCGATCAATATTTTAGAGGATAACACCGGTTAGGTCTGGGTTAGGTCTGGGATTTGCGCGCATCTGGCTTATACTTTCGCCTTTTTCGCAAACTTGTTGGCCAGATCCTGGGTTTTTTCCCTGTTTGAATCACGTGGTAATGTGGTAACACACTGGAGCAGTCAATTAAACCTGGTTTCGATCAATATTTTAGAGGATAACACCGGTTAGGTCTGGGATAGGTCCGGGATATGCCCGCATCTGGCTCATGATTTTGCCTTCATCGCATACTTGTTGGCCAGATCCTGGGTTTTTTCCGTGTTTGAATCACGTAGTAATGTGGTAACACACTGAAGCAGTCAATTAAACCTGGTTTCGATCAATATTTCAGAGGATAACACCGGTTAGGTCTGGGTTAGGTCTGGGTTATGCCCGCATCTGGCTCATGATTTTGCCTTCTTCGCATACTTGTTGGCCAGATCCTGGGTTTTTTTCGTGTTTGAATCACGTAGTAATGTGGTAATACACTGAAGCAGTCAATAAAACCTGGTTTCGATCAATATTTTAGAGGATAACACCGGTTAGGTCTGGGTTAGGTCCGGGATATGCCCGCATCTGGCTCATGATTTTGCCTTCTTCGCATACTTGTTGGCCAGATCCTGGGTTTTTTTCGTGTTTGAATCACGTAGGAATGTGGTAACACACTGAAACAGTCAATAAAACCTGGTTTCGATCAATATTTTAGAGGATAACACCGTTTAGGTCTGGGTTAGGTCCGGGATATGCCCGCATCTGGCTCATGATTTTGCCTTCTTCGCATACTTGTTGGCCAGATCCTTTGTTTTTTTCGTGTTTGAATCACGTAGTAATGTGGTAACACACTGAAGCTGTCAATTAAACCTGGTTTCGATCAATATTTTAGGGGATAACACCGGTTAGATATGGGTTACGTCTGGGATATGCGCGCATCTGGCTTATACTTTCACCTTTTTCGCAAACTTGTTGGCCAGATCCTGGGTTTTTTCCGTGTTTGAATCACGTAGTAATGTGGTAACACACTGAAGCAGTCAATAAAACCTGGTTTCGATAAATATTTTAGAGGATAACACCGGTTAGGTCTGGGTTAGGTCTGGGATTTGCGCGCATCTGGCTTATACTTTCGCCTTTTTCGCAAACTTGTTGGCCAGATCCTGGGTTTTTTCCGTGTTTGAATCACGTAGTAATGTGGTAACACACTGAAGCAGTCAATAAAACCTGGTTTCGATCAATATTTTAGAGGATAACACTGGTTAGGTCTGGGTTAGGTCTGGGATTTGCGCGCATCTGGCTTATACTTTCGCCTTTTTCGCAAACTTGTTGGCCAGATCCTGGGTATTTTCCGTGTTTGAATCACGTAGTAATGTGGTAATACACTGAAGCAGTCAATAAAACCTGGTTTCGATCAATATTTTAGAGGATAACACCGGTTAGGTCTGGGATAGGTCCGGGATATGCCCGCATCTGGCTCATGATTTTGCCTTCTTCGCATACTTGTTGGCCAGATCCTGGGTTTTTTTCGTGTTTGAATCACGTAGTAATGTGGTAACACACTGAAGCAGTCAATAAAACCTGGTTTCGATCAATATTTTAGAGGATAACACCGGTTAGGTCTGGGATAGGTCCGGGACATGCCCGCATCTGGCTTATACTTTCGCCTTTTTCGCAAACTTGTTGGCCAGAACCTGGGTTTTTTTCGTGTTTGAATCACGTAGTAATGTGGTAACACACTGAAGCAGTCAATTAAACCTGGTTTCGATCAATATTTCAGAGGATATCACCGGTTAGGTCTGGGTTAGGTCCGGGTTATGCCCGCATCTGGCTCATGATTTTGCCTTCTTCGCATACTTGTTTGCCGGATCCTGGGTTTTTTTCGTGTTTGAATCACGTAGTAATGTGGTAACACACTGAAGCTGTCAATTAAACCTGGTTTCGATCAATATTTTAGAGGATAACACCGGTTAGGTCTGGGATAGGTCCGGGATATGCCCGCATCTGGCTTATACTTTCGCCTTTTTCGCAAACTTGTTGGCCAGATCCTGGGTTTTTTTCGTGTTTGAATCACGTAGTAATGTGGTAACACACTGAAGCAGTCAATTAAACCTGGTTTCGATCAATATTTTAGAGGATAACACCGGTTAGGTCTGGGATAGGTCCGGGATATGCCCGCATCTGGCTTATACTTTCGCCTTTTTCGCAAACTTGTTGGCTAGATCCTGGGTTTTTTTCCGGTTTGAATAACGCAGTAATGTGGTACCACACTGAAGCAGTCAATTAAACCTGGTTTCGATCAATATTTCAGAGGATAACACCGGTTGGGTCTGGGTTAGGTCCGGGATATGCCCGCATCTGGCTCATGATTTTGCGTTCTTCGCATACTTGTTGGCCAGATCCTGGGTTTTTTCCGTGTTTGAATCACGTAGTAATGTGGTACCACACTGAAGCAGTCAATTAAACCTGGTTTCGGTCAATATTTTAGAGGATAACACCGGTTAGGTCTGGGATAGGTCCGGGATATGCCCGCATCTGGCTTATACTTTCGCCTTTTTCGCAAACTTGTTGGCCAGAACCTGGGTTTTTTTCGTGTTTGAATCACGTAGTAATGTGGTAACACACTGAAGCAGTCAATTAAACCTGGTTTCGATCAATATTTCAGAGGATAACACCGGTTAGGTCTGGGTTAGGTCCGGGTTATGCCCGCATCTGGCTCATGATTTTGCCTTCTTCGCATACTTGTTTGCCGGATCCTGGGTTTTTTTCGTGTTTGAATCACGTAGTAATGTGGTAACACACTGAAGCTGTCAATTAAACCTGGTTTCGATCAATATTTTAGAGGATAACAACGGTTACGTCTGGGATAGGTCCGGGATATGCCCGCATCTGGCTCATGATTTTGCCTTCTTCGCATACTTGTTGGCCAGATCCTGGGTTTTTTTCGTGTTTGAATAACGTAGTAATGTGGTAACACACTGAAGCAGTCAATTAAACCTGGTTTCGATCAATATTTCAGAGGATAACACCGGTTAGGTCTGGGTTAGGTCCGGGATATGCCCGCATCTGGCTCATGATTTTGCCTTCTTCGCATACTTGTTGGCCAGATCCTGGGTTTTTTTCGTGTTTGAATAACGTAGTAATGTGGTAACACACTGAAGCAGTCAATTAAACCTGGTTTCGATCAATATTTCAGAGGATAACACCGGTTAGGTCTGGGTTAGGTCTGGGATATGCGCGCATCTGCCTTATACTTTCACCTTTTTCGCAAACTTGTTGGCCAGATCCTGGGTTTTTTCCGTGTTTGAATCACGTAGTAATGTGGTAACACACTGAAGCAGTCAATAAAACCTGGTTTCGATAAATATTTTAGAGGATAACACCGGTTAGGTCTGGGTTAGGTCTGGGAAATGCGCGCATCTGGCTTATATTTTCGCCTTCTTCGCATACTTGTTGGTCAGATCCTGGGTTTTATCCGAATTTGATCACGTAGTAATGTGGTAACACACTGAAGCAGTCAATAAAACCTGGTTTCGATCAATATTTTAGAGGATAACACCGGTTAGGCCTGGGTTAGGTCTGGGATTTGCGCGCATCTGGCTTATACTTTCGCCTTTTTCGCAAACTTGTTGGCCAGATCCTGGGTTTTTTCCGTGTTTGAATCACGTAGTAATGTGGTAACACACTGAAGCAGTCAATTAAACCTGGTTTCGATCAATATTTTAGAGGATAACACCGGTTAGGTCTGGGATAGGTCCGGGATATGCCCGCATCTGGCTCATGATTTTGCCTTCTTCGCATACTTGTTGGCCAGATCCTGGGTTTTTTTCCGGTTTGTATAACGCAGTAATGTGGTACCACACTGAAGCAGTCAATTAAACCTGGTTTCGATCAATATTTCAGAGGATAACACCGGTTAGGTCTGGGTTAGGTCCGGGATATGCCCGCATCTGGCTCATGATTTTGCCTTCTTCGCATACTTGTTGGCCAGATCCTGGGTTTTTTTCGTGTTTGAATCACGTAGTAATGTGGTACCACACTGAAGCAGTCAATTAAACCTGGTTTCGGTCAATATTTTAGAGGATAACAACGGTTACGTCTGGGATAGGTCCGGGATATGCCCGCATCTGGCTCATGATTTTGCCTTCTTCGCATAATTGTTGGCCAGATCCTGGGTTTTTTTCGTGTTTGAATAACGTAGTAATGTGGTAACACACTGAAGCAGTCAATTAAACCTGGTTTCGATCAATATTTCAGAGGATAACACCGGTTAGGTCTGGGTTAGGTCCGGGATATGCCCGCATCTGGCTCATGATTTTGCCTTCTTCGCATACTTGTTTGCCGGATCCTGGGTTCTTTTCGTGTTTGAATCACGTAGTAATGTGGTAACACACTGAAGCTGTCAATTAAACCTGGTTTCGATCAATATTTTAGAGGATAACACCGGTTAGGTCTGCGTTAGGTCCGGGATATGCCCGCATCTGGCTCATGATTTTGCCTTCTTCGCATACTTGTTTGCCGGATCCTGGGTTTTTTTCGTGTTTGAATCACGTAGTAATGTGGTAACACACTGAAGCTGTCAATTAAACCTGGTTTCGATCAATATTTTAGAGGATAACACCGGTTAGGTCTGGGTTAGGTCTGGGATATGCGCGCATCTGCCTTATACTTTCACCTTTTTCGCAAACTTGTTGGCCAGATCCTGGGTTTTTTCCGTGTTTGAATCACGTAGTAATGTGGTAACACACTGAAGCAGTCAATAAAACCTGGTTTCGATAAATATTTTAGAGGCTAACACCGGTTACGTCTGGGTTAGGTCTGGGAAATGCGCGCATCTGGCTCATGATTTTGCCTTCTTCGCATACTTGTTGGCCAGATCCTGGGTTTTTTTCGTGTTTGAATCACGTAGTAATGTGGTACCACACTGAAGCAGTCAATTAAACCTGGTTTCGGTCAATATTTTAGAGGATAACAACGGTTACGTCTGGGATAGGTCCGGGATATGCCCGCATCTGGCTCATGATTTTGCCTTCTTCGCATTCTTGTTGGCCAGATCCTGGGTTTTTTTCGTGTTTGAATAACGTAGTAATGTGGTAACACACTGAAGCAGTCAATTAAACCTGGTTTCGATCAATATTTCAGAGGATAACACCGGTTAGGTCTGGGTTAGGTCCGGGATATGCCCGCATCTGGCTCATGATTTTGCCTTCTTCGCATACTTGTTTGCCGGATCCTGGGTTTTTTTCGTGTTTGAATCACGTAGTAATGTGGTAACACACTGAAGCTGTCAATTAAACCTGGTTTCGATCAATATTTTAGAGGATAACACCGGTTAGGTCTGGGTTAGGTCCGGGATATGCCCGCATCTGGCTCATGATTTTGCCTTCTTCGCATACTTGTTTGCCGGATCCTGGGTTTTTTTCGTGTTTGAATAACGTAGTAATGTGGTAACACACTGAAGCAGTCAATTAAACCTGGTTTCGATCAATATTTCAGAGGATAACACCGGTTAGGTCTGGGTTAGGTCCGGGATATGCCCGCATCTGGCTCATGATTTTGCCTTCTTCGCATACTTGTTGGCCAGATCCTGGGTTTTTTTCGTGTTTGAATAACGTAGTAATGTGGTAACACACTGAAGCAGTCAATTAAACCTGGTTTCGATCAATATTTCAGAGGATAACACCGGTTAGGTCTGGGTTAGGTCTGGGATATGCGCGCATCTGCCTTATACTTTCACCTTTTTCGCAAACTTGTTGGCCAGATCCTGGGTTTTTTCCGTGTTTGAATCACGTAGTAATGTGGTAACACACTGAAGCAGTCAATAAAACCTGGTTTCGATAAATATTTTAGAGGATAACACCGGTTAGGTCTGGGATAGGTCCGGGATATGCCCGCATCTGGCTTATACTTTCGCCTTTTTCGCAAACTTGTTGGCTAGATCCTGGGTTTTTTTCCGGTTTGAATAACGCAGTAATGTGGTACCACACTGAAGCAGTCAATTAAACCTGGTTTCGATCAATATTTCAGAGGATAACACCGGTTGGGTCTGGGTTAGGTCCGGGATATGCCCGCATCTGGCTCATGATTTTGCGTTCTTCGCATACTTGTTGGCCAGATCCTGGGTTTTTTCCGTGTTTGAATCACGTAGTAATGTGGTACCACACTGAAGCAGTCAATTAAACCTGGTTTCGGTCAATATTTTAGAGGATAACACCGGTTAGGTCTGGGATAGGTCCGGGATATGCCCGCATCTGGCTTATACTTTCGCCTTTTTCGCAAACTTGTTGGCCAGAACCTGGGTTTTTTTCGTGTTTGAATCACGTAGTAATGTGGTAACACACTGAAGCAGTCAATTAAACCTGGTTTCGATCAATATTTCAGAGGATAACACCGGTTAGGTCTGGGTTAGGTCTGGGATATGCGCGCATCTGCCTTATACTTTCACCTTTTTCGCAAACTTGTTGGCCAGATCCTGGGTTTTTTCCGTGTTTGAATCACGTAGTAATGTGGTAACACACTGAAGCAGTCAATAAAACCTGGTTTCGATAAATATTTTAGAGGATAACACCGGTTAGGTCTGGGATAGGTCCGGGATATGCCCGCATCTGGCTTATACTTTCGCCTTTTTCGCAAACTTGTTGGCCAGATCCTGGGTTTTTTCCGTGTTTGAATCACGTAGTAATGTGGTAACACACTGAAGCAGTCAATAAAACCTGGTTTCGATAAATATTTTAGAGGATAACACCGGTTAGGTCTGGGTTAGGTCTGGGAAATGCGCGCATCTGGCTTATATTTTCGCCTTCTTCGCATACTTGTTGGTCAGATCCTGGGTTTTATCCGAATTTGATCACGTAGTAATGTGGTAACACACTGAAGCAGTCAATAAAACCTGGTTTCGATCAATATTTTAGAGGATAACACCGGTTAGGCCTGGGTTAGGTCTGGGATTTGCGCGCATCTGGCTTATACTTTCGCCTTTTTCGCAAACTTGTTGGCCAGATCCTGGGTTTTTTCCGTGTTTGAATCACGTAGTAATGTGGTAACACACTGAAGCAGTCAATTAAACCTGGTTTCGATCAATATTTTAGAGGATAACACCGGTTAGGTCTGGGATAGGTCCGGGATATGCCCGCATCTGGCTCATGATTTTGCCTTCTTCGCATACTTGTTGGCCAGATCCTGGGTTTTTTTCCGGTTTGTATAACGCAGTAATGTGGTACCACACTGAAGCAGTCAATTAAACCTGGTTTCGATCAATATTTCAGAGGATAACACCGGTTAGGTCTGGGTTAGGTCCGGGATATGCCCGCATCTGGCTCATGATTTTGCCTTCTTCGCATACTTGTTGGCCAGATCCTGGGTTTTTTTCGTGTTTGAATCACGTAGTAATGTGGTACCACACTGAAGCAGTCAATTAAACCTGGTTTCGGTCAATATTTTAGAGGATAACAACGGTTACGTCTGGGATAGGTCCGGGATATGCCCGCATCTGGCTCATGATTTTGCCTTCTTCGCATAATTGTTGGCCAGATCCTGGGTTTTTTTCGTGTTTGAATAACGTAGTAATGTGGTAACACACTGAAGCAGTCAATTAAACCTGGTTTCGATCAATATTTCAGAGGATAACACCGGTTAGGTCTGGGTTAGGTCCGGGATATGCCCGCATCTGGCTCATGATTTTGCCTTCTTCGCATACTTGTTTGCCGGATCCTGGGTTCTTTTCGTGTTTGAATCACGTAGTAATGTGGTAACACACTGAAGCTGTCAATTAAACCTGGTTTCGATCAATATTTTAGAGGATAACACCGGTTAGGTCTGCGTTAGGTCCGGGATATGCCCGCATCTGGCTCATGATTTTGCCTTCTTCGCATACTTGTTTGCCGGATCCTGGGTTTTTTTCGTGTTTGAATCACGTAGTAATGTGGTAATACACTGAAGCTGTCAATTAAACCTGGTTTCGATCAATATTTTAGAGGATAACACCGGTTAGGTCTGGGTTAGGTCTGGGATATGCGCGCATCTGCCTTATACTTTCACCTTTTTCGCAAACTTGTTGGCCAGATCCTGGGTTTTTTCCGTGTTTGAATCACGTAGTAATGTGGTAACACACTGAAGCAGTCAATAAAACCTGGTTTCGATAAATATTTTAGAGGCTAACACCGGTTAGGTCTGGGTTAGGTCTGGGAAATGCGCGCATCTGGCTCATGATTTTGCCTTCTTCGCATACTTGTTGGCCAGATCCTGGGTTTTTTTCGTGTTTGAATCACGTAGTAATGTGGTAACACACTGAAGCAGTCAATTAAACCTGGTTTCGATCAATATTTCAGAGGATAACACCGGTTAGGTCTGGGTTAGGTCCGGGTTATGCCCGCATCTGGCTCATGATTTTGCCTTCTTCGCATACTTGTTGGCCAGATCCTGGGTTTTTTTCGTGTTTGAATAACGTAGTAATGTGGTAACACACTGAAGCTGTCAATTAAACCTGGTTTCGATCAATATTTTAGAGGATAACACCGGTTAGGTCTGGGATAGGTCCGGGATATGCCCGCATCTGGCTCATGATTTTGCCTTCTTCGCATACTTGTTGGCCAGATCCTGGGTTTTTTTCGTGTTTGAATAACGTAGTAATGTGGTAACACACTGAAGCAGTCAATTAAACCTGGTTTCGATCAATATTTCAGAGGATAACACCGGTTAGGTCTGGGTTAGGTCCGGGATATGCCCGCATCTGGCTCATGATTTTGCCTTCTTCGCATACTTGTTTGCCGGATCCTGGGTTTTTTCGTGTTTGAATCACGTAGTAATGTGGTAACACACTGAAGCTGTCAATTAAACCTGGTTTCGATCAATATTTTAGAGGATAACACCGGTTAGGTCTGGGTTAGGTCTGGGATTTGCGCGCATCTGGCTTATACTTTCGCCTTTTTCGCAAACTTGTTGGCCAGATCCCGGGTATTTTCCGTGTTTGAATCACGTAGTAATGTGGTAACACACTGAAGCAGTCAATTAAACCTGGTTTCAATCAATATTTCAGAGGATAACACCGGTTAGGTCTGGGTTAGGTCTGGGAAATGCGCGGATCTGGCTTATACTTACGCCTTCTTCGCATACTTGTTGGTCAGATCCTGGGTTTTTTTCGTGTTTGAATCACGTAGGAATGTGGTAACACACTGAAGCAGTCAATTAAACCTGGTTTCGATCAATATTTTAGAGGATAACACCGGTTAGGTCTGGGTTAGGTCTGGGATATGCGCGCATCTGGCTTATACTTTCGCCTTTTTCGCAAACTTGTTGGCCAGATCCTGGGTATTTTCCGTGTTTGAATCACGTAGTAATGTGGTAATACACTGAAGCAGTCAATAAAACCTGGTTTTGATCAATATTTTAGAGGATAACACCGGTTAGGTCTGGAATAGGTCCGGGATATGCCCGCATCTGGCTCATGATTTTGCCTTCTTCGCATACTTGTTGGCCAGATCCTGGGTTTTTTTCGTGTTTGAATCACGTAGTAATGTGGTAACACACTGAAGCAGTCAATAAAACCTGGTTTCGATCAATATTTTAGAGGATAACACCGGTTAGGTCTGGGATAGGTCCGGGATATGCCCGCATCTGGCTCATGATTTTGCCTTCTTCGCATACTTGTTGGCCAGATCCTGGGTTTTTTTCGTGTTTGAATAACGTAGTAATGTGGTAACACACTGAAGCAGTCAATTAAACCTGGTTTCGATCAATATTTCAGAGGATAACACCGGTTAGGTCTGGGTTAGGTCCGGGATATGCCCGCATCTGGCTCATGATTTTGCCTTCTTCGCATACTTGTTTGCCGGATCCTGGGTTTTTTCGTGTTTGAATCACGTAGTAATGTGGTAACACACTGAAGCTGTCAATTAAACCTGGTTTCGATCAATATTTTAGAGGATAACACCGGTTAGGTCTGGGATAGGTCCGGGATATGCCCGCATCTGGCTTATACTTTCGCCTTTTTCGCAAACTTGTTGGCCAGATCCTGGGTTTTTTTCGTGTTTGAATCACGTAGTAATGTGGTAACACACTGAAGCTGTCAATTAAACCTGGTTTCGATCAATATTTCAGAGGATAACACCGGCTAGGTCTGGGTTAGATCTGGGAAATGCGCGCATCTGGCTTATTCTTTCGCCTTTTTCGCATACTACTTGGCCAGATCCTGGGGTTTTTTCGTGTTTGAATCACGTAGGAATGTGGTAACACACTGAAACAGTCAATAAAACCTGGTTTCGATCAATATTTTAGAGGATAACACCGTTTAGGTCTGGGTTAGGTCCGGGATATGCCCGCATCTGGCTCATGATTTTGCCTTCTTCGCATACTTGTTGGCCAGATCCTGGGTTTTTTTCGTGTTTGAATCACGTAGTAATGTGGTAACACACTGAAGCAGTCAATTAAACCTGGTTTCGATCAATATTTCGGAGGATAACACCGGTTAGGTCTGGGTTAGGTCCGGTATATGCCCGCATCTGGCTCATGATTTTGCCTTCTTCGCATTCTTCTTGGCCAGATCCTGGGTTTTTTTCGTGTTTGAATAACGTAGTAATGTGGTAACACACTGAAGCTGTCAATTAAACTTGGTTTCGATCAATATTTTAGAGGATAACACCGGTTAGGTCTGGGTAAGGTCTGGGTTATGCCCGCATCTGGCTCATGATTTTGCCTTCATCGCATACTTGTTGGCCAGATCCTGGGTTTTTTCCGTGTTTGAATCACGTAGTAATGTGGTAACACACTGAAGCAGTCAATTAAACCTGGTTTCGATCAATATTTTAGAGGATAACACCGGTTAGGTCTGGGTTAGGTCTGGGATTAGCGCGCATCTGGCTTATACTTTCGCCTTTTTCGCAAACTTGTTGGCCAGATCCTGGGTTTTTTCCCTGTTTGAATCACGTGGTAATGTGGTAACACACTGGAGCAGTCAATTAAACCTGGTTTCGATCAATATTTTAGAGGATAACACCGGTTAGGTCTGGGATAGGTCCGGGATATGCCCGCATCTGGCTCATGATTTTGCCTTCATCGCATACTTGTTGGCCAGATCCTGGGTTTTTTCCGTGTTTGAATCACGTAGTAATGTGGTAACACACTGAAGCAGTCAATTAAACCTGGTTTCGATCAATATTTCAGAGGATAACACCGGTTAGGTCTGGGTTAGGTCTGGGTTATGCCCGCATCTGGCTCATGATTTTGCCTTCTTCGCATACTTGTTGGCCAGATCCTGGGTTTTTTTCGTGTTTGAATCACGTAGTAATGTGGTAATACACTGAAGCAGTCAATAAAACCTGGTTTCGATCAATATTTTAGAGGATAACACCGGTTAGGTCTGGGTTAGGTCCGGGATATGCCCGCATCTGGCTCATGATTTTGCCTTCTTCGCATACTTGTTGGCCAGATCCTGGGTTTTTTTCGTGTTTGAATAACGTAGTAATGTGGTAACACACTGAAGCAGTCAATTAAACCTGGTTTCGATCAATATTTCAGAGGATAACACCGGTTAGGTCTGGGTTAGGTCCGGGATATGCCCGCATCTGGCTCATGATTTTGCCTTCTTCGCATACTTGTTTGCCGGATCCTGCGTTTTTTCGTGTTTGAATCACGTAGTAATGTGGTAACACACTGAAGCTGTCAATTAAACCTGGTTTCGATCAATATTTTAGAGGATAACACCGGTTAGGTCTGGGATAGGTCCGGGATATGCCCGCATCTGGCTTATACTTTCGCCTTTTTCGCAAACTTGTTGGCCAGATCCTGGGTTTTTTTCGTGTTTGAATCACGTAGTAATGTGGTAACACACTGAAGCTGTCAATTAAACCTGGTTTCGATCAATATTTCAGAGGATAACACCGGCTAGGTCTGGGTTAGATCTGGGAAATGCGCGCATCTGGCTTATTCTTTCGCCTTTTTCGCATACTACTTGGCCAGATCCTGGGTTTTTTTCGTGTTTGAATCACGTAGGAATGTGGTAACACACTGAAACAGTCAGTAAAACCTGGTTTCGATCAATATTTTAGAGGATAACACCGTTTAGGTCTGGGTTAGGTCCGGGATATGCCCGCATCTGGCTCATGATTTTGCCTTCTTCGCATACTTGTTGGCCAGATCCTGGGTTTTTTTCGTGTTTGAATCACGTAGTAATGTGGTAACACACTGAAGCAGTCAATTAAACCTGGTTTCGATCAATATTTCGGAGGATAACACCGGTTAGGTCTGGGTTAGGTCCGGTATATGCCCGCATCTGGCTCATGATTTTGCCTTCTTCGCATTCTTCTTGGCCAGATCCTGGGTTTTTTTCGTGTTTGAATAACGTAGTAATGTGGTAACACACTGAAGCTGTCAATTAAACTTGGTTTCGATCAATATTTTAGAGGATAACACCGGTTAGGTCTGGGTAAGGTCTGGGTTATGCCCGCATCTGGCTCATGATTTTGCCTTCATCGCATACTTGTTGGCCAGATCCTGGGTTTTTTCCGTGTTTGAATCACGTAGTAATGTGGTAACACACTGAAGCAGTCAATTAAACCTGGTTTCGATCAATATTTTAGAGGATAACACCGGTTAGGTCTGGGTTAGGTCTGGGATTTGCGCGCATCTGGCTTATACTTTCGCCTTTTTCGCAAACTTGTTGGCCAGATCCTGGGTTTTTTCCCTGTTTGAATCACGTGGTAATGTGGTAACACACTGGAGCAGTCAATTAAACCTGGTTTCGATCAATATTTTAGAGGATGTCACCGGTTAGGTCTGGGATAGGTCCGGGATATGCCCGCATCTGGCTCATGATTTTGCCTTCATCGCATACTTGTTGGCCAGATCCTGGGTTTTTTCCGTGTTTGAATCACGTAGTAATGTGGTAACACACTGAAGCAGTCAATTAAACCTGGTTTCGATCAATATTTCAGAGGATAACACCGGTTAGGTCTGGGTTAGGTCTGGGTTATGCCCGCATCTGGCTCATGATTTTGCCTTCTTCGCATACTTGTTGGCCAGATCCTGGGTTTTTTTCGTGTTTGAATCACGTAGTAATGTGGTAATACACTGAAGCAGTCAATAAAACCTGGTTTCGATCAATATTTTAGAGGATAACACCGGTTAGGTCTGGGTTAGGTCCGGGATATGCCCGCATCTGGCTCATGATTTTGCCTTCTTCGCATACTTGTTGGCCAGATCCTGGGTTTTTTTCGTGTTTGAATCACGTAGTAATGTGGTAACACACTGAAGCTGTCAATTATACCTGGTTTCGATCAATATTTTAGAGGATAACACCGGTTAGGTCTGGGTTAGGTCTGGGTTATGCCCGCATCTGGCTCATGATTTTGCCTTCTTCGCATACTTGTTGGCCAGATCCTGGGTTTTTTTCGTGTTTGAATCACGTAGTAATGTGGTAATACACTGAAGCAGTCAATTAAACCTGGTTTCGATCAATATTTCAGGGGATAACACCGGTTAGGTCTGGGTTAGGTCTGGGTTATGCCCGCATCTGGCTCATGATTTTGCCTTCTTCGCATACTTGTTGGCCAGATCCTGGGTTTTTTTCGTGTTTGAATCACGTAGTAATGTGGTAATACACTGAAGCAGTCAATTAAACCTGGTTTGGATCAATATTTTAGAGGATAACACCGGTTAGGTCTGGGTTAGGTCTGGGATATGCGCGCATCTGGCTTATACTTTCGCCTTTTTCGCAAACTTGTTGGCCAGATCCTGGGTTTTTTCCGTGTTTGAATCACGTAGTAATGTTGTACCACACTGTGGCAGTCAATTAAACCTGGATTCGGACATTATTTTAGAGGATAACACCGGTTAGGTCTGGGTTAGGTCTGGGTTATGCCCGCATCTGGCTCATGATTTTGCCTTCATCGCATACTTGTTGGCCAGATCCTGGGTTTTTTCCGTGTTTGAATCACGTAGTAATGTGGTAACACACTGAAGCAGCCAATTAAAGTTGGTTTCGATCAATATTTTAGAGGATAACGCCGGTTAGGTCTGGGTTAGGTCTGGGAAATGCGCGCATCTGGCTTATACTTTCGCCTTCTTCGCATACTTGTTGGTCAGATCCTGGGTTTTTTTCGTGTTTGAATCACGTAGGAATGTGGTAACACACTGAAGCAGTCAATTAAACCTGGTTTCGATCAATATTTTAGAGGATAACACCGGTTAGGTCTGGGTTAGGTCCGGGATATGCCCGCATCTGGCTCATGATTTTGCCTTCTTCGCATACTTGTTGGCCAGATCCTGGGTTTTTTTCGTGTTTGAATCACGTAGTAATGTGGTAACACACTGAAGCTGTCAATTAAACCTGGTTTCGATCAATATTTTAGAGGATAACACCGGTTAGGTCTGGGTTAGGTCTGGGTTATGCCCGCATCTGGCTCATGATTTTGCCTTCTTCGCATACTTGTTGGCCAGATCCTGGGTATTTTCCGTGTTTGAATCACATAGTAATGTGGTAACACACTGAAGCAGTCAATTAAACCTGGTTTCGATCAATATTTTAGAGGATAACACCGGTTAGGTCTGGGTTAGGTCTGGGATTTGCGCGCATCTGGCTTATACTTTCGCCTTTTTCGCAAACTTGTTGGCCAGATCCCGGGTATTTTCCGTGTTTGAATCACGTAGTAATGTGGTAACACACTGAAGCAGTCAATTAAACCTGGTTTCAATCAATATTTCAGAGGATAACACCGGTTAGGTCTGGGTTAGGTCTGGGAAATGCGCGGATCTGGCTTATACTTACGCCTTCTTCGCATACTTGTTGGTCAGATCCTGGGTTTTTTTCGTGTTTGAATCACGTAGGAATGTGGTAACACACTGAAGCAGTCAATTAAACCTGGTTTCGATCAATATTTTAGAGGATAACACCGGTTAGGTCTGGGTTAGGTCTGGGATATGCGCGCATCTGGCTTATACTTTCGCCTTTTTCGCAAACTTGTTGGCCAGATCCTGGGTATTTTCCGTGTTTGAATCACGTAGTAATGTGGTAATACACTGAAGCAGTCAATAAAACCTGGTTTCGATCAATATTTTAGAGGATAACACCGGTTAGGTCTGGAATAGGTCCGGGATATGCCCGCATCTGGCTCATGATTTTGCCTTCTTCGCATACTTGTTGGCCAGATCCTGGGTTTTTTTCGTGTTTGAATCACGTAGTAATGTGGTAACACACTGAAGCAGTCAATAAAACCTGGTTTCGATCAATATTTTAGAGGATAACACCGGTTAGGTCTGGGATAGGTCCGGGATATGCCCGCATCTGGCTTATACTTTCGCCTTTTTCGCAAACTTGTTGGCCAGATCCTGGGTTTTTTTCGTGTTTGAATCACGTAGTAATGTGGTAACACACTGAAGCAGTCAACTAAACCTGGTTTCGATCAATATTTCAGAGGATAACACCGGTTAGGTCTGGGTTAGGTCCGGGTTATGCCCGCATCTGGCTCATGATTTTGCCTTCTTCGCATACTTGTTGGCCAGATCCTGGGTTTTTTTCGTGTTTGAATAACGTAGTAATGTGGTAACACACTGAAGCAGTCAATTAAACCTGGTTTCGATCAATATTTCAGAGGATAACACCGGTTAGGTCTGGGTTAGGTCCGGGATATGCCCGCATCTGGCTCATGATTTTGCCTTCTTCGCATACTTGATTGCCGGATCCTGGGTTTTTTCGTGTTTGAATCACGTAGTAATGTGGTAACACACTGAAGCTGTCAATTAAACCTGGTTTCGATCAATATTTTAGAGGATAACACCGGTTAGGTCTGGGATAGGTCCGGGATATGCCCGCATCTGGCTTATACTTTCGCCTTTTTCGCAAACTTGTTGGCCAGATCCTGGGTTTTTTTCGTGTTTGAATCACGTAGTAATGTGGTAACACACTGAAGCTGTCAATTAAACCTGGTTTCGATCAATATTTCAGAGGATAACACCGGTTAGGTCTGGGTTAGATCTGGGAAATGCGCGCATCTGGCTTATTCTTTCGCCTTTTTCGCATACTTCTTGGCCAGATCCTGGGTTTTTTTCGTGTTTGAATCACGTAGGAATGTGGTAACACACTGAAACAGTCAATAAAACCTGGTTTCGATCAATATTTTAGAGGATAACACCGTTTAGGTCTGGGTTAGGTCCGGGATATGCCCGCATCTGGCTCATGATTTTGCCTTCTTCGCATACTTGTTGGCCAGATCCTGGGTTTTTTTCGTGTTTGAATCACGTAGTAATGTGGTAATACACTGAAGCAGTCAATTAAACCTGGTTTGGATCAATATTTTAGAGGATAACACCGGTTAGGGCTGGGTTAGGTCTGGGTTATGCCCGCATCTGGCTCATGATTTTGCCTTCTTCGCATACTTGTTGGCCAGATCCTGGGTTTTTTTCGTGTTTGAATCACGTAGTAATGTGGTAATACACTGAAGCAGTCAATAAAACCTGGTTTCGATTAATATTTTAGAGAATAACACCGGTTTGGTCTGGGTTAGGTCTGGGTTATGCCCGCATCTGGCTCATGATTTTGCCTTCTTCGCATACTTGTTGGCCAGATCCTGGGTTTTTTTCGTGTTTGAATCACGTAGTAATGTGGTAACACACTGAAGCAGTCAATTAAAGTTGGTTTCGATCAATATTTTTGAGGATAACGCCGGTTAGGTCTGGGTTAGGTCTGGGAAATGCGCGCATCTGGCTTATACTTTCGCCTTCTTCGCATACTTGTTGGTCAGATCCTGGGTTTTTTTCGTGTTTGAATCACGTAGGAATGTGGTAACACACTGAAGCAGTCAATTAAACCTGGTTTCGATCAATATTTTAGAGGATAACACCGGTTAGGTCTGGGTTAGGTCCGGGATATGCCCGCATCTGGCTCATGATTTTGCCTTCTTCGCATACTTGCTGGCCAGATCCTGGGTTTTTTTCGTGTTTGAATCACGTAGTAATGTGGTAACACACTGAAGCTGTCAATTAAACCTGGTTTCGATCAATATTTTAGAGGATAACACCGGTTAGGTCTGGGTTAGGTCTGGGTTATGCCCGCATCTGGCTCATGATTTTGCCTTCTTCGCATACTTGTTGGCCAGATCCTGGGTATTTTCCGTGTTTGAATCACATAGTAATGTGGTAACACACTGAAGCAGTCAATTAAACCTGGTTTCGATCAATATTTCAGAGGATAACACCGGTTAGGTCTGGGTTAGGTCTGGGATTTGCGCGCATCTGGCTTATACTTTCGCCTTTTTCGCAAACTTGTTGGCCAGATCCCGGGTATCTTCCGTGTTTGAATCACGTAGTAATGTGGTAACACACTGAAGCAGTCAATTAAACCTGGTTTCAATCAATATTTCAGAGGATAACACCGGTTAGGTCTGGGTTAGGTCTGGGAAATGCGCGGATCTGGCTTATACTTACGCCTTCTTCGCATACTTGTTGTCAGATCCTGGGTTTTTTTTGTGTTTGAATCACGTAGGAATGTGGTAACACACTGAAGCAGTCAATTAAACCTGGTTTCGATCAATATTTTAGAGGATAACACCGGTTAGGTCTGGGTGAGGTCTGGGATATGCGCGCATCTGGCTTATACTTTCGCCTTTTTCGCAAACTTGTTGGCCAGATCCTGGGTATTTTCCGTGTTTGAATCACGAAGTAATGTGGTAATACACTGAAGCAGTCAATAAAACCTGGTTTCGATCAATATTTTAGAGGATAACACCGGTTAGGTCTGGAATAGGTCCGGGATATGCCCGCATCTGGCTCATGATTTTGCCTTCTTCGCATACTTGTTGGCCAGATCCTGGGTTTTTTTCGTGTTTGAATCACGTAGTAATGTGGTAACACACTGAAGCAGTCAATAAAACCTGGTTTCGATCAATATTTTAGAGGATAACACCGGTTAGGTCTGGGATAGGTCCGGGATATGCCCGCATCTGGCTTATACTTTCGCCTTTTTCGCAAACTTGTTGGCCAGATCCTGGGTTTTTTTCGTGTTTGAATCACGTAGTAATGTGGTAACACACTGAAGCAGTCAATTAAACCTGGTTTCGATCAATATTTCAGAGGATAACACCGGTTAGGTCTGGGTTAGGTCCGGGTTATGCCCGCGTCTGGCTCATGATTTTGCCTTCTTCGCATACTTGTTTGCCGGATCCTGGGTTTTTTTCGTGTTTGAATCACGTAGTAATGTGGTAACACACTGAAGCTGTCAATTAAACCTGGTTTCGATCAATATTTTAGAGGATAACACCGGTTAGGTCTGGGATAGGTCCGGGATATGCCCGCATCTGGCTCATGATTTTGCCTTCTTCGCATACTTGTTGGCCAGATCCTGGGTTTTTATCGTGTTTGAATAACGTAGTAATGTGGTAACACACTGAAGCAGTCAATTAAACCTGGTTTCGATCAATATTTCAGAGGATAACACCGGTTAGGTCTGGGTTAGGTCCGGGATATGCCCGCATCTGGCTCATGATTTTGCCTTCTTCGCATACTTGTTTGCCGGATCTTGGGTTTTTTCGTGTTTGAATCACGTAGTAATGTGGTAACACACTGAAGCTGTCAATTAAACCTGGTTTCGATCAATATTTTAGAGGATAACACCGGTTAGGTCTGGGATAGGTCCGGGATATGCCCGCATCTGGCTTATACTTTCGCCTTTTTCGCAAACTTGTTGGCCAGATCCTGGGTTTTTTTCGTGTTTGAATCACGTAGTAATGTGGTAACACACTGAAGCTGTCAATTAAACCTGGTTTCGATCAATATTTCAGAGGATAACACCGGTTAGGTCTGGGTTAGATCTGGGAAATGCGCGCATCTGGCTTATTCTTTCGCCTTCTTCGCATACTTCTTGGCCAGATCCTGGGTTTTTTTCGTGTTTGAATCACGTAGGAATGTGGTAACACACTGAAACAGTCAATAAAACCTGGTTTCGATGAATATTTTAGAGGATAACACCGTTTAGGTCTGGGTTAGGTCCGGGATATGCCCGCATCTGGCTCATGATTTTGCCTTCTTCGCATACTTGTTGGCCAGATCCTGGGTTTTTTTCGTGTTTGAATCACGTAGTAATGTGGTAATACACTGAAGCAGTCAATTAAACCTGGTTTGGATCAATATTTTAGAGGATAACACCGGTTTGGTCTGGGTTAGGTCTGGGATATGCGCGCATCTGGCTTATACTTTCGCCTTTTTCGCAAACTTGTTGGCCAGATCCTGGGTTTTTTCCGTGTTTGAATCACGTAGTAATTTTGTACCACACTGTGGCAGTCAATTAAACCTGGATTCGGACATTATTTTAGAGGATAACACCGGTTAGGTCTGGGTTAGGTCTGGGTTATGCCCGCATCTGGCTCATGATTTTGCCTTCTTCGCATACTTGTTGGCCAGATCCTGGGTATTTTCCGTGTTTGAATCACATAGTAATGTGGTAACACACTGAAGCAGTCAATTAAACCTGGTTTCGATCAATATTTTAGAGGATAACACCGGTTAGGTCTGGGTTAGGTCTGGGATTTGCGCGCATCTGGCTTATACTTTCGCCTTTTTCGCAAACTTGTTGGCCAGATCCCGGGTATCTTCCGTGTTTGAATCACGTAGTAATGTGGTAACACACTGAAGCAGTCAATTAAACCTGGTTTCAATCAATATTTCAGAGGATAACACCGGTTAGGTCTGGGTTAGGTCTGGGAAATGCGCGGATCTGGCTTATACTTACGCCTTCTTCGCATACTTGTTGTCAGATCCTGGGTTTTTTTTGTGTTTGAATCACGTAGGAATGTGGTAACACACTGAAGCAGTCAATTAAACCTGGTTTCGATCAATATTTTAGAGGATAACACCGGTTAGGTCTGGGTGAGGTCTGGGATATGCGCGCATCTGGCTTATACTTTCGCCTTTTTCGCAAACTTGTTGGCCAGATCCTGGGTATTTTCCGTGTTTGAATCACGTAGTAATGTGGTAATACACTGAAGCAGTCAATAAAACCTGGTTTCGATCAATATTTTAGAGGATAACACCGGTTAGGTCTGGAATAGGTCCGGGATATGCCCGCATCTGGCTCATGATTTTGCCTTCTTCGCATACTTGTTGGCCAGATCCTGGGTTTTTTTCGTGTTTGAATCACGTAGTAATGTGGTAACACACTGAAGCAGTCAATAAAACCTGGTTTCGATCAATATTTTAGAGGATAACACCGGTTAGGTCTGGGATAGGTCCGGGATATGCCCGCATCTGGCTTATACTTTCGCCTTTTTCGCAAACTTGTTGGCCAGATCCTGGGTTTTTTTCGTGTTTGAATCACGTAGTAATGTGGTAACACACTGAAGCAGTCAATTAAACCTGGTTTCGATCAATATTTCAGAGGATAACACCGGTTAGGTCTGGGTTAGGTCCGGGTTATGCCCGCATCTGGCTCATGATTTTGCCTTCTTCGCATACTTGTTTGCCGGATCCTGGGTTTTTTTCGTGTTTGAATCACGTAGTAATGTGGTAACACACTGAAGCTGTCAATTAAACCTGGTTTCGATCAATATTTTAGAGGATAACACCGGTTAGGTCTGGGATAGGTCCGGGATATGCCCGCATCTGGCTCATGATTTTGCCTTCTTCGCATACTTGTTGGCCAGATCCTGGGTTTTTATCGTGTTTGAATAACGTAGTAATGTGGTAACACACTGAAGCAGTCAATTAAACCTGGTTTCGATCAATATTTCAGAGGATAACACCGGTTAGGTCTGGGTTAGGTCCGGGATATGCCCGCATCTGGCTCATGATTTTGCCTTCTTCGCATACTTGTTTGCCGGATCCTGGGTTTTTTCGTGTTTGAATCACGTAGTAATGTGGTAACACACTGAAGCTGTCAATTAAACCTGGTTTCGATCAATATTTTAGAGGATAACACCGGTTAGGTCTGGGATAGGTCCGGGATATGCCCGCATCTGGCTCATGATTTTGCCTTCTTCGCATACTTGTTGGCCAGATCCTGGGTTTTTTTCGTGTTTGAATCACGTAGTAATGTGGTAACACACTGAAGCAGTCAATTAAACCTGGTTTCGATCAATATTTCAGAGGATAACACCGGTTAGGTCTGGGTTAGGTCCGGTATATGCCCGCATCTGGCTCATGATTTTGCCTTCTTCGCATTCTTCTTGGCCAGATCCTGGGTTTTTTTCGTGTTTGAATAACGTAGTAATGTGGTAACACACTGAAGCTGTCAATTAAACCTGGTTTCGATCAATATTTTAGAGGATAACACCGGTTAGGTCTGGGTAAGGTCTGGGTTATGCCCGCATCTGGCTCATGATTTTGCCTTCATCGCATACTTGTTGGCCAGATCCTGGGTTTTTTCCGTGTTTGAATCACGTAGTAATGTGGTAACACACTGAAGCAGTCAATTAAACCTGGTTTCGATCAATATTTTAGAGGATAACACCGGTTAGGTCTGGGTTAGGTCTGGGATTTGCGCGCATCTGGCTTATACTTTCGCCTTTTTCGCAAACTTGTTGGCCAGATCCTGGGTTTTTTCCGTGTTTGAATCACGTAGTAATTTTGTACCACACTGTGGCAGTCAATTAAACCTGGATTCGGACATTATTTTAGAGGATAACACCGGTTAGGGCTGGGTTAGGTCTGGGTTATGCCCGCATCTGGCTCATGATTTTGCCTTCTTCGCATACTTGTTGGCCAGATCCTGGGTTTTTTTCGTGTTTGAATCACGTAGTAATGTGGTAATACACTGAAGCAGTCAATAAAACCTGGTTTCGATTAATATTTTAGAGAATAACACCGGTTTGGTCTGGGTTAGGTCTGGGTTATGCCCGCATCTGGCTCATGATTTTGCCTTCTTCGCATACTTGTTGGCCAGATCCTGGGTTTTTTTCGTGTTTGAATCACGTAGTAATGTGGTAACACACTGAAGCAGTCAATTAAAGTTGGTTTCGATCAATATTTTTGAGGATAACGCCGGTTAGGTCTGGGTTAGGTCTGGGAAATGCGCGCATCTGGCTTATACTTTCGCCTTCTTCGCATACTTGTTGGTCAGATCCTGGGTTTTTTTCGTGTTTGAATCACGTAGGAATGTGGTAACACACTGAAGCAGTCAATTAAACCTGGTTTCGATCAATATTTTAGAGGATAACACCGGTTAGGTCTGGGTTAGGTCCGGGATATGCCCGCATCTGGCTCATGATTTTGCCTTCTTCGCATACTTGCTGGCCAGATCCTGGGTTTTTTTCGTGTTTGAATCACGTAGTAATGTGGTAACACACTGAAGCTGTCAATTAAACCTGGTTTCGATCAATATTTTAGAGGATAACACCGGTTAGGTCTGGGTTAGGTCTGGGTTATGCCCGCATCTGGCTCATGATTTTGCCTTCTTCGCATACTTGTTGGCCAGATCCTGGGTATTTTCCGTGTTTGAATCACATAGTAATGTGGTAACACACTGAAGCAGTCAATTAAACCTGGTTTCGATCAATATTTTAGAGGATAACACCGGTTAGGTCTGGGTTAGGTCTGGGATTTGCGCGCATCTGGCTTATACTTTCGCCTTTTTCGCAAACTTGTTGGCCAGATCCCGGGTATCTTCCGTGTTTGAATCACGTAGTAATGTGGTAACACACTGAAGCAGTCAATTAAACCTGGTTTCAATCAATATTTCAGAGGATAACACCGGTTAGGTCTGGGTTAGGTCTGGGAAATGCGCGGATCTGGCTTATACTTACGCCTTCTTCGCATACTTGTTGTCAGATCCTGGGTTTTTTTTGTGTTTGAATCACGTAGGAATGTGGTAACACACTGAAGCAGTCAATTAAACCTGGTTTCGATCAATATTTTAGAGGATAACACCGGTTAGGTCTGGGTGAGGTCTGGGATATGCGCGCATCTGGCTTATACTTTCGCCTTTTTCGCAAACTTGTTGGCCAGATCCTGGGTATTTTCCGTGTTTGAATCACGTAGTAATGTGGTAATACACCGAAGCAGTCAATAAAACCTGGTTTCGATCAATATTTTAGAGGATAACACCGGTTAGGTCTGGAATAGGTCCGGGATATGCCCGCATCTGGCTCATGATTTTGCCTTCTTCGCATACTTGTTGGCCAGATCCTGGGTTTTTTTCGTGTTTGAATCACGTAGTAATGTGGTAACACACTGAAGCAGTCAATAAAACCTGGTTTCGATCAATATTTTAGAGGATAACACCGGTTAGGTCTGGGATAGGTCCGGGATATGCCCGCATCTGGCTTATACTTTCGCCTTTTTCGCAAACTTGTTGGCCAGATCCTGGGTTTTTTTCGTGTTTGAATCACGTAGTAATGTGGTAACACACTGAAGCAGTCAATTAAACCTGGTTTCGATCAATATTTCAGAGGATAACACCGGTTAGGTCTGGGTTAGGTCCGGGTTATGCCCGCATCTGGCTCATGATTTTGCCTTCTTCGCATACTTGTTTGCCGGATCCTGGGTTTTTTTCGTGTTTGAATCACGTAGTAATGTGGTAACACACTGAAGCTGTCAATTAAACCTGGTTTCGATCAATATTTTAGAGGATAACACCGGTTAGGTCTGGGATAGGTCCGGGATATGCCCGCATCTGGCTCATGATTTTGCCTTCTTCGCATACTTGTTGGCCAGATCCTGGGTTTTTTTCGTGTTTGAATAACGTAGTAATGTGGTAACACACTGAAGCAGTCAATTAAACCTGGTTTCGATCAATATTTCAGAGGATAACACCGGTTAGGTCTGGGTTAGGTCCGGGATATGCCCGCATCTGGCTCATGATTTTGCCTTCTTCGCATACTTGTTTGCCGGATCCTGGGTTTTTTCGTGTTTGAATCACGTAGTAATGTGGTAACACACTGAAGCTGTCAATTAAACCTGGTTTCGATCAATATTTTAGAGGATAACACCGGTTAGGTCTGGGATAGGTCCGGGATATGCCCGCATCTGGCTTATACTTTCGCCTTTTTCGCAAACTTGTTGGCCAGATCCTGGGTTTTTTTCGTGTTTGAATCACGTAGTAATGTGGTAACACACTGAAGCTGTTAATTAAACCTGGTTTCGATCAATATTTCAGAGGATAACACCGGTTAGGTCTAGGTTAGATCTGGGAAATGCGCGCATCTGGCTTATTCTTTCGCCTTCTTCGCATACTTCTTGGCCAGATCCTGGGTTTTTTTCGTGTTTGAATCACGTAGGAATGTGGTAACACACTGAAACAGTCAATAAAACCTGGTTTCGATCAATATTTTAGAGGATAACACCGTTTAGGTCTGGGTTAGGTCCGGGATATGCCCGCATCTGGCTCATGATTTTGCCTTTTTCGCAAACTTGTTGGCCAGATCCTGGGTTTTTTCCGTGTTTGAATCACGTAGTAATGTGGTAACACACTGAAGCAGTCAATAAAACCTGGTTTCGATCAATATTTTAGAGGATAACACTGGTTAGGTCTGGGTTAGGTCTGGGATTTGCGCGCATCTGGCTTATACTTTCGCCTTTTTCGCAAACTTGTTGGCCAGAGCCTGGGTTTTTTCCGTGTTTGATCACGTAGTAATGTGGTAAAACACTGAAGCAGACAATAAAACCTGGTTTCGATCAATATTTTAGAGGATAACACCGGTTAGGTCTGGGTTAGGTCTGGGTTATGCCCGCATCTGGCTCATGATTCTGCCTACTTCGCATACTTGTTGGCCAGATACTGGGGTTTTTTCGTGTTTGAATCACGTAGTAATGTGGTAACACACTGAAGCAGTCAATTAAACCTGGTTTCGATCAATATTTTAGAGGATAACACCGGTTAGGTCTGGGATAGGTCCGGGATATGCCCGCATCAGGCTTATACTTTCGCCTTTTTCGCAAACTTGTTGGCTAGATCCTGGGTTTTTTTCCGGTTTGAATAACGCAGTAATGTGGTACCACACTGAAGCAGTCAATTAAACCTGGTTTCGAACAATATTTCAGAGGATAACACCGGTTAGGTCTGGGTTAGGTCCGGGATATGCCCGCATCTGGCTCATGATTTTGCCTTCTTCGCATACATGTTGGCCAGATCCTGGGTTTTTTTCGTGTTTGAATCACGTAGTAATGTGGTACCACACTGAAGCAGTCAATTAAACTTGGTTTCGGTCAATATTTTAGAGGATAACAACGGTTACGTCTGGGATAGGTCCGGGATATGCCCGCATCTGGCTCATGATTTTGCCTTCTTCGCATACTTGTTGGCCAGATCCTGGGTTTTTTTCGTGTTTGAATAACGTAGTAATGTGGTAACACACTGAAGCAGTCAATTAAACCTGGTTTCGATCAATATTTCAGAGGATAACACCGGTTAGGTCTGGGTTAGGTCCGGGATATGCCCGCATCTGGCTCATGATTTTGCCTTCTTCGCATACTTGTTTGCCGGATCCTGGGTTTTTTTCGTGTTTGAATCACGTAGTAATGTGGTAACACACTGAAGCTGTCAATTAAACCTGGTTTCGATCAATATTTTAGAGGATAACACCGGTTAGGTCTGGGTTAGGTCTGGGTTATGCCCGCATCTGGCTCATGATTTTGCCTTCTTCGCATACTTGTTTGCCGGATCCTGGGTTTTTTTCGTGTTTGAATCACGTAGTAATGTGGTAACACACTGAAGCTGTCAATTAAACCTGGTTTCGATCAATATTTTAGAGGATAACACCGGTTAGGTCTGGGTTAGGTCTGGGATATGCGCGCATCTGGCTTATACTTTCGCCTTTTTCGCAAACTTGTTGGCCAGATCCTGGGTTTTTTCCGTGTTTGAATCACGTAGTAATGTGGTAACACGCTGAAGCAGTCAATTAAACCTGGTTTCGATCAATATTTTAGAGGATAACACCGGTTAGGTCTGGGATAGGTCCGGGATATGCCCGCATCTGGCTCATGATTTTGCCTTCTTCGCATACTTGTTGGCCAGATCCTGGGTTTTTTTCGTGTTTGAATCACGTAGTAATGTGGTAACACACTGAAGCAGTCAATTAAACCTGGTTTCGATCAATATTTCAGAGGATAACACCGGTTAGGTCTGGGTTAGGTCCGGTATATGCCCGCATCTGGCTCATGATTTTGCCTTCTTCGCATTCTTCTTGGCCAGATCCTGGGTTTTTTTCGTGTTTGAATAACGTAGTAATGTGGTAACACACTGAAGCTGTCAATTAAACCTGGTTTCGATCAATATTTTAGAGGATAACACCGGTTAGGTCTGGGTAAGGTCTGGGTTATGCCCGCATCTGGCTCATGATTTTGCCTTCATCGCATACTTGTTGGCCAGATCCTGGGTTTTTTCCGTGTTTGAATCACGTAGTAATGTGGTAACACACTGAAGCAGTCAATTAAACCTGGTTTCGATCAATATTTTAGAGGATAACACCGGTTAGGTCTGGGTTAGGTCTGGGATTTGCGCGCATCTGGCTTATACCTTCGGCTTTTTCGCAAACTTGTTGGCCAGATCCTGGGTTTTTTCCGTGTTTGAATCACGTAGTAATGTGGTAACACACTGAAGCAGTCAATTAAACCTGGTTTCGATCAATATTTTAGAGGATAACACCGGTTAGGTCTGGGATAGGTCCGGGATATGCCCGCATCTGGCTCATGATATTGCCTTCATCGCATACTTGTTGGCCAGATCCTGGGTTTTTTCCGTGTTTGAATCACGTAGTAATGTGGTAACACACTGAAGCAGTCAATTAAACCTGGTTTCGATCAATATTTCAGAGGATAACACCGGTTAGGTCTGGGTTAGGTCTGGGTTATGCCCGCATCTGGCTCATTATTTTGCCTTCTTCGCATACTTGTTGGCCAGAGCCTGGGTTTTTTTCGTGTTTGAATCACGTAGTAATGTGGTAATACACTGAAGCAGTCAATAAAACCTGGTTTCGATCAATATTTTAGAGGATAACACCGGTTAGGTCTGGGTTAGGTCCGGGATATGCCCGCATCTGGCTCATGATTTTGCCTTCTTCGCATACTTGTTGGCCAGATCCTGGGTTTTTTTCGTGTTTGAATCACGCAGTAATGTGGTAACACACTGAGGCTGTCAATTATACCTGGTTTCGATCAATATTTTAGAGGATAACTCCGATTAGGTCTGGGTTAGGTCTGGGTTATGCCCGCATCTGGCTCATGATTTTGCCTTCTTCGCATACTTGTTGGCCAGATCCTGGGTTTTTTTCGTGTTTGAATAACGTAGTAATGTGGTAATACACTGAAGCAGTCAATTAAACCTGGTTTCGATCAATATTTCAGGGGATAACACCGGTTAGGTCTGGGTTAGGTCTGGGTTATGCCCGCATCTGGCTCATGATTTTGCCTTCTTCGCATACTTGTTGGCCAGATCCTGGGTTTTTTTCGTGTTTGAATCACGTAGTAATGTGGTAATACACTGAAGCAGTCAATTAAACCTGGTTTCGATCAATATTTTAGAGGATAACGCCGGTTAGGTCTGGGTTAGGTCTGGGATATGCGCGCATCTGGCTTATACTTTCGCCTTTTTCGCAAACTTGTTGGCCAGATCCTGGATTTTTTCCGTGTTTGAATCACGTAGTAATGTTGTACCACACTGTGGCAGTCAATTAAACCTGGATTCGGACATTATTTTAGAGGATAACACCGGTTAGGTCTGGGTTAGGTCTGGGTTATGCCCGCATCTGGCTCATGATTTTGCCTTCTTCGCATACTTGTTGGCCAGATCCTGGGTTTTTTTCGTGTTTGAATCACGTAGTAATGTGGTAATACACTGAAGCAGTCAATAAAACCTGGTTTCGATTAATATTTTAGAGGATAACACCGGTTTGGTCTGGGTTAGGTCTGGGTTATGCCCGCATCTGGCTCATGATTTTGCCTTCTTCGCATACTTGTTGGCCAGATCCTGGGTTTTTTTCGTGTTTGAATCACGTAGTAATGTGGTAACACACTGAAGCAGTCACTTAAAGTTGGTTTCGATCAATATTTCAGAGGATAACACCGGTTAGGTCTGGGTTAGGTCTGGGAAATGCGCGGATCTGGCTTATACTTTCGCCTTTTTCGCAAACTTGTTGGCCAGATCCTGGGTTTTTTTCGTGTTTGAATCACGTAGTAATGTGGTAACACACTGAAGCTGTCAATTAAACCTGGTTTCGATCAATATTTCAGAGGATAACACCGGTTAGGTCTGGGTTAGATCTGGGAAATGCGCGCATCTGGCTTATTCTTTCGCCTTCTTCGCATACTTCTTGGCCAGATCCTGGGTTTTTTTCGTGTTTGAATCACGTAGGAATGTGGTAACACACTGGAACAGTCAATAAAACCTGGTTTCGATCAATATTTTAGAGGATAACACCGTTTAGATCTGGGTTAGGTCCGGGATATGCCCGCATCTGGCTCATGATTTTGCCTTTTTCGCAAACTTGTTGGCCAGATCCTGGGTTTTTTCCGTGTTTGAATCACGTAGTAATGTGGTAACACACTGAAGCAGTCAATAAAACCTGGTTTCGATCAATATTTTAGAGGATAACACTGGTTAGGTCTGGGTTAGGTCTGGGATTTGCGCGCATCTGGCTTATACTTTCGCCTTTTTCGCAAACTTGTTGGCCAGAGCCTGGGTATTTTCCGTGTTTGAATCACGCAGTAATGTGGTAATACACTGAAGCAGTCAATAAAACCTGGTTTCGATCAATATTTTAGAGGATAACACCGGTTAGGTCTGGGATAGGTCCGGGATATGCCCGCATCTGGCTTAAACTTTCGCCTTTTTCGCAAACTTGTTGGCCAGATCCTGGGTTTTTTCCGTGTTTGATCACGTAGTAATGTGGTAAAACACTGAAGCAGACAATAAAACCTGGTTTCGATCAATATTTTAGAGGATAACACCGGTTAGGTCTGGGTTAGGTCTGGGTTATGCCCGCATCTGGCTCATGATTCTGCCTACTTCGCATACTTGTTGGCCAGATACTGGGGTTTTTTCGTGTTTGAATCACGTAGTAATGTGGTAACACACTGAAGCAGTCAATTAAACCTGGTTTCGATCAATATTTTAGAGGATAACACCGGTTAGGTCTGGGATAGGTCCGGGATATGCCCGCATCAGGCTTATACTTTCGCCTTTTTCGCAAACTTGTTGGCTAGATCCTGGGTTTTTTTCCGGTTTGAATAACGCAGTAATGTGGTACCACACTGAAGCAGTCAATTAAACCTGGTTTCGATCAATATTTCAGAGGATAACACCGGTTAGGTCTGGGTTAGGTCCGGGATATGCCCGCATCTGGCTCATGATTTTGCCTTCTTCGCATACTTGTTGGCCAGATCCTGGGTTTTTTTCGTGTTTGAATCACGTAGTAATGTGGTACCACACTGAAGCAGTCAATTAAACTTGGTTTCGGTCAATATTTTAGAGGATAACAACGGTTACGTCTGGGATAGGTCCGGGATATGCCCGCATCTGGCTCATGATTTTGCCTTCTTCGCATACTTGTTGGCCAGATCCTGGGTTTTTTTCGTGTTTGAATAACGTAGTAATGTGGTAACACACTGAAGCAGTCAATTAAACCTGGTTTCGATCAATATTTCAGAGGATAACACCGGTTAGGTCTGGGTTAGGTCCGGGATATGCCCGCATCTCGCTCATGATTTTGCCTTCTTCGCATACTTGTTTGCCGGATCCTGGGTTTTTTTCGTGTTTGAACCACGTAGTAATGTGGTAACACACTGAAGCTGTCAATTAAACCTGGTTTCGATCAATATTTTAGAGGATAACACCGGTTAGGTCTGGGTTAGGTCTGGGTTATGCCCGCATCTGGCTCATGATTTTGCCTTCTTCGCATACTTGTTTGCCGGATCCTGGGTTTTTTTCGTGTTTGAATCACGTAGTAATGTGGTAACACACTGAAGCTGTCAATTAAACCTGGTTTCGATCAATATTTTAGAGGATAACACCGGTTAGGTCTGGGTTAGTCTGGGATATGCGCGCATCTGGCTTATACTTTCACCTTTTTCGCAAACTTGTTGGCCAGATCCTGGGTTTTTTCCGTGTTTGAATCACGTAGTAATGTGGTAACACACTGAAGCAGTCAATAAAACCTGGTTTCGATAAATATTTTAGAGGATAACACCGGTTAGGTCTGGGTTAGGTCTGGGAAATGCGCGCATCTGGCTTATATTTTCGCCTTCTTCGCATACTTGTTGGTCAGATCCTGGGTTTTTTTCGTGTTTGAATCACGTAGTAATGTGGTAATACACTGAAGCAGTCAATTAAACCTGGTTTCGATCAATATTTTAGAGGATAACGCCGGTTAGGTCTGGGTTAGGTCTGGGATATGCGCGCATCTGGCTTATACTTTCGCCTTTTTCGCAAACTTGTTGGCCAGATCCTGGATTTTTTCCGTGTTTGGATCACGTAGTAATGTTGTACCACACTGTGGCAGTCAATTAAACCTGGATTCGGACATTATTTTAGAGGATAACACCGGTTAGGTCTGGGTTAGGTCTGGGTTATGCCCGCATCTGGCTCATGATTTTGCCTTCTTCGCATAATTGTTGGCCAGATCCTGGGTTTTTTTCGTGTTTGAATCACGTAGTAATGTGGTAACACACTGAAGCAGTCAATTAAACCTGGTTTCGATCAATATTTCAGAGGATAACACCGGTTAGGTCTGGGTTAGGTCCGGTATATGCCCGCATCTGGCTCATGATTTTGCCTTCTTCGCATTCTTCTTGGCCAGATCCTGGGTTTTTTTCGTGTTTGAATAACGTAGTAATGTGGTAACACACTGAAGCTGTCAATTAAACCTGGTTTCGATCAATATTTTAGAGGATAACACCGGTTAGGTCTGGGTAAGGTCTGGGTTATGCCCGCATCTGGCTCATGATTTTGCCTTCATCGCATACTTGTTGGCCAGATCCTGGGTTTTTTCCGTGTTTGAATCACGTAGTAATGTGGTAACACACTGAAGCAGTCAATTAAACCTGGTTTCGATCAATATTTTAGAGGATAACACCGGTTAGGTCTGGGTTAGGTCTGGGATTTGCGCGCATCTGGCTTATACTTTCGGCTTTTTCGCAAACTTGTTGGCCAGATCCTGGGTTTTTTCCGTGTTTGAATCACGTAGTAATGTGGTAACACACTGAAGCAGTCAATTAAACCTGGTTTCGATCAATATTTTAGAGGATAACACCGGTTAGGTCTGGGATAGGTCCGGGATATGCCCGCATCTGGCTCATGATTTTGCCTTCATCGCATACTTGTTGGCCAGATCCTGGGTTTTTTCCGTGTTTGAATCACGTAGTAATGTGGTGACACACTGAAGCAGTCAATTAAACCTGGTTTCGATCAATATTTCAGAGGATAACACCGGTTAGGTCTGGGTTAGGTCTGGGTTATGCCCGCATCTGGCTCATGATTTTGCCTTCTTCGCATACTTGTTGGCCAGATCCTGGGTTTTTTTCGTGTTTGAATCACGTAGTAATGTGGTAATACACTGAAGCAGTCAATAAAACCTGGTTTCGATCAATATTTTAGAGGATAACACCGGTTAGGTCTGGGTTAGGTCCGGGATATGCCCGCATCTGGCTCATGATTTTGCCTTCTTCGCATACTTGTTGGCCAGATCCTGGGTTTTTTTCGTGTTTGAATCACGCAGTAATGTGATAACACACTGAAGCTGTCAATTATACCTGGTTTCGATCAATATTTTAGAGGATAACTCCGATTAGGTCTGGGTTAGGTCTGGGTTATGCCCGCATCTGGCTCATGATTTTGCCTTCTTCGCATACTTGTTGGCCAGATCCTGGGTTTTTTTCGTGTTTGAATAACGTAGTAATGTGGTAATACACTGAAGCAGTCAATTAAACCTGGTTTCGATCAATATTTCAGGGGATAACACCGGTTAGGTCTGGGTTAGGTCTGGGTTATGCCCGCATCTGGCTCATGATTTTGCCTTCTTCGCATACTTGTTGGCCAGATCCTGGGTTTTTTTCGTGTTTGAATCACGTAGTAATGTGGTAATACACTGAAGCAGTCAATTAAACCTGGTTTCGATCAATATTTTAGAGGATAACGCCGGTTAGGTCTGGGTTAGGTCTGGGATATGCGCGCATCTGGCTTATACTTTCGCCTTTTTCGCAAACTTGTTGGCCAGATCCTGGATTTTTTCCGTGTTTGGATCACGTAGTAATGTTGTACCACACTGTGGCAGTCAATTAAACCTGGATTCGGACATTATTTTAGAGGATAACACCGGTTAGGTCTGGGTTAGGTCTGGGTTATGCCCGCATCTGGCTCATGATTTTGCCTTCTTCGCATAATTGTTGGCCAGATCCTGGGTTTTTTTCGTGTTTGAATCACGTAGTAATGTGGTAACACACTGAAGCAGTCAATTAAACCTGGTTTCGATCAATATTTCAGAGGATAACACCGGTTAGGTCTGGGTTAGGTCCGGTATATGCCCGCATCTGGCTCATGATTTTGCCTTCTTCGCATTCTTCTTGGCCAGATCCTGGGTTTTTTTCGTGTTTGAATAACGTAGTAATGTGGTAACACACTGAAGCTGTCAATTAAACCTGGTTTCGATCAATATTTTAGAGGATAACACCGGTTAGGTCTGGGTAAGGTCTGGGTTATGCCCGCATCTGGCTCATGATTTTGCCTTCATCGCATACTTGTTGGCCAGATCCTGGGTTTTTTCCGTGTTTGAATCACGTAGTAATGTGGTAACACACTGAAGCTGTCAATTATACCTGGTTTCGATCAATATTTTAGAGGATAACTCCGATTAGGTCTGGGTTAGGTCTGGGTTATGCCCGCATCTGGCTCATGATTTTGCCTTCTTCGCATACTTGTTGGCCAGATCCTGGGTTTTTTTTCGTGTTTGAATAACGTAGTAATGTGGTAATACACTGAAGCAGTCAATTAAACCTGGTTTCGATCAATATTTCAGGGGATAACACCGGTTAGGTCTGGGTTAGGTCTGGGTTATGCCCGCATCTGGCTCATGATTTTGCCTTCTTCGCATACTTGTTGGCCAGATCCTGGGTTTTTTTCGTGTTTGAATCACGTAGTAATGTGGTAATACACTGAAGCAGTCAATTAAACCTGGTTTCGATCAATATTTTAGAGGATAACGCCGGTTAGGTCTGGGTTAGGTCTGGGATATGCGCGCATCTGGCTTATACTTTCGCCTTTTTCGCAAACTTGTTGGCCAGATCCTGGATTTTTTCCGTGTTTGAATCACGTAGTAATGTTGTACCACACTGTGGCAGTCAATTAAACCTGGATTCGGACATTATTTTAGAGGATAACACCGGTTAGGTCTGGGTTAGGTCTGGGTTATGCCCGCATCTGGCTCATGATTTTGCCTTCTTCGCATACTTGTTGGCCAGATCCTGGGTTTTTTTCGTGTTTGAATCACGTAGTAATGTGGTAATACACTGAAGCAGTCAATAAAACCTGGTTTCGATTAATATTTTAGAGGATAACACCGGTTTGGTCTGGGTTAGGTCTGGGTAATGCCCGCATCTGGCTCATGATTTTGCCTTCTTCGCATACTTGTTGGCCAGATCCTGGGTTTTTTTCGTGTTTGAATCACGTAGTAATGTGGTAACACACTGAAGCAGTCAATTAAAGTTGGTTTCGATCAATATTGTAGAGGATAACGCCGGTTAGGTCTGGGTTAGGTCTGGGAAATGCGCGCATCTGGCTTATACTTTCGCCTTCTTCGCATACTTGTTGGTCAGATCCTGGGTTTTTTTCGTGTTTGAATCACGTAGGAATGTGGTAACACACTGAAGCAGTCAATTAAACCTGGTTTCGATCAATATTTTAGAGGATAACACCGGTTAGGTCTGGGTTAGGTCCGGGATATGCCCGCATCTGGCTCATGATTTTGCCTTCTTCGCATACTTGTTGGCCAGATCCTGGGTTTTTTTCGTGTTTGAATGACGTAGTAATGTGGCAACACACTGAAGCTGTCAATTAAACCTGGTTTCGATCAATATTTTAGAGGATAACACCGGTTAGGTCTGGGTTAGGTCTGGGTTATGCCCGCATCTGGCTCATGATTTTGCCTTCTTCGCATACTTGTTGGCCAGATCCTGGGTATTTTCCGTGTTTGAATCACATAGTAATGTGGTAACACACTGAAGCAGTCAATTAAACCTGGTTTCGATCAATATTTTAGAGGATAACACCGGTTAGGTCTGGGTTAGGTCTGGGATTTGCGCGCATCTGGCTTATACTTTCGCCTTTTTCGCAAATTTGTTGGCCAGATCCCGGGTTTTTTCCGTGTTTGAATCACGTAGTAATGTGGTAACACACTGAAGCTGTCAATTAAACCTTGTTTCAATCAATATTTCAGAGGATAACACCGGTTAGGTCTGGGTTAGGTCTGGGAAATGCGCGGATCTGGCTTATACTTACGCCTTCTTCGCATGCTTGTTGGTCAGATCCTGGGTTTTTTTCGTGTTTGAATCACGTAGGAATGTGGTAACACACTGAAGCAGTCAATTAAACCTGGTTTCGATCAATATTTTAGAGGATAACACCGGTTAGGTCTGGGTTAGGTCTGGGATATGCGCGCATCTGGCTTATACTTTCGCCTTTTTCGCAAACTTGATGGCTGGATTCTGGGTTTTTTTCGGGTTTGAATAACGCAGTAATGTGGTACCACACTGAAGCAGTCAATTAAACCTGGTTTCGATCAATATTTTAGAGGATAACACCGGTTGGGTCTGGAATAGGTCCGGGATATGCCCGCATCTGGCTCATGATTTTGCCTTCTTCGCATACTTGTTGGCCAGATCCTGGGTTTTTTTCGTGGTTGAATCACGTAGTAATGTGGTAACACACTGAAGCAGTCAATTAAACCTGGTGTCGATCAATATTTTAGAGGATAACACCGGTTAGGTCTGGGTTAGGTCTGGGATTTGCGCGCATCTGGCTTATACTTTCGCCTTTTTCGCAAACTTGTTGGCCAGATCCTGGGTATTTTCCGTGTTTGAATCACGTAGTAATGTGGTAATACACTGAAGCGGTCAATTAAACCAGGTTTCGATCAATATTTTAGAGGATAACACCGGTTAGGTCTGGGTTAGGTCTGGGATATGCGCGCATCTGGCTTATACTTTCGCCTTCTTCGCATACTTCTTGGCCAGATCCTGGGTTTTTTTCGTGTTTGAATCACGTAGGAATGTGGTAACACACTGAAGCAGTCAATTAAACCTGGTTTCGATCAATATTTTAGAGGATAACACCGGTTAGGTCTGGGTTAGGTCCCGGATATGCCCGCATCTGGCCCATGATTTTGCCTTCTTCGCATACTTGTTGGCCAGATCCTGGGTTTTTGTCGTGTTTGAATCACGTAGTAATGTGGTAACACACTGAAGCTGTCAATTAAACCTGGTTTCGATCAATATTTTAGAGGATAACACCGGTTAGGTCTGGGTTGGGTCTGGGTTATGCCCGCATCTGGCTCATGATTTTGCCTTCTTCGCATACTTGTTGGCCAGATCCTGGGTTTTTTTCGTGTTTGAATCACGTAGTAATGTGGTAATACACTGAAGCAGTCAATTAAACCTGGTTTCGATCAATATTTTAGAGGATAACACCGGTTAGGTCTGGGTTAGGTCTGGGTTATGCCCGCATCTGGCTCATGATTTTGCCTTCTTCGCATACTTGTTGGCCAGATCCTGGGTTTTTTTCGTGTTTGAATCACGTAGTAATGTGGTAACACACTGAAGCAGTCAATTAAACCTGGTTTCGATCAATATTTTAGAGGATAACACCGGTTAGGTCTGGGTTAGGTCTGGGTTATGCCCGCATCTGGCTCATGATTTTGCCTTCATCGCATACTTGTTGGCCAGAACCTGGGTTTTTTCCATGTTTGAATCACGTAGTAATGTGGTAACACACTGAAGCAGTCAATTAAACCTGGTTTCGATCAATATTTCAGAGGATAGCACCGGTTAGGTCTGGGTTAGGTCCGGGATATGCCCGTATCTGGCTCATGATTTTGCCTTCTTCGCATACTTGTTTGCCGGATCCTGGGTTTTTTTCGTGTTTGAATCACGTAGTAATGCGGTAACAAACTGAAGCAGTCAATAAAACCTGGTTTCGATCAATATTTTAGAGGATAACACCGGTTAGGTCTGGGTTCGGTCCGGGATATGCCCGCATCTGGCTCATGATTTTGCCTTCTTCGCATACTTGTTGGCCAGATCCTGGGTTTTTTCCGTGTTTGAATCACGTAGTAATGTGGTAACACACTGAAGCTGTCAATTAAACCTGGTTTCGATCAATATTTTAGAGGATAACACCGGTTAGGTCTGGGTTTGGTCTGGATTATGCCCGCATCTGGCTCATGATTTTGCCTTCTTCGCATACTTGTTGGCCAGATCTTGGGTTTTTTTCGTGTTTGAATCACGTAGTAATGTGGTAACACACTGAAGCAGTCAATTAAACCTGGTTTCGATCAATATTTTAGAGGATAACACCGGTTAGGTCTGGGTTAGGTCTGGGTTATGCCCGCATCTGGCTCATGATTTTGCCTTCATCGCATACTTGTTGGCCAGAACCTGGGTTTTTTTCGTGTTTGAATCACGTAGTAATGTGGTAACACACTGAAGCAGTCAATTAAACCTGGTTTCGATCAATATTTTAGAGGATAACACCGGTTAGGTCTGGGTTAGGTCTGGGTTATGCCCGCATCTGGCTCATGATTTTGCCTTCTTCGCATACTTGTTGGCCAGATCCTGGGTTTTTTTCGTGTTTAAATCACGTAGTAATGTGGTAACACACTGAAGCTGTCAATTAAACCTGGTTTCGATCAATATTTTAGAGTATAACACCGGTTAGGTCTGTGTTAGGTCTGGGATATGCGCGCATCTGGCTTATACTTTCACCTTTTTCGCAAACTTGTTGGCCAGATCCTGGGTTTTTTCCGTGTTTGATCACGTAGTAATGTGGTACCACACTGAAGCAGTCAATAAAACCTGGTTTCGATCAATATTTTAGAGGATAACACCGGTTAGGTCTGGGTTAGGTCTGGGATTTGCGCGCATCTGGCTTATACTTTCGCCTTTTTCGCAAACTTGTTGGCCAGATCCTGGGTATTTTCCGTGTTTGAATCACGTAGTAATGTGGTAACACACTGAAGCAGTCAATTAAACCTGGTTTCTATCAATATTTTAGAGGATAACACCGGTTAGGTCTGGGTTAGGTCAGGGATATGCCCGCATCTGGCTCATGATTTTGCCTTCTTCGCATACTTGTTGTCCAGATCTTGGGTTTTTTTCGTGTTTGAATCACGTAGTAATGTGGTAACACACTGAAGCAGTCAATTAAACCTGGTTTCTATCAATATTTTAGAGGATAACACCGGTTAGGTCTGGGTTAGGTCCGGGATATGCCCGCATCTGGCTCATGATTTTGCCTTCTTCGCATACTTGTTGGCCAGATCCTGGGTTTTTTTCGTGATTGAATCACGTAGTAATGTGGTAACACACTGAAGCTGTCAATTAAACCTGGTTTCGATCAATATTTTAGAGGATAACACCGGTTAGGTCTGGGTTACGTCTGGGAAATGCGCGCATCTGGCTTATTCTTTCGCCTTCTTCGCAAACTTCTTGACCAGATCCTGGGTTTTTTTCGTGTTTGAATCACGTAGGAATGTGGTAACACACTGAAGCAGTCAATTAAACCTGGTTTCGATCAATATTTTAGAGGATAACACCGGTTAGGTCTGGGTTAGGACTGGGATATGCGCGCAACTGGCTTATACTTTCACCTTTTTCGCAAACTTGTTGGCCAGATCCTGGGTTTTTTTCGTGTTTGAATCACGTAGGAATGTGGTAACACACTGAAGCAGTCAATTAAACCTGGTTTCTATCAATATTTTAGAGGATAACACCGGTTAGGACTGGGTTAGGTCCGGGATATGCCCGCATCTGGCTCATGATTTTGCCTTCTTCGCATACTTGTTGGCCAGATCCTGGGTTTTTTTCGTGTTTGAATCACGTAGTAATGTGGTAACACACTGAAGCAGTCAATTAAACTTGGTTTCGATCAATATTTTAGAGGATAACACCGGTTAGGTCTGGGTTAGGTCTGGGATATGCGCGCATCTGGCATATACTTTCACCTTTTTCGCTAACTTGTTGGCCAGATCCTGGGTGTTTTCCGTGTTTGAATCACGTAGTAATGTGGTAACACACTGAAGCAGTCAATTAAACCTGGTTTCGATCAATATTTCAGAGGATAACACCGGTTAGGTCTGGGTTAGGTCTGGGATATGCGCGCGTCTGGCTTATACTTTCGCCTTTTTCGCAAACTTGTTGGCCAGATCCTGGATTTTTTCCGTGTTTGAATCACGTAGTAATGTTGTACCACACTGAGGCAGTCAATTAAACCTGGATTCGGACATAATTTTAGAGGATAACACCGGTTAGGTCTGGGTTAGGTCCGGGATATGCCCGCATCTGGCTCATGATTTTGCCTTCTTCGCATTCTTGTTGGCCAGATCCTGGGTTTTTTTCGTGTTTGAATCACGTAGTAATGTGGTAACACACTGAAGCTGTCAATTAAACCTGGTTTCGATCAATATTTTAGAGGATAACACCGGTTAGGTCTGGGTTAGGTCTGGGATATGCGCGCAACTGGCTTATACTTTCACCTTTTTCGCAAACTTGTTGGCCAGATCCTGGGTTTTTTTTCGTGTTTGAATCACGTAGGAATGTGGTAACACACTGAAGCAGTCAATTAAACCTGGTTTCTATCAATATTTTAGAGGATAACACCGGTTAGGACTGGGTTAGGTCCGGGATATGCCCGCATCTGGCTCATGATTTTGCCTTCTTCGCATACTTGTTGGCCAGATCCTGGGTTTTTTTCGTGTTTGAATCACGTAGTAATGTGGTAACACACTGAAGCTGTCAATTAAACCTGGTGTCGATCAATATTTTAGAGGATAACACCGGTTAGGTCTGGGTTAGGTCTGGGATATGCGCGCATCTGGCATATACTTTCACCTTTTTCGCAAACTTGTTGGCCAGATCCTGGGTGTTTTCCGTGTTTGAATCACGTAGTAATGTGGTAACACACTGAAGCAGTCAATTAAACCTGGTTTCGATCAATATTTCAGAGGATAACACCGGTTAGGTCTGGGTTAGGTCTGGGTTATTCCCGCATCTGGCTCATGATTTTGCCTTCTTCGCAAACTTGTTGGCCAGATCCTGGGTGTTTTCCGTGTTTGAATCACGTAGTAATGTGGTAACACACTGAAGCAGTCAATTAAACCTGGTTTCGATCAATATTTCAGAGGATAACACCGGTTAGGTCTGGGTTAGGTCTGGGTTATGCCCGCATCTGGCTCATGATTTTGTCTTCTTCGCATACTTGTTGGCCAGATCCTGGGTTTTTTCCGTGTCTGAATCACGTAGTAATGTGGTAACACACTGAAGCTGTCAATTAAACCTGGTTTCGATCAATATTTTAGAGGATAACACCGGTTAGGTCTGGGATAGGTCCGGGATATGCCCGCATCTGGCTCATGAATTTGCCTTCTTCGCATACTTGTTGGCCAGATCCTGGGTTTTTTTCGTGTTTGAATCACTTAGTAATGTGGTAACACACTGAAGCAGTCAATTAAACCTGGTTTCGATCAATATTTCAGAGGATAACACCGGTTAGGTCTGGGTTAGGTCCGGGATATGCCCGCATCTGGCTCATGATTTTGCCTTCTTCGCATACTTGTTGGCCAGATCCTGGGTTTTTTTCGTGTTTGAATCACGTAGTAATGTGGTAACACACTGAAGCAGTCAATTAAACCTGGTTTCGATCAATATTTTAGAGGATAACACCGGTTAAGTCTGTGTTAGGTCTGGGTTATGCCCGCATCTTGCTCATGATTTTGCCTTCTTCGCATACTTGTTGGCCAGATCCTGGGTTTTTTTCGTGTTTGAATCACGTAGTAATGTGGTAACACACTGAAGCAGTCAATAAAACCTGGTTTCGATCAATATTGTAGAGGATAACACCGGTTAGGTCTGGGTTAGGTCTGGGATATGCGCGCATCTGGCATATACTTTCACCTTTTTCGCTAACTTGTTGGCCAGATCCTGGGTGTTTTCCGTGTTTGAATCACGTAGTAATGTGGTAACACACTGAAGCAGTCAATTAAACCTGGTTTCGATCAATATTTCAGAGGATAACACCGGTTAGGTCTGGGTTAGGTCTGGGATATGCGCGCGTCTGGCTTATACTTTCGCCTTTTTCGCAAACTTGTTGGCCAGATCCTGGATTTTTTCCGTGTTTGAATCACGTAGTAATGTTGTACCACACTGAGGCAGTCAATTAAACCTGGATTCGGACATAATTTTAGAGGATAACACCGGTTAGGTCTGGGTTAGGTCCGGGATATGCCCGCATCTGGCTCATGATTTTGCCTTCTTCGCATACTTGTTGGCCAGATCCTGGGTTTTTTTCGTGTTTGAATCACGTAGTAATGTGGTAACACACTGAAGCTGTCAATTAAACCTGGTTTCGATCAATATTTTAGAGGATAACACCGGTTAGGTCTGGGTTAGGTCTGGGTTATGCCCGCATCTGGCTCATGATATTGCCTTCTTCGCATACTTGTTGGCCAGATCCTGGGTTTTTTTCGTGTTTGAATCACGTAGTAATGTGGTAATACACTGAAGCAGTCAATTAAACCTGGTTTCGATCAATATTTTAGAGGATAACACCGGTTAGGTCTGGGTTAGGTCTGGGATTTGCGCGCATCTGGCTTATACTTTCGCCTTTTTCGCAAACTTGTTGGCCAGATCCTGGGTATTTTCCGTGTTTGAATCACGTAGTAATGTGGTAACACACTGAAGCAGTCAATTAAACCTGGTTTCTATCAATATTTTAGAGGATAACACCGGTTAGGTCTGGGTTAGGTCCGGGATATGCCCGCATCTGGCTCATGATTTTGCCTTCTTCGCATACTTGTTGTCCAGATCTTGGGTTTTTTTCGTGTTTGAATCACGTAGTAATGTGGTAACACACTGAAGCAGTCAATTAAACCTGGTTTCTATCAATATTTTAGAGGATAACACCGGTTAGGTCTGGGTTAGGTCCGGGATATGCCCGCATCTGGCTCATGATTTTGCCTTCTTCGCATACTTGTTGGCCAGATCCTGGGTTTTTTTCGTGATTGAATCACGTAGTAATGTGGTAACACACTGAAGCTGTCAATTAAACCTGGTTTCGATCAATATTTTAGAGGATAACACCGGTTAGGTCTGGGTTACGTCTGGGAAATGCGCGCATCTGGCTTATTCTTTCGCCTTCTTCGCAAACTTCTTGACCAGATCCTGGGTTTTTTTCGTGTTTGAATCACGTAGGAATGTGGTAACACACTGAAGCAGTCAATTAAACCTGGTTTCGATCAATATTTTAGAGGATAACACCGGTTAGGTCTGGGTTAGGACTGGGATATGCGCGCAACTGGCTTATACTTTCACCTTTTTCGCAAACTTGTTGGCCAGATCCTGGGTTTTTTTCGTGTTTGAATCACGTAGGAATGTGGTAACACACTGAAGCAGTCAATTAAACCTGGTTTCTATCAATATTTTAGAGGATAACACCGGTTAGGACTGGGTTAGGTCCGGGATATGCCCGCATCTGGCTCATGATTTTGCCTTCTTCGCATACTTGTTGGCCAGATCCTGGGTTTTTTTCGTGTTTGAATCACGTAGTAATGTGGTAACACACTGAAGCAGTCAATTAAACCTGGTTTCGATCAATATTTTAGAGGATAACACCGGTTAGGTCTGGGTTAGGTCTGGGATATGCGCGCATCTGGCATATACTTTCACCTTTTTCGCTAACTTGTTGGCCAGATCCTGGGTGTTTTCCGTGTTTGAATCACGTAGTAATGTGGTAACACACTGAAGCAGTCAATTAAACCTGGTTTCGATCAATATTTCAGAGGATAACACCGGTTAGGTCTGGGTTAGGTCTGGGATATGCGCGCGTCTGGCTTATACTTTCGCCTTTTTCGCAAACTTGTTGGCCAGATCCTGGATTTTTTCCGTGTTTGAATCACGTAGTAATGTTGTACCACACTGAGGCAGTCAATTAAACCTGGATTCGGACATAATTTTAGAGGATAACACCGGTTAGGTCTGGGTTAGGTCCGGGATATGCCCGCATCTGGCTCATGATTTTGCCTTCTTCGCATACTTGTTGGCCAGATCCTGGGTTTTTTTCGTGTTTGAATCACGTAGTAATGTGGTAGCACACTGAAGCTGTCAATTAAACCTGGTTTCGATCAATATTTTAGAGGATAACACCGGTTAGGTCTGGGTTAGGTCTGGGTTATGCCCGCATCTGGCTCATGATATTGCCTTCTTCGCATACTTGTTGGCCAGATCCTGGGGTTTTTTCGTGTTTGAATCACGTAGTAATGTGGTAATACACTGAAGCAGTCAATTAAACCTGGTTTCGATCAATATTTTAGAGGATAACACCGGTTAGGTCTGGGTTAGGTCTGGGTTATGCCCGCATCTGGCTCATGATTTTGCCTTCTTCGCATACTTGTTGGCCAGATCCTGGGTTTTTTTCGTGTTTGAATCACGTAGTAATGTGGTAACACACTGAAGCAGTCAATTAAACCTGGTTTCGATCAATATTTCAGAGGATAACACCGGTTAGGTCTGGGTTAGGTCTGGGAAATGCGCGCATCTGGCTTATACTTTCGCCTTTTTCGCAAACTTGTTGGCCAGATCGTGGGTATTTTCCGTGTTTGAATCACGTAGTAATGTGGTAACACACTGAAGCAGTCAATTAAACCTGGTTTCGATCAATATTTTAGAGGATAACACCGGTTATGTCTGGGTTAGGTCCGGGATATGCCCGCATCTGGCTCATGATTTTGCCTTCTTCGCATACTTGTTGGCCAGATCCTGGGTTTTTTTCGTGTTTGAATCACGTAGTAATGTGGTAACACACTGAAGCTGTCAATTAAACCTGGTTTCGATCAATATTTTAGAGGATAACACCGGTTAGGTCTGGGTTAGGTCTGGGATATGCGCGCCACTGGCTTATACTTTCACCTTTTTCGCAAACTTGTTGGCCAGATCCTGGGTTTTTTTCGTGTTTGAATCACGTAGGAATGTGGTAACACACTGAAGCAGTCAATTAAACCTGGTTTCTATCAATATTTTAGAGGATAACACCGGTTAGGACTGGGTTAGGTCCGGGATATGCCCGCATCTGGCTCATGATTTTGCCTTCTTCGCATACTTGTTGGCCAGATCCTGGGTTTTTTTCGTGTTTGAATCACGTAGTAATGTGGTAACACACTGAAGCTGTCAATTAAACCTGGTTTCGATCAATATTTTAGAGGATAACACCGGTTAGGTCTGGGTTAGGTCTGGGATATGCGCGCATCTGGCATATACTTTCACCTTTTTCGCAAACTTGTTGGCCAGATCCTGGGTGTTTTCCGTGTTTGAATCACGTAGTAATGTGGTAACACACTGAAGCAGTCAATTAAACCTGGTTTCGATCAATATTTCAGAGGATAACACCGGTTAGGTCTGGGTTAGGTCTGGGTTATGCCCGCATCTGGCTCATGATTTTGCCTTCTTCGCAAACTTGTTGGCCAGATCCTGGGTGTTTTCCGTGTTTGAATCACGTAGTAATGTGGTAACACACTGAAGCAGTCAATTAAACCTGGTTTCGATCAATATTTCAGAGGATAACACCGGTTAGGTCTGGGTTAGGTCTGGGTTATGCCCGCATCTGGCTCATGATTTTGTCTTCTTCGCATACTTGTTGGCCAGATCCTGGGTTTTTTCCGTGTTTGAATCACGTAGTAATGTGGTAACACTCTGAAGCTGTCAATTAAACCTGGTTTCGATCAATATTTTAGAGGATAACACCGGTTAGGTCTGGGATAGGTCCGGGATATGCCCGCATCTGGCTCATGAATTTGCCTTCTTCGCATACTTGTTGGCCAGATCCTGGGTTTTTTTCGTGTTTGAATCACTTAGTAATGTGGTAACACACTGAAGCAGTCAATTAAACCTGGTTTCGATCAATATTTCAGAGGATAACACCGGTTAGGTCTGGGTTAGGTCCGGGATATGCCCGCATCTGGCTCATGATTTTGCCTTCTTCGCATACTTGTTGGCCAGATCCTGGGTTTTTTTCGTGTTTGAATCACGTAGTAATGTGGTAACACACTGAAGCAGTCAATTAAACCTGGTTTCGATCAATATTTTAGAGGATAACACCGGTTAAGTCTGTGTTAGGTCTGGGTTATGCCCGCATCTTGCTCATGATTTTGCCTTCTTCGCATACTTGTTGGCCAGATCCTGGGTTTTTTTCGTGTTTGAATCACGTAGTAATGTGGTAACACACTGAAGCAGTCAATAAAACCTGGTTTCGATCAATATTTTAGAGGATAACACCGGTTAGGTCTGGGTTAGGTCTGGGATATGCGCGCATCTGGCATATACTTTCACCTTTTTCGCTAACTTGTTGGCCAGATCCTGGGTGTTTTCCGTGTTTGAATCACGTAGTAATGTGGTAACACACTGAAGCAGTCAATTAAACCTGGTTTCGATCAATATTTCAGAGGATAACACCGGTTAGGTCTGGGTTAGGTCTGGGATATGCGCGCGTCTGGCTTATACTTTCGCCTTTTTCGCAAACTTGTTGGCCAGATCCTGGATTTTTTCCGTGTTTGAATCACGTAGTAATGTTGTACCACACTGAGGCAGTCAATTAAACCTGGATTCGGACATAATTTTAGAGGATAACACCGGTTAGGTCTGGGTTAGGTCCGGGATATGCCCGCATCTGGCTCATGATTTTGCCTTCTTCGCATACTTGTTGGCCAGATCCTGGGTTTTTTTCGTGTTTGAATCACGTAGTAATGTGGTAACACACTGAAGCTGTCAATTAAACCTGGTTTCGATCAATATTTTAGAGGATAACACCGGTTAGGTCTGGGTTAGGTCTGGGTTATGCCCGCATCTGGCTCATGATATTGCCTTCTTCGCATACTTGTTGGCCAGATCCTGGGTTTTTTTCGTGTTTGAATCACGTAGTAATGTGGTAATACACTGAAGCAGTCAATTAAACCTGGTTTCGATCAATATTTTAGAGGATAACACCGGTTAGGTCTGGGTTAGGTCTGGGTTATGCCCGCATCTGGCTCATGATTTTGCCTTCTTCGCATACTTGTTGGCCAGATCCTGGGTTTTTTTCGTGTTTGAATCACGTAGTAATGTGGTAACACACTGAAGCAGTCAATTAAACCTGGTTTCGATCAATATTTCAGAGGATTACACCGGTTAGGTCTGGGTTAGGTCTGGGAAATGCGCGCATCTGGCTTATACTTTCGCCTTTTTCGCAAACTTGTTGGCCAGATCGTGGGTATTTTCCGTGTTTGAATCACGTAGTAATGTGGTAACACACTGAAGCAGTCAATTAAACCTGGTTTTGATCAATATTTTAGAGGATAACACCGGTTAGGTCTGGGTTAGGTCCGGGATATGCCCGCATCTGGCTCATGATTTTGCCTTCTTCGCATACTTGTTGGCCAGATCCTGGGTTTTTTTCGTGTTTGAATCACGTAGTAATGTGGTAACACACTGAAGCTGTCAATTAAACCTGGTTTCGATCAATATTTTAGAGGATAACACCGGTTAGGTCTGGGTTAGGTCTGGGATATGCGCGCAACTGGCTTATACTTTCACCTTTTTCGCAAACTTGTTGGCCAGATCCTGGGTTTTTTTCGTGTTTGAATCACGTAGGAATGTGGTAACACACTGAAGCAGTCAATTAAACCTGGTTTCTATCAATATTTTAGAGGATAACACCGGTTAGGACTGGGTTAGGTCCGGGATATGCCCGCATCTGGCTCATGATTTTGCCTTCTTCGCATACTTGTTGGCCAGATCCTGGGTTTTTTTCGTGTTTGAATCACGTAGTAATGTGGTAACACACTGAAGCTGTCAATTAAACCTGGTTTCGATCAATATTTTAGAGGATAACACCGGTTAGGTCTGGGTTAGGTCTGGGATATGCGCGCATCTGGCATATACTTTCACCTTTTTCGCAAACTTGTTGGCCAGATCCTGGGTGTTTTCCGTGTTTGAATCACGTAGTAATGTGGTAACACACTGAAGCAGTCAATTAAACCTGGTTTCGATCAATATTTCAGAGGATAACACCGGTTAGGTCTGGGTTAGGTCTGGGTTATGCCCGCATCTGGCTCATGATTTTGCCTTCTTCGCAAACTTGTTGGCCAGATCCTGGGTGTTTTCCGTGTTTGAATCACGTAGTAATGTGGTAACACACTGAAGCAGTCAATTAAACCTGGTTTCGATCAATATTTCAGAGGATAACACCGGTTAGGTCTGGGTTAGGTCTGGGTTATGCCCGCATCTGGCTCATGATTTTGTCTTCTTCGCATACTTGTTGGCCAGATCCTGGGTTTTTTCCGTGTTTGAATCACGTAGTAATGTGGTAACACACTGAAGCTGTCAATTAAACCTGGTTTCGATCAATATTTTAGAGGATAACACCGGTTAGGTCTGGGATAGGTCCGGGATATGCCCGCATCTGGCTCATGAATTTGCCTTCTTCGCATACTTGTTGGCCAGATCCTGGGTTTTTTTCGTGTTTGAATCACTTAGTAATGTGGTAACACACTGAAGCAGTCAATTAAAACTGGTTTCGATCAATATTTCAGGGGATAACTCCGGTTAGGTCTGGGTTAGGTCCGGGATATGCCCGCATCTGGCTCATGATTTTGCCTTCTTCGCATACTTGTTGGCCAGATCCTGGGTTTTTTTCGTGTTTGAATCACGTAGTAATGTGGTAACACACTGAAGCAGTCAATTAAACCTGGTTTCGATCAATATTTTAGAGGATAACACCGGTTAAGTCTGTGTTAGGTCTGGGTTATGCCCGCATCTTGCTCATGATTTTGCCTTCTTCGCATACTTGTTGGCCAGATCCTGGGTTTTTTTCGTGTTTGAATCACGTAGTAATGTGGTAACACACTGAAGCAGTCAATAAAACCTGGTTTCGATCAATATTTTAGAGGATAACACCGGTTAGGTCTGGGTTGGGTCCAGGATATGCCCGCATCTGGCTCATGATTTTGCCTTCTTCGCAAACTTGTTGGCCAGATCCTGGGTATTTTACGTGTTTGAAACACATAGTAATGTGGTAACACACTGAAGCAGTCAATTAAACCTGGTTTCGATCAATATTTTAGAGGATAACACCGGTTAGGTCTGGGTTAGGTCTGGGATTTGCGCGCATCTGGCTTATACTTTCACCTTTTTCGCAAACTTGTTGGCCAGATCCCGGGTATTTTCCGTGTTTGAATCACGTAGTAATGTGGTAACACACTGAAGCAGTCAATTAAACCTGGTTTCAATCAATATTTCAGAGGATAACACCGGTTAGGTCTGGGTTAGGTCTGGGAAATGCGCGGATCTGGCTTATACTTACGCCTTCTTCGCATGCTTGTTGGTCAGATCCTGGGTTTTTTTCGTGTTTGAATCACGTAGGAATGTGGTAACACACTGAAGCAGTCAATTAAACCTGGTTTCGATCAATATTTTAGAGGATAACACCGGTTAGGTCTGGGTTAGGTCTGGGATATGCGCGCATCTGGCTTATACTTTCGCCTTTTTCGCAAACTTGATGGCTAGATTCTGGGTTTTTTTCGGGTTTGAATAACGCAGTAATGTGGTACCACACTGAAGCAGTCAATTAAACCTGGTTTCGATCAATATTTTAGAGGATAACACCGGTTGGGTCTGGGATAGGTCCGGGATATGCCCGCATCTGGCTCATGATTTTGCCTTCTTCGCATACTTGTTGGCCAGATCCTGTGTTTTTTTCGTGGTTGAATCACGTAGTAATGTGGTAACACACTGAAGCAGTCAATTAAAGCTGGTTTCGATCAATATTTTAGAGGATAACACCGGTTAGGTCTGGGATAGGTCCGGGATATGCCCGCATCTAGCTCATGATTTTGCCTTCTTCGCATACTTGTTGGCCAGATCCTGGGGTTTCTTAGTGTTTGAATCACGTAGTAATGTGGTAACACACTGAAGCAGTCAATTAAACCTGGTTTCGATCAATATTTTAGAGGATAACACCGGTTAGGTCTGGGATAGGTCCGGGATATGCCCGCATCTGGCTCATGATTTTGCCTTCTTCGCATACTTGATGGCTAGATCCTGGGTTCTTTTCGGGTTTGAATAACGCAGTAATGTGGTACCACACTGAAGCAGTCAATTAAACCTGGTTTCGATCAATATTTTAGAGGATAACGCCGGTTAGGTCTGGGTTAGGTCTGGGAAATGCGCGCATCTGGCTTATACTTTCGCCTTCTTCGCATACTTGTTGGTCAGATCCTGGGTTTTTTTCGTGTTTAAATCACGTAGGAATGTGGTAACACACTGAAGCAGTCAATTAAACCTGGTTTCGATCAATATTTTAGAGGATAACACCGGTTAGGTCTGGGTTAGGTCCGGGATATGCCCGCATCTGGCTTATACTTTCGCCTTTTTCGCAAACTTGATGGCTAGATCCTGGGTTCATTTCGGGTTTGAATAACGCAGTAATGTGGTACCACACTGAAGCAGTCAATTAAACCTGGTTTCGATCAATATTTTAGAGGATAACGCCGGTTAGGTCTGGGTTAGGTCTGGGAAATGCGCGCATCTGGCTTATACTTTCGCCTTCTTCGCATACTTGTTGGTCAGATCCTGGGTTTTTTTCGTGTTTAAATCACGTAGGAATGTGGTAACACACTGAAGCAGTCAATTAAACCTGGTTTCGATCAATATCTTAGAGGATAACACCGGTTAGGTCTGGGTTAGGTCTGGGATATGCGCGCATCTGGCTTATACTTTCGCCTTTTTCGCAAACTTGTTGGCCAGATCCTGGATTTTTTCCGTGTTTGAATCACGTAGTAATGTTGTACCACACTGAGGCAGTCAATTAAACCTGGATTCGGACATTATTTTAGAGGATAACACCGGTTAGGTCTGGGTTAGGTCTGGGTTATGCCCGCATCTGGCTCATGATTTTGCCTTCTTCGCATACTTGTTGGCCAGATCCTGGGTTTTTTTCGTGTTTGAATCATGTAGTAATGTGGTAACACACAGAAGCAGTCAATTAAACCTGGTTTCGATCAATATTTTAGAGGATAACACCGGTTAGGTCTGGGTTAGGTCTGGGTTATGCCCGCATCTGGCTCATGATTTTGCCTTCTTCGCATACTTGTTGCCCAGATCCTGGGTTTTTTTCGTGTTTGAATCACGTAGTAATGTGGTAATACACTGAAGCAGTCAATTAAACCTGGTTTCGATCAATATTTTAGAGGATAACACCGGTTAGGTCTGGGTTAGGTCTGGGTTATGCCCGCATCTGGCTCATGATTTTGCCTTCTTCGCATACTTGTTGGCCAGATCCTGGGTTTTTTTCGTGTTTGAATCACGTAGTAATGTGGTAACACACTGAAGCAGTCAATTAAACCTGGTTTCGATCAATATTTTAGAGGATAACACCGGTTAGGTCTGGGTTAGGTCTGGGTTATGCCCGCATCTGGCTCATGATTTTGCCTTCTTCGCATACTTGTTGGCCAGATCCTGGGTTTTTTTCGTGTTTGAATCACGTAGTAATGTGGTAACACACTGAAGCAGTCAATTAAACCTGGTTTCGATCAATATTTTAGAGGATAACACCGGTTAGGTCTGGGTTAGGTCTGGGTTATGCCCGCATCTGGCTCATGATTTTGCCTTCTTCGCATACTTGTTGGCCAGATCCTGGGTTTTTTTCGTGTTTGAATCACGTAGTAATGTGGTAACACACTGAAGCAGTCAATTAAACCTGGCTTCGATCAATATTTCAGAGGATAACACCGGTTAGGTCTGGATTAGGTCTGGGTTATGCCCGCATCTGGCTCATGATTTTGCCTTCTTCGCATACTTGTTGGCCAGATCCTGGGTTTTTTTCGTGTTTGAATCATGTAGTAATGTGGTGACACACTGAAGCAGTCAATTAAACCTGGTTTCGATCAATATTTTAGAGGATAACACCGGTTAGGTCTGGGTTAGGTCTGGGTTATGCCCGCATCTGGCTCATGATTTTGCCTTCTTCGCATACGTGTTGGCCACGTGTTGACGATAAAACTGTAAGATATAGGATGAATTAAGTTCCATGTCCCTAAAATTTTCCAAATCATAGATTTAAAAATGATTTAGATATTTAGATGATTTTAGTGTGGGTATTTATACAAGTATGTAAATCTCTATTTATGCATAACATGTTACCCCTAAATGGGCAAGTTAATGAATTATATAGATGTTAATTGTATAATAATAACCCTTTGTTCCTCATAAAAATTCATAACTGAATTGCTATCATTCTAAAAAAATCCATCCCAAAATATATTGTCAAAACTAGTAATAAATTATTTGAACAAGGTGATAACAGATTTGAAATATTTAATAAAATTTAAATACCAGAGATTGATAGTATTAATAAAAGATAATATTAATACTATTTTGACACTGTTATTTGATTTTAATATTAATTATAGATACTTTGATTATTGATTTATTAAAACATAAAGTTAATGAAGTCCCAGTAGATTATAAATATTTTAAGGAGCATGAATTAGCATAGAATTTCATAAAAAATTTGATGAGTGATAGAAGTAACTTGAATAATCTGAATTTTGTAGCTTTTACTATATCTTTGGATATGGAATCACAGATTCATTTTATTAATAAAAATAGAGATAGTACTGATGATTTACTCAGGCTCGTTAAAGTAAGTGGGCCAAGTGGGAAGAATATTAAGATAGATGGATAGATATTGGTAAAAGTATTCTTCTTGTCCTTATATAGGAAATCTTTAATATTACAAATAAACTCTTTCTGTAAAATCTTGAACTTATCATTATAATTTATAGAATTAAAGTCAACGCATCTAATAATGAAAGTGAACTGAAGTATTTTATAGACTTGTCAAGAACGTTTTTTGGTATATTCCTAGCAAACGACCCGTTCAACGATCGGGATGAGTTATACGTAATTCGATTCGTCTAATTCAGTATATTATTTCATTAGTATATGCATTTCATTATCTGCGGAAATTCGGTATTTTTACAAAGTAACTAAGTATTTTAAATATATTCTGACAGGTTCACAGGTGGAAACAAGTGACTGTCGTTACCTGTGTTCAAAATGCCAGCTAGTAAAATGCTAATTTGTTAACAATAACATTTGTTGAATGAAATTTCTGCTATTTCTGCAAATATCTCATTGAATAAATCACCATCTTTCTATTATATATACATTTACTAAATACATAATGGCTCAGGTATCCAATGAAGTTACTCTTATTGGAAATATAAAATATTGATAGTATTATATGTTAGAAAAAAGTGGTGTCTTCAATTTAATTCATGTAAGCATCAGTAATGAGATCTTGAAAATTGACGCTGTGATTAATTTTCAAATGGCCTCTGTGCCATTATTTCTACAACAAAATGTTGATTCATCAGTCTCTATCCACTCTACCCTTCCACAATTGCTGCGCAGTATTTTTATTTAATGTTAGTTATATAATATATCACGACATTGCTCATAATTATATGTTAGCATATATGGTAATTTTAAAACAATATCTGTAACTGAGTTTGTTTTTAGAAAACCACGTTCTTTGCTTTTCAAATATCTTTATATAATGCAATGGCTTTTAAAAACTAAGGGTATAAACATCTCACCGTAAACCGTAAATAGTTTACATTTTAAAGATCCAGAAACAGGCGCTCATACGAATAAAACAGAAACTACGTGGAAGCATAGTAAACACTTTTTGCCTGAATATTGTCGGTTAGCATTTGCAGTTCCACACGTTTTTTAATATGTTTTTCTAACATATAATACAAAATAATAAATATTATATTTTCTATTTTCAGCAAAAAAGATAATTTCATTGGGTACTTAAGCCATTACGTGTTTTATAAACCTTCCAAGCAAGGAAAGGATGATTTATTTAATCAGTTCTTAAAAGAAATTTCAGAAATTTCATTTGATGATGATTGATTCTGTAAAAAATCAAAATATACCAGACTTAGATGATAATGAAATTTAATAATAAAAACAAGTTAAACCAACGTACTGCGTGCAATAGTAATTTACTATATATTGTAAACACTGTCAGCGGCGGGGAGACATTTTTTACTGTTGCTGCATGTACTGTCTACATACCTGGTTTTAATACTGTCCACCTGACCGACTCGTGGAAGTTCTATGCCTAAAAAAATGATTTTTATGCATCATACAAATTCTTCTACAAATTCCCATTTGACAATGTAGAATAGATCCAATTAGATAAATTATTTATAATTTTTAAAATGAACATAGCAACGATTTAATGTTAATCATTACATTACCAATCTTTCCAGATATTAGTTTAAAACCATCACCAACTTTAATATCAACCGGGTTTTGTAGATTTTTGGATTCATAAAAGTACTCATCTGTGTTTATTATGTGATCTGAGCAACCACTATCTAGTAGCCATTTAATATTTCTACTTCTTCTATTTTGCTACTTTTCATTACTTCAACCTTGAATGAATTGTAATTTCTACTGTCATCTAGACTCGAATTTCCAGCCACTTTTCTATCGTGTCTATTTTGTATATGTTTGAAAAGGTTGCCTTTTGTAATAATTATTAAAGTTTTCTGGGCAGTAACGTTGGATGTGCCCTGACTTATTACACTGACTTAACATACCGCTTCAGTAGTCGTTGCACTGCTATGCTGATTATCCTTTGAATTGAGATACTTGTTCTGATTGCGTTGTACGTGTCGAAACCTATGACCTCTAGGATTTTTAGTTAAATTTGAACTAAAAGTGCGAGTGTAATTTCTGCTGTACTCAAAGTAGTAACTCTTACCGTTTCTCTTTTGATACTCTAACAGTAATTTAGATTTTACATACTCAACTGTTTTCTCCTTCGTTGGCAGTGCATCAATAATATCAACAATACGTGAGAAGTTAACGTTAATAACAGATAATTCAATTTATCCTCTTCATTCACAGTCTCACCAGTATTTTTGAGCCTATTTATATGCGTTTCAAATTCGTTAAAGAAGTCACTTGGATTTTCACCTTCTTTCATTTTTAATTCTAACAATCTTCTTTTACACAATAGCTTTACTGCACTGTTTTTAACTAGATAAATTTCGTCAAGCTTTGCAATCATATTTTTCGCAGTCGTTTCTGATATTATTAATTCTAACTGAGTGTTTGAAATACTGTTTACGATGTAACTTTTTGCTTTAATTCCCTTTTTTATTCCAATCTTCGACTCTTATTTCAGCCGGTCTTTCATCATGTAGAATAACCTCGTTACAGTCTTTCATTTCTAAAAATAAATTTAGCCTGAATTTCCAGTTCCATAAAATATTTGTAACATGAAATCGTCCTTTTTTTCACTTGCGTGCTTCTATCTTAGGTTATCTTCCTTTCACAACTAAATTTCTTTTCTTTACTGTTAACGAACAAACCACGGACCTCTGCTACCATGTTAAAATACTGTTTATATTATTTATTATAATGAATCTTGTTACAAAACAAACACACTTATTTTCCATTGTGAAAAGAAAACTTAAAAACTAAAAGAACATTCCTCGACGTGTGCTTCTCTCACAAACACACACACAAACACACACTCCTAAACACTAAAGAAACTAACGAATTTTAAGTCATATTTCTAACAATAACAGTAACAGTTTATAAAAAAATAACGAATTTCCACAGATGCATAGAAATGCATATCAATAATGTACTGAATTAGGCGAATCGAATAATGTATAACTCACCCCGATCCGTGAACGGGCCGTTTGCTAGGAATATAATTAATGTTCCATAACTTTTCAACAAAGTCTAAAATTTTTCCCAAGGGTTTTTGAATACCTATACACTGTATAGATATCCTGTTTCCTTCAACCGAACGACACGTGTCCCTAAAAAATATATTTATAAAGTAAGTCGGTCAAGTAGGAAGAATATTCAGATATTTAAGAATATGAATATATTGGTAAAAATATCCATTCCTCTTACCTTTATGTCCTGTGTATTGGATAATATAGATTTACATACTTTTACCGCTGAATTCGAAATTCTGAACTAAACATAGGTACAGGACTCGTCAAAACCGTTTTTCATTCTTTTTATAGTTTTATCTGTTTTCCAAAAAACAACCAATTAAATTAAGTTGCAAGAATGCAAAAGCGATAAAACTTACAGAGGCTTTAAATGTTTACTTAAGACTTTGCCTTTTGTAAAAACCGGCGATATTGACTGTGTGTGTGTGTGTGTGTGTGTGTGTGTGTAAATCGTCGTACGTTCGTGCCCGGTGCAGTAAAACACGTGCATCGATCTAGGTTACGTACGTTCCTCACGTGCCACTTTCTCAATCTATACTTTTAAATAAAAATTTTCGATGAGGTGCATTTGTAGCTATTACGTGTAGCATCATGAGCAAACTCTTAGAAAATCACTCCTACTCCTCGTTTGGACAGAATTTTTACTTTCATGATTTTAGCGAAAAGTCGTTTTCCTGCTCGGGGAACACATATGTACAGGGTGTTCGGCCACCCCTGGGAAAAATTTTAATGGGGGATTCTAGATGCCAAAATACGAAAATACAGACGAAAATCAAGAATACCAATTTGTTGATAGAGGCTACGTTAAAAAGTTATTAACAATTAAACTAAAAAATTTCAAATCGTCCTGGAAAAATTGTTATCGGTTGCGGGGGTCAATTACAATCATTTTTGGTGAATACACATACCTCCGAAATCTTACCCACTTTCGAGATAAAAGTTCGAGAATGTGTGAAATTTGTTCGATGGAAAAGAAAAATTTCAAATCGTTTTGGAAAAATTATCTTCGGTTGCGGGGGTTACTTACAACCATTTTGGGTGAATCGTCATACCCCCCTAATCATGCGCATTTTCGAGAAAGAAATTCAGTACGGGCGGAACTCCCCCTCAGGGGCTGCCAGCCTTTCAGCTGCAGTACGGGCTTAACGAACCCGGGGTACCCGAGTCATACACACACCGTAAGCCTCCTGTTGGTCGTCACAACGACCCATTCACAATTCCCTATTGGTTTTGTGAATGGTACGTGACGGCAGGAGGAACGGGGGTCTTGGCTTAACCGCCTGGGCCACGAGTATGGCGACTCTATAAAATCGCCCTCCAATCCTAAGCTATGGTGCGCGGCGATGGGATGCATGGTTGGGGGAGAAGGCCCAATCCCAAGCGACCACCTCCGGGGAACCTGCCGAACCCCCGGAGTATTAGGCTTACCCGGGTAAGGCGGCTCTGCCCGGGTGGACCTTTATTTCCGACCATCTCGTGGGACTATTATGGACACAGAAAACAAAATGGGGATGGGGCGGGTTTTGTCGGTTGGGGAGGACGGAGACGGGGTTGGGGTTAGGGTGGCGGCGCTCGCGCCCCACTCAGCGCCAGGTCCGGCTTCGTGGAGGGTGGAGGAGGACGACGAGACGGCGTCGGTCTCGTCCTTCTCCTCCAGCACGAGCCACATAGGCTCTAAGAGGAAGAGGACGGGGCAGGCCGTCGTCGAGGTGGGCGGGGCGATGAGCCCGTCGGTGAGGCTGAGTTGCCTCAGGGACGAGGTGACCGAGGAGATATCGGAGAGGATCTCCTCGTCCCTGAGGCGGGTGGAGAAAGTCGCCGCTGCCTGCGCCTTTAAGGGGCAGAAAAGCGGTGGCGCGGAGGCCCTGAAGGCCGCGGCGGAGGAAATGAGGGAGGCGGCGCGGGAGCTCAGAGGGCGGAACGCCCGTCTGCAGCTCCTGTTGGAGGAGGAGCGACAGGGGAGGAGGAGGGCAGAGGCGCTGTGGAACAGCGCGGCCCTCCCTCCCATCCTCCCTCCTCCTCCATCGCCGCGTCCCTCGGCGGAGGTAAATAAGCGGGGTGCGGCGGCAGTGGTGCGGGGCACCGCGGGCCCCTCCACCCGCACTCCGCCCGTGAAGAAGTCCCCGTCCTCCTCAGAAGACGATCTTCTGAGGAGGATTGGGGACATGATTGATGGCAAGCTGGCCGCCTTCCGGGAGGAGCTCCTCGCCGGAAGAGCGGTCAGCAGGAAGGCGGTGCCTCCCCGACCTGTTCCGGTACAGTCGGGGAAGGCAAAGAAGGGCGGAGTGAAGGCTCCGCCCAGCGTTGCGGCACCAGGGCCCCGGGTCGCGACCCCCAAGGGGGGTGGTGTACCCGTGGTCGCGTCCTCCACGGCACCCTCCCAAGGGGGGGTGGCGTGGAGTGAGGTGGTGGGGCGGAAGGCGAAGCGGGCGGCGAGGAAGGCCTCGCAACCGCAGCCTCCGCCTCCGCCGCCGGCGGCCAAGGTAAAGGCCGCGAAGGTCGGGAAGGCACGACCAGGTCGTCCCCCAAAAACGGCAGCGGTGACGCTGACCGTTGCGCAGGGGGGCGACCTGACCCTCGCGGAGGCGATGCGGCTCGCCAGGGAGAATATCTCCCTGGAAGAGCTGGGCATCGCCTCCGTGAGGGCGAAGAGGGCCGTGACCGGGGGTCTCTTGCTGGAGATCCCCGGTGCAGAAGGCGGCGCGAAGGCGGATCGTCTCGCCCAGAGGCTCCGGGAGCAGCTGGGCGAGCGAGGTGTCCGGGTCGCCCGGCCCACGAAGCGCACGGAGATGCGCGTTTGTGGGCTGGACGACTCGGTCAGCGCACAGGATGTGTCCCGTGCCCTTGCGAGGGCGGGGGACTGTCCTGTGGAGGACCTGCGGATCGGAGAGATCCGCAGGTCGCCCTCCGGCCTCGGGTCGGTGTGGGCCCGGTGCCCCCTCTCCGCCGCCCGTAAGGTGGCGGAATCCGGGAGGGTGTTGGTGGGGTGGGTTTCGGCGCGAGTGGAAATCCTCGCGCCGCGCCCGCTCCAGTGTCACCGCTGCCTCGAATTGGGGCACGTGAGGCAGTGGTGCACCTCGCCGGTGGACCGCAGCGGTCAGTGTTACCGCTGCGGTGCCAAAGAGCACCGTGCGAGCCAGTGCTCGGCGGCCCCCCACTGCCCGCTGTGTGCGGACATGGGGAGGCCAGCCGATCACAGGGTGGGGAGCAAGAAGTGCTCCCCCCCCCCCTCCCGGAAGGAGAGGAAGAGGCGGGCTGCACCGGCTCCGGTGCCGAGGGCGGTGGCATCGTCCTCCATGGAGGTGGACGGTGCTACGGGGACGGACGGCCGGGAGGAGGCTGGCGCGGCCATTAATTAATGCCGCCCCGCCTCCTCCTCCAGGCCAACCTCAACCACTGCCGCGCGGCACAGGACTTGATGTCCCAAGTCCTCGCGGAGTGGGGGGTTGGCCTGGCGGTCGCCGCCGAGCCGTACCGCGTCCCTGATCACCCTCATTGGGTGGGCGACGCGGACGGCTTGGTGGCGACGGTATGGGGAGGGGGCGACGGGTCCCCACCGTTCTCCTTGTTGGAGCGCGGTCGGGGATTCGTCGCCGTGGACTGGGGGGGAGTCGCTGTGGTGGGGTGCTACATTTCGCCCCGTAGCGGTCACGCTGCGTTCGAGCTGTACTTGGCCGAGGTCGCGGCATGCGTGCAGCGCTACGCGGCCCGGCCGGTGCTGGTCCTGGGGGATTTTAATGCCAAGTCGGTGGCTTGGGGATCCCCCAGGACCTCCGTTCGCGGCGGGATCCTGGGCGATTGGGCGGCGGAGCTCGACCTCCGGGTATTGAACCTGGGGTCGGAGCACACATGCGTGCGGCGATATGGGGGGTCCATCGTGGATGTTGGATTCGCGACCCCCAACGCCGTGCGCATGGTGTCGGGTTGGCACGTGGTCGCGGGGGCAGAGACACTCTCCGATCACCGGTACATCCGGATGGAGGTCTCTGCCGCCGTGAGTGCATCCCGACACGGCCGCCTGCGTGGCACCCCACCACGCCGCTGGGCGCTTCGGCGCCTGGACAAGGACGCCCTGATGGCAGCTGCCCTCGCTGCAACTTGGCCGCAGGGAGCGGCCGAGTTGCCGAGCATAGAGGAGGAGGTCGCCCGGCTCGGAGCATTGGTCGCGGGTATTTGCAACGCGGCGATGCCTCGGGTCGGGCGGGCTTCTCCTCGCCGGGCGGTGTACTGGTGGTCGGACGCGATCGCGGAGTTGCGAGACGCGACTGTCCGCGCCCGACGCCAGTGCACCCGCGCGCGCCGTCGTCAACGTACAGGCGACGGCGTGGCGCGAGCGAGGGCAGCTGATGACCTGTATGGAGCATACCGCGTGGCGCGGGTTGCTCTGCAGGTCGCCATCAAACGGGCCAAGACCCGGGCATGGAAGGAGCTCCTCCAGACCCTTGATGACGATCCATGGGGGCGCCCATATAAGGTGGTGCTGAATAAGCTCCGCCCGTGGGCGCCCCCCGTTACCGAGGGTCTTGACCCCCGGCTGCTGGAGGACGTGGTCAATACACTCTTCCCAATTGGGGAGAGGGGACCGCGTCCTCCGGCGGCGGCGGCTGTCCCAGTGGAGTGGACGGCCGAGCTGGGGGTCACGCAGGAGGAGCTGGCAGCGGCCATCAGACGGCTCGGGGTTCGTAACACGGCCCCGGGTCCGGATGGTGTGCCCGGCCGGGTTTGGGTCTTGACCCAGGGCGTCCTTGGGGCCGACCTCAGGCGGTTGTTCGACCGCTGCCTGAGGGACGGGCGATTCCCCCCCAGTTGGAAGGTGGCGAGGATGGTCCTCCTCCGGAAGGAGGGTCGGCCCGCGGAGTCTCCCTCCGCATACCGGCCCATTTGTCTCCTCGACGAGGTGGGCAAGCTCTTCGAGCGGGTGATTGCTGCCCGCCTCGTCGAGCACCTGTCGCGGGGTGATCCCGGTCTGGCCGACTGCCAGTTCGGTTTCCGGGGGGGCCGATCGACTATCGACGCGATAGGTCGTGTGAGGGCCCTCTCGGGGGCGGCCGTCTCCCGGGGAGGGGTGGCATTGGCTATATCCTTGGATATTGCTAATGCCTTTAACACCCTCCCCTGGGAAGAGATAAGGAGGGGACTCGAATATCATCGGGTCCCCTCTTGTCTCAGGGCGGTCGTCGGGGATTATCTCCGCGGCAGGTGGATCGAGTATCCGGGCCGGGATGGTGATATGCGGAGGGAGGTGTACTGCGGTGTTCCGCAGGGGTCGGTCCTCGGGCCACTCCTGTGGAACATCGCGTACGACTCGGTGTTGCGGGCCGGCCTCCCCGACGGCGTCAGCACGGTGTGTTATGTGGATGACACACTGGTGCTGGCCGTCGGGGCGCACTGGGGGAGGGCCATGCGTCGCGCGGAGGAGGGGTCGCAACGCGTCGTCAACCGGATCAGGGGGATGGGGTTGACGGTGGCGGTCCATAAGACCGAGGTGATTGCGTTTCATTCACCTCGGCAGGATCCGCCACCCCCTCTGATCCGGGTGGGTGGGGCTGACATCGAGGTGAAGCCCCAGATCAGGTATCTAGGGCTGATCCTCGATAGCCACTGGCGCTTCGAGGAGCATTTCCGCTGCCTGGTCCCCCGGTTGGAAAGGATGGTTGCGGCTCTGGGCCGGATCCTGCCCAACCTGGGGGGCCCGGCGGGCCGAGTTCGTCGCCTCTATGTGGCAATGGTCCAGTCGGTGGCCCTATACGGGGCCCCCGTCTGGGCGGACGACCTGGCTGCCTCCCGGCGCGGCATGACTATGCTGCGTCGGGTGCAGAGGCGCATGGCGCTCAGGGTCGTCCGCGGGTATCGGACCGTGTCACATGAGGCGGCGACGGTTCTAGCGGGGATGCCGCCCATGGACCTGCTCGCGCGGTCGCACGCGGTGATGTACCGGCACCGCGTCGACCGTCGCGCGGGGGTGGGGGCGGTCCCGGGCGGGCAGGAACCTGCTTGGAGCGATTTGAAGCGCCAGGCCCGGCAGTCCGTGTTGCTCGCGTGGCAGGAGCGGCTGGCTCTGCCAACCGCGGGGCACCGGACTGTCGGGGCGGTTCGGCCACTCCTGAAGGAGTGGCTGGACAGAGGCCATGGCAGCCTCACCTACCGGATGGCACAGGTATTTTCCGGGCATGGCAGCTTCGGAAGATACCTGTGCCGGATAGGGAAGGAGCCGACGGCGCGTTGCTGCCACTGCGACGCTGAGCAGGACACGGCGGATCATACCCTGGAGGTATGCCCCGCGTGGGAGGGGGAGCGCCGTGTCCTGGTCGGCGTCGTCGGGCGGGATGTCTCGCTGCCGGGCGTGGTGCGCGCCATGCTCGGCAGCGAGGAGAAGTGGAGGGCCGTGGCCTCCTTCTGCGAGAACGTAATGTTGCAGAAGGAGGCCGCGGGGAGGGAGCGCGAGCTTCAGCGGCGTGCTGAAGCGCGCGCTCGTGCGGTGGCCCGAGGTCGTCGCCCGGTCGCGAGGCGTCGCGGGCGGCCGCCTCGGCGTGGCGGATGACCTAGGCTGGGAGGGGGGTCCTGAGGGGACCCTCCTCCCGCCAGGCGGCGCCGGGTCGGACCGGTTGGGGGTAGGAGTGCCTCCCCCTACCGGTCCGACGCAAGGGGAGGCACCCTCGGCGGTCTGGTGCGGCCATGAACGCCCGGCCGCCGAGGGGTGGAAACGGGGTCGCGGGCGGTTGCGAGTTGGGGCTCGCAGCCGCCACTAAACGCGGCCCCGGGACGGATAGCGGCGGGATGGAGTGGCCCCGTCCCGCCGCTATGAGGCAGTGTGTCTACTGGGGGGACCGATTGTCCCCCCGGGGGATGGGCGCGAAAGCGCGGGCACGGGGAGGATACCGGAAGAATGCTTCGAGCGATTCCCGGTATCCTCCCAAAGCGTGCCGAAGGGTCACCGTGGGGTTTTTAGTGGGTAGGTCCCGCGCCTGACGTTGTACGGGCGCGGGGAATCCCACACGCCCCTCCCAACTCTCCCCAAGGAGGTGGGAGGGAGCCTTTCGAAGATTTTCCCCACGACAAAAAAAAAAAAAAAAAAAAAAAAAACTGCACGGTTCCCTACATACAGGGTGTTCGGCCATCCATGGGAAAAATTTTAATGGGGGATTCTAGAGGTAAAAATAAGACGAAAATCAAGAATACCAATTTGTTGATGGAGGCACTGTTAAAAAGTTATTAATGTTTAAAGTTCCGCTCGTACTGAATTTTTTTCTCGAAAATGCGCAAGATTTCGGGGGTATGTCTATACATAAAAAATGATTGTCACCGACCCTCGCAACAGAAAATAATTTTTCACAGAACGATTTGAAATCTTTCTTTTTCATCGAAAAATAAAGGCACCCGATTAGATTTTCGGTAAGGAATTTTTTTCTCGAAAGTGCGTAGGATTTCGGGGGTATGCGTAATGACCAAAAATGATTGTAATTGACCCCTGTAACCGAAAATAATTTTTTTAGAACGATTTGAAAAATTTGTTTTTCGCCGAAAAATATCAACACATACTCGAATTTTTTTCTCGAAACTGAGTAGGATTCCGAATATATGTCTACTCACTAAAAATGCTTGTAATTGAACTCCGCAGCCGAAAATAATTTTTCTGGAACGATTTGAAATTTTTGAATCAAATTGTTAATAACTTTTTAACGAAGCCTCCATCAACAAACTGATATTCTTGATTTTCGTCTTAGTTTGGCCTCTAGAATATCCTATTAAAATGTTTCTCAGGGCTGGCCGAACACCCTCTATACTACTATGATTACTAGATCCTGGGTTTTTTTCGGGTTTGAATCACGTAGTAATGTGGTACCACACAGAAACAGTCCACTAAACCTGGATTCGGACAGTATTTTGGAGGATAACACTGGTTAGGCTTGGGTTTCGTCTGGGTTATGTCCGCACCTGGCTCATGACTTTGCCTTCTTCGCATACTTGTTGGCCAGATCCTGGGTTTTTTTCGTGTTTGAATCACGTAGTAATGTGGTAACACACTGAAGCTGTCAATTAAACCTAGTTTCGATCAATATTTCAGAGGATAACACCGGTTAGGTCTGGGTTAGGTCTGGGAAATGCGCGCATCTGGCTTATACTTTCGCCTTTTTCGCAAACTTGTTGGCCAGATCCTGGGTATTTTCCGTGTTTGAATCACGTAGTAATGTGGTAACACACTGAAGCAGTCAATTAAACCTGGTTTCGATCAATATTTTAGAGGATAACACCGGTTAGGTCTGGGTTAGGTCCGGGATATGCCCGCATCTGGCTCATGATTTTGCCTTCTTCGCATACTTGTTGGCCAGATCCTGGGTTTTTTTCGTGTTTGAATCACGTAGTAATGTGGTAACACACTGAAGCTGTCAATTAAACCTGGTTTCGATCAATATTTCAGAGGATAACACCGGTTAGGTCTGGGTTAGGTCTGGGTTATGCCCGCATCTGGCTCATGATTTTGCCTTCTTCGCATACTTGTTGGCCAGATCTTGGGTTTTTTTCGTGTTTGAATCACGTAGTAATGTGGTAACACACTGAAGCAGTCAATTAAACCTGGTTTCGATCAATATTTTAGAGGATAACACCGGTTAGGTCTGGCTTAGGTCTGGGTTATGCCCGCATCTGGCTCATGATTTTGCCTTCATCGCATACTTGTTGGTCAGATCCTGGGTTTTTTCCGTGTTTGATCACGTAGTAATGTGGTAATACACTGAAGCGGTCAATTGAACCAGGTTTCGATCAATATTTTAGAGGATAACACCGGTTAGGTCTGGGTTAGGTCTGGGATTTGCGCGCATCTGGCTTATACTTTCGCCTTTTTCGCAAACTTGTTGGCCAGATCCTGGGTATTTTCCGTGTTTGAATCACGTAGTAATGTGGTAATACACTGAAGCGGTCAATTAAACCAGGTTTCGATCAATATTTTAGAGGATAACACCGGTTAGGTCTGGGTTAGGTCTGGGATATGCGCGCATCTGGCTTATACTTTCGCCTTCTTCGCATACTTCTTGGCCAGATCCTGGGTTTTTTTCGTGTTTGAATCACGTAGGAATGTGGTAACACACTGAAGCAGTCAATTAAACCTGGTTTCGATCAATTTTTTAGAGGATAACACCGGTTAGGTCTGGGTTAGGTCCCGGATATGCCCGCATCTGGCCCATGATTTTGCCTTCTTCGCATACTTGTTGGCCAGATCCTGGGTTTTTGTCGTGTTTGAATCACGTAGTAATGTGGTAACACACTGAAGCTGTCAATTAAACCTGGTTTCGATCAATATTTTAGAGGATAACACCGGTTAGGTCTGGGTTAGGTCTGGGTTATGCCCGCATCTGGCTCATGATTTTGCCTTCTTCGCATACTTGTTGGCCAGATCCTGGGTTTTTTTCGTGTTTGAATCACGTAGTAATGTGGTAACACACTGAAGCTGTCAATTAAACCTGGTTTCGATCAATATTTTAGAGGATAACACCGGTTAGGTCTGGGTTAGGTCTGGGATATGCGCGCATCTGGCTAATACTTTCACCTTTTTCGCAAACTTGTTGGCCAGATCCTGGGTTTTTTTCGTGTTTGAATCACGTAGGAATGTGGTAACACACTGAAGAAGTCAATTAAACCTGGTTTCTATCAATATTTTAGAGGATAACACCGGTTAGGACTGGGTTAGGTCCGGGATATGCCCGCATCTGGCTCATGATTTTGCCTTCTTCGCATACTTGTTGGCCAGATCCTGGGTTTTTTTCGTGTTTGAATCACGTAGTAATGTTGTAACACACTGAAGCAGTCAATTAAACATGGTTTCGATCAATATTTCAGAGGATAACACCGGTTAGGTCTGGGTTAGGTCTGGGATATGCGCGCATCTGGCTTATACTTTCGCCTTTTTCGCAAACTTGTTGGCCAGATCCTGGGTATTTTCCGTGTTTGAAACACGTAGTAATGTGGTAACACACTGAAGCAGTCAATTAAACCTGGTTTCGATCAATATTTCAGAGGATAACACCGGTTAGGTCTGGGTTAGGTCTGGGAAATGCGCGCATCTGGCTCATGATTTTGCCTTCTTCGCATACTTGTTGGCCAGATCCTGGGTTTTTTTCGTGTTTGAAACACGTAGTAATGTGGTAACACACTGAAGCAGTCAATTAAACCTGGTTTCGATCAATATTTCAGAGGATAACACCGGTTAGGTCTGGGTTAGGTCTGGGAAATGCGCGCATCTGGCTTATACTTTCGCCTTTTTCGCAAACTTTTTGGCCAGATCCTTGGTTTTTTCCGTGTTTGAATCACGTAGTAATGTGGTAACACACTGAAGCAGTCAATTAAACCTGGTTACGATCAATATTTTAGAGGATAACACCGGTTAGGTCTGGGTTAGGTCTGGGTTATGCCCGCATCTGGCTCATGATTTTGCCTTCTTCGCATACTTCTTGGCCAGATCCTGGGTATTTTCCGTGTTTGAATCACGTAGTAATGTTGTACCACACTGAGGCAGTCAATTAAACCTCGATTCGGACAGTATTTTGGAGGATAACACCGGTTAGGTCTGGGATAGGTCCGGGATATGCCCGCATCTGGCTCATGATTTTGCCTTCTTCGCATACTTGTTGGCCAGATCCTGGGTTTTTTTAGTGATTGAATCACGTAGTAATATGGTAACACACTGAAGCAGTCAATTGAACCTGGTTTCGATCAATATTTCAGAGGATAACACCGGTTAGGTCTGGGTTAGGTCTGGGAAATGCGCGCATCTGGCTTATACTTTCGCCTTTTTCGCAAACTTGTTGGCCAGATCCTGGGTATTTTCCGTGTTTGAATCACGTAGTAATGTTGTACCACACTGAGGCAGTCAATTAAACCTGGATTCGGACAGTATTTTGGAGGATAACACCGGTTAGGTCTGGGTTAGGTCTGGGTTATGCCCGCATCTGGCTCACGATTTTGCCTTCTTCGCATACTTGTTGGCCAGATCCTGGGTTTTTTTAGTGATTGAATCACGTAGTAATATGGTAACACACTGAAGCAGTCAATTGAACCTGGTTTCGATCAATATTTCAGAGGATAACACCGGTTAGGTCTGGGTTAGGTCTGGGTTATGCCCGCATCTGGCTCATGATTTTGCCTTCTTCGCATACTTGTTGGCCAGATCCTGGGTTTTTTTCGTGTTTCAATCACGTAGTAATGTAGTAACACAGTGAGGGAGTCAATTAAACCTGGTTTCGATCAATATTTCAGAGGATAACACCGGTTAGGTCTGGGTTAGGTCTGGGATATGCGCGCATCTGGCTTATACTTTCGCCTTTTTCGCAAACTTGTTGGCCAGATCCTGGGTATTTTCCGTGTTTGAAACACGTAGTAATGTGGTAACACACTGAAGCAGTCAATGGAACCTGGTTTCGATCAATATTTTAGAGGATAACGCCGGTTAGGTCTCGGTTAGGTCTGGGTTATGCCCGCATCTGGCTCATGATTTTGCCTTCTTCGCATACTTGTTGGCCAGATCCTGGGTTTTTACCGTGTTTGAATCACGTAGTAATGTGGTAACACACTGAAGCAGTCAATTAAACCTGGTTTCGATCAATATTTTAGAGGATAACACCGGTTAGGTCTGGGATAGGTCCGGGATATGCCCGCATCTGGCTCATGATTTTGCCTTCTTCGCATACTTGTTGGCCAGATCCTGGGTTTTTTTCGTGTTTGAAACACGTAGTAATGTGGTATCACACTGAAGCAGTCAATTAAACCTGGTTTCGATCAATATTTCAGAGGATAACACCGGTTAGGTCTGGGTTAGGTCTGGGAAATGCGCGCATCTGGCTTATACTTTCGCCTTTTTCGCAAACTTTTTGGCCAGATCCTTGGTTTTTTCCGTGTTTGAATCACGTAGTAATGTGGTAACACACTGAAGCAGTCAATTAAACCTGGTTACGATCAATATTTTAGAGGATAACACCGGTTAGGTCTGGGTTAGGTCTGGGTTATGCCCGCATCTGGCTCATGATTTTGCCTTCTTCGCATACTTGTTGGCCAGATCCTGGGTATTTTCCGTGTTTGAATCACGTAGTAATGTGGTAACACACTGAAGCAGTCAATTAAACCTGGTTACGATCAATATTTTAGAGGATAACACCGGTTAGGTCTGGGTTAGGTCTGGGTTATGCCCGCATCTGGCTCATGATTTTGCCTTCTTCGCATACTTCTTGGCCAGATCCTGGGTATTTTCCGTGTTTGAATCACGTAGTAATGTTGTACCACACTGAGGCAGTCAATTAAACCTGGATTCGGACAGTATTTTAGAGGATAACACCGGTTAGGTCTGGGTTAGGTCTGGGTTATGCCCGCATCTGGCTCATGATTTTGCCTTCTTCGCATACTTGTTGGCCAGATCCTGGGTTTTTTCCGTGTTTGAATCACGTAGTAATGTTGTACCACACTGAGGCAGTCAATTAAACCTGGATTCGGACAGTATTTTGGAGTATAACACCGGTTTGGTCTGGGTTAGGTCTGGGTTATGCCCGCATCTGGCTCATGATTTTGCCTTCTTCGCATACTTGTTGGCCAGATCCTGGGTTTTTTTAGTGTTTGAATCACGTAGTAATGTGGTAACACACTGAAGCAGTCAATGGAACCTGGTTTCGATCAATATTTTGGAGGATAACGCCGGTTAGGTCTCGGTTAGGTCTGGGTTATGCCCACATCTGGCTCATGATTTTGCCTTCTTCGCATACTTGTTGGCCAGATCCTGGGTTTTTACCGTGTATGAATCACGTAGTAATGTGGTAACACACTGAAGCAGTCAATTAAACCTGGTTTCGATCAATATTTTAGAGGATAGCACCGGTTAGGTCTGGGATAGGTCCGGGATATGCCCGCATCTGGCTCATGATTTTGCCTTCTTCGCATACTTGTTGGCCAGATCCTGGGTTTTTTTCGGGTTTGAATAACGCAGTAATGTGGTACCACACTGAAGCAGTCAATTAAACCTGGTTTCGATCAATATTTTAGAGGATAACGCCGGTTAGGTCTGGGTTAGGTCTGGGTTATGCCCGCATCTGGCTCATGATTTTGCCTTCTTCGCATACTTGTTGGCCAGATCCTGGGTTTTTTTCGGGTTTGAATAACGCAGTAATGTGGTACCACACTGAAGCAGTCAATTAAACCTGGTTTCGATCAATATTTTAGAGGATAACGCCGGTTAGGTCTGGGTTAGGTCTGGGTTATGCCCGCATCTGGCTCATGATTTTGCCTTCTTCGCATACTTGTTGGCCAGATCCTGGATTTTTTCCGTGTTTGAATCACGTAGTAATGTGGTAACACACTGAAGCTGTCAATTAAACCTGGTTTCGATCAATATTTTAGAGGATAACACCGGATAGGTCTGGGTTAGGTCTGGGTTATGCCCGCATCTGGCTCATGATTTTGCCTTCTTCGCATACTTGTTGGCCAGATCCTGGGTTTTTTCCGTGTTTGAATCACGTAGTAATGTGGTAACACACTGAAGCAGTCAATTAAACCTGGTTTCGATCAATATTTCAGAGGATAACACCGGTTAGGTCTGGGTTAGGTCTGGGAAATGCGCGCAACTGGCTTATACTTTCGCCTTTTTCGCAAACTTGTTGGCCAGATCCTGGGTATTTTCCGTGTTTGAAGCACGTAGTAATGTTGTACCACACTGAGGCAGTCAATTAAACCTGGATTCGGACAGTATTTTGGAGGATAACACCGGTTAGGTCTGGGTTAGGTCTGGGTTATGCCCGCATCTGGCTCACGATTTTGCCTTCATCGCATACTTGTTGGCCAGATCCTGGGTTTTTTTAGTGATTGAATCACATAGTAATGTGGTAACACACTGAAGCAGTCAATTGAACCTGGTTTCGATCAATATTTCAGAGGATAACACCGGTTAGGTCTGGGTTAGGTCTGGGTTATGCCCGCATCTGGCTCATGATTTTGCCTTCTTCGCATACTTGTTGGCCAGATCCTGGGTTTTTTTAGTGTTTGAATCATGTAGTAATGTGGTAACACACTGACGCAGTCAATTAAACCTGGTTCCGATCAATATTTTAGAGGATAACACCGGTTAGGTCTGGGTTAGGTCTGGGTTATGCCCGCATCTGGCTCATGATTTTGCCTTCTTCGCATACTTGTTGGCCAGATCCTGGGTTTTTTCCGTGTTTGAATCACGTAGTAATGTTGTACCACACTGAGGCAGTCAATTAAACCTGGATTCGGACAGTATTTTGGAGGATAACACCGGTTAGGTCTAGGTTAGGTCTGGGTTATGCCCGCATCTGGCTCATGATTTTGCCTTCTTCGCATACTTGTTGGCCAGATCCTGGGTTTTTTTAGTGTTTGAATCATGTAGTAATGTGGTAACACACTGAAGCAGTCAATTAAACCTGGTTTCGATCAATATTTTAGAGGATAGCACCGGTTAGGTCTGGGTTAGGTCTGGGATATGCGCGCATCTGGCTTATACTTTCGCCTTTTTCGCAAACTTGTTGGCCAGATCCTGGGTATTTTCCGTGTTTGAAACACGTAGTAATGTGGTAACACACTGAAGCAGTCAATTGAACCTGGTTTCGATCAATATTTTAGAGGATAACGCCGGTTAGGTCTCGGTTAGGTCTGGGTTATGCCCGCATCTGGCTCATGATTTTGCCTTCTTCGCATACTTGTTGGCCAGATCCTGGGTTTTTTTCGTGTTTGAATCACGTAGTAATGTTGTAACACACTGAAGCAGTCAATTAAACATGGTTTCGATCAATATTTCAGAGGATAACACCGGTTAGGTCTGGGTTAGGTCTGGGATATGCGCGCATCTGGCTTATACTTTCGCCTTTTTCGCATACTTGTTGGCCAGATCCTGGGTTTTTTTAGTGATTGAATCACATAGTAATGTGGTAACACACTGAAGCAGTCAATTGAACCTGGTTTCGATCAATATTTCAGAGGATAACACCGGTTAGGTCTGGGTTAGGTCTGGGTTATGCCCGCATCTGGCTCATGATTTTGCCTTCTTCGCATACTTGTTGGCCAGATCCTGGGTTTTTTTAGTGTTTGAATCATGTAGTAATGTGGTAACACACTGACGCAGTCAATTAAACCTGGTTCCGATCAATATTTTAGAGGATAACACCGGTTAGGTCTGGGTTAGGTCTGGGTTATGCCCGCATCTGGCTCATGATTTTGCCTTCTTCGCATACTTGTTGGCCAGATCCTGGGTTTTTTCCGTGTTTGAATCACGTAGTAATGTTGTACCACACTGAGGCAGTCAATTAAACCTGGATTCGGACAGTATTTTGGAGGATAACACCGGTTAGGTCTAGGTTAGGTCAGGGTTATGCCCGCATCTGGCTCATGATTTTGCCTTCTTCGCATACTTGTTGGCCAGATCCTGGGTTTTTACCGTGTTTGAATCACGTAGTAATGTTGTACCACACTGAGGCAGTCAATTAAACCTGGATTCGGACAGTATTTTGGAGGATAACACCGGTTAGGTCTGGGTTAGGTCTGGGTTATGCCCGCATCTGGCTCATGATTTTGCCTTCTTCGCATACTTGTTGGCCAGATCCTGGGTTTTTTTAGTGTTTGAATCATGTAGTAATGTGGTAACACACTGAAGCAGTCAATTAAACCTGGTTTCGATCAATATTTTAGAGGATAGCACCGGTTAGGTCTGGGTTAGGTCTGGGATATGCGCGCATCTGGCTTATACTTTCGCCTTTTTCGCAAACTTGTTGGCCAGATCCTGGGTATTTTCCGTGTTTGAAACACGTAGTAATGTGGTAACACACTGAAGCAGTCAATTGAACCTGGTTTCGATCAATATTTTAGAGGATAACGCCGGTTAGGTCTCGGTTAGGTCTGGGTTATGCCCGCATCTGGCTCATGATTTTGCCTTCTTCGCATACTTGTTGGCCAGATCCTGGGTTTTTTTCGTGTTTGAATCACGTAGTAATGTTGTAACACACTGAAGCAGTCAATTAAACATGGTTTCGATCAATATTTCAGAGGATAACACCGGTTAGGTCTGGGTTAGGTCTGGGATATGCGCGCATCTGGCTTATACTTTCGCCTTTTTCGCAAACTTGTTGGCCAGATCCTGGGTATTTTCCGTGTTTGAAACACGTAGTAATGTGGTAACACACTGAAGCAGTCAATTAAACCTGGTTTCGATCAATATTTCAGAGGATAACACCGGTTAGGTCTGGGTTAGGTCTGGGAAATGCGCGCATCTGGCTCATGATTTTGCCTTCTTCGCATACTTGTTGGCCAGATCCTGGGTTTTTTTCGTGTTTGAAACACGTAGTAATGTGGTAACACACTGAAGCAGTCAATTAAACCTGGTTTCGATCAATATTTCAGAGGATAACACCGGTTAGGTCTGGGTTAGGTCTGGGTAATGCGCGCATCTGGCTTATACTTTCGCCTTTTTCGCAAACTTGTTGGCCAGATCCTGGGTATTTTCCGTGTTTGAAACACGTAGTAATGTGGTAACACACTGAAGCAGTCAATTAAACCTGGTTTCGATCAATATTTCAGAGGATAACACCGGTTAGGTCTGGGTTAGGTCTGGGAAATGCGCGCATCTGGCTCATGATTTTGCCTTCTTCGCATACTTGTTGGCCAGATCCTGGGTTTTTTTCGTGTTTGAAACACGTAGTAATGTGGTAACACACTGAAGCAGTCAATTAAACCTGGTTTCGATCAATATTTCAGAGGATAACACCGGTTAGGTCTGGGTTAGGTCTGGGAAATGCGCGCATCTGGCTTATACTTTCGCCTTTTTCGCAAACTTGTTGGCCAGATCCTTGGTTTTTTCCGTGTTTGAATCACGTAGTAATGTGGTACCACACTGAGGCAGTCAATTAAACCTGGTTTCGATCAATATTTTAGAGGATAACACCGGTTAGGTCTGGGTTAGGTCTGGGATTTCCGCGCATCTGGCTTATACTTTCGCCTTTTTCGCAAACTTGTTGGCCAGATCCTGGGTATTTCCCGTGTTTGAATCACGTAGTAATGTTGTACCACACTGAGGCAGTCAATTAAACCTGGATTCGGACAGTATTTTGGAGGATAACACCGGTTAGGTCTGGGTTAGGTCTGGGTTATCCCCGCATCTGGCTCACGATTTTGCCTTCTTCGCATACTTGTTGGCCAGATCCTGGGTTTTTTTAGTGATTGAATCACGTAGTAATGTGGTAACACACTGAAGCAGTCAATTGAACCTGGTTTCGATCAATATTTCAGAGGATAACACCGGTTAGGTCTGGGTTAGGTCTGGGTTATGCCCGCATCTGGCTCATGATTTTGCCTTCTTCGCATACTTGTTGGCCAGATCCTGGGTTTTTTTCGTGTTTCAATCACGTAGTAACTTGGTAACACAATGAGGGAGTCAATTAAACCTGGTTTCGATCAATATTTCAGAGGATAACACCGGTTAGGTCTGGGTTAGGTCTGGGATATGCGCGCATCTGGCTTATACTTTCGCCTTTTTCGCAAACTTGTTGGCCAGATCCTGGGTATTTTCCGTGTTTTAAACACGTAGTAATGTGGTAACACACTGAAGCAGTCAATTGAACCTGGTTTCGATCAATATTTTAGAGGATAACGCCGGTTAGGTCTCGGTTAGGTCTGGGTTATGCCCGCATCTGGCTCATGATTTTGCCTTCCTCGCATACTTGTTGGCCAGATCCTGGGTTTTTACCGTGTTTGAATCACGTAGTAATGTGGTAACACACTGAAGCAGTCAATTAAACCTGGTTTCGATCAATATTTTAGAGGATAACACCGGTTAGGTCTGGGATAGGTCCGGGATATGCCCGCATCTGGCTCATGATTTTGCCTTCTTCGCATACTTGTTGGCCAGATCCTGGGTTTTTTTCGTGTTTGAAACACGTAGTAATGTGGTAACACACTGAAGCAGTCAATTAAACCTGGTTTCGATCAATATTTCAGAGGATAACACCGGTTAGGTCTGGGTTAGGTCTGGGAAATGCGCGCATCTGGCTTATACTTTCGCCTTTTTCGCAAACTTTTTGGCCAGATCCTTGGTTTTTTCCGTGTTTGAATCACGTAGTAATGTGGTACCACACTGAGGCAGTCAATTAAACCTGGTTACGATCAATATTTTAGAGGATAACACCGGTTAGGTCTGGGTTAGGTCTGGGTTATGCCCGCATCTGGCTCATGATTTTGCCTTCTTCGCATACTTGTTGGCCAGATCCTGGGTATTTTCCGTGTTTGAATCACGTAGTAATGTGGTAACACACTGAAGCAGTCAATTAAACCTGGTTATGATCAATATTTTAGAGGATAACACCGGTTAGGTCTGGGTTAGGTCTGGGTTATGCCCGCATCTGGCTCATGATTTTGCCTTCTTCGCATACTTCTTGGCCAGATCCTGGGCTTTTTCCGTGTTTGAATCACGTAGTAATGTGGTAACACACTGGAGCAGTAAATTAAACCTGGTTTCGATCAATATTTCAGAGGATAACACCGGTTAGGTCTGGGTTAAGTCTGGGATATGCGCGCATCTGGCTTATACTTTCGCCTTTTTCGCAAACTTGTTGGCTAGATCCTGGGTTTTTTTCGGGTTTGAATAACGCAGTAATGTGGTACCACACTGAAGCAGTCAATTAAACCTGGTTTCGATCAATATTTTAGAGGATAACGCCGGTTAGGTCTGGGTTAGGTCTGGGTTATGCCCGCATCTGGCTCATGATTTTGCCTTCTTCGCATACTTGTTGGCCAGATCCTGGGTTTTTTCCGTGTTTGAATCACGTAGTAATGTGGTAACACACTGAAGCTGTCAATTAAACCTGGTTTCGATCAATATTTTAGAGGATAACACCGGTTAGGTCTGGGTTAGGTCTGGGTTATGCCCGCATCCGGCTCATGATTTTGCCTTCTTCGCATACTTGTTGGCCAGATCCTGGGTATTTTCCGTGTTTGAATCACGTAGTAATGTTGTACCACACTGAAGCAGTCAATTAAACCTGGTTTCGATCAATATTTTAGAGGATAACACCGGTTAGGTCTGGGTTAGGTCTGGGATTTCCGCGCATCTGGCTTATACTTTCGCCTTTTTCGCAAACTTGTTGGCCAGATCCTGGGTATTTTCCGTGTTTGAATCACGTAGTAATGTTGTACCACACTGAGGCAGTCAATTAAACCTGGATTCGGACAGTATTTTGGAGGATAACACCGGTTAGGTCTGGGTTAGGTCTGGGTTATGCCCGCATCTGGCTCACGATTTTGCCTTCTTCGCATACTTGTTGACCAGATCCTGGGTTTTTTTAGTGATTGAATCACGTAGTAATGTGGTAACACACTGAAGCAGTCAATTGAACCTGGTTTCGATCAATATTTCAGAGGATAACACCGGTTAGGTCTGGGTGAGGTCTGGGTTATGGCCGCATCTGGCTCATGATTTTGCCTTCTTCGCATACTTGTTGGCCAGATCCTGGGTTTTTTTCGTGTTTCAATCACGTAGTAATGTGGTAACACAGTGAGGGAGTCAATTAAACCTGGTTTCGATCAATATTTCAGAGGATAACACCGGTTAGGTCTGGGTTAGGTCTGGGATATGCGCGCATCTGGCTTATACTTTCGCCTTTTTCGCAAACTTGTTGGCCAGATCCTGGGTATTTTCCGTGTTTGAAACACGTAGTAATGTGGTAACACACTGAAGCAGTCAATGGAACCTGGTTTCGATCAATATTTTAGAGGATAACGCCGGTTAGGTCTCGGTTAGGTCTGGGTTATGCCCGCATCTGGCTCATGATTTTGCCTTCTTCGCATACTTGTTGGCCAGATCCTGGGTTTTTACCGTGTTTGAATCACGTAGTAATGTGGTAACACACTGAAGCAGTCAATTAAACCTGGTTTCGATCAATATTTTAGAGGATAACACCGGTTAGGTCTGGGATAGGTCCGGGATATGCCCGCATCTGGCTCATGATTTTGCCTTCTTCGCATACTTGTTGGCCAGATCCTGGGTTTTTTTCGTGTTTGAAACACGTAGTAATGTGGTAACACACTGAAGCAGTCAATTAAACCTGGTTTCGATCAATATTTCAGAGGATAACACCGGTTAGGTCTGGGTTAGGTCTGCGAAATGCGCGCATCTGGCTTATACTTTCGCCTTTTTCGCAAACTTTTTGGCCAGATCCTTGGTTTTTTCCGTGTTTGAATCACGTAGTAATGTGGTACCACACTGAGGCAGTCAATTAAACCTGGTTTCGATCAATATTTTAGAGGATAACACCGGTTAGGTCTGGGTTAGGTCTGGGATTTTGCGCGCATCTGGCTTATACTTTCGCCTTTTTCGCAAACTTGTTGGCCAGATCCTGGGTATTTTCCGTGTTTGAATCACGTAGTAATGTTGTACCACACTGAGGCAGTCAATTAAACCTGGATTCGGACAGTATTTTGGAGGATAACACCGGTTAGGTCTGGGTTAGGTCTGGGTTATGCCCGCATCTGGCTCACGATTTTGCCTTCTTCGCATACTTGTTGGCCAGATCCTGGGTTTTTTTAGTGATTGAATCACGTAGTAATGTGGTAACACACTGAAGCAGTCAATTGAACCTGGTTTCGATCAATATTTTAGAGGATAACACCGGTTAGGTCTGGGTTAGGTCTGGGTTATGCCCGCATCTGGCTCATGATTTTGCCTTCTTCGCGTACTTGTTGGCCAGATCCTGGGTTTTTTCCGTGTTTGAATCACGTAGTAATGTTGTACCGCACTGAGGCAGTCAATTAAACCTGGATTCGGACAGTATTTTGGAGGATAACACCGGTTAGGTCTGGGTTAGGTCTGGGTTATGCCCGCATCTGGCTCATGATTTTGCCTTCTTCGCATACTTGTTGGCCAGATCCTGGGTTTTTACCGTGTTTGAATCACGTAGTAATGTTGTACCACACTGAGGCAGTCAATTAAACCTGGATTCGGACAGTATTTTGGAGGATAACACCGGTTAGGTCTGGGTTAGGTCTGGGTTATGCCCGCATCTGGCTCATGATTTTGCCTTCTTCGCATACTTGTTGGCCAGATCCTGGGTTTTTTTAGTGTTTGAATCATGTAGTAATGTGGTAACACACTGAAGCAGTCAATTAAACCTGGTTTCGATCAATATTTTAGAGGATAACACCGGTTAGGTCTGGGATAGGTCCGGGATATGCCCGCATCTGGCTCATGATTTTGCCTTCTTCGCATACTTGTTGGCCAGATCCTGGGTTTTTTTCGTGTTTGAAACACGTAGTAATGTGGTAACACACTGAAGCAGTCAATTAAACCTGGTTTCGATCAATATTTCAGAGGATAACACCGGTTAGGTCTGGGTTAGGTCTGGGAAATGCGCGCATCTGGCTTATACTTTCGCCTTTTTCGCAAACTTGTTGGCCAGATCCTGGGTATTTTCCGTGTTTGAAACACGTAGTAATGTGGTAACACACTGAAGCAGTCAATTGAACCTGGTTTCGATCAATATTTTAGAGGATAACGCCGGTTAGGTCTCGGTTAGGTCTGGGTTATGCCCGCATCTGGCTCATGATTTTTTGCCTTCTACGCATACTTGTTAGCCAGATCCTGGGTTTTTTTCGTGTTTGAATAACGCAGTAATGTGGTAACACACTGAAGCAGTCAATTAAACCTGGTTTCGATCAATATTTTAGAGGATAACACCGGTTTGGTCTGGGTTAGGTCTGGGAAATGCGCGCATGTGGCTTATACTTTCGCCTTTTTCGCAAACTTGTTGGCCAGGTCCTGGGTATTTTCCGTGTTTGAATCACGTAGTAATGTGGTAACACACTGAAGCAGTCAATTAAACCTGGTTACGATCAATATTTTAGAGGATAACACCGGTTAGGTCTGGGTTAGGTCTGGGTTATGCCCGCATCTGGCTCATGATTTTGCCTTCTTCGCATACTTGTTGGCCAGATCCTGGGTATTTTCCGTGTTTGAATCACGTAGTAATGTGGTAACACACTGAAGCAGTCAATTAAACCTGGTTACGATCAATATTTTAGAGGATAACACCGGTTAGGTCTTGGTTAGGTCTGGGTTATGCCCGCATCTGGCTCATGATTTTGCCTTCTTCGCATACTTCTTGGCCAGATCTTGGGTTTTTTCCGTGTTTGAATCACGTAGTAATGTGGTAACACACTGAAGCAGTAAATTAAACCTGGTTTCGATCAATATTTCAGAGGATAACACCGGTTAGGTCTGGGTTAGGTCTGGGTTATGCCCGCATCTGGCTCATGATTTTGCCTTCTTCACATACTTGTTGGCCAGATCCTGGGTTTTTTTCGTGTTTGAATCACGTAGTAATGTGGTAATACACTGAAGCAGTCAATAAAACCTGGTTTCGATGAATATTTTAGAGGATAACACCGGTTAGGTCTGGGTTAGGTCTGGTTTATGCCCGCATCTGGCTCATGATTTTGCCTTCTTCGCATACTTGTTGGCCAGATCCTGGGTTTTTTCCGTGTTTGAATCACGTAGTAATGTTGTACCACACTGAGGCAGTCAATTAAACCTGGATTCGGACAGTATTTTGGAGGATAACACCGGTTAGGTCTGGGTTAGGTCTGGGTTATGCCCGCATCTGGCTCACGATTTTGCCTTCTTCGCATACTTGTTGGCCAGATCCTGGGTTTTTACCGTGTTTGAATCACGTAGTAATGTTGTACCACACTGAGGCAGTCAATTAAACCTGGATTCGGACAGTATTTTGGAGGATAACACCGGTTAGGTCTGGGTTAGGTCTGGGTTATGCCCGCATCTGGCTCACGATTTTGCCTTCTTCGCATACTTGTTGGCCAGATCCTGGGTTTTTTTCGTGTTTGAATCACGTAGTAATGTGGTAACACACTGAAGCAGTCAATTAAACCTGGTTTCGATCAATATTTCAGTGGATAACACCGGTTAGGTCTGGGTTAGGTCTGGGATATGCGCGCATCTGGCTTATACTTTCGCCTTTTTCGCAAAGTTGTTGGCCAGATCCTGGGTATTTTCCGTGTTTGAAACACGTAGTAATGTGGTAACACACTGAAGCAGTCAATTGAACCTGGTTTCGATCAATATTTTAGAGGATAACGCCGGTTAGGTCTCGGTTAGGTCTGGGTTATGCCCGCATCTGGCTCATGATTTTGCCTTCTTCGCATACTTGTTGGCCAGATCCTGGGTTTTTTTCGTGTTTGAATCACGTAGTAATGTTGTAACACACTGAAGCAGTCAATTAAACATGGTTTCGATCAATATTTCAGAGGATAACACCGGTTAGGTCTGGGTTAGGTCTGGGATATGCGCGCATCTGGCTTATACTTTCGCCTTTTTCGCAAACTTGTTGGCCAGATCCTGGGTATTTTCCGTGTTTGAAACACGTAGTAATGTGGTAACACACTGAAGCAGTCAATTAAACCTGGTTTCGATCAATATTTCAGAGGATAACACCGGTTAGGTCTGGGTTAGGTCTGGGAAATGCGCGCATCTGGCTCTTGATTTTGCCTTCTTCGCATACTTGTTGGCCAGATCCTGGGTTTTTTTCGTGTTTCAATCACGTAGTAACTTGGTAACACAGTGAGGGAGTCAATTAAACCTGGTTTCGATTAATATTTCAGAGGATAACACCGGTTAGGTCTGGGTTAGGTCTGGGATATGCGCGCATCTGGCTTATACTTTCGCCTTTTTCGCAAACTTGTTGGCCAGATCCTGGGTATTTTCCGTGTTTGAAACACGTAGTAATGTGGTAACACACTGAAGCAGTCAATTGAACCTGGTTTCGATCAATATTTTAGAGGATAACGCCGGTTAGGTCTCGGTTAGGTCTGGGTTATGCCCGCATCTGGCTCATGATTTTGCCTTCCTCGCATACTTGTTGGCCAGATCCTGGGTTTTTACCGTATTTGAATCACGTAGTAATGTGGTAACACACTGAAGCAGTCAATTAAACCTGGTTTCGATCAATATTTTAGAGGATAACACCGGTTAGGTCTGGGATAGGTCCGGGATATGCCCGCATCTGGCTCATGATTTTGCCTTCTTCGCATACTTGTTGGCCAGATCCTGGGTTTTTTTCGTGTTTGAAACACGTAGTAATGTGGTAACACACTGAAGCAGTCAATTAAACCTGGTTTCGATCAATATTTCAGAGGATAACACCGGTTAGGTCTGGGTTAGGTCTGGGAAATGCGCGCATCTGGCTTATACTTTCGCCTTTTTCGCAAACTTTTTGGCCAGATCCTTGGTTTTTTCCGTGTTTGAATCACGTAGTAATGTTGTACCACACTGAGGCAGTCAATTAAACCTGGATTCGGACAGTATTTTGGAGGATAACACCGGTTAGGTCTGGGTTAAGTCTGGGTTATGCCCGCATCTGGCTCATGATTTTGCCTTCTTCGCATACTTGTTGGCCAGATCCTGGGTTTTTTTCGTGTTTGAAACACGTAGTAATGTGGTAACACACTGACGCAGTCAATTAAACCTGGTTTCGATCAATATTTCAGAGGATAACACCGGTTAGGTCTGGGTGAGGTCTGGGAAATGCGCGCATCTGGCTTATACTTTCGCCTTTTTCGCAAACTTGTTGGCCAGATCCTGGGTATTTTCCGTGTTTGAATCACGTAGTAATGTGGTAACACACTGAAGCAGTCAATTAAACCTGGTTACGATCAATATTTTAGAGGATAACACCGGTTAGGTCTGGGTTAGGTCTGGGTTATGCCCGCATCTGGCTCATGATTTTGCCTTCTTCGCATACTTGTTGGCCAGATCCTGGGTATTTTCCGTGTTTGAATCACGTAGTAATGTGGTAACACACTGAAGCAGTCAATTAAACCTGGTTACGATCAATATTTTAGAGGATAACACCGGTTAGGTCTGGGTTAGGTCTGGGTTATGCCCGCATCTGGCTCATGATTTTGCCTTCTTCGCATACTTCTTGGCCAGATCCTGGGTTTTTTCCGTGTTTGAATCACGTAGTAATGTGGTAACACACTGAAGCAGTAAATTAAACCTGGTTTCGATCAATATTTCAGAGGATAACACCGGTTAGGTCTGGGTTAGGTCTGGGTTATGCCCGCATCTGGCTCATGATTTTGCCTTCTTCACATACTTGTTGGCCAGATCCTGGGTTTTTTTCGTGTTTGAATCACGTAGTAATGTGGTAATACACTGAAGCAGTCAATAAAACCTGGTTTCGATGAATATTTTAGAGGATAACACCGGTTAGGTCTGGGTTAGGTCCGGGATATGCCCGCATCTGGCTCATGATTTTGCCTTCTTCGCATACTTGTTGGCCAGATCCTGGGTTTTTTTCGTGTTTGAATCACGTAGTAATGTGGTAACACACTGAAGCTGTCAATTAAACCTGGTTTCGATCAATATTTCAGAGGATAACACCGGTTAGGTCTGGGTTAGGTCTGGGATATGCGCGCGTCTGGCTTATACTTTCGCCTTTTTCGCAAACTTGTTGGCCAGATCCTGGATTTTTTCCGTGTTTGAATCACGTAGTAATGTGGTAACAGACTGAAGCTGTCAATTAAACCTGGTTTCGATCAATATTTTAGAGGATAACACCGGTTAGGTCTGGGTTAGGACTGGGATATGCGCGCATCTGGCTTATACTTTCACCTTTTTCGCAAACTTGTTGGCCAGATCCTGGGTTTTTTTCGTGTTTGAATCACGAAGGAATGAGGTAACACACTGAAGCAGTCAATTAAACCTGGTCTCTATCAATATTTTAGAGGATAACACCGGTTAGGACTGGGTTAGGTCCGGGATATGCCTGCATCTGGCTCATGATTTTGCCTTCTTCGCATACTTGTTGGCCAGATCCTGGGTTTTTTTCGTGTTTGAATCACGTAGTAATGTGGTAACACACTGAAGCTGTCAATTAAACCTGGTTTCGATCAATATTTTAGAGGATAACACCGGTTAGGTCTGGGTTAGGTCTGGGATATGCGCGCATCTGGCTTATACTTTCACCTTTATCGCAAACTTGTTGGCCAGATCCTGGGTTTTTTCCGTGTTTGATCACGTAGTAATGTGGTAACACACTGAAGCAGTCAATAAAACCTGGTTTCGATCAATATTTTAGAGGATAACACCGGTTAGGTCTGGGTTAGGTCTGGGTTATGCCCGCATCTGGCTCATGATTTTGCCTTCTTCGCATACTTGTTGGCCAGATCCTGGGTTTTTTCCGAGTTTGAATCACGTAGTAATGTGGTAACACACTGAAGCAGTCAATTAAACCTGGTTTCGATCAATATTTTAGAGGATAACACCGGTTAGGTCTGGGTTAGGTCTGGGTTATGCCCGCATCCGGCTCATGATTTTGCCTTCTTCGCATACTTGTTGGCCAGATCCTGGGTATTTTCCGTGTTTGAATCACGTAGTAATGTTGCACCACACTGAAGCAGTCAATTAAACCTGGTTTCGATGAATATTTTAGAGGATAACACCGGTTAGGTCTGGGTTAGGTCTGGGATTTCCGCGCATCTGGCTTATACTTTCGCCTTTTTCGCAAACTTGTTGGCCAGATCCTGGGTATTTTCCGTGTTTGAATCACGTAGTAATGTTGTACCACACTGAGGCAGTCAATTAAACCTGGATTCGGACAGTATTTTGGAGGATAACACGGGTTAGGTCTGGGTTAGGTCTGGGTTATGCCCGCATCTGGCTCACGATTTTGCCTTCTTCGCATACTTGTTGGCCAGATCCTGGGTTTTTTTAGTGATTGAATCACGTAGTAATGTGGTAACACACTGAAGCAGTCAATTGAACCTGGTTTCGATCAATATTTCAGAGGATAACACCGGTTAGGTCTGGGTTAGGTCTGGGTTATGCCCGCATCTGGATCATGATTTTGCCTTCTTCGCATACTTGTTGGCCAGATCCTGGGTTTTTTTAGTGTTTGAATCATGTAGTAATGTGGTAACACACTGGAGCAGTCAATTAAACCTGGTTCCGATCAATATTTTAGAGGATAACACCGGTTAGGTCTGGGTTAGGTCTGGGTTATGCCCGCATCTGGCTCATGATTTTGCCTTCTTCGCATACTTCTTGGCCAGATCCTGGGTTTTTTCCGTGTTTGAATCACGTAGTAATGTTGTACCACACTGAGGCAGTCAATTAAACCTGGATTCGGACAGTATTTTGGAGGATAACACCGGTTAGGTCTGGGTTAGGTCTGGGTTATGCCCGCATCTGGCTCATGATTTTGCCTTCTTCGCATACTTGTTGGCCAGATCCTGGGTTTTTACCGTGTTTGAATCACGTAGTAATGTTGTACCACACTGAGGCAGTCAATTAAACCTGGATTCGGACAGTATTTTGGAGGATAACACCGGTTAGGTCTGGGTTAGGTCTGGGTTATGCCCGCATCTGGCTCATGATTTTGCCTTCTTCGCATACTTGTTGGCCAGATCCTGGGTTTTTTTCGTGTTTGAATCACGTAGTAATGTGGTAACACACTGAAGCAGTCAATTAAACCTGGTTTCGATCAATATTTCAGTGGATAACACCGGTTAGGTCTGGGTTAGGTCTGGGATATGCGCGCATCTGGCTTATACTTTCGCCTTTTTCGCAAACTTGTTGGCCAGATCCTGGGTATTTTCCGTGTTTGAAACACGTAGTAATGTGGTAACACACTGAAGCAGTCAATTGAACCTGGTTTCGATCAATATTTTAGAGGATAACACCGGTTAGGACTGGGTTAGGTCCGGGATATGCCTGCATCTGGCTCATGATTTTGCCTTCTTCGCATACTTGTTGGCCAGATCCTGGGTTTTTTTCGTGTTCGAATCACGTAGTAATGTGGTAACACACTGAAGCTGTCAATTAAACCTGGTTTCGATCAATATTTTAGAGGATAACACCGGTTAGGTCTGGGTTAGGTCTGGGATATGCGCGCATCTGGCTTATACTTTCGCCTTTTTCGCAAACTTGTTGGCCAGATCCTGGGTATTTTCCGTGTTTGAAACACGTAGTAATGTGGTAGCACACTGAAGCAGCCAATTGAACCTGGTTTCGATCAATATTTCAGAGGATAACACCGGTTAGGTCTGGGTTAGGTCTGGGTTATGCCCGCATCTGGATCATGATTTTGCCTTCTTCGCATTCTTGTTGGCCAGATCCTGGGTTTTTTTAGTGTTTGAATCATGTAGTAATGTGGTAACACACTGAAGCAGTCAATTAAACCTGGTTCCGATCAATATTTTAGAGGATAACACCGGTTAGGTCTGGGTTAGGTCTGGGTTATGCCCGCATCTGGCTCATGATTTTGCCTTCTTCGCATACTTGTTGGCCAGATCCTGGGTTTTCTCCGTGTTTGAATCACGTAGTAATGTTGTACCACACTGAGGCAGTCAATTAAACCTGGATTCGGGCAGTATTTTGGAGGATAACACCGGTTAGGTCTGGGTTAGGTCTGGGTTATGCCCGCATCTGGCTCATGATTTTGCCTTCTTCGCATACTTGTTGGCCAGATCCTGGGTTTTTACCGTGTTTGAATCACGTAGTAATGTTGTACCACACTGAGGCAGTCAATTAAACCTGGATTCGGACAGTATTTTGGAGGATAACACCGGTTAGGTCTGGGTTAGGTCTGGGTTATGCCCGCATCTGGCTTATGATTTTGCCTTCTTCGCATACTTGTTGGCCAGATCCTGGGTTTTTTTCGTGTTTGAATCACGTAGTAATGTTGTACCACACTGAGGCAGTCAATTAAACCTGGATTCGGACAGTATTTTGGAGGATAACACCGGTTAGGTCTGGGTTAAGTCTGGGTTATGCCCGCATCTGGCTCATGATTTTGCCTTCTTCGCATACTTGTTGGCCAGATCCTGGGTTTTTTTCGTGTTTGAAACACGTAGTAATGTGGTAACACACTGACGCAGTCAATTAAACCTGGTTTCGATCAATATTTCAGAGGATAACACCGGTTAGGTCTGGGTGAGGTCTGGGAAATGCGCGCATCTGGCTTATACTTTCGCCTTTTTCGCAAACTTGTTGGCCAGATCCTGGGTATTTTCCGTGTTTGAATCACGTAGTAATGTGGTAACACACTGAAGCAGTCAATTAAACCTGGTTACGATCAATATTTTAGAGGATAACACCGGTTAGGTCTGGGTTAGGTCTGGGTTATGCCCGCATCTGGCTCATGATTTTGCCTTCTTCGCATACTTGTTGGCCAGATCCTGGGTATTTTCCGTGTTTGAATCACGTAGTAATGTGGTAACACACTGAAGCAGTCAATTAAACCTGGTTACGATCAATATTTTAGAGGATAACACCGGTTAGGTCTGGGTTAGGTCTGGGTTATGCCCGCATCTGGCTCATGATTTTGCCTTCTTCGCATACTTCTTGGCCAGATCCTGGGTTTTTTCCGTGTTTGAATCACGTAGTAATGTGGTAACACACTGAAGCAGTAAATTAAACCTGGTTTCGATCAATATTTCAGAGGATAACACCGGTTAGGTCTGGGTTAGGTCTGGGTTATGCCCGCATCTGGCTCATGATTTTGCCTTCTTCACATACTTGTTGGCCAGATCCTGGGTTTTTTTCGTGTTTGAATCACGTAGTAATGTGGTAATACACTGAAGCAGTCAATAAAACCTGGTTTCGATGAATATTTTAGAGGATAACACCGGTTAGGTCTGGGTTAGGTCCGGGATATGCCCGCATCTGGCTCATGATTTTGCCTTCTTCGCATACTTGTTGGCCAGATCCTGGGTTTTTTTCGTGTTTGAATCACGTAGTAATGTGGTAACACACTGAAGCTGTCAATTAAACCTGGTTTCGATCAATATTTCAGAGGATAACACCGGTTAGGTCTGGGTTAGGTCTGGGATATGCGCGCGTCTGGCTTATACTTTCGCCTTTTTCGCAAACTTGTTGGCCAGATCCTGGATTTTTTCCGTGTTTGAATCACGTAGTAATGTGGTAACAGACTGAAGCTGTCAATTAAACCTGGTTTCGATCAATATTTTAGAGGATAACACCGGTTAGGTCTGGGTTAGGACTGGGATATGCGCGCATCTGGCTTATACTTTCACCTTTTTCGCAAACTTGTTGGCCAGATCCTGGGTTTTTTTCGTGTTTGAATCACGAAGGAATGAGGTAACACACTGAAGCAGTCAATTAAACCTGGTCTCTATCAATATTTTAGAGGATAACACCGGTTAGGACTGGGTTAGGTCCGGGATATGCCTGCATCTGGCTCATGATTTTGCCTTCTTCGCATACTTGTTGGCCAGATCCTGGGTTTTTTTCGTGTTTGAATCACGTAGTAATGTGGTAACACACTGAAGCTGTCAATTAAACCTGGTTTCGATCAATATTTTAGAGGATAACACCGGTTAGGTCTGGGTTAGGTCTGGGATATGCGCGCATCTGGCTTATACTTTCACCTTTATCGCAAACTTGTTGGCCAGATCCTGGGTTTTTTCCGTGTTTGATCACGTAGTAATGTGGTAACACACTGAAGCAGTCAATAAAACCTGGTTTCGATCAATATTTTAGAGGATAACACCGGTTAGGTCTGGGTTAGGTCTGGGTTATGCCCGCATCTGGCTCATGATTTTGCCTTCTTCGCATACTTGTTGGCCAGATCCTGGGTTTTTTTCGTGTTTGAATCACGTAGTAATGTGGTAATACACTGAAGCAGTCAATCAAACCTGGTTTCGATCAATAATTTAGAGGATAACACAGGTTAGGTCTGGGTTAGGTCTGGGTTATGCCCGCATCTGGCTCATGATTTTGCCTTCTTCGCATACTTGTTGGCCAGATCCTGGGTTTTTTCCGTGTTTGAATCACGTAGTAATGTGGTAACACACTGAAGCTGTCAATTAAACCTGGTTTCGATCAATATTTTAGAGGATAACACCGGTTAGGTCTGGGTTAGGTCTGGGTTATGCCCGCATCTGGCTCATGATTTTGCCTTCTTCGCATACTTGTTGGCCAGATCCTGGGTTTTTTCCGAGTTTGAATCACGTAGTAATGTGGTAACACACTGAAGCAGTCAATTAAACCTGGTTTCGATCAATATTTTAGAGGATAACACCGGTTAGGTCTGGGTTAGGTCTGGGTTATGCCCGCATCCGGCTCATGATTTTGCCTTCTTCGCATACTTGTTGGCCAGATCCTGGGTATTTTCCGTGTTTGAATCACGTAGTAATGTTGCACCACACTGAAGCAGTCAATTAAACCTGGTTTCGATGAATATTTTAGAGGATAACACCGGTTAGGTCTGGGTTAGGTCTGGGATTTCCGCGCATCTGGCTTATACTTTCGCCTTTTTCGCAAACTTGTTGGCCAGATCCTGGGTATTTTCCGTGTTTGAATCACGTAGTAATGTTGTACCACACTGAGGCAGTCAATTAAACCTGGATTCGGACAGTATTTTGGAGGATAACACGGGTTAGGTCTGGGTTAGGTCTGGGTTATGCCCGCATCTGGCTCACGATTTTGCCTTCTTCGCATACTTGTTGGCCAGATCCTGGGTTTTTTTAGTGATTGAATCACGTAGTAATGTGGTAACACACTGAAGCAGTCAATTGAACCTGGTTTCGATCAATATTTCAGAGGATAACACCGGTTAGGTCTGGGTTAGGTCTGGGTTATGCCCGCATCTGGATCATGATTTTGCCTTCTTCGCATACTTGTTGGCCAGATCCTGGGTTTTTTTAGTGTTTGAATCATGTAGTAATGTGGTAACACACTGAAGCAGTCAATTAAACCTGGTTCCGATCAATATTTTAGAGGATAACACCGGTTAGGTCTGGGTTAGGTCTGGGTTATGCCCGCATCTGGCTCATGATTTTGCCTTCTTCGCATACTTGTTGGCCAGATCCTGGGTTTTTTCCGTGTTTGAATCACGTAGTAATGTTGTACCACACTGAGGCAGTCAATTAAACCTGGATTCGGACAGTATTTTGGAGGATAACACCGGTTAGGTCTGGGTTAGGTCTGGGTTATGCCCGCATCTGGCTCATGATTTTGCCTTCTTCGCATACTTGTTGGCCAGATCCTGGGTTTTTACCGTGTTTCAATCACGTAGTAATGTTGTACCACACTGAGGCAGTCAATTAAACCTGGATTCGGACAGTATTTTGGAGGATAACACCGGTTAGGTCTGGGTTAGGTCTGGGTTATGCCCGCATCTGGCTCATGATTTTGCCTTCTTCGCATACTTGTTGGCCAGATCCTGGGTTTTTTTCGTGTTTGAATCACGTAGTAATGTGGTAACACACTGAAGCAGTCAATTAAACCTGGTTTCGATCAATATTTCAGTGGATAACACCGGTTAGGTCTGGGTTAGGTCTGGGATATGCGCGCATCTGGCTTATACTTTCGCCTTTTTCGCAAACTTGTTGGCCAGATCCTGGGTATTTTCCGTGTTTGAAACACGTAGTAATGTGGTAACACACTGAAGCAGTCAATTGAACCTGGTTTCGATCAATATTTTAGAGGATAACACCGGTTAGGACTGGGTTAGGTCCGGGATATGCCTGCATCTGGCTCATGATTTTGCCTTCTTCGCATACTTGTTGGCCAGATCCTGGGTTTTTTTCGTGTTCGAATCACGTAGTAATGTGGTAACACACTGAAGCTGTCAATTAAACCTGGTTTCGATCAATATTTTAGAGGATAACACCGGTTAGGTCTGGGTTAGGTCTGGGATATGCGCGCATCTGGCTTATACTTTCGCCTTTTTCGCAAACTTGTTGGCCAGATCCTGGGTATTTTCCGTGTTTGAAACACGTAGTAATGTGGTAACACACTGAAGCAGTCAATTGAACCTGGTTTCGATCAATATTTCAGAGGATAACACCGGTTAGGTCTGGGTTAGGTCTGGGTTATGCCCGCATCTGGATCATGATTTTGCCTTCTTCGCATTCTTGTTGGCCAGATCCTGGGTTTTTTTAGTGTTTGAATCATGTAGTAATGTGGTAACACACAGAAGCAGTCAATTAAACCTGGTTCCGATCAATATTTTAGAGGATAACACCGGTTAGGTCTGGGTTAGGTCTGGGTTATGCCCGCATCTGGCTCATGATTTTGCCTTCTTCGCATACTTGTTGGCCAGATCCTGGGTTTTCTCCGTGTTTGAATCACGTAGTAATGTTGTACCACACTGAGGCAGTCAATTAAACCTGGATTCGGGCAGTATTTTGGAGGATAACACCGGTTAGGTCTGGGTTAGGTCTGGGTTATGCCCGCATCTGGCTCATGATTTTGCCTTCTTCGCATACTTGTTGGCCAGATCCTGGGTTTTTACCGTGTTTGAATCACGTAGTAATGTTGTACCACACTGAGGCAGTCAATTAAACCTGGATTCGGACAGTATTTTGGAGGATAACACCGGTTAGGTCTGGGTTAGGTCTGGGTTATGCCCGCATCTGGCTCATGATTTTGCCTTCTTCGCATACTTGTTGGCCAGATCCTGGGTTTTTTTCGTGTTTGAATCACGTAGTAATGTGGTAACACACTGAAGCAGTCAATTAAACCTGGTTTCGATCAATATTTCAGTGGATAACACCGGTTAGGTCTGGGTTAGGTCTGGGATATGCGCGCATCTGGCTTATACTTTCGCCTTTTTCGCAAACTTGTTGGCCAGATCCTGGGTATTTTCCGTGTTTGAAACACGTAGTAATGTGGTAACACACTGAAGCAGTCAATTGAACCTGGTTTCGATCAATATTTTAGAGGATAACGCCGGTTAGGTCTCGGTTAGGTCTGGGTTATGCCCGCATCTGGCTCATGATTTTGCCTTCTTCGCATACTTGTTGGCCAGATCCTGGGTTTTTTTCGTGTTTGAATCACGTAGTAATGTTGTACCACACTGAGGCAGTCAATTAAACCTGGATTCGGACATTATTTTAGAGGATAACACCGGTTAGGTCTGGGTTAGGTCTGGGTTATGCCCGCATCTGGCACATGATTTTGCCTTCTTCGCAAACTTGTTGGCCAGATCCTGGGTATTTTCCGTGTTTGAAACACGTAGTAATGTGGTAACACACTGAAGCAGTCAATGAAACCTGGTCTCGATCAATATTTCAGAGGATAACACCGGTTAGGTCTGGGTTAGGTCTGGGAAATGCGCGCATCTGGCTTATTCTTTCGCCTTCTTCGCATACTTCTTGGCCAGATCCTGGGTTTTTTCCATGTTTGAATCACGTAGTAATGTGGTAACACACTGAAGCAGTCAATTAAACCTGGTTTCGATCAATATTTCAGAGGATAACACCGGTTAGGTCTGGGTTAGGTCTGGGTTATGCCCGCATCTGGCTCATGATTTTCCCTTCTTCACATACTTGTTGGCCAGATCCTGGGTTTTTTTCGTGTTTGAATCACGTAGTAATGTGGTAATACACTGAAGCAGTCATTAAAACCTGGTTTCGATGAATATTTTAGAGGATAACACCGGTTAGGTCTGGGTTAGGTCCGGGATATGCCCGCATCTGGCTCATGATTTTGCCTTCTTCGCATACTTGTTGGCCAGATCCTGGGTTTTTTTCGTGTTTGAATCACGTAGTAATGTGGTAACACACTGAAGCTGTCAATTAAACCTGGTTTCGATCAATATTTCAGAGGATAACACCGGTTAGGTCTGGGTTAGGTCTGGGATATGCGCGCGTCTGGCTTATACTTTCGCCTTTTTCGCAAACTTGTTGGCCAGATCCTGGATTTTTTCCGTGTTTGAATCACGTAGTAATGTTGTACCACACTGAGGCAGTCAATTAAACCTGGATTCGGACATTATTTTAGAGGATAACACCGGTTAGGTCTGGGTTAGGTCTGGGATATGCCCGCATCTGGCTCATGATTTTGCCTTCTTCGCAAACTTGTTGGCCAGATCCTGGGTATTTTCCGTGTTTGAAACACGTAGTAATGTGGTAACACACTGAAGCAGTCAATGAAACCTGGTTTCGATCAATATTTTAGAGGATAACACCGGTTAGGTCTGGGTTAGGTCTGGGTTATGCCCGCATCTGGCTCATGATTTTGCCTTCTTCGCATACTTCTTGGCCAGATCCTGGGTTTTTTCCGTGTTTGAATCACGTAGTAATGTGGTAACACACTGAAGCTGTCAATTAAACCTGGTTTCGATCAATATTTTAGAGGATAACACTGGTTAGGTTTGGGTTAGGTCTGGGATATGCGCGCATCTGGCTTATACTTTCACCTTTTTCGCAATCTTGTTGGCCAGATCCTTGGTTTTTTCCGTGTTTGAATCACGTAGTAATGTGGTACCACACTGAGGCAGTCAATTAAACCTGGTTTCGATCAATATTTTAGAGGATAACATCGGTTAGGTCTGGGATTTGCGCGCATCTGGCTTATACTTTCGCCTTTTTCGCAAACTTGTTCGCCAGATCCTGGGTATTTTCCGTGTTTGAATCACGTAGTAATGTGGTAACACACTGGAGCAGTCAATTAAACCTGGTTTCTATCAATATTTTAGAGGATAACACCGGTTAGGTCTGGGTTAGGTCCGGGATATGTCCGCATCTGGCTCATGATTTTGCCTTCTTCGCATACTTGTTGTCCAGATCTTGGGTTTTTTTCGTGTTTGAATCACGTAGTAATGTGGTAACACACTGAAGCAGTCAATTAAACCTGGTTTCTATCAATATTTTAGAGGATAACACCGGTTAGGTCTGGGTTAGGTCTGGGAAATGCGCGCATCTGGCTTATACTTTCGCCTTTTTCGCAAACTTGTTGGCCAGATCCTTGGTTTTTTCCGTGTTTGAATCACGTAGTAATGTGGTACCACACTGAGGCAGTCAATTAAACCTGGTTTCGATCAATATTTTAGAGGATAACACCGGTTAGGTCTGGGATTTGCGCGCATCTGGCTTATACTTTCGCCTTTTTCACAAACTTGTTGGCTAGATCCTGGGTTTTTTTCGGGTTTGGATAACGCGGTAATGTGGTACCACACTGAAGCAGTCAATTAAACCTGGTTTCGATCAATATTTTAGAGGATAACGCCGGTTAGGTCTGGGTTAGGTCTGGGTTATGCCCGCATCTGGCTCATGATTTTGCCTTCTTCGCAAAATTGTTGGCCAGATCCTGGGTATTTTCCGTGTTTGAAACACGTAGTAATGTGGTAACACACTGAAGCAGTCAATTAAACCTGGTTTCGATCAATATTTCAGAGGATAACACTGGTTAGGTCTGGGTTAGGTCTGGGAAATGCGCGCATCTGGCTTATACTTTCGCCTTTTTCGCAAACTTGTTGGCCAGATCCTGGGTTTTTTCCGTGTTTGAATCACGTAGTAATGTGGTAACACACTGAAGCAGTCAATTAAACCTGGTTTCGATCAATATTTCAGAGCATAACACCGGTTAGGTCTGGGTTAGGTCTGGGTTATGCCCGCATCTGGCTCATGATTTTGCCTTCTTCGCATACTTGTTGGCCAGATCCTGGGTTTTTTTCGTGTTTCAATCACGTAGTAATGTGGTAACACAGTGAGGCAGTCTATTAAACCTGGTTTCGATCAATATTTTAGACGATAACACCGGTTAGTTCTGGGTTAGGTCTGGGAAATGCGCGCATCTGGCTTATACTTTCGCCTTTTTCGCAAACTTGTTGGCCAGATCCTGGGTTTTTTTCGTGTTTGAATCACGTAGTAATGTGGTAACACACTGAAGCTGTCAATTAAACCTGGTTTCGATCAATATTTTAGAGGATAACACCGGTTAGGTCTGGGTTAGGTCTCGGATTTGCGCGCATCAGGCTTATACTTTCGCCTTTTTCGCAAACTTGTTGGCCAGATCCTGGGTATTTTCCGTGTTTGAATCACGTAGTAATGTGGTAACACCCTGGAGCAGTCAATTAAACCTGGTTTCTATCAATATTTTAGAGGATAACACCGGTTAGGTCTGGGTTAGGTCCGGGATATGCCCGCATCTGGCTCATGATTTTGCCTTCTTCGCATACTTGCTGGCCAGATCCTGGGTTTTTTTCGTGTTTGAATCACGTAGTAATGTGGTAACACACTGAAGCTGTCAATTAAACCTGGTTTCGATCAATATTTTAGAGGATAACACCGGTTAGGTCTGGGTTAGGTCTGGGTTATGCCCGCATCTGGCTCATGATTTTGCCTTCTTCGCATACCTGTTGGCCAGATCCTGGGTTTTTTTCGTGTTTGAATCACGTAGTAATGTGGTAACACACTGAAGCTGTCAATTAAACCTGGTTTCGATCAATATTTTAGAGGATAACACCGGTTAGGTCTGGGTTAGGTCTGGGATATGCGCGCATCTGGCTTATACTTTCACCTTTTTCGCAAACTTGTTGGCCAGATCCTGGGTTTTTTCCGTGTTTGATCACGTAGTAATGTGGTAACACACTGAAGCAGTCAATAAAACCTGGTTTCGATCAATATTTTAGAGGATAACACCGGTTAGGTCTGGGTTAGGTCTGGGATTTGCGCGCATCTGGCTTATACTTTCGCCTTTTTTGCAAACTTGTTAGCCAGATCCTGGGTATTTTCCGTGTTTGAATCACGTAGTAATGTGGTAACACACTGAAGCAGTCAATTAAACCTGGTTTCTATCAATATTTTAGAGGATAACACCGGTTAGGTCTGGGTTAGGTCCGGGATATGCCAGCATCTGGCTCATGATTTTGCCTTCTTCGCATACTTGTTGTCCAGATCTTGGGATTTTTTCGTGTTTGAATCACGTAGTAATGTGGTAACACACTGAAGCAGTCAATTAAACCTGGTTTCTATCAATATTTTAGAGGATAACACCGGTTAGGTCTGGGTTAGGTCCGGGATATGCCCGCATCTGGCTCATGATTTTGCCTTCTTCGCATACTTGTTGGCCAGATCCTGGGTTTTTTTCGTGATTGAATCACGTAGTATTGTGGTAACACACTGAAGCTGTCAATTAAACCTGGTTTCGATCAATATTTTAGAGGATAACAACGGTTAGGTCTGGGTTAGGTCTGGGTTATGCCCGCATCTTGCTCATGATTTTGCCTTCTTCGCATACTTGTTGGCCAGATCTTGGGTTTTTTTCGTGTTTGAATCACGTAGTAATGTGGTAACACACTGAAGCAGTCAATTAAACCTGGTTTCTATCAATATTTTAGAGGATAACACCGGTTAGGTCTGGGTTATGTCCGGGATATGCCCGCATCTGGCTCATGATTTTGCCTTCTTCGCAAACTTGTTGGCCAGATCCTGGGTTTTTTTCGTGATTGAATCACGTAGTAATGTGGTAACACACTGAAGCTGTCAATTAAACCTGGTTTCGATCAATATTTTAGAGGATAACACCGGTTAGGTCTGGGTTAGGTCTGGGAAATGCGCGCATCTGGCTTATTCTTTCGGCTTCTTCGCATACTTCTTGGCCAGATCCTGGGTTTTTTTCGTGATTGAATCACGTAGTAATGTTGTACCACACTGAGGCAGTCAATTAAACCTGGATTCGGACATTATTTTAGAGGATAACACCGGTTAGGTCTGGGTTAGGTCTGGGATATGCCCGCATCTGGCTCATGATTTTGCCTTCTTCGCAAACTTGTTGGCCAGATCCTGGGTATTTTCCGTGTTTGAAACACGTAGTAATGTGGTAACACACTGAAGCAGTCAATGAAACCTGGTTTCGATCAATATTTTAGAGGATAACACCGGTTAGGTCTGGGTTAGGTCTGGGTTATGCCCGCATCTGGCTCATGATTTTGCCTTCTTCGCATACTTCTTGGCCAGATCCTGGGTTTTTTCCGTGTTTGAATCACGTAGTAATGTGGTAACACACTGAAGCAGTCAATTAAACCTGGTTTCGATCAATATTTCAGAGGATAACACCGGTTAGGTCTGGGTTAGGTCCGGGATATGCCCGCATCTGGCTCATGATTTTGCCTTCTTCGCATACTTGTTGGCCAGATCCTGGGTTTTTTTCGTGATTGAATCACGTAGTAATGTGGTAACACACTGAAGCAGTCAATTAAACCTGGTTTCTATCAATATTTTAGAGGATAACACCGGTTAGGTCTGGGTTATGTCCGGGATATGCCCGCATCTGGCTCATGATTTTGCCTTCTTCGCATACTTGTTGGCCAGATCCTGGGTTTTTTTCGTGATTGAATCACGTAGTAATGTGGTAACACACTGAAGCTGTCAATTAAACCTGGTTTCGATCAATATTTTAGAGGATAACACCGGTTAGGTCTGGGTTAGGTCTGGGAAATGCGCGCATCTGGCTTATTCTTTCGGCTTCTTCGCATACTTTTTGGCCAGATCCTGGGTTTTTTTCGTGATTGAATCACGTAGTAATGTGGTAACACACTGAAGCAGTCAATTAAACCTGGTTTCGATCAATATTTCAGAGGATAACACCGGTTAGGTCTGGGTTAGGTCTGGCAAATGCGCGCATCTGGCTTATTCTTTCGCCTTCTTCGTATACTTCTTGGCCAGATCTTGGGTTTTTTTCGTGTTTGAATCACGTAGGAATGTGGTAACACACTGAAGCAGTCAATTAAACCTGGTTTCGATCAATATTTTAGAGGATAACACCGGTAAGGTCTGGGTTAGGTCCGGGATATGCCCGCATCTGGCTCATGATTTTGCCTTCTTCGCATACTTGCTGGCCAGATTCTGGGTTTTTTTCGTGTTTGAATCACGTAGTAATGTGGTAACACACTGAAGCTGTCAATTAAATCTGGTTTCGATCAATATTTTAGAGGATAACACCGGTTAGGTCTGGGTTAGGTCTGGGTTATGCCCGCATCTGGCTCATGATTTTGCCTTCTTCGCATACTTGTTGGCCAGATCCTGGGTTTTTTTCGTGTTTGAATCACGTAGTAATGTGGTAACACACTGAAGCTGTCAATTAAACCTGGTTTCGATCAATATTTTAGAGGATAACACTGGTTAGGTTTGGGTTAGGTCTGGGATATGCGCGCATCTGGCTTATACTTTCACCTTTTTCGCAATCTTGTTGGCCAGATCCTTGGTTTTTTCCGTGTTTGAATCACGTAGTAATGTGGTACCACACTGAGGCAGTCAATTAAACCTGGTTTCGATCAATATTTTAGAGGATAACATCGGTTAGGTCTGGGATTTGCGCGCATCTGGCTTATACTTTCGCCTTTTTCGCAAACTTGTTCGCCAGATCCTGGGTATTTTCCGTGTTTGAATCACGTAGTAATGTGGTAACACACTGGAGCAGTCAATTAAACCTGGTTTCTATCAATATTTTAGAGGATAACACCGGTTAGGTCTGGGTTAGGTCCGGGATATGTCCGCATCTGGCTCATGATTTTGCCTTCTTCGCATACTTGTTGTCCAGATCTTGGGTTTTTTTCGTGTTTGAATCACGTAGTAATGTGGTAACACACTGAAGCAGTCAATTAAACCTGGTTTCTATCAATATTTTAGAGGATAACACCGGTTAGGTCTGGGTTAGGTCTGGGAAATGCGCGCATCTGGCTTATACTTTCGCCTTTTTCGCAAACTTGTTGGCCAGATCCTTGGTTTTTTCCGTGTTTGAATCACGTAGTAATGTGGTACCACACTGAGGCAGTCAATTAAACCTGGTTTCGATCAATATTTTAGAGGATAACACCGGTTAGGTCTGGGATTTGCGCGCATCTGGCTTATACTTTCGCCTTTTTCACAAACTTGTTGGCTAGATCCTGGGTTTTTTTCGGGTTTGGATAACGCGGTAATGTGGTACCACACTGAAGCAGTCAATTAAACCTGGTTTCGATCAATATTTTAGAGGATAACGCCGGTTAGGTCTGGGTTAGGTCTGGGTTATGCCCGCATCTGGCTCATGATTTTGCCTTCTTCGCAAAATTGTTGGCCAGATCCTGGGTATTTTCCGTGTTTGAAACACGTAGTAATGTGGTAACACACTGAAGCAGTCAATTAAACCTGGTTTCGATCAATATTTCAGAGGATAACACTGGTTAGGTCTGGGTTAGGTCTGGGAAATGCGCGCATCTGGCTTATACTTTCGCCTTTTTCGCAAACTTGTTGGCCAGATCCTGGGTTTTTTCCGTGTTTGAATCACGTAGTAATGTGGTAACACACTGAAGCAGTCAATTAAACCTGGTTTCGATCAATATTTCAGAGCATAACACCGGTTAGGTCTGGGTTAGGTCTGGGTTATGCCCGCATCTGGCTCATGATTTTGCCTTCTTCGCATACTTGTTGGCCAGATCCTGGGTTTTTTTCGTGTTTCAATCACGTAGTAATGTGGTAACACAGTGAGGCAGTCTATTAAACCTGGTTTCGATCAATATTTTAGACGATAACACCGGTTAGTTCTGGGTTAGGTCTGGGAAATGCGCGCATCTGGCTTATACTTTCGCCTTTTTCGCAAACTTGTTGGCCAGATCCTGGGTTTTTTTCGTGTTTGAATCACGTAGTAATGTGGTAACACACTGAAGCTGTCAATTAAACCTGGTTTCGATCAATATTTTAGAGGATAACACCGGTTAGGTCTGGGTTAGGTCTGGGATTTGCGCGCATCAGGCTTATACTTTCGCCTTTTTCGCAAACTTGTTGGCCAGATCCTGGGTATTTTCCGTGTTTGAATCACGTAGTAATGTGGTAACACCCTGGAGCAGTCAATTAAACCTGGTTTCTATCAATATTTTAGAGGATAACACCGGTTAGGTCTGGGTTAGGTCCGGGATATGCCCGCATCTGGCTCATGATTTTGCCTTCTTCGCATACTTGCTGGCCAGATCCTGGGTTTTTTTCGTGTTTGAATCACGTAGTAATGTGGTAACACACTGAAGCTGTCAATTAAACCTGGTTTCGATCAATATTTTAGAGGATAACACCGGTTAGGTCTGGGTTAGGTCTGGGTTATGCCCGCATCTGGCTCATGATTTTGCCTTCTTCGCATACCTGTTGGCCAGATCCTGGGTTTTTTTCGTGTTTGAATCACGTAGTAATGTGGTAACACACTGAAGCTGTCAATTAAACCTGGTTTCGATCAATATTTTAGAGGATAACACCGGTTAGGTCTGGGTTAGGTCTGGGATATGCGCGCATCTGGCTTATACTTTCACCTTTTTCGCAAACTTGTTGGCCAGATCCTGGGTTTTTTCCGTGTTTGATCACGTAGTAATGTGGTAACACACTGAAGCAGTCAATAAAACCTGGTTTCGATCAATATTTTAGAGGATAACACCGGTTAGGTCTGGGTTAGGTCTGGGATTTGCGCGCATCTGGCTTATACTTTCGCCTTTTTTGCAAACTTGTTAGCCAGATCCTGGGTATTTTCCGTGTTTGAATCACGTAGTAATGTGGTAACACACTGAAGCAGTCAATTAAACCTGGTTTCTATCAATATTTTAGAGGATAACACCGGTTAGGTCTGGGTTAGGTCCGGGATATGCCAGCATCTGGCTCATGATTTTGCCTTCTTCGCATACTTGTTGTCCAGATCTTGGGATTTTTTCGTGTTTGAATCACGTAGTAATGTGGTAACACACTGAAGCAGTCAATTAAACCTGGTTTCTATCAATATTTTAGAGGATAACACCGGTTAGGTCTGGGTTAGGTCCGGGATATGCCCGCATCTGGCTCATGATTTTGCCTTCTTCGCATACTTGTTGGCCAGATCCTGGGTTTTTTTCGTGATTGAATCACGTAGTATTGTGGTAACACACTGAAGCTGTCAATTAAACCTGGTTTCGATCAATATTTTAGAGGATAACAACGGTTAGGTCTGGGTTAGGTCTGGGTTATGCCCGCATCTTGCTCATGATTTTGCCTTCTTCGCATACTTGTTGGCCAGATCTTGGGTTTTTTTCGTGTTTGAATCACGTAGTAATGTGGTAACACACTGAAGCAGTCAATTAAACCTGGTTTCTATCAATATTTTAGAGGATAACACCGGTTAGGTCTGGGTTATGTCCGGGATATGCCCGCATCTGGCTCATGATTTTGCCTTCTTCGCAAACTTGTTGGCCAGATCCTGGGTTTTTTTCGTGATTGAATCACGTAGTAATGTGGTAACACACTGAAGCTGTCAATTAAACCTGGTTTCGATCAATATTTTAGAGGATAACACCGGTTAGGTCTGGGTTAGGTCTGGGAAATGCGCGCATCTGGCTTATTCTTTCGGCTTCTTCGCATACTTCTTGGCCAGATCCTGGGTTTTTTTCGTGATTGAATCACGTAGTAATGTTGTACCACACTGAGGCAGTCAATTAAACCTGGATTCGGACATTATTTTAGAGGATAACACCGGTTAGGTCTGGGTTAGGTCTGGGATATGCCCGCATCTGGCTCATGATTTTGCCTTCTTCGCAAACTTGTTGGCCAGATCCTGGGTATTTTCCGTGTTTGAAACACGTAGTAATGTGGTAACACACTGAAGCAGTCAATGAAACCTGGTTTCGATCAATATTTTAGAGGATAACACCGGTTAGGTCTGGGTTATGTCCGGGATATGCCCGCATCTGGCTCATGATTTTGCCTTCTTCGCATACTTGTTGGCCAGATCCTGGGTTTTTTTCGTGATTGAATCACGTAGTAATGTGGTAACACACTGAAGCTGTCAATTAAACCTGGTTTCGATCAATATTTTAGAGGATAACACCGGTTAGGTCTGGGTTAGGTCTGGGAAATGCGCGCATCTGGCTTATTCTTTCGGCTTCTTCGCATACTTCTTGGCCAGATCCTGGGTTTTTTTCGTGATTGAATCACGTAGTAATGTGGTAACACACTGAAGCAGTCAATTAAACCTGGTTTCGATCAATATTTCAGAGGATAACACCGGTTAGGTCTGGGTTAGGTCTGGCAAATGCGCGCATCTGGCTTATTCTTTCGCCTTCTTCGCATACTTCTTGGCCAGATCTTGGGTTTTTTTCGTGTTTGAATCACGTAGGAATGTGGTAACACACTGAAGCAGTCAATTAAACCTGGTTTCGATCAATATTTTAGAGGATAACACCGGTAAGGTCTGGGTTAGGTCCGGGATATGCCCGCATCTGGCTCATGATTTTGCCTTCTTCGCATACTTGCTGGCCAGATTCTGGGTTTTTTTCGTGTTTGAATCACGTAGTAATGTGGTAACACACTGAAGCTGTCAATTAAATCTGGTTTCGATCAATATTTTAGAGGATAACACCGGTTAGGTCTGGGTTAGGTCTGGGTTATGCCCGCATCTGGCTCATGATTTTGCCTTCTTCGCATACTTGTTGGCCAGATCCTGGGTTTTTTTCGTGTTTGAATCACGTAGTAATGTGGTAACACACTGAAGCTGTCAATTAAACCTGGTTTCGATCAATATTTTAGAGGATAACACTGGTTAGGTTTGGGTTAGGTCTGGGATATGCGCGCATCTGGCTTATACTTTCACCTTTTTCGCAATCTTGTTGGCCAGATCCTTGGTTTTTTCCGTGTTTGAATCACGTAGTAATGTGGTACCACACTGAGGCAGTCAATTAAACCTGGTTTCGATCAATATTTTAGAGGATAACATCGGTTAGGTCTGGGTTATGCCCGCATCTGGCACATGATTTTGCCTTCTTCGCAAACTTGTTGGCCAGATCCTGGGTATTTTCCGTGTTTGAAACACGTAGTAATGTGGTAACACACTGAAGCAGTCAATGAAACCTGGTCTCGATCAATATTTCAGAGGATAACACCGGTTAGGTCTGGGTTAGGTCTGGGAAATGCGCGCATCTGGCTTATTCTTTCGCCTTCTTCGCATACTTCTTGGCCAGATCCTGGGTTTTTTCCATGTTTGAATCACGTAGTAATGTGGTAACACACTGAAGCAGTCAATTAAACCTGGTTTCGATCAATATTTCAGAGGATAACACCGGTTAGGTCTGGGTTAGGTCTGGGTTATGCCCGCATCTGGCTCATGATTTTCCCTTCTTCACATACTTGTTGGCCAGATCCTGGGTTTTTTTCGTGTTTGAATCACGTAGTAATGTGGTAATACACTGAAGCAGTCAATAAAACCTGGTTTCGATGAATATTTTAGAGGATAACACCGGTTAGGTCTGGGTTAGGTCCGGGATATGCCCGCATCTGGCTCATGATTTTGCCTTCTTCGCATACTTGTTGGCCAGATCCTGGGTTTTTTTCGTGTTTGAATCACGTAGTAATGTGGTAACACACTGAAGCTGTCAATTAAACCTGGTTTCGATCAATATTTCAGAGGATAACACCGATTAGGTCTGGGTTAGGTCTGGGATATGCGCGCGTCTGGCTTATACTTTCGCCTTTTTCGCAAACTTGTTGGCCAGATCCTGGATTTTTTCCGTGTTTGAATCACGTAGTAATGTTGTACCACACTGAGGCAGTCAATTAAACCTGGATTCGGACATTATTTTAGAGGATAACACCGGTTAGGTCTGGGTTAGGTCTGGGATATGCCCGCATCTGGCTCATGATTTTGCCTTCTTCGCAAACTTGTTGGCCAGATCCTGGGTATTTTCCGTGTTTGAAACACGTAGTAATGTGGTAACACACTGAAGCAGTCAATGAAACCTGGTTTCGATCAATATTTTAGAGGATAACACCGGTTAGGTCTGGGTTAGGTCTGGGTTATGCCCGCATCTGGCTCATGATTTTGCCTTCTTCGCATACTTGTTGGCCAGATCCTGGGTTTTTTCCGTGTTTGAATCACGTAGTAATGTGGTAACACACTGAAGCAGTCAATTAAACCTGGTTTCGATCAATATTTCAGAGGATAACACCGGTTAGGTCTGGGTTAGGTCTGGGTTATGCCCGCATCTGGCTCATGATTTTGCCTTCTTCACATACTTGTTGGCCAGATCCTGGGTTTTTTTCGTGTTTGAATCACGTAGTAATGTTGTACCACACTGAGGCAGTCAATTAAACCTGGTTTCTATCAATATTTTAGAGGATAACACCGGTTAGGTCTGGGCTAGGTCCGGGATATGCCCGCATCTGGCTCATGATTTTGTCTTCTTCGCATACTTGTTGTCCAGATCTTGGGTTTTTTTCGTGTTTGAATCACGTAGTAATGTGGTAACACACTGAAGCAGTCAATTAAACCTGGTTTCTATCAATATTTTAGAGGATAACACCGGTTAGGTCTGGGTTATGTCCGGGATATGCCCGCATCTGGCTCATGATTTTGCCTTCTTCACATACTTGTTGGCCAGATCCTGGGTTTTTTCCGTGTTTGAATCACGTAGTAATGTGGTAACACACTGAAGCAGTCAATTAAACCTGGTTTCGATCAATATTTCAGAGGATAACACCGGTTAGGTCTGGGTTATGTCCGGGATATGCCCGCATCTGGCTCATGATTTTGCCTTCTTCGCATACTTGTTGGCCAGATCCTGGGTTTTTTTCGTGATTGAATCACGTAGTAATGTGGTAACACACTGAAGCTGTCAATTAAACCTGGTTTCGATCAATATTTTAGAGGATAACACCGGTTAGGTCTGGGTTAGGTCTGGGAAATGCGCGCATCTGGCTTATTCTTTCGGCTTCTTCGCATACTTCTTGGCCAGATCCTGGGTTTTTTTCGTGATTGAATCACGTAGTAATGTGGTAACACACTGAAGCAGTCAATTAAACCTGGTTTCGATCAATATTTCAGAGGATAACACCGGTTAGGTCTGGGTTAGGTCTGGCAAATGCGCGCATCTGGCTTATTCTTTCGCCTTCTTCGCATACTTCTTGGCCAGATCTTGGGTTTTTTTCGTGTTTGAATCACGTAGGAATGTGGTAACACACTGAAGCAGTCAATTAAACCTGGTTTCGATCAATATTTTAGAGGATAACACCGGTAAGGTCTGGGTTAGGTCCGGGATATGCCCGCATCTGGCTCATGATTTTGCCTTCTTCGCATACTTGCTGGCCAGATTCTGGGTTTTTTTCGTGTTTGAATCACGTAGTAATGTGGTAACACACTGAAGCTGTCAATTAAATCTGGTTTCGATCAATATTTTAGAGGATAACACCGGTTAGGTCTGGGTTAGGTCTGGGTTATGCCCGCATCTGGCTCATGATTTTGCCTTCTTCGCATACTTGTTGGCCAGATCCTGGGTTTTTTTCGTGTTTGAATCACGTAGTAATGTGGTAACACACTGAAGCTGTCAATTAAACCTGGTTTCGATCAATATTTTAGAGGATAACACTGGTTAGGTTTGGGTTAGGTCTGGGATATGCGCGCATCTGGCTTATACTTTCACCTTTTTCGCAATCTTGTTGGCCAGATCCTTGGTTTTTTCCGTGTTTGAATCACGTAGTAATGTGGTACCACACTGAGGCAGTCAATTAAACCTGGTTTCGATCAATATTTTAGAGGATAACATCGGTTAGGTCTGGGTTATGCCCGCATCTGGCACATGATTTTGCCTTCTTCGCAAACTTGTTGGCCAGATCCTGGGTATTTTCCGTGTTTGAAACACGTAGTAATGTGGTAACACACTGAAGCAGTCAATGAAACCTGGTCTCGATCAATATTTCAGAGGATAACACCGGTTAGGTCTGGGTTAGGTCTGGGAAATGCGCGCATCTGGCTTATTCTTTCGCCTTCTTCGCATACTTCTTGGCCAGATCCTGGGTTTTTTCCATGTTTGAATCACGTAGTAATGTGGTAACACACTGAAGCAGTCAATTAAACCTGGTTTCGATCAATATTTCAGAGGATAACACCGGTTAGGTCTGGGTTAGGTCTGGGTTATGCCCGCATCTGGCTCATGATTTTCCCTTCTTCACATACTTGTTGGCCAGATCCTGGGTTTTTTTCGTGTTTGAATCACGTAGTAATGTGGTAATACACTGAAGCAGTCAATAAAACCTGGTTTCGATGAATATTTTAGAGGATAACACCGGTTAGGTCTGGGTTAGGTCCGGGATATGCCCGCATCTGGCTCATGATTTTGCCTTCTTCGCATACTTGTTGGCCAGATCCTGGGTTTTTTTCGTGTTTGAATCACGTAGTAATGTGGTAACACACTGAAGCTGTCAATTAAACCTGGTTTCGATCAATATTTCAGAGGATAACACCGATTAGGTCTGGGTTAGGTCTGGGATATGCGCGCGTCTGGCTTATACTTTCGCCTTTTTCGCAGACTTGTTGGCCAGATCCTGGATTTTTTCCGTGTTTGAATCACGTAGTAATGTTGTACCACACTGAGGCAGTCAATTAAACCTGGATTCGGACATTATTTTAGAGGATAACACCGGTTAGGTCTGGGTTAGGTCTGGGATATGCCCGCATCTGGCTCATGATTTTGCCTTCTTCGCAAACTTGTTGGCCAGATCCTGGGTATTTTCCGTGTTTGAAACACGTAGTAATGTGGTAACACACTGAAGCAGTCAATGAAACCTGGTTTCGATCAATATTTTAGAGGATAACACCGGTTAGGTCTGGGTTAGGTCTGGGTTATGCCCGCATCTGGCTCATGATTTTGCCTTCTTCGCATACTTGTTGGCCAGATCCTGGGTTTTTTCCGTGTTTGAATCACGTAGTAATGTGGTAACACACTGAAGCAGTCAATTAAACCTGGTTTCGATCAATATTTCAGAGGATAACACCGGTTAGGTCTGGGTTAGGTCTGGGTTATGCCCGCATCTGGCTCATGATTTTGCCTTCTTCACATACTTGTTGGCCAGATCCTGGGTTTTTTTCGTGTTTGAATCACGTAGTAATGTTGTACCACACTGAGGCAGTCAATTAAACCTGGTTTCTATCAATATTTTAGAGGATAACACCGGTTAGGTCTGGGCTAGGTCCGGGATATGCCCGCATCTGGCTCATGATTTTGTCTTCTTCGCATACTTGTTGTCCAGATCTTGGGTTTTTTTCGTGTTTGAATCACGTAGTAATGTGGTAACACACTGAAGCAGTCAATTAAACCTGGTTTCTATCAATATTTTAGAGGATAACACCGGTTAGGTCTGGGTTATGTCCGGGATATGCCCGCATCTGGCTCATGATTTTGCCTTCTTCCCATACTTGTTGGCCAGATCCTGGGTTTTTTTCGTGATTGAATCACGTAGTAATGTGGTAACACACTGAAGCTGTCAATTAAACCTGGTTTCGATCAATATTTTAGAGGATAACACCGGTTAGGTCTGGGTTAGGTCTGGGAAATGCGCGCATCTGGCTTATTCTTTCGGCTTCTTCGCATACTTCTTGGCCAGATCCTGGGTTTTTTTCGTGATTGAATCACGTAGTAATGTGGTAACACACTGAAGCAGTCAATTAAACCTGGTTTCGATCAATATTTCAGAGGATAACACCGGTTAGGTCTGGGTTAGGTCTGGGAAATGCGCGCATCTGGCTTATTCTTTCGCCTTCTTCGCATACTTCTTGGCCAGATCTTGGGTTTTTTTCGTGTTTGAATCACGTAGGAATGTGGTAACACACTGAAGCAGTCAATTAAACCTGGTTTCGATCAATATTTTAGAGGATAACACCGGTAAGGTCTGGGTTAGGTCCGGGATATGCCCGCATCTGGCTCATGATTTTGCCTTCTTCGTATACTTGCTGGCCAGATTCTGGGTTTTTTTCGTGTTTGAATCACGTAGTAATGTGGTAACACACTGAAGCTGTCAATTAAATCTGGTTTCGATCAATATTTTAGAGGATAACACCGGTTAGGTCTGGGTTAGGTCTGGGTTATGCCCGCATCTGGCTCATGATTTTGCCTTCTTCGCATACTTGTTGGCCAGATCCTGGGTTTTTTTCGTGTTTGAATCACGTAGTAATGTGGTAACACACTGAAGCTGTCAATTAAACCTGGTTTCGATCAATATATTAAAGGATAACACTGGTTAGGTTTGGGTTAGGTCTGGGATATGCGTGCATCTGGCTTATACTTTCACCTTTTTCGCAAACTTGTTGGCCAGATCCTTGGTTTTTTCCGTGTTTGAATCACGTAGTAATGTGGTACCACACTGAGGCAGTCAATTAAACCTGGTTTCGATCAATATTTTAGAGGATAACATCGGTTAGGTCTGGGATTTGCGCGCATCTGGCTTATACTTTCGCCTTTTTCGCAAACTTGTTCGCCAGATCCTGGGTATTTTCCGTGTTTGAATCACGTAGTAATGTGGTAACACACTGGAGCAGTCAATTAAACCTGGTTTCTATCAATATTTTAGAGGATAACACCGGTTAGGTCTGGGTTAGGTCCGGGATATGTCCGCATCTGGCTCATGATTTTGCCTTCTTCGCATACTTGTTGTCCAGATCTTGGGTTTTTTTCGTGTTTGAATCACGTAGTAATGTGGTAACACACTGAAGCAGTCAATTAAACCTGGTTTCTATCAATATTTTAGAGGATAACACCGGTTAGGTCTGGGTTAGGTCTGGGAAATGCGCGCATCTGGCTTATACTTTCGCCTTTTTCGCAAACTTGTTGGCCAGATCCTTGGTTTTTTCCGTGTTTGAATCACGTAGTAATGTGGTACCACACTGAGGCAGTCAATTAAACCTGGTTTCGATCAATATTTTAGAGGATAACACCGGTTAGGTCTGGGATTTGCGCGCATCTGGCTTATACATTCGCCTTTTTCACAAACTTGTTGGCTAGATCCTGGGTTTTTTTCGGGTTTGGATAACGCGGTAATGTGGTACCACACTGAAGCAGTCAATTAAACCTGGTTTCGATCAATATTTTAGAGGATAACGCCGGTTAGGTCTGGGTTAGGTCTGGGTTATGCCCGCATCTGGCTCATGATTTTGCCTTCTTCGCATACTTGTTGGCCAGATCCTGGGTTTTTTCCGTGTTTGAATCACGTAGTAATGTGGTAACCCACTGAAGCTGTCAATAAAACCTGGTTTCGATCAATATTTTAGAGGATAACACCGGTTAGGTCTGGGATAGGTCCGGGATATGCCCGCATCTGGCTCATGATTTTGCCTTCTTCGCATACTTGTTGGCCAGATCCTGGGTTTTTTTCGTGTTTGAATCACGTAGTAATGTGGTTACACACTGAAGCAGTCAATTAAACCTGGTTTCGATCAATATTTTAGAGGATAACGCCGGTTAGGTCTGGGTTAGGTCTGGGTTATGCCCGCATCTGGCTCATGATTTTGCCTTCTTCGCATACTTGTTGGCCAGATCCTGGGTTTTTTCCGTGTTTGAATCACGTAGTAATGTGGTAACCCACTGAAGCTGTCAATAAAACCTGGTTTCGATCAATATTTTAGAGGATAACACCGGTTAGGTCTGGGATAGGTCCGGGATATGCCCGCATCTGGCTCATGATTTTGCCTTCTTCGCATACTTGTTGGCCAGATCCTGGGTTTTTTTCGTGTTTGAATCACGTAGTAATGTGGTTACACACTGAAGCAGTCAATTAAACCTGGTTTCGATCAATATTTTAGAGGATAACACCGGTTAGGTCTGGGTTAGGTCTGGGTTATGCCCGCATCTGGCTCATGATTTTGCCTTCTTCGCATACTTGTTGACCAGATCCTGGGTTTTTTTCGTGTTTGAATCACGTAGTAATGTGGTAACACACTGAAGCAGTCAATAAAACCTGGTTTCGATCAATATTTTAGAGGATAACACCGGTTAGGTCTGGGTTAGGTCCGGGATATGCCCGCATCTGGCTCATGATTTTGCCTTCTTCGCAAAATTGTTGGCCAGATCCTGGGTATTTTCCGTGTTTGAAACACGTAGTAATGTGGTAACACACTGAAGCAGTCAATTAAACCTGGTTTCGATCAATATTTCAGAGGATAACACTGGTTAGGTCTGGGTTAGGTCTGGGAAATGCGCGCATCTGGCTTATACTTTCGCCTTTTTCGCAAACTTGTTGGCCAGATCCTGGGTTTTTTCCGTGTTTGAATCACGTAGTAATGTGGTAACACACTGAAGCAGTCAATTAAACCTGGTTTCGATCAATATTTCAGAGCATAACACCGGTTAGGTCTGGGTTAGGTCTGGGTTATGCCCACATCTGGCTCATGATTTTGCCTTCTTCGCATACTTGTTGGCCAGATCCTGGGTTTTTTTCGTGTTTCAATCACGTAGTAATGTGGTAACACAGTGAGGCAGTCTATTAAACCTGGTTTTGATCAATATTTTAGACGATAACACCGGTTAGGTCTGGGTTAGGTCTGGGAAATGCGCGCATCTGGCTTATACTTTCGCCTTTTTCGCAAACTTGTTGGCCAGATCCTGGGTTTTTTTCGTGTTTGAATCACGTAGTAATGTGGTAACACACTGAAGCTGTCAATTAAACCTGGTTTCGATCAATATTTTAGAGGATAACACCGGTTAGGTCTGGGTTAGGTCTGGGATTTGCGCGCATCTGGCTTATACTTTCGCCTTTTTCGCAAACTTGTTGGCCAGATCCTGGGTATTTTCCGTGTTTGAATCACGTAGTAATGTGGTAACACCCTGGAGCAGTCAATTAAACCTGGTTTCTATCAATATTTTAGAGGATAACACCGGTTAGGTCTGGGTTAGGTCCGGGATATGCCCGCATCTGGCTCATGATTTTGCCTTCTTCGCATACTTGCTGGCCAGATCCTGGGTTTTTTTCGTGTTTGAATCACGTAGTAATGTGGTAACACACTGAAGCTGTCAATTAAACCTGGTTTCGATCAATATTTTAGAGGATAACACCGGTTAGGTCTGGGTTAGGTCCGGGATATGCCCGCATCTGGCTCATGATTTTGCCTTCTTCGCATACTTGCTGGCCAGATCCTGGGTTTTTTTCGTGTTTGAATCACGTAGTAATGTGGTAACACACTGAAGCTGTCAATTAAACCTGGTTTCGATCAATATTTTAGAGGATAACACCGGTTAGGTCTGGGTTAGGTCTGGGAAATGCGCGCATCTGGCTTATACTTTCGCCTTTTTCGCAAACTTGTTGGCCAGATCCTTGGTTTTTTCCGTGTTTGAATCACGTAGTAATGTGGTACCACACTGAGGCAGTCAATTAAACCTGGTTTCGATCAATATTTTAGAGGATAACACCGGTTAGGTCTGGGATTTGCGCGCATCTGGCTTATACTTTCGCCTTTTTCACAAACTTGTTGGCTAGATCCTGGGTTTTTTTCGGGTTTGGATAACGCGGTAATGTGGTACCACACTGAAGCAGTCAATTAAACCTGGTTTCGATCAATATTTTAGAGGATAACGCCGGTTAGGTCTGGGTTAGGTCTGGGTTATGCCCGCATCTGGCTCATGATTTTGCCTTCTTCGCATACTTGTTGGCCAGATCCTGGGTTTTTTCCGTGTTTGAATCACGTAGTAATGTGGTAACCCACTGAAGCTGTCAATAAAACCTGGTTTCGATCAATATTTTAGAGGATAACACCGGTTAGGTCTGGGATAGGTCCGGGATATGCCCGCATCTGGCTCATGATTTTGCCTTCTTCGCATACTTGTTGGCCAGATCCTGGGTTTTTTTCGTGTTTGAATCACGTAGTAATGTGGTTACACACTGAAGCAGTCAATTAAACCTGGTTTCGATCAATATTTTAGAGGATAACGCCGGTTAGGTCTGGGTTAGGTCTGGGTTATGCCCGCATCTGGCTCATGATTTTGCCTTCTTCGCATACTTGTTGGCCAGATCCTGGGTTTTTTCCGTGTTTGAATCACGTAGTAATGTGGTAACCCACTGAAGCTGTCAATAAAACCTGGTTTCGATCAATATTTTAGAGGATAACACCGGTTAGGTCTGGGATAGGTCCGGGATATGCCCGCATCTGGCTCATGATTTTGCCTTCTTCGCATACTTGTTGGCCAGATCCTGGGTTTTTTTCGTGTTTGAATCACGTAGTAATGTGGTTACACACTGAAGCAGTCAATTAAACCTGGTTTCGATCAATATTTTAGAGGATAACACCGGTTAGGTCTGGGTTAGGTCTGGGTTATGCCCGCATCTGGCTCATGATTTTGCCTTCTTCGCATACTTGTTGACCAAATCCTGGGTTTTTTTCGTGTTTGAATCACGTAGTAATGTGGTAACACACTGAAGCAGTCAATAAAACCTGGTTTCGATCAATATTTTAGAGGATAACACCGGTTAGGTCTGGGTTAGGTCCGGGATATGCCCGCATCTGGCTCATGATTTTGCCTTCTTCGCAAAATTGTTGGCCAGATCCTGGGTATTTTCCGTGTTTGAAACACGTAGTAATGTGGTAACACACTGAAGCAGTCAATTAAACCTGGTTTCGATCAATATTTCAGAGGATAACACTGGTTAGGTCTGGGTTAGGTCTGGGAAATGCGCGCATCTGGCTTATACTTTCGCCTTTTTCGCAAACTTGTTGGCCAGATCCTGGGTTTTTTCCGTGTTTGAATCACGTAGTAATGTGGTAACACACTGAAGCAGTCAATTAAACCTGGTTTCGATCAATATTTCAGAGCATAACACCGGTTAGGTCTGGGTTAGGTCTGGGTTATGCCCACATCTGGCTCATGATTTTGCCTTCTTCGCATACTTGTTGGCCAGATCCTGGGTTTTTTTCGTGTTTCAATCACGTAGTAATGTGGTAACACAGTGAGGCAGTCTATTAAACCTGGTTTTGATCAATATTTTAGACGATAACACCGGTTAGGTCTGGGTTAGGTCTGGGAAATGCGCGCATCTGGCTTATACTTTCGCCTTTTTCGCAAACTTGTTGGCCAGATCCTGGGTTTTTTTCGTGTTTGAATCACGTAGTAATGTGGTAACACACTGAAGCTGTCAATTAAACCTGGTTTCGATCAATATTTTAGAGGATAACACCGGTTAGGTCTGGGTTAGGTCTGGGATTTGCGCGCATCTGGCTTATACTTTCGCCTTTTTCGCAAACTTGTTGGCCAGATCCTGGGTATTTTCCGTGTTTGAATCACGTAGTAATGTGGTAACACCCTGGAGCAGTCAATTAAACCTGGTTTCTATCAATATTTTAGAGGATAACACCGGTTAGGTCTGGGTTAGGTCCGGGATATGCCCGCATCTGGCTCATGATTTTGCCTTCTTCGCATACTTGCTGGCCAGATCCTGGGTTTTTTTCGTGTTTGAATCACGTAGTAATGTGGTAACACACTGAAGCTGTCAATTAAACCTGGTTTCGATCAATATTTTAGAGGATAACACCGGTTAGGTCTGGGTTAGGTCCGGGATATGCCCGCATCTGGCTCATGATTTTGCCTTCTTCGCATACTTGCTGGCCAGATCCTGGGTTTTTTTCGTGTTTGAATCACGTAGTAATGTGGTAACACACTGAAGCTGTCAATTAAACCTGGTTTCGATCAATATTTTAGAGGATAACACCGGTTAGGTCTGGGTTAGGTCTGGGATATGCGCGCATCTGGCTTATACTTTCAACTTTTTCGCAAACTTGTTGGCCAGATCCTGGGTTTTTTCCGTGTTTGGATCACGTAGTAATGTGGTAACACACTGAAGCAGTCAATAAAACCTGGTTTCGATCAATATTTTAGAGGATAACACCGGTTAGGTCTGGGTTAGGTCTGGGATTTGCGCGCATCTGGCTTATACTTTCGCCTTTTTTGCAAACTTGTTAGCCAGATCCTGGGTATTTTCCGTGTTTGAATCACGTAGTAATGTGGTAACACACTGAAGCAGTCAATTAAACCTGGTTTCTATCAATATTTTAGAGGATAACACCGGTTAGGTCTGGGTTAGGTCCGGGATATGCCAGCATCTGGCTCATGATTTTGCCTTCTTCGCATACTTGATGTCCAGATCTTGGGATTTTTTCGTGTTTGAATCACGTAGTAATGTGGTAACACACTGAAGCAGTCAATTAAACCTGGTTTCTATCAATATTTTAGAGGATAACACCGGTTAGGTCTGGGTTAGGTCCGGGATATGCCCGCATCTGGCTCATGATTTTGCCTTCTTCGCATACTTGTTGGCCAGATCCTGGGTTTTTTTCGTGATTGAATCACGTAGTATTGTGGTAACACACTGAAGCTGTCAATTAAACCTGGTTTCGATCAATATTTTAGAGGATAACAACGGTTAGGTCTGGGTTAGGTCTGGGTTATGCCCGCATCTGGCTCATGATTTTGCCTTCTTCGCAAACTTGTTGGCCAGATCCTGGGTTTTTTTCGTGTTTGAATCACGTAGTAATGTGGTAACACACTGAAGCTGTCAATTAAACCTGGCTTCGATCAATATTTTAGAGGATAACACCGGTTAGGTCTGGGTTAGGTCTGGGATATGCGCGCATCTGGCTTATACTTTCACCTTTTTCGCAAACTTGTTGGCCAGATCCTTGGTTTTTTTCGTGTTTGAATCACGTAGGAGTGTGGTAACACACTGAAGCAGTCAATTAAACCTGGTTTCTATCAATATTTTAGAGGATAACACCGGTTAGGACTGGGTTAGGTCCGGGATATGCCCGCATCTGGCTCATGATTTTGCCTTCTTCGCATACTTGTTGGCCAGATCCTGGGTTTTTTTCGTGTTTGAATCACGTAGTAATGTGGTAACACACTGAAGCTGTCAATTAAACCTGGTTTCGATCAATATTTCAGGGGATAACACCGGTTAGGTCTGGGTTAGGTCTGGGATATGCGCGCGTCTGGCTTATACTTTCGCCTTCTTCGCAAACTTGTTGGCCAGATCCTGGATTTTTTCCGTGTTTGAATCACGTAGTAATGTTGTACCACACTGAGGCTGTCAATTAAACCTGGTTTCGATCAATATTTTAGAGGATAACACCGGTTAGGTCTGGGTTATGCCCGCATCTGGCTCATGATTTTGCCTTCTTCGCATACTTGTTGGCCAGATCCTGGGATTTTTTCGTGTTTGAATCACGTAGTAATGTGGTAACACACTGAAGCTGTCAATTAAACCTGGTTTCTATCAATATTTTAGAGGATACCACCGGTTAGGTCTGGGTTAGGTCCGGGAAATGTCCGCATCTGGCTCATGATTTTGCCTTCTTCGCATACTTGTTGGCCAGATCCTGGGTTTTTTTCGTGTTTGAATCACGTAGTAATGTTGTACCACACTGAAGCAGTCAATTAAACCTGGTTTCGATCAATATTTCAGAGGATAACACCGGTTAGGTCTGGGTTAGGTCTGGGTTATGCCCGCATCTGGCTCATGATTTTGCCTTCTTCGCATACTTGTTGGCCAGATCCTGGGTTTTTTTCGTGTGTGAATCACGTAGTAATGTGGCAATACACTGAAGCAGTCTATAAAACCTGGTTTCGATCAATATTTTAGAGGATAACACCGGTTAGGTCTGGGTTAGGTCCGGGATATGCCCGCATCTGGCTCATGATTTTGCCTTCTTCGCATACTTGTTGGCCAGATCCTGGGTTTTTTTCGTGATTGAATCACGTAGTAATGTGGTAACACACGGAAGCAGTCAATTAAACCTGGTTTCTATCAATATTTTAGAGGATACCACCGGTTAGGTCTGGGTTAGGTCCGGGAAATGTCCGCATCTGGCTCATGATTTTGCCTTCTTCGCATACTTGTTGGCCAGATCCTGGGTTTTTTTCGTGTTTGAATCACGTAGTAATGTGGTAACACACTGAAGCTGTCAATTAAACCTGGTTTCGATCAATATTTTAGAGGATAACACCGGTTAGGTCTGGGTTAGGTCTGGGATATGCGCGCATCTGGCTTATACTTTCACCTTTTTCGCAAACTTCTTGGCCAGATCCTGGGTTTTTTCCGTGTTTGATCACGTAGTAATGTGGTAACACACTGAAGCAGTCACTAAAACCTGGTTTCGATCAATATTTTAGAGGATAACACCGGTTAGGTCTGGGTTAGGTCTGGGATTTGCGCGCATCTGGCTTATACTTTCGCCTTTTTCGCAAACTTGTTGGCCAGATCCTGGGTATTTTCCGTTGTTGAATCACGTAGTAATGTGGTAACACACTGAAGCAGTCAATTAAACCTGGTTTCTATCAATATTTTAGAGGATACCACCGGTTAGGTCTGGGTTAGATCCGGGATATGCCCGCATCTGGCTCATGATTTTGCCTTCTTCGCATACTTGTTGTCCAGATCTTGGGTTTTTTTCGTGTTTGAATCACGTAGTAATGTGGTAACACACTGAAGCAGTCAATTAAACCTGGTTTCTATCAATATTTTAGAGGATAACACCGGTTAGGTCTGGGTTAGGTCCGGGATATGCCCGCATCTGGCTCATGATTTTGCCTTCTTCGCATACTTGTTGGCCAGATCCTGGGTTTTTTTCGTGATTGAATCACGTAGTAATGTGGTAACACACTGAAGCTGTCAATTAAACCTGGTTTCGATCAATATTTTAGAGGATAACACCGGTTAGGTCTGGGTTAGGTCTGGGAAATGCGCGCATCTGGCTTATTCTTTCGCCTTCTTCGCATACTTCTTGGCCAGATCCTGGGTTTTTTTCGTGATTGAATCACGTAGTAATGTGGTAACACACTGAAGCAGTCAATTAAACCTGGTTTCGATCAATATTTCAGAGGATAACACCGGTTAGGTCTGGGTTAGGTCTGGGAAATGCGCGCATCTGGCTTATTCTTTCGCCTTCTTCGCATACTTCTTGGCCAGATCTTGGGTTTTTTTCGTGTTTGAATCACGTAGGAATGTGGTAACACACTGAAGCAGTCAATTAAACCTGGTTTCGATCAATATTTTAGAGGATAACACCGGTTAGGTCTGGGTTAGGTCCGGGATATGCCCGCATCTGGCTCATGATTTTGCCTTCTTCGCATACTTGCTGTCCAGATTCTGGGTTTTTTTCGTGTTTGAATCACGTAGTAATGTGGTAACACACTGAAGCTGTCAATTAAACCTGGTTTCGATCAATATTTTAGAGGATAACACCGGTTAGGTCTGGGTTAGGTCTGGGTTATGCCCGCATCTGGCTCATGATTTTGCCTTCTTCGCATACTTGTTGGCCAGATCCTGGGTTTTTTTCGTGTTTGAATCACGTAGTAATGTGGTAACACACTGAAGCTGTCAATTAAACCTGGTTTCGATCAATATTTTAGAGGATAACACTGGTTAGGTTTGGGTTAGGTCTGGGATATGCGCGCATCTGGCTTATACTTTCAGCTTTTTCGCAAACTTGTTGGCCAGATCCTTGGTTTTTTCCGCGTTTGAATCACGTAGTAATGTGGTACCACACTGAGGCAGTCAATTAAACCTGGTTTCGATCGATATTTTAGAGGATAACACCGGTTAGGTCTGGGATTTGCGCGCATCTGGCTTATACTTTCGCCTTTTTCGCAAACTTGTTGGCCAGATCCTGGGTATTTTCCGTGTTTGAATCACGTAGTAATGTGGTAACACACTGGAGCAGTCAATTAAACCTGGTTTCTATCAATATTTTAGAGGATAACACCGGTTAGGTCTGGGTTAGGTCCGGGAAATGTCCGCATCTGGCTCATGATTTTGCCTTCTTCGCATACTTGTTGATCAGATCTTGGGTTTTTTTCGTGTTTGAATCACGTAGTAATGTGGTAACACTCTGAAGCAGTCAATTAAACCTGGTTTCTATCAATATTTTAGAGGATAACACCGGTTAGGTCTGGGTTAGGTCTGGGAAATGCGCGCATCTGGCTTATTCTTTCGCCTTCTTCGCATACTTCTTGGCCAGATCCTGGGTTTTTTTCGTGTTTGAATCACGTAGGAATGTGGTAACACACTGAAGCAGTCAATTAAACCTGGTTTCGATCAATATTTTAGAGGATAACACCGGTTAGGTCTGGGTTAGGTCCGGGATATGCCCGCATCTGGCTCATGATTTTGCCTTCTTCGCATACTTGCTGGCCAGATCCTGGGTTTTTTTCGTGTTTGAATCACGTAGTAATGTGGTAACACACTGAAGCTGTCAATTAAACCTGGTTTCGATCAATATTTTAGAGGATAACACCGGTTAGGTCTGGGTTAGGTCTGGGTTATGCCCGCATCTGGCTCATGATTTTGCCTTCTTCGCATACCTGTTGGCCAGATCCTGGGTTTTTTTCGTGTTTGAATCACGTAGTAATGTGGTAACACACTGAAGCTGTCAATTAAACCTGGTTTCGATCAATATTTTAGAGGATAACACCGGTTAGGTCTGGGTTAGGTCTGGGATATGCGCGCATCTGGCTTATACTTTCACCTTTTTCGCAAACTTGTTGGCCAGATCCTGGGTTTTTTCCGTGTTTGATCACGTAGTAATGTGGTAACACACTGAAGCAGTCAATAAAACCTGGTTTCTATCAATATTTTAGAGGATAACACCGGTTAGGTCTGGGTTAGGTCCGGGAAATGTCCGCATCTGGCTCATGATTTTGCCTTCTTCGCATACTTGTTGATCAGATCTTGGGTTTTTTTCGTGTTTGAATCACGTAGTAATGTGGTAACACTCTGAAGCAGTCAATTAAACCTGGTTTCTATCAATATTTTAGAGGATAACACCGGTTAGGTCTGGGTTAGGTCTGGGAAATGCGCGCATCTGGCTTATTCTTTCGCCTTCTTCGCATACTTCTTGGCCAGATCCTGGGTTTTTTTCGTGTTTGAATCACGTAGGAATGTGGTAACACACTGAAGCAGTCAATTAAACCTGGTTTCGATCAATATTTTAGAGGATAACACCGGTTAGGTCTGGGTTAGGTCCGGGATATGCCCGCATCTGGCTCATGATTTTGCCTTCTTCGCATACTTGCTGGCCAGATCCTGGGTTTTTTTCGTGTTTGAATCACGTAGTAATGTGGTAACACACTGAAGCTGTCAATTAAACCTGGTTTCGATCAATATTTTAGAGGATAACACCGGTTAGGTCTGGGTTAGGTCTGGGTTATGCCCGCATCTGGCTCATGATTTTGCCTTCTTCGCATACCTGTTGGCCAGATCCTGGGTTTTTTTCGTGTTTGAATCACGTAGTAATGTGGTAACACACTGAAGCAATCAATTAAACCTGGTTTCTATCAATATTTTAAAGGATAACACCGGTTAGGTCTGGGTTAGGTCCGGGATATGCCCGCATCTGGCTCATGATTTTGCCTTCTTCGCATACTTGTTGGCCAGATCCTGGGTTTTTTTCGTGTTTGAATCACGTAGTAATGTGGTAACACACTGAAGCTGTCAATTAAACCTGGTTTCGATCAATATTTTAGAGGATAACACTGGTTAGGTTTGGGTTAGGTCTGGGATATGCGCGCATCTGGCTTATACTTTCACCTTTTTCGCAAACTTGTTGGCCAGATCCTTGGTTTTTTCCGTGTTTGAATCACGTAGTAATGTGGTACCACACTGAGGCAGTCAATTAAACCTGGTTTCGATCAGTATTTTAGAGGATAACACCGGTTAGGTGTGGGATTTGCGCGCATCTGGCTTATACTTTCGCCTTTTTCGCAAACTTGTTGGCCAGATCCTGGGTATTTTCCGTGTTTGAATCACGTAGTAATGTGGTAACACACTGGAGCAGTCATGTAAACCTGGTTTCTATCAATATTTTAGAGGATAACACCGGTTAGGTCTGGGTTAGCTCCGGGATATGTCCGCATCTGGCTCATGATTTTGCCTTCTTCGCATACTTGTTGTCCAGATCTTGGGTTTTTTTCGTGTTTGAATCACGTCGTAATGTGGTAACACACTGAAGCAGTCAATTAAACCTGGTTTCTATCAATATTTTAGAGGATAACACCGGTTAGGTCTGGGTTAGGTCCGGGATATGCCCGCATCTGGCTCATGATTTTGCCTTCTTCGCATACTTGTTGGCCAGATCCTGGGTTTTTTTCGTGATTGAATCACGTAGTATTGTGGTAACACACTGAAGCTGTCAATTAAACCTGGTTTCGATCAATATTTTAGAGGATAACACCGGTTAGGTCTGGGTTAGGTCTGGGTTATGCCCGCATCTGGCTCATGATTTTGCCTTCTTCGCATACTTGTTGGCCAGATCCTGGGTTTTTTTCGTGTTTGAATCACGTAGTAATGTGGTAACACACTGAAGCTGTCAATTAAACCTGGCTTCGATCAATATTTTAGAGGATAACACGGGTTAGGTCTGGGTTAGGTCTGGGATATGCGCGCATCTGGCTTATACTTTCACCTTTTTCGCAAACTTGTTGGCCAGATCCTGGGTTTTTTTCGTGTTTGAATCACGTAGGAATGTGGTAACACACTGAAGCAGTCAATTAAACCTGGTTTCTATCAATATTTTAGAGGATAACACCGGTTAGGACTGGGTTAGGTCCGGGATATGCCCGCATCTGGCTCATGATTTTGCCTACTTCGCATACTTGTTGGCCAGATCCTGGGTTTTTTTCGTGTTTGAATCAGGTAGTAATGTGGTAACGCACTGAAGCTGTCAATTAAACCTGGTTTCGATCAATATTTTAGAGGATAACACCGGTTAGGTCTGGGTAATGCCCGCATCTGGCTCATGATTTTGCCTTCTTCGCATACTTGTTGGCCAGATCCTGGGTTTTTTTCGTGTTTGAATCACGTAGTAATGTGGTAACACACTGAAGCTGTCAATTAAACCTGGTTTCGATCAATATTTTAGAGGATAACACCGGTTAGGTCTGGGTTAGGTCTGGGATATGCGCGCATCTGGCTTATACTTTCAACTTTTTCGCAAACTTGTTGGCCAGATCCTGGGTTTTTTCCGTGTTTGAATCACGTAGTAATGTGGTAACGCACTGAAGCAGTCAATTAAACCTGGTTTCGATCAATATTTCAGGGGATAACACCGGTTAGGTCTGGGTTAGGTCTGGGATATGCGCGCGTCTGGCTTATACTTTCGCCTTCTTCGCAAACTTGTTGGCCAGATCCTGGATTTCTTCCGTGTTTGAATCACGTAGTAATGTTGTACCACACTGAGGCAGTCAATTAAACCTGGATTCGGCCATTATTTTAGAGGATAACACCGGTTAGGTCTGGGTTAGGTCTGGGTTATGCCAGCATCTGGCTCATGATTTTGCCTTCTTCGCAAACTTGTTGGCCAGATCCTGGGTTTTTTTCGTGTTTGAATCACGTAGTAATGTGGTAACACACTGAAGCAGTCAATTAAACCTGGTTTCGATCAATATTTCAGAGGATAACACCGGTTAGGTCTGGGTTAGGTCTGGGTTATGCCCGCATCTGGCTCATGATTTTGCCTTCTTCGCATACTTGTTGGCCAGATCCTGGGTTTTTTTCGTGTGTGAATCACGTAGTAATGTGGTAATACACTGAAGCAGTCTATAAAACCTGGTTTCGATCAATATTTTAGAGGATAACACCGGTTAGGTCTGGGTTAGGTCCGGGATATGCCCGCATCTGGCTCATGATTTTGCCTTCTTCGCATACTTGTTGGCCAGATCCTGCGTTTTCTTCGTGTTTGAATCACGTAGTAATGTGGTAACACACTGAAGCTGTCAATTAAACCTGGTTTCGATCAATATTTTAGAGGATAACACCGGTTAGGTCTGGGTTATGCCCTCATCTGGCTCATGACTTTGCCTTCTTCGCATACTTGTTGGCCAGATCCTGGGTTTTTTTCGTGTTTGAATCACGTAGTAATGTGGTAACACACTGAAGCTGTCAATTAAACCTGGTTTCGATCAATATTTTAGAGGATAACACCGGTTAGGTCTGGGTTAGGTCTGGGATATGTGCGCATCTGGCTTATACTTTCACCTTTATCGCAAACTGGTTGGCCAGATCCTGGGTTTTTTCCGTGTTTGGTCACGTAGTATTGTGGTAACACACTGAAGCAGTCAATAAAACCTGGTTTCGATCAATATTTTAGAGGATAACACCGGTTAGGTCTGGGTTAGGTCTGGGATTTGCCCGCATCTGGCTCATGATTTTGCCTTCTTCGCATACTTGTTGGCCAGATCCTGGGTTTTTTTCGTGTTTGAATCACGTAGTAATGTGGTAATACACTGAAGCAGTCAATTAAACCTGGTTTCGATCAATATTTTAGGGGATAACACCGGTTAGGTCTGGGTTAGGTCTGGGTTATGCCCGCATCTGGCTTATACTTTCACCTTTTTCGCAAACTTGTTGGCCAGATCCTGGGTTTTTTTCGTGTTTGAATCACGTAGGAATGTGGTAACACATTGAAGCAGTCAATTAAACTTGGTTTCTATCAATATTCTAGAGGATAACACCGGTTAGGTCTGGGTTAGGTCCGGGATATGCCCGCATCTGGCTCATGATTTTGCCTTCTTCGCATACTTGTTGGCCAGATCCTGGGTTTTTTTCGTGTTTGAATCACGTAGTAATGTGGTAACACACTGAAACTGTCAATTAAACCTGGTTTCGATCAATATTTCAGAGGATAACACCGGTTAGGTCTGGGTTAGGTCTGGGAAATGCGCGCATCTGGCTTATTCTTTCGCCTTCTTCGCTTACTTCTTGGCCAGATCCTGGGTTTTTTTCGTGTTTGAATCACGTAGGAATGTGGTAACACACTGAAGCAGTCAATTAAACCTGGTTTCGATCAATATTTTAGAGGATAACACCGGTTAGGTCTGGGTTAGGTCTGGGTTATGCCCGCATCTGGCTCATGATTTTGCCTTCTTCGCATACTTGTTGGCCAGATCCTGGGTTTTTTTCGTGTTTGAATCACGTAGTAATGTGGTAACACACTGAAGCTGTCAATTAAATCTGGTTTCGATCAATATTTTAGAGGATAACACCGGTTTGGTCTGGGTTAGGTCTGGGATATGCGCGCATCTGGCTTATACTTTCAACTTTTTCGCAAACTTGTTGGCCAGATCCTGGGTTTTTTCCGTGTTTGGATCACGTAGTAATGTGGTAACGCACTGAAGCAGTCAATTAAACCTGGTTTCGATCAATATTTCAGGGGATAACACCGGTTAGGTCTGGGTTAGGTCTGGGATATGCGCGCGTCTGGCTTATACTTTCGCCTTCTTCGCAAACTTGTTGGCCAGATCCTGGATTTCTTCCGTGTTTGAATCACGTAGTAATGTGGTAACACACTGAAGCAGTCAATTAAACCTGGTTTCTATCAATATTTTAGAGGATAACACCGGTTAGGTCTGGGTTAGGTCCGGGATATGCCCGCATCTGGCTCATGATTTTGCCTTTTTCGCAAACTTGTTGGCCAGATCCTGGGTTTTTTCCGTGTTTGAATCACGTAGTAATGTGGTAACGCACTGAAGCAGTCAATTAAACCTGGTTTCGATCAATATTTTAGAGGATAACACCGGTTAGGTCTGGGTAATGCCCGCATCTGGCTCATGATTTTGCCTTCTTCGCATACTTGTTGGCCAGATCCTGGGTTTTTTTCGTGTTTGAATCACGTAGTAATGTGGTAACACACTGAAGCTGTCAATTAAACCTGGTTTCGATCAATATTTTAGAGGATAACACCGGTTTGGTCTGGGTTAGGTCTGGGATATGCGCGCATCTGGCTTATACTTTCAACTTTTTCGCAAACTTGTTGGCCAGATCCTGGGTTTTTTCCGTGTTTGGATCACGTAGTAATGTGGTAACGCACTGAAGCAGTCAATTAAACCTGGTTTCGATCAATATTTCAGGGGATAACACCGGTTAGGTCTGGGTTAGGTCTGGGATATGCGCGCGTCTGGCTTATACTTTCGCCTTCTTCGCAAACTTGTTGGCCAGATCCTGGATTTCTTCCGTGTTTGAATCACGTAGTAATGTTGTACCACACTGAGGCAGTCAATTAAACCTGGATTCGGCCATTATTTTAGAGGATAACACCGGTTAGGTCTGGGTTAGGTCTGGGTTATGCCAGCATCTGGCTCATGATTTTGCCTTCTTCGCAAACTTGTTGGCCAGATCCTGGGTTTTTTTCGTGTTTGAATCACGTAGTAATGTGGCAACACACTGAAGCAGTCAATTAAACCTGGTTTCGATCAATATTTCAGAGGATAACACCGGTTAGGTCTGGGTTAGGTCTGGGTTATGCCCGCATCTGGCTCATGATTTTGCCTTCTTCGCATACTTGTTGGCCAGATCCTGGGTTTTTTTCGTGTGTGAATCACGTAGTAATGTGGTAATACACTGAAGCAGTCTATAAAACCTGGTTTCGATCAATATTTTAGAGGATAACACCGGTTAGGTCTGGGTTAGGTCCGGGATATGCCCGCATCTGGCTCATGATTTTGCCTTCTTCGCATACTTGTTGGCCAGATCCTGGGTTTTCTTCGTGTTTGAATCACGTAGTAATGTGGTAACACACTGAAGCTGTCAATTAAACCTGGTTTCGATCAATATTTTAGAGGATAACACCGGTTAGGTCTGGGTTATGCCCTCATCTGGCTCATGATTTTGCCTTCTTCGCATACTTGTTGGCCAGATCCTGGGTTTTTTTCGTGTTTGAATCACGTAGTAATGTGGTAACACACTGAAGCTGTCAATTAAACCTGGTTTCGATCAATATTTTAGAGGATAACACCGGTTAGGTCTGGGTTAGGTCTGGGATATGTGCGCATCTGGCTTATACTTTCACCTTTATCGCAAACTGGTTGGCCAGATCCTGGGTTTTTTCCGTGTTTGGTCACGTAGTATTGTGGTAACACACTGAAGCAGTCAATAAAACCTGGTTTCGATCAATATTTTAGAGGATAACACCGGTTAGGTCTGGGTTAGGTCTGGGATTTGCGCGCATCTGGCTTATACTTTCGCCTTTTTCGCAAACTTGTTGGCCAGATCCTGGGTATTTTCCGTGTTTGAATCACGTAGTAATGTGGTAACACACTGAAGCAGTCAATTAAACCTGGTTTCGATCAATATTTTAGAGGATAACACCGGTTAGGTCTGGGTTAGGTCTGGGATTTGCGCGCATCTGGCTTATACTTTCGCCTTTTTCGCAAACTTGTTGGCCAGATCCTGGGTATTTTCCGTGTTTGAATCACGTAGTAATGTGGTAACACACTGAAGCTGTCAATTAAACCTGGTTTCGATCAATATTTTAGAGGATAACACCGGTTAGGTCTGGGTTATGCCCTCATCTGGCTCATGATTTTGCCTTCTTCGCATACTTGTTGGCCAGATCCTGGGTTTTTTTCGTGTTTGAATCACGTAGTAATGTGGTAACACACTGAAGCTGTCAATTAAATCTGGTTTCGATCAATATTTTAGAGGATAACACCGGTTTGGTCTGGGTTAGGTCTGGGATATGCGCGCATCTGGCTTATACTTTCAACTTTTTCGCAAACTTGTTGGCCAGATCCTGGGTTTTTTCTGTGTTTGGATCACGTAGTAATGTGGTAACGCACTGAAGCAGTCAATTAAACCTGGTTTCGATCAATATTTCAGGGGATAACACCGGTTAGGTCTGGGTTAGGTCTGGGATATGCGCGCGTCTGGCTTATACTTTCGCCTTCTTCGCAAACTTGTTGGCCAGATCCTGGATTTCTTCCGTGTTTGAATCACGTAGTAATGTGGTAACACACTGAAGCAGTCAATTAAACCTGGTTTCTATCAATATTTTAGAGGATAACACCGGTTAGGTCTGGGTTAGGTCCGGGATATGCCCGCATCAGGCTCATGATTTTGCCTTTTTCGCAAACTTGTTGGCCAGATCCTGGGTTTTTTCCGTGTTTGAATCACGTAGTAATGTGGTAACGCACTGAAGCAGTCAATTAAACCTGGTTTCGATCAATATTTTAGAGGATAACACCGGTTAGGTCTGGGTAATGCCCGCATCTGGCTCATGATTTTGCCTTCTTCGCATACTTGTTGGCCAGATCCTGGGTTTTTTTCGTGTTTGAATCACGTAGTAATGTGGTAACACACTGAAGCTGTCAATTAAACCTGGTTTCGATCAATATTTTAGAGGATAACACCGGTTTGGTCTGGGTTAGGTCTGGGATATGCGCGCATCTGGCTTATACTTTCAACTTTTTCGCAAACTTGTTGGCCAGATCCTGGGTTTTTTCCGTGTTTGGATCACGTAGTAATGTGGTAACGCACTGAAGCAGTCAATTAAACCTGGTTTCGATCAATATTTCAGGGGATAACACCGGTTAGGTCTGGGTTAGGTCTGGGATATGCGCGCGTCTGGCTTATACTTTCGCCTTCTTCGCAAACTTGTTGGCCAGATCCTGGATTTCTTCCGTGTTTGAATCACGTAGTAATGTTGTACCACACTGAGGCAGTCAATTAAACCTGGATTCGGCCATTATTTTAGAGGATAACACCGGTTAGGTCTGGGTTAGGTCTGGGTTATGCCAGCATCTGGCTCATGATTTTGCCTTCTTCGCAAACTTGTTGGCCAGATCCTGGGTTTTTTTCGTGTTTGAATCACGTAGTAATGTGGCAACACACTGAAGCAGTCAATTAAACCTGGTTTCGATCAATATTTCAGAGGATAACACCGGTTAGGTCTGGGTTAGGTCTGGGTTATGCCCGCATCTGGCTCATGATTTTGCCTTCTTCGCATACTTGTTGGCCAGATCCTGGGTTTTTTTCGTGTGTGAATCACGTAGTAATGTGGTAATACACTGAAGCAGTCTATAAAACCTGGTTTCGATCAATATTTTAGAGGATAACACCGGTTAGGTCTGGGTTAGGTCCGGGATATGCCCGCATCTGGCTCATGATTTTGCCTTCTTCGCATACTTGTTGGCCAGATCCTGGGTTTTCTTCGTGTTTGAATCACGTAGTAATGTGGTAACACACTGAAGCTGTCAATTAAACCTGGTTTCGATCAATATTTTAGAGGATAACACCGGTTAGGTCTGGGTTATGCCCTCATCTGGCTCATGATTTTGCCTTCTTCGCATACTTGTTGGCCAGATCCTGGGTTTTTTTCGTGTTTGAATCACGTAGTAATGTGGTAACACACTGAAGCTGTCAATTAAACCTGGTTTCGATCAATATTTTAGAGGATAACACCGGTTAGGTCTGGGTTAGGTCTGGGATATGTGCGCATCTGGCTTATACTTTCACCTTTATCGCAAACTGGTTGGCCAGATCCTGGGTTTTTTCCGTGTTTGGTCACGTAGTATTGTGGTAACACACTGAAGCAGTCAATAAAACCTGGTTTCGATCAATATTTTAGAGGATAACACCGGTTAGGTCTGGGTTAGGTCTGGGATTTGCGCGCATCTGGCTTATACTTTCGCCTTTTTCGCAAACTTGTTGGCCAGATCCTGGGTATTTTCCGTGTTTGAATCACGTAGTAATGTGGTAACACACTGAAGCAGTCAATTAAACCTGGTTTCGATCAATATTTTAGAGGATAACACCGGTTAGGTCTGGGTTAGGTCTGGGATTTGCGCGCATCTGGCTTATACTTTCGCCTTTTTCGCAAACTTGTTGGCCAGATCCTGGGTATTTTCCGTGTTTGAATCACGTAGTAATGTGGTAACACACTGAAGCTGTCAATTAAACCTGGTTTCGATCAATATTTTAGAGGATAACACCGGTTAGGTCTGGGTTATGCCCTCATCTGGCTCATGATTTTGCCTTCTTCGCATACTTGTTGGCCAGATCCTGGGTTTTTTTCGTGTTTGAATCACGTAGTAATGTGGTAACACACTGAAGCAGTCAATTAAACCTGGTTTCGATCAATATTTTAGAGGATAACACCGGTTAGGTCTGGGTAATGCCCGCATCTGGCTCATGATTTTGCCTTCTTCGCATACTTGTTGGCCAGATCCTGGGTTTTTTTCGTGTTTGAATCACGTAGTAATGTGGTAACACACTGAAGCTGTCAATTAAATCTGGTTTCGATCAATATTTTAGAGGATAACACCGGTTTGGTCTGGGTTAGGTCTGGGATATGCGCGCATCTGGCTTATACTTTCAACTTTTTCGCAAACTTGTTGGCCAGATCCTGGGTTTTTTCCGTGTTTGGATCACGTAGTAATGTGGTAACGCACTGAAGCAGTCAATTAAACCTGGTTTCGATCAATATTTCAGGGGATAACACCGGTTAGGTCTGGGTTAGGTCTGGGATATGCGCGCGTCTGGCTTATACTTTCGCCTTCTTCGCAAACTTGTTGGCCAGATCCTGGATTTCTTCCGTGTTTGAATCACGTAGTAATGTGGTAACACACTGAAGCAGTCAATTAAACCTGGTTTCTATCAATATTTTAGAGGATAACACCGGTTAGGTCTGGGTTAGGTCCGGGATATGCCCGCATCTGGCTCATGATTTTGCCTTTTTCGCAAACTTGTTGGCCAGATCCTGGGTTTTTTCCGTGTTTGAATCACGTAGTAATGTGGTAACGCACTGAAGCAGTCAATTGAACCTGGTTTCGATCAATATTTTAGAGGATAACACCGGTTAGGTCTGGGTAATGCCCGCATCTGGCTCATGATTTTGCCTTCTTCGCATACTTGTTGGCCAGATCCTGGGTTTTTTTCGTGTTTGAATCACGTAGTAATGTGGTAACACACTGAAGCTGTCAATTAAACCTGGTTTCGATCAATATTTTAGAGGATAACACCGGTTTGGTCTGGGTTAGGTCTGGGATATGCGCGCATCTGGCTTATACTTTCAACTTTTTCGCAAACTTGTTGGCCAGATCCTGGGTTTTTTCCGTGTTTGGATCACGTAGTAATGTGGTAACGCACTGAAGCAGTCAATTAAACCTGGTTTCGATCAATATTTCAGGGGATAACACCGGTTAGGTCTGGGTTAGGTCTGGGATATGCGCGCGTCTGGCTTATACTTTCGCCTTCTTCGCAAACTTGTTGGCCAGATCCTGGATTTCTTCCGTGTTTGAATCACGTAGTAATGTTGTACCACACTGAGGCAGTCAATTAAACCTGGATTCGGCCATTATTTTAGAGGATAACACCGGTTAGGTCTGGGTTAGGTCTGGGTTATGCCAGCATCTGGCTCATGATTTTGCCTTCTTCGCAAACTTGTTGGCCAGATCCTGGGTTTTTTTCGTGTTTGAATCACGTAGTAATGTGGCAACACACTGAAGCAGTCAATTAAACCTGGTTTCGATCAATATTTCAGAGGATAACACCGGTTAGGTCTGGGTTAGGTCTGGGTTATGCCCGCATCTGGCTCATGATTTTGCCTTCTTCGCATACTTGTTGGCCAGATCCTGGGTTTTTTTCGTGTGTGAATCACGTAGTAATGTGGTAATACACTGAAGCAGTCTATAAAACCTGGTTTCGATCAATATTTTAGAGGATAACACCGGTTAGGTCTGGGTTAGGTCCGGGATATGCCCGCATCTGGCTCATGATTTTGCCTTCTTCGCATACTTGTTGGCCAGATCCTGGGTTTTCTTCGTGTTTGAATCACGTAGTAATGTGGTAACACACTGAAGCTGTCAATTAAACCTGGTTTCGATCAATATTTTAGAGGATAACACCGGTTAGGTCTGGGTTATGCCCTCATCTGGCTCATGATTTTGCCTTCTTCGCATACTTGTTGGCCAGATCCTGGGTTTTTTTCGTGTTTGAATCACGTAGTAATGTGGTAACACACTGAAGCTGTCAATTAAACCTGGTTTCGATCAATATTTTAGAGGATAACACCGGTTAGGTCTGGGTTAGGTCTGGGATATGTGCGCATCTGGCTTATACTTTCACCTTTATCGCAAACTGGTTGGCCAGATCCTGGGTTTTTTCCGTGTTTGGTCACGTAGTATTGTGGTAACACACTGAAGCAGTCAATAAAACCTGGTTTCGATCAATATTTTAGAGGATAACACCGGTTAGGTCTGGGTTAGGTCTGGGATTTGCGCGCATCTGGCTTATACTTTCGCCTTTTTCGCAAACTTGTTGGCCAGATCCTGGGTATTTTCCGTGTTTGAATCACGTAGTAATGTGGTAACACACTGAAGCAGTCAATTAAACCTGGTTTCGATCAATATTTTAGAGGATAACACCGGTTAGGTCTGGGTTAGGTCTGGGATTTGCGCGCATCTGGCTTATACTTTCGCCTTTTTCGCAAACTTGTTGGCCAGATCCTGGGTATTTTCCGTGTTTGAATCACGTAGTAATGTGGTAACACACTGAAGCTGTCAATTAAACCTGGTTTCGATCAATATTTTAGAGGATAACACCGGTTAGGTCTGGGTTATGCCCTCATCTGGCTCATGATTTTGCCTTCTTCGCATACTTGTTGGCCAGATCCTGGGTTTTTTTCGTGTTTGAATCACGTAGTAATGTGGTAACACACTGAAGCAGTCAATTAAACCTGGTTTCGATCAATATTTTAGAGGATAACACCGGTTAGGTCTGGGTAATGCCCGCATCTGGCTCATGATTTTGCCTTCTTCGCATACTTGTTGGCCAGATCCTGGGTTTTTTTCGTGTTTGAATCACGTAGTAATGTGGTAACACACTGAAGCTGTCAATTAAATCTGGTTTCGATCAATATTTTAGAGGATAACACCGGTTTGGTCTGGGTTAGGTCTGGGATATGCGCGCATCTGGCTTATACTTTCAACTTTTTCGCAAACTTGTTGGCCAGATCCTGGGTTTTTTCCGTGTTTGGATCACGTAGTAATGTGGTAACGCACTGAAGCAGTCAATTAAACCTGGTTTCGATCAATATTTCAGGGGATAACACCGGTTAGGTCTGGGTTAGGTCTGGGATATGCGCGCGTCTGGCTTATACTTTCGCCTTCTTCGCAAACTTGTTGGCCAGATCCTGGATTTCTTCCGTGTTTGAATCACGTAGTAATGTGGTAACACACTGAAGCAGTCAATTAAACCTGGTTTCTATCAATATTTTAGAGGATAACACCGGTTAGGTCTGGGTTAGGTCCGGGATATGCCCGCATCTGGCTCATGATTTTGCCTTTTTCGCAAACTTGTTGGCCAGATCCTGGGTTTTTTCCGTGTTTGAATCACGTAGTAATGTGGTAACGCACTGAAGCAGTCAATTGAACCTGGTTTCGATCAATATTTTAGAGGATAACACCGGTTAGGTCTGGGTAATGCCCGCATCTGGCTCATGATTTTGCCTTCTTCGCATACTTGTTGGCCAGATCCTGGGTTTTTTTCGTGTTTGAATCACGTAGTAATGTGGTAACACACTGAAGCTGTCAATTAAACCTGGTTTCGATCAATATTTTAGAGGATAACACCGGTTTGGTCTGGGTTAGGTCTGGGATATGCGCGCATCTGGCTTATACTTTCAACTTTTTCGCAAACTTGTTGGCCAGATCCTGGGTTTTTTCCGTGTTTGGATCACGTAGTAATGTGGTAACGCACTGAAGCAGTCAATTAAACCTGGTTTCGATCAATATTTCAGGGGATAACACCGGTTAGGTCTGGGTTAGGTCTGGGATATGCGCGCGTCTGGCTTATACTTTCGCCTTCTTCGCAAACTTGTTGGCCAGATCCTGGATTTCTTCCGTGTTTGAATCACGTAGTAATGTTGTACCACACTGAGGCAGTCAATTAAACCTGGATTCGGCCATTATTTTAGAGGATAACACCGGTTAGGTCTGGGTTAGGTCTGGGTTATGCCAGCATCTGGCTCATGATTTTGCCTTCTTCGCAAACTTGTTGGCCAGATCCTGGGTTTTTTTCGTGTTTGAATCACGTAGTAATGTGGCAACACACTGAAGCAGTCAATTAAACCTGGTTTCGATCAATATTTCAGAGGATAACACCGGTTAGGTCTGGGTTAGGTCTGGGTTATGCCCGCATCTGGCTCATGATTTTGCCTTCTTCGCATACTTGTTGGCCAGATCCTGGGTTTTTTTCGTGTGTGAATCACGTAGTAATGTGGTAATACACTGAAGCAGTCTATAAAACCTGGTTTCGATCAATATTTTAGAGGATAACACCGGTTAGGTCTGGGTTAGGTCCGGGATATGCCCGCATCTGGCTCATGATTTTGCCTTCTTCGCATACTTGTTGGCCAGATCCTGGGTTTTCTTCGTGTTTGAATCACGTAGTAATGTGGTAACACACTGAAGCTGTCAATTAAACCTGGTTTCGATCAATATTTTAGAGGATAACACCGGTTAGGTCTGGGTTATGCCCTCATCTGGCTCATGATTTTGCCTTCTTCGCATACTTGTTGGCCAGATCCTGGGTTTTTTTCGTGTTTGAATCACGTAGTAATGTGGTAACACACTGAAGCTGTCAATTAAACCTGGTTTCGATCAATATTTTAGAGGATAACACCGGTTAGGTCTGGGTTAGGTCTGGGATATGTGCGCATCTGGCTTATACTTTCACCTTTATCGCAAACTGGTTGGCCAGATCCTGGGTTTTTTCCGTGTTTGGTCACGTAGTATTGTGGTAACACACTGAAGCAGTCAATAAAACCTGGTTTCGATCAATATTTTAGAGGATAACACCGGTTAGGTCTGGGTTAGGTCTGGGATTTGCGCGCATCTGGCTTATACTTTCGCCTTTTTCGCAAACTTGTTGGCCAGATCCTGGGTATTTTCCGTGTTTGAATCACGTAGTAATGTGGTAACACACTGAAGCTGTCCATTAAACCTGGTTTCGATCAATATTTTAGAGGATAACACCGGTTAGGTCTGGGTTATGCCCTCATCTGGCTCATGATTTTGCCTTCTTCGCATACTTGTTGGCCAGATCCTGGGTTTTTTTCGTGTTTGAATCACGTAGTAATGTGGTAACACACTGAAGCAGTCAATTAAACCTGGTTTCGATCAATATTTCAGAGGATAACACCGGTTAGGTCTGGGTTAGGTCTGGGTTATGCCCGCATCTGGCTCATGATTTTGCCTTCTTCGCAAAATTGTTGGCCAGATCCTGGGTTTTCTTCGTGTTTGAATCTCGTAGTAATGTGGTAACACACTGAAACTGTCAATTAAACCTGGTTTCGATCAATATTTCAGAGGATAACACCGGTTAGGTCTGGGTTAGGTCTGGGAAATGCGCGCATCTGGCTTATTCTTTCGCCTTCTTCGCTTACTTCTTGGCCAGATCCTGGGTTTTTTTCGTGTTTGAATCACGTAGGAATGTGGTAACACACTGAAGCAGTCAATTAAACCTGGTTTCGATCAATATTTTAGAGGATAACACCGGTTAGGTCTGGGTTAGGTCTGGGTTATGCCCGCATCTGGCTCATGATTTTGCCTTCTTCGCATACTTGTTGGCCAGATCCTGGGTTTTCTTCGTGTTTGAATCACGTAGTAATGTGGTAACACACTGAAGCTGTCAATTAAACCTGGTTTCGATCAATATTTTAGAGGATAACACCGGTTAGGTCTGGGTTAGGTCTGGGATATGTGCGCATCTGGCTTATACTTTCACCTTTATCGCAAACTGGTTGGCCAGATCCTGGGTTTTTTCCGTGTTTGGTCACGTAGTATTGTGGTAACACACTGAAGCAGTCAATAAAACCTGGTTTCGATCAATATTTTAGAGGATAACACCGGTTAGGTCTGGGTTAGGTCTGGGATTTGCGCGCATCTGGCTTATACTTTCGCCTTTTTCGCAAACTTGTTGGCCAGATCCTGGGTATTTTCCGTGTTTGAATCACGTAGTAATGTGGTAACACACTGAAGCAGTCAATTAAACCTGGTTTCGATCAATATTTCAGAGGATAACACCGGTTAGGTCTGGGTTATGCCCTCATCTGGCTCATGATTTTGCCTTCTTCGCATACTTGTTGGCCAGATCCTGGGTTTTTTTCGTGTTTGAATCACGTAGTAATGTGGTAACACACTGAAGCTGTCAATTAAACCTGGTTTCGATCAATATTTTAGAGGATAACACCGGTTAGGTCTGGGTTAGGTCCGGGATATGCCCGCATCTGGCTCATGATTTTGCCTTCTTCGCATACTTGTTGGCCAGATCCTGGGTTTTCTTCGTGTTTGAATCACGTAGTAATGTGGTAACACACTGAAGCTGTCAATTAAACCTGGTTTCGATCAATATTTTAGAGGATAACACCGGTTAGGTCTGGGTTATGCCCTCATCTGGCTCATGATTTTGCCTTCTTCGCATACTTGTTGGCCAGATCCTGGGTTTTTTTCGTGTTTGAATCACGTAGTAATGTGGTAACACACTGAAGCTGTCAATTAAACCTGGTTTCGATCAATATTTTAGAGGATAACACCGGTTAGGTCTGGGTTAGGTCTGGGATATGTGCGCATCTGGCTTATACTTTCACCTTTATCGCAAACTGGTTGGCCAGATCCTGGGTTTTTTCCGTGTTTGGTCACGTAGTATTGTGGTAACACACTGAAGCAGTCAATAAAACCTGGTTTCGATCAATATTTTAGAGGATAACACCGGTTAGGTCTGGGTTAGGTCTGGGATTTGCGCGCATCTGGCTTATACTTTCGCCTTTTTCGCAAACTTGTTGGCCAGATCCTGGGTATTTTCCGTGTTTGAATCACGTAGTAATGTGGTAACACACTGAAGCAGTCAATTAAACCTGGTTTCGATCAATATTTTAGAGGATAACACCGGTTAGGTCTGGGTTAGGTCTGGGATTTGCGCGCATCTGGCTTATACTTTCGCCTTTTTCGCAAACTTGTTGGCCAGATCCTGGGTATTTTCCGTGTTTGAATCACGTAGTAATGTGGTAACACACTGAAGCTGTCAATTAAACCTGGTTTCGATCAATATTTTAGAGGATAACACCGGTTAGGTCTGGGTTATGCCCTCATCTGGCTCATGATTTTGCCTTCTTCGCATACTTGTTGGCCAGATCCTGGGTTTTTTTCGTGTTTGAATCACGTAGTAATGTGGTAACACACTGAAGCAGTCAATTAAACCTGGTTTCGATCAATATTTTAGAGGATAACACCGGTTAGGTCTGGGTAATGCCCGCATCTGGCTCATGATTTTGCCTTCTTCGCATACTTGTTGGCCAGATCCTGGGTTTTTTTCGTGTTTGAATCACGTAGTAATGTGGTAACACACTGAAGCTGTCAATTAAATCTGGTTTCGATCAATATTTTAGAGGATAACACCGGTTTGGTCTGGGTTAGGTCTGGGATATGCGCGCATCTGGCTTATACTTTCAACTTTTTCGCAAACTTGTTGGCCAGATCCTGGGTTTTTTCCGTGTTTGGATCACGTAGTAATGTGGTAACGCACTGAAGCAGTCAATTAAACCTGGTTTCGATCAATATTTCAGGGGATAACACCGGTTAGGTCTGGGTTAGGTCTGGGATATGCGCGCGTCTGGCTTATACTTTCGCCTTCTTCGCAAACTTGTTGGCCAGATCCTGGATTTCTTCCGTGTTTGAATCACGTAGTAATGTGGTAACACACTGAAGCAGTCAATTAAACCTGGTTTCTATCAATATTTTAGAGGATAACACCGGTTAGGTCTGGGTTAGGTCCGGGATATGCCCGCATCTGGCTCATGATTTTGCCTTTTTCGCAAACTTGTTGGCCAGATCCTGGGTTTTTTCCGTGTTTGAATCACGTAGTAATGTGGTAACGCACTGAAGCAGTCAATTGAACCTGGTTTCGATCAATATTTTAGAGGATAACACCGGTTAGGTCTGGGTAATGCCCGCATCTGGCTCATGATTTTGCCTTCTTCGCATACTTGTTGGCCAGATCCTGGGTTTTTTTCGTGTTTGAATCACGTAGTAATGTGGTAACACACTGAAGCTGTCAATTAAACCTGGTTTCGATCAATATTTTAGAGGATAACACCGGTTTGGTCTGGGTTAGGTCTGGGATATGCGCGCATCTGGCTTATACTTTCAACTTTTTCGCAAACTTGTTGGCCAGATCCTGGGTTTTTTCCGTGTTTGGATCACGTAGTAATGTAGTAACGCACTGAAGCAGTCAATTAAACCTGGTTTCGATCAATATTTCAGGGGATAACACCGGTTAGGTCTGGGTTAGGTCTGGGATATGCGCGCGTCTGGCTTATACTTTCGCCTTCTTCGCAAACTTGTTGGCCAGATCCTGGATTTCTTCCGTGTTTGAATCACGTAGTAATGTTGTACCACACTGAGGCAGTCAATTAAACCTGGATTCGGCCATTATTTTAGAGGATAACACCGGTTAGGTCTGGGTTAGGTCTGGGTTATGCCAGCATCTGGCTCATGATTTTGCCTTCTTCGCAAACTTGTTGGCCAGATCCTGGGTTTTTTTCGTGTTTGAATCACGTAGTAATGTGGCAACACACTGAAGCAGTCAATTAAACCTGGTTTCGATCAATATTTCAGAGGATAACACCGGTTAGGTCTGGGTTAGGTCTGGGTTATGCCCGCATCTGGCTCATGATTTTGCCTTCTTCGCATACTTGTTGGCCAGATCCTGGGTTTTTTTCGTGTGTGAATCACGTAGTAATGTGGTAATACACTGAAGCAGTCTATAAAACCTGGTTTCGATCAATATTTTAGAGGATAACACCGGTTAGGTCTGGGTTAGGTCCGGGATATGCCCGCATCTGGCTCATGATTTTGCCTTCTTCGCATACTTGTTGGCCAGATCCTGGGTTTTCTTCGTGTTTGAATCACGTAGTAATGTGGTAACACACTGAAGCTGTCAATTAAACCTGGTTTCGATCAATATTTTAGAGGATAACACCGGTTAGGTCTGGGTTATGCCCTCATCTGGCTCATGATTTTGCCTTCTTCGCATACTTGTTGGCCAGATCCTGGGTTTTTTTCGTGTTTGAATCACGTAGTAATGTGGTAACACACTGAAGCTGTCAATTAAACCTGGTTTCGATCAATATTTTAGAGGATAACACCGGTTAGGTCTGGGTTAGGTCTGGGATATGTGCGCATCTGGCTTATACTTTCACCTTTATCGCAAACTGGTTGGCCAGATCCTGGGTTTTTTCCGTGTTTGGTCACGTAGTATTGTGGTAACACACTGAAGCAGTCAATAAAACCTGGTTTCGATCAATATTTTAGAGGATAACACCGGTTAGGTCTGGGTTAGGTCTGGGATTTGCGCGCATCTGGCTTATACTTTCGCCTTTTTCGCAAACTTGTTGGCCAGATCCTGGGTATTTTCCGTGTTTGAATCACGTAGTAATGTGGTAACACACTGAAGCTGTCCATTAAACCTGGTTTCGATCAATATTTTAGAGGATAACACCGGTTAGGTCTGGGTTATGCCCTCATCTGGCTCATGATTTTGCCTTCTTCGCATACTTGTTGGCCAGATCCTGGGTTTTTTTCGTGTTTGAATCACGTAGTAATGTGGTAACACACTGAAGCAGTCAATTAAACCTGGTTTCGATCAATATTTCAGAGGATAACACCGGTTAGGTCTGGGTTAGGTCTGGGTTATGCCCGCATCTGGCTCATGATTTTGCCTTCTTCGCAAAATTGTTGGCCAGATCCTGGGTTTTCTTCGTGTTTGAATCTCGTAGTAATGTGGTAACACACTGAAACTGTCAATTAAACCTGGTTTCGATCAATATTTCAGAGGATAACACCGGTTAGGTCTGGGTTAGGTCTGGGAAATGCGCGCATCTGGCTTATTCTTTCGCCTTCTTCGCTTACTTCTTGGCCAGATCCTGGGTTTTTTTCGTGTTTGAATCACGTAGGAATGTGGTAACACACTGAAGCAGTCAATTAAACCTGGTTTCGATCAATATTTTAGAGGATAACACCGGTTAGGTCTGGGTTAGGTCTGGGTTATGCCCGCATCTGGCTCATGATTTTGCCTTCTTCGCATACTTGTTGGCCAGATCCTGGGTTTTCTTCGTGTTTGAATCACGTAGTAATGTGGTAACACACTGAAGCTGTCAATTAAACCTGGTTTCGATCAATATTTTAGAGGATAACACCGGTTAGGTCTGGGTTAGGTCTGGGATATGTGCGCATCTGGCTTATACTTTCACCTTTATCGCAAACTGGTTGGCCAGATCCTGGGTTTTTTCCGTGTTTGGTCACGTAGTATTGTGGTAACACACTGAAGCAGTCAATAAAACCTGGTTTCGATCAATATTTTAGAGGATAACACCGGTTAGGTCTGGGTTAGGTCTGGGATTTGCGCGCATCTGGCTTATACTTTCGCCTTTTTCGCAAACTTGTTGACCAGATCCTGGGTATTTTCCGTGTTTGAATCACGTAGTAATGTGGTAACACACTGAAGCAGTCAATTAAACCTGGTTTCGATCAATATTTCAGAGGATAACACCGGTTAGGTCTGGGTTATGCCCTCATCTGGCTCATGATTTTGCCTTCTTCGCATACTTGTTGGCCAGATCCTGGGTTTTTTTCGTGTTTGAATCACGTAGTAATGTGGTAACACACTGAAGCTGTCAATTAAACCTGGTTTCGATCAATATTTTAGAGGATAACACCGGTTAGGTCTGGGTTAGGTCTGGGATATGTGCGCATCTGGCTTATACTTTCACCTTTATCGCAAACTGGTTGGCCAGATCCTGGGTTTTTTCCGTGTTTGGTCACGTAGTATTGTGGTAACACACTGAAGCAGTCAATAAAACCTGGTTTCGATCAATATTTTAGAGGATAACACCGGTTAGGTCTGGGTTAGGTCTGGGATTTGCGCGCATCTGGCTTATACTTTCGCCTTTTTCGCAAACTTGTTGGCCAGATCCTGGGTATTTTCCGTGTTTGAATCACGTAGTAATGTGGTAACACACTGAAGCTGTCAATTAAACCTGGTTTCGATCAATATTTTAGAGGATAACACCGGTTAGGTCTGGGTTATGCCCTCATCTGGCTCATGATTTTGCCTTCTTCGCATACTTGTTGGCCAGATCCTGGGTTTTTTTCGTGTTTGAATCACGTAGTAATGTGGTAACACACTGAAGCAGTCAATTAAACCTGGTTTCGATCAATATTTTAGAGGATAACACCGGTTAGGTCTGGGTTAGGTCTGGGATATGTGCGCATCTGGCTTATACTTTCACCTTTATCGCAAACTGGTTGGCCAGATCCTGGGTTTTTTCCGTGTTTGGTCACGTAGTATTGTGGTAACACACTGAAGCAGTCAATAAAACCTGGTTTCGATCAATATTTTAGAGGATAACACCGGTTAGGTCTCGGTTAGGTCTGGGATTTGCGCGCATCTGGCTTATACTTTCGCCTTTTTCGCAAACTTGTTGGCCAGATCCTGGGTATTTTCCGTGTTTGAATCACGTAGTAATGTGGTAACACACTGAAGCAGTCAATTAAACCTGGTTTCGATCAATATTTTAGAGGATAACACCGGTTAGGTCTGGGTAATGCCCGCATCTGGCTCATGATTTTGCCTTCTTCGCATACTTGTTGGCCAGATCCTGGGTTTTTTTCGTGTTTGAATCACGTAGTAATGTGGTAACACACTGAAGCTGTCAATTAAATCTGGTTTCGATCAATATTTTAGAGGATAACACCGGTTTGGTCTGGGTTAGGTCTGGGATATGCGCGCATCTGGCTTATACTTTCAACTTTTTCGCAAACTTGTTGGCCAGATCCTGGGTTTTTTCCGTGTTTGGATCACGTAGTAATGTGGTAACGCACTGAAGCAGTCAATTAAACCTGGTTTCGATCAATATTTCAGGGGATAACACCGGTTAGGTCTGGGTTAGGTCTGGGATATGCGCGCGTCTGGCTTATACTTTCGCCTTCTTCGCAAACTTGTTGGCCAGATCCTGGATTTCTTCCGTGTTTGAATCACGTAGTAATGTTGTACCACACTGAGGCAGTCAATTAAACCTGGATTCGGCCACTATTTTAGAGGATAACACCGGTTAGGTCTGGGTTAGGTCTGGGTTATGCCAGCATCTGGCTCATGATTTTGCCTTCTTCGCAAACTTGTTGGCCAGATCCTGGGTTTTTTTCGTGTTTGAATCACGTAGTAATGTGGCAACACACTGAAGCAGTCAATTAAACCTGGTTTCGATCAATATTTCAGAGGATAACACCGGTTAGGTCTGGGTTAGGTCTGGGTTATGCCCGCATCTGGCTCATGATTTTGCCTTCTTCGCATACTTGTTGGCCAGATCCTGGGTTTTTTTCGTGTGTGAATCACGTAGTAATGTGGTAACACACTGAAACTGTCAATTAAACCTGGTTTCGATCAATATTTCAGAGGATAACACCGGTTAGGTCTGGGTTAGGTCTGGGAAATGCGCGCATCTGGCTTATTCTTTCGCCTTCTTCGCTTACTTCTTGGCCAGATCCTGGGTTTTTTTCGTGTTTGAATCACGTAGGAATGTGGTAACACACTGAAGCAGTCAATTAAACCTGGTTTCGATCAATATTTTAGAGGATAACACCGGTTAGGTCTGGGTTAGGTCTGGGTTATGCCCGCATCTGGCTCATGATTTTGCCTTCTTCGCATACTTGTTGGCCAGATCCTGGGTTTTCTTCGTGTTTGAATCACGTAGTAATGTGGTAACACACTGAAGCTGTCAATTAAACCTGGTTTCGATCAATATTTTAGAGGATAACACCGGTTAGGTCTGGGTTAGGTCTGGGATATGTGCGCATCTGGCTTATACTTTCACCTTTATCGCAAACTGGTTGGCCAGATCCTGGGTTTTTTCCGTGTTTGGTCACGTAGTATTGTGGTAACACACTGAAGCAGTCAATAAAACCTGGTTTCGATCAATATTTTAGAGGATAACACCGGTTAGGTCTGGGTTAGGTCTGGGATTTGCGCGCATCTGGCTTATACTTTCGCCTTTTTCGCAAACTTGTTGGCCAGATCCTGGGTATTTTCCGTGTTTGAATCACGTAGTAATGTCGTAACACACTGAAGCAGTCAATTAAACCTGGTTTCGATCAATATTTCAGAGGATAACACCGGTTAGGTCTGGGTTATGCCCTCATCTGGCTCATGATTTTGCCTTCTTCGCATACTTGTTGGCCAGATCCTGGGTTTTTTTCGTGTTTGAATCACGTAGTAATGTGGTAACACACTGAAGCTGTCAATTAAACCTGGTTTCGATCAATATTTTAGAGGATAACACCGGTTAGGTCTGGGTTAGGTCTGGGATATGTGCGCATCTGGCTTATACTTTCACCTTTATCGCAAACTGGTTGGCCAGATCCTGGGTTTTTTCCGTGTTTGGTCACGTAGTATTGTGGTAACACACTGAAGCAGTCAATAAAACCTGGTTTCGATCAATATTTTAGAGGATAACACCGGTTAGGTCTGGGTTAGGTCTGGGATTTGCGCGCATCTGGCTTATACTTTCGCCTTTTTCGCAAACTTGTTGGCCAGATCCTGGGTATTTTCCGTGTTTGAATCACGTAGTAATGTGGTAACACACTGAAGCTGTCAATTAAACCTGGTTTCGATCAATATTTTAGAGGATAACACCGGTTAGGTCTGGGTTATGCCCTCATCTGGCTCATGATTTTGCCTTCTTCGCATACTTGTTGGCCAGATCCTGGGTTTTTTTCGTGTTTGAATCACGTAGTAATGTGGTAACACACTGAAGCAGTCAATTAAACCTGGTTTCGATCAATATTTCAGAGGATAACACCGGTTAGGTCTGGGTTAGGTCTGGGTTATGCCCGCATCTGGCTCATGATTTTGCCTTCTTCGCAAAATTGTTGGCCAGATCCTGGGTTTTCTTCGTGTTTGAATCACGTAGTAATGTGGTAACACACTGAAACTGTCAATTAAACCTGGTTTCGATCAATATTTCAGAGGATAACACCGGTTAGGTCTGGGTTAGGTCTGGGAAATGCGCGCATCTGGCTTATTCTTTCGCCTTCTTCGCTTACTTCTTGGCCAGATCCTGGGTTTTTTTCGTGTTTGAATCACGTAGGAATGTGGTAACACACTGAAGCAGTCAATTAAACCTGGTTTCGATCAATATTTTAGAGGATAACACCGGTTAGGTCTGGGTTAGGTCTGGGTTATGCCCGCATCTGGCTCATGATTTTGCCTTCTTCGCATACTTGTTGGCCAGATCCTGGGTTTTTTTCGTGTTTGAATCACGTAGTAATGTGGTAACACACTGAAGCTGTCAATTAAACCTGGTTTCGATCAATATTTTAGAGGATAACACCGGTTAGGTCTGTGTTAGGTCTGGGAAATGCGCGCATCTGGCTTATTCTTTCGCCTTCTTCGCATACTTGTTGGCCAGATCCTGGGTTTTTTTCGTGTTTGAATCACGTAGTAATGTGGTAACACACTGAAGCAGTCAATTAAACCTGGTATCTATCAATATTTTAGAGGATAACACCGGTTAGGTCTGGGTTAGGTCCGGGATATGCCCGCATCTGGCTCATGATTTTGCCTTCTTCGCATACTTGTTGTCCAGATCTTGGGTTTTTTTCGTGTTTGAATCAGGTAGTAATGTGGTAACACACTGAAGCAGTCAATTAAACCTGGTTTCTATCAATATTTTAGAGGATAACACCGGTTAGGTCTGGGTTAGGTCCGGGATATGCCCGCATCTGGCTCATGATTTTGCCTTCTTCGCATACTTGTTGGCCAGATCCTGGGTTTTTTTCGTGATTGAATCACGTAGTAATGTGCTAACACACTGAAGCTGTCAATTAAACCTGGTTTCGATCAATATTTTAGAGGATAACACCGGTTAGGTCTGGGTTAGGTCTGGGAAATGCGCGCATCTGGCTTATTCTTTCGCCTTCTTCGCATACTTCTTGGCCAGATCCTGGGTTTTTTTCGTGTTTGAATCACGTAGGAATGTGGTAACACACTGAAGCAGTCAATTAAACCTGGTTTCGATCAATATTTTAGAGGATAACACCGGTTAGGTCTGGGTTAGGTCCCGGATATGCCCGCATCTGGCTCATGACTTTGTCTTCTTCGCATACTTGTTGGCCAGATCCTGGGATTTTCGTGTTTGAATCACGTAGTAATGTGGTAACACACTGAAGCTGTCAATTAAACCTGGTTTCGATCAATATTTTAGAGGATAACACCGGTTAGGTCAGGGTTAGGTCTCGGTTATGCCCGCATCTGGCTCATGATTTTGCCTTCTTCGCATACTTGTTGGCCAGATCCTGGGTTTTTTTCGTGTTTGAATCACGTAGTAATGTGGTAACACACTGAAGCTGTCAATTAAACCTGGTTTCGATCAATATTTTAGAGGATAACACCGGTTAGGTCTGGGTTAGGTCTGGGATATGCGCGCATCTGGCTTATACTTTCACCTTTTTCGCAAACTTGTTGGCCAGATCCTGGGTTTTTTTCGTGTTTGAATCACGTAGGAATCTGGTAACACACTGAAGCAGTCAATTAAACCTGGTTTCTATCAATATTTTAGAGGATAACACCGGTTAGGACTGGGTTAGGTCCGGGATATGCCTACATCTGGCTCATGATTTTGCCTTCTTCGCATACTTGTTGGCCAGATCCTGGGTTTTTTTCGTGTTTGAATCACGTAGTAATGTGGTAACACACTGAAGCTGTCAATTAAACCTGGTTTCGGTCAATATTTAAGAGGATAACACCGGTTAGGTCTGGGTTAGGTCTGGGATATGCGCGCATCTGGCTTATACTTTCACCTTTATCGCAAACTTGTTGGCCAGATCCTGGGTTTTTTCCGTGTTTGATCACGTAGTAATGTGGTAACACACTGAAGCAGTCAATAAAACCTGGTTTCGATCAATATTTTAGAGGATAACACCGGTTAGGTCTGGGTTAGGTCTGGGTTATGCCCGCATCTGGCTCATGATTTTGCCTTCTTCGCATACTTGTTGGCCAGATCCTGGGTTTTTTCCGTGTTTGAATCACGTAGTAATGTGGTAACACACTGAAGCTGTCAATTAAACCTGGTTTCGATCAATATTTTAGAGGATAACACCGGTTAGGTCTGGGTTAGGTCTGGGTTATGCCCGCATCTGGCTCATGATTTTGCCTTCTTCGCATACTTGTTGGCCAGATCCTGGGTTTTTTCCGTGTTTGAATCACGTAGTAATGTGGTAACACACTGAAGCAGTCAATTAAACCTGGTTTCGATCAATATTTTAGAGGATAACACCGGTTAGGTCTGGGTTAGGTCTGGGTTATGCCCGCATCTGGCTCATGATTTTGCCTTCTTCGCATACTTGTTGGCCAGATCCTGGGGTTTTTTCGTGTTTGAATCACGTAGTAATGTGGTAACACACTGAAGCAGTCAATTAAACCTGGTTTCGATCAATATTTCAGAGGATAACACCGGTTAGGTCTGGGTTAAGTCTGGGATATGCGCGCATCTGGCTTATACTTTCGCCTTTTTCGCAAACTTGTTGGCTAGATCCTGGGTTTTTTTCGGGTTTGAATAACGCGGTAATGTGGTACCACACTGAAGCAGTCAATTAAACCTGGTTTCGATCAATATTTTAGAGGATAACGCCGGTTAGGTCTGCGTTAGGTCTGGGTTATGCCCGCATCTGGCTCATGATTTTGCCTTCTTCGCATACTTGTTGGCCAGATCCTGGGTTTTTTCCGTGTTTGAATCACGTAGTAATGTGGTAACACACTGAAGCTGTCAATTAAACCTGGTTTCGATCAATATTTTAGAGGATAACACCGGTTAGGTCTGGGATAGGTCCGGGATATGCCCGCATCTGGCTCATGAATTTGCCTTCTTCGCATACTTGTTGGCCAGATCCTGGGTTTTTTTCGTGTTTGAATCACGTAGTAATGTGGTAACACACTGAAGCAGTCAATTAAACCTGGTTTCGATCAATATTTTAGAGGATAACACCGGCTAGGTCTGGGTTAGGTCCCGGATATGCCCGCATCTGGCTCATGATTTTGCCTTCTTCGCATACTTGTTGTCCAGATCTTGGGTTTTTTTCGTGTTTGAATCACGTAGTAATGTGGTAACACACTGAAGCAGTCAATTAAACCTGGTTTCTATCAATATTTTAGAGGATAACACCGGTTAGGTCGGGGTTAGGTCCGGGATATGCCCGCATCTGGCTCATGATTTTGCCTTCTTCGCATACTTGTTGTCCAGATCTTGGGTTTTTTTCGTGTTTGAATCAGGTAGTAATGTGGTAACACACTGAAGCAGTCAATTAAACCTGGTTTCTATCAATATTTTAGAGGATAACACCGGTTAGGTCTGGGTTTGGTCCGGGATATGCCCGCATCTGGCTCATGATTTTGCCTTCTTCGCATACTTGTTGGCCAGATCCTGGGTTTTTTCGTGATTGAATCACGTAGTAATGTGCTAACACACTGAAGCTGTCAATTAAACCTGGTTTCGATCAATATTTTAGAGGATAACACCGGTTAGGTCTGGGTTAGGTCTGCGAAATGCGCGCATCTGGCTTATTCTTTCGCCTTCTTCGCATACTTCTTGGCCAGATCCTGGGTTTTTTTCGTGTTTGAATCACGTAGGAATGTGGTAACACACTGAAGCAGTCAATTAAACCTGGTTTCGATCAATATTTTAGAGGATAACACCGGTTAGGTCTGGGTTAGGTCCCGGATATGCCCGCATCTGGCTCATGACTTTGTCTTCTTCGCATACTTGTTGGCCAGATCCTGGGATTTTCGTGTTTGAATCACGTAGTAATGTGGTAACACACTGAAGCTGTCAATTAAACCTGGTTTCGATCAATATTTTAGAGGATAACACCGGTTAGGTCTGGGTTAGGTCTCGGTTATGCCCGCATCTGGCTCATGATTTTGCCTTCTTCGCATACTTGTTGGCCAGATCCTGGGTTTTTTTCGTGTTTGAATCACGTAGTAATGTGGTAACACACTGAAGCTGTCAATTAAACCTGGTTTCGATCAATATTTTAGAGGATAACACCGGTTAGGTCTGGGTTAGATCTGGGATATGCGCGCATCTGGCTTATACTTTCACCTTTTTCGCAAACTTGTTGGCCAGATCCTGGGTTTTTTTCGTGTTTGAATCACGTAGGAATCTGGTAACACACTGAAGCAGTCAATTAAACCTGGTTTCTATCAATATTTTAGAGGATAACACCGGTTAGGACTGGGTTAGGTCCGGGATATGCCTACATCTGGCTCATGATTTTGCCTTCTTCGCATACTTGTTGGCCAGATCCTGGGTTTTTTTCGTGTTTGAATCACGTAGTAATGTGGTAACACACTGAAGCTGTCAATTAAACCTGGTTTCGATCAATATTTTAGAGGATAACACCGGTTAGGTCTGGGTTAGGTCTGGGATATGCGCGCATCTGGCTTATACTTTCACCTTTATCGCAAACTTGTTGGCCAGATCCTGGGTTTTTTCCGTGTTTGATCACGTAGTAATGTGGTAACACACTGAAGCAGTCAATAAAACCTGGTTTCGGTCAATATTTTAGAGGATAACACGGGTTAGGTCTGGGTTAGGTCTGGGTTATGCCCGCATCTGGCTCATGATTTTGCCTTCTTCGCATACTTGTTGGCCAGATCCTGGGTTTTTTCCGTGTTTGAATCACGTAGTAATGTGGTAACACACTGAAGCTGTCAATTAAACCTGGTTTCGATCAATATTTTAGAGGATAACACCGGTTAGGTCTGGGTTAGGTCTGGGTTATGCCCGCATCTGGCTCATGATTTTGCCTTCTTCGCATACTTGTTGGCCAGATCCTGGGTTTTTTCCGTGTTTGAATCACGTAGTAATGTGGTAACACACTGAAGCAGTCAATTAAACCTGGTTTCGATCAATATTTCAGAGGATAACACCGGTTAGGTCTGGGTTAAGTCTGGGATATGCGCGCATCTGGCTTATACTTTCGCCTTTTTCGCAAACTTGTTGGCTAGATCCTGGGTTTTTTTCGGGTTTGAATAACGCGGTAATGTGGTACCACACTGAAGCAGTCAATTAAACCTGGTTTCGATCAATATTTTAGAGGATAACGCCGGTTAGGTCTGCGTTAGGTCTGGGTTATGCCCGCATCTGGCTCATGATTTTGCCTTCTTCGCATACTTGTTGGCCAGATCCTGGGTTTTTTCCGTGTTTGAATCACGTAGTAATGTGGTAACACACTGAAGCTGTCAATTAAACCTGGTTTCGATCAATATTTTAGAGGATAACACCGGTTAGGTCTGGGATAGGTCCGGGATATGCCCGCATCTGGCTCATGAATTTGCCTTCTTCGCATACTTGTTGGCCAGATCCTGGGTTTTTTTCGTGTTTGAATCACGTAGTAATGTGGTAACACACTGAAGCAGTCAATTAAACCTGGTTTCGATCAATATTTTAGAGGATAACACCGGTTAGGTCTGGGTTAGGTCCCGGATATGCCCGCATCTGGCTCATGATTTTGCCTTCTTCGCATACTTGTTGTCCAGATCTTGGGTTTTTTTCGTGTTTGAATCACGTAGTAATGTGGTAACACACTGAAGCAGTCAATTAAACCTGGTTTCTATCAATATTTTAGAGGATAACACCGGTTAGGTCGGGGTTAGGTCCGGGATATGCCCGCATCTGGCTCATGATTTTGCCTTCTTCGCATACTTGTTGGCCAGATCCTGGGTTTTTTTCGTGATTGAATCACGTAGTAATGTGGTAACACACTGAAGCTGTCAATTAAACCTGGTTTCGATCAATATTTTAGAGGATAACACCGGTTAGGTCTGGGTTAGGTCTGGGAAATGCGCGCATCTGGCTTATTCTTTCGCCTTCTTCGCATACTTCTTGGCCAGATCCTGGGTTTTTTTCGTGTTTGAATCACGTAGGAATGTGGTAACACACTGAAGCAGTCAATTAAACCTGGTTTCGATCAATATTTTAGAGGATAACACCGGTTAGGTCTGGGTTAGGTCCCGGATATGCCCGCATCTGGCTCATGATTTTGCCTTCTTCGCATACTTGTTGGCCAGATCCTGGGTTTTTTTCGTGTTTGAATCACGTAGTAATGTGGTAACACACTGAAGCTGTCAATTAAACCTGGTTTCGATCAATATTTTAGAGGATAACACCGGTTAGGTCTGGGTTAGGTCTGGGTTATGCCCGCATCTGGCTCATGATTTTGCCTTCTTCGCATACTTGTTGGCCAGATCCTGGGTTTTTTTCGTGTTTGAATCACGTAGGAATGTGGTAACACACTGAAGCAGTCAATTAAACCTGGTTTCGATCAATATTTTAGAGGATAACACCGGTTAGGTCTGGGTTAGGTCCCGGATATGCCCGCATCTGGCTCATGACTTTGTCTTCTTCGCATACTTGTTGGCCAGATCCTGGGATTTTCGTGTTTGAATCACGTAGTAATGTGGTAACACACTGAAGCTGTCAATTAAACCTGGTTTCGATCAATATTTTAGAGGATAACACCGGTTAGGTCTGGGTTAGGTCTCGGTTATGCCCGCATCTGGCTCATGATTTTGCCTTCTTCGCATACTTGTTGGCCAGATCCTGGGTTTTTTTCGTGTTTGAATCACGTAGTAATGTGGTAACACACTGAAGCTGTCAATTAAACCTGGTTTCAATCAATATTTTAGAGGATAACACCGGTTAGGTCTGGGTTAGGTCTGGGATATGCGCGCATCTGGCTTATACTTTCACCTTTTTCGCAAACTTGTTGGCCAGATCCTGGGTTTTTTTCGTGTTTGAATCACGTAGGAATCTGGTAACACACTGAAGCAGTCAATTAAACCTGGTTTCTATCAATATTTTAGAGGATAACACCGGTTAGGACTGGGTTAGGTCCGGGATATGCCTACATCTGGCTCATGATTTTGCCTTCTTCGCATACTTGTTGGCCAGATCCTGGGTTTTTTTCGTGTTTGAATCACGTAGAAATGTGGTAACACACTGAAGCTGTCAATTAAACCTGGTTTCGATCAATATTTTAGAGGATAACACCGGTTAGGTCTGGGTTAGGTCTGGGATATGCGCGCATCTGGCTTATACTTTCACCTTTATCGCAAACTTGTTGGCCAGATCCTGGGTTTTTTCCGTGTTTGATCACGTAGTAATGTGGTAACACACTGAAGCAGTCAATAAAACCTGGTTTCGGTCAATATTTTAGAGGATAACACGGGTTAGGTCTGGGTTAGGTCTGGGTTATGCCCGCATCTGGCTCATGATTTTGCCTTCTTCGCATACTTGTTGGCCAGATCCTGGGTTTTTTCCGTGTTTGAATCACGTAGTAATGTGGTAACACACTGAAGCTGTCAATTAAACCTGGTTTCGATCAATATTTTAGAGGATAACACCGGTTAGGTCTGGGTTAGGTCTGGGTTATGCCCGCATCTGGCTCATGATTTTGCCTTCTTCGCATACTTGTTGGCCAGATCCTGGGTTTTTTCCGTGTTTGAATCACGTAGTAATGTGGTAACACACTGAAGCAGTCAATTAAACCTGGTTCCGATCAATATTTTAGAGGATAACACCGGTTAGGTCTGGGTTAGGTCTGGGTTATGCCCGCATCTGGCTCATGATTTTGCCTTCTTCGCATACTTGTTGGCCAGATCCTGGGGTTTTTTCGTGTTTGAATCACGTAGTAATGTGGTAACACACTGAAGCAGTCAATTAAACCTGGTTTCGATCAATATTTCAGAGGATAACACCGGTTAGGTCTGGGTTAAGTCTGGGATATGCGCGCATCTGGCTTATACTTTCGCCTTTTTCGCAAACTTGTTGGCTAGATCCTGGGTTTTTTTCGGGTTTGAATAACGCGGTAATGTGGTACCACACTGAAGCAGTCAATTAAACCTGGTTTCGATCAATATTTTAGAGGATAACGCCGGTTAGGTCTGCGTTAGGTCTGGGTTATGCCCGCATCTGGCTCATGATTTTGCCTTCTTCGCATACTTGTTGGCCAGATCCTGGGTTTTTTCCGTGTTTGAATCACGTAGTAATGTGGTAACACACTGAAGCTGTCAATTAAACCTGGTTTCGATCAATATTTTAGAGGATAACACCGGTTAGGTCTGGGATAGGTCCGGGATATGCCCGCATCTGGCTCATGAATTTGCCTTCTTCGCATACTTGTTGGCCAGATCCTGGGTTTTTTTCGTGTTTGAATCACGTAGTAATGTGGTAACACACTGAAGCAGTCAATTAAACCTGGTTTCGATCAATATTTTAGAGGATAACACCGGTTAGGTCTGGGTTAGGTCCCGGATATGCCCGCCTCTGGCTCATGATTTTGCCTTCTTCGCATACTTGTTGTCCAGATCTTGGGTTTTTTTCGTGTTTGAATCACGTAGTAATGTGGTAACACACTGAAGCAGTCAATTAAACCTGGTTTCTATCAATATTTTAGAGGATAACACCGGTTAGGTCGGGGTTAGGTCCGGGATATGCCCGCATCTGGCTCATGATTTTGCCTTCTTCGCATACTTGTTGGCCAGATCCTGGGTTTTTTTCGTGATTGAATCACGTAGTAATGTGGTAACACACTGAAGCTGTCAATTAAACCTGGTTTCGATCAATATTTTAGAGGATAACACCGGTTAGGTCTGGGTTAGGTCTGGGAAATGCGCGCATCTGGCTTATTCTTTCGCCTTCTTCGCATACTTCTTGGCCAGATCCTGGGTTTTTTTCGTGTTTGAATCACGTAGGAATGTGGTAACACACTGAAGCAGTCAATTAAACCTGGTTTCGATCAATATTTTAGAGGATAACACCGGTTAGGTCTGGGTTAGGTCCCGGATATGCCCGCATCTGGCTCATGATTTTGCCTTCTTCGCATACTTGTTGGCCAGATCCTGGGCTTTTTTCGTGTTTGAATCACGTAGTAATGTGGTAACACACTGAAGCTGTCAATTAAACCTGGTTTCGGTCAATATTTTAGAGGATAACACCGGTTAGGTCTGGGTTAGGTCTGGGTTATGCCCGCATCTGGGTCATGATTTTGCCTTCTTCGCATACTTGTTGGCCAGATCCTGGGTTTTTTTCGTGTTTGAATCACGTAGTAATGTGGTAACACACTGAAGCTGTCAATTAAACCTGGTTTCGATCAATATTTTAGAGGATAACACCGGTTAGGTCTGGGTTAGGTCTGGGATATGCGCGCATCTGGCTTATACTTTCACCTTTTTCGCAAACTTGTTGGCCAGATCCTGGGTTTTTTTCGTGCTTGAATCACGTAGGAATCTGGTAACACACTGAAGCAGTCAATTAAACCTGGTTTCTATCAATATTTTAGAGGATAACACTGGTTAGGACTGGGTTAGGTCCGGGATATGCCTGCATCTGGCTCATGATTTTGCCTTCTTCGCATACTTGTTGGCCAGATCCTGGGTTTTTTTCGTGTTTGAATCACGTAGTAATGTGGTAACACACTGAAGCTGTCAATTAAACCTGGTTTCGATCAATATTTTAGAGGATAACACCGGTTAGGTCTGGGTTAGGTCTGGGATATGCGCGCATCTGGCTTATACTTTCACCTTTATCGCAAACTTGTTGGCCAGATCCTGGGTTTTTTCCGTGTTTGATCACGTAGTAATGTGGTAACACACTGAAGCAGTCAATAAAACCTGGTTTCGATCAATATTTTAGAGGATAACACCGGTTAGGTCTGGGTTAGGTCTGGGTTATGCCCGCATCTGGCTCATGATTTTGCCTTCTTCGCATACTTGTTGGCCAGATCCTGGGTTTTTTCCGTGTTTGAATCACGTAGTAATGTGGTAACACACTGAAGCTGTCAATTAAACCTGGTTTCGATCAATATTTTAGAGGATAACACCGGTTAGGTCTGGGTTAGGTCTGGGTTATGCCCGCATCTGGCTCATGATTTTGCCTTCTTCGCATACTTGTTGGCCAGATCCTGGGTTTTTTACGTGTTTGAATCACGTAGTAATGTGGTAACACACTGAAGCAGTCAATTAAACCTGGTTTCGATCAATATTTCAGAGGATAACACCGGTTAGGTCTGGGTTAGGTCTGGGAAATGCGCGCATCTGGCTTATACTTTCGCCTTTTTCGCAAACTTGTTAGCCAGATCCTGGGTTTTTTCCGTGTTTGAATCACGTAGTAATGTGGTAACACACTGAAGCAGTCAATTAAACCTGGTTTCGATCAATATTTTAGAGGATAACACCGGTTAGGTCTGGGTTAGGTCTGGGTTATGCCCGCATCTGGCTCATGATTTTGCCTTCTTCGCATACTTGTTGGCCAGATCCTGGGGTTTTTACGTGTTTGAATCACGTAGTAATGTGGTAACACACTGAAGCAGTCAATTAAACCTGGTTTCGATCAATATTTCAGAGGATAACACCGGTTAGGTCTGGGTTAAGTCTGGGATATGCGCGCATCTGGCTTATACTTTCGCCTTTTTCGCAAACTTGTTGGCTAGATCCTGGGTTTTTTTCGGGTTTGAATAACGCGGTAATGTGGTACCACACTGAAGCAGTCAATTAAACCTGGTTTCGATCAATATTTTAGAGGATAACGCCGGTTAGGTCTGGGTTAGGTCTGGGTTATGCCCGCATCTGGCTCATGATTTTGCCTTCTTCGCATACTTGTTGGCCAGATCCTGGGTTTTTTCCGTGTTTGAATCACGTAGTAATGTGGTAACACACTGAAGCTGTCAATTAAACCTGGTTTCGATCAATATTTTAGAGGATAACACCGGTTAGGTCTGGGATAGGTCCGGGATATGCCCGCATCTGGCTCATGAATTTGCCTCCTTCGCATACTTGTTGGCCAGATCCTGGGTTTTTTTCGTGTTTGAATCACGTAGTAATGTGGTAACACACTGAAGCAGTCAATTAAACCTGGTTTCGATCAATATTTTAGAGGATAACACCGGTTAGGTCTGGGTTAGGTCTGGGTTATGCCCGCATCTGACTCATGATTTTGCCTTCTTCGCATACTTGTTGGCCAGATCCTGGGTTTTTTTCGTGTTTGAATCACGTAGTAATGTGGCAACACACTGAAGCAGTCAATAAAACCTGGTTTCGATCAATATTTTAGAGGATAACACCGGTTAGGTCTGGGTTAGGTCCGGGATATGCCCGCATCTGGCTCATGATTTTGCCTTCTTCGCAAACTTGTTGGCCAGATACTGGGTATTTTCCGTGTTTGAAACACGTAGTAATGTGGTAACACACTGAAGCTGTCAATTAAACCTGGTTTCGATCAATATTTTAGAGGATAACACCGGTTAGGTCTGGGATAGGTCCGGGATATGCCCGCATCTGGCTCATGAATTTGCCTCCTTCGCATACTTGTTGGCCAGTTCCTGGGTTTTTTTCGTGTTTGAATCACGTAGTAATGTGGTAACACACTGAAGCAGTCAATTAAACCTGGTTTCGATCAATATTTCAGAGGATAACACCGGTTAGGTCTGGGTTAGGTCCGGGATATGCCCGCATCTGGCTCATGATTTTGCCTTCTTCGCATACTTGTTGGCCAGATCCTGGGTTTTTTTCGTGTTTGAATCACGTAGTAATGTGGTAACACACTGAAGCAGTCAATTAAACCTGGTTTCGATCAATATTTTAGAGGATAACACCGGTTAGGTCTGGGTTAGGTCTGGGTTATGCCCGCATCTGACTCATGATTTTGCCTTCTTCGCATACTTGTTGGCCAGATCCTGGGTTTTTTTCGTGTTTGAATCACGTAGTAATGTGGCAACACACTGAAGCAGTCAATAAAACCTGGTTTCGATCAATATTTTAGAGGATAACACCGGTTAGGTCTGGGTTAGGTCCGGGATATGCCCGCATCTGGCTCATGATTTTGCCTTCTTCGCAAACTTGTTGGCCAGATACTGGGTATTTTCCGTGTTTGAAACACGTAGTAATGTGGTAACACACTGAAGCAGTCAATTAAACCTGGTTTCGATCAATATTTCAGAGGATAACACTGGTTAGGTCTGGGTTAGGTCTGGGAAATGCGCGCATCTGGCTTATACTTTCGCCTTTTTCGCAAACTTGTTGGCCAGATCCTGGGTTTTTTCCGTGTTTGAATCACGTAGTAATGTGGTAACACACTGAAGCAGTCAATTAAACCTGGTTTCGATCAATATTTCAGAGCATAACACCGGTTAGGTCTGGGTTATGCCCGCATCTGGCTCATGATTTTGCCTTCTTCGCATACTTGTTGGCCAGATCCTGGGTTTTTTTCGTGTTTCAATCACGTAGTAATGTGGTAACACAGTGAGGCAGTCTATTAAACCTGGTTTCGATCAATATTTTAGACGATAACACCGGTTAGGTCTGGGTTAGGTCTGGGAAATGCGCGCATCTGGCTTATACTTTCGCCTTTTTCGCAAACTTGTTGGCCAGATCCTGGGTTTTTTTCGTGTTTGAATCACGTAGTAATGTGGTAACACACTGAAGCTGTCAATTAAACCTGGTTTCGATCAATATTTTAGAGGATAACACCGGTTAGGTCTGGGTTAGGTCTGGGATTTGCGCGCATCTGGCTCATGAATTTGCCTTCTTCGCATACTTGTTGGCCAGATCCTGGGTTTTTTTCGTGTTTGAATCACGTAGTAATGTGGTAACACACTGAAGCTGTCAATTAAACCTGGTTTCGGTCAATATTTTAGAGGATAACACCGGTTAGGTCTGGGTTAGGTCTGGGTTATGCCCGCATCTGGGTCATGATTTTGCCTTCTTCGCATACTTGTTGGCCAGATCCTGGGTTTTTTTCGTGTTTGAATCACGTAGTAATGTGGTAACACACTGAAGCTGTCAATTAAACCTGGTTTCGATCAATATTTTAGAGGATAACACCGGTTAGGTCTGGGTTAGGTCTGGGATATGCGCGCATCTGGCTTATACTTTCACCTTTTTCGCAAACTTGTTGGCCAGATCCTGGGTTTTTTTCGTGCTTGAATCACGTAGGAATCTGGTAACACACTGAAGCAGTCAATTAAACCTGGTTTCTATCAATATTTTAGAGGATAACACTGGTTAGGACTGGGTTAGGTCCGGGATATGCCTGCATCTGGCTCATGATTTTGCCTTCTTCGCATACTTGTTGGCCAGATCCTGGGTTTTTTTCGTGTTTGAATCACGTAGTAATGTGGTAACACACTGAAGCTGTCAATTAAACCTGGTTTCGATCAATATTTTAGAGGATAACACCGGTTAGGTCTGGGTTAGGTCTGGGATATGCGCGCATCTGGCTTATACTTTCACCTTTATCGCAAACTTGTTGGCCAGATCCTGGGTTTTTTCCGTGTTTGATCACGTAGTAATGTGGTAACACACTGAAGCAGTCAATAAAACCTGGTTTCGATCAATATTTTAGAGGATAACACCGGTTAGGTCTGGGTTAGGTCTGGGTTATGCCCGCATCTGGCTCATGATTTTGCCTTCTTCGCATACTTGTTGGCCAGATCCTGGGTTTTTTCCGTGTTTGAATCACGTAGTAATGTGGTAACACACTGAAGCTGTCAATTAAACCTGGTTTCGATCAATATTTTAGAGGATAACACCGGTTAGGTCTGGGTTAGGTCTGGGTTATGCCCGCATCTGGCTCATGATTTTGCCTTCTTCGCATACTTGTTGGCCAGATCCTGGGTTTTTTACGTGTTTGAATCACGTAGTAATGTGGTAACACACTGAAGCAGTCAATTAAACCTGGTTTCGATCAATATTTCAGAGGATAACACCGGTTAGGTCTGGGTTAGGTCTGGGAAATGCGCGCATCTGGCTTATACTTTCGCCTTTTTCGCAAACTTGTTAGCCAGATCCTGGGTTTTTTCCGTGTTTGAATCACGTAGTAATGTGGTAACACACTGAAGCAGTCAATTAAACCTGGTTTCGATCAATATTTTAGAGGATAACACCGGTTAGGTCTGGGTTAGGTCTGGGTTATGCCCGCATCTGGCTCATGATTTTGCCTTCTTCGCATACTTGTTGGCCAGATCCTGGGGTTTTTACGTGTTTGAATCACGTAGTAATGTGGTAACACACTGAAGCAGTCAATTAAACCTGGTTTCGATCAATATTTCAGAGGATAACACCGGTTAGGTCTGGGTTAAGTCTGGGATATGCGCGCATCTGGCTTATACTTTCGCCTTTTTCGCAAACTTGTTGGCTAGATCCTGGGTTTTTTTCGGGTTTGAATAACGCGGTAATGTGGTACCACACTGAAGCAGTCAATTAAACCTGGTTTCGATCAATATTTTAGAGGATAACGCCGGTTAGGTCTGGGTTAGGTCTGGGTTATGCCCGCATCTGGCTCATGATTTTGCCTTCTTCGCATACTTGTTGGCCAGATCCTGGGTTTTTTCCGTGTTTGAATCACGTAGTAATGTGGTAACACACTGAAGCTGTCAATTAAACCTGGTTTCGATCAATATTTTAGAGGATAACACCGGTTAGGTCTGGGATAGGTCCGGGATATGCCCGCATCTGGCTCATGAATTTGCCTCCTTCGCATACTTGTTGGCCAGTTCCTGGGTTTTTTTCGTGTTTGAATCACGTAGTAATGTGGTAACACACTGAAGCAGTCAATTAAACCTGGTTTCGATCAATATTTCAGAGGATAACACCGGTTAGGTCTGGGTTAGGTCCGGGATATGCCCGCATCTGGCTCATGATTTTGCCTTCTTCGCATACTTGTTGGCCAGATCCTGGGTTTTTTTCGTGTTTGAATCACGTAGTAATGTGGTAACACACTGAAGCAGTCAATTAAACCTGGTTTCGATCAATATTTTAGAGGATAACACCGGTTAGGTCTGGGTTAGGTCTGGGTTATGCCCGCATCTGACTCATGATTTTGCCTTCTTCGCATACTTGTTGGCCAGATCCTGGGTTTTTTTCGTGTTTGAATCACGTAGTAATGTGGCAACACACTGAAGCAGTCAATAAAACCTGGTTTCGATCAATATTTTAGAGGATAACACCGGTTAGGTCTGGGTTAGGTCCGGGATATGCCCGCATCTGGCTCATGATTTTGCCTTCTTCGCAAACTTGTTGGCCAGATACTGGGTATTTTCCGTGTTTGAAACACGTAGTAATGTGGTAACACACTGAAGCAGTCAATTAAACCTGGTTTCGATCAATATTTCAGAGGATAACACTGGTTAGGTCTGGGTTAGGTCTGGGAAATGCGCGCATCTGGCTTATACTTTCGCCTTTTTCGCAAACTTGTTGGCCAGATCCTGGGTTTTTTCCGTGTTTGAATCACGTAGTAATGTGGTAACACACTGAAGCAGTCAATTAAACCTGGTTTCGATCAATATTTCAGAGCATAACACCGGTTAGGTCTGGGTTATGCCCGCATCTGGCTCATGATTTTGCCTTCTTCGCATACTTGTTGGCCAGATCCTGGGTTTTTTTCGTGTTTCAATCACGTAGTAATGTGGTAACACAGTGAGGCAGTCTATTAAACCTGGTTTCGATCAATATTTTAGACGATAACACCGGTTAGGTCTGGGTTAGGTCTGGGAAATGCGCGCATCTGGCTTATACTTTCGCCTTTTTCGCAAACTTGTTGGCCAGATCCTGGGTTTTTTTCGTGTTTGAATCACGTAGTAATGTGGTAACACACTGAAGCTGTCAATTAAACCTGGTTTCGATTAATATTTTAGAGGATAACACCGGTTAGGTCTGGGTTAGGTCTGGGATTTGCGCGCATCTGGCTCATGAATTTGCCTTCTTCGCATACTTGTTGGCCAGATCCTGGGTTTTTTTCGTGTTTGAATCACGTAGTAATGTGGTAACACACTGAAGCAGTCAATTAAACCTGGTTTCGATCAATATTTCAGAGGATAACACCGGTTAGGTCTGGGTTAGGTCCGGGATATGCCCGCATCTGGCTCATGATTTTGCCTTCTTCGCATACTTGTTGGCCAGATCCTGGGTTTTTTTCGTGTTTGAATCACGTAGTAATGTGGTAACACACTGAAGCAGTCAATTAAACCTGGTTTCGATCAATATTTTAGAGGATAACACCGGTTAGGTCTGGGTTAGGTCTGGGTTATGCCCGCATCTGGCTCATGATTTTGCCTTCTTCGCATACTTGTTGGCCAGATCCTGGGTTTTTTTCGTGTTTCAATCACGTAGTAATGTGGTAACACAGTGAGGCAGTCTATTAAACCTGGTTTCGATCAATATTTTAGACGATAACACCGGTTAGGTCTGGGTTCGGTCTGGGAAATGCGCGCATCGGGCTTATACTTTCGCCTTTTTCGCAAACTTGTTGGCCAGATCCTGGGTTTTTTTCGTGTTTGAATCACGTAGTAATGTGGTAACACACTGAAGCTGTCAATTAAACCTGGTTTCGATCAATATTTTAGAGGATAACACCGGTTAGGTCTGGGTTAGGTCTGGGAAATGCGCGCATCTGGCTTATACTTTCGCCTTTTCCGCAAACTTGTTGGCCAGATCCTGGGTTTTTTTCGTGTTTGAATAACGTAGGAATGTGGTAACACACTGTAGCAGTCAATTAAACCTGGTTTCGATCAATATTTCGGAGGATAACACCGGTTAGGTCTGGGTTAGGTCTGGGTTATGCCCGCATCTGGCTCATGGTATTGCCTTCTTCGCATACTTGTTGGCCAGATCCTGGGTTTTTTTCGTGTTTGAATCACGTAGTAATGTGGTAATACACTGAAACAGTCAATTAAACCTGGTTTCGACCAATATTTTAGAGGATAACACCGGTTAGGTCTGGGTTAGGTCTGGGTTATGCCCGCATCTGGCTCATGATTTTGCCTTCTTCGCATACTTGTTGGCCAGATCCTAGGTTTTTTTCGTGTTTGAATCACGTAGTAATGTGGTAACACACTGAAGCAGTCAATTAAACCTGGTTTCGATCAATATTTCAGAGGATAACACCGGTTAGGTCTGGGTTAGGTCTGGGAAATGCGCGCATCTGGCTTATACTTTCGCCTTTTCGCAAACTTGTTGGCCAGATCCTGGGTATTTTCCGTGTTTGAATCACGTAGTAATGTGGTAACACACTGAAGCAGTCAATTAAACCTGGTTTCGATCAATATTTTAGAGGATAACACCGGTTAGGTCTGGGTTAGGTCCGGGATATGCCCGCATCTGGCTCATGATTTTGCCTTCTTCGCATACTTGTTGGCCAGATCCTGGGTTTTTTTCGTGTTTGAATCACGTAGTAATGTGGTAACACACTGAAGCTGTCAATTAAACATGGTTTCGATCAATATTTTAGAGGATAACACCGGTTAGGTCTGGGTTAGGTCTGGGTTATGCCCGCATCTGGCTCATGATTTTGCCTTCTTCGCATACTTGTTGGCCAGATCTTGGGTTTTTTTCGTGTTTGAATCACGTAGTAATGTGGTAACACACTGAAGCAGTCAATTAAACCCGGTTTCGATCAATATTTTAGAGGATAACACCGGTTAGGTCTGGGTTAGGTCTGGGTTATGCCCGCATCTGGCTCATGATTTTGCCTTCATCGCATACTTGTTGGCCAGATCCTGGGTTTTTTCCGTGTTTGAATCACGTAGTAATGTGGTAACACACTGAAGCAGTCAATTAAACCTGGTTTCGATCAATATTTCAGAGGATAACACCGGTTAGGTCTGGGTTAGGTCTGGGAAATGCGCGCATCTGGCTTATTCTTTCGCCTTCTTCGCATACTTCTTGGCCAGATCCTGGGTTTTTTTCGTGTTTGAATCACGTAGGAATGTGGTAACACACTGAAGCAGTCAATTAAACCTGGTTGCGATCAATATTTTAGAGGATAACACCGGTTAGGTCTGGGTTAGGTCCGGGATATGCCCACATCTGGCTCATGATTTTGCCTTCTTCGCATACTTGCTGGCCAGATCCTGGGTTTTTTTCGTGTTTGAATCACGTAGTAATGTGGTAACACACTGAAGCAGTCAATTAAACCTGGTTTCGATCAATATTTCAGAGGATAACACCGGTTAGGTATGGGTTAGGTCTGGGAAATGCGCGCATCTGGCTTATTCTTTCGCCTTCTTCGCATACTTGTTGGCCAGATCCTGGGTTTTTTTCGTGTTTGAATCACGTAGTAATGTGGTAACACACTGAAGCTGTCAATTAAACCTGGTTTCGATCAATATTTTAGAGGATAACACCGGTTAGGTCTGGGTTAGGTCTGGGTTATGCCCGCATCTGGCTCATGATTTTGCCTTCTTCGCATACTTGTTGGCCAGATCCTGGGTTTTTTTCGTGTTTGAATCACATAGTAATGTGGTAACACACTGAAGCTGTCAATTAAACCTGGTTTCGATCAATATTTTAGAGGATAACACCGGTTAGGTCTGGGTTAGGTCTGGGATATGCGCGCATCTGGCTTATACTTTCGCCTTTTTCGCAAACTTGTTGGCCAGATCCTGGGTATTTTCCGTGTTTGAATCACGTAGTAATGTGGTAACACACTGAAGCAGTCAATTAAACCTGGTTTCTATCAATATTTTAGAGGATAACACCGGTTAGGTCTGGGTTAGGTCCGGGATATGCCCGCATCTGGCTCATGATTTTGCCTTCTTCGCATACTTGTTGTCCAGATCTTGGGTTTTTTTCGTGTTTGAATCACGTAGTAATGTGGTAACGCACTGAAGCAGTCAATTAAACCTGGTTTCTATCAATATTTTAGAGGATAACACCGGTTGGGTCTGGGTTAGGTCCGGGATATGCGCGCATCTGGCTTATACTTTCGCCTTTTTCGCAAACTTGTTGGCCAGATCCTGGGTTTTTTTCGTGTTTGAATCACGTAGTAATGTGGTAACACACTGAAGCAGTCAATTAAACCTGGTTTCGATCAATATTTCAGAGGATAACACCGGTTAGGTCTGGGTTAGGTCTGGGTTATGCCCGCATCTGGCTCATGATATTGCCTTCTTCGCATACTTGTTGGCCAGATCCTGGGTTTTTTTCGTGTTTGAATCACGTAGTAATGTGGTAATACACTGAAGCAGTCAATTAAACCTGGTTTCGATCAATATTTTAGAGGATAACACCGGTTAGGTCTGGGTTAGGTCTGGGTTATGCCCGCATCTGGCTCATGATTTTGCCTTCTTCGCATACTTGTTGGCCAGATCCTGGGTTTTTTTCGTGTTTGAATCACGTAGTAATTTGGTAACACACTGAAGCAGTCAATTAAACCTGGTTTCGATCAATATTTCAGAGGATAACACCGGTTAGGTCTGGGTTAGGTCTGGGAAATGCGCGCACCTGGCTTATACTTTCGCCTTTTTCGCAAACTTGTTGGTCAGATCCTGGGTATTTTCCGTGTTTGAATCACGTAGTAATGTGGTAACACACTGAAGCAGTCAATTAAACCTGGTTTCGATCAATATTTTAGAGGATAACACCGGTTAGGTCTGGGTTAGGTCCGGGATATGCCCGCATCTGGCTCATCATTTTGCCTTCTTCGCATACTTGTTGGCCAGATCCTGGGTTTTTTTCGTGTTTGAATCACGTAGTAATGTGGTAACACACTGAAGCTGTCAATTAAACCTGGTTTCGATCAATATTTTAGAGGATAACACCGGTTAGGTCTGGGTTAGGTCTGGGTTATGCCCGCATCTGGCTCATGATTTTGCCTTCTTCGCATACTTGTTGGCCAGATCTTGGGTTTTTTTCGTGTTTGAATCACGTAGTAATGTGGTAACACACTGAAGCAGTCAATTAAACCCGGTTTCGATCAATATTTTAGAGGATAACACCGGTTAGGTCTGGGTGAGGTCTGGGTTATGCCCGCATCTGGCTCATGATTTTGCCTTCATCGCATACTTGTTGGCCAGATCCTGGGTTTTTTCCGTGTTTGAATCACGTAGTAATGTGGTAACACACTGAAGCAGTCAATTAAACCTGGTTTCGATCAATATTTTAGAGGATAACACCGGTTAGGTCTGGGTTAGGTCTGGGTTATGCCCGCATCTGGCTCATGATTTTGCCTTCTTCGCATACTTCTTGGCCAGATCCTGGGTTTTTTCCATGTCTGAATCACGTAGTAATGTGGTAACACACTGAAGCAGTCAATTAAACCTGGTTTCGATCAATATTTCAGAGGATAACACCGGTTAGGTCTGGGTTAGGTCCGGGATATGCGCGCATCTGGCTTATACTTTCGCCTTTTTCGCAAACTTGTTGGCCAGATCCTGGGTTTTTTCGTGTTTGAATCACGTAGTAATGTGGTAACACACTGAAGCTGTCAATTAAACCTGGTTTCGATCAATATTTTAGAGGATAACACCGGTTAGCTCTGGGTTAGGTCTGGGATTTGCGCGCATCTGGCTTATACTTTCGCCTTTTTCGCAAACTTGTTGGCCAGATCCTGGGTATTTTCCGTGTTTAAATCACGTAGTAATGTGGTAACACACTGAAGCAGTCAATTAAACCTGGTTTCGATCAATATTTCAGAGGATAACACCGGTTAGGTCTGGGTTAGGTCTGGGTTATGCCCGCATCTGGCTCATGATATTGCCTTCTTCGCATACTTGTTGGCCAGATCCTGGGTTTTTTTCGTGTTTGAATCACGTAGTAATGTGGTAATACACTGAAGCAGTCAATTAAACCTGGTTTCGATCAATATTTTAGAGGATAACACCGGTTAGGTCTGGGTTAGGTCTGGGTTATGCCCGCATCTGGCTCATGATTTTGCCTTCTTCGCATACTTGTTGGCCAGATCCTGGGTTTTTTTCGTGTTTGAATCACGTAGTAATGTGGTAACACACTGAAGCAGTCAATTAAACCTGGTTTCGATCAATATTTCAGAGGATAACACCGGTTAGGTCTGGGTTAGGTCTGGGAAATGCGCGCACCTGGCTTATACTTTCGCCTTTTTCGCAAACTTGTTGGCCAGATCCTGGGTTTTTTCCGTGTTTGAATCACGTAGTAATGTGGTAACACACTGAAGCAGTCAATTAAACCTGGTTTCGATCAATATTTTAGAGGATAACACCGGTTAGGTCTGGGTTAGGTCCCGGATATGCCCGCATCTGGCTCATGATTTTGCCTTCTTCGCAAACTTGTTGGCCAGATCCTGGGTATTTTCCGTGTTTGAAACACGTAGTAATGTGGTAACACACTGAAGCAGTCAATTAAACCTGGTTTCGATCAATATTTCAGAGGATAACACTGGTTAGGTCTGGGTTAGGTCTGGGAAATGCGCGCATCTGGCTTATACTTTCGCCTTTTTCGCAAACTCGTTGGCCAGATCCTGCGTTTTTTCCGCCTTTGAATCACGTAGTAATGTGGTAAAACACTGAAGCAGTCAATTAAACCTGGTTTCGATCAATATTTCAGAGCATAACACCGGTTAGGTGTGGGTTAGGTCTGGGTTATGCCCGCATCTGGCTCATGATTTTGCCTTCTTCGCATACTTGTTGGCCAGATCCTGGGTTTTTTTCGTGTTTCAATCACGTAGTAATGTGGTAACACAGTGAGGCAGTCTATTAAACCTGGTTTCGATCAATATTTTAGACGATAACACCGGTTAGGTCTGGGTTCGGTCTGGGAAATGCGCGCATCGGGCTTATACTTTCGCCTTTTTCGCAAACTTGTTGGCCAGATCCTGGGTTTTTTTCGTGTTTGAATCACGTAGTAATGTGGTAACACACTGAAGCTGTCAATTAAACCTGGTTTCGATCAATATTTTAGAGGATAACACCGGTTAGGTCTGGGTTAGGTCTGGGAAATGCGCGCATCTGGCTTATACTTTCGCCTTTTTCGCAAACTTGTTGGCCAGATCCTGGGTTTTTTTCGTGTTTGAATCACGTAGGAATGTGGTAACACACTGAAGCAGTCAATTAAACCTGGTTTCGATCAATATTTCAGAGGATAACACCGGTTAGGTCTGGGTTAGGTCTGGGTTATGCCCGCATCTGGCTCATGGTATTGCCTTCTTCGCATACTTGTTGGCCAGATCCTGGGTTTTTTTCGTGTTTGAATCACGTAGTAATGTGGTAATACACTGAAGCAGTCAATTAAACCTGGTTTCGATCAATATTTTAGAGGATAACACCGGTTAGGTCTGGGTTAGGTCTGGGTTATGCCCGCATCTGGCTCATGATTTTGCCTTCTTCGCATACTTGTTGGCCAGATCTTGGGTTTTTTTCGTGTTTGAATCACGTAGTAATGTGGTAACACACTGAAGCAGTCAATTAAACCCGGTTTCGATCAATATTTTAGAGCATAACACCGGTTAGGTCTGGGTTAGGTCTGGGTTATGCCCGCATCTGGCACATGACTTTGCCTTCATCGCATACTTGTTGGCCAGATCCTGGGTTTTTTCCGTGTTTGAATCACGTAGTAATGTGGTAACACACTGAAGCAGTCAATTAAACCTGGTTTCGATCAATATTTCAGAGGATAACACCGGTTAGGTCTGGGTTAGGTCTGGGAAATGCGCGCATCTGGCTTATTCTTTCGCCTTCTTCGCATACTTCTTGGCCAGATCCTGGGTTTTTTTCGTGTTTGAATCACGTAGGAATGTGGTAACACACTGAAGCAGTCAATTAAACCTGGTTTCGATCAATATTTTAGAGGATAACACCGGTTAGGTCTGGGTTAGGTCCGGGATATGCCCGCATCTGGCTCATGATTTTGCCTTCTTCGCATACTTGCTGGCCAGATCCTGGGTTTTTTTCGTGTTTGAATCACGTAGTAATGTGGTAACACACTGAAGCAGTCAATTAAACCTGGTTTCGATCAATATTTCATAGGATAACACCGGTTAGGTCTGGGTTAGGTCTGGGAAATGCGCGCATCTGGCTTATTCTTTCGCCTTCTTCGCATACTTCTTGGCAAGATCCTGGGTTTTTTTCGTGTTTGATTCACGTAGGAATGTGGTAACACACTGAAGCAGTCAATTAAACCTGGTTTCGATCAATATTTTAGAGGATAACACCGGTTAGGTCTGGGTTAGGTCCGGGATATGCCCGCATCTGGCTCATGATTTTGCCTTCTTCGCATACTTGCTGGCCAGATCCTGGGTTTTTTTCGTGTTTGAATCACGTAGTAATGTGGTAACACACTGAAGCAGTCAATTAAACCCGGTTTCGATCAATATTTTAGAGGATAACACCGGTTAGGTCTGGGTTAGGTCTGGGTTATGCCCGCATCTGGCTCATGATTTTGCCATCTTCGCATACTTGTTGGCCAGATCCTGGGTTTTTTTCGTGTTTGAATCACATAGTAATGTGGTAACACACTGAAGCTGTCAATTAAACCTGGTTTCGATCAATATTTTAGAGGATAACACCGGTTAGGTCTGGGTTAGGTCTGGGATATGCGCGCATCTGGCTTATACATTCGCCTTTTTCGCAAACTTGTTGGCCAGATCCTGGGTATTTTCCGTGTTTGAATCACGTAGTAATGTGGTAACACACTGAAGCAGTCAATTAAACCTGGTTTCTATCAATATTTTAGAGGATAACACCGGTTAGGTCTGGGTTAGGTCCGGGATATGCCCGCATCTGGCTCATGATTTTGCCTTCTACGCATACTTGTTGTCCAGATCTTGGGCTTTTTTCGTGTTTGAATCACGTAGTAATGTGGTAACGCACTGAAGCAGTCAATTAAACGTGGTTTCTATCAATATTTTAGAGGATAACACCGGTTAGGTCTGGGTTAGGTCCGGGATATGCGCGCATCTGGCTTATACTTTCGCCTTTTTCGCAAACTTGTTGGCCAGATCCTGGGTTTTTTTCGTGTTTGAATCACGTAGTAATGTGGTAACACACTGAAGCTGTCAATTAAACCTGGTTTCGATCAATATTTCAGAGGATAACACCGGTTAGGTCTGGGTTAGGTCTGGGTTATGCCCGCATCTGGCTCATGATTTTGCCTTCTTCGCATACTTCTTGGCCAGATCCTGGGTTTTTTCCATGTCTGAATCACGTAGTAATGTGGTAACACACTGAAGCAGTCAATTAAACCTGGTTCCGATCAATATTTCAGAGGATAACACCGGTTAGGTCTGGGTTAGGTCCGGGATATGCGCGCATCTGGCTTATACTTTCGCCTTTTTCGCAAACTTGTTGGCCAGATCCTGGGTTTTTTCGTGTTTGAATCACGTAGTAATGTGGTAACACACTGAAGCAGTCAATTAAACCTGGTTTCGATCAATATTTTAGAGGATAACACCGGTTAGGTCTGGGTTAGGTCCGGGATATGCCCGCATCTGGCTCATGATTTTGCCTTCTTCGCATACTTGTTGGCCAGATCCTGGGCTTTTTTCGTGTTTGAATCACGTAGTAATGTGGTAACACACTGAAGCTGTCAATTAAACATGGTTTCGATCAATATTTTAGAGGATAACACCGGTTAGGTCTGGGTTAGGTCTGGGTTATGCCCGCATCTGGCTCATGATTTTGCCTTCTTCGCATACTTGTTGGCCAGATCTTGGGTTTTTTTCGTGTTTGAATCACGTAGTAATGTGGTAACACACTGAAGCAGTCAATTAAACCCGGTTTCGATCAATATTTTAGAGGATAACACCGGTTAGGTCTGGGTTAGGTCTGGGTTATGCCCGCATCTGGCTCATGATTTTGCCTTCATCGCATACTTGTTGGCCAGATCCTGGGTTTTTTCCGTGTTTGAATCACGTAGTAATGTGGTAACACACTGAAGCAGTCAATTAAACCTGGTTTCGATCAATATTTCAGAGGATAACACCGGTTAGGTCTGGGTTAGGTCTGGGAAATGCGCGCATCTGGCTTATTCTTTCGCCTTCTTCGCATACTTCATGGCCAGATCCTGGGTTTTTTTCGTGTTTGAATCACGTAGGAATGTGGTAACACACTGAAGCAGTCAATTAAACCTGGTTGCGATCAATATTTTAGAGGATAACACCGGTTAGGTCTGGGTTAGGTCCGGGATATGCCCGCATCTGGCTCATTATTTTGCCTTCTTCGCATACTTGCTGGCCAGATCCTGGGTTTTTTTCGTGTTTGAATCACGTAGTAATGTGGTAACACACTGAAGCAGTCAATTAAACCTGGTTTCGATCAATATTTCAGAGGATAACACCGGTTAGGTCTGGGTTAGGTCTGGGAAATGCGCGCATCTGGCTTATTCTTTCGCCTTCTTCGCATACTTGTTGGCCAGATCCTGGGTTTTTTTCGTGTTTGAATCACGTAGTAATGTGGTAACACACTGAAGCTGTCAATTAAACCTGGTTTCGATCAATATTTTAGAGGATAACACCGGTTAGGTCTGGGTTAGGTCTGGGTTATGCCCGCATCTGGCTCATGATTTTGCCTTCTTCGCATACTTGTTGGCCAGATCCTGGGTTTTTTTCGTGTTTGAATCACATAGTAATGTGGTAACACACTGAAGCTGTCAATTAAACCTGGTTTCGATCAATATTTTAGAGGATAACACCGGTTAGGTCTGGGTTAGGTCTGGGATATGCGCGCATCTGGCTTATACTTTCGCCTTTTTCGCAAACTTGTTGGCCAGATCCTGGGTATTTTCCGTGTTTGAATCACGTAGTAATGTGGTAACACACTGAAGCAGTCAATTAAACCTGGTTTCTATCAATATTTTAGAGGATAACACCGGTTAGGTCTGGGTTAGGTCCGGGATATGCCCGCATCTGGCTCATGATTTTGCCTTCTTCGCATACTTGTTGTCCAGATCTTGGGTTTTTTTCGTGTTTGAATCACGTAGTAATGTGGTAACGCACTGAAGCAGTCAATTAAACCTGGTTTCTATCAATATTTTAGAGGATAACACCGGTTGGGTCTGGGTTAGGTCCGGGATATGCGCGCATCTGGCTTATACTTTCGCCTTTTTCGCAAACTTGTTGGCCAGATCCTGGGTTTTTTTCGTGTTTGAATCACGTAGTAATGTGGTAACACACTGAAGCAGTCAATTAAACCTGGTTTCGATCAATATTTCAGAGGATAACACCGGTTAGGTCTGGGTTAGGTCTGGGTTATGCCCGCATCTGGCTCATGATATTGCCTTCTTCGCATACTTGTTGGCCAGATCCTGGGTTTTTTTCGTGTTTGAATCACGTAGTAATGTGGTAATACACTGAAGCAGTCAATTAAACCTGGTTTCGATCAATATTTTAGAGGATAACACCGGTTAGGTCTGGGTTAGGTCTGGGTTATGCCCGCATCTGGCTCATGATTTTGCCTTCTTCGCATACTTGTTGGCCAGATCCTGGGTTTTTTTCGTGTTTGAATCACGTAGTAATTTGGTAACACACTGAAGCAGTCAATTAAACCTGGTTTCGATCAATATTTCAGAGGATAACACCGGTTAGGTCTGGGTTAGGTCTGGGAAATGCGCGCACCTGGCTTATACTTTCGCCTTTTTCGCAAACTTGTTGGCCAGATCCTGGGTATTTTCCGTGTTTGAATCACGTAGTAATGTGGTAACACACTGAAGCAGTCAATTAAACCTGGTTTCGATCAATATTTTAGAGGATAACACCGGTTAGGTCTGGGTTAGGTCCGGGATATGCCCGCATCTGGCTCATCATTTTGCCTTCTTCGCATACTTGTTGGCCAGATCCTGGGTTTTTTTCGTGTTTGAATCACGTAGTAATGTGGTAACACACTGAAGCTGTCAATTAAACCTGGTTTCGATCAATATTTTAGAGGATAACACCGGTTAGGTCTGGGTTAGGTCTGGGTTATGCCCGCATCTGGCTCATGATTTTGCCTTCTTCGCATACTTGTTGGCCAGATCTTGGGTTTTTTTCGTGTTTGAATCACGTAGTAATGTGGTAACACACTGAAGCAGTCAATTAAACCCGGTTTCGATCAATATTTTAGAGGATAACACCGGTTAGGTCTGGGTTAGGTCCCGGATATGCCCGCATCTGGCTCATGATTTTGCCTTCTTCGCAAACTTGTTGGCCAGATCCTGGGTATTTTCCGTGTTTGAAACACGTAGTAATGTGGTAACACACTGAAGCAGTCAATTAAACCTGGTTTCGATCAATATTTCAGAGGATAACACTGGTTAGGTCTGGGTTAGGTCTGGGAAATGCGCGCATCTGGCTTATACTTTCGCCTTTTTCGCAAACTCGTTGGCCAGATCCTGCGTTTTTTCCGCCTTTGAATCACGTAGTAATGTGGTAACACACTGAAGCAGTCAATTAAACCTGGTTTCGATCAATATTTCAGAGCATAACACCGGTTAGGTGTGGGTTAGGTCTGGGTTATGCCCGCATCTGGCTCATGATTTTGCCTTCTTCGCATACTTGTTGGCCAGATCCTGGGTTTTTTTCGTGTTTCAATCACGTAGTAATGTGGTAACACAGTGAGGCAGTCTATTAAACCTGGTTTCGATCAATATTTTAGACGATAACACCGGTTAGGTCTGGGTTCGGTCTGGGAAATGCGCGCATCGGGCTTATACTTTCGCCTTTTTCGCAAACTTGTTGGCCAGATCCTGGGTTTTTTTCGTGTTTGAATCACGTAGTAATGTGGTAACACACTGAAGCTGTCAATTAAACCTGGTTTCGATCAATATTTTAGAGGATAACACCGGTTAGGTCTGGGTTAGGTCTGGGAAATGCGCGCATCTGGCTTATACTTTCGCCTTTTTCGCAAACTTGTTGGCCAGATCCTGGGTTTTTTTCGTGTTTGAATCACGTAGGAATGTGGTAACACACTGAAGCAGTCAATTAAACCTGGTTTCGATCAATATTTCAGAGGATAACACCGGTTAGGTCTGGGTTAGGTCTGGGTTATGCCCGCATCTGGCTCATGGTATTGCCTTCTTCGCATACTTGTTGGCCAGATCCTGGGTTTTTTTCGTGTTTGAATCACGTAGTAATGTGGTAATACACTGAAGCAGTCAATTAAACCTGGTTTCGATCAATATTTTAGAGGATAACACCGGTTAGGTCTGGGTTAGGTCTGGGTTATGCCCGCATCTGGCTCATGATTTTGCCTTCTTCGCATACTTGTTGGCCAGATCCTGGGTTTTTTTCGTGTTTGAATCACGTAGTAATGTGGTAACACACTGAAGCAGTCAATTAAACCTGGTTTCGATCAATATTTCAGAGGATAACACCGGTTAGGTCTGGGTTAGGTCTGGGAAATGCGCGCATCTGGCTTATACTTTCGCCTTTTCGCAAACTTGTTGGCCAGATCCTGGGTATTTTCCGTGTTTGAATCACGTAGTAATGTGGTAACACACTGAAGCAGTCAATTAAACCTGGTTTCGATCAATATTTTAGAGGATAACACCGGTTAGGTCTGGGTTAGGTCCGGGATATGCCCGCATCTGGCTCATGATTTTGCCTTCTTCGCATACTTGTTGGCCAGATCCTGGGTTTTTTTCGTGTTTGAATCACGTAGTAATGTGGTAACACACTGAAGCTGTCAATTAAACCTGGTTTCGATCAATATTTTAGAGGATAACACCGGTTAGGTCTGGGTTAGGTCTGGGTTATGCCCGCATCTGGCTCATGATTTTGCCTTCTTCGCATACTTGTTGGCCAGATCTTGGGTTTTTTTCGTGTTTGAATCACGTAGTAATGTGGTAACACACTGAAGCAGTCAATTAAACCCGGTTTCGATCAATATTTTAGAGGATAACACCGGTTAGGTCTGGGTTAGGTCTGGGTTATGCCCGCATCTGGCACATAACTTTGCCTTCATCGCATACTTGTTGGCCAGATCCTGGGTTTTTTCCGTGTTTGAATCACGTAGTAATGTGGTAACACACTGAAGCAGTCAATTAAACCTGGTTTCGATCAATATTTCAGAGGATAACACCGGTTAGGTCTGGGTTAGGTCTGGGAAATGCGCGCATCTGGCTTATTCTTTCGCCTTCTTCGCATACTTCTTGGCCAGATCCTGGGTTTTTTTCGTGTTTGAATCACGTAGGAATGTGGTAACACACTGAAGCAGTCAATTAAACCTGGTTTCGATCAATATTTTAGAGGATAACACCGGTTAGGTCTGGGTTAGGTCCGGGATATGCCCGCATCTGGCTCATGATTTTGCCTTCTTCGCATACTTGCTGGCCAGATCCTGGGTTTTTTTCGTGTTTGAATCACGTAGTAATGTGGTAACACACTGAAGCAGTCAATTAAACCTGGTTTCGATCAATATTTCATAGGATAACACCGGTTAGGTCTGGGTTAGGTCTGGGAAATGCGCGCATCTGGCTTATTCTTTCGCCTTCTTCGCATACTTCTTGGCAAGATCCTGGGTTTTTTTCGTGTTTGATTCACGTAGGAATGTGGTAACACACTGAAGCAGTCAATTAAACCTGGTTTCGATCAATATTTTAGAGGATAACACCGGTTAGGTCTGGGTTAGGTCCGGGATATGCCCGCATCTGGCTCATGATTTTGCCTTCTTCGCATACTTGCTGGCCAGATCCTGGGTTTTTTTCGTGTTTGAATCACGTAGTAATGTGGTAACACACTGAAGCAGTCAATTAAACCTGGTTTCTATCAATATTTTAGAGGATAACACCGGTTAGGTCTGGGTTAGGTCCGGGATATGCCCGCATCTGGCTCATGATTTTGCCTTCTACGCATACTTGTTGTCCAGATCTTGGGCTTTTTTCGTGTTTGAATCACGTAGTAATGTGGTAACGCACTGAAGCAGTCAATTAAACCTGGTTTCTATCAATATTTTAGAGGATAACACCGGTTAGGTCTGGGTTAGGTCCGGGATATGCGCGCATCTGGCTTATACTTTCGCCTTTTTCGCAAACTTGTTGGCCAGATCCTGGGTTTTTTTCGTGTTTGAATCACGTAGTAATGTGGTAACACACTGAAGCTGTCAATTAAACCTGGTTTCGATCAATATTTTAGAGGATAACACCGGTTAGGTCTGGGTTAGGTCTGGGATTTGCGCGCATCTGGCTTATACTTTCGCCTTTTTCGCAAACTTGTTGGCCAGATCCTGGGTATTTTCCGTGTTTAAATCACGTAGTAATGTGGTAACACACTGAAGCAGTCAATTAAACCTGGTTTCGATCAATATTTCAGAGGATAACACCGGTTAGGTCTGGGTTAGGTCTGGGTTATGCCCGCATCTGGCTCATGATATTGCCTTCTTCGCATACTTGTTGGCCAGATCCTGGGTTTTTTCCGTGTTTGAATCACGTAGTAATGTGGTAACACACTGAAGCAGTCAATTAAACCTGGTTTCGATCAATATTTTAGAGGATAACACCGGTTAGGTCTGGGTTAGGTCTGGGTTATGCCCGCATCTGGCTCATGATTTTGCCTTCTTCGCATACTTGTTGGCCAGATCTTGGGTTTTTTTCGTGTTTGAATCACGTAGTAATGTGGTAACACACTGAAGCAGTCAATTAAACCTGGTTTCTATCAATATTTTAGAGGATAACACCGGTTAGGTCTGGGTTAGGTCCGGGATATGCGCGCATCTGGCTTATACTTTCGCCTTTTTCGCAAACTTGTTGGCCAGATCCTGGGTTTTTTTCGTGTTTGAATCACGTAGTAATGTGGTAACACACTGAAGCTGTCAATTAAACCTGGTTTCGATCAATATTTTAGAGGATAACACCGGTTAGGTCTGGGTTAGGTCTGGGATTTGCGCGCATCTGGCTTATACTTTCGCCTTTTTCGCAAACTTGTTGGCCAGATCCTGGGTATTTTCCGTGTTTAAATCACGTAGTAATGTGGTAACACACTGAAGCAGTCAATTAAACCTGGTTTCGATCAATATTTCAGAGGATAACACCGGTTAGGTCTGGGTTAGGTCTGGGTTATGCCCGCATCTGGCTCATGATATTGCCTTCTTCGCATACTTGTTGGCCAGATCCTGGGTTTTTTTCGTGTTTGAATCACGTAGTAATGTGGTAATACACTGAAGCAGTCAATTAAACCTGGTTTCGATCAATATTTTAGAGGATAACAGCGGTTAGGTCTGGGTTAGGTCTGGGTTATGCCCGCATCTGGCTCATGATTTTGCCTTCTTCGCATACTTGTTGGCCAGATCCTGGGTTTTTTTCGTGTTTGAATCACGTAGTAATGTGGTAACACACTGAAGCAGTCAATTAAACCTGGTTTCGATCAATATTTCAGAGGATAACACCGGTTAGGTCTGGGTTAGGTCTGGGAAATGCGCGCACCTGGCTTATACTTTCGCCTTTTTCGCAAACTTGTTGGCCAGATCCTGGGTATTTTCCGTGTTTGAATCACGTAGTAATGTGGTAACACACTGAAGCAGTCAATTAAACCTGGTTTCGATCAATATTTTAAAGGATAACACCGGTTAGGTCAGGGTTAGGTCCGGGATATGCCCGCATCTGGCTCATGATTTTGCCTTCTTCGCATACCTGTTGGCCAGATCCTGGGTTTTTTTCGTGTTTGAATCACGTAGTAATGTGGTAACACACTGAAGCTGTCAACTAAACCTGGTTTCGATCAATATTTTAGAGGATAACACCGGCTAGGTCTGGGTTAGGTCTGGGTTATGCCCGCATCTGGCTCATGATTTTGCCTTCTTCGCATACTTGTTGGCCAGATCCTGGGTTTTTTTCGTGTTTGAATCACGTAGCAATGTGGTAACACACTGAAGCTGTCAATTAAACCTGGTTTCGATCAATATTTTAGAGGATAACACCGGTTAGGTCTGGGTTAGGTCTGGGATATGCGCGCATCTGGCTTATACTTTCACATTTTTCGCAAACTTGTTGGCCAGATCCTGGGTTTTTCCGTGTTTGATCACGTAGTAATGTGGTAACACACTGAAGCAGTCAATAAAACCTGGTTTCGATCAATATTATAGAGGATAACACCGGTTAGGTCTGGGTTAGGTCTGGGATTTGCGCGCATCTGGCTTATACTTTCGCCTTTTTCGCAAACTTGTTGGCCAGATCCTGGGTATTTTCCGTGTTTGAATCACGTAGTAATGTGGTAACACACTGAAGCAGTCAATTAAACCTGGTTTCTATCAATATTTTAGAGGATAACACCGGTTAGGTCTGGGTTAGGTCCAGGATATGCCCGCATCTGGCTCATGATTTTGCCTTCTTCGCATACTTGTTGTCCAGATCTTGGGTTTTTTTCGTGTTTGAATCACGTAGTAATGTGGTAACACACTGAAGCAGTCAATTAAACCTGGTTTCTATCAATATTTTAGAGGATAACACCGGTTAGGTCTGGGTTAGGTCCGGGATATGCCCGCATCTGGCTCATGATTTTGCCTTCTTCGCATACTTGTTGGCCAGATCCCGGGTTTTTTTCGTGTTTGAATCACGTAGTAATGTGGTAACACACTGAAGCTGTCAATTAAACCTGGTTTCGATCAATATTTCAGAGGATAACACCGGTTAGGTCTGGGTTAGGTCTGGGAAATGCGCGCATCTGGCTTATTCTTTCGCCTTCTTCGCATACTTCTTGGCCAGATCCTGGGTTTTTTTCGTGTTTGAATCACGTAGGAATGTGGTATCACACTGAAGCAGTCAATTAAACCTGGTTTCGATCAATATTTTAGATGATAACACCGGTTAGGTCTGGGTTAGGTCTGGGTTATGCCCGCATCTGGCTCATGATTTTGCCTTCTTCGCATACTTGTTGGCCAGATCCTGGGTTTTTTTCGTGTTTGAATCACGTAGTAATGTGGTAACACACTGAAGCTGTCAATTAAACCTGGTTTCGATCAATATTTCAGAGGATAACACCGGTTAGGTCTGTGTTAGGTCTGGGAAATGCGCGCATCTGGCTTATTCTTTCGCCTTCTTCGCATACTTGTTGGTCAGATCCTGGGTTTTTTTCGTGTTTGAATCACGTAGTAATGTGTTACACACTGAAGCAGTCAATTAAACCTGGTTTCGATCAATATTTTAGAGGATAACACCGGTTAGGTGTGGGTTAGGTCTGGGTTATGCCCGCATCTGGCTCATGATTTTGCCTTCTTCGCATACTTGTTGGCCAGATCCTGGGTTTTTTTCGTGTTTCAATCACGTAGTAATGTGGTAACACAGTGAGGCAGTCTATTAAACCTGGTTTCGATCAATATTTTAGACGATAACACCGGTTAGGTCTGGGTTCGGTCTGGGAAATGCGCGCATCGGGCTTATACTTTCGCCTTTTTCGCAAACTTGTTGGCCAGATCCTGGGTTTTTTTCGTGTTTGAATCACGTAGTAATGTGGTAACACACTGAAGCTGTCAATTAAACCTGGTTTCGATCAATATTTTAGAGGATAACACCGGTTAGGTCTGGGTTAGGTCTGGGAAATGCGCGCATCTGGCTTATACTTTCGCCTTTTTCGCAAACTTGTTGGCCAGATCCTGGGTTTTTTTCGTGTTTGAATCACGTAGGAATGTGGTAACACACTGAAGCAGTCAATTAAACCTGGTTTCGATCAATATTTCAGAGGATAACACCGGTTAGGTCTGGGTTAGGTCTGGGTTATGCCCGCATCTGGCTCATGGTATTGCCTTCTTCGCATACTTGTTGGCCAGATCCTGGGTTTTTTTCGTGTTTGAATCACGTAGTAATGTGGTAATACACTGAAGCAGTCAATTAAACCTGGTTTCGATCAATATTTTAGAGGATAACACCGGTTAGGTCTGGGTTAGGTCTGGGTTATGCCCGCATCTGGCTCATGATTTTGCCTTCTTCGCATACTTGTTGGTCAGATCCTGGGTTTTTTTCGTGTTTGAATCACGTAGTAATGTGGTAACACACTGAAGCAGTCAATTAAACCTGGTTTCGATCAATATTTCAGAGGATAACACCGGTTAGGTCTGGGTTAGGTCTGGGAAATGCGCGCATCTGGCTTATACTTTCGCCTTTTCGCAAACTTGTTGGCCAGATCCTGGGTATTTTCCGTGTTTGAATCACGTAGTAATGTGGTAACACACTGAAGCAGTCAATTAAACCTGGTTTCGATCAATATTTTAGAGGATAACACCGGTTAGGTCTGGGTTAGGTCCGGGATATGCCCGCATCTGGCTCATGATTTTGCCTTCTTCGCATACTTGTTGGCCAGATCCTGGGTTTTTTTCGTGTTTGAATCACGTAGTAATGTGGTAACACACTGAAGCTGTCAATTAAACCTGGTTTCGATCAATATTTTAGAGGATAACACCGGTTAGGTCTGGGTTAGGTCTGGGTTATGCCCGCATCTGGCTCATGATTTTGCCTTCTTCGCATACTTGTTGGCCAGATCTTGGGTTTTTTTCGTGTTTGAATCACGTAGTAATGTGGTAACACACTGAAGCAGTCAATTAAACCCGGTTTCGATCAATATTTTAGAGGATAACACCGGTTAGGTCTGGGTTAGGTCTGGGTTATGCCCGCATCTGGCACATGACTTTGCCTTCATCGCATACTTGTTGGCCAGATCCTGGGTTTTTTCCGTGTTTGAATCACGTAGTAATGTGGTAACACACTGAAGCAGTCAATTAAACCTGGTTTCGATCAATATTTCAGAGGATAACACCGGTTAGGTCTGGGTTAGGTCTGGGAAATGCGCGCATCTGGCTTATTCTTTCGCCTTCTTCGCATACTTCTTGGCCAGATCCTGGGTTTTTTTCGTGTTTGAATCACGTAGGAATGTGGTAACACACTGAAGCAGTCAATTAAACCTGGTTTCGATCAATATTTTAGAGGATAACACCGGTTAGGTCTGGGTTAGGTCCGGGATATGCCCGCATCTGGCTCATGATTTTGCCTTCTTCGCATACTTGCTGGCCAGATCCTGGGTTTTTTTCGTGTTTGAATCACGTAGTAATGTGGTAACACACTGAAGCAGTCAATTAAACCTGGTTTCGATCAATATTTCATAGGATAACACCTGTTAGGTCTGGGTTAGGTCTGGGAAATGCGCGCATCTGGCTTATTCTTTCGCCTTCTTCGCATACTTCTTGGCAAGATCCTGGGTTTTTTTCGTGTTTGATTCACGTAGGAATGTGGTAACACACTGAAGCAGTCAATTAAACCTGGTTTCGATCAATATTTTAGAGGATAACACCGGTTAGGTCTGGGTTAGGTCCGGGATATGCCCGCATCTGGCTCATGATTTTGCCTTCTTCGCATACTTGCTGGCCAGATCCTGGGTTTTTTTCGTGTTTGAATCACGTAGTAATGTGGTAACACACTGAAGCAGTCAATTAAACCTGGTTTCTATCAATATTTTAGAGGATAACACCGGTTAGGTCTGGGTTAGGTCCGGGATATGCCCGCATCTGGCTCATGATTTTGCCTTCTACGCATACTTGTTGTCCAGATCTTGGGCTTTTTTCGTGTTTGAATCACGTAGTAATGTGGTAACGCACTGAAGCAGTCAATTAAACCTGGTTTCTATCAATATTTTAGAGGATAACACCGGTTAAGTCTGGGTTAGGTCCGGGATATGCGCGCATCTGGCTTATACTTTCGCCTTTTTCGCAAACTTGTTGGCCAGATCCTGGGTTTTTTTCGTGTTTGAATCACGTAGTAATGTGGTAACACACTGAAGCTGTCAATTAAACCTGGTTTCGATCAATATTTTAGAGGATAACACCGGTTAGGTCTGGGTTAGGTCTGGGATTTGCGCGCATCTGGCTTATACTTTCGCCTTTTTCGCAAACTTGTTGGCCAGATCCTGGGTATTTTCCGTGTTTAAATCACGTAGTAATGTGGTAACACACTGAAGCAGTCAATTAAACCTGGTTTCGATCAATATTTCAGAGGATAACACCGGTTAGGTCTGGGTTAGGTCTGGGTTATGCCCGCATCTGGCTCATGATATTGCCTTCTTCGCATACTTGTTGGCCAGATCCTGGGTTTTTTTCGTGTTTGAATCACGTAGTAATGTGGTAATACACTGAAGCAGTCAATTAAACCTGGTTTCGATCAATATTTTAGAGGATAACTCCGGTTAGGTCTGGGTTAGGTCTGGGTTATGCCCGCATCTGGCTCATGATTTTGCCTTCTTCGCATACTTGTTGGCCAGATCTTGGGTTTTTTTCGTGTTTGAATCACGTAGTAATGTGGTAACACACTGAAGCAGTCAATTAAACCCGGTTTCGATCAATATTTTAGAGGATAACACCGGTTAGGTCTGGGTGAGGTCTGGGTTATGCCCGCATCTGGCTCATGATTTTGCCTTCATCGCATACTTGTTGGCCAGATCCTGGGTTTTTTCCGTGTTTGAATCACGTAGTAATGTGGTAACACACTGAAGCAGTCAATTAAACCTGGTTTCGATCAATATTTTAGAGGATAACACCGGTTAGGTCTGGGTTAGGTCTGGGTTATGCCCGCATCTGGCTCATGATTTTGCCTTCTTCGCATACTTGTTGGCCAGATCTTGGGTTTTTTTCGTGTTTGAATCACGTAGTAATGTGGTAACACACTGAAGCAGTCAATTAAACCTGGTTTCTATCAATATTTTAGAGGATAACACCGGTTAGGTCTGGGTTAGGTCCGGGATATGCGCGCATCTGGCTTATACTTTCGCCTTTTTCGCAAACTTGTTGGCCAGATCCTGGGTATTTTCCGTGTTTAAATCACGTAGTAATGTGGTAACACACTGAAGCAGTCAATTAAACCTGGTTTCGATCAATATTTCAGAGGATAACACCGGTTAGGTCTGGGTTAGGTCTGGGATATGCCCGCATCTGGCTCATGATATTGCCTTCTTCGCATACTTGTTGGCCAGATCCTGGGTTTTTTTCGTGTTTGAATCACGTAGTAATGTGGTAATACACTGAAGCAGTCAATTAAACCTGGTTTCGATCAATATTTTAGAGGATAACAGCGGTTAGGTCTGGGTTAGGTCTGGGTTATGCCCGCATCTGGCTCATGATTTTGCCTTCTTCGCATACTTGTTGGCCAGATCCTGGGTTTTTTTCGTGTTTGAATCACGTAGTAATGTGGTAACACACTGAAGCAGTCAATTAAACCTGGTTTCGATCAATATTTCAGAGGATAACACCGGTTAGGTCTGGGTTAGGTCTGGGAAATGCGCGCACCTGGCTTATACTTTCGCCTTTTTCGCAAACTTGTTGGCCAGATCCTGGGTATTTTCCGTGTTTGAATCACGTAGTAATGTGGTAACACACTGAAGCAGTCAATTAAACCTGGTTTCGATCAATATTTTAAAGGATAACACCGGTTAGGTCTGGGTTAGGTCCGGGATATGCCCGCATCTGGCTCATGATTTTGCCTTCTTCGCATACCTGTTGGCCAGATCCTGGGTTTTTTTCGTGTTTTAATCACGTAGTAATGTGGTAACACACTGAAGCTGTCAACTAAACCTGGTTTCGATCAATATTTTAGAGGATAACACCGGCTAGGTCTGGGTTAGGTCTGGGTTATGCCCGCATCTGGCTAATGATTTTGCCTTCTTCGCATACTTGTTGGCCAGATCCTGGGTTTTTTTCGTGTTTGAATCACGTAGCAATGTGGTAACACACTGAAGCTGTCAATTACACCTGGTTTCGATCAATATTTTAGAGGATAACACCGGTTAGGTCTGGGTTAGGTCTGGGATATGCGCGCATCTGGCTTATACTTTCACATTTTTCGCAAACTTGTTGGCCAGATCCTGGGTTTTTCCGTGTTTGATCACGTAGTAATGTGGTAACACACTGAAGCAGTCAATAAAACCTGGTTTCGATCAATATTATAGAGGATAACACCGGTTAGGTCTGGGTTAGGTCTGGGATTTGCGCGCATCTGGCTTATACTTTCGCCTTTTTCGCAAACTTGTTGGCCAGATCCTGGGTATTTTCCGTGTTTGAATCACGTAGTAATGTGGTAACACACTGAAGCAGTCAATTAAACCTGGTTTCTATCAATATTTTAGAGGATAACACCGGTTAGGTCTGGGTTAGGTCCAGGATATGCCCGCATCTGGCTCATGATTTTGCCTTCTTCGCATACTTGTTGTCCAGATCTTGGGTTTTTTTCGTGTTTGAATCACGTAGTAATGTGGTAACACACTGAAGCAGTCAATTAAACCTGGTTTCTATCAATATTTTAGAGGATAACACCGGTTAGGTCTGGGTTAGGTCCGGGATATGCCCGCATCTGGCTCATGATTTTGCCTTCTTCGCATACTTGTTGGCCAGATCCCGGGTTTTTTTCGTGTTTGAATCACGTAGTAATGTGGTAACACACTGAAGCTGTCAATTAAACCTGGTTTCGATCAATATTTCAGAGGATAACACCGGTTAGGTCTGGGTTAGGTCTGGGAAATGCGCGCATCTGGCTTATTCTTTCGCCTTCTTCGCATACTTCTTGGCCAGATCCTGGGTTTTTTTCGTGTTTGAATCACGTAGGAATGTGGTATCACACTGAAGCAGTCAATTAAACCTGGTTTCGATCAATATTTTAGATGATAACACCGGTTAGGTCTGGGTTAGGTCTGGGTTATGCCCGCATCTGGCTCATGATTTTGCCTTCTTCGCATACTTGTTGGCCAGATCCTGGGTTTTTTTCGTGTTTGAATCACGTAGTAATGTGGTAACACACTGAAGCTGTCAATTAAACCTGGTTTCGATCAATATTTCAGAGGATAACACCGGTTAGGTCTGTGTTAGGTCTGGGAAATGCGCGCATCTGGCTTATTCTTTCGCCTTCTTCGCATACTTGTTGGTCAGATCCTGGGTTTTTTTCGTGTTTGAATCACGTAGTAATGTGTTACACACTGAAGCAGTCAATTAAACCTGGTTTCGATCAATATTTTAGAGGATAACACCGGTTAGGTCTGGGTTAGGGCCGGGATATGCGCGCATCTGGCTTATACTTTCACCTTTTTCGCAAACTTGTTTGCCAGATCCTTGGTTTTTTCCGTGTTTGAATCACGTAGTAATGTGGTACCACACTGAGGCAGTCAATTAAACCTGGTTTCGATCAATATTTTAGAGGATAACACCGGTTAGGTCTGGGATTTGCGCGCATCTGGCTTATACTTTCGCCTTTTTCGCAAACTTGTTGGCCAGATCCTGGGTATTTTCCGTGTTTGAATCACGTAGTAATGTGGTAACACACTGAAGCTGTCAATTAAACCTGGTTTCGATCAATATTTTAGAGGATAACACCGGTTAGGTCTGGTTTAGGTCTGGGTTATGCCCGCATCTGGCTCATGATTTTGCCTTCTTCGCATACTTGTTGGCCAGATCCTGGGTTTTTTTCGTGTTTGAATCACGTAGTAATGTGGTAACGCACTGAAGCAGTCAATTAAACCTGGTTTCGATCAATATTTTAGAGGATAACACCGGTTAGGTCTGGGTTATGCCCGCATCTGGTTCATGATTTTGCCTTCTTCGCATACTTGTTGGCCAGATCCTGGGTTTTTTTCGTGTGTGAATCACGTAGTAATGTGGTAATACACTGAAGCAGTCTATAAAACCTGGTTTCGATCAATATTTTAGAGGATAACACCGGTTAGGTCTGGGTTAGGTCCGGGATATGCCCGCATCTGGCTCATGATTTTGCCTTCTTCGCATACTTGTTGGCCAGATCCTGGATTTTCTTCGTGTTTGAATCACGTAGTAATGTGGTAACACACTGAAGCTGTCAATTAAACCTGGTTTCGATCAATATTTTAGAGGATAACAACGGTTAGGTCTGGGTTAGGTCTGGGATATGCGCGCATCTGGCTTATATTTTCACCTTTATCGCAAACTTGTTGGCCAGATCCTGGGTTTTTTCCGTGTTTGATCACGTAGTATTGTGGTAACACACTGAAGCAGACAATAAAACCTGGTTTCGATCAATATTTTAGAGGATAACACCAGTTAGGTCTGGGTTAGGTCTGGGATTTGCGCGCATCTGGCTTATACTTTCGCCTTTTTCGCAAACTTGTTGGCCAGATCCTGGGTATTTTCCGTGTTTGAATCACGTAGTAATGTGGTAACACACTGAAGCAGTCAATTAAACCTGGTTTCTATCAATATTTTAGAGGATAACGCCGGTTAGGTCTGGGTTAGGTCCAGGATATGCCCGCATCTGGCTCATGATTTTGCCTTCTTCGCATACTTGTTGTCCAGATCTTGGGTTTTTTTCGTGTTTGAATCACGTAGTAATGTGGTAACACACTGAAGCAGTCAATTAAACCTGGTTTCTATCAATATTTTAGAGGATAACACCGGTTAGGTCTGGGTTAGGTCCGGGATATGCCCGCATCTGGCTCATGATTTTGCCTTCTTCGCATACTTGTTGGCCAGATCCTGGGTTTTTTTCGTGTTTGAATCACGTAGTAATGTGGTAACACACTGAAGCTGTCAATTAAACCTGGTTTCGATCAATATTTCAGAGGATAACACCGGTTAGGTCTGGGTTAGGTCTGGGAAATGCGCGCATCTGGCTTATTCTTTCGCCTTCTTCGCATACTTCTTGGCCAGATCCTGGGTTTTTTTCGTGTTTGAATCACGTAGGAATGTGGTATCACACTGAAGCAGTCAATTAAACCTGGTTTCGATCAATATTTTAGAGGATAACACCGGTTAGGTCTGGGTTAGGTCTGGGTCATGCCCGCATCTGGCTCATGATTTTGCCTTCATCGCATACTTGTTGGCCAGATCCTGGGTTTTTTCCGTGTTTGAATCACGTAGTAATGTGGTAACACCCTGAAGCAGTCAATTAAACCTGGTTTCGATCAATATTTCAGAGGATAACACCGGTTAGGTCTGGGTTAGGTCTGGGAAATGCGCGCATCTGGCTTATTCTTTCGCCTTCTTCGCATACTTCTTGGCCAGATCCTGGGTTTTTTTCGTGTTTGAATCACGTAGGAATGTGGTAACACACTGAAGCAGTCAATTAAACCTGGTTTCGATCAATATTTTAGAGGATAACACCGGTTAGGTCTGGGTTAGGTCCGGGATATGCCCGCATCTGGCTCATGATTTTGCCTTCCTCGCATACTTGCTGGCCAGATCCTGGGTTTTTTTCGTGTTTGAATCACGTAGTAATGTGGTAACACACAGAGGCTGTCAATTAAACCTGGTTTCGATCAATATTTTAGAGGATAACACCGGTTAGGTCTGGGTTAGGTCTGGGTTATGCCCACATCTGGCTCATGATTTTGCCTTCTTCGCATACTTGTTGGCCAGATCCTGGGTTTTTTTCGTGTTTGAATCACGTAGTAATGTGGTAACACACTGAAGCTGTCAATTACACCTGGTTTCGATCAACATTTTAGAGGATAACACCGGTTAGGTCTGGGTTAGGTCTGGGATATGCGCGCATCTGGCTTATACTTTCACCTTTTTCGCAAACTTGTTGGCCAGATCCTGGGTTTTTTCCGTGTTTGATCACGTAGTAATGTGGTAACACACTGAAGCAGTCAATAAAACCTGGTTTCGATCAATATTTTAAAGGATAACACCGGTTAGGTCTGGGTTAGGTCTGGGATTTGCGCGCATCTGGCTTATACTTTCGCCTTTTTCGCAAACTTGTTGGCCAGATCCTGGGTATTTTCCGTGTTTGAATCACGTAGTAATGTGGTAACACACTGAAGCAGTCAATTAAACCTGGTTTCTATCAATATTTTAGAGGATAACACCGGTTAGGTCTGGGTTAGGTCCAGGATATGCCCGCATCTGGCTCATGATTTTGCCTTCTTCGCATACTTGTTGTCCAGATCTTGGGTTTTTTTCGTGTTTGAATCACGTAGTAATGTGGTAACACACTGAAGCAGTCAATTAAACCTGGTTTCTATCAATATTTTAAAGGATAACACCGGTTAGGTCTGGGTTAGGTCCGGGATATGCCCGCATCTGGCTCATGATTTTGCCTTCTTCGCATACTTGTTGGCCAGATCCTGGGTTTTTTTCGTGTTTGAATCACGTAGTAATGTGGTAACACACTGAAGCTGTCAATTAAACCTGGTTTCGATCAATATTTCAGAGGATAACAACGGTTAGGTCTGGGTTAGGTCTGGGAAATGCGCGCATCTGGCTTATTCTTTCGCCTTCTTCGCATACTTCTTGGCCAGATCCTGGGTTTTTTTCGTGTTTGAATCACGTAGGAATGTGGTATCACACTGAAGCAGTCAATTAAACCTGGTTTCGATCAATATTTTAGAGGATAACACCGGTTAGGTCTGGGTTAGGTCTGGGTTATGCCCGCATCTGGCTCATGATTTTGCCTTCTTCGCATACTTGTTGGCCAGATCCTGGGTTTTTTTCGTGTTTGAATCACGTAGTAATGTGGTAACACACTGAAGCTGTCAATTAAACCTGGTTTCGATCAATATTTCAGAGGATAACACCGGTTAGGTCTGTGTTAGGTCTGGGAAATGCGCGCATCTGGCTTATTCTTTCGCCTTCTTCGCATACTTGTTGGACAGATCCTGGGTTTTTGTCGTGTTTGAATCACGTAGTAATGTGTTACACACTGAAGCAGTCAATTAAACCTGGTTTCGATCAATATTTTAGAGGATAACACCGGTTAGGTCTGGGTTAGGTCCGGGATATGCCCGCATCTGGCTCATGATTTTGCCTTCTTCGCATACTTGTTGTCCAGATCTTGGGCTTTTTCCTGTTTGAATCACGTAGTAATGTGGTAACACACTGAAGCTGTCAATTAAACCTGGTTTCGATCAATATTTTAGAGGATAACACCGGTTAGGTCTGGGTTAGGTCCGGGATATGCCCGCATCTGGCTCATGATTTTGCCTTCTTCGCATACTTGTTGGCCAGATCCTGGGTTTTTTTCGTGTTTGAATCACGTAGTAATGTGGTAACACACTGAAGCAGTCAATTAAACCTGGTTTCGATCAATATTTCAGAGGATAACACCGGTTAGGTCTGGGTTAGGTCCGGGATATGCCCGCATCTAGCTCATGATTTTGCCTTCTTCGCATACTTGTTGGCCAGATCTTGGGTTTTTTTCGTGTTTGAATCACGTAGTAATGTGGTAACACACTGAAGCAGTCAATTAAACCCGGTTTCGATCAATATTATAGAGGATAACACCGGTTAGGTCTGGGTTATGCCCTCATCTGGCTCATGATTTTGCCTTCATCGCATACTTGTTGGCCAGATCCTGGGTTTTTTCCGTGTTTGAATCACGTAGTAATGTGGTCACACACTGAAGCAGTCAATTAAACCTGGTTTCGATCAATATTTCAGAGGATAACAACGGTTAGGTCTGGGTTAGGTCTGGGAAATGCGCGCATCTGGCTTATTCTTTCGCCTTCTTCGCATACTTCTTGGCCAGATCCTGGGTTTTTTTCGTGTTTGAATCACGTAGGAATGTGGTAACACACTGAAGCAGTCAATTAAACCTGGTTTCGATCAATATTTTAGAGGATAACACCGGTTAGGTCTGGGTTAGGTCCGGGATATGCCCGCATCTGGCTCATGATTTTGCCTTCCTCGCATACTTGCTGGCCAGATCCTGGGTTTTTTTCGTGTTTGAATCACGTAGTAATGTGGTAACACACTGAGGCTGTCAATTAAACCTGGTTTCGATCAATATTTTAGAGGATAACACCGGTTAGGTCTGGGTTAGGTCTGTGTTATGCCCGCATCTGGCTCATGATTTTGCCTTCTTCGCATACTTGTTGGCCAGATCCTGGGTTTTTTTCGTGTTTGAATCACGTAGTAATGTGGTAACACACTGAAGCTGTCAATTACACCTGGTTTCGATCAACATTTTAGAGGATAACACCGGTTAGGTCTGGGTTAGGTCTGGGATATGCGCGCATCTGGCTTATACTTTCACCTTTTTCGCAAACTTGTTGGCCAGATCCTGGGTTTTTTCCGTGTTTGAATCACGTAGTAATGTGGTAACACACTGAAGCAGTCAATTAAACCTGGTTTCGATCAATATTTCAGAGGATAACACCGGTTAGGTCTGGGTTAGGTCCGGGATATGCCCGCATCTAGCTCATGATTTTGCCTTCTTCGCATACTTGTTGGCCAGATCTTGGGTTTTTTTCGTGTTTGAATCACGTAGTAATGTGGTAACACACTGAAGCAGTCAATTAAACCCGGTTTCGATCAATATTTTAGAGGATAACACCGGTTAGGTCTGGGTTATGCCCGCATCTGGCTCATGATTTTGCCTTCATCGCATACTTGTTGGCCAGATCCTGGGTTTTTTCCGTGTTTGAATCACGTAGTAATGTGGTAACACACTGAAGCAGTCAATTACACCTGGTTTCGATCAACATTTTAGAGGATAACACCGGTTAGGTCTGGGTTAGGTCTGGGATATGCGCGCATCTGGCTTATACTTTCACCTTTTTCGCAAACTTGTTGGCCAGATCCTGGGTTTTTTCCGTGTTTGATCACGTAGTAATGTGGTAACACACTGAAGCAGTCAATAAAACCTGGTTTCGATCAATATTTTAGAGGATAACACCGGTTAGGTCTGGGTTAGGTCTGGGATTTGCGCGCATCTGGCTTATACTTTCGCCTTTTTCGCAAACTTGTTGGCCAGATCCTGGGTATTTTCCGTGTTTGAATCACGTAGTAATGTGGTAACACACTGAAGCAGTCAATTAAACCTGGTTTCTATCAATATTTTAGAGGATAACACCGGTTAGGTCTGGGTTAGGTCCAGGATATGCCCGCATCTGGCTCATGATTTTGCCTTCTTCGCATACTTGTTGTCCAGATCTTGGGTTTTTTTCGTGTTTGAATCACGTAGTAATGTGGTAACACACTGAAGCAGTCAATTAAACCTGGTTTCTATCAATATTTTAGAGGATAACACCGGTTAGGTCTGGGTTAGGTCCGGGATATGCCCGCATCTGGCTCATGATTTTGCCTTCTTCGCATACTTGTTGGCCAGATCCTGGGTTTTTTTCGTGTTTGAATCACGTAGTAATGTGGTAACACACTGAAGCTGTCAATTAAACCTGGTTTCGATCAATATTTCAGAGGATAACACCGGTTAGGTCTGGGTTAGGTCTGGGAAATGCGCGCATCTGGCTTATTCTTTCGCCTTCTTTGCATACTTCTTGGCCAGATCCTGGGTTTTTTTCGTGTTTGAATCACGTAGTAATGTGGTATCACACTGAAGCAGTCAATTAAACCTGGTTTCGATCAATATTTTAGAGGATAACACCGGTTAGGTCTGGGTTAGGTCTGGGTTATGCCCGCATCTGGCTCATGATTTTGCCTTCTTCGCATACTTGTTGGCCAGATCCTGGGTTTTTTTCGTGTTTGAATCACGTAGTAATGTGGTAACACACTGAAGCTGTCAATTAAACCTGGTTTCGATCAATATTTCAGAGGATAACACCGGTTAGGTCTGTGTTAGGTCTGGGAAATGCGCGCATCTGGCTTATTCTTTCGCCTTCTTCGCATACTTGTTGGACAGATCCTGGGTTTTTTTCGTGTTTGAATCACGTAGTAATGTGTTACACACTGAAGCAGTCAATTAAACCTGGTTTCGATCAATATTTTAGAGGATAACACCGGTTAGGTCTGGGTTAGGTCCGAGATATGCCCGCATCTGGCTCATGATTTTGCCTTCTTCGCATACTTGTTGTCCAGATCTTGGGTTTTTTTCGTGTTTGAATCACGTAGTAATGTGGTAACACACTGAAGCAGTCAATTAAACCTGGTTTCTATCAATATTTTAGAGGATAACACCGGTTAGGTCTGGGATAGGTCCGGGATATGCCCGCATCTGGCTCATGATTTTGCCTTCTTCGCATAATTGCTGGCCAGATCCTGGGTTTTTTTCGTGATTGAATCACGTAGTAATGTGGTAACACACTGAAGCTGTCAATTAAACCTGGTTTCGATCAATGTTTTAGAGGATAACACCGGTTAGGTCTGGGTTAGGTCTGGGAAATGCGCGCATCTGGCTTATTCTTTCGCCTTCTTCGCATACTTCTTGGCCAGATCCTGGGTTTTTTTCGTGATTGAATCACGTAGTAATGTGGTAACACACTGAAGCAGTCAATTAAACCTGGTTTCGATCAATATTTTAGACGATAACACCGGTTAGGTCTGGGTTAGGTCTGGGAAATGCGCGCATCTGGCTTATTCTTTCGCCTTCTTCGCATACTTGTTGGACAGATCCTGGGTTTTTTTCGTGTTTGAATCACGTAGTAATGTGGTAACACACTGAAGCAGTCAATTAAACCTGGTTTCGATCAATATTTCAGAGGATAACACCGGTTAGGTCTGGGTTAGGTCTGGGAAATGCGCGCATCTGGCTTATACTTTCGCCTTTTTCGCAAACTTGTTGGCCAGATCCTGGGTATTTTCCGTGTTTGAATCACGTAGTAATGTGGTAACACACTGAAGCAGTCAATTAAACCTGGTTTCGATCAATATTTTAGAGGATAACACCGGTTAGGTCTGGGTTAGGTCCGGGATATGCCCGCATCTGGCTCATGATTTTGCATTCTTCGCATACTTGTTGACCAGATCCTGGGTTTTTTTCGTGTTTGAATCACGTAGTAATGTGGTAACACACTGAAGCTGTCAATTAAACCTGGTTTCGATCAATATTTTAGAGGATAACACCGGTTAGGTCTGGGTTAGGTCTGGGTTATGCCCGCATCTGGCTCATGATTTTGCCTTCTTCGCATACTTGTTGGCCAGATCCTGGGTTTTTTTCGTGTTTGAATCACGTAGTAATGTGGTAACACACTGAAGCAGTCAATTAAACCTGGTTTCGATCAATATTTCAGAGGATAACACCGGCTAGGTCTGGGTTAGGTCCGGGATATGCCCGCATCTGGCTTATACTTTCGCCTTTTTCGCAAACTTGTTGGCCAGATCCTGGGTATTTTCCGTGTTTGAATCACGTAGTAATATGGTAACACACTGAAGCAGTCAATTAAACCTGGTTTCGATCAATATTTCAGAGGATAACACCGGTTAGGTCTGGGTTAGGTCCGGGATATGCCCGCATCTAGCTCATGATTTTGCCTTCTTCGCATACTTGTTGGCCAGATCATGGGTTTTTTTCGTGTTTGAATCACGTAGTAATGTGGTAACACACTTGAGCAGTCAATTAAACCCGGTTTCGATCAATATTTTAGAGGATAACACCGGTTAGGTCTGGGTTATGCCCGCATCTGGCTCATGATTTTGCCTTCATCGCATACTTGTTGGCCAGATCCTGGGTTTTTTCCGTGTTTGAATCACGTAGTAAAGTGGTAACACACTGAAGCAGTCAATTAAACCTGGTTTCGATCAATATTTCAGAGGATAACAACGGTTAGGTCTGGGTTAGGTCTGGGAAATGCGCGCATCTGGCTTATTCTTTCGCCTTCTTCGCATACTTCTTGGCCAGATCCTGGGTTTTTTTCGTGTTTGAATCACGTAGGAATGTGGTAACACACTGAAGCAGTCAACTAAACCTGGTTTCGATCAATATTTTAGAGGATAACACCGGTTAGGTCTGGGTTAGGTCTGGGTTATGCCCGCATCTGGCTCATGATTTTGCCTTCATCGCATACTTGTTGGCCAGATCCTGGGATTTTTCCGTGTTTGAATCACGTAGTAATGTGGTAACACACTGAAGCAGTCAATTAAACCTGGTTTCGATCAATATTTCAGAGGATAACAACGGTTAGGTCTGGGTTAGGTCTGGGAAATGCGCGCATCTGGCTTATTCTTTCGCCTTCTTCGCATACTTCTTGGCCAGATCCTGGGTTTTTTTCGTGTTTGAATCACGTAGTAATGTGGTAACACACTGAAGCTGTCAATTAAACCTGGTTTCGATCAATATTTCAGAGGATAACACCGGTTAGGTCTGGGTTAGGTCTGGGAAATGCGCGCATCTGGCTTATTCTTTCGCCTTCTTCGCATACTTCTTGGCCAGATCCTGGGTTTTTTTCGTGTTTGAATCACGTAGGAATGTGGTATCACACTGAAGCAGTCAATTAAACCTGGTTTCGATCAATATTTTAGAGGATAACACCGGTTAGGTCTGGGTTAGGTCTGGGTTATGCCCGCATCTGGCTCATGATTTTGCCTTCTTCGCATACTTGTTGGCCAGATCCTGGGTTTTTTTCGTGTTTGAATCACGTAGTAATGTGGTAACACACTGAAGCTGTCAATTAAACCTGGTTTCGATCAATATTTCAGAGGATAACAGCGGTTAGGTCTGTGTTAGGTCTGGGAAATGCGCGCATCTGGCTTATTCTTTCGCCTTCTTCGCATACTTGTTGGACAGATCCTGGGTTTTTTTCGTGTTTGAATCACGTAGTAATGTGGTAACACACTGAAGCAGTCAATTAAACCTGGTTTCTATCAATATTTTAGAGGATAACACCGGTTAGGTCTGGGATAGGTCCGGGATATGCCCGCATCTGGCTCATGATTTTGCCTTCTTCGCATAATTGCTGGCCAGATCCTGGGTTTTTTTCGTGATTGAATCACGTAGTAATGTGGTAACACACTGAAGCTGTCAATTAAACCTGGTTTCGATCAATGTTTTAGAGGATAACACCGGTTAGGTCTGGGTTAGGTCTGGGAAATGCGCGCATCTGGCTTATTCTTTCGCCTTCTTCGCATACTTCTTGGCCAGATCCTGGGTTTTTTTCGTGATTGAATCACGTAGTAATGTGGTAACACACTGAAGCAGTCAATTAAACCTGGTTTCGATCAATATTTTAGACGATAACACCGGTTAGGTCTGGGTTAGGTCTGGGAAATGCGCGCATCTGGCTTATTCTTTCGCCTTCTTCGCATACTTGTTGGACAGATCCTGGGTTTTTTTCGTGTTTGAATCACGTAGTAATGTGGTAACACACTGAAGCAGTCAATTAAACCTGGTTTCGATCAATATTTCAGAGGATAACACCGGTTAGGTCTGGGTTAGGTCTGGGAAATGCGCGCATCTGGCTTATACTTTCGCCTTTTTCGCAAACTTGTTGGCCAGATCCTGGGTATTTTCCGTGTTTGAATCACGTAGTAATGTGGTAACACACTGAAGCAGTCAATTAAACCTGGTTTCGATCAATATTTTAGAGGATAACACCGGTTAGGTCTGGGTTAGGTCCGGGATATGCCCGCATCTGGCTCATGATTTTGCATTCTTCGCATACTTGTTGGCCAGATCCTGGGTTTTTTTCGTGTTTGAATCACGTAGTAATGTGGTAACACACTGAAGCTGACAATTAAACCTGGTTTCGATCAATATTTTAGAGGATAACACCGGTTAGGTCTGGGTTAGGTCTGGGTTATGCCCGCATCTGGCTCATGATTTTGCCTTCTTCGCATACTTGTTGGCCATATCCTGGGTTTTTTTCGTGTTTGAATCACGTAGTAATGTGGTAACACACTGAAGCAGTCAATTAAACCTGGTTTCGATCAATATTTCAGAGGATAACACCGGTTAGGTCTGGGTTAGGTCCGGGATATGCCCGCATCTAGCTGATGATTTTGCCTTCTTCGCATACTTGTTGGCCAGATCTTGGGTTTTTTTCGTGTTTGAATCACGTAGTAATGTGGTAACACACTGAAGCAGTCAATTAAACCCGGTTTCGATCAATATTTTAGAGGATAACACCGGTTAGGTCTGGGTTATGCCCGCATCTGGCTCATGATTTTGCCTTCATCGCATACTTGTTGGCCAGATCCCGGGTTTTTTCCGTGTTTGAATCACGTAGTAATGTGGTAACACACTGAAGCAGTCAATTAAACCTGGTTTCGATCAATATTTCAGAGGATAACAACGGTTAGGTCTGGGTTAGGTCTGGGAAATGCGCGCATCTGGCTTATTCTTTCGCCTTCTTCGCATACTTCTTGGCCAGATCCTGGGTTTTTTTCGTGTTTGAATCACGTAGGAATGTGGTAACACACTGAAGCAGTCAATTAAACCTGGTTTCGATCAATATTTTAGAGGATAACACCGGTTAGGTCTGGGTTAGGTCCGGGATATACCCGCATCTGGCTCATGATTTTGCCTTCTTCGCATACTTGTTGGCCAGATCCTGGGTTTTTTTCGTGTTTGAATCACGTAGTAATGTGGTAACACACTGAAGCTGTCAATTAAACCTGGTTTCGATCAATATTTTAGAGGATAACACCGGTTAGGTCTGGGTTAGGTCTGGGATTTGCGCGCATCTGGCTTATACTTTCGCCTTTTTCGCAAACTTGTTGGCCAGATCCTGGGTATTTTCCGTGTTTGAATCACGTAGTAATGTGGTAACACACTGAAGCAGTCAATTAAACCTGGTTTCTATCAATATTTTAGAGGATAACACCGGTTAGGTCTGGGTTAGGTCCAGGATATGCCCGCATCTGGCTCATGATTTTGCCTTCTTCGCATACTTGTTGTCCAGATCTTGAGTTTTTTTCGTGTTTGAATCACGTAGTAATGTGGTAACACACTGAAGCAGTCAATTAAACCTGGTTTCTATCAATATTTTAGAGGATAACACCGGTTAGGTCTGGGTTAGGTCCGGGATATGCCCGCATCTGGCTCATGATTTTGCCTTCTTCGCATACTTGCTGGCCAGATCCTGGGTTTTTCCGTGTTTGAATCACGTAGTAATGTGGTAACACACTGAAGCAGTCAAATAAACCTGGTTTCGATCAATATTTCAGAGCATAACACCGGTTAGGTCTGGGTTAGGTCTGGGTTATGCCCGCATCTGGCTCATGATTTTGCCATCTTCGCATACTTGTTGGCCAGATCCTGGGTTTTTTTCGTGTTTCAATCACGTAGTAATGTGGTAACACAGTGAGGCAGTCTATTAAACCTGGTTTCGATCAATATTTTAGACGATAACACCGGTTAGGTCTGGGTTAGGTCTGGGAAATGCGCGCATCTGGCTTATACTTTCGCCTTTTTCGCAAACTTGTTGGCCAGATCCTGGGTTTTTTTCGTGTTTGAATCACGTAGTAATGTGGTAACACACTGAAGCTGTCAATTAAACCTGGTTTCGAACAATATTTTAGAGGATAACACCGGTTAGGTCTGGGTTAGGTCTGGGATTTGCGCGCATCTGGCTTATACTTTCGCCTTTTTCGCAAACTTGTTGGCCAGATCCTGGGTATTTTCCGTGTTTGAATCACGTAGTAATGTGGTAACACACTGAAGCAGTCAATTAAACCTGGTTTCGATCAATATTTCAGAGGATAACACCGGTTAGGTCTGGGTTAGGTCTGGGTTATGCCCGCATCTGGCTCATGATATTGCCTTCTTCGCATACTTCTTGGCCAGATCCTGGGTTTTTTTCGTGTTTGAATCACGTAGTAATGTGGTAATACACTGAAGCAGTCAATTAAACCTGGTTTCGATCAATATTTTAGAGGATAACACCGGTTAGGTCTGGGTTAGGTCTGGGATATGCCCGCATCTGGCTCATGATTTTGCCTTCTTCGCATACTTGTTGGCCATATCCTGGGTTTTTTTCGTGTTTGAATCACGTAGTAATGTGGTAACACACTGAAGCAGTCAATTAAACCTGGTTTCGATCAATATTTCAGAGGATAACACCGGTTAGGTCTGGGTTAGGTCTGGGAAATGCGCGCATCTGGCTTATACTTTCGCCTTTTTCGCAAACTTGTTGGCCAGATCCTGGGTATTTTCCGTGTTTGAATCACGTAGTAATGTGGTAACACACTGAAGCAGTCAATTAAACCTGGTTTCGATCAATATTTTAGAGGATAACACCGGTTAGGTCTGGGTTAGGTCCGGAATATGCCCGCATCTGGCTCATGATTTTGCCTTCTTCGCATACTTGTTGGCCAGATCCTGGGTTTTTTTCGTGTTTGAATCACGTAGTAATGTGGTAACACACTGAAGCTGTCAATTAAACCTGGTTTCGATCAATTTTTTAGAGGATAACACCGGTTAGGTCTGGGTTAGGTCTGGGTTATGCCCGCATCTGGCTCATGATTTTGCCTTCTTCGCATACTTGTTGGCCAGATCCTGGGTTTTTTTCGTGTTTGAATCACGTAGTAATGTGGTAACACACTGAAGCAGTCAATTAAACCTGGTTTCGATCAATATTTCAGAGGATAACACCGGTTAGGTCTGGGTTAGGTCCGGGATATGCCCGCATCTGGCTCATGATTTTGCCTTCTTCGCATACTTGTTGGCCAGATCCTGGGTTTTTTTCGTGTTTGAATCACGTAGTAATGTGGTAACACACTGAAGCAGTCAATTAAACCTGGTTTCGATCAATATTTCAGAGGATAACACCGGTTAGGTCTGGGTTAGGTCCGGGATATGCCCGCATCTAGCTCATGATTTTGCCTTCTTCGCATACTTGTTGGCCAGATCTTGGGTTTTTTTCGTGTTTGAATCACGTAGTAATGTGGTAACACACTGAAGCAGTCAATTAAACCCGGTTTCGATCAATATTTTAGAGGATAACACCGGTTAGGTCTGGGTTATGCCCGCATCTGGCTCATGATTTTGCCTTCATCGCATACTTGTTGGCCAGATCCTGGGTTTTTTCCGTGTTTGAATCACGTAGTAATGTGGTAACACACTGAAGCAGTCAATTAAACCTGGTTTCGATCAATATTTCAGAGGATAACAACGGTTAGGTCTGGGTTAGGTCTGGGAAATGCGCGCATCTGGCTTATTCTTTCGCCTTCTTCGCATACTTCTTGGCCAGATCCTGGGTTTTTTTCGTGTTTGAATCACGTAGGAATGTGGTAACACACTGAAGCAGTCAATTAAACCTGGTTTCGATCAATATTTTAGAGGATAACACCGGTTAGGTCTGGGTTAGGTCTGGGTTATGCCCGCATCTGGCTCATGATTTTGCCTTCTTCGCATACTTGTTGGCCAGATCTTGGGTTTTTTTCGTGTTTGAATCACGTAGTAATGTGGTAACACACTGAAGCAGTCAATTAAACCCGGTTTCGATCAATATTTTAGAGGATAACACCGGTTAGGTCTGGGTTATGCCCGCATCTGGCTCATGATTTTGCCTTCATCGCATACTTGTTGGCCAGATCCTGGGTTTTTTCCGTGTTTGAATCACGTAGTAATGTGGTAACACACTGAAGCAGTCAATTAAACCTGGTTTCGATCAATATTTCAGAGGATAACAACGGTTAGGTCTGGGTTAGGTCTGGGAAATGCGCGCATCTGGCTTATTCTTTCGCCTTCTTCGCATACTTCTTGGCCAGATCCTGGGTTTTTTTCGTGTTTGAATCACGTAGGAATGTGGTAACACACTGAAGCAGTCAATTAAACCTGGTTTCGATCAATATTTCAGAGGATAACACCGGTTAGGTCTGGGTTAGGTCCGGGATATGCCCGCATCTGGCTCATGATTTTGCCTTCTTCGCATACTTGTTGGCCAGATCCTGGGTTTTTTTCGTGTTTGAATCACGTAGTAATGTGGTAACACACTGAAGCTGTCAATTAAACCTGGTTTCGATCAATATTTTAGAGGATAACACCGGTTAGGTCTGGGTTAGGTCTGGGATTTGCGCGCATCTGGCTTATACTTTCGCCTTTTTCGCAAACTTGTTGGCCAGATCCTGGGTATTTTCCGTGTTTGAATCACGTAGTAATGTGGTAACACACTGAAGCAGTCAATTAAACCTGGTTTCTATCAATATTTTAGAGGATAACACCGGTTAGGTCTGGGTTAGGTCCAGGATATGCCCGCATCTGGCTCATGATTTTGCCTTCTTCGCATACTTGTTGTCCAGATCTTGGGTTTTTTTCGTGTTTGAATCACGTAGTAATGTGGTAACACACTGAAGCAGTCAATTAAACCTGGTTTCTATCAATATTTTAGAGGATAACACCGGTTAGGTCTGGGTTAGGTCCGGGATATGCCCGCATCTGGCTCATGATTTTGCCTTCTTCGCATACTTGCTGGCCAGATCCTGGGTTTTTCCGTGTTTGAATCACGTAGTAATGTGGTAACACACTGAAGCAGTCAAATAAACCTGGTTTCGATCAATATTTCAGAGCATAACACCGGTTAGGTCTGGGTTAGGTCTGGGTTATGCCCGCATCTGGCTCATGATTTTGCCTTCTTCGCATACTTGGTGGCCAGATCCTGGGTTTTTTTCGTGTTTCAATCACGTAGTAATGTGGTAACACAGTGAGGCAGTCTATTAAACCTGGTTTCGATCAATATTTTAGACGATAACACCGGTTAGGTCTGGGTTAGGTCTGGGAAATGCGCGCATCTGGCTTATACTTTCGCCTTTTTCGCAAACTTGTTGGCCAGATCCTGGGTTTTTTTCGTGTTTGAATCACGTAGTAATGTGGTAACACACTGAAGCTGTCAATTAAACCTGGTTTCGATCAATATTTTAGAGGATAACACCGGTTAGGTCTGGGTTAGGTCTGGGATTTGCGCGCATCTGGCTTATACTTTCGCCTTTTTCGCAAACTTGTTGGCCAGATCCTGGGTATTTTCCGTGTTTGAATCACGTAGTAATGTGGTAACACACTGAAGCAGTCAATTAAACCTGGTTTCGATCAATATTTCAGAGGATAACACCGGTTAGGTCTGGGTTAGGTCTGGGTTATGCCCGCATCTGGCTCATGATATTGCCTTCTTCGCATACTTCTTGGCCAGATCCTGGGTTTTTTTTGTGTTTGAATCACGTAGTAATGTGGTAATACACTGAAGCAGTCAATTAAACCTGGTTTCGATCAATATTTTAGAGGATAACACCGGTAAGGTCTGGGTTAGGTCTGGGATATGCCCGCATCTGGCTCATGATTTTGCCTTCTTCGCATACTTGTTGGCCAGATCATGGGTTTTTTTCGTGTTTGAATCACGTAGTAATGTGGTAACACACTGAAGCAGTCAATTAAACCTGGTTTCGATCAATATTTCAGAGGATAACACCGGTTAGGTCTGGGTTAGGTCTGGGAAATGCGCGCATCTGGCTTATACTTTCGCCTTTTTCGCAAACTTGTTGGCCAGATCCTGGGTATTTTCCGTGTTTGAATCACGTAGTAATGTGGTAACACACTGAAGCAGTCAATTAAACCTGGTTTCGATCAATATTTTAGAGGATAACACCGGTTAGGTCTGGGTTAGGTCCGGGATATGCCCGCATCTGGCTCATGATTTTGCCTTCTTCGCATACTTGTTGGCCAGATCCTGGGTTTTTTTCGTGTTTGAATCACGTAGTAATGTGGTAACACACTGAAGCTGTCAATTAAACCTGGTTTCAATCAATATTTTAGAGGATAACACCGGTTAGGTCTGGGTTAGGTCTGGGTTATGCCCGCATCTGGCTCATGATTTTGCCTTCTTCGCATACTTGTTGGCCAGATCCTGGGTTTTTTTCGTGTTTGAATCACGTAGTAATGTGGTAACACACTGAAGCAGTCAATTAAACCTGGTTTCGGTCAATATTTCAGAGGATAACACCGGTTAGGTCTGGGTTAGGTCCGGGATATGCCCGCATCTGGCTCATGATTTTGCCTTCTTCGCATACTTGTTGGCCAGATCTTGGGTTTTTTTCGTGTTTGAATCACGTAGTAATGTGGTAACACACTGAAGCAGTCAATTAAACCCGGTTTCGATCAATATTTTAGAGGATAACACCGGTTAGGTCTGGGTTAGGTCTGGGTTATGCCCGCATCTGGCTCATGATTTTGCCTTCATCGCATACTTGTTGGCCAGATCCTGGGTTTTTTCCGTGTTTGAATCACGTAGTAATGTGGTAACACACTGAAGCAGTCAATTAAACCTGGTTTCGATCAATATTTCAGAGGATAACAACGGTTAGGTCTGGGTTAGGTCTGGGAAATGCGCGCATCTGGCTTATTCTTTCGCCTTCTTCGCATACTTCTTGGCCAGATCCTGGGTTTTTTTCGTGTTTGAATCACGTAGGAATGTGGTAACACACTGAAGCAGTCAATTAAACCTGGTTTCGATCAATATTTTAGAGGATAACACCGGTTAGGTCTGGGTTAGGTCCGGGATATGCCCGCATCTGGCTCATGATTTTGCCTTCTTCGCATACTTGCTGGCCAGATCCTGGGTTTTTTTCGTGTTTGAATCACGTAGTAATGTGGTAACACACTGAAGCTGTCAATTAAACCTGGTTTCGATCAATATTTTAGAGGATAACACCGGTTAGGTCTGGGTTAGGTCTGGGTTATGCCCGCATCTGGCTCATGATTTTGCCTTCTTCGCATACTTGTTGGCCAGATCCTGGGTTTTTTTCGTGTTTGAATCACGTAGTAATGTGGAAACACACTGAAGCTGTCAATTAAACCTGGTTTCGATCAATATTTTAGACGATAACACCGGTTAGGTCTGGGTTAGGTCTGGGAAATGCGCGCATCTGGCTTATACTTTCGCCTTTTTCGCAAACTTGTTGGCCAGATCCTGGGTTTTTTTCGTGTTTGAATCACGTAGTAATGTGGTAACACACTGAAGCTGTCAATTAAACCTGGTTTCGATCAATATTTTAGAGGATAACACCGGTTAGGTCTGGGTTAGGTCTGGGATTTGCGCGCATCTGGCTTATACTTTCGCCTTTTTCGCAAACTTGTTGGCCAGATCCTGGGTATTTTCCGTGTTTGAATCACGTAGTAATGTGGTAACACACTGAAGCAGTCAATTAAACCTGGTTTCGATCAATATTTCAGAGGATAACACCGGTTAGGTCTGGGTTAGGTCTGGGTTATGCCCGCATCTGGCTCATGATATTGCCTTCTTCGCATACTTCTTGGCCAGATCCTGGGTTTTTTTTGTGTTTGAATCACGTAGTAATGTGGTAATACACTGAAGCAGTCAATTAAACCTGGTTTCGATCAATATTTTAGAGGATAACACCGGTTAGGTCTGGGTTAGGTCTGGGATATGCCCGCATCTGGCTCATGATTTTGCCTTCTTCGCATACTTGTTGGCCAGATCCTGGGTTTTTTTCGTGTTTGAATCACGTAGTAATGTGGTAACACACTGAAGCAGTCAATTAAACCTGGTTTCGATCAATATTTCAGAGGATAACACCGGTTAGGTCTGGGTTAGGTCTGGGAAATGCGCGCATCTGGCTTATACTTTCGCCTTTTTCGCAAACTTGTTGGCCAGATCCTGGGTATTTTCCGTGTTTGAATCACGTAGTAATGTGGTAACACACTGAAGCAGTCAATTAAACCTGGTTTCGATCAATATTTTAGAGGATAACACCGGTTAGGTCTGGGTTAGGTCCGGGATATGCCCGCATCTGGCTCATGATTTTGCCTTCTTCGCATACTTGTTGGCCAGATCCTGGGTTTTTTTCGTGTTTGAATCACGTAGTAATGTGGTAACACACTGAAGCTGTCAATTAAACCTGGTTTCAATCAATATTTTAGAGGATAACACCGGTTAGGTCTGGGTTAGGTCTGGGTTATGCCCGCATCTGGCTCATGATTTTGCCTTCTTCGCATACTTGTTGGCCAGATCCTGGGTTTTTTTCGTGTTTGAATCACGTAGTAATGTGGTAACACACTGAAGCAGTCAATTAAACCTGGTTTGGGTCAATATTTCAGAGGATAACACCGGTTAGGTCTGGGTTAGGTCTGGGAAATGCGCGCATCTGGCTTATTCTTTCGTCTTCTTCGCATACTTCTTGGCCAGATCCTGGGTTTTTTTCGTGTTTGAATCACGTAGGAATGTGGTAACACACTGAAGCAGTCAACTAAACCTGGTTTCGATCAATATTTTAGAGGATAACACCGGTTAGGTCTGGGTTAGGTCTGGGTTATGCCCACATCTGGCTCATGATTTTGCCTTCTTCGCATACTTGTTGGCCAGATCCTGGGTTTTTTTCGTGTTTGAATCACGTAGTAATGTGGTAACACACTGAAGCTGTCAATTAAACCTGGTTTCGATCAATATTTTAGAGGATAACATCGGTTAGGTCTGGGTTAGGTCTGGGAAATGCGCGCATCTAGCTTATACTTTCACATTTTTCGCAAACTTGTTGGCCAGATCCTGGGTTTTTTCCGTGTTTGATCACGTAGTAATGTGGTAACACACTGAAGCAGTCAATAAAACCTGGTTTCGATCAATATTTTAGAGGATAACACCGGTTAGGTCTGGGTTAGGTCTGGGATTTGCGCGCATCTGGCTTATACTTTCGCCTTTTTCGCAAACTTGTTGGCCAGATCCTGGGTATTTTCCGTGTTTGAATCACGTAGTAATGTGGTAACACACCGAAGCAGTCAATTAAACCTGGTTTCTATCAATATTTTAGAGGATAACACCGGTTAGGTCTGGGTTAGGTCCGGGATATGCCCGCATCTGGCTCATGATTTTGCCTTCTTCGCATACTTGTTGTCCAGATCTTGGGTTTTTTTCGTGTTTGAATCACGTAGTAATGTGGTAACACACTGAAGCAGTCAATTAAACCTGGTTTCTATCAATATTTTAGAGGATAACACCGGTTAGGTCTGGGTTAGGTCCGGGATATGCCCGCATCTGGCTCATGATTTTGCCTTCTTCGCATACTTGCTGGCCAGATCCTGGGTTTTTCCGTGTTTGAATCACGTAGTAATGTGGTAACACACTGAAGCAGTCAAATAAACCTGGTTTCGATCAATATTTCAGAGCATAACACCGGTTAGGTCTGGGTTAGGTCTGGGTTATGCCCGCATCTGGCTCATGATTTTGCCTTCTTCGCATACTTGGTGGCCAGATCCTGGGTTTTTTTCGTGTTTCAATCACGTAGTAATGTGGTAACACAGTGAGGCAGTCTATTAAACCTGGTTTCGATCAATATTTTAGACGATAACACCGGTTAGGTCTGGGTTAGGTCTGGGAAATGCGCGCATCTGGCTTATACTTTCGCCTTTTTCGCAAACTTGTTGGCCAGATCCTGGGTTTTTTTCGTGTTTGAATCACGTAGTAATGTGGTAACACACTGAAGCTGTCAATTAAACCTGGTTTCGATCAATATTTTAGAGGATAACATCGGTTAGGTCTGGGTTAGGTCTGGGAAATGCGCGCATCTAGCTTATACTTTCACATTTTTCGCAAACTTGTTGGCCAGATCCTGGGTTTTTTCCGTGTTTGATCACGTAGTAATGTGGTAACACACTGAAGCAGTCAATAAAACCTGGTTTCGATCAATATTTTAGAGGATAACACCGGTTAGGTCTGGGTTAGGTCTGGGATTTGCGCGCATCTGGCTTATACTTTCGCCTTTTTCGCAAACTTGTTGGCCAGATCCTGGGTATTTTCCGTGTTTGAATCACGTAGTAATGTGGTAACACACCGAAGCAGTCAATTAAACCTGGTTTCTATCAATATTTTAGAGGATAACACCGGTTAGGTCTGGGTTAGGTCCGGGATATGCCCGCATCTGGCTCATGATTTTGCCTTCTTCGCATACTTGTTGTCCAGATCTTGGGTTTTTTTCGTGTTTGAATCACGTAGTAATGTGGTAACACACTGAAGCAGTCAATTAAACCTGGTTTCGATCAATATTTCAGAGGATAACACCGGTTAGGTCTGGGTTAGGTCTGGGAAATGCGCGCATCTGGCTTATACTTTCGCCTTTTTCGCAAACTTGTTGGCCAGATCCTGGGTATTTTCCGTGTTTGAATCACGTAGTAATGTGGTAACACACTGAAGCAGTCAATTAAACCTGGTTTCGATCAATATTTTAGAGGATAACACCGGTTAGGTCTGGGTTAGGTCCGGGATATGCCCGCATCTGGCTCATGATTTTGCCTTCTTCGCATACTTGTTGGCCAGATCCTGGGTTTTTTTCGTGTTTGAATCACGTAGTAATGTGGTAACACACTGAAGCTGTCAATTAAACCTGGTTTCAATCAATATTTTAGAGGATAACACCGGTTAGGTCTGGGTTAGGTCTGGGTTATGCCCGCATCTGGCTCATGATTTTGCCTTCTTCGCATACTTGTTGGCCAGATCCTGGGTTTTTTTCGTGTTTGAATCACGTAGTAATGTGGTAACACACTGAAGCAGTCAATTAAACCTGGTTTGGGTCAATATTTCAGAGGATAACACCGGTTAGGTCTGGGTTAGGTCCGGGATATGCCTCCCTCAGGGGCTGTGTCCGGCCAGGTGTCCGGCGCAGTACGGGGCGTAGCGACCCCGAGGTACCTGATGCTAATCACACCGTAAGCCTCCTGTTGGTCGTCGCAACGACCCATTCACAACTCCAGTTTTGGTTTTGTGAATGGTACGTGGCGGCAGGAGGACCGGGGGCCTTGGCTTAACCGCCTGGGCCGCGAGGATGGTAACTCTATAAATTACCCTCTAATCCTAAGTTATGGTGCGCGGCGATGGGATGCATGGTTGGGAGAGAAGGCCCAATCCCTAGCGACCACCTCCGGGGGCACCTGCCGAACCCCCGGAGTATTAGGCTTCCCCAGGCATGGCGGCTCTGCCTGGGGTGACCTCCATTCCGACCACACTCGTGGGAACAGTAATGGACATTAATGACTCTCAAATTAGCAACCGGACTGGAAATTTGGAAAACGGAATGGCACGTGTATCGGCAGACGAGATTGGTTTATTGAACAATAATATGGATGGACCACTTCCTGGTGGGGTTAAACCCACGGTCAGGAGTGTGCAGGTGGTGAATCCCCCGTTGGGGGTCCACCTGGAGGGTGATGTTGACCTGGTCAGGGTCGGTCCCGCTCCTGTTGTCAGCCTAGAGCGGCTAAATGTCACGGAGTGGCGTAAGGCGGGGAGGGAGTCACCTCCCCGCAAGAGGCATGATGCCGTGGGATCGCTGCCTTCGATGGGCGGCGCAGCCCAGAGGAAAGATGAGGGGACGGTATGCGTTGGGAAGACCATCTCCCACACCCTCGACGACGACGACTCGCAGGAGGGCGACGAGTGGGCGCCGAATCCTTGCACCGGTGACGAAGCTGAGAGTGGCGACTCCAGCGAGGGTTATGGTCCCGGTAAGAGAAAGAGGAAGGGCCCCGGGGCTGGAAGACCCAGGGGTATCTTCGTGGACCCCAAAAAGTTGGGTCCCGGGATGAAGGCCCTGCCGAAGCAGGCAGACCTCCGCAACATTGCGGAGGTCATGAAATCGGACGAGCTCCTGGGTCGGCTCAAGGAGCAACTAGAGTCCGTCGTCAAGGTGGCAGACACCGCAAGCCACCTTAAGACGACGGACATCCGTGGGCTCCGCTTGGCAGCGAGGGTGGCTATGGTCAGCGCCGAAGAACTTCACGCCAGAGCTGACCGTGCCGAAAATCCCAATAGGCCGGCCCGGGAGGTAGTCATTCGCCAGGGCGAGTGGGAGAGGAGGGCCAAGGCCCTCGAGAAGAGGTTGGAGGTGGCGGACAAGACCGCCACAACCCTGTCCGAGACCGTGAGAGTTAAGGACAGGGAGCTGGAGCACCTCAGGCGGGAAGTGGGCCGCCTGAGGTATAAGCAGGAGCAGCGGAGGCTGCTTCGGGAGGGGGAGGAGTTGGCCAGCGAGACGCCACCGGACCATGAATTGCCGTGTGTCCCTCGACCCCGGCGGAAGGATCTCCTTCCGTCAACATTTGCCGGGGAGGACACCGGCATGGAGGTCGAGACGTCGGTCGCAGGACCGTCGTCTGCAGCACGGCCTGCCCCGATTGAGGAGGAGAGTCCCGCGTCCGGAAACCCTTTGATGGTCATGATGACCGAAGTCGTCAAAAGGGTTTCCGAGATGGCGGGACACATATCGGTTGTCGAGAGCCGTTTCGACGCCCGTTTTGAGGCGGTATGGCGGGCAGTGTCTCGCCCGCCGCTCGGGAATGTTCCGCTGCCCCCTTCCGCATCCGTGAGAGCGGCTCCGCCGGCTATGGCGAAAGTGCTGGAGGCGCCAAAAGGGAAGGCGAAGGGAACTGCGGTGACGAAATCGGGCAGCACCCCCAAGAAGAGAGATGCCGCCAAGGCCCAAGGAGGTACAGCAGCGGCCGGTGGGGCGGGCGTGGCGAATTCACCCGCCCCGAAATCTACGATGCCGCCGAAGGCAACGCATCGTCCCCCTCCACCACCTCCCAAGGCGGATAGCGGCAGGTCCGCACCGCCAGCCAACTCCAAGGCAAAGTCCACCCCTGCTCCTGCCAACGATGGGCAGGGCTCCTGGGCTGAGGTGGTGAGGAGGGGGAAGAAGAGGGGTAGTGAAAAGGGTGCGGCACCTTCCGCGGCTTCCTCTAAGGGCGGCAAGATACCCGCTGCCAGTCGGCTAGCCGCCACTACGGCTGCGGGCAGTAAAAAGAAGGGTGGTGTCCAGGTTCCGGCGGCCAAACTGCCGAGGCTGCCGAAGAATGCGGCAGTCTCGGTGACCGCCGCCTCCGGACGAGAAGGAGATTTGGGCCCCCTCCTCAATAGGGTGATGCCCGAGATTTGCAAAGATCTCGGGCTCACCGGGATGCGCCCCACCAGGGCAGTTACCGGGGCGCTATTGCTAGCGATCCCCGGTGAGAAGGGGAAAGAAAAGGCGACCGCCCTGAGGGCGCGTCTTGAGGGGGCCCTCCAGGTCGAGGGTGTTCGGGTGGCTTGCCCCCAAAAACAGGCCGAGTTAAGGGTGTCCGGCCTGTCGGAGGCAGCCACCCAGCAGGCTGTCAGGGAGGCCCTTGCCACAGCCGGGGGTTGCGGCGCTGCGGAGGTAAACGTTGGTGACCTCCGCCGGGACAGCTCGGGCATGTTTACTGCCTGGGCCCGCTGTCCCCTTCGCGCCGCAACCAAGCTCGCGAAGTCCGGCCGATTAATGGTCGGCTTCTTCGAGGCCCGGCTGGCAGTACTCGCAGCGAGGCCGCTGCAGTGCCACCGCTGCCTGGAGTTCGGACATGTCCGGCAGCGGTGCACCAGCACTGTCGATCGCAGCGGCCTCTGTTACCGCTGCGGAGGGGCCTCCCACACCGCACGGGAGTGCACGGCCGCCCCTAAATGCCCCCTTTGTGTGGGCTTGGGGCGGCCAGCGGATCACCGCATGGGTGGGGCGGCGTGCCGTCCCCCCAAACGCAAGGGGAAGAAGGCGAAAGGGTCGAGTGTGACCCCACCCACGGTGCCGGCTGGTGTTGAGCCGGCGCCGGTGCCCGTCGCGATGGAGGTCCAAGGGGCGGCTTGTACCCAGCCGTCCCCAGCTGTGGTGTCGGGTGCTATACCCGCCCCAGCCTCTGTTGTGACGGGAGGGGTGGTGGTGGCGGGAGTGACCGCCCCGCAGACAGTGACGGAGATGATGGAGGTGGATGTGGCGCCTTGCGACTCGGCGCCCACCACCTCCACGAAGTCGGAATGCATTTTGTCCGGGGGTGGCCCTGCAGAGTCCCCACTCCAATCGACATCCCAGCCGCCGTGCGGGTCAGAGCCCCTTAGTCGGGGGGTGATGGCCTCGTACGGCGGCAAAGATCCGGGGCGCACAGAGGCGTCCATAAGCACTGGAAGGGGAGGCCTGGAGGAGGCCGCGGGTGAGACCCGATAATGTCTCAACGCCTCCTCCAGGTAAATTTGAACCACTGCCGGGGGGCTCAGGATCTCATGCTCCAAACCCTCCGGCAGTGGAACATCGGGATGGCCGTGATCGCCGAGCCCTACCGTGTCCCCAAACACCCCGCTTGGGTGGGGGACCTTAACGGGGTCTCGGCGATCACCTGGCAGTACGGGCGCGGCACGTTGCCGTGCCCCGTAGTGGGGAGGGGCCACGGTTTTGTGGCGGTGAAGTGGGGGGAACTCGTGGTTGCCGGGTGTTACGCGTCGCCCGCTATGGGCCTCAGCGAATTTGAGGCGTACCTCGACGAGGTGGGGAGATGCATCTCCCCACATCTCGCCAGTGGGGTACTCGTCCTGGGCGATTTTAATGCCCACGCTGCAGCCTGGGGCTGCCCCAGGACGACCGTGAAGGGCGACGCGATGCTCGAATGGGCGGCGGGTCACGGCCTCGTAGTTTTGAATCAAAGGGCCGTGAGCACGTGCGTGCACGCGCGGGGCGAGTCGATCGTCGACATATCGTTGGGGAGCCCCGCCATAGCACGCCGTGTGTCCGACTGGAGGGTCGCGGAAGAGGTGGCCACGTTAAGCGACCACCTCTACATTACGTTTTCCGTATCCGCGACCCCCGGCTTAAATGGACCCCGCCAACCGGGCAGGGATGCACACCCGGCGCCACGCTGGTCCGCCAAGAGGCTGGACCCGGACGCCCTTGCGATGGCAGCCTCCGTTGTGGCATGGCAGGAGATGCCACGCCGGACCCTCGGCAATCCATCTGCCGGGGCGCGTTGGTTCCGGGAGACTATGACGTCGTTGTGTGACGCAGTCATGCCCCGGGCCACCGCCCCGAGCCGAGGGGGGTCCGTGTACTGGTGGTCGGGCGAGATCGAGGATTTACGCACTCGGTGCGTTGTCGCCCGACGCCGGTACACCCGCGCCAGGAGACGGCGCGGGGCGACGGAGGCAGAGGTGGTGGGGTTGCGCGGGGAATTTTCCCTGGCGCGAAGAACCCTCCGCCGGGCCATCGCGACCGCGAAAGCCCAGGCATGGACGGAGCTCCTCGGGTCTCTGGATGCAAATCCATGGGGGCGCCCTTATCATATGGTCGTAGGGAAGATGCGATCATGGGCGCCCCCGATCACAGAGAGCCTCGACCCCCAGCTGCTCGGGGAAACTATGCGCGTCCTCTTCCCCGCTGGGGGAGAGGCGTTCCTGCATCCCCCCGAGCCACAGCCGGATCACCCGCCTTGGTGGTCCGACGAACTGGGGGTCTCCGAGGAGGAGCTAGCTAGGGCCGTCCGGAGAATGGCTGCCAAGAAGACGGCGCCAGGACCGGACGGCATACCCGGCAAGGCCTGGGCAGTAGCGGTGGGCGTTTTGGGTGGCGGGTTGATACGCGTCTTCGACGCGTGCATCCAGACCGGTCAGTTCCCCCCCATATGGAAGGTGGCGAGGTTGGTCCTCCTCCACAAGCCAGGGAAGCCCGCGGATTCTCCATCCGCGTTCCGACCCATTTGTCTGTTGGACGAGGCTGGGAAACTCCTCGAGCGGGTCATTGTATCCCGTCTCGAGGGGCATCTGTCCCGCGTCGGCCCTGATCTGGCCGACCGACAGTTCGGCTTTCGCCGGGGCCGCTCCACTGTCGACGCCATAGCGACCGTGCGGACCCTGGCGGAATCGGCAGTCTCCCGGGGGGGTGTGGCGTTGGCAGTCTCGTTGGACATAGCCAACGCCTTTAACACCGTCTCCTGGGGGGCGATAGGTCGGGCACTCCAGTACCACCGGGTGCCCGCCTATCTGTGTCGACTGATCGGGGACTATCTGCGGGGCAGGGTAGTCCAATATCCGGGTCGGAACGGGATGGAGCAGAGAGCGGTGCACCGCGGCGTTCCACAGGGGTCGGTCCTCGGGCCGCTCCTGTGGAACTTGGCGTATGACGCGGTGCTGCGGGCTGACCTCCCCGTCGGCGTGTCGTTGGTTTGTTATGCCGACGACACCCTGGTGATAGCCGGCGGGGATACGTGGTGGAGGGCCGTGGCCCTCGCGGAGGAAGGGACGGCACGAGTCGTCGCCGAGGTAGAGCGTCTGGGGTTGCGCGTGGCACCCCAAAAGACCGAGGCCATCTGGCTGTGTAACGTCACTGGTCGAGGGGTGCCGCGCCAGGCGTCTCTACGGGTGGGTGGAGCCCAAGTCGGGGTGGGGCGCCGGATGAAGTACCTGGGCCTCACCCTCGACAGCTACTGGCGGTTCGGGCATCATTTGGAAGGGTTGGGTCCCCGTATTGAAAGGGCAGCGGCCGCGTTAGGTCGCATAATGCCCAATCTCGGGGGACCCAACATGGCGGCACGGCGGCTGTATTTGGGAGTCGTCCGGTCCATGGCGCTTTATGGCGCGCCTATATGGGCCGGCGGTCTGATGGCCAATCGGCGGGGTGCATTTGTACTCCGTCGGTTACAGAGGTTGGTCGCCATCAGAGTCGTGCGGGGTTATCGCACGATCTCCTACACAGCCGCCACCTTGCTGGCGGGTTCCGCACCGTTTCACCTGCTGGCGAAAATGGACGCAGAGGTCTATCAAAACCTCTGCGACCTTCGCCAGCGGGGTGTGGACCCGCACGGCGAGGAGGCCGTCAGGGCCCGAAGCCAGGCGCGGCGACGCGTCTATAGTCGGTGGCTGGTCTGGTTATCCAAGCCAGACCAGCGGGATGATCGCGTCGCCGCGGCGGTCCGCCCAGAGTTTTATGCCTGGGTGGGCCGTAGCTGGGGTACGCCCACCTACCGCCTGACACAGGTACTGACCGGACACGGTTGCTTCGGTCGGTACCTGCATCGGATAGGGCGGGAGGCGACGGCTGCGTGCCATCATTGCAGGGGAAGGGAGGACACCGCGCAGCACACGCTGCAGTTTTGCCCGGCGTGGGAAGCGCAGCGCGGTGTCCTTATTAGAGCGATTGGAGCGGACCTCTCGCTGCCGGCCGTCATTCGTGCGATGGTCGGCAGTAAGGAGGCGTGGGCGGCCATGGCCTTGTTTTGTGAAGAGGTCATGGCCGCGAAGGAGGACGCCGAAAGGGCGCGAGAGGAGGTGGGGGGCAGGCGGCGACGCCGACCGTAAGACCCTCCACCGCTCCCCGTGGCAGGGGGAGCGCGAAGGGGTCGGTGATGGTGTTTGTGGTGCGAGGTGAGGGACTTTATCCCCTCATTCCCCCTCGCACCCAGCCTATCACCGGACCGGGGGCCCGTGGTAGGGGCCCTGTCTAGCGGGGGCGGCAGTGTTAGCCGGCTCCGCAGCCGTGGTCGCGATCGGGTGGGGGCCCGGTCGCGGCTAGAAGCAACGGCGCGAGTGGGGGCGACGTCGCGTGTGACCGCGCGGCGTCGCCGGGGGGCAATCAGTTTAGTTTGCCCCCCATTGGGGGAGGAGGATCGCTTCTCCTCCCTCGGGAAGGGCCCGTAGTAGGGTGTTGCGCCAACGGGGAGAGTCACGGTAGTATCGCTAGCTTGGTTCCCGTGACTCTCCCCAGATAAAGGGCGCAGGCGGTCACCGTGGTGTTTTAGCCGGTAACAGTCCGGCACTACCCCGGCTTCCCCCCCAGGGAGCCGGGGTGTCCATGAGGATTTCACCACGTTAAAAAAAAAAAAAAAAAAAGGTCCGGGATATGCCCGCATCTGGCTCATGATTTTGCCTTCTTCGCATACTTGTTGGCCAGATCTTGGGTTTTTTTCGTGTTTGAATCACGTAGTAATGTGGTAACACACTGAAGCAGTCAATTAAACCCGGTTTCGATCAATATTTTAGAGGATAACACCGGTTAGGTCTGGGTTAGGTCTGGGTTATGCCCGCATCTGGCTCATGATTTTGCCTTCATCGCATACTTGTTGGCCAGATCCTGGGTTTTTTCCGTGTTTGAATCACGTAGTAATGTGGTAACACACTGAAGCAGTCAATTAAACCTGGTTTCGATCAATATTTCAGAGGATAACAACGGTTAGGTCTGGGTTAGGTCTGGGAAATGCGCGCATCTGGCTTATTCTTTCGCCTTCTTCGCATACTTCTTGGCCAGATCCTGGGTTTTTTTCGTGTTTGAATCACGTAGGAATGTGGTAACACACTGAAGCAGTCAATTAAACCTGGTTTCGATCAATATTTTAGAGGATAACACCGGTTAGGTCTGGGTTAGATCCGGGATATGCCCGCATCTGGCTCATGATTTTGCCTTCTTCGCATACTTGCTGGCCAGATCCTGGGTTTTTTTCGTGTTTGAATCACGTAGTAATGTGGTAACACACTGAAGCTGTCAATTAAACCTGGTTTCGATCAATATTTTAGAGGATAACACCGGTTAGGTCTGGGTTAGGTCTGGGTTATGCCCGCATCTGGCTCATGATTTTGCCTTCATCGCATACTTGTTGGCCAGATCCTGGGTTTTTTTCGTGTTTGAATCACGTAGTAATGTGGTAACACACTGAAGCTGTCAATTAAACCTGGTTTCGATCAATATTTTAGAGGATAACATCGGTTAGGTCTGGGTTAGGTCTGGGAAATGCGCGCATCTAGCTTATACTTTCACATTTTTCGCAAACTTGTTGGCCAGATCCTGGGTTTTTTCCGTGTTTGATCACGTAGTAATGTGGTAACACACTGAAGCAGTCAATAAAACCTGGTTTCGATCAATATTTTAGAGGATAACACCGGTTAGGTCTGGGTTAGGTCTGGGATTTGCGCGCATCTGGCTTATACTTTCGCCTTTTTCGCAAACTTGTTGGCCAGATCCTGGGTATTTTCCGTGTTTGAATCACGTAGTAATGTGGTAACACACCGAAGCAGTCAATTAAACCTGGTTTCTATCAATATTTTAGAGGATAACACCGGTTAGGTCTGGGTTAGGTCCGGGATATGCCCGCATCTGGCTCATGATTTTGCCTTCTTCGCATACTTGTTGTCCAGATCTTGGGTTTTTTTCGTGTTTGAATCACGTAGTAATGTGGTAACACACTGAAGCAGTCAATTAAACCTGGTTTCTATCAATATTTTAGAGGATAACACCGGTTAGGTCTGGGTTAGGTCCGGGATATGCCCGCATCTGGCTCATGATTTTGCCTTCTTCGCATAATTGCTGGCCAGATCCTGGGTTTTTTTCGTGATTGAATCACGTAGTAATGTGGTAACACACTGAAGCTGTCAATTAAACCTGGTTTCGATCAATGTTTTAGAGGATAACACCGGTTAGGTCTGGGTTAGGTCTGGGAAATGCGCGCATCTGGCTTATTCTTTCGCCTTCTTCGCATACTTCTTGGCCAGATCCTGGGTTTATTTCGTGATTGAATCACGTAGTAATGTGGTAACACACTGAAGCAGTCAATTAAACCTGGTTTCGATCAATATTTCAGAGGATAACACCGGCTAGGTCTGTGTTAGGTCTGGGAAATGCGCGCATCTGGCTTATTCTTTCGCCTTCTTCGCATACTTGTTGGCCAGATCCTGGGTTTTTTTCGTGTTTGAATCACGTAGTAATGTGTTACACACTGAAGCAGTCAATTAAACCTGGTATCTATCAATATTTTAGAGGATAACACCGGTTAGGTCTGGGTTAGGTCCGGGATATGCCCGCATCTGGCTCATGATTTTGCCATCTTCGCATACTTGTTGTCCAGATCTTGGGTTTTTTTCGTGTTTGAATCACGTAGTAATGTGGTAACACACTGAAGCAGTCAATTAAACCTGGTTTCTATCAATATTTTAGAGGATAACACCGGTTAGGTCTGGGTTAGGTCCGGGATATGCCCGCATCTGGCTCATGATTTTGCCATCTTCGCATACTTGTTGTCCAGATCTTGGGTTTTTTTCGTGTTTGAATCACGTAGTAATGTGGTAACACACTGAAGCAGTCAATTAAACCTGGTTTCTATCAATATTTTAGAGGATAACACCGGTTAGGTCTGGGTTAGGTCCGGGATATGCCCGCATCTGGCTCATGATTTTGCCTTCTTCGCATACTTGTTGGCCAGATCCTGGGTTTTTTTCGTGATTGAATCACGTAGTAATGTGGTAACACACTGAAGCTGTCAATTAAACCTGGTTTCGATCAATATTTTAGAGGATAACACCGCTTAGGTCTGGGTTAGGTCCGGGATATGCGCGCATCTGGCTTATACTTTCACCTTTATCGCAAACTTGTTGGCCAGATCCTGGGTTTTTTCCGTGTTTGATCACGTAGTAATGTGGTAACACACTGAAGCAGTCCACTAAACCTGGATTCGGACAGTATTTTGGAGGATAACACTGGTTAGGCTTGGGTTTCGTCTGGGTTATGTCCGCACCTGGCTCATGACTTTGCCCTCTTCGCATACTTGTTGGCCAGATCCTGGGTTTTTTTCGTGTTTGAATCACGTAGTAATGTGGTAACACACTGAAGCAGTCAATTAAACCAGGTTTCGATCAATATTTCAGAGGATAACACCGGATAGGTCTGGGTTAGGTCTGGGAAATGCGCGCATCTGGCTTATTCTTTCGCCTTGTTCGCATACTTCTTGGCCAGATCCCGGGTTTTTTTCGTGTTTGAATCACGCAGTACTGTGGTAACACAATGAAGCAGTCAATTAAACCAGGTTTCGATCAATATTTTAGAGGATAACACCGGTTAGGTCAGGGCTAGGTCTGGGTTATGCCCGCATCTGGCTCATGATTTTGCCTTCATCGCATACTTGTTGGCCAGATGCTGGGTTTTTTCCGAGGTTGAATCACGTAGTAATGTGGTAACACACTGAAGCTGTCAATTTAACCTGGTTTCGATCAATATTTTAGAGGATAACACCGGTTAGGTCTGGGTTAGGTCTGGGTTATGCCCGCATCTGGCTCATGATTTTGCCTTCTTCGCATACTTGTTGGCCAGATCCTGGGTTTTTTTCGTGTTTGAATCACATAGTAATGTGGTAACACACTGAAGCTGTCAATTAAACCTGGTTTCGATCAATATTTTAGAGGATAACACCGGTTAGGTCTGGGTTAGGTCTGGGATATGCCCCCTCAGGGGCTGTGTCCGGCCAGGTGTCCGGCGCAGTACGGGGCGTAGCGACCCCGAGGTACCTGATGCTAATCACACCGTAAGCCTCCTGTTGGTCGTCGCAACGACTCATTCGCAATTCCAGTCTTGGTTTCGTGAATGGTACGTGACGGCAGGAGGACCGGGGGCCTTGGCTTAACCGCCTGGGCTGCGAGGATGGTAACTCTATAAATTACCCTCTAATCCTAAGTTATGGTGCGCGGCGATGGGATGCATGGTTGGGAGAGAAGGCCCAATCCCTAGCGACCACCTCCGGGGGCACCTGCCGAACCCCCGGAGTATTAGGCTTCCCCAGGCAAGGCGGCTCTGCCTGGGGTGACCTTCCTTCCGACCACACTCGTGGGAACAACAATGGAGCATGATCAAATTAAAACAAACAGGACTGGATATTTTGATAACGGATTGGAACTCGAAACGGCAAACGGCATGGCAACGAATGGACCACTTCCTGGTGGGGTGAAACCCATGGTCAGGAGTGTGGAGGTGGTTAATCCCCAGCTCGGGATCCACCTTGGAGGTGATTTGGACCTCCTTAGGGTCGGCGCCGGCCCAGTGGTCAGCCTGGAGCGGTTGAATGCCTCTGAGTGGCGGAAAGCGGGGAGGGAATCACCTCCCCGCAAAAGGCATGATGCCGAGGAGGCGACGTCGAGCATCGTGGAGGCTGTCGCACTTCTCGACGATGAGTCCCAAGACGGCGACGATTGGGCGCCGGATCGTTCAACTGCCGACGACGTTGAGTGCGTCGATTCAAGCGAGGAGGATATTGAACCCGGGAAGAGGAAGCGGAAGGGCCCAGGGGCGGGGAGACCCCGGGGTATTTTCGTAGACCCTAGAAAGTTGGGGCCCGGTATGAAGCACCTGCCGAAGCAGGCGGACCTCCGTAATATTGCGGAGGTCATGAAGTCAGACGAACTCTTGGGCCGGCTGAAAGAGCAGTTGGAGTCCGTCGTCAGGGTGGCAGATACCGCGAGCCACTTAAAGACGACGGACATTCGCGGCCTACGTTTGGCTGCACGGGTGGCGTTGGTCAGCGCCGAAGAGCTGCACGGCAGAGCTGACCGCGCCGAAAACCCGAACAGGCCGGCCAGGGAAGTCGTCATTCGTCAGGGCGAATGGGAGAGGAGGTCCAAGGCACTAGAGAAGAGGCTGGAGGTGGCGGATAAGACCGCCACCACCCTTTCCGAGACCGTGAGGGTCAAAGACAGGGAGTTGGAGCACCTCAGGCGGGAAGTTGGCCGCCTGAGGTACAAAGAGGAGCAGCGGAGGCTCCAGAGAGCAGGAGACGAGCCGGCCGGCGAGACACCACCGGACCATCTGCTGCCCTGTGTCCCTCGACCGCGGCGGAGGGACCTCCTCCCGTCCACCTTTGACGGGGGGGATCCCGGCATGGAGATCGACACGGCGGTCCCTGGACCGTCATGTCCAGCTAGGCCCGTCCAGCAAGTAGAAGAGTGCCCCGAGTCTGGAAACCCTTTGGTGGCCATGATGGCAGAAGTCGTCAAAAGGGTTTCTGACATGGCCGGGCATATATCGGCCCTGGAGGACCGGTTCCAGGCGCGTTTTGATGCGGTGTGGCGGGCTGTGTCCCGCCCGCCACTGGGGAAGGGTGCCATGACCCTTTCTGCATCCGCGGGAGCGGCCCCGCCGATTAACGCGAAAGGGGCAGATATGCCAAAGGGAAAGGCGAAGGGGACCGTGGCGACGAAACCGGGGGGCACGTGTGCTCCAGTCAAAGCCGCCGTGACAACCCCCAAGGCTACAAACAAAAAGATAGGTGCCACCAAGCCCCATGGTGGCACCTCTACAGCCGGAGTGGCGGATAAATCAAAGCCACCCGCCGCGAAATCCAAAGTGTCGGAAAAGGCTGCGCCACTTCTCCCTCCACCACCACCCAAGGCGAAGTCCACCCCTACCCCCACCAGCGAGGGGCAGGGTACTTGGGCTGAGGTGGTTAGGCGTGGCAAAAAGAAGGGGTGTGGAAAGGAGGCGACTGCAGTCACACCCACCACCAAGGCAGGTAAGACCTCCGCGGCAAGTCGGCCAGCCGCCACTACTGCGGCTGGCGGCAGCAAGAAAGGCGGTGCTCAGACTGCGGCGGTCAAATTGCCGAGGTTGCCTAAAAAGGCAGCAGTCTCGGTGACCGCCGCCGTAGGACGCGAAGGAGAACTGGGCCCCCTCCTCAACAGGGTGATGCCGGGTATCTGTAAGGATCTCGGGATCACCGGGATGCAGCCCACCAGAGCGGTCACCGGGGCGCTCCTGTTAGCGATCCCTGGTGAGAAAGGTAAGGAGAAGGCGACCGCTCTGCGTGCGCGTCTTGAGGGGGTCCTCCAGGACGAGGGTGTTCGGGTGGCTTGCCCCCAGAAACAGGCCGAGTTAAGGGTGTCCGGCCTGTCGGAGGCAGCCACCCAGGACGCAGTTAGGGAGGCCCTTGCCACCGCCGGGGGTTGCGGCGCTACGGAGGTCAACGTTGGTGACCTCCGCAGGGACAGCTCAGGCATGTTTACTGCCTGGGCTCGCTGTCCCCTTCGCGCCGCAACCAAGCTCGCGAAGTCCGGCCGCCTAATGGTCGGCTTCTTCGAGGCCCGGCTGGCGGTGCTTGCCGCGAGGCCGCTGCAGTGCCACCGCTGCCTGGAGTTCGGTCACGTTCGGCAGCGGTGCACCAGCACCGTAGATCGCAGCGGCCTCTGCTACCGCTGCGGAGGGGCCTCCCACACAGCCAGGGAGTGTACGGCCGCCCCAAAATGCCCCCTTTGTGTGGGCCTGGGGCGGCCAGCGAATCACCGAATGGGTGGGGCGGCGTGCCGTCCCCCCAAACGGAAGGGGAAGAAGGCAAAGGGTATGGTTGTGCCCCCATCCACGGTGCCGGCTGGTGTTGAGCCGGCGCCGGTGCCCGTCGCGATGGAGATCCAGGGGGCGGCTTGTTCCCAGCCGTCCCCAGCTGTGGTGTCGGGTGTTACACCCGCCCCAGCCTCTGTCGCGACGGCAGTGAGGGGGGTGGCATGCGTACCCGCCCCGCAACCCATGACGGAGATGATGGAGGTGGATGTGGCGCCTTGCGACTCGGTGCCCTCCACCTCCACGAAATCGGAAAGAGTTTTGTCCGGTGGGGGAGCTGCAGAGCCCCCACCACGGGCGGCAGACCAGACGCCGTGCGGGTCAGAGCCCCTTATTAGGGGGGTGATGGCCTCGTACGGCGGCAATGATCCGGGGCGCGCAGAGGCGCCCCTAAGCGCTGGAAGTGGAGGCCTGGAGGAGGCCGCGGGTGAGATCCGATAATGTCTCAACGCCTCCTCCAGGTCAATTTGAACCACTGCCGGGGGGCTCAGGATCTCATGCTCCAAACCCTCCGGCAGTGGAACATCGGGATGGCCGTGATCGCCGAGCCCTATCGTGTCCCCAAACACCCCGCTTGGGTGGGGGACCTTAACGGGGTCTCGGCGATCACCTGGCAGTACGGGCGCGGCACGTTGCCGTGCTCTGTAGTGGGGCGGGGCCACGGGTTTGTGGCGGTTAAGTGGGGGGAAGTAGTGGTTGCCGGGTGTTATGCGTCGCCCGCCAAGGGCCTCAGCGATTTTGAGGCGTACCTCGACGAGGTGGGGAGATGCATCTCCCCACATCTCGCCAGTGGGGTACTCGTCCTGGGAGATTTTAATGCCCACGCTGCAGCGTGGGGCTGCCCCAGGACGACCGTGAAGGGCGACGCGATGCTCGAATGGGCGGCGGGTCACGGCCTCATAGTTTTGAATGAAGGGGCCGTGAGCACGTGCGTGCACGCGCGGGGCGAGTCGATCGTCGACATATCGTTGGCGAGCCCCGCCATAGCGCGCCGTGTGTCCGACTGGAGGGTCGCGGAAGAGGTGGCCACGTTAAGCGACCACCTCTATATTACGTTTTCCGTATCCGCGACCCCTGGCGTAAATGGACCCCGTCAACCGGGCAGGGAAGCACACCCGGCGCCACGCTGGTCCGCCAAGAGGCTGGACCCGGACGCCCTTGCGATGGCAGCCTCCGTTGTGGCATGGCAGGAGATGCCACGCCGGACCCTCGGCAATCCTTCTGCCGGGGCGCGTTGGTTCCGCGACACTATGACGTCCTTGTGCGACGCAGTCATGCCGCGGGCCACCGCCCCGAGCCGAGCGGGGTCCGTGTACTGGTGGTCGGGCGAGATCGAGGACTTACGCACTCGTTGCGTTGTCGCCCGACGCCGGTACACCCGCGCCAGGAGACGGCGCGGGGCGACGGAGGCAGAGGTGGTGGGGTTGCGCGGGGAATTTTCCCTAGCGCGAAGAACCCTCCGCCGGGCCATCGCGACCGCGAAAGCCCATGCATGGGCGGAGCTCCTCGGCTCTCTGGATGCAAATCCGTGGGGGCGCCCCTATCATATGGTCGTAGGGAAGATGCGATCATGGGCGCCCCCGGTCACAGAGAGCCTCGACCCCCAGCTGCTCGGGGAAACTATGCGCGTCCTCTTCCCAGTTGGGGGAGAGGCGTTCCTGCATCCCCCCGAGCCACAGCCGGATCACCCGCCTTGGTGGTCCGACGAACTGGGGGTCTCCGAGGAGGAGCTGGCCAGGGCCGTCCGGAGAATGGCTGCCAAAAAGACGGCGCCAGGACCGGACGGCATACCTGGCAGGGCCTGGGCTATAGCGGTGGGTGCTCTGGGGGCTGGCTTGATACGCGTCTTTGACGCGTGCCTGCGGACCGGTCAGTTCCCCCACATACGGAAGGTGGCGAGGTTGGTCCTCCTCCACAAGCCAGGGAAGCCCGCAGATTCTCCATCTGCGTTCCGACCCATTTGTCTGTTGGACGAGGCTGGAAAGCTCCTCGAGCGGGTCATTGTATCCAGGCTCGAGGGGCACCTGTCCCGCGTCGGCCCTGATCTGGCCGACCGACAGTTCGGCTTTCGCCGGGGCCGCTCCACGGTCGACGCCATAGCGACAGTGCGGACCCTAGCGGAATCGGCAATCTCCCGGGGGGGTGTGGCGTTGGCAGTATCTCTCGACATAGCCAACGCCTTTAACACCGTCTCCTGGGGGGCGATAGGTCGGGCACTCCAGTACCACCGGGTGCCCGCCTATCTATGCCGACTGATCGGGGATTATCTGCGGGGCAGGGTAGTCCAATATCCGGGTCGGAACGGGATGGAGCAGAGAGCGGTGCACCGCGGAGTCCCACAGGGGTCGGTCCTCGGGCCGCTCCTGTGGAACTTGGCGTATGATGCGGTGCTGCGGGCTGACCTACCCGTCGGCGTGTCGTTGGTTTGTTATGCCGACGACACCCTGGTGATTGCCGGCGGGGATACTTGGAGGAGGGCCGTGGCCCTCGCGGAGGAAGGGACGGCACGAGTCGTTGCCGAGGTAGAGCGTCTGGGGTTGCGCGTGGCACCCCAGAAGACCGAGGCCATCTGGCTGTGCAACGTCAGTGGTCGAGGGGTGCCGCGCCAGGCGTCTCTACGAGTGGGCGGAGCCCAAGTCGGGGTGGGGCGCCGGATGAAGTATTTGGGCCTCACCCTCGACAGCTACTGGCGGTTCGGGCATCATTTGGAAGGGTTGGGTCCCCGTATTGAAAGGGCAGCGGCCGCGTTAGGCCGCATAATGCCCAATCTCGGGGGGCCCAACATGGCGGCACGGCGGCTGTATTTGGGAGTCGTCCGGTCCATGGCGCTTTATGGCGCGCCAATATGGGCCGGCGGTCTGATGGTCAATCGGCGGGGTACATTTGTACTCCGTCGGTTACAGAGGTTGGTCGCCATCAGAGTCGTGCGGGGTTATCGCACGATCTCCTACACAGCCGCCACCTTGCTGGCGGGTTCCGCACCGTTTCACCTGCTGGCGAAAATGGACGCAGAGGTGTATCAAAGCCTCTGCGACCTTCGCCAGCGGGGCGTGGACCCGCAAGGCGAGGAGGCCGCCAGGGCCCGAAGCCAGGCGCGGCGACGCGTCTATAGTCGGTGGCTGGTCTGGTTATCGAAGCCAGACCAGCGGGATGATCGCGTCGCCGCGGCGGTCCGCCCAGTGTTTTATGCCTGGGTGGGCCGTAGCTGGGGTACGCCCACCTACCGCCTGACACAGGTACTGACCGGACACGGTTGCTTCGGTCGGTACCTGCATCGGATAGGGCGGGAGGCGACGGCTGCGTGCCATCATTGCAGGGGAAGGGAGGACACCGCGCAGCACACGCTGCAGTTTTGCCCGGCGTGGGCAGCGCAGCGCGGTGTCCTTATTAGAGCGATTGGAGCGGACCTCTCGCTGCCGGCCGTCATTCGTGCGATGGTCGGCAGTGAGGAGGCTTGGGCGGCCATGGCCTTGTTTTGTGAAGAGGTCATGGCCGCCAAGGAGGACGCCGAAAGGGCGCGTGAGGAGGTGGGGGGCAGGCGGCGACGCCGACCGTAAGACCCTCCACCGCTCCCCGTGGCAGGGGGAGCGCGAAGGGGTCGGTGATGGTGTTTGGGTGCGAGGTGAGGGTCACTATTCCCTCATTCCCCCTCGTATCCAGCCCATCACCGTACCAGGGGCCCGTGGCAGAGGCCCCGTCCAGCGGGGGCTGCAGTGCTAGCCGGCCCCGCAGCCGTGGTCGCGATCGGGTGGGGGCCCGGTCGCGGCTAGTAGCAACGGCACGAGTGGGGGCGACGTCGCGTGTGACCGCGTGGCGTCGCCGGGGGGCAATCAATTATGTTTGCCCCCCATTGGGGGAGGAGGATAACATCTCCTCCCCCGGGAAGGGCCCGTAATAGGGCGTTGCGCCAACGGGGAGAGTCACGGTAGTATCGCTAGTTTGGTTCCCGTGACTCTCCCCAGATAAAGGGCGCAGGCGGTCACCGTGGTGTTTTAGCCGGTAAGAGTCCGGTACTACCCCGGCCTCCCCCCCAGGGAGCCGGGGTGTCCATGAGGATTTCACCACGTTAAAAAAAAAAAAAAAAAAAAGGTCTGGGATATGCGCGCATCTGGCTTATACTTTCGCCTTTTTCGCAAACTTGTTGGCCAGATCCTGGGTTTTTTTCGTGTTTGAATCACGTAGTAATGTGGTAACACACTGAAGCTGTCAATTAAACCTGGTTTCGATCAATATTTTAGAGGATAACACCGGTTAGGTCTGGGTTAGGTCTGGGATTTGCGCGCATCTGGCTTATACTTTAGCCTTTTTCGCAAACTTGTTGGCCAGATCCTGGGTATTTTCCGTGTTTGAATCACGTAGTAATGTGGTAACACACTGAAGCAGTCAATTAAACCTGGTTTCGATCAATATTTCAGAGGATAACACTGGTTAGGTCTGGGTTAGGTCTGGGTTATGCCCGCATCTGGCTCATGATATTGCCTTCTTCGCATACTTGTTGGCCAGATCCTGGGTTTTTTTCGTGTTTGAATCACGTAGGAATGTGGTAACACACTGAAGCTGTCAATTAAACCTGGTTTCGATCAATATTTTAGAGGATAACACCGGTTAGGTCTGGGTTAGGTCCGGGATATGCCCGCATCTGGCTCATGATTTTGCCTTCTTCGCATACTTGTTGGCCAGATCCTGGGTTTTTTTCGTGTTTGAATCACGTAGTACTGTGGTAACACAATGAAGCAGTCAATTAAACCTGGTTTCGATCAATATCTTAGAGGATAACACCGGTTAGGTCAGGGCTAGGTCTGGGTTATGCCCGCATCTGGCTCACGATTTTGCCTTCATCGCATACTTGTTGGCCAGATCCTGGGTCTTTTTCGTGTTTGAATCACGTAGTAATGTGGTAACACACTGAAGCAGTCAATTAAACCTGGTTTCGATCAATATTTCAGTGGATAACACCGGTTAGGTCTGGGTTAGGTCTGGGAAATGCGCGCATCTGGCTTATTCTTTCGCCTTCTTCGCATACTTCTTGGCCAGATCCTGGGTTTTTTTCGTGTTTGAATCACGTAGGAATGTGGTAACACACTGAAGCAGTCAATTAAACTTGGTTTCGATCAATATTTTAGAGGATAACACCGGTTAGGTCTGGGTTAGGTCCGGGATATGCCCGCATCTGGCTCATGATTTTGCCTTCTTCGCATACTTGTTGGCCAGATCCTGGGTTTTTTTCGTGTTTGAATCACGTAGTACTGTGGTAACACAATGAAGCAGTCAATTAAACCTGGTTTCGATCAATATTTTAGAGGATAACACCGGTTAGGTCAGGGCAAGGTCTGGGTTATGCCCGCATCTGGCTCATGATTTTGCCTTCATCGCATACTTGTTGGCCAGATGCTGGGTTTTTTCCGAGGTTGAATCACGTAGTAATGTGGTAACACACTGAAGCTGTCAATTAAACCTGGTTTCGATCAATATTTTAGAGGATAACACCGGTTAGGTCTGGGTTAGGTCTGGGTTATGCCCGCATCTGGCTCATGATTTTGCCTTCTTCGCATACTTGTTGGCCAGATCCTGGGTTTTTTTCGTGTTTGAATCACATAGTAATGTGGTAACACACTGAAGCTGTCAATTAAACCTGGTTTCGATCAATCTTTTAGAGGATAACACCGGTTAGGTCTGGGTTAGGTCTGGGATATGCGCGCATCTGGCTTATACTTTCACATTTTTCGCAAACTTGTTGGCCAGATCCTGGGTTTTTTCCGTGTTTGATCACGTCGTAATGTGGTAACACACTGAAGCAGTCAATAAAACCTGGTTTCGATCAATATTTTAGAGGATAACACCGGTTAGGTCTGGGTTAGGTCTGGGATTTGCGCGCATCTGGCTTATACTTTCGCCTTTTTCGCAAACTTGTTGGCCAGATCCTGGGTATTTTCCGTGTTTGAATCACGTAGTAATGTGGTAACACACTGAAGCAGTCAATTAAACCTGGTTTCTATCAATATTTTAGAGGATAACACCAGTTAGGTCTGGGTTAGGTCCGGGATATGCCCGCATCTGGCTCATGATTTTGCCTTCTTCGCATACTTGTTGTCCAGATCTTGGGTTTTTTTCGTGTTTGAATCACGTAGCAATGTGGTAACACACTGAAGCAGTCAATTAAACCTGGTTTCTATCAATATTTTAGAGGATAACACCGGTTAGGTCTGGGTTAGGTCCGGGATATGCCCGCATCTGGCTCATGATTTTGCCTTCTTCGCATACTTGTTGTCCAGATCTTGGGTTTTTTTCGTGTTTGAATCACGTAGTAATGTGGTAACACACTGAAGCAGTCAATTAAACCTGGTTTCTATCAATATTTTAGAGGATAACACCGGTTAGATCTGGGTTAGGTCCGGGATATGCCCGCATCTGGCTCATGATTTTGCCTTCTTCGCATACTTGCTGGCCAGATCCTGGGTTTTTTTCGTGATTGAATCACGTAGTAATGTGGTAACACACTGAAGCTGTCAATTAAACCTGGTTTCGATCAATATTTTAGAGGATAACACCGGTTAGGTCTGGGTTAGGTCTGGGAAATGCGCGCATCTGGCTCATGATTTTGCCTTCTTCGCATACTTCTTGGCCAGATCCTGGGTTTTTTTCGTGATTGAATCACGTAGTAATGTGGTAACACACTGAAGCTGTCAATTAAACCTGGTTTCGATCAATATTTTAGAGGATAACACTGGTTAGGTTTGGGTTAGGTCTGGGATATGCGCGCATCTGGCTTATACTTTCACCTTTTTCGCAAACTTGTTAGCCAGATCCTTGGTTTTTTCCGTGTTTGAATCACGTAGAAATGTGGTACCACACTGAGGCAGTCAATTAAACCTGGTTTCGATCAATATTTTAGAGGATAACACCGGTTAGGTCTGGGTTAGGTCCGGGATATGCCCGCATCTGGCTCATGATTTTGCCTTCTTCGCATACTTGCTGGCCAGATCCTGGGTTTTTTTCGTGTTTGAATCACGTAGTAATGTGGTAACACACTGAAGCTGTCAATTAAACCTGGTTTCGATCAATATTTTAGAGGATAACACCGGTTAGGTCTGGGTTAGGTCCGGGATATGCCCGCATCTGGCTCATGATTTTGCCTTTTTCGCATACTTGTTGGCCAGATCCTGGGTTTTTTTCGTGTTTGAATCACGTAGTACTGTGGTAACACAATGAAGCAGTCAATTAAACCTGGTTTCGATCAATATCTTAGAGGATAACACCGGTTAGGTCAGGGCTAGGTCTGGGTTATGCCCGCATCTGGCTCACGATTTTGCCTTCTTCGCATACTTGTTGGCCAGATCCTGGGTCTTTTTCGTGTTTGAATCACGTAGTAATGTGGTAACACACTGAAGCAGTCAATTAAACCTGGTTTCGATCAATATTTCAGTGGATAACACCGGTTAGGTCTGGGTTAGGTCTGGGAAATGCGCGCATCTGGCTTATACTTTCGCCTTTTTCGCAAACTTGTTGGCCAGATCCTGGGTATTTTCCGTGTTTGAATCACGTAGTAATGTGGTAACACACTGAAGCAGTCAATTAAACCTGGTTTCGATCAATATTTTAGAGGATAACACCGGTTAGGTCTGGGTTAGGTCTGGGTTATGCCCGCATCTGGCTCATGATTTTGCCTTCTTCGCATACTTGTTGGCCAGATCCTGGGTTTTTTTCGTGTTTCAATCACGTAGTAATGTGGTAACACAGTGAGGCAGTCTATTAAACCTGGTTTCGGTCAATATTTTAGACGATAACACCGGTTAGGTCTGGGTTAGGTCTGGGAAATGCGCGCATCTGGCTTATACTTTCGCCTTTTTCGCAAACTTGTTGGCCAGATCCTGGGTTTTTTTCGTGTTTGAATCACGTAGTAATGTGGTAACACACTGAAGCTGTCAATTAAACCTGGTTTCGATCAATATTTTAGAGGATAACACCGGTTAGGTCTGGGTTAGGTCTGGGATTTGCGCGCATCTGGCTTATACTTTAGCCTTTTTCGCAAACTTGTTGGCCAGATCCTGGGTATTTTCCGTGTTTGAATCACGTAGTAATGTGGTAACACACTGAAGCAGTCAATTAAACCTGGTTTCGATCAATATTTCAGAGGATAACACTGGTTAGGTCTGGGTTAGGTCTGGGTTATGCCCGCATCTGGCTCATGATATTGCCTTCTTCGCATACTTGTTGGCCAGATCCTGGGTTTTTTTCGTGTTTGAATCACGTAGGAATGTGGTAACACACTGAAGCTGTCAATTAAACCTGGTTTCGATCAATATTTTAGAGGATAACACCGGTTAGGTCTGGGTTAGGTCCGGGATATGCCCGCATCTGGCTCATGATTTTGCCTTCTTCGCATACTTGTTGGCCAGATCCTGGGTTTTTTTCGTGTTTGAATCACGTAGTACTGTGGTAACACAATGAAGCAGTCAATTAAACCTGGTTTCGATCAATATCTTAGAGGATAACACCGGTTAGGTCAGGGCTAGGTCTGGGTTATGCCCGCATCTGGCTCACGATTTTGCCTTCATCGCATACTTGTTGGCCAGATCCTGGGTCTTTTTCGTGTTTGAATCACGTAGTAATGTGGTAACACACTGAAGCAGTCAATTAAACCTGGTTTCGATCAATATTTCAGTGGATAACACCGGTTAGGTCTGGGTTAGGTCTGGGAAATGCGCGCATCTGGCTTATTCTTTCGCCTTCTTCGCATACTTCTTGGCCAGATCCTGGGTTTTTTTCGTGTTTGAATCACGTAGGAATGTGGTAACACACTGAAGCAGTCAATTAAACCTGGTTTCGATCAATATTTTAGAGGATAACACCGGTTAGGTCTGGGTTAGGTCCGGGATATGCCCGCATCTGGCTCATGATTTTGCCTTCTTCGCATACTTGTTGGCCAGATCCTGGGTTTTTTTCGTGTTTGAATCACGTAGTACTGTGGTAACACAATGAAGCAGTCAATTAAACCTGGTTTCGATCAATATTTTAGAGGATAACACCGGTTAGGTCAGGGCAAGGTCTGGGTTATGCCCGCATCTGGCTCATGATTTTGCCTTCATCGCATACTTGTTGGCCAGATGCTGGGTTTTTTCCGAGGTTGAATCACGTAGTAATGTGGTAACACACTGAAGCTGTCAATTAAACCTGGTTTCGATCAATATTTTAGAGGATAACACCGGTTAGGTCTGGGTTAGGTCTGGGTTATGCCCGCATCTGGCTCATGATTTTGCCTTCTTCGCATACTTGTTGGCCAGATCCTGGGTTTTTTTCGTGTTTGAATCACATAGTAATGTGGTAACACACTGAAGCTGTCAATTAAACCTGGTTTCGATCAATCTTTTAGAGGATAACACCGGTTAGGTCTGGGTTAGGTCTGGGATATGCGCGCATCTGGCTTATACTTTCACATTTTTCGCAAACTTGTTGGCCAGATCCTGGGTTTTTTCCGTGTTTGATCACGTCGTAATGTGGTAACACACTGAAGCAGTCAATAAAACCTGGTTTCGATCAATATTTTAGAGGATAACACCGGTTAGGTCTGGGTTAGGTCTGGGATTTGCGCGCATCTGGCTTATACTTTCGCCTTTTTCGCAAACTTGTTGGCCAGATCCTGGGTATTTTCCGTGTTTGAATCACGTAGTAATGTGGTAACACACTGAAGCAGTCAATTAAACCTGGTTTCTATCAATATTTTAGAGGATAACACCAGTTAGGTCTGGGTTAGGTCCGGGATATGCCCGCATCTGGCTCATGATTTTGCCTTCTTCGCATACTTGTTGTCCAGATCTTGGGTTTTTTTCGTGTTTGAATCACGTAGTAATGTGGTAACACACTGAAGCAGTCAATTAAACCTGGTTTCTATCAATATTTTAGAGGATAACACCGGTTAGGTCTGGGTTAGGTCCGGGATATGCCCGCATCTGGCTCATGATTTTGCCTTCTTCGCATACTTGTTGTCCAGATCTTGGGTTTTTTTCGTGTTTGAATCACGTAGTAATGTGGTAACACACTGAAGCAGTCAATTAAACCTGGTTTCTATCAATATTTTAGAGGATAACACCGGTTAGGTCTGGGTTAGGTCCGGGATATGCCCGCATCTGGCTCATGATTTTGCCTTCTTCGCATACTTGCTGGCCAGATCCTGGGTTTTTTTCGTGATTGAATCACGTAGTAATGTGGTAACACACTGAAGCTGTCAATTAAACCTGGTTTCGATCAATATTTTAGAGGATAACACCGGTTAGGTCTGGGTTAGGTCTGGGAAATGCGCGCATCTGGCTCATGATTTTGCCTTCTTCGCATACTTCTTGGCCAGATCCTGGGTTTTTTTCGTGATTGAATCACGTAGTAATGTGGTCACACACTGAAGCTGTCAATTAAACCTGGTTTCGATCAATATTTTAGAGGATAACACTGGTTAGGTTTGGGTTAGGTCTGGGATATGCGCGCATCTGGCTTATACTTTCACCTTTTTCGCAAACTTGTTAGCCAGATCCTTGGTTTTTTCCGTGTTTGAATCACGTAGTAATGTGGTACCACACTGAGGCAGTCAATTAAACCTGGTTTCGATCAATATTTTAGAGGATAACACCGGTTAGGTCTGGGTTAGGTCCGGGATATGCCCGCATCTGGCTCATGATTTTGCCTTCTTCGCATACTTGCTGGCCAGATCCTGGGTTTTTTTCGTGTTTGAATCACGTAGTAATGTGGTAACACACTGAAGCTGTCAATTAAACCTGGTTTCGATCAATATTTTAGAGGATAACACCGGTTAGGTCTGGGTTAGGTCCGGGATATGCCCGCATCTGGCTCATGATTTTGCCTTCTTCGCATACTTGTTGGCCAGATCCTGGGTTTTCTTCGTGTTTGAATCACGTAGTAATGTGGTAACACACTGAAGCTGTCAATTAAACCTGGTTTCGATCAATATTTTAGAGGATAACACCGGTTAGGTCTGGGTTATGCCCTCATCTGGCTCATGATTTTGCCTTCTTCGCATACTTGTTGGCCAGATCCTGGGTTTTTTTCGTGTTTGATCACGTAGTAATGTGGTAACACACTGAAGCAGTCAATAAAACCTGGTTTCGATCAATATTTTAGAGGATAACACCGGTTAGGTCTGGGTTAGGTCTGGGATTTGCGCGCATCTGGCTTATACTTTCGCCATTTTCGCAAACTTGTTGGCCAGATCCTGGGTATTTTCCGTGTTTGAATCACGTAGGAATGTGGTAACACACTGAAGCTGTCAATTAAACCTGGTTTCGATCAATATTTTAGAGGATAACACCGGTTAGGTCTGGGTTAGGTCCGGGATATGCCCGCATCTGGCTCATGATTTTGCCTTTTTCGCATACTTGTTGGCCAGATCCTGGGTTTTTTTCGTGTTTGAATCACGTAGTACTGTGGTAACACAATGAAGCAGTCAATTAAACCTGGTTTCGATCAATATCTTAGAGGATAACACCGGTTAGGTCAGGGCTAGGTCTGGGTTATGCCCGCATCTGGCTCACGATTTTGCCTTCTTCGCATACTTGTTGGCCAGATCCTGGGTTTTTTTCGTGTTTGAATCACGTAGGAATGTGGTAACACACTGAAGCAGTCAATTAAACCTGGTTTCGATCAATATTTCAGAGGATAACACCGGATAGGTCTGGGTTAGGTCTGGGAAATGCGCGCATCTGGCTTATTCTTTCGCCTTCTTCGCATACTTCTTGGCCAGATCCTGGGTTTTTTTCGTGTTTGAATCACGCAGTACTGTGGTAACACAATGAAGCAGTCAACTAAACCTGGTTTCGATCAATATTTTAGAGGATAACACCGGTTAGGTCAGGGCTAGGTCTGGGTTATGCCCGCATCTGGCTCATGATTTTGCCTTCATCGCATACTTGTTGGCCAGATGCTGGGTTTTTTCCGAGGTTGAATCACGTAGTAATGTGGTAACACACTGAAGCTGTCAATTTAACCTGGTTTCGATCAATATTTTAGAGGATAACACCGGTTAGGTCTGGGTTAGGTCTGGGTTATGCCCGCATCTGGCTCATGATTTTGCCTTCTTCGCATACTTGTTGGCCAGATCCTGGGTTTTTTTCGTGTTTGAATCACATAGTAATGTGGTAACACACTGAAGCTGTCAATTAAACCTGGTTTCGATCAATATTTTAGAGGATAACACCGGTTAGGTCTGGGTTAGGTCTGGGATATGCGCGCATCTGGCTTATACTTTCGCCTTTTTCGCAAACTTGTTGGCCAGATCCTGGGTATTTTCCGTGTTTGAATCACGTAGTAATGTGGTAACACACTGAAGCAGTCAATTAAACCTGGTTTCTATCAATATTTTAGAGGATAACACCGGTTAGGTCTGGGTTAGGTCCGGGATATGCCCGCATCTGGCTCATGATTTTGCCTTCTTCGCATACTTGTTGTCCAGATCTTGGGTTTTTTTCGTGTTTGAATCACGTAGTAATGTGGTAACACACTGAAGCAGTCAATTAAACCTGGTTTCTAACAATATTTTAGAGGATAACACCGGTTAGGTCTGGGTTAGGTCCGGGATATGCCCGCATCTGGCTCATGATTTTGCCTTCTTCGCATACTTGCTGGCCAGATCCTGGGTTTTTTCCGTGTTTGAATCACGTAGTAATGTGGTAACACACTGAAGCAGTCAATTAAACCTGGTTTCTATCAATATTTTGGAGGATAACACCGGTTAGGTCTGGGTTAGGTCTGGGTTATGCCCGCATCTGGCTCATGATTTTGCCTTCTTCGCATACTTGTTGGCCAGATCCTGGGTTTTTTTCGTGTTTCAATCACGTAGTAATGTGGTAACACAGTGAGGCAGTCTATTAAACCTGGTTTCGATCAATATTTTAGACGATAACACCGGTTAGGTCTGGGTTAGGTCTGGGAAATGCGCGCATCTGGCTTATACTTTCGCCTTTTTCGCAAACTTGTTGGCCAGATCCTGGGTTTTTTTCGTGTTTGAATCACGTAGTAATGTGGTAACACACTGAAGCTGTCAATTAAACCTGGTTTCGATCAATATTTTAGAGGATAACACCGGTTAGGTCTGGGTTAGGTCTGGGATTTGCGCGCATCTGGCTTATACTTTCGCCTTTTTCGCAAACTTGTTGGCCAGATCCTGGGTATTTTCCGTGTTTGAATCACGTAGTAATGTGGTAACACACTGAAGCAGTCAATTAAACCTGGTTTCGATCAATATTTCAGAGGATAACACCGGTTAGGTCTGGGTTAGGTCTGGGTTATGCCCGCATCTGGCTCATGATATTGCCTTCTTCGCATACTTGTTGGCCAGATCCTGGGTTTTTTTCGTGTTTGAATCACGTAGGAATGTGGTAACACACTGAAGCTGTCAATTAAACCTGGTTTCGATCAATATTTTAGAGGATAACACCGGTTAGGTCTGGGTTAGGTCCGGGATATGCCCGCATCTGGCTCATGATTTTGCCTTCTTCGCATACTTGTTGGCCAGATCCTGGGTTTTTTTCGTGTTTGAATCACGTAGTACTGTGGTAACACAATGAAGCAGTCAATTAAACCTGGTTTCGATCAATATCTTAGAGGATAACACCGGTTAGGTCAGGGCTAGGTCTGGGTTATGCCCGCATCTGGCTCACGATTTTGCCTTCTTCGCATACTTGTTGGCCAGATCCTGGGTCTTTTTCGTGTTTGAATCACGTAGTAATGTGGTAACACACTGAAGCAGTCAATTAAACCTGGTTTCGATCAATATTTCAGTGGATAACACCGGTTAGGTCTGGGTTAGGTCTGGGAAATGCGCGCATCTGGCTTATACTTTCGCCTTTTTCGCAAACTTGTTGGCCAGATCCTGAGTATTTTCCGTGTTTGAATCACGTAGTAATGTGGTAACACACTGAAGCAGTCAATTAAACCTGGTTTCGATCAATATTTTAGAGGATAACACCGGTTAGGTCTGGGTTAGGTCCGGGATATGCCCGCATCTGGCTCATGATTTTGCCTTCTTCGCATACTTGTTGGCCAGATCCTGGGTTTTTTCCGTGTTTGAATCACGTAGTAATGTGGTAACACACTGAAGCTGTCAATTAAACCTGGTTTCGATCAATATTTTAGAGGATAACACCGGTTAGGTCTGGGTTAGGTCTGGGTTATGCCCGCATCTGGGTCATGTTTTTGCCTTCTTCGCATACTTGTTGGCCAGATCCTGGGTTTTTTTCGTGTTTGAATCACGTAGTAATGTGGTAACACACTGAAGCTGTCAATTAAACCTGGTTTCGATCAATATATTAGAGGATAACACCGGTTAGGTCTGGGTTAGGTCTGGGATATGCGCGCATCTGGCTTATACTTTCACCTTTATCGCAAACTTGTTGGCCAGATCCTGGGTTTTTTCCGTGTTTGATCACGTAGTAATGTGGTAACACACTGAAGCAGTCCACTAAACCTGGATTCGGACAGTATTTTGGAGGATAACACTGGTTAGGCTTGGGTTTCGTCTGGGTTATGTCCGCACCTGGCTCATGACTTTGCCCTCTTCGCATACTTGTTGGCCAGATCCTGGGTTTTTTTCGTGTTTGAATCACGTAGTAATGTGGTAACACACTGAAGCAGTCAATTAAACCTGGTTTCGATCAATATTTCAGAGGATAACACCGGATAGGTCTGGGTTAGGTCTGGGAAATGCGCGCATCTGGCTTATTCTTTCGCCTTCTTCGCATACTTCTTGGCCAGATCCTGGGTTTTTTTCGTGTTTGAATCACGTAGGAATGTGGTAACACACTGAAGCAGTCAATTAAACCTGGTTTCGATCAATATTTTAGAGGATAACACCGGTTAGGTCTGGGTTAGGTCCGGGATATGCCCGCATCTGGCTCATGATTTTGCCTTCTTCGCATACTTGTTGGCCAGATCCTGGGTTTTTTTCGTGTTTGAATCACGTAGTACTGTGGTAACACAATGAAGCAGTCAATTAAACCTGGTTTCGATCAATATTTTAGAGGATAACACCGGTTAGGTCAGGGCTAGGTCTGGGTTATGCCCGCATCTGGCTCATGATTTTGCCTTCATCGCATACTTGTTGGCCAGATGCTGGGTTTTTTCCGAGGTTGAATCACGTAGTAATGTGGTAACACACTGAAGCTGTCAATTAAACCTGGTTTCGATCAATATTTTAGAGGATAACACCGGTTAGGTCTGGGTTAGGTCTGGGTTATGCCCGCATCTGGCTCATGATTTTGCCTTCTTCGCATACTTGTTGGCCAGATCCTGGGTTTTTTTCGTGTTTGAATCACATAGTAATGTGGTAACACACTGAAGCTGTCAATTAAACCTGGTTTCGATCAATATTTTAGAGGATAACACCGGTTAGGTCTGGGTTAGGTCTGGGATATGCGCGCATCTGGCTTATACTTTCGCCTTTTTCGCAAACTTGTTGGCCAGATCCTGGGTATTTTCCGTGTTTGAATCACGTAGTAATGTGGTAACACACTGAAGCAGTCAATTAAACCTGGTTTCTATCAATATTTTAGAGGATAACACCGGTTAGGTCTGGGTTAGGTCCGGGATATGCCCGCATCTGGCTCATGATTTTGCCTTCTTCGCATACTTGTTGTCCAGATCTTGGGTTTTTTTCGTGTTTGAATCACGTAGTAATGTGGTAACACACTGAAGCAGTCAATTAAACCTGGTTTCTAACAATATTTTAGAGGATAACACCGGTTAGGTCTGGGTTAGGTCCGGGATATGCCCGCATCTGGCTCATGATTTTGCCTTCTTCGCATACTTGCTGGCCAGATCCTGGGTTTTTTCCGTGTTTGAATCACGTAGTAATGTGGTAACACACTGAAGCAGTCAATTAAACCTGGTTTCTATCAATATTTTGGAGGATAACACCGGTTAGGTCTGGGTTAGGTCTGGGTTATGCCCGCATCTGGCTCATGATTTTGCCTTCTTCGCATACTTGTTGGCCAGATCCTGGGTTTTTTTCGTGTTTCAATCACGTAGTAATGTGGTAACACAGTGAGGCAGTCTATTAAACCTGGTTTCGATCAATATTTTAGACGATAACACCGGTTAGGTCTGGGTTAGGTCTGGGAAATGCGCGCATCTGGCTTATACTTTCGCCTTTTTCGCAAACTTGTTGGCCAGATCCTGGGTTTTTTTCGTGTTTGAATCACGTAGTAATGTGGTAACACACTGAAGCTGTCAATTAAACCTGGTTTCGATCAATATTTTAGAGGATAACACCGGTTAGGTCTGGGTTAGGTCTGGGATTTGCGCGCATCTGGCTTATACTTTCGCCTTTTTCGCAAACTTGTTGGCCAGATCCTGGGTATTTTCCGTGTTTGAATCACGTAGTAATGTGGTAACACACTGAAGCAGTCAATTAAACCTGGTTTCGATCAATATTTCAGAGGATAACACCGGTTAGGTCTGGGTTAGGTCTGGGTTATGCCCGCATCTGGCTCATGATATTGCCTTCTTCGCATACTTGTTGGCCAGATCCTGGGTTTTTTTCGTGTTTGAATCACGTAGGAATGTGGTAACACACTGAAGCTGTCAATTAAACCTGGTTTCGATCAATATTTTAGAGGATAACACCGGTTAGGTCTGGGTTAGGTCCGGGATATGCCCGCATCTGGCTCATGATTTTGCCTTCTTCGCATACTTGTTGGCCAGATCCTGGGTTTTTTTCGTGTTTGAATCACGTAGTACTGTGGTAACACAATGAAGCAGTCAATTAAACCTGGTTTCGATCAATATCTTAGAGGATAACACCGGTTAGGTCAGGGCTAGGTCTGGGTTATGCCCGCATCTGGCTCACGATTTTGCCTTCTTCGCATACTTGTTGGCCAGATCCTGGGTCTTTTTCGTGTTTGAATCACGTAGTAATGTGGTAACACACTGAAGCAGTCAATTAAACCTGGTTTCGATCAATATTTCAGTGGATAACACCGGTTAGGTCTGGGTTAGGTCTGGGAAATGCGCGCATCTGGCTTATACTTTCGCCTTTTTCGCAAACTTGTTGGCCAGATCCTGGGTATTTTCCGTGTTTGAATCACGTAGTAATGTGGTAACACACTGAAGCAGTCAATTAAACCTGGTTTCGATCAATATTTTAGAGGATAACACCGGTTAGGTCTGGGTTAGGTCCGGGATATGCCCGCATCTGGCTCATGATTTTGCCTTCTTCGCATACTTGTTGGCCATATCCTGGGTTTTTTCCGTATTTGAATCACGTAGTAATGTGGTAACACACTGAAGCTGTCAATTAAACCTGGTTTCGATCAATATTTTAGAGGATAACACCGGTTAGGTCTGGGTTAGGTCTGGGTTATGCCCGCATCTGGGTCATGTTTTTGCCTTCTTCGCATACTTGTTGGCCAGATCCTGGGTTTTTTTCGTGTTTGAATCACGTAGTAATGTGGTAACACACTGAAGCTGTCAATTAAACCTGGTTTCGATCAATATTTCAGTGGATAACACCGGTTAGGTCTGGGTTAGGTCTGGGAAATGCGCGCATCTGGCTTATACTTTCGCCTTTTTCGCAAACTTGTTGGCCAGATCCTGGGTATTTTCCGTGTTTGAATCACGTAGTAATGTGGTAACACACTGAAGCAGTCAATTAAACCTGGTTTCGATCAATATTTTAGAGGATAACACCGGTTAGGTCTGGGTTAGGTCCGGGATATGCCCGCATCTGGCTCATGATTTTGCCTTCTTCGCATACTTGTTGGCCAGATCCTGGGTTTTTTCCGTATTTGAATCACGTAGTAATGTGGTAACACACTGAAGCTGTCATTTAAACCTGGTTTCGATCAATATTTTAGAGGATAACACCGGTTAGGTCTGGGTTAGGTCTGGGTTATGCCCGCATCTGGGTCATGTTTTTGCCTTCTTCGCATACTTGTTGGCCAGATCCTGGGTTTTTTTCGTGTTTGAATCACGTAGTAATGTGGTAACACACTGAAGCTGTCAATTAAACCTGGTTTCGATCAATATATTAGAGGATAACACCGGTTAGGTCTGGGTTAGGTCTGGGATATGCGCGCATCTGGCTTATACTTTCACCTTTATCGCAAACTTGTTGGCCAGATCCTGGGTTTTTTCCGTGTTTGATCACGTAGTAATGTGGTAACACACTGAAGCAGTCCACTAAACCTGGATTCGGACAGTATTTTGGAGGATAACACTGGTTAGGCTTGGGTTTCGTCTGGGTTATGTCCGCACCTGGCTCATGACTTTGCCCTCTTCGCATACTTGTTGGCCAGATCCTGGGTTTTTTTCGTGTTTGAATCACGTAGTAATGTGGTAACACACTGAAGCAGTCAATTAAACCTGGTTTCGATCAATATTTCAGAGGATAACACCGGATAGGTCTGGGTTAGGTCTGGGAAATGCGCGCATCTGGCTTATTCTTTCGCCTTCTTCGCATACTTCTTGGCCAGATCCTGGGTTTTTTTCGTGTTTGAATCACGTAGGAATGTGGTAACACACTGAAGCAGTCAATTAAACCTGGTTTCGATCAATATTTTAGAGGATAACACCGGTTAGGTCTGGGTTAGGTCCGGGATATGCCCGCATCTGGCTCATGATTTTGCCTTCTTCGCATACTTGTTGGCCAGATCCTGGGTTTTTTTCGTGTTTGAATCACGTAGTACTGTGGTAACACAATGAAGCAGTCAATTAAACCTGGTTTCGATCAATATTTTAGAGGATAACACCGGTTAGGTCAGGGCTAGGTCTGGGTTATGCCCGCATCTGGCTCATGATTTTGCCTTCATCGCATACTTGTTGGCCAGATGCTGGGTTTTTTCCGAGGTTGAATCACGTAGTAATGTGGTAACACACTGAAGCTGTCAATTAAACCTGGTTTCGATCAATATTTTAGAGGATAACACCGGTTAGGTCTGGGTTAGGTCTGGGTTATGCCCGCATCTGGCTCATGATTTTGCCTTCTTCGCATACTTGTTGGCCAGATCCTGGGTTTTTTTCGTGTTTGAATCACATAGTAATGTGGTAACACACTGAAGCTGTCAATTAAACCTGGTTTCGATCAATCTTTTAGAGGATAACACCGGTTAGGTCTGGGTTAGGTCTGGGATATGCGCGCATCTGGCTTATACTTTCACATTTTTCGCAAACTTGTTGGCCAGATCCTGGGTTTTTTCCGTGTGTGATCACGTCGTAATGTGGTAACACACTGAAGCAGTCAATAAAACCTGGTTTCGATCAATATTTTAGAGGATAACACCGGTTAGGTCTGGGTTAGGTCTGGGATTTGCGCGCATCTGGCTTATACTTTCGCCTTTTTCGCAAACTTGTTGGCCAGATCCTGGGTATTTTCCGTGTTTGAATCACGTAGTAATGTGGTAACACACTGAAGCAGTCAATTAAACCTGGTTTCTATCAATATTTTAGAGGATAACACCGGTTAGGTCTGGGTTAGGTCCGGGATATGCCCGCATCTGGCTCATGATTTTGCCTTCTTCGCATACTTGTTGTCCAGATCTTGGGTTTTTTTCGTGTTTGAATCACGTAGTAATGTGGTAACACACTGAAGCAGTCAATTAAACCTGGTTTCTATCAATATTTTAGAGGATAACACCGGTTAGGTCTGGGTTAGGTCCGGGATATGCCCGCATCTGGCTCATGATTTTGCCTTCTTCGCATACTTGCTGGCCAGATCCTGGGTTTTTTTCGTGATTGAATCACGTAGTAATGTGGTAACACACTGAAGCTGTCAATTAAACCTGGTTTCGATCAATATTTTAGAGGATAACACCGGTTAGGTCTGGGTTAGGTCTGGGAAATGCGCGCATCTGGCTCATGATTTTGCCTTCTTCGCATACTTCTTGGCCAGATCCTGGGTTTTTTTCGTGATTGAATCACGTAGTAATGTGGTAACACACTGAAGCTGTCAATTAAACCTGGTTTCGATCAATATTTTAGAGGATAACACTGGTTAGGTTTGGGTTAGGTCTGGGATATGCGCGCATCTGGCTTATACTTTCACCTTTTTCGCAAACTTGTTGGCCAGATCCTTGGTTTTTTCCGTGTTTGAATCACGTAGTAATGTGGTACCACACTGAGGCAGTCAATTAAACCTGGTTTCGATCAATATTTTAGAGGATAACACCGGTTAGGTCTGGGTTAGGTCCGGGATATGCCCGCATCTGGCTCATGATTTTGCCTTCTTCGCATACTTGCTGGCCAGATCCTGGGTTTTTTTCGTGTTTGAATCACGTAGTAATGTGGTAACACACTGAAGCTGTCAATTAAACCTGGTTTCGATCAATATTTTAGAGGATAACACCGGTTAGGTCTGGGTTAGGTCTGGGTTATGCCCGCATCTGGCTCATGATTTTGCCTTCTTCGCATACTTGTTGGCAGGATCCTGGGTTTTTTTCGTGTTTGAATCACGTAGTAATGTGGTAACACACTGAAGCTGTCAATTAAACCTGGTTTCGATCAATATTTTAGAGGATAACACCGGTTAGGTCTGGGTTAGGTCTGGGATATGCGCGCATCTGGCTTATACTTTCACATTTTTCGCAAACTTGTTGGCCAGATCCTGGGTTTTTTCCGTGTTTGATCACGTAGTAATGTGGTAACACACTGAAGCAGTCAATAAAACCTGGTTTCGATCAATATTTTAGAGGATAACACCGGTTAGGTCTGGGTTAGGTCTGGGATTTGCGCGCATCTGGCTTATACTTTCGCCTTTTTCGCAAACTTGTTGGCCAGATCCTGGGTATTTTCCGTGTTTGAATCACGTAGTAATGTGGTAACACACTGAAGCAGTCAATTAAACCTGGTTTCTATCAATATTTTAGAGGATAACACCGGTTAGGTCTGGGTTAGGTCCGGGATATGCCCGCATCTGGCTCTTGATTTTGCCTTCTTCGCATACTTGTTGTCCAGATCTTGGGTTTTTTTCGTGTTTGAATCACGTAGTAATGTGGTAACACACTGAAGCAGTCAATTAAACCTGGTTTCTATCAATATTTTAGAGGATAACACCGGTTAGGTCTGGGTTAGGTCCGGGAAATGCGCGCATCTGGCTTATTCCTTCGCCTTCTTCGCATACTTCTTGGCCAGATCCTGGGTTTTTTTCGTGATTGAATCACGTAGTAATGTGGTAACACACTGAAGCAGTCAATTAAACCTGGTTTCGATCAATATTTCAGAGGATAACACCGGTTAGGTCTGGGTTAGGTCTGGGAAATGCGCGCATCTGGCTTATTCTTTCGCCTTCTTCGCATACTTCTTGGCCAGATCCTGGGTTTTTTTCGTGTTTGAATCACGTAGGAATGTGGTAACACACTGAAGCAGTCAATTAAACCTGGTTTCGATCAATATTTTAGAGGATAACACCGGTTAGGTGTGGGTTAGGTCCGGGATATGCCCGCATCTGGCTCATGATTTTGCCTTCTTCCCATACTTGCTGGCCAGATCCTGGGTTTTTTTCGTGTTTGAATCACGTAGTAATGTGGTAACACACTGAAGCTGTCAATTAAACCTGGTTTCGATCAATATTTTAGAGGATAACACCGGTTAGGTCTGGGTTAGGTCTGGGATATGCGCGCATCTGGCTTATACTTTCACATTTTTCGCAAACTTGTTGGCCAGATCCTGGGTTTTTTCCGTGTTTGATCACGTAGTAATGTGGTAACACACTGAAGCAGTCAATAAAACCTGGTTTCGATCAATATTTTAGAGGATAACACCGGTTAGGTCTGGGTTAGGTCTGGGATTTGCGCGCATCTGGCTTATACTTTCGCCTTTTTCGCAAACTTGTTGGCCAGATCCTGGGTATTTTCCGTGTTTGAATCACGTAGTAATGTGGTAACACACTGAAGCAGTGAATTAAACCTGGTTTCTATCAATATTTTAGAGGATAACACCGGTTAGGTCTGGGTTAGGTCCGGGATATGCCCGCATCTGGCTCATGATTTTGCCCTCTTCGCATACTTGTTGTCCAGATCTTGGGTTTTTTTCGTGTTTGAATCACGTAGTAATGTGGTAACACACTGAAGCAGTCAATTAAACCTGGTTTCTATCAATATTTTAAAGGATAACACCGGTTAGGTCTGGGTTAGGTCCGGGATATGCCCGCATCTGGCTCATGATTTTGCCTTCTTCGCATACTTGCTGGCCAGATCCTGGGTTTTTTTCGTGATTGAATCACGTAGTAATGTGGTAACACAATGAAGCAGTCAATTAAACCTGGTTTCGATCAATATTTTAGAGGATAACACCGGTTAGGTCAGGGCTAGGTCTGGGTTATGCCCGCATCTGGCTCATGATTTTGCCTTCATCGCATACTTTTTTTTTTTTTTTTTTTTTTTGTCGTGGGGAAAATCTTCGAAAGACTCCTTGGGGAGAGGTGGGAGGGGTGTGTGGGATTCCCCGCGCCCGTACAACGACAGGCGCGGGACCTACCCACTAAAAACCCCACGGTGACCCTTCGGCACGCTTTGGGAGGATACCGGGAATCGCTCGAAGCATTCTTCCGGTATCCTCCCCGTGCCCGCGCTTTCGCGCCCATCCCCCGGGGGGACAATCGGTCCCCCCAGTAGACACACTGCCTCATAGCGGCGGGACGGGGCCACTCCATCCCGCCGCTATCCGTCCCGGGGCCGCGTTTAGTGGCGGCTGCGAGCCCCAACTCGCAACCGCCCGCGACCCCGTTTCCACCCCTCGGCGGCAGGGCGTTCATGGCCGCACCAGACCGCCGAGGGTGCCTCCCCTTGCGTCGGACCGGTAGGGGGAGACACTCCTACCCCCAACCGGTCCGACCCGGCGCCGCCTGGCGGGAGGAGGGTCCCCTCAGGACCCCCCTCCCAGCCTAGGTCATCCGCCACGCCGAGGCGGCCGCCCGCGACGCCTCGCGACCGGGCGACGACCTCGGGCCACCGCACGAGCGCGAGCTTCAGCGCGCCGCTGAAGCTCGCGCTCCCTCCCCGCGGCCTCCTTCTGCAACATTACGTTCTCGCAGAAGGAGGCCACGGCCCTCCACTTCTCCTCGCTGCCGAGCATGGCGCGCACCACGCCCGGCAGCGAGACATCCCGCCCGACGACGCCGACCAGGACACGGCGCTCCCCCTCCCACGCGGGGCATACCTCCAGGGTATGATCCGCCGTGTCCTGCTCAGCGTCGCAGTGGCAGCAACGCGCCGTCGGCTCCTTCCCTATCCGGCACAGGTATCTTCCGAAGCTGCCATGCCCGGAAAATACCTGTGCCATCCGGTAGGTGAGGCTGCCATGGCCTCTGTCCAGCCACTCCTTCAGGAGTGGCCGAACCGCCCCGACAGTCCGGTGCCCCGCGGTTGGCAGAGCCAGCCGCTCCTGCCACGCGAGCAACACGGACTGCCGGGCCTGGCGCTTCAAATCGCCCCAAGCAGGTTCCTGCCCGCCCGGGACCGCCCCCACCCCCGCGCGACGGTCGACGCGGTGCCGGTACATCACCGCGTGCGACCGCGCGAGCAGGTCCATGGGCGGCATCCCCGCTAGAACCGTCGCCGCCTCATGTGACATGGTCCGATACCCGCGGACGACCCTGAGCGCCATGCGCCTCTGCACCCGACGCAGCATAGTCATGCTGCGCCGGGAGGCAGCCAGGTCGTCCGCCCAGACGGGGGCCCCGTATAGGGCCACCGACTGGACCATTGCCACATAGAGGCGACGAACTCGGCCCGCCGGGCCCCCCAGGTTGGGCAGGATCCGGCCCAGAGCCGCAACCATCCTTTCCAACCGGGGGACCAGGCAGCGGAAATGCCCCTCGAAACGCCAGTGGCTATCGAGGATCAGCCCTAGATACCTGATCTGGGGCTTCACCTCGATGTCAGCCCCACCCACCCGGATCAGAGGGGGTGGCGGATCCTGCCGAGGTGAATGAAACGCAATCACCTCGGTCTTATGGACCGCCACCGTCATCCCCATCCCCCTGATCCGGTCGACGACGCGTTGCGACCCCTCCTCCGCGCGACGCATGGCCCTCCCCCAGTGCGCCCCGACGGCCAGCACCAGTGTGTCATCCGCATAACACACCGTGCTGACGCCGTCGGGGAGGCCGGCCCGCAACACCGAGTCGTACGCGATGTTCCACAGGAGTGGCCCGAGGACCGACCCCTGCGGAACACCGCAGTACACCTCCCTCCGCATATCACCATCCCGGCCCGGATACTCGATCCACCTGCCGCGGAGATAATCCCCGACGACCGCCCTGAGACAAGGGGGGACTCGATGATATTCGAGTCCCCTCCTTATCTCTTCCCAGGGGAGGGTGTTAAAGGCATTGGCAATATCCAAGGATATTGCCAATGCCACCCCTCCCCGGGAGACGGCCGCCTCCGAGAGGGCCCTCACACGACCTATCGCGTCGATAGTCGATCGGCCCCCCCGGAAACCGAACTGGCAGTCGGCCAGACCGGGATCACCCCGCGACAGGTGCTCGACGAGGCGGGCAGCAATCACACGCTCGAAGAGCTTGCCCACCTCGTCGAGGAGACAAATGGGCCGGTATGCGGAGGGAGACTCCGCGGGCCGACCCTCCTTCCGGAGGAGGACCATCCTCGCCACCTTCCAACTGGGGGGGAATCGCCCGTCCCTCAGGCAGCGGTCGAACAACCGCCTGAGGTCGGCCCCAAGGACGCCCTGGGTCAAGACCCAAACCCGGCCGGGCACACCATCCGGACCCGGGGCCGTGTTACGAACCCCGAGCCGTCTGATGGCCGCTGCCAGCTCCTCTTGCGTGACCTCCAGCTCGGCCGTCCACTCCACTGGGACAGCCGCCGCCGCCGGAGGACGCGGTCCCCTCTCCCCAATTGGGAAGAGTGTATTGACCACGTCCTCCAGCAGCCGGGGGTCAAGACCCTCGGTGACGGGGGGCGCCCACGGGCGGAGCTTATTCAGCACCACCTTATATGGGCGCCCCCATGGATCGTCATCAAGGGTCTGGAGGAGCTCCTTCCATGCCTGGGTCTTGGCCCGTTTGATGGCGACCTGCAGAGCAACCCGCGCCACGCGGTATGCTCCATACAGGTCATCAGCTGCCCTCGCTCGCGCCACTCCGTCGCCTGTACGTTGACGACGGCGCGCGCGGGTATACTGGCGTCGGGCGCGGACAGCCGCGACTCGCAACTCCGCGATCGCGTCCGACCACCAGTACACCGCCCGGCGAGGAGAAGCCCGCCCGACCCGAGGCATCGCCGCGTCGCAAATACCCGCGACCAATGCTCCGAGCCGGGCGACCTCCTCCTCGATGCTCGGCAACTCGGCCGCTCCCTGCGGCCAAGTTGCAGCGAGGGCAGCTGCCATCAGGGCGTCCTTGTCCAGGCGCCGAAGCGCCCAGCGGCGTGGTGGGGTGCCACGCAGGCGGCCGTGTCGGGATGCACCCGCGGCGGCAGAGACCTCCATCCGGATGTACCGGTGATCGGAGAGTGTCTCTGCCCCCGCGACCACGTGCCAACCCGACACCATGCGCACGGCGTTGGGGGTCGCGAATCCAACATCCACGATGGACCCCCCATATCGCCGCACGCATGTGTGCTCCGACCCCCGGTTCAATACCCGGAGGTCGAGCCCCGCCGCCCAATCGCCCAGGATCCCGCCGCGAACGGAGGTCCTGGGGGATCCCCAAGCCACCGACTTGGCATTAAAATCCCCCAGGACCAGCACCGGCCGGGCCGCGTAGCGCTGCACGCATGCCGCGACCTCGGCCAAGTACAGCTCGAACGCAGCGTGACCGCTACGGGGCGAAATGTAGCACCCCACCACAGCGACTCCCCCCCAGTCCACGGCGACGAATCCCCGACCGCGCTCCAACAAGGAGAACGGTGGGGACCCGTCGCCCCCTCCCCATACCGTCGCCACCAAGCCGTCCGCGTCGCCCACCCAATGAGGGTGATCAGGGACGCGGTACGGCTCGGCGGCGACCGCCAGGCCAACCCCCCACTCCGCGAGGACTTGGGACATCAAGTCCTGTGCCGCGCGGCAGTGGTTGAGGTTGGCCTGGAGGAGGAGGCGGGGCGGCATTAATTAATGGCCGCGCCAGCCTCCTCCCGGCCGTCCGTCCCCGTAGCACCGTCCACCTCCATGGAGGACGATGCCACCGCCCTCGGCACCGGAGCCGGTGCAGCCCGCCTCTTCCTCTCCTTCCGGGAGGGGGGGGAGCACTTCTTGCTCCCCACCCTGTGATCGGCTGGCCTCCCCATGTCCGCACACAGCGGGCAGTGGGGGGCCGCCGAGCACTGGCTCGCACGGTGCTCTTTGGCACCGCAGCGGTAACACTGACCGCTGCGGTCCACCGGCGAGGTGCACCACTGCCTCACGTGCCCCAATTCGAGGCAGCGGTGACACTGGAGCGGGCGCGGCGCGAGGATTTCCACTCGCGCCGAAACCCACCCCACCAACACCCTCCCGGATTCCGCCACCTTACGGGCGGCGGAGAGGGGGCACCGGGCCCACACCGACCCGAGGCCGGAGGGCGACCTGCGGATCTCTCCGATCCGCAGGTCCTCCACAGGACAGTCCCCCGCCCTCGCAAGGGCACGGGACACATCCTGTGCGCTGACCGAGTCGTCCAGCCCACAAACGCGCATCTCCGTGCGCTTCGTGGGCCGGGCGACCCGGACACCTCGCTCGCCCAGCTGCTCCCGGAGCCTCTGGGCGAGACGATCCGCCTTCGCGCCGCCTTCTGCACCGGGGATCTCCAGCAAGAGACCCCCGGTCACGGCCCTCTTCGCCCTCACGGAGGCGATGCCCAGCTCTTCCAGGGAGATATTCTCCCTGGCGAGCCGCATCGCCTCCGCGAGGGTCAGGTCGCCCCCCTGCGCAACGGTCAGCGTCACCGCTGCCGTTTTTGGGGGACGACCTGGTCGTGCCTTCCCGACCTTCGCGGCCTTTACCTTGGCCGCCGGCGGCGGAGGCGGAGGCTGCGGTTGCGAGGCCTTCCTCGCCGCCCGCTTCGCCTTCCGCCCCACCACCTCACTCCACGTCACCCCCCCTTGGGAGGGTGCTGTGGAGGACGCGACCACCGCGACCACGGGTACACCACCCCCCTTGGGGGTTGCGACCCGGGGCCCTGGTGCCGCAACGCTGGGCGGAGCCTTCACTCCGCCCTTCTTTGCCTTCCCCGACTGTACCGGAACAGGTCGGGGAGGCACCGCCTTCCTGCTGACCGCTCTTCCGGCGAGGAGCTCCTCCCGGAAGGCGGCCAGCTTGCCATCAATCATGTCCCCAATCCTCCTCAGAAGATCGTCTTCTGAGGAGGTCGGGGACTTCTTCACGGGCGGAGTGCGGGTGGAGGGGCCCGCGGTGCCCCGCACCACTGCCGCCGCACTCCGCTTATTTACCTCCGCCGAGGGACGCGGCGGTGGAGGAGGAGGAAGGATGGGAGGGAGGGCCGCGCTGTTCCACAGCGCCTCTGCCCTCCTCCTCCCCTGTCGCTCCTCCTCCAACAGGAGCTGCAGACGGGCGTTCCGCCCTCTGAGCTCCCGCGCCGCCTCCCTCATTTCCTCCGCCGCGGCCTTCAGGGCCTCCGCGCCACCGCTTTTCTGCCCCTTAAAGGCGCAGGCAGCGGCGACTTTCTCCACCCGCCTCAGGGACGAGGAGATCCTCTCCGATATCTCCTCGGTCACCTCGTCCCTGAGGCAACTCAGCCTCACCGACGGGCTCATCGCCCCGCCCACCTCGACGACGGCCTGCCCCGCCCTCTTCCTCTTAGAGCCTATGAGGCTCCTGGTGGAGGAGAAGGACGAGACTGACGCAGTCTCGTCGTCCTCCTCCACCTTCCACGAAGCCGGGCCAGGCGCTGGAGGCGGCGCGAGCGCCGTCACTCCAGTCCCAACACCGCCTTCGTCCTCCCCCTCTGACTTACCCCGTCCCATCCCCGTTTTAATATTGAACTCCATAATATTCCCACGAGCAGGTCGGAAGAAAAGGTCCGCCCGGGCAGAGCCGCCTTACCCGGGTAAGCCTATATACTCCGGGGGTTCGGCAGGTTCCCCGGAGGTGGTCGCTTGGGATTGGGCCTTCTCCCCCAACCATGCATCCCATCGCCGCGCACCATAGCTTAGGATTGGAGGGCGATTTTATAGAGTCGCCATACTCGTGGCCCAGGCGGTTAAGCCAAGACCCCCGTTCCTCCTGCCGTCACGTACCATTCACAAAACCAATAGGGAATTGTGAATGGGTCGTTGTGACGACCAACAGGAGGCTTACGGTGTGTGTATGACTCGGGTACCCCGGGTTCGTTAAGCCCGTACTGCAGCTGAAAGGCTGGCAGCCCCTGAGGGATTCATCGCATACTTGTTGGCCAGATGCTGGGTTTTTTCCGAGGTTGAATCACGTAGTAATGTGGTAACACACTGAAGCTGTCAATTAAACCTGGTTTCGATCAATATTTTAGAGGATAACACCGGTTAGGTCTGGGTTAGGTCTGGGTTATGCCCGCATCTGGCTCATGATTTTGCCTTCTTCGCATACTTGTTGGCCAGATCCTGGGTTTTTTTCGTGTTTGAATCACATAGTAATGTGGTAACACACTGAAGCTGTCAATTAAACCTGGTTTCGATCAATCTTTTAGAGGATAACACCGGTTAGGTCTGGGTTAGGTCTGGGATATGCGCGCATCTGGCTTATACTTTCACATTTTTCGCAAACTTGTTGGCCAGATCCTGGGTTTTCTCCGTGTTTGATCACGTCGTAATGTGGTAACACACTGAAGCAGTCAATTAAACCTGGTTTCTATCAATATTTTAGAGGATAACACCAGTTAGGTCTGGGTTAGGTCCGGGATATGCCCGCATCTGGCTCATGATTTTGCCTTCTTCGCATACTTGTTGTCCAGATCTTGGGTTTTTTTCGTGTTTGAATCACGTAGTAATGTGGTAACACACTGAAGCAGTCAATTAAACCTGGTTTCTATCAATATTTTAGAGGATAACACCGGTTAGGTCTGGGTTAGGTCCGGGATATGCCCGCATCTGGCTCATGATTTTGCCTTCTTCGCATACTTGTTGTACAGATCTTGGGTTTTTTTCGTGTTTGAATCACGTAGTAATGTGGTAACACACTGAAGCAGTCAATTAAACCTGGTTTCTATCAATATTTTAGAGGATAACACCGGTTAGGTCTGGGTTAGGTCCGGGATATGCCCGCATCTGGCTCATGATTTTGCCTTCTTCGCATACTTGCTGGCCAGATCCTGGGTTTTTTTCGTGATTGAATCACGTAGTAATGTGGTAACACACTGAAGCTGTCAATTAAACCTGGTTTCGATCAATATTTTAGAGGATAACACCGGTTAGGTCTGGGTTAGGTCTGGGAAATGCGCGCATCTGGCTCATGATTTTGCCTTCTTCGCATACTTCTTGGCCAGATCCTGGGTTTTTTTCGTGATTGAATCACGTAGTAATGTGGTAACACACTGAAGCTGTCAATTAAACCTGGTTTCGATCAATATTTTAGAGGATAACACTGGTTAGGTTTGGGTTAGGTCTGGGATATGCGCGCATCTGGCTTATACTTTCACCTTTTTCGCAAACTTGTTGGCCAGATCCTTGGTTTTTTCCGTGTTTGAATCACGTAGTAATGTGGTACCACACTGAGGCAGTCAATTAAACCTGGTTTCGATCAATATTTTACAGGATAACACCGGTTAGGTCTGGGTTAGGTCCGGGATATGCCCGCATCTGGCTCATGATTTTGCCTTCTTCGCATACTTGCTGGCCAGATCCTGGGTTTTTTTCGTGTTTGAATCACGTAGTAATGTGGTAACACACTGAAGCTGTCAATTAAACCTGGTTTCGATCAATATTTTAGAGGATAACACCGGTTAGGTCTGGGTTAGGTCTGGGTTATGCCCGCATCTGGCTCATGATTTTGCCTTCTTCGCATACTTGTTGGCAGGATCCTGGGTTTTTTTCGTGTTTGAATCACGTAGTAATGTGGTAACACACTGAAGCTGTCAATTAAACCTGGTTTCGATCAATATTTTAGAGGATAACACCGGTTAGGTCTGGGTTAGGTCTGGGATATGCGCGCATCTGGCTTATACTTTCACATTTTTCGCAAACTTGTTGGCCAGATCCTGGGTTTTTTCCGTGTTTGATCACGTAGTAATGTGGTAACACACTGAAGCAGTCAATAAAACCTGGTTTCGATCAATATTTTAGAGGATAACACCGGTTAGGTCTGGGTTAGGTCTGGGATTTGCGCGCATCTGGCTTATACTTTCGCCTTTTTCGCAAACTTGTTGGCCAGATCCTGGGTATTTTCCGTGTTTGAATCACGTAGTAATGTGGTAACACACTGAAGCAGTCAATTAAACCTGGTTTCTATCAATATTTTAGAGGATAACACCGGTTAGGTCTGGGTTAGGTACGGGATATGCCCGCATCTGGCTCTTGATTTTGCCTTCTTCGCATACTTGTTGTCCAGATCTTGGGTTTTTTTCGTGTTTGAATCACGTAGTAATGTGGTAACACACTGAAGCAGTCAATTAAACCTGGTTTCTATCAATATTTTAGAGGATAACACCGGTTAGGTCTGGGTTAGGTCCGGGAAATGCGCGCATCTGGCTTATTCCTTCGCCTTCTTCGCATACTTCTTGGCCAGATCCTGGGTTTTTTTCGTGATTGAATCACGTAGTAATGTGGTAACACACTGAAGCAGTCAATTAAACCTGGTTTCGATCAATATTTCAGAGGATAACACCGGTTAGGTCTGCGTTAGGTCTGGGAAATGCGCGCATCTGGCTTATTCTTTCGCCTTCTTCGCATACTTCTTGGCCAGATCCTGGGTTTTTTTCGTGTTTGAATCACGTAGGAATGTGGTAACACACTGAAGCAGTCAATTAAACCTGGTTTCGATCAATATTTTAGAGGATAACACCAGTTAGGTCTGGGTTAGGTCCGGGATATGCCCGCATCTGGCTCATGATTTTGCCTTCTTCCCATACTTGCTGGCCAGATCCTGGGTTTTTTTCGTGTTTGAATCACGTAGTAATGTGGTAACACACTGAAGCTGTCAATTAAACCTGGTTTCGATCAATATTTTAGAGGATAACACCGGTTAGGTCTGGGTTAGGTCTGGGATATGCGCGCATCTGGCTTATACTTTCACATTTTTCGCAAACTTGTTGGCCAGATCCTGGGTTTTTTCCGTGTTTGATCACGTAGTAATGTGGTAACACACTGAAGCAGTCAATAAAACCTGGTTTCGATCAATATTTTAGAGGATAACACCGGTTAGGTCTGGGTTAGGTCTGGGATTTGCGCGCATCTGGCTTATACTTTCGCCTTTTTCGCAAACTTGTTGGCCAGATCCTGGGTATTTTCCGTGTTTGAGTCACGTAGTAATGTGGTAACACACTGAAGCAGTCAATTAAACCTGGTTTCTATCAATATTTTAGAGGATAACACCGGTTAGGTCTGGGTTAGGTCCGGGATATGCCCGCATCTGGCTCATGATTTTGCCCTCTTCGCATACTTGTTGTCCAGATCTTGGGTTTTTTTCGTGTTTGAATCACGTAGTAATGTGGTAACACACTGAAGCAGTCAATTAAACCTGGTTTCTATCAATATTTTAAAGGATAACACCGGTTAGGTCTGGGTTAGGTCCGGGATATGCCTGCATCTGGCTCATGATTTTGCCTTCTTCGCATACTTGCTGGCCAGATCCTGGGTTTTTTTCGTGATTGAATCACGTAGTAATGTGGTAACACACTGAAGCTGTCAATTAAACCTGGTTTCGATCAATATTTTAGAGGATAACACCGGTTAGGTCTGGGTTAGGTCTGGGAAATGCGCGCATCTGGCTTATTCTTTCGCCTTCTTCGCATACTTCTTGGCCAGATCCTGGGTTTTTTTCGTGATTGAATCACGTAGTAATGTGGTAACACACTGAAGCAGTCAATTAAACCTGGTTTCGATCAATATTTCAGAGGATAACACCGGTTAGGTCTGGGTTAGGTCTGGGAAATGCGCGCATCTGGCTTATTCTTTCGCCTTCTTCGCATACTTCTTGGCAAGATCCTGGGTTTTTTTCGTGTTTGAATCACATAGGAATGTGGTAACACACTGAAGCAGTCAATTAAACCTGGTTTCGATCAATATTTTAGAGGATAACACCGGTTAGGTCTGGGTTAGGTCCGGGATATGCCCGCATCTGGCTCATGATTTTGCCTTCTTCGCATACTTGCTGGCCAGATCCTGGGTTTTTTTCGTGTTTGAATCACGTAGTAATGTGGTAACACACTGAAGCTATCAATTAAACCTGGTTTCGATCAATATTTTAGAGGATAACACTGGTTAGGTTTGGGTTAGGTCTGGGATATGCGCGCATCTGGCTTATACTTTCACCTTTTTCGCAAACTAGTTGGCCAGATCCTTGGTTTTTTCCGTGTTTGAATCACGTAGTAATGTGGTACCACACTGAGGCAGTCAATTAAACCTGGTTTCGATCAATATTTTAGAGGATAACACCGGTTAGGTCTGGGTTAGGTCTGGGTTATGCCCGCATCTGGCTCATGATTTTGCCTTCTTCGCATACTTGTTGGCCAGATCCTGGGTTTTTTTCGTGTTTGAATCACGTAGGAATGTGGTAACACACTGAAGCAGTCAATTAAACCTGGTTTCTATCAATATTTTAGAGGATAACACCGGTTAGGACTGGGTTAGGTCCGGGATATGCCCCGCATCTGGCTCATGATTTTGCCTTCTTCGCATACTTGTTGGCCAGATCCTGGGTTTTTTTCGTGTTTGAATCACGTAGTAATGTGGTAACACACTGAAGCTGTCAATTAAACCTGGTTTCGATCAATATTTTAGAGGATAACACCGGTTAGGTCTGGGTTAGGTCTGGGATATGCGCGCATCTGGCTTATACTTTCACTTTTTTCGCAAACTTGTTGGCCAGATCCTGGGTTTTTTCCGTGTTTGAATCACGTAGTAATGTGGTAACGCACTGAAGCAGTCAATTAAACCTGGTTTCGATCAATATTTTAGAGGATAACACCGGTTAGGTCTGGGTTATGCCCGCATCTGGCTCATGATTTTGCCTTCTTCGCATACTTGTTGGCCAGATCCTGGGTTTTTTTCGTGTTTGAATCACGTAGTAATGTGGTAACACACTGAAGCTGTCTATTAAACCTGGTTTCGATCAATATTTCAGAGGATAACACCGGTTAGGTCTGGGTTAGGTCTGGGATTTGCGCGCATCTGGCTCATGATTTTGCCTTCTTCGCATACTTGTTGGCCAGATCCTGGGTTTTTTCCGTGTTTGAATCACGTAGTAATGTGGTAACGCACTGAAGCAGTCAATTAAACCTGGTTTCGATCAATATTTTAGAGGATAACACCGGTTAGGTCTGGGTTATGCCCGCATCCGGCTCATGATTTTGCCTTCTTCGCATACTTGTTGGCCAGATCCTGGGTTTTTTTCGTGTGTGAATCACGTAGTAATGTGGTAATACACTGAAGCAGTCTATAAAACCTGGTTTCGATCAATATTTTAGAGGATAACACCGGTTAGGTCTGGGTTAGGTCCGGGATATGCCCGCATCTGGCTCATGATTTTGCCTTCTTCGCATACTTGTTGGCCAGATCCTGGGTTTTCTTCGTGTTTGAATCACGTAGTAATGTGGTAACACACTGAAGCTGACAATTAAACCTGGTTTCGATCAATATTTTAGAGGATAACACCGGTTAGGTCTGGGTTATGCCCTCATCTGGCTCATGATTTTGCCTTCTTCGCATACTTGTTGGCCAGATCCTGGGTTTTTTTCGTGTTTGAATCACGTAGTAATGTGGTAACACACTGAAGCTGTCAATTAAACCTGGTTTCGATCAATATTTTAGAGGATAACACCGGTTAGGTCTGGGTTAGGTCTGGGATATGCGCGCATCTGGCTTATACCTTCACCTTTATCGCAAACTTGTTGGCCAGATCCTGGGTTTTTTCCGTGTTTGATCACGTAGTATTGTGGTAACACACTGAAGCAGTCAATAAAACCTGGTTTCGATCAATATTTTAGAGGATAACACCGGTTAGGTCTGGGTTAGGTCTGGGATTTGCGCGCATCTGGCTCATGATTTTGCCTTCTTCGCATACTTGTTGGCCAGATCCTGGGTTTTCTTCGTGTTTGAATCACGTAGTAATGTGGTAACACACTGAAGCTGACAATTAAACCTGGTTTCGATCAATATTTTAGAGGATAACACCGGTTAGGTCTGGGTTATGCCCTCATCTGGCTCATGATTTTGCCTTCTTCGCATACTTGTTGGCCAGATCCTGGGTTTTTTTCGTGTTTGAATCACGTAGTAATGTGGTAACACACTGAAGCTGTCAATTAAACCTGGTTTCGATCAATATTTTAGAGGATAACACCGGTTAGGTCTGGGTTAGGTCTGGGATATGCGCGCATCTGGCTTATACTTTCGCCTTTTTCGCAAACTTGTTGGCCAGATCCTGGGTATTTTCCGTGTTTGAATCACGTAGTAATGTGGTAACACACTGATGCAGTCAATTAAACCTGGTTTCTATCAATATTTTAGAGGATAACACCGGTTAGGACTGGGTTAGGTCCGGGATATGCCCGCATCTGGCTCATGATTTTGCCTTCTTCGCATACTTGTTGGCCAGATCCTGGGTTTTTTTCGTGTTTGAATCTCGTAGTAATGTGGTAACACACTGAAGCTGTCAATTAAACCTGGTTTCGATCAATATTTCAGAGGATAACACCGGTTAGGTCTGGGTTAGGTCTGGGAAATGCGCGCATCTGGCTTATTCTTTCGCCTTCTTCGCATACTTCTTGGCCAGTTCCTGGGTTTTTTTCGTGTTTGAATCACGTAGGAATGTGGTAACACACTGAAGCAGTCAATTAAACCTGGTTTCGATCAATATTTTAGAGGATAACACCGGTTAGGTCTGGGTTAGGTCTGGGTTATGCCCGCATCTGGCTCATGATTTTGCCTTCTTCGCATACTTGTTGGCCAGATCCTGGGTTTTTTTCGTGTTTGAATCACGTAGTAATGTGGTAACACTCTGAAGCTGTCAATTAAACCTGGTTTCGATCAATATTTTAGAGGATAACACCGGTTAGGTCTGTGTTAGGTCTGGGAAATGCGCGCATCTTGCTTATTCTTCCGCCTTCTTCGCATACTTGTTGGCCAGATCCTGGGTTTTTTTCGTGTTTGAATCACGTAGTAATGTGGTAACACACTGAAGCAGTCAATTAAACCTGGTATCTATCAATATTTTAGAGGATAACACCGGTTAGGTCTGGGTTAGGTCCGGGATATGCCCGCATCTGGCTCATGATTTTGCCTTCTTCGCATACTTGTTGGCCAGATCCTGGGTTTTTTCCGCGTTTGAATCACGTAGTAATGTGGTAATACACTGAAGCAGTCAATTAAACCTGGTTTCGATCAATATTTTAGAGGATAACGCCGGTTAGGTCTGGGTTAGGTCTGGGATATGCGCGCATCTGGCTTATACTTTCACCTTTTTCGCAAACTTGTTGGCCAGATCCTGGGTTTTTTCCGTGTTTGATCACGTAGTAATGTGGTAACACACTGAAGCAGTCAATAAAACCTGGTTTCGATCAATATTTTAGAGGATAACACCGGTTAGGTCTGGGTTAGGTCTGGGATTTGCGCGCATCCGGCTCATTGTTTCGCCTTTTTCGCAAACTTGTTGGCCAGATCCTGGGTATTTTCCGTGTTTGAATCACGTAGTAATGTGGTAACACACTGAAGCAGTCAATTAAACCTGGTTTCTATCAATATTTTAGAGGATAACACCGGTTAGGTCTGGGTTAGGTCCGGGATATGCCCGCATCTGGCTCATGATTTTGCCTTCTTCGCATACTTGTTGGCCAGATCCTGGGTTTTTTTCGTGTTTGAATCACGTAGTAATGTGGTAACACACTGAAGCTGTCAATTAAACCTGGTTTCGATCAATATTTCAGAGGATAACACCGGTTAGGTCTGGGTTAGGTCTGGGAAATGCGCGCATCTGGCTTATTCTTTCGCCTTCTTCGCATACTTCTTGGCCAGATCCTGGGTTTTTTTCGTGTTTGAATCACGTAGGAATGTGGTAACACACTGAAGCAGTCAATTAAACCTGGTTTCGATCAATATTTTAGAGGATAACACCGGTTAGGTCTGGGTTAGGTCTGGGTTATGCCCGCATCTGGCTCATGATTTTGCCTTCTTCGCATACTTGTTGGCCAGATCCTGGGCTTTTTTCGTGTTTGAATCACGTAGTAATGTGGTAACACTCTGAAGCTGTCAATTAAACCTGGTTTCGATCAATATTTCAGAGGATAACACCGGTTAGGTCTGTGTTAGGTCTGGGAAATGCGCGCATCTGGCTTATTCTTTCGCCTTCTTCACATACTTGTTGGCCAGATCCTGGGTTTTTTTCGTGTTTGAATCACGTAGTAATGTGTTACACACTGAAGCAGTCAATTAAACCTGGTATCTATAAATATTTTAGAGGATAACACCGGTTAGGTCTGGGTTAGGTCCGGGATATGCCCGCATCTGGCTCATGATTTTGCCTTCTTCGCATACTTGTTGTCCAGATCTTGGGTTTTTTTCGTGTTTGAATCACGTAGTAATGTGGTAACACACTGAAGCAGTCAATTAAACCTGGTTTCTATCAATATTTTAGAGAATAACACCGGTTAGGTCTGGGTTAGGTCCGGGATATGCCCGCATCTGGCTCATGATTTTGCCTTCTTCGCATACTTGTTGGCCAGATCCTGGGTTTTTTTCGTGATTGAATCACGTAGTAATGTGGTAACACACTGGAGCTGTCAATTAAACCTGGTTTCGATCAATATTTTAGAGGATAACACCGGTTAGGTCTGGGTTAGGTCTGGGAGATGCGCGCATCTGGCTTATTCTTTCGCCTTCTTCGCATACTTCTTGGCCAGATCCTGGGTTTTTTTCGTGTTTGAATCACGTAGGAATGTGGTAACACACTGAAGCAGTCAATTAAACCTGGTTTCGATCAATATTTTAGAGGATAACACCGGTTAGGTCTGGGTTAGGTCCCGGATATGCCCGCATCTGGCTCATGATTTTGCCTTCTTCGCATACTTGTTGGCCAGATCCTGGGTTTTTTTCGTGTTTGAATCACGTAGTAATGTGGTAACACACTGAAGCTGTCAATTAAACCTGGTTTCGATCAAAATATTTTAGAGGATAACACCGGTTAGGTCTGGGTTAGGTCTGGGTTATGCCCGCATCTGGGTCATGATTTTGCCTTCTTCGCATACTTGTTGGCCAGATCCTGGGTTTTTTTCGTGTTTGAATCACGTAGTAATGTGGTAACACACTGAAGCTGTCAATTAAACCTGGTTTCGATCAATATTTCAGAGGATAACACCGGTTAGGTCTGGGTTAGGTCTGGGAAATGCGCGCATCTGGCTTATTCTTTCGCCTTCTTCGCATACTTCTTGGCCAGATCCTGGGTTTTTTTCGTGTTTGAATCACGTAGGAATGTGGTAACACACTGAAGCAGTCAATTAAACCTGGTTTCGATCAATATTTTAGAGGATAACACCGGTTAGGTCTGGGTTAGGTCTGGGTTATGCCCGCATCTGGCTCATGATTTTGCCTTCTTCGCATACTTGTTGGCCAGATCCTGGGCTTTTTTCGTGTTTGAATCACGTAGTAATGTGGTAACACTCTGAAGCTGTCAATTAAACCTGGTTTCGATCAATATTTCAGAGGATAACACCGGTTAGGTCTGTGTTAGGTCTGGGAAATGCGCGCATCTGGCTTATTCTTTCGCCTTCTTCACATACTTGTTGGCCAGATCCTGGGTTTTTTTCGTGTTTGAATCACGTAGTAATGTGTTACACACTGAAGCAGTCAATTAAACCTGGTATCTATAAATATTTTAGAGGATAACACCGGTTAGGTCTGGGTTAGGTCCGGGATATGCCCGCATCTGGCTCATGATTTTGCCTTCTTCGCATACTTGTTGTCCAGATCTTGGGTTTTTTTCGTGTTTGAATCACGTAGTAATGTGGTAACACACTGAAGCAGTCAATTAAACCTGGTTTCTATCAATATTTTAGAGAATAACACCGGTTAGGTCTGGGTTAGGTCCGGGATATGCCCGCATCTGGCTCATGATTTTGCCTTCTTCGCATACTTGTTGGCCAGATCCTGGGTTTTTTTCGTGATTGAATCACGTAGTAATGTGGTAACACACTGGAGCTGTCAATTAAACCTGGTTTCGATCAATATTTTAGAGGATAACACCGGTTAGGTCTGGGTTAGGTCTGGGAGATGCGCGCATCTGGCTTATTCTTTCGCCTTCTTCGCATACTTCTTGGCCAGATCCTGGGTTTTTTTCGTGTTTGAATCACGTAGGAATGTGGTAACACACTGAAGCAGTCAATTAAACCTGGTTTCGATCAATATTTTAGAGGATAACACCGGTTAGGTCTGGGTTAGGTCCCGGATATGCCCGCATCTGGCTCATGATTTTGCCTTCTTCGCATACTTGTTGGCCAGATCCTGGGTTTTTTTCGTGTTTGAATCACGTAGTAATGTGGTAACACACTGAAGCTGTCAATTAAACCTGGTTTCGATCAAAATATTTTAGAGGATAACACCGGTTAGGTCTGGGTTAGGTCTGGGTTATGCCCGCATCTGGGTCATGATTTTGCCTTCTTCGCATACTTGTTGGCCAGATCCTGGGTTTTTTTCGTGTTTGAATCACGTAGTAATGTGGTAATACACTGAAGCAGTCAATTAAACCTGGTTTCGATCAATATATTAGAGGATAACACCGGTTAGGTCTGGGTTAGGTCTGGGATATGCGCGCATCTGGCTTATACCTTCACCTTTATCGCAAACTTGTTGGCCAGATCCTGGGTTTTTTCCGTGTTTGATCACGTAGTATTGTGGTAACACACTGAAGCAGTCAATAAAACCTGGTTTCGATCAATATTTTAGAGGATAACACCGGTTAGGTCTGGGTTAGGTCTGGGATTTGCGCGCATCTGGCTTATACTTTCGCCTTTTTCGCAAACTTGTTGGCCAGATCCTGGGTATTTTCCGTGTTTGAATCACGTAGGAATGTGGTAACACACTGAAGCAGTCAATTAAACCTGGTTTCGATCAATATTTTAGAGGATAACACCGGTTAGGTCTGGGTTAGGTCTGGGTTATGCCCGCATCTGGCTCATGATTTTGCCTTCTTCGCATACTTGTTGGCCAGATCCTGGGTTTTTTTCGTGTTTGAATCACGTAGTAATGTGGTAACACTCTGAAGCTGTCAATTAAACCTGGTTTCGATCAATATTTCAGAGGATAACACCGGTTAGGTCTGTGTTAGGTCTGGGAAATGCGCGCATCTGGCTTATTCTTTCGCCTTCTTCGCATACTTGTTGGCCAGATCCTGGGTTTTTTTCGTGTTTGAATCACGTAGGAATGTGGTAACACACTGAAGCAGTCAATTAAACCTGGTTTCGATCAATATTTTAGAGGATAACACCGGTTAGGTCTGGGTTAGGTCCGGGATATGCCCGCATCTGGCTCATGATTTTGCCTTCTTCGCATACTTGTTGGCCAGATCCTGGGTTTTTTTCGTGTTTGAATCACGTAGTAATGTGGTAATACACTGAAGCAGTCAATTAAACCTGGTTTCGATCAATATTTTAGAGGATAACACCGGTTAGGTCAGGGCTAGGTCTGGGTTATGCCCGCATCTGGCTCATGATTTTGCCTTCATCGCATACTTGCTGGCCAGATGCTGGGTTTTTTCCGAGGTTGAATCACGTAGTAATGTGGTAACACACTGAAGCAGTCAATAAAACCTGGTATCGATCAATATTTTAGAGGATAACACCGGTTAGGTCTGGGTTAGGTCTGGGATTTGCGCGCATCCGGCTCATTGTTTCGCCTTTTTCGCAAACTTGTTGGCCAGATCCTGGGTATTTTCCGTGTTTGAATCACGTAGTAATGTGGTAACACACTGAAGCAGTCAATTAAACCTGTTTTCTATCAATATTTTAGAGGATAACACCGGTTAGGTCTGGGTTAGGTCCGGGATATGCCCGCATCTGGCTCATGATTTTGCCTTCTTCGCATACTTGTTGTCCAGATCTTGGGTTTTTTTCGTGTTTGAATCACGTAGTAATGTGGTAACACACTCAAGCAGTCAATTAAACCTGGTTTCTATCAATATTTTAGAGGATAACACCGGTTAGGTCTGGGTTAGGTCCGGGATATGCCCGCATCTGGCTCATGATTTCGCCTTCTTCGCATACTTCTTGGCCAGATCCTGGGTTTTTTTCGTGTTTGAATCACGTAGGAATGTGGTAACACACTGAAGCAGTCAATTAAACCTGGTTTCGATCAATATTTTAGAGGATAACACCGGTTAGGTCTGGGTTATGCCCGCATCTGGCTCATGATTTTGCCTTCTTCGCATACTTGTTGGCCAGATCCTGGGTTTTTTTCGTGTTTGAATCACGTAGTAATGTGGTAACACACTGAAGCTGTCTATTAAACCTGGTTTCGATCAATATTTCAGAGGATAACACCGGTTAGGTCTGGGTTAGGTCTGGGATTTGCGCGCATCTGGCTCATGATTTTGCCTTCTTCGCATACTTGTTGGCCAGATCCTGGGTTTTTTCCGTGTTTGAATCACGTAGTAATGTGGTAACGCACTGAAGCAGTCAATTAAACCTGGTTTCGATCAATATTTTAGAGGATAACACCGGTTAGGTCTGGGTTATGCCCGCATCCGGCTCATGATTTTGCCTTCTTCGCATACTTGTTGGCCAGATCCTGGGTTTTTTTCGTGTGTGAATCACGTAGTAATGTGGTAATACACTGAAGCAGTCTATAAAACCTGGTTTCGATCAATATTTTAGAGGATAACACCGGTTAGGTCTGGGTTAGGTCCGGGATATGCCCGCATCTGGCTCATGATTTTGCCTTCTTCGCATACTTGTTGGCCAGATCCTGGGTTTTCTTCGTGTTTGAATCACGTAGTAATGTGGTAACACACTGAAGCTGTCAATTAAACCTGGTTTCGATCAATATTTTAGAGGATAACACCGGTTAGGTCTGGGTTATGCCCTCATCTGGCTCATGATTTTGCCTTCTTCGCATACTTGTTGGCCAGATCCTGGGTTTTTTTCGTGTTTGAATCACGTAGTAATGTGGTAACACACTGAAGCTGTCAATTAAACCTGGTTTCGATCAATATTTTAGAGGATAACACCGGTTAGGTCTGGGTTAGGTCTGGGATATGCGCGCATCTGGCTTATACCTTCACCTTTATCGCAAACTTGTTGGCCAGATCCTGGGTTTTTTCCGTGTTTGATCACGTAGTATTGTGGTAACACACTGAAGCAGTCAATAAAACCTGGTTTCGATCAATATTTTAGAGGATAACACCGGTTAGGTCTGGGTTAGGTCTGGGATTTGCGCGCATCTGGCTTATACTTTCGCCTTTTTCGCAAACTTGTTGGCCAGATCCTGGGTATTTTCCGTGTTTGAATCACGTAGTAATGTGGTAACACACTGATGCAGTCAATTAAACCTGGTTTCTATCAATATTTTAGAGGATAACACCGGTTAGGACTGGGTTAGGTCCGGGATATGCCCGCATCTGGCTCATGATTTTGCCTTCTTCGCATACTTGTTGGCCAGATCCTGGGTTTTTTTCGTGTTTGAATCTCGTAGTAATGTGGTAACACACTGAAGCTGTCAATTAAACCTGGTTTCGATCAATATTTCAGAGGATAACACCGGTTAGGTCTGGGTTAGGTCTGGGAAATGCGCGCATCTGGCTTATTCTTTCGCCTTCTTCGCATACTTCTTGGCCAGTTCCTGGGTTTTTTTCGTGTTTGAATCACGTAGGAATGTGGTAACACACTGAAGCAGTCAATTAAACCTGGTTTCGATCAATATTTTAGAGGATAACACCGGTTAGGTCTGGGTTAGGTCTGGGTTATGCCCGCATCTGGCTCATGATTTTGCCTTCTTCGCATACTTGTTGGCCAGATCCTGGGTTTTTTTCGTGTTTGAATCACGTAGTAATGTGGTAACACTCTGAAGCTGTCAATTAAACCTGGTTTCGATCAATATTTTAGAGGATAACACCGGTTAGGTCTGTGTTAGGTCTGGGAAATGCGCGCATCTGGCTTATTCTTTCGCCTTCTTCGCATACTTGTTGGCCAGATCCTGGGTTTTTTTCGTGTTTGAATCACGTAGTAATGTGGTAACACACTGAAGCAGTCAATTAAACCTGGTATCTATCAATATTTTAGAGGATAACACCGGTTAGGTCTGGGTTAGGTCCGGGATATGCCCGCATCTGGCTCATGATTTTGCCTTCTTCGCATACTTGTTGGCCAGATCCTGGGTTTTTTCCGCGTTTGAATCACGTAGTAATGTGGTAATACACTGAAGCAGTCAATTAAACCTGGTTTCGATCAATATTTTAGAGGATAACGCCGGTTAGGTCTGGGTTAGGTCTGGGATATGCGCGCATCTGGCTTATACTTTCACCTTTTTCGCAAACTTGTTGGCCAGATCCTGGGTTTTTTCCGTGTTTGATCACGTAGTAATGTGGTAACACACTGAAGCAGTCAATAAAACCTGGTTTCGATCAATATTTTAGAGGATAACACCGGTTAGGTCTGGGTTAGGTCTGGGATTTGCGCGCATCCGGCTCATTGTTTCGCCTTTTTCGCAAACTTGTTGGCCAGATCCTGGGTATTTTCCGTGTTTGAATCACGTAGTAATGTGGTAACACACTGAAGCAGTCAATTAAACCTGGTTTCTATCAATATTTTAGAGGATAACACCGGTTAGGTCTGGGTTAGGTCCGGGATATGCCCGCATCTGGCTCATGATTTTGCCTTCTTCGCATACTTGTTGTCCAGATCTTGGGTTTTTTTCGTGTTTGAATCACGTAGTAATGTGGTAACACACTCAAGCAGTCAATTAAACCTGGTTTCTATCAATATTTTAGAGGATAACACCGGTTAGGTCTGGGTTAGGTCCGGGACATGCCCGCATCTGGCTCATGATTTTGCCTTCTTCGCATACTTGTTGGCCAGATCCTGGGTTTTTTTCGTGTTTGAATCACGTAGTAATGTGGTAACACACTGAAGCTGTCAATTAAACCTGGTTTCGATCAATATTTCAGAGGATAACACCGGTTAGGTCTGTGTTAGGTCTGGGAAATGCGCGCATCTGGCTTATTCTTTCGCCTTCTTCACATACTTGTTGGCCAGATCCTGGGTTTTTTTCGTGTTTGAATCACGTAGTAATGTGTTACACACTGAAGCAGTCAATTAAACCTGGTATCTATAAATATTTTAGAGGATAACACCGGTTAGGTCTGGGTTAGGTCCGGGATATGCCCGCATCTGGCTCATGATTTTGCCTTCTTCGCATACTTGTTGTCCAGATCTTGGGTTTTTTTCGTGTTTGAATCACGTAGTAATGTGGTAACACACTGAAGCAGTCAATTAAACCTGGTTTCGATCAATATTTTAGAGGATAACACCGGTTAGGTCTGGGTTAGGTCCCGGATATGCCCGCATCTGGCTCATGATTTTGCCTTCTTCGCATACTTGTTGGCCAGATCCTGGGTTTTTTTCGTGATTGAATCACGTAGTAATGTGGTAACACACTGGAGCTGTCAATTAAACCTGGTTTCGATCAATATTTTAGAGGATAACACCGGTTAGGTCTGGGTTAGGTCTGGGAAATGCGCGCATCTGGCTTATTCTTTCGCCTTCTTCGCATACTTCTTGGCCAGATCCTGGGTTTTTTTCGTGTTTGAATCACGTAGGAATGTGGTAACACACTGAAGCAATCAATTAAACCTGGTTTCGATCAATATTTTAGAGGATAACACCGGTTAGGTCTGGGTTAGGTCCCGGATATGCCCGCATCTGGCTCATGATTTTGCCTTCTTCGCATACTTGTTGGCCAGATCCTGGGTTTTTTTCGTGTTTGAATCACGTAGTAATGTGGTAACACACTGAAGCTGTCAATTAAACCTGGTTTCGATCAATATTTTAGAGGATAACACCGGTTAGGTCTGGGTTAGGTCTGGGTTATGCCCGCATCTGGGTCATGATTTTGCCTTCTTCGCATACTTGTTGGCCAGATCCTGGGTTTTTTTCGTGTTTGAATCACGTAGTAATGTGGTAATACACTGAAGCAGTCAATTAAACCTGGTTTCGATCAATATATTAGAGGATAACACCGGTTAGGTCTGGGTTAGGTCTGGGATATGCGCGCATCTGGCTTATACCTTCACCTTTATCGCAAACTTGTTGGCCAGATCCTGGGTTTTTTCCGTGTTTGATCACGTAGTATTGTGGTAACACACTGAAGCAGTCAATAAAACCTGGTTTCGATCAATATTTTAGAGGATAACACCGGTTAGGTCTGGGTTAGGTCTGGGATTTGCGCGCATCTGGCTTATACTTTCGCCTTTTTCGCAAACTTGTTGGCCAGATCCTGGGTTTTTTCCGTGTTTGATCACGTAGTATTGTGGTAACACACTGATGCAGTCAATTAAACCTGGTTTCTATCAATATTTTAGAGGATAACACCGGTTAGGACTGGGTTAGGTCCGGGATATGCCCGCATCTGGCTCATGATTTTGCCTTCTTCGCATACTTGTTGGCCAGATCCTGGGTTTTTTTCGTGTTTGAATCTCGTAGTAATGTGGTAACACACTGAAGCTGTCAATTAAACCTGGTTTCGATCAATATTTCAGAGGATAACACCGGTTAGGTCTGGGTTAGGTCTGGGAAATGCGCGCATCTGGCTTATACTTTCGCCTTCTTCGCATACTTCTTGGCCAGTTCCTGGGTTTTTTTCGTGTTTGAATCACGTAGGAATGTGGTAACACACTGAAGCAGTCAATTAAACCTGGTTTCGATCAATATTTTAGAGGATAACACCGGTTAGGTCTGGGTTAGGTCTGGGTTATGCCCGCATCTGGCTCATGATTTTGCATTCTTCGCATACTTGTTGGCCAGATCCTGGGTTTTTTTCGTGTTTGAATCACGTAGTAATGTGGTAACACTCTGAAGCTGTCAATTAAACCTGGTTTCGATCAATATTTTAGAGGATAACACCGGTTAGGTCTGTGTTAGGTCTGGGAAATGCGCGCATCTGGCTTATTCTTTCGCCTTCTTCGCATACTTGTTGGCCAGATCCTGGGTTTTTTTCGTGTTTGAATCACGTAGTAATGTGGTAACACACTGAAGCAGTCAATTAAACCTCGTATCTATCAATATTTTCGAGGATAACACCGGTTAGGTCTGGGTTAGGTCCGGGATATGCCCGCATCTGGCTCATGATTTTGCCTTCTTCGCATACTTGTTGGCCAGATCCTGGGTTTTTTCCGCGTTTGAATCACGTAGTAATGTGGTAATACACTGAAGCAGTCAATTAAACCTGGTTTCGATCAATATTTTAGAGGATAACACCGGTTAGGTCTGGGTTAGGTCGGGGATATGCGCGCATCTGGCTTATACTTTCACCTTTTTCGCAAACTTGTTGGCCAGATCCTGGGTTTTTTCCGTGTTTGATCACGTAGTAATGTGGTAACACACTGTAGCAGTCAATAAAACCTGGTTTCGATCAATATTTTAGAGGATAACACCGGTTAGGTCTGGGTTAGGTCTGGGATTTGCGCGCATCCGGCTCATTGTTTCGCCTTTTTCGCAAACTTGTTGGCCAGATCCTGGGTATTTTCCGTGTTTGAATCACGTAGTAATGTGGTAACACACTGAAGCAGTCAATTAAACCTGGTTTCTATCAATATTTTAGAGGATAACACCGGTTAGGTCTGGGTTAGGTCCGGGATATGCCCGCATCTGGCTCATGATTTTGCCTTCTTCGCATACTTGTTGTCCAGATCTTGGGTTTTTTTCGTGTTTGAATCACGTAGTAATGTGGTAACACACTCAAGCAGTCAATTAAACCTGGTTTCTATCAATATTTTAGAGGATAACACCGGTTAGGTCTGGGTTAGGTCCGGGATATGCCCGCATCTGGCTCATGATTTTGCCTTCTTCGCATACTTGTTGGCCAGATCCTGGGTTTTTTTCGTGTTTGAATCACGTAGTAATGTGGTAACACACTGAAGCTGTCAATTAAACCTGGTTTCGATCAATATTTCAGAGGATAACACCGGTTAGGTCTGGGTTAGGTCTGGGAAATGCGCGCATCTGGCTTATTCTTTCGCCTTCTTCGCATACTTCTTGGCCAGATCCTGGGTTTTTTTCGTGTTTGAATCACGTAGGAATGTGGTAACACACTGAAGCAGTCAATTAAACCTGGTTTCGATCAATATTTTAGAGGATAACACCGGTTAGGTCTGGGTTAGGTCTGGGTTATGCCCGCATCTGGCTCATGATTTTGCCTTCTTCGCATACTTGTTGGCCAGATCCTGGGTTTTTTTCGTGTTTGAATCACGTAGTAATGTGGTAACACACTGAAGCTGTCAATTAAACCTGGTTTCGATCAATATTTCAGAGGATAACACCGGTTAGGTCTGTGTTAGGTCTGGGAAATGCGCGCATCTGGCTTATTCTTTCGCCTTCTTCGCATACTTGTTGGCCAGATCCTGGGTTTTTTTCGTGTTTGAATCACGTAGTAATGTGTTACACACTGAAGCAGTCAATTAAACCTGGTATCTATAAATATTTTAGAGGATAACACCGGTTAGGTCTGGGTTAGGTCCGGGATATGCCCGCATCTGGCTCATGATTTTGCCTTCTTCGCATACTTGTTGTCCAGATCTTGGGTTTTTTTTCGTGTTTGAATCACGTAGTAATGTGGTAACACACTGAAGCAGTCAAATAAACCTGGTTTCTATCAATATTTTAGAGAATAACACCGGTTAGGTCTGGGTTAGGTCCGGGATATGCCCGCATCTGGCTCATGATTTTGCCTTCTTCGCATACTTGTTGGCCAGATCCTGGGTTTTTTTCGTGATTGAATCACGTAGTAATGTGGTAACACACTGGAGCTGTCAATTAAACCTGGTTTCGATCAATATTTTAGAGGATAACACCGGTTAGGTCTGGGTTAGGTCTGGGAAATGCGCGCATCTGGCTTATTCTTTCGCCTTCTTCGCATACTTCTTCGCCAGATCCTGGGTTTTTTTCGTGTTTGAATCACGTAGGAATGTGGTAACACACTGAAGCAGTCAATTAAACCTGGTTTCGATCAATATTTTAGAGGATAACACCGGTTAGGTCTGGGTTAGGTCCCGGATATGCCCGCATCTGGCTCATGATTTTGCCTTCTTCGCATACTTGTTGGCCAGATCCTGGGTTTTTTTCGTGTTTGAATCACGTAGTAATGTGGTAACACACTGAAGCTGTCAATTAAACCTGGTTTCGATCAATATTTTAGAGGATAACACCGGTTAGGTCTGGGTAAGGTCTGGGTTATGCCCGCATCTGGGTCATGATTTTGCCTTCTTCGCATACTTGTTGGCCAGATCCTGGGTTTTTTTCGTGTTTGAATCACGTAGTAATGTGGTAATACACTGAAGCAGTCAATTAAACCTGGTTTCGATCAATATATTAGAGGATAACACCGGTTAGGTCTGGGTTAGGTCTGGGATATGCGCGCATCTGGCTTATACTTTCACCTTTATCGCAAACTTGTTGGCCAGATCCTGGGTTTTTTCCGTGTTTGATCACGTAGTAATGTGGTAACACACTGAAGCAGTCCACTAAACCTGGATTCGGACAGTATTTTGGAGGATAACACTGGTTAGGCTTGGGTTTCGTCTGGGTTATGTCCGCACCTGGCTCATGACTTTGCCCTCTTCGCATACTTGTTGGCCAGATCCTGGGTTTTTTTCGTGTTTGAATCACGTAGTAATGTGGTAACACACTGAAGCAGTCAATTAAACCTGGTTTCGATCAATATTTCAGAGGATAACACCGGTTAGGTCTGGGTTAGGTCTGGGAAATGCCCGCATCTGGCTTATACTTTCGCCTTCTTCGCATACTTGTTGGCCAGATCCTGGGTTTTTTTCGTGTTTGAATCACGTAGGAATGTGGTAACGCACTGAAGCAGTCAATTAAACCTGGTTTCGATCAATATTATAGAGGATAACACCGGTTAGGTCTGGGTTAGGTCTGGGTTATGCCCGCATCTGGCTCATGATTTTGCCTTCATCGCATACTTGTTGGCCAGATCCTGGGTTTTTTCCGTGTTTGAATCACGTAGTAAAGTGGTAACACACTGAAGCTGTCAATTAAACCTGGTTTCGATCAATATTTCAGCGAATAACACCGGTTAGGTCTGGGTTAGGTCTGGGAAATGCGCGCATCTGGCTTATACTTTCGCCTTCTTCGCATACTTGTTGGCCAGATCCTGGGTTTTTTTCGTGTTTGAATCACGTAGGAATGTGGTAACACACTGAAGCAGTCAATTAAACCTGGTTTCGATCAATATTTTAGAGTATAACACCGGTTAGGTCTGGGTTAGGTCTGGGTTATGCCCGCATCTGGCTCATGATTTTGCCTTCATCGCATACTTGTTGGCCAGATCCTGGGTTTTTTCCGTGTTCGAATCACGTAGTAATGTGGTAACACAATGAAGCAGTCAATTAAACCTGGTTTCGATCAATATTTCAGAGGATAACACCGGTTAGGTCTGGGTTAGGTCTGGGAAATGCGCGCATCTGGCTTATACTGTCGCCTTCTTCGCATACTTGTTGGCCAGATCCTGGGTTTCTTCCGTGTTTGAATCACGTAGTAATGTGGTAACACACTGAAGCAGTCAATTAAACCTGGTTTCGATCAATATTTTAGAGGATAACACCGGTTAGGTCTGGGTTAGGTCTGGGATATGCGCGCATCTGGCTTATACTTTCGCCTTTTTCGCAAACTTGTTGGCTAGATCCTGGGTTTTTTTCCGGTTCGAATAACGCAGTAATGTAGTACCACACTGAAGCAGTCAATTAAACCCGGTTTCGATCAATATTTTAGAGGATAACGCCGGTTAGGTCTGGGTTAGGTCTGGGAAATGCGCGCATCTGGCTTATACTTTCGCCTTTTTCGCAAACTTGTTGGCCAGATCCTGGGTATTTTCCGTGTTTGAAACACGTAGTAATGTGGTAACACACTGAAGCAGTCAATTAAACCTGGTTTCGATCAATATTTTAGAGGATAACGCCGGTTAGGTCTGGGTTAGGTCAGGGTTATGCGCGCATCTGGCTTATACTTTCGCCTTTTTCGCAAACTTGTTGGCCAGATCCTGGGTATTTTCCGTGTTTGAATCACGTAGTAACGTTGTACCACACTGAGGCAGTCAATTAAACCTGGATTCGGACAGTATTTTGGAGGATAACACAGGTTAGGTCTGGGTTAGTTCTGGGTTATGCCCGCATCTGGCTCATGATTTTGCCTTCTTCGCATACTTGTTGGCCAGATCCTGGGTTTTTTCCGTGTTTGAATCACGTAGTAATGTGGTAGCACACTGAAGCAGTCAATTAAACCTGGTTTCGATCAATATTTCAGAGGATAACACCGGTTAGGTCTGGGTTAGGTCTGGGAAATGCGCGCATCTGGCTTATACTTTCGCCTTCTTCGCATACTTGTTGGCTAGATCCTGGGTTTCTTCCGTGTTTGAATCACGTAGTAATGTGGTAACACACTGAGGCAGTCAATTAAACCTGGATTCGGATAGTATTTTAGAGGATAACACCGGTTAGGTCTGGGTTAGGTCTGGGTTATGCCCGCATCTGGCTCATGATTTTGCCTTCTTCGCATACTTGTTGGCCAGATCCTGGGTTTTTTCCGTGTTTGAATCACGTAGTAATGTTGTACCACACTGAGGCAGTCAATCAAACCTGGATTCGGACAGTATTTTGGAGGATAACACCGGTTAGGTCTGGGTTAGGTCTGGGTTATGCCCGCATCTGCCTCATGATTTCGCCTTCTTCGCATACTTGTTGGCCAGATCCTGGGTTTTTTTAGTGTTTGAATCATGTAGTAATGTGGTAACACACTGAAGCAGTCAATTAAACCTGGTTTCGATCAATATCTTAGAGGATAACGGCGGTTAGGTCTGGGTTAGGTCCGGAATATGCCCGCATCTGGCTCATGATTTCGCCTTCTTCGCATACTTGTTGTCCAGATCCTGGGTTTTTTTCGTGATTGAATCACGTAGTAATGTGGTAACACACTGAAGCAGTCAATTAAACCTGGTTTCTATCAATATTTTAGAGGATAACACCGGTTAGGTCTGGGTTAGGTCCGGGATATGCCCGCCTCTGGCTCATGATTTCGCCTTCTTCGCATACTTGTTGGCCAGATCCTGGGTTTTTTTAGTGATTGAATCACGTAGTAATGTGGTAACACACTGAAGCTGTCAATTAAACCTGGATTCGGACAGTATTTTGGAGGATAACACCGGTTAGGTCTGGGTTAGGTCTGGGATTTGCGCGCATCTGGCTTATACTTTCGCCTTTTTCGCAAACTTGTTGGCCAGATCCTGGGTATTTTCCGTGTTTGAATCACGTAGTAACGTTGTACCACACTGAGGCAGTCAATTAAACCTGGATTCGGACAGTATTTTGGAGGATAACACAGGTTAGGTCTGGGTTAGTTCTGGGTTATGCCCGCATCTGGCTCATGATTTTGCCTTCTTCGCATACTTGTTGGCCAGATCCTGGGTTTTTTTAGTGTTTGAATCATGTAGTAATGTGGTAACACACTGAAGCAGTCAATTAAACCTGGTTTCGATCAATATTTTAGAGGATAACACCGGTTAGGTCTGGGTTAGGTCTGGGTTATGCCCGCATCTGGTTCATGATTTTGCCTTCTTCGCATACTTGTTGGCCAGATCCTGGGTTTTCTTCGTGTTTGAATCACGTAGTAATGTGTTAACACACTGAAGCAGTCAACTAAACCTGGTTTCGATCAATATTTCAGAGGATAACACCGGTTAGGTCTGGGTTAGGTCTGGGATATGCGCGCATCTGGCTTATACTTTCGCCTTTTTCGCAAACTTGTTGGCCAGATCCTGGGTATTTTCCGTGTTTGAAACACGTAGTAATGTGGTAACACACTGAAGCAGTCAATTGAACCTGGTTTCGATCAATATTTTAGAGGATAACGCCGGTTAGGTTTCGGTTAGGTCTGGGTTATGTCCGCATCTGGCTCATGATTTTGCCTTCTTCGCATACTTGTTGGCCAGATCCTGGGTTTTTTCCGTGTTTGAATCACGTAGTAATGTGGTAACACACTGAAGCAGTCAATTAAACCTGGTTTCGATCAATATTTTAGAGGATAACACCGGTTAGGTCTGGGATAGGTCCGGGATATGCCCGCATCTGGCTCATGATTTTGCCTTCTTCGCATACTTGTTGGCCAGATCCTGGGTTTTTTTCATGTTTGAAACAGTAGTAATGTGGTACCACACTGAGGCAGTCAATTAAACCTGGTTTCGATCAATATTTCAGAGGATAACACCGGTTAGGTCTGGGTTAGGTCTGGGAAATGCGCGCATCTGGCATATACTTTCGCCTTTTTCGCAAACTTGTTGGCCAGATCCTTGGTTTTTTCCGTGTTTGAATCACGTAGTAATGTGGTACCACACTGAGGCAGTCAATTAAACCTGGTTTCGATCAATATTTTAGAGGATAACACCGGTTAGGTCTGGGTTAGGTCTGGGATTCCCGCGCATCTGGCGTATACTTTCGCCTTTTTCGCAAACTTGTTGGCCAGATCCTGGGTATTTTCCGTGTTTGAATCATGTAGTAATGTGGTAACACACTGAAGCAGTCAATTAAACCTGGTTTCGATCAATATTGCAGAGGATAACACCGGTTAGGTCTGGGTTAGGTCTGGGAAATGCGCGCATCTGGCTTATACTTTCGCCTTCTTCGCATACTTGTTGGCCAGATCCTGGGTTTCTTCCGTGTTTGAATCACGTAGTAATGTGGTAACACACTGAGGCAGTCAATTAAACCTGGATTCGGACAGTATTTTAGAGGATAACACCGGTTAGGTCTGGGTTAGGTCTGGGTTATGCCCGCATCTGGCTCATGATTTTGCCTTCTTCGCATACTTGTTGGCCAGATCCTGGGTTTTTTCCGTGTTTGAATCACGTGGTAATGTTGTACCACACTGAGGCAGTCAATTAAACCTGGATTCGGACAGTATTTTAGAGGATAACACCGGTTAGGTCTGGGTTAGGTCTGGGTAATGCCCGCATCTGGCTCATGATTTTGCCTTCTTCGCATACTTGTTGGCCAGATCCTGGGTTTTTTCCGTGTTTGAATCACGTAGTAATGTGGTAACACACTGAAGCAGTCAATTAAACCTGGTTTCGATCAATATTTCAGAGGATAACACCGGTTAGGTCTGGGTTAGGTCTGGGAAATGCGCGCATCTGGCTTATACTTTCGCCTTCTTCGCATACTTGTTGGCTAGATCCTGGGTTTCTTCCGTGTTTGAATCACGTAGTAATGTGGTAACACACTGAGGCAGTCAATTAAACCTGGATTCGGATAGTATTTTAGAGGATAACACCGGTTAGGTCTGGGTTAGGTCTGGGTTATGCCCGCATCTGGCTCATGATTTTGCCTTCTTCGCATACTTGTTGGCCAGATCCTGGGTTTTTTCCGTGTTTGAATCACGTAGTAATGTTGTACCACACTGAGGCAGTCAATCAAACCTGGATTCGGACAGTATTTTGGAGGATAACACCGGTTAGGTCTGGGTTAGGTCTGGGTTATGCCCGCATCTGGCTCATGATTTTGCCTTCTTCGCATACTTGTTGGCCAGATCCTGGGTTTTTTTAGTGTTTGAATCATGTAGTAATGTGGTAACACACTGAAGCAGTCAATTAAACCTGGTTTCGATCAATATCTTAGAGGATAACAGCGGTTAGGTCTGGGTTAGGTCCGGAATATGCCCGCATCTGGCTCATGATTTCGCCTTCTTCGCATACTTGTTGTCCAGATCCTGGGTTTTTTTCGTGATTGAATCACGTAGTAATGTGGTAACACACTGAAGCAGTCAATTAAACCTGGTTTCTATCAATATTTTACAGGATAACACCGGTTAGGTCTGGGTTAGGTCCGGGATATGCCCGCCTCTGGCTCATGATTTCGCCTTCTTCGCATACTTGTTGGCCAGATCCTGGGTTTTTTTCGTGATTGAATCACGTAGTAATGTGGTAACACACTGAAGCTGTCAATTAAACCTGGATTCGGACAGTATTTTGGAGGATAACACCGGTTAGGTCTGGGTTAGGTCTGGGATTTGCGCGCATCTGGCTTATACTTTCGCCTTTTTCGCAAACTTGTTGGCCAGATCCTGGGTATTTTCCGTGTTTGAATCACGTAGTAACGTTGTACCACACTGAGGCAGTCAATTAAACCTGGATTCGGACAGTATTTTGGAGGATAACACAGGTTAGGTCTGGGTTAGTTCTGGGTTATGCCCGCATCTGGCTCATGATTTTGCCTTCTTCGCATACTTGTTGGCCAGATCCTGGGTTTTTTTAGTGTTTGAATCATGTAGTAATGTGGTAACACACTGAAGCAGTCAATTAAACCTGGTTTCGATCAATATTTTAGAGGATAACACCGGTTAGGTCTGGGTTAGGTCTGGGTTATGCCCGCATCTGGTTCATGATTTTGCCTTCTTCGCATACTTGTTGGCCAGATCCTGGGTTTTCTTCGTGTTTGAATCACGTAGTAATGTGTTAACACACTGAAGCAGACAACTAAACCTGGTTTCGATCAATATTTCAGAGGATAACACCGGTTAGGTCTGGGTTAGGTCTGGGATATGCGCGCATCTGGCTTATACTTTCGCCTTTTTCGCAAACTTGTTGGCCAGATCCTGGGTATTTTCCGTGTTTGAAACACGTAGTAATGTGGTAACACACTGAAGCAGTCAATTGAACCTGGTTTCGATCAATATTTTAGAGGATAACGCCGGTTAGGTTTCGGTTAGGTCTGGGTTATGTCCGCATCTGGCGTATACTTTCGCCTTTTTCGCAAACTTGTTGGCCAGATCCTGGGTATTTTCCGTGTTTGAATCATGTAGTAATGTGGTAACACACTGAAGCAGTCAATTAAACCTGGTTTCGATCAATATTTCAGAGCATAACACCGGTTAGGTCTGGGTTAGGTCTGGGTTATGCCCGCATCTGGCTCATGATTTTGCCTTCTTCGCATACTTGTTGGCCAGATCCTGGGTTTTTTTCGTGTTTGAATCACGTAGTAATGTGGTAACACACTGAAGCAGTCAATTAAACCTGGTTTCGATCAATATTTCAGAGGATAACACCGGTTAGGTCTGGGTTAGGTCCGGGATATGCCCGCATCTGGCTCATGATTTTGCCTTCTTCGCATACTTGTTGTCCAGATCTTGGGTTTTTTTCGTGTTTGAATCACGTAGTAATGTGGTAACACACTGAAGCAGTCAATTAAACCTGGTTTCTATCAATATTTTAGAGGATAACACCGGTTAGGTCTGGGTTAGGTCCGGGATATGCCCGCATCTGGCTCATGATTTTGCCTTCGACGCATACTTGCTGGCCAGATCCTGGCTTTTTTCCGTGTTTGAATCACGTAGTAATGTGGTAACACACTGAAGCAGTCAATTAAACCTTGTTTCGATCAATATTTCAGAGCATAACACCGGTTAGGTCTGGGTTAGGTCTGGGTTATGCCCGCATCTGGCTCATGATTTTGCCTTCTTCGCATACTTGTTGGCCAGATCCTGGGTTTTTTTCGTGTTTGAATCACGTAGTAATGTGGTAACACACTGAAGCTGTCAATTAAACCTGGTTTCGATCAATATTTTAGAGGATAACACCGGTTAGGTCTGGGTTAGGTCTGGGATTTGCGCGCATCTGGCTTATACTTTCGCCTTTTTCGCAAACTTGTTGGCCAGATCCTGGGTATTTTCCGTGTTTGAATCACGTAGTAATGTGGTAACACACTGAAGCAGTCAATTAAACCTGGTTTCGATCAATATTTCAGAGGATAACACCGGTTAGGTCAGGGTTAGGTCTGGGTTATGCCCGCATCTGGCTCATGATATTGCCTTCTTGGCATACTTGTTGGCCAGATCCTGGGTTTTTTTCGTGTTTGAATCACGTAGTAATGTGGTAATACACTGAAGCAGTCAATTAAACCTGGTTTCGATCAATATTTTAGAGGATAACACCGGTTAGGTCTGGGTTAGGTCTGGGTTATGCCCGCATCTGGCTCATGATTTTGCCTTCTTCGCATACTTGTTGGCCAGATCCTGGGTTTTTTTCGTGTTTGAATCACGTAGTAATGTGGTAACACACTGAAGCAGTCAATTAAACCTGGTTTCGATCAATATTTCAGAGCATAACACCGGTTAGGTCTGGATTAGGTCTGGGAAATGCGCGCATCTGGCTTATACTTTCGCCTTTTTCGCAAACTTGTTGGCCAGATCCTGGGTATTTTTCGTGTTTGAATCACGTAGTAATGTGGTAACACACTGAAGCTGTCAATTAAACCTGGTTTCGATCAATATTTTAGAGGATAACACCGGTTAGGTCTGGGTTAGGTCTGGGTTATGCCCGCATCTGGCTCATGATTTTGCCTTCTTCGCATACTTGTTGGCCAGATCTTGGGTTTTTTTCGTGTTTGAATCACGTAGTAATGTGGTAACACACTGAAGCAGTCAATTAAACCCTGTTTCGATCAATATTTTAGAGGATAACACCGGTTAGGTCTGGGTTAGGTCTGGGTTATGCCCGCATCTGGCTCATGATTTTGCCTTCATCGCATACTTGTTGGCCAGATCCTGGGTTTTTTCCGTGTTTGAACCACGTAGTAATGTGGTAACACACTGAAGCAGTCAATTAAACCTGGTTTCGATCAATATTTCAGAGGATAACACCGGTTAGGTCTGGGTTAGGTCTGGGAAATGCGCGCATCTGGCTTATTCTTTCGCCTTCTTCGCATACTTCTTGGCCAGATCCTGGGTTTTTTTCGTGTTTGAATCACGTAGGAATGTGGTAACACACTGAAGCAGTCAATTAAACCTGGTTTCGATCAATATTTTAGAGGATAACACCGGTTAGGTCTGGGTTAGGTCCGGGATATGCCCGCATCTGGCTCATGATTTTGCCTTCTTCGCATACTTGCTGGCCAGATCCTGGGTTTTTTTCGTGTTTGAATCACGTAGTAATGTGGTAACACACTGAAGCTGTCAATTAAACCTGGTTTCGATCAATATTTTAGAGGATAACACCGGCTAGGTCTGGGTTAGGTCTGGGTTATGCCCGCATCTGGCTCATGATTTTGCCTTCTTCGCATACTTGTTGGCCAGATCCTGGGTTTTTTTCGTGTTTGAATCACGTAGTAATGTGGTAACACACTGAAGCTGTCAATTAAACCTGGTTTCGATCAACATTTTAGAGGATAACACCGGTTAGGTCTGGGTTAGGTCTGGGATATGCGCGCATCTGGCTTATACTTTCACATTTTTCGCAAACTTGTTGGCCAGATCCTGGGTTTTTTCCGTGTTTGATCACGTAGTAATGTGGTAACACACTGAAGCAGTCAATAAAACCTGGTTTCGATCAATATTTTAGAGGATAACACCGGTTAGGTCTGGGTTAGGTCTGGGATTTGCGCGCATCTGGCTTATACTTTCACCTTTTTCGCAAACTTGTTGGCCAGATCCTGGGTATTTTCCGTGTTTGAATCACGTAGTAATGTGGTAACACACTGAAGCAGTCAATTAAACCTGGTTTCTATCAATATTTTAGAGGATAACACCGGTTAGGTCTGGGTTAGGTCCGGGATATGCCCGCATCTGGCTCATGATTTTGCCTTCTTCGCATACTTGTTGTCCAGATCTTGGGTTTTTTTCGTGTTTGAATCACGTAGTAATGTGGTAACACACTGAAGCAGTCAATTAAACCTGGTTTCTATCAATATTTGAGAGGATAACACCGGTTAGGTCTGGGTTAGGTCCGGGATATGCCCGCATCTGGCTCATGATTTTGCCTTCTTCGCATACTTGATGGCCAGATCCTGGGTTTTTTTTGTGATTGAATCACGTAGTAATGTGGTAACACACTGAAGCTGTCAATTAAACCTGGTTTCGATCAATATTTTAGAGGATAACACCGGTTAGGTCTGGGTTAGGTCTGGGAAAAGCGCGCATCTGGCTTATTCTTTCGCCTTCTTCGCATACTTCTTGGCAAGATCCTGGGTTTTTTTCGTGATTGAATCACGTAGTAATGTGGTAACACACTGAAGCAGTCAATTAAACCTGGTTTCGATCAATATTTCAGAGGATAACACCGGTTAGGTCTGGGTTAGGTCTGGGAAATGCGCGCATCTGGCTTATTCTTTCGCCTTCTTCGCATACTTCTTGGCCAGATCCTGGTTTTTTTTCGTGTTTGAATCACGTAGGAATGTGGTAACACACTGAAGCAGTCAATTAAACCTGGTTTCGATCAATATTCTAGAGGATAACACCGGTTAGGTCTGGGTTAGGTACGGGATATGCCCGCATCTGGCTCATGATTTTGCCTTCTTCGCATACTTGCTGGCCAGATCCTGGGTTTTTTTCGTGATTGAATTACGTAGTAATGTGGTAACACACTGAAGCTGTCAATTAAACCTGGTTTCGATCAATATTTTAGAGGATAACACCGGTTAGGTCTGGGTTAGGTCTGGGAAATGCGCGCATCTGGCTTATTCTTTCGCCTTCTTCGCATACTTCTTGGCCAGATCCTGGGTTTTTTTCGTGATTGAATCACGTAGTAATGTGGTAACACACTGAAGCAGTCAATTAAACCTGGTTTCGATCAATATTTCAGAGGATAACACCGGTTAGGTCTGGGTTAGGTCCGGGATATGCCCGCATCTGGCTCATGATTTTGCCTTCTTCGCATACTTGTTTGCCGGATCCTGGGTTTTTTTCGTGTTTGAATCACGTAGTAATGTGGTAACACACTGAAGCTGTCAATTAAACCTGGTTTCGATCAATATTTTAGAGGATAACACCGGTTAGGTCTGGGTTAGGTCTGGGTTATGCCCGCATCTGGCTCATGATTTTGCCTTCTTCGCATACTTGTTTGCCGGATCCTGGGCTTTTTCGCGTTTGAATCACGTAGTAATGTGGTAACACACTGAAGCTGTCAATTAAACCTGGTTTCCATCAATATTTTAGAGGATAACACCGGTTAGGTCTGGGTTAGGTCTGGGATATGCGCGCATCTGGCTTATACTTTCACCTTTTTCGCAAACTTGTTGGCCAGATCCTGGGTTTTTTCCGTGTTTGAATCACGTAGTAATGTGGTAACACACTGAAGCAGTCAATAAATCCTGGTTTCGATCAATATTTTAGAGGATAACACCGGTTAGGTCTGGGTTAGGTCTGGGATTTGCGCGCATCTGGCTTATACTTTCGCCTTTTTCGCAAACTTGTTGGCCAGATCCTGGGTATTTTCCGTGTTTGAATCACGTAGTAATGTGGTAATACACTGATGCAGTCAATAAAACCTGGTTTCGATCAATATTTCAGAGGATAACACCGGTTGGGTCTCGGATAGGTCCGGGACATGCCCGCATCTGGCTCATGATTTTGCCTTCTGCGCATACTTGTTGGCCAGATCCTGGGGTTTTTTCGTGTTTGAATCACGTAGTAATGTGGTAACACACTGAAGCAGTCAATTAAACCTGGTTTCGATGAATATTTTAGAGGATAACACCGGTTAGGTCTGGGTTAGGTCTGGGTCATGCCCGCATCTGGCTCATGATTTTGCCTTCTTCGCATACTTGTTGGCCAGATCCTGGGTTTTTTTCGTGTTTGAATCATGTAGTAATGTGGTAACACACTGAAGCAGTCAATTAAACCTGGTTTCGATCAATATTTCAGAGGATAACACCGGTTAGGTCTGGGTTAGGTCTGGGATATGCGCGCATCTGGCTTATACTTTCGCCTTTTTCGCAAACTTGTTGGCCAGATCCTGGATTTGTTCCGTGTTTGAATCACGTAGTAATGTTGTACCACACTGAGGCAGTCAATTAAACCTGGATTCGGACATTATTTTAGAGGATAACACCGGTTAGGTCTGGGTTAGGTCTGGGTTATGCCCGCATCTGGCTCATGATTTTGCCTTCTTCGCAAACTTGTTGGCCAGATCCTGGGTTTTTTTCGTGTTTGAATCACGTTGTAATGTGGTAACACACTGAAGCAGTCAATTAAACCTGGTTTCGATCAATATTTCAGAGGATAACACCGGTTAGGTCTGGGTTAGGTCTGGGATATGCGCGCATCTGGCTTATACTTTCGCCTTTTTCGCAAACTTGTTGGCCAGATCCTGGATTTTTTTCGTGTTTGAATCACGTAGTAATGTGGTAACACACTGAAGCAGTCAACTAAACCTGGTTTCGATCAATATTTTAGAGGATAACACCGGTTAGGTCTGGGTTAGGTCTGGGATTTGCGCGCATCTGGCTTATACATTCGCCTTTTTCGCAAACTTGTTGGCCAGATCCTGGGTTTTTTCCGTGTTTGAATCACGTAGTAATGTGGTAACACACTGAAGCAGTCAATAAAACCTGGTTTCGATCAATATTTTAGAGGATAACACCGGTTAGGTCTGGGTTAGGTCTGGGTTATACCCGCATCTGGCTCATGATTTTGCCTTCTTCGCATACTTGTTGGCCAGATCCTGGGTTTTTTCCGTGTTTGAATCACGTAGTAATGTGGTAACACACTGAAGCAGTCAAGTAAACCGGGTTTCGATCAATATTTCAGAGGATAACACCGGTTAGGTCTGGGTTAGGTCCGGGATATGCCCGCATCTGGCTCATGATTTTGCCTTCTTCGCATACTTGTTTGCCGGATCCTGGGTTTTTTTCGTGTTTGAATCACGTAGTAATGTGGTAACACACTGAAGCTGTCAATTAAACCTGGTTTCGATCAATATTTTAGAGGATAACACCGGTGAGGTCTGGGTTAGGTCTGGGTTATGCCCGCATCTGGCTCATGATTTTGCCTTCTTCGCATACTTGTTTGCCGGATCCTGGGCTTTTTCGCGTTTGAATCACGTTGTAATGTGGTAACACACTGAAGCTGTCAATTAAACCTGGTTTCCATCAATATTTTAGAGGATAACACCGGTTAGGTCTGGGTTAGGTCTGGGATATGCGCGCATCTGGCTTATACTTTCACCTTTTTCGCAAACTTGTTGGCCAGATCCTGGGTTTTTTCCGTGTTTAAATCACGTAGTAATGTGGTAACACACTGAAGCAGTCAATAAAACCTGGTTTCGATCAATATTTTAGAGGATAACACCGGTTAGGTCTGGGTTAGGTCTGGGATTTGCGCGCATCTGGCTTATACTTTCGCCTTTTTCGCAAACTTGTTGGCCAGATCCTGGGTATTTTCCGCGTTTGAATCACGTAGTAATGTGGTAATACACTGATGCAGTCAATAAAACCTGGTTTCGATCAATATTTCAGAGGATAACACCGGTTAGGTCTCGGATAGGTCCGGGACATGCCCGCATCTGGCTCATGATTTTGCCTTCTGCGCATACTTGTTGGCCAGATCCTGGGGTTTTTTCGTGTTTGAATCACGTAGTAATGTGGTAACACACTGAAGCAGTCAATTAAAGCTGGTTTCGATCAATATTTTAGAGGATAACACCGGTTAGGTCCGGGTAAGGTCTGGGTTATGCCCGCCTCTGGCTCATGATTTTGCCTTCATCGCATACTTGTTGGCCAGATCCTGGGTTTTTTCCGTGTTTGAATCACGTAGTAATGTGGTAACACACTGAAGCAGTCAATTAAACCTGGTTTCAATCAATATTTCAGAGGATAACACCGGTTAGGTCTGGGTTAGGTCCGGGATATGCCCGCATCTGGCTCATGATTTTGCCTTCTTCGCATACTTGCTGGCCAGATCCTGGGTTTTTTTCGTGTTTGAATCACGTAGTAATGTGGTAACACACAGAAGCAGTCAATTAAACCTGGTTTCGATCAATATTTCAGAGGATAACACCGGTTAGGTCTGGGTTAGGTCCGGGATATGCCCGCATCTGGCTCATGATTTTGCCTTCTTCGCATACTTGTTTGCCGGATCCTGGGTTTTTTTCGTGTTTGAATCACGTAGTAATGTGGTAACACACTGAAGCTGTCAATTAAACCTGGTTTCGATCAATATTTTAGAGGATAACACCGGTTAGGTCTGGGTTAGGTCTGGGTTATGCCCGCATCTGGCTCATGATTTTGCCTTCTTCGCATACTTGTTTGCCGGATCCTGGGCTTTTTCGCGTTTGAATCACGTAGTAATGTGGTAACACACTGAAGCTGTCAATTAAACCTGGTTTCCATCAATATTTTAGAGGATAACACCGGTTAGGTCTGGGTTAGGTCTGGGATATGCGCGCATCTGGTTTATACTTTCACCTTTTTCGCAAACTTGTTGGCCAGATCCTGGGTTTTTTCCGTGTTTGAATCACGTAGTAATGTGGTAACACACTGAAGCAGTCAATAAATCCTGGTTTCGATCAATATTTTAGAGGATAACTCCGGTTAGGTCTGGGTTAGGTCTGGGATTTGCGCGCATCTGGCTTATACTTTCGCCTTTTTCGCAAACTTGTTGGCCAGATCCTGGGTATTTTCCGTGTTTGAATCACGTAGTAATGTGGTAATACACTGATGCAGTCAATAAAACCTGGTTTCGATCAATATTTCAGAGGATAACACCGGTTAGGTCTCGGATAGGTCCGGGACATGCCCGCATCTGGCTCATGATTTTGCCTTCTGCGCATACTTGTTGGCCAGATCCTGGGGTTTTTTCGTGTTTGAATCACGTAGTAATGTGGTAACACACTGAAGCAGTCAATTAAACCTGGTTTCGATCAATATTTTAGAGGATAACACCGGTTAGGTCTGGGTTAGGTCTGGGTCATGCCCGCATCTGGCTCATGATTTTGCCTTCTTCGCATACTTGTTGGCCAGATCCTGGGTTTTTTTCGTGTTTGAATCATGTAGTAATGTGGTAACACACTGAAGCAGTCAATTAAACCTGGTTTCGATCAATATTTCAGAGGATAACACCGGTTAGGTCTGGGTTAGGTCTGGGATATGCGCGCATCTGGCTTATACTTTCGCCTTTTTCGCAAACTTGTTGGCCAGATCCTGGATTTGTTCCGTGTTTGAATCACGTAGTAATGTTGTACCACACTGAGGCAGTCAATTAAACCTGGATTCGGACATTATTTTAGAGGATAACACCGGTTAGGTCTGGGTTAGGTCTGGGTTATGCCCGCATCTGGCTCATGATTTTGCCTTCTTCGCAAACTTGTTGGCCAGATCCTGGGTTTTTTTCGTGTTTGAATCACGTTGTAATGTGGTAACACACTGAAGCAGTCAATTAAACCTGGTTTCGATCAATATTTCAGAGGATAACACCGGTTAGGTCTGGGTTAGGTCTGGGATATGCGCGCATCTGGCTTATACTTTCGCCTTTTTCGCAAACTTGTTGGCCAGATCCTGGATTTTTTTCGTGTTTGAATCACGTAGTAATGTGGTAACACACTGAAGCAGTCAACTAAACCTGGTTTCGATCAATATTTCAGAGGATAACACCGGTTAGGTCTGGGTTAGGTCTGGGATATGCCCGCATCTGGCTCATGATTTTGCATTCTTCGCATACTTGTTGGCCAGATCATGGGTTTTTTCCGTGTTTGATCACGTAGTAATGTGGTAACACACTGAAGCAGTCAATAAAACCTGGTTTCGATCAATATTTTAGAGGATAACACCGGTTAGGTCTGGGTTAGGTCTGGGATTTGCGCGCATCTGGCTTATACTTTCGCCTTCTTCGCAAACTTGTTGGCCAGATCCTGGGTTTTTTCCGTGTCTGAATCACGTAGTAATGTGGTAACACACTGAAGCAGTCAATAAAACCTGGTTTCGATCAATATTTTAGAGGATAACACCGGTTAGGTCTGGGTTAGGTCTGGGTTATACCCGCATCTGGCTCATGATTTTGCCTTCTTCGCATACTTGTTGGCCAGATCCTGGGTTTTTTCCGTGTTTGAATCACGTAGTAATGTGGTAACACACTGAAGCAGTCAAGTAAACCTGGTTTCGAGCAATATTTCAGAGGATAACACCGGTTAGGTCTGGGTTAGGTCCGGGATATGCCCGCATCTGGCTCATGATTTTGCCTTCTTCGCATACTTGTTTGCCGGATCCTGGGTTTTTTTCGTGTTTGAATCACGTAGTAATGTGGTAACACACTGAAGCTGTCAATTAAACCTGGTTTCGATCAATATTTTAGAAGATAACACCGGTTAGGTCTGGGTTAGGTCTGGGTTATGCCCGCATCTGGCTCATGATTTTGCCTTCTTCGCATACTTGTTTGCCGGATCCTGGGCTTTTTCGCGTTTGAATCACGTAGTAATGTGGTAACACACTGAAGCTGTCAATTAAACCTGGTTTCCATCAATATTTTAGAGGATAACACCGGTTAGGTCTGGGTTAGGTCTGGGATATGCGCGCATCTGGCTTATACTTTCACCTTTTTCGCAAACTTGTTGGCCAGATCCTGGATTTTTTTCGTGTTTGAATCACGTAGTAATGTGGTAACACACTGAAGCAGTCAATAAAACCTGGTTTCGATCAATATTTTAGAGGATAACACCGGTTAGGTCTGGGTTAGGTCTGGGATTTGCGCGCATCTGGCTCATGATTTTGCATTCTTCGCATACTTGTTGGCCAGATCATGGGTTTTTTCCGTGTTTGATCACGTAGTAATGTGGTAACACACTGAAGCAGTCAATAAAACCTGGTTTCGATCAATATTTTAGAGGATAACACCGGTTAGGTCTGGGTTAGGTCTGGGATTTGCGCGCATCTGGCTTATACTTTCGCCTTCTTCGCAAACTTGTTGGCCAGATCCAGGGTTTCTTCCGTGTCTGAATCACGTAGTAATGTGGTAACACACTGAAGCAGTCAATAAAACCTGGTTTCGATCAATATTTTAGAGGATAACACCGGTTAGGTCTGGGTTAGGTCTGGGTTATACCCGCATCTGGCTCATGATTTTGCCTTCTTCGCATACTTGTTGGCCAGATCCTGGGTTTTTTCCGTGTTTGAATCACGTAGTAATGTGGTAACACACTGAAGCAGTCAAGTAAACCTGGTTTCGATCAATATTTCAGAGGATAACACCGGTTAGGTCTGGGTTAGGTCCGGGATATGCCCGCATCTGGCTCATGATTTTGCCTTCTTCGCATACTTGTTTGCCGGATCCTGGGTTTTTTTCGTGTTTGAATCACGTAGTAATGTGGTAACACACTGAAGCTGTCAATTAAACCTGGTTTCGATCAATATTTTAGAAGATAACACCGGTTAGGTCTGGGTTAGGTCTGGGTTATGCCCGCATCTGGCTCATGATTTTGCCTTCTTCGCATACTTGTTTGCCGGATCCTGGGCTTTTTCGCGTTTGAATCACGTAGTAATGTGGTAACACACTGAAGCTGTCAATTAAACCTGGTTTCCATCAATATTTTAGAGGATAACACCGGTTAGGTCTGGGTTAGGTCTGGGATATGCGCGCATCTGGCTTATACTTTCACCTTTTTCGCAAACTTGTTGGCCAGATCCTGGGTTTTTTCCGTGTTTGAATCACGTAGTAATGTGGTAACACACTGAAGCAGTCAATAAAACCTGGTTTCGATCAATATTTTAGAGGATAACACCGGTTAGGTCTGGGTTAGGTCTGGGATTTGCGCGCATCTGGCTTATACTTTCGCCTTTTTCGCAAACTTGTTGGCCAGATCCTGGGTATTTTCCGCGTTTGAATCACGTAGTAATGTGGTAATACACTGATGCAGTCAATAAAACCTGGTTTCGATCAATATTTCAGAGGATAACACCGGTTAGGTCTCGGATAGGTCCGGGACATGCCCGCATCTGGCTCATGATTTTGCCTTCTGCGCATACTTGTTGGCCAGATCCTGGGGTTTTTTCGTGTTTGAATCACGTAGTAATGTGGTAACACACTGAAGCAGTCAATTAAACCTGGTTTCGATCAATATTTTAGAGGATAACACCGGTTAGGTCTGGGTAAGGTCTGGGTTATGCCCGCCTCTGGCTCATGATTTTGCCTTCATCGCATACTTGTTGGCCAGATCCTGGGTTTTTTCCGTGTTTGAATCACGTAGTAATGTGGTAACACACTGAAGCAGTCAATTAAACCTGGTTTCAATCAATATTTCAGAGGATAACACCGGTTAGGTCTGGGTTAGGTCCGGGATATGCCCGCATCTGGCTCATGATTTTGCCTTCTTCGCATACTTGCTGGCCAGATCCTGGGTTTTTTTCGTGTTTGAATCACGTAGTAATGTGGTAACACACTGGAGCAGTCAATTAAACCTGGTTTCGATCAATATTTTAGAGGATAACACCGGTTAGGTCTGGGTTAGGTCTGGGTTATGCCCGCATCTGGCTCACGATTTTGCCTTCTTCGCATACTTGTTGGCCAGATCCTGGGTTTTTTTCGTGTTTGAATCATGTAGTAATGTGGTAACACACAGAAGCAGTCAATTAAACCTGGTTTCGATCAATATTTCAGAGGATAACACCGGTTAGGTCTGGGTTAGGTCTGGGAAATGCGCGCATCTGGCTTATACTTTCGCCTTTTTCGCAAACTTGTTGGCCAGATCCTGGGTTTTTTTCGTGTTTGAATCACGTAGTAATGTGGTAACACACTGAAGCAGTCAATTAAACCTGGTTTCGATCAATATTTTAGAGTTTAACACCGGTTAGGTCTGGGTTAGGTCTGGGATATGCGCGCATCTGGCTTATACTTTCGCCTTTTTCGCAAACTTGTTGGCCAGATCCTGGATTTTTTCCGTGTTTCAATCACGTAGTAATGTTGTACCACACTGAGGCAGTCAATTAAACCTGGATTCGGACATTATTTTAGAGGATAACACCGGTTAGGTCTGGGTTAGGTCTGGGTCATGCCCGCATCTGGCTCATGATTTTGCCTTCTTCGCATACTTGTTGGCCAGATCCTGGGTTTTTTTCGTGTTTGAATCATGTAGTAATGTGGTAACACACTGAAGCAGTCAATTAAACCTGGTTTCGATCAATATTTCAGAGGATAACACCGGTTAGGTCTGGGTTAGGTCTGAGATATGCGCGCATCTGGCTTATACTTTCGCCTTTTTCGCAAACTTGTTGGCCAGATCCTGGATTTTTTCCGTGTTGGAATCACGTAGTAATGTTGTACCACACTGAGGCAGTCAATTAAACCTGGATTCCGACATTATTTTAGAGGATAACACCGGTTAGGTCTGGGTTAGGTCTGGGTTATGCCCGCATCTGGCTCATGATTTTGCCTTCTTCGCATACTTGTTGGCCAGATCCTGGGTTTTTTTCGTGTTTGAATCACGTTGTAATGTGGTAACACACTGAAGCAGTCAATTAAACCTGGTTTCGATCAATATTTCAGAGGATAACACCGGTTAGGTCTGGGTTAGGTCTGGGATATGCGCGCATCTGGCTTATACTTTCGCCTTTTTCGCAAACTTGTTGGCCAGATCCTGGATTTTTTTCGTGTTTGAATCACGTAGTAATGTGGTAACACACTGAAGCAGTCAACTAAACCTGGTTTCGATCAATATTTTAGAGGATAACACCGGTTAGGTCTGGGTTAGGTCTGGGTTATGCCCGCATCTGGCTCACGACTTTGCCTTCTTCGCATACTTGTTGGCCAGATCCTGGGTTTTTTTCGTGTTTGAATCACGTAGTAATGTGGTAACAAACTGAAGCAGTCAATAAAACCTGGTTTCGATCAATATTTTAGAGGATAACACCGGTTAGGTCTGGGTTAGGTCCGGGATATGCCCGCATCTGGCTCATGATTTTGCCTTCTTCGCATACTTGTTGGCCAGATCCTGGGTTTTTTTCGTGTTTGAATCACGTAGTAATGTGGTAATACACTGAAGCAGTCAATAAAACCTGGTTTCGATCAATATTTTAGAGGATAACACCGGTTAGGTCTGGGTTAGGTCTGGGTTATGCCCGCATCTGGCTCATGATTTTGCCTTCTTCGCATACTTGTTGGCCAGATCCTGGGTTTTTTTCGTGTTAGAATCACGTAGTAATGTGGTAACACACTGAAGCAGTCAATTAAACCTGGTTTCGATCAATATTTTAGAGGATAACACCGGTTAGGTCTGGGTTAGGTCTGGGTTATGCCTGCATCTGGCTCATGATTTTGCCTTCTTCGCATACTTGTTGGCCAGATCCTGGGTTTTTTTCGTGTTTGAATCACGTAGTAATGTGGTAACACACTGAAGCTGTCAATTAAACCTGGTTTCGATCAATATTTTAGAGGATAACACCGGTTAGGTCTGGGTTAGGTCTGGGTTATGCCCGCATCTGGCTCATGATTTTGCCTTCTTCGCATACTTGTTGGCCAGATCCTGGGTTTTTTCGTGTTTGAATCACGTAGTAATGAGGTAATACACTGAAGCAGTCAACTAAACCTGGTTTCGATCAATATTTTAGAGGATAACACCGGTTAGGTCTGGGTTAGGTCTGGGATATGCGCGCATCTGGCTTATGCATTCGCCTTTTTCGCAAACTTGTTCGCCAGATCCTGGGTTTTTTCCGTGTTTGAATCACGTAGTAATGTTGTACCACACTGAGGCAGTCAATTAAACCTTGATTCGTACAGTATTTTAGAGGATAACACCGGTTACGTCTGGGTGAGGTCTGGGTTATGCCCGCATCTGGCTCATGATTTCGCCTTCTTCGCATACTTGTTGGCCAGATCCTGGGTTTTTTTCGTGTTTGAATCACGTAGTAATGTGGTAATACACTGAAGCAGTCAATAAAACCTGGTTTCGATCAATATTTTAGAGGATAACACCGGTTAGGTCTGGGTTAGGTCTGGGCTATGCCCGCATCTGGCTCATGATTTTGCCTTCTTCGCATACTTGTTGGCCAGATCCTGGGTTTTTTTCGTGTTTGAATCACGTAGTAATGTGGTAACACACTGAAGCAGTCAATTAAACCTGGTTTCGATCAATATTTTAGAGGATAACACCGGTTAGGTCTGGGTTAGGTCTGGGTTATGCCCGCATCTGGCTCATGATTTTGCCTTCATCGCATACTTGTTGGCCAGATCCTGGGTTTTTTCCGTGTTTGAATCACGTAGTAATGTGGTAACACACTGAAGCAGTCAATTAAACCTGGTTTCGATCAATATTTTAGAGGATAACGCCGGTTAGGTCTGGGTTAGGTCTGGGATATGCGCGCATCTGGCTTATACTTTCGCCTTTTTCGCAAACTTGTTGGCCAGATCCTGGATTTTTTCCATGTGTGAATCACGTAGTAATGTTGTACCACACTGAGGCAGTCAATTAAACCTGGATTCGGACATTATTTTAGAGGATAACACCGGTTAGGTCTGGGTTAGGTCTGGGTTATGCCCGTATCTGGCTCACGATTTTGCCTTCTTCGCATACTTGTTGGCCAGATCCTGGGATTTTTTCGTGTTTGAATCATGTAGTAATGTGGTAACTCACTGAAGCAGTCAATTAAACCTGGTTTCGATCAATATTTCAGAGGATAACACCGGTTAGGTCTGGGTTAGGTCCGGGATATGCCCGCATCTGGCTCATGATTTTGCCTTCTTCGCATACTTGTATGCCGGATCCTGGGTTTTTTTCGTGTTTGAATCACGTAGTAATGTGGTAACACACTGAAGCAGTCAATTAAACCTGGTTTCGATCAATATTTTAGAGGATAACACCGGTTAGGTCTGGGTTAGGTCTGGGTCATGCCCGCATCTGGCTCATGATTTTGCCTTCTTCGCATACTTGTTGGCCAGATCCTGGGTTTTTTTCGTGTTTGAATCACGTAGTAATGTGGTAACACACTGAAGCAGTCAATTAAACCTGGTTTCGATCAATATTTCAGAGGATAACACCGGTAAGGTCTGGGTTAGGTCTGGGAAATGCGCGCATCTGGCTTATATTTTCGCCTTTTTCGCAAACTTGTTGGCCAGATCCTGGGTTTTTTTCGTGTTTGAATCACGTAGTAATGTGGTAACACACTGAAGCAGTCAATTAAACCTGGTTTCGATCAATATTTTAGAGGATAACACCGGTTAGGTCTGGGTTAGGTCTGGGATATGCGCGCATCTGGCTTATACTTTCGCCTTTTTCGCAAACTTGTTGGCCAGATCCTGGATTTTTTCCGTGTTTCAATCACGTAGTAATGTTGTACCACACTGAGGCAGTCAATTAAACCGGGATTCGGACATTATTTTAGAGGATAACACCGGTTAGGTCTGGGTTAGGTCTGGGTCATGCCCGCATCTGGCTCATGATTTTGCCTTCTTCGCATACTTGTTGGCCAGATCCTGGGTTTTTTTCGTGTTTGAATCATGTAGTAATGTGGTAACACACTGAAGCAGTCAATAAAACCTGGTTTCGATCAATATTTTAGAGGATAACACCGGTTAGGTCTGGGTTAGGTCTGGGCTATGCCCGCATCTGGCTCATGATTTTGCCTTCTTCGCATACTTGTATGCCGGATCCTGGGTTTTTTTCGTGTTTGAATCATGTAGTAATGTGGTAACACACTGAAGCAGTCAACTAAACCTGGTTTCGATCAATATTTCAGAGGATAACACCGGCTAGGTCTGGGTTAGGTCTGGGATATGCCCGCATCTGGCTCATGATTTTGCCTTCTTCGCATACTTGTTGGCCAGATCCTGGGTTTTTTCCGTGTTTGATCACGTAGTAATGTGGTAACACACTGAAGCAGTCAATAAAACCTGGTTTCGATCAATATTTTAGAGGATAACACCGGTTAGGTCTGGGTTAGGTCTGGGATTTGCGCGCATCTGGCTTATACTTTCGCCTTTTTCGCAAACTTGTTGGCCAGATCCTGGGTATTTTCCGTGTTTGAATCACGTAGTAATGTGGTAACACACTGAAGCTGTCAATTAAACCTGGTTTCGATCAATATTTTAGAGGATAACATCGGTTAGGTCTGGGTTAGGTCTGGGTTATGCCCGCATCTGGCTCATGACTTTGCCTTCTTCGCATACTTGTTGGCCAGATCCTGGGTTTTTTTCGTGTTTGAATCACGTAGTAATGTGGTAACAAACTGAAGCAGTCAATAAAACCTGGTTTCGATCAATATTTTAGAGGATAACACCCGTTAGGTCTGGGTTAGGTCCGGGATATGCCCGCATCTGGCTCATGATTTTGCCTTCTTCGCATACTTGTTGGCCAGATCCTGGGTTTTTTTCGTGTTTGAATCACGTAGTAATGTGGTAACACACTGAAGCTGTCAATTAAACCTGGTTTCGATCAATATTTCAGAGGATAACACCGGTTAGGTCTGGGTTAGGTCTGGGATATGCGCGCATCTGGCTTATACTTTCGCCTTTTTCTCAAACTTGTTGGCCAGATCCTGGATTTTTTCCGTGTTTGAATCACGTAGTAATGTTGTACCACACTGAGGCAGTCAATTAAACCTGGATTCGGACATTATTTTAGAGGATAACACCGGTTAGGTCTGGGTTAGGTCTGGGTTATGCCCGCATCTGGCTCATGATTTTGCCTTCTTCGCATACTTGTTGGCCAGATCCTGGGTTTTTTTCGTGTTTGAATCACGTAGTAATGTGGTAACACACTGAAGCAGTCAATTAAACCTGGTTTCGATCAATATTTCAGAGGATAACACCGGTTAGGTCTGGGTTAGGTCTGGGATATGCGCGCATCTGTCTTATACTTTCGCCTTTTTCGCAAACTTGTTGGCCAGATCCTGGATTTTTTTCGTGTTTGAATCACGTAGTAATGTGGTAACTCACTGAAGCAGTCAACTAAACCTGGTTTCGATCAATATTTCAGAGGATAACACCGGCTAGGTCTGGGTTAGGTCTGGGATATGCCCGCATCTGGCTCATGATTTTGCCTTCTTCGCATACTTGTTGGCCAGATCCTGGGTTTTTTCCGTGTTTGATCACGTAGTAATGTGGTAACACACTGAAGCAGTCAATAAAACCTGGTTTCGATCAATATTTTAGAGGATAACACCGGTTAGGTCTGGGTTAGGTCTGGGATTTGCGCGCATCTGGCTTATACTTTCGCCTTTTTCGCAAACTTGTTGGCCAGATCCTGGGTATTTTCCGTGTTTGAATCACGTAGTAATGTGGTAACACACTGAAGCTGTCAATTAAACCTGGTTTCGATCAATATTTTAGAGGATAACATCGGTTAGGTCTGGGTTAGGTCTGGGTTATGCCCGCATCTGGCTCATGACTTTGCCTTCTTCGCATACTTGTTGGCCAGATCCTGGGTTTTTTTCGTGTTTGAATCACGTAGTAATGTGGTATCACACTGAAGCTGTCAATTAAACCTGGTTTCGATCAATATTTTAGAGGATAACACCGGTTAGGTCTGGGTTAGGTCTGGGTTATGCCCGCATCTGGCTCATGATTTTGCCTTCTTCGCATACTTGTTGGCCAGAACCTGGGTTTTTTCCGTGTTTGAATCACGTAGTAATGTGGTAACACACTGAAGCAGTCATTTAAACCTGGTTTCGATCAATATTTCAGAGGATAACACCGGTTAGGTCTGGGATAGGTCCGGGATATGCCCGCATCTGGCTCATGATTTTGCCTTCTTCGCATACTTGTTGGCCAGATCCTGGGTTTTTTTCGTGTTTGAATCACGTAGTAATGTGGTAACACACCGAAGCAGTCAATTAAACCTGGTTTCGATCAATATTTCAGAGGATAACACCGGTTAGGTCTGGGTTAGGTCTGGGTTATGCCCGCATCTGGCTCATGATTTTGCCTTCTTCGCAAACTTGTTGGCCAGATCCTGCGATTTTTCCGTGTTTGAATCACGTAGTAATGTGGTAACACACTGAAGCTGTCAATTAAACCTGGTTTCGATCAATATTTTAGAGGATAACACCGGTTAGGTCTGGGTTAGGTCCGGGATATGCCCGCATCTGGCTCATGATTTTGCCTTCTTCGCATACTTGTTGGCCAGATCCTGGGTTTTTTTCGTGTTTGAATCACGTAGTAATGTGGTAACACACTGAAGCTGTCAATTAAACCTGGTTTCGATCAATATTTTAGAGGATAACACCGGTTAGGTCTGGGTTAGGTCTGGGTTATGCCCGCATCTGGCTCATGATTTTGCCTTCTTCGCATACTTGTTGGCCAGATCCTGGGTTTTTTTAGTGTTTGAATCACGTAGAAATGTGGTAACACACTGAAGCAGTCAATTAAACCTAGTTTCGATCAATATTTCAGAGGATAACACCGGTTAGGTCTGGGTTAGGTCTGGGTTATGCCCGCATCTGGCTCATGATTTTGCATTCTTCGCATACTTGTTGGCCAGATCCTGGGTTTTTTTCGTGTTTGAATCACGTAGTAATGTGGTAATACACTGAAGCAGTCAATAAAACCTGGTTTCGATCAATATTTTAGAGGATAACACCGGTTAGGTCTGGGTTAGGTCCGGGATATGCCCGCATCTGGCTCATGATTTTGCCTTCTTCGCATACTTGTTGGCCAGATCCCGGGTTTTTTTCGTGTTTGAATCACGTAGTAATGTGGTAACACACTGAAGCTGTCAATTAAACCTGGTTTCGATCAATATTTTAGAGGATAACACCGGTTAGGTCTGGGTTATGTCTGGATTACGCCCGCATCTGGCTCATGATTTTGCCTTCTTCGCATACTTGTTGGCCAGATCCTGGGTTTTTTTCCTGTTTGAATCACGTAGTATCGTGGTAACACACTGAAGCTGTCAATTAAACCTGGTTTCGATCAATATTTTAGGGGATAACACCGGTTAGGTCTGGGTTAGGTCTGGGATATGCGCGCATCTGGCTTATACTTTCACCTTTATCGCAAACTTGTTGGCCAGATCCTGGGTTTTTTCCGTGTTTGAATCACGTAGTAATGCTGTACCACACTGAGGCAGTCAATTAAACCTTGATTCGTACAGTATTTTAGAGGATAACACCGGTTACGTCTGGGTGAGGTCTGGGTTATGCCCGCATCTGGCTCATGATTTCGCCTTCTTCGCATACTTGTTGGCCAGATCCTGGGTTTTTTTCGTGTTTGAATCACGTAGTAATGTGGTAATACACTGAAGCAGTCAATAAAACCTGGTTTCGATCAATATTTTAGAGGATAACACCGGTTAGGTCTGGGTTAGGTCTGGGTTATGCCCGCATCTGGCTCACGATTTTGCCTTCTTCGCATACTTGTTGGCCAGATCTTGGGTTTTTTTCGTGTTTGAATCAGGTAGTAATGTGGTAACACACTGAAGCAGTCAATTAAACCTGGTTTCGATCAATATTTCAGAGGATATCACCGGTTAGGTCTGGGTTAGGTCCGGGATATGCCCGCATCTGGCTCATGATTTTGCCTTCTTCGCATACTTGTTTGCCGGATCCTGGGTTTTTTTCGTGTTTGAATCACGTAGTAATGTGGTAACACACTGAAGCTGTCAATTGAACCTGGTTTCGATCAATATTTTAGAGGATAACACCGGTTAGGTCTGGGTTAGGTCTGGGTTATGCCCGCATCTGGCTCACGATTTTGCCTTCTTCGCATACTTGTTGGCCAGATCCTGGGTTTTTTTCGTGTTTGAATCATGTAGTAATGTGGTAACACACTGAAGCAGTCAATTAAACCTGGTTTCGATCAATATTTCAGAGGATAACACCGGTTAGGTCTGGGTTAGGTCCGGGATATGCCCGCATCTGGCTCATGATTTTGCCTTCTTCGCATAGTTGTTGGCCAGATCCTGGGTTTTTTTAGTGTTTGAATCACGTAGTAATGTGGTAACACACTGAAGCAGTCAATTAAACCTGGTTTCGATCAATATTTCAGAGGATAACACCGGTTAGGTCTGGGTTAGGTCTGGGAAATGCGCGCATCTGGCTTATACTTTCGCCTTTTTCGCAAACTTTTTGGCCAGATCCTGGGTTTTTTTCGTGTTTGAATCACGTAGTAATGTGGTAACACACTGAAGCAGTCAATAAAACCTGGTTTCGATCAATATTTTAGAGGATAACACCGGTTAGGTCTGGGTTAGGTCTGGGATTTGCGCGCATCTGGCTTATACTTTCGCCTTTTTCGCAAACTTGTTGGCCAGATCCTGGGTATTTTCCGTGTTTGAATCACGTAGTAATGTGGTAACACACTGAAGCTGTCAATTAAACCTGGTTTCGATCAATATTTTAGAGGATAACATCGGTTAGGTCTGGGTTAGGTCTGGGTTATGCCCGCATCTGGCTCATGACTTTGCCTTCTTCGCATACTTGTTGGCCAGATCCTGGGTTTTTTTCGTGTTTGAATCACGTAGTAATGTGGTAACAAACTGAAGCAGTCAATAAAACCTGGTTTCGATCAATATTTTAGAGGATAACACCCGTTAGGTCTGGGTTAGGTCCGGGATATGCCCGCATCTGGCTCATGATTTTGCCTTCTTCGCATACTTGTTGGCCAGATCCTGGGTTTTTTTCGTGTTTGAATCACGTAGTAATGTGGTAACACACTGAAGCTGTCAATTAAACCTGGTTTCGATCAATATTTCAGAGGATAACACCGGTTAGGTCTGGGTTAGGTCTGGGATATGCGCGCATCTGGCTTATACTTTCGCCTTTTTCTCAAACTTGTTGGCCAGATCCTGGATTTTTTCCGTGTTTGAATCACGTAGTAATGTTGTACCACACTGAGGCAGTCAATTAAACCTGGATTCGGACATTATTTTAGAGGATAACACCGGTTAGGTCTGGGTTAGGTCTGGGTTATGCCCGCATCTGGCTCATGATTTTGCCTTCTTCGCATACTTGTTGGCCAGATCCTGGGTTTTTTTCGTGTTTGAATCACGTAGTAATGTGGTAACACACTGAAGCAGTCAATTAAACCTGGTTTCGATCAATATTTCAGAGGATAACACCGGTTAGGTCTGGGTTAGGTCTGGGATATGCGCGCATCTGTCTTATACTTTCGCCTTTTTCGCAAACTTGTTGGCCAGATCCTGGATTTTTTTCGTGTTTGAATCACGTAGTAATGTGGTAACTCACTGAAGCAGTCAACTAAACCTGGTTTCGATCAATATTTCAGAGGATAACACCGGCTAGGTCTGGGTTAGGTCTGGGATATGCCCGCATCTGGCTCATGATTTTGCCTTCTTCGCATACTTGTTGGCCAGATCCTGGGTTTTTTCCGTGTTTGATCACGTAGTAATGTGGTAACACACTGAAGCAGTCAATAAAACCTGGTTTCGATCAATATTTTAGAGGATAACACCGGTTAGGTCTGGGTTAGGTCTGGGATTTGCGCGCATCTGGCTTATACTTTCGCCTTTTTCGCAAACTTGTTGGCCAGATCCTGGGTATTTTCCGTGTTTGAATCACGTAGTAATGTGGTAACACACTGAAGCTGTCAATTAAACCTGGTTTCGATCAATATTTTAGAGGATAACATCGGTTAGGTCTGGGTTAGGTCTGGGTTATGCCCGCATCTGGCTCATGACTTTGCCTTCTTCGCATACTTGTTGGCCAGATCCTGGGTTTTTTTCGTGTTTGAATCACGTAGTAATGTGGTATCACACTGAAGCTGTCAATTAAACCTGGTTTCGATCAATATTTTAGAGGATAACACCGGTTAGGTCTGGGTTAGGTCTGGGTTATGCCCGCATCTGGCTCATGATTTTGCCTTCTTCGCATACTTGTTGGCCAGAACCTGGGTTTTTTCCGTGTTTGAATCACGTAGTAATGTGGTAACACACTGAAGCAGTCATTTAAACCTGGTTTCGATCAATATTTCAGAGGATAACACCGGTTAGGTCTGGGATAGGTCCGGGATATGCCCGCATCTGGCTCATGATTTTGCCTTCTTCGCATACTTGTTGGCCAGATCCTGGGTTTTTTTCGTGTTTGAATCACGTAGTAATGTGGTAACACACTGAAGCAGTCAATTAAACCTGGTTTCGATCAATATTTCAGAGGATAACACCGGTTAGGTCTGGGTTAGGTCTGGGTTATGCCCGCATCTGGCTCATGATTTTGCCTTCTTCGCAAACTTGTTGGCCAGATCCTGCGATTTTTCCGTGTTTGAATCACGTAGTAATGTGGTAACACACTGAAGCTGTCAATTAAACCTGGTTTCGATCAATATTTTAGAGGATAACACCGGTTAGGTCTGGGTTAGGTCCGGGATATGCCCGCATCTGGCTCATGATTTTGCCTTCTTCGCATACTTGTTGGCCAGATCCTGGGTTTTTTTCGTGTTTGAATCACGTAGTAATGTGGTAACACACTGAAGCTGTCAATTAAACCTGGTTTCGATCAATATTTTAGAGGATAACACCGGTTAGGTCTGGGTTAGGTCTGGGTTATGCCCGCATCTGGCTCATGATTTTGCCTTCTTCGCATACTTGTTGGCCAGATCCTGGGTTTTTTTAGTGTTTGAATCACGTAGAAATGTGGTAACACACTGAAGCAGTCAATTAAACCTAGTTTCGATCAATATTTCAGAGGATAACACCGGTTAGGTCTGGGTTAGGTCTGGGTTATGCCCGCATCTGGCTCATGATTTTGCATTCTTCGCATACTTGTTGGCCAGATCCTGGGTTTTTTTCGTGTTTGAATCACGTAGTAATGTGGTAATACACTGAAGCAGTCAATAAAACCTGGTTTCGATCAATATTTTAGAGGATAACACCGGTTAGGTCTGGGTTAGGTCCGGGATATGCCCGCATCTGGCTCATGATTTTGCCTTCTTCGCATACTTGTTGGCCAGATCCCGGGTTTTTTTCGTGTTTGAATCACGTAGTAATGTGGTAACACACTGAAGCTGTCAATTAAACCTGGTTTCGATCAATATTTTAGAGGATAACACCGGTTAGGTCTGGGTTATGTCTGGATTACGCCCGCATCTGGCTCATGATTTTGCCTTCTTCGCATACTTGTTGGCCAGATCCTGGGTTTTTTTCCTGTTTGAATCACGTAGTATCGTGGTAACACACTGAAGCTGTCAATTAAACCTGGTTTCGATCAATATTTTAGGGGATAACACCGGTTAGGTCTGGGTTAGGTCTGGGATATGCGCGCATCTGGCTTATACTTTCACCTTTATCGCAAACTTGTTGGCCAGATCCTGGGTTTTTTCCGTGTTTGAATCACGTAGTAATGCTGTACCACACTGAGGCAGTCAATTAAACCTTGATTCGTACAGTATTTTAGAGGATAACACCGGTTACGTCTGGGTGAGGTCTGGGTTATGCCCGCATCTGGCTCATGATTTCGCCTTCTTCGCATACTTGTTGGCCAGATCCTGGGTTTTTTTCGTGTTTGAATCACGTAGTAATGTGGTAATACACTGAAGCAGTCAATAAAACCTGGTTTCGATCAATATTTTAGAGGATAACACCGGTTAGGTCTGGGTTAGGTCTGGGTTATGCCCGCATCTGGCTCACGATTTTGCCTTCTTCGCATACTTGTTGGCCAGATCTTGGGTTTTTTTCGTGTTTGAATCAGGTAGTAATGTGGTAACACACTGAAGCAGTCAATTAAACCTGGTTTCGATCAATATTTCAGAGGATATCACCGGTTAGGTCTGGGTTAGGTCCGGGATATGCCCGCATCTGGCTCATGATTTTGCCTTCTTCGCATACTTGTTTGCCGGATCCTGGGTTTTTTTCGTGTTTGAATCACGTAGTAATGTGGTAACACACTGAAGCTGTCAATTGAACCTGGTTTCGATCAATATTTTAGAGGATAACACCGGTTAGGTCTGGGTTAGGTCTGGGTTATGCCCGCATCTGGCTCACGATTTTGCCTTCTTCGCATACTTGTTGGCCAGATCCTGGGTTTTTTTCGTGTTTGAATCATGTAGTAATGTGGTAACACACTGAAGCAGTCAATTAAACCTGGTTTCGATCAATATTTCAGAGGATAACACCGGTTAGGTCTGGGTTAGGTCCGGGATATGCCCGCATCTGGCTCATGATTTTGCCTTCTTCGCATAGTTGTTGGCCAGATCCTGGGTTTTTTTAGTGTTTGAATCACGTAGTAATGTGGTAACACACTGAAGCAGTCAATTAAACCTGGTTTCGATCAATATTTCAGAGGATAACACCGGTTAGGTCTGGGTTAGGTCTGGGAAATGCGCGCATCTGGCTTATACTTTCGCCTTTTTCGCAAACTTTTTGGCCAGATCCTGGGTTTTTTTCGTGTTTGAATCACGTAGTAATGTGGTAACACACTGAAGCAGTCAATTAAATCTGGTTTCGATCAATATTTTAGAGGATAACACCGGTTAGGTCTGGGTTAGGTCTGGGATATGCGCGCATCTGGCTCATGATTTTGCCTTCTTCGCATACTTGTTGGCCAGATCCTGGGTTTTTTTCCTGTTTGAATCACGTAGTAATGTGGTAACACACTGAAGCTGTCAACTAAACCTGGTTTCGATCAATATTTTAGAGGATAACACCGGTTAGGTCTGGGTTAGGTCTGGGATATGCGCGCATCTGGCTTATACTTTCACCTTTATCGCAAACTTGTTGGCCAGATCCTGGGTTTTTTCCGTGTTTGAATCACGTAGTAATGCTGTACCACACTGAGGCAGTCAATTAAACCTTGATTCGTACAGTATTTTAGAGGATAACACCGGTTACGTCTGGGTGAGGTCTGGGTTATGCCCGCATCTGGCTCATGATTTCGCCTTCTTCGCATACTTGTTGGCCAGATCCTGGGTTTTTTTCGTGTTTGAATCACGTAGTAATGTGGTAATACACTGAAGCAGTCAATAAAACCTGGTTTCGATCAATATTTTAGAGGATAACACCGGTTAGGTCTGGGTTAGGTCTGGGTTATGCCCGCATCTGGCTCATGATTTTGCCTTCTTCGCATACTTGTTGGCCAGATCCTGGGTTTTTTTCGTGTTTGAATCACGTAGTAATGTGGTAACACACTGAAGCAGTCAATTAAACCTGGTTTCGATCAATATTTTAGAGGATAACACCGGTTAGGTCTGGGTTAGGTCTGGGTTATGCCCGGATCTGGCTCATGATTTTGCCTTCATCGCATACTTGTTGGCCAGATCCTGGGTTTTTTCCGTGTCTGAATCACGTAGTAATGTGGTAACACACTGAAGCAGTCAATTAAACCTGGTTTCGATCAATATTTTAGAGGATAACGCCGGTTAGGTCTGGGTTAGGTCTGGGATATGCGCGCATCTGGCTTATACTTTCGCCTTTTTCGCAAACTTGTGGGCCAGATCCTGGATTTTTTCCATGTTTGAATCACGTAGTAATGTTGTACCACACTGAGGCAGTCAAATAAACCTGGATTCGGACATTATTTTAGAGGATAACACCGGTTAGGTCTGGGTTAGGTCTGGGTTATGCCCGCATCTGGCTCACGATTTTGCCTTCTTCGCATACTTGTTGGCCAGATCTTGGGTTTTTTTCGTGTTTGAATCAGGTAGTAATGTGGTAACACACTGAAGCAGTCAATTAAACCTGGTTTCGATCAATATTTCAGAGGATAACACCGGTTAGGTCTGGGTTAGGTCCGGGATATGCCCGCATCTGGCTCATGATTTTGCCTTCTTCGCATACTTGTTTGCCGGATCCTGGGTTTTTTTTGTGTTTGAATCACGTAGTAATGTGGTAACACACTGAAGCTGTCAATTGAACCTGGTTTCGATCAATATTTTAGAGGATAACACCGGTTTGGTCTGGGTTAGGTTTGGGTTATGCCCGCATCTGGCTCACGATTTTGCCTTCTTCGCATACTTGTTGGCCTGATCCTGGGTTTTTTTCGTGTTTGAATCATGTAGTAATGTGGTAACACACTGAAGCAGTCAATTAAACCTGTTTTCGATCAATATTTCAGAGGATAACACCGGTTAGGTCTGGGTTAGGTCCGGGATATGCCCGCATCTGGCTCATGATTTTGCCTTCTTCGCATACTTGTTTGCCGGATCCTGGGTTTTTTTCGTGTTTGAATCACGTAGTTATGTGGTAACACACTGAAGCTGTCAATTAAACCTGGTTTCGATCAATATTTTAGAGGATAACACCGGTTAGGTCTGGGATAGGTCCGGGATATGCGCGCATCTGGCTCATGATTTTGCCTTCTTCGCATAGTTGTTGGCCAGATCCTGGGTTTTTTTAGTGTTTGAATCACGTAGTAATGTGGTAACACATTGAAGCAGTCAATTAAACCTGGTTTCGATCAATATTTCAGAGGATAACACCGGTTAGGTCTGGGTTAGGTCTGGGAAATGCGCGCATCTGGCTTATACTTTCGCCTTTTTCGCAAACTTTTTGGCCAGATCCTGGGTTTTTTTCGTGTTTGAATCACGTAGTAATGTGGTAACACACTGAAGCAGTCAATTAAACCTGGTTTCGATCAATATTTTAGAGGATAACACCGGTTAGGTCTGGGTTAGGTCTGGGATATGCGCGCATCTGGCTCATGATTTTGCCTTCTTCGCATACTTGTTGGCCAGATCCTGGGTTTTTTTCCTGTTTGAATCACGTAGTAATGTGGTAACACACTGAAGCTGTCAACTAAACCTGGTTTCGATCAATATTTTAGAGGATAACACCGGTTAGGTCTGGGTTAGGTCTGGGATATGCGCGCATCTGGCTTATACTTTCACCTTTATCGCAAACTTGTTGGCCAGATCCTGGGTTTTTTCCGTGTTTGAATCACGTAGTAATGCTGTACCACACTGAGGCAGTCAATTAAACCTTGATTCGTACAGTATTTTAGAGGATAACACCGGTTACGTCTGGGTGAGGTCTGGGTTATGCCCGCATCTGGCTCATGATTTCGCCTTCTTCGCATACTTGTTGGCCAGATCCTGGGTTTTTTTCGTGTTTGAATCACGTAGTAATGTGGTAATACACTGAAGCAGTCAATAAAACCTGGTTTCGATCAATATTTTAGAGGATAACACCGGTTAGGTCTGGGTTAGGTCTGGGTTATGCCCGCATCTGGCTCATGATTTTGCCTTCTTCGCATACTTGTTGGCCAGATCCTGGGTTTTTTTCGTGTTTGAATCACGTAGTAATGTGGTAACACACTGAAGCAGTCAATTAAACCTGGTTTCGATCAATATTTTAGAGGATAACACCGGTTAGGTCTGGGTTAGGTCTGGGTTATGCCCGGATCTGGCTCATGATTTTGCCTTCATCGCATACTTGTTGGCCAGATCCTGGGTTTTTTCCGTGTCTGAATCACGTAGTAATGTGGTAACACACTGAAGCAGTCAATTAAACCTGGTTTCGATCAATATTTTAGAGGATAACGCCGGTTAGGTCTGGGTTAGGTCTGGGATATGCGCGCATCTGGCTTATACTTTCGCCTTTTTCGCAAACTTGTGGGCCAGATCCTGGATTTTTTCCATGTTTGAATCACGTAGTAATGTTGTACCACACTGAGGCAGTCAAATAAACCTGGATTCGGACATTATTTTAGAGGATAACACCGGTTAGGTCTGGGTTAGGTCTGGGTTATGCCCGCATCTGGCTCACGATTTTGCCTTCTTCGCATACTTGTTGGCCAGATCTTGGGTTTTTTTCGTGTTTGAATCAGGTAGTAATGTGGTAACACACTGAAGCAGTCAATTAAACCTGGTTTCGATCAATATTTCAGAGGATAACACCGGTTAGGTCTGGGTTAGGTCCGGGATATGCCCGCATCTGGCTCATGATTTTGCCTTCTTCGCATACTTGTTTGCCGGATCCTGGGTTTTTTTTGTGTTTGAATCACGTAGTAATGTGGTAACACACTGAAGCTGTCAATTGAACCTGGTTTCGATCAATATTTTAGAGGATAACACCGGTTTGGTCTGGGTTAGGTTTGGGTTATGCCCGCATCTGGCTCACGATTTTGCCTTCTTCGCATACTTGTTGGCCTGATCCTGGGTTTTTTTCGTGTTTGAATCATGTAGTAATGTGGTAACACACTGAAGCAGTCAATTAAACCTGTTTTCGATCAATATTTCAGAGGATAACACCGGTTAGGTCTGGGTTAGGTCCGGGATATGCCCGCATCTGGCTCATGATTTTGCCTTCTTCGCATACTTCTTTGCCGGATCCTGGGTTTTTTTCGTGTTTGAATCACGTAGTTATGTGGTAACACACTGAAGCTGTCAATTAAACCTGGTTTCGATCCATATTTTAGAGGATAACACCGGTTAGGTCTGGGATAGGTCCGGGATATGCGCGCATCTGGCTCATGATTTTGCCTTCTTCGCATAGTTGTTGGCCAGATCCTGGGTTTTTTTAGTGTTTGAATCACGTAGTAATGTGGTAACACATTGAAGCAGTCAATTAAACCTGGTTTCGATCAATATTTCAGAGGATAACACCGGTTAGGTCTGGGTTAGGTCTGGGAAATGCGCGCATCTGGCTTATACTTTCGCCTTTTTCGCAAACTTGTTGGCCAGATCCTGGATTTTTTCCGTGTTTCAATCACGTAGTAATGTTGTACCACACTGAGGCAGTCAATTAAACCTGGATTCGGACATTATTTTAGAGGATAACACCGGTTAGGTCTGGGTTAGGTCTGGGTCATGCCCGCATCTGGCTCATGATTTTGCCTTCTTCGCATACTTGTTGGCCAGATCCTGGGTTTTTTTCGTGTTTGAATCATGTAGTAATGTGGCAACACACTGAAGCAGTCAATTAAACCTGGATTCGGACATTATTTTAGAGGATAACACCGGTTAGGTCTGGGTTAGGTCTGGGTTATGCCCGCATCTGGCTCATGATTTTGCCTTCTTCGCATACTTGTTGGCCAGATCCTGGGTTTTTTTCGTGTTTGAATCATGTAGTAATGTGGTAACACACTGAAGCAGTCAATTAAACCTGGTTTCGATCAATATTTTAGAGGATAACACCGGTTAGGTCTGGGTTAGGTCTGGGTTATGCCCGCATCTGGCTCATGACTTTGCCTTCTTCGCATACTTGTTGGCCAGATCCTGGGTTTTTTTCGTGTTTGAATCTCGTAGTAATGTGGTAACAAACTGAAGCAGTCAATAAAACCTGGTTTCGATCAATATTTTAGAGGATAACACCGGTTAGGTCTGGGTTAGGTCCGGGATATGCCCGCATCTGGCTCATGATTTTGCCTTCTTCGCATACTTGTTGGCCAGATCCTGGGTTTTTTCCGTGTTTGAATCACGTAGTAATGTGGTAACACACTGAAGCAGTCAATTAAACCTGGTTTCGATCAATATTTCAGAGGATAACACCGGTTAGGTCTGGGTTAGGTCTGGGTTATGCCCGCATCTGGCTCATGATTTTGCCTTCTTCGCATACTTGTTGGCCAGATCCTGGGTTTTTTTCGTGTTTGAATCACGTAGTAATGTGGTAATACACTGAAGCAGTCAATAAAACCTGGTTTCGATCAATATTTTAGAGGATAACACCGGTTACGTCTGGGTTAGGTCTGGGTTATGCCCGCATCTGGCTCATGATTTTGCCTTCTTCGCATACTTGTTGGCCAGATCCTGGGTTTTTTTCGTGTTTGAATCACGTAGTAATATGGTAATACACTGAAGCAGTCAATAAAACCTGGTTTCGATCAATATTTTAGAGGATAACACCGGTTAGGTCTGGGTTAGGTCTGGGATATGCGCGCATCTGGCTTATGCTTTCGCCTTTTTCGCAAACTTGTTGGCCAGATCCTGGATTTTTTCCGTGTTTGAATCACGTAGTAATGTTGTACCACACTGAGGCAGTCAATTAAACCTGGATTCGGACATTATTTTAGAGGATAACACCGGTTAGGTCTGGGTTAGGTCTGGGTTATGCCCGCATCTGGCTCATGATTGTGCCTTCTTCGCATACTTGTTGGCCAGATCCTGGGTTTTTTTCGTGTTTGAATCATGTAGTAATGTGGTAACACACTGAAGCAGTCAATTAAACCTGGTTTCGATCAATATTTTAGAGGATAACACCGGTTAGGTCTGGGTTAGGTCTGGGTTATGCCCGCATCTGGCTCATGATTTTGCCTTCTTCGCATACTTGTTGGCCAGATCCTGGGTTTTTTCCGTGTTTGAATCACGTAGTAATGTGGTAACACACTGAAGCAGTCAATTAAACCTGGTTTCGATCAATATTTCAGAGGATAACACCGGTTAGGTCTGGGTTAGGTCTGGGTTATGCCCGCATCTGGCTCATGATTTTGCCTTCTTCGCATACTTGTTGGCCAGATCCTGGGTTTTTTTCGTGTTTGAATCACGTAGTAGTGTGGTAATACACTGAAGCAGTCAATAAAACCTGGTTTCGATCAATATTTTAGAGGATAACACCGGTTAGGTCTGGGTTAGGTCCGGGATATGCCCGCATCTGGCTCATGATTTTGCCTTCTTCGCATACTTGTTGGCCAGATCCTGGGTTTTTTTCGTGTTTGAATCACGTAGTAATGTGGTTACACACTGAAGCTGTCAATTAAACCTGGTTTCGATCAATATTTTAGAGGATAACACCGGTTAGGTCTGGGTTAGGTCTGGGTTATGCCCGCATCTGGCTCATGATTTTGCCTTCTTCGCATACTTGTTGGCCAGATCCTGGGTTTTTTTCGTGTTTGAATCACGTAGTAATGTGGTAACACACTGAAGCAGTCAATTAAACCTGGTTTCGATCAATATTTCAGAGGATAACACCGGTTAGGTCTAGGTTAGGTCTGGGATATGCGCGCATCTGGCTTATACTTTCGCCTTTTTCGCGAACTTGTTGGCCAGATCCTGGATTTTTTCCGTGTTTGAATCACGTAGTAATGTTGTACCACACTGAGGCAGTCAATTAAACCTGGATTCGGACATTATTTTAGAGGATAACACCGGTTAGGTCTGGGTTAGGTCTGGGTTATGCCCGCATCTGGCTCATGATTTTGCCTTCTTCGCATACTTGTTGGCCAGATCCTGGGTTTTTTTCGTGTTTGAATCACGTAGTAATGTGGTAATACACTGAAGCAGTCAATAAAACCTGGTTTCGATCAATATTTTAGAGGATAACACCGGTTAGGTCTGGGTTAGGTCCGGGATATGCCCGCATCTGGCTCATGATTGTGCCTTCTTCGCATACTTGTTGGCCAGATCCTGGGTTTTTTTCGTGTTTGAATCATGTAGTAATGTGGTAACACACTGAAGCAGTCAATTAAACCTGGTTTCGATCAATATTTTAGAGGATAACACCGGTTAGGTCTGGGTTAGGTCTGGGTTATGCCCGCATCTGGCTCATGACTTTGCCTTCTTCGCATACTTGTTGGCCAGATCCTGGGTTTTTTTCGTGTTTGAATCTCGTAGTAATGTGGTAACAAACTGAAGCAGTCAATAAAACCTGGTTTCGATCAATATTTTAGAGGATAACACCGGTTAGGTCTGGGTTAGGTCCGGGATATGCCCGCATCTGGCTCATGATTTTGCCTTCTTCGCATACTTGTTGGCCAGATCCTGGGTTTTTTTCGTGTTTGAATCACGTAGTAATGTGGTAACACACTGAAGCAGTCAATTAAATCTGGTTTCGATCAATATTTTAGAGGATAACACCGGTTAGATCTGGGTTAGGTCTGGGTTATGCCCGCATCTGGCTCATGACTTTGCCTTCTTCGCATACTTGTTGGCCAGATCCTGGGTTTTTTTCGTGTTTGAATCTCGTAGTAATGTGGTAACAAACTGAAGCAGTCAATAAAACCTGGTTTCGATCAATATTTTAGAGGATAACACCGGTTAGGTCTGGGTTAGGTCCGGGATATGCCCGCATCTGGCTCATGATTTTGCCTTCTTCGCATACTTGTTGGCCAGATCCTGGGTTTTTTCCGTGTTTGAATCACGTAGTAATGTGGTAACACACTGAAGCAGTCAATTAAACCTGGTTTCGATCAATATTTCAGAGGATAACACCGGTTAGGTCTGGGTTAGGTCTGGGTTATGCCCGCATCTGGCTCATGATTTTGCCTTCTTCGCATACTTGTTGGCCAGATCCTGGGTTTTTTTCGTGTTTGAATCACGTAGTAATGTGGTAATACACTGAAGCAGTCAATAAAACCTGGTTTCGATCAATATTTTAGAGGATAACACCGGTTAGGTCTGGGTTAGGTCTGGGTTATGCCCGCATCTGGCTCATGATTTTGCCTTCTTCGCATACTTGTTGGCCAGATCCTGGGTTTTTTTCGTGTTTGAATCACGTAGTAATATGGTAATACACTGAAGCAGTCAATAAAACCTGGTTTCGATCAATATTTTAGAGGATAACACCGGTTAGGTCTGGGTTAGGTCTGGGATATGCGCGCATCTGGCTTATGCTTTCGCCTTTTTCGCAAACTTGTTGGCCAGATCCTGGATTTTTTCCGTGTTTGAATCACGTAGTAATGTTGTACCACACTGAGGCAGTCAATTAAACCTGGATTCGGACATTATTTTAGAGGATAACACCGGTTAGGTCTGGGTTAGGTCTGGGTTATGCCCGCATCTGGCTCATGATTGTGCCTTCTTCGCATACTTGTTGGCCAGATCCTGGGATTTTTTCGTGTTTGAATCATGTAGTAATGTGGTAACACACTGAAGCAGTCAATTAAACCTGGTTTCGATCAATATTTTAGAGGATAACACCGGTTAGGTCTGGGTTAGGTCTGGGTTATGCCCGCATCTGGCTCATGACTTTGCCTTCTTCGCATACTTGTTGGCCAGATCCTGGGTTTTTTTCGTGTTTGAATCTCGTAGTAATGTGGTAACAAACTGAAGCAGTCAATAAAACCTGGTTTCGATCAATATTTTAGAGGATAACACCGGTTAGGTCTGGGTTAGGTCCGGGATATGCCCGCATCTGGCTCATGATTTTGCCTTCTTCGCATACTTGTTGGCCAGATCCTGGGTTTTTTTCGTGTTTGAATCACGTAGTAATGTGGTAACACACTGAAGCTGTCAATTAAACCTGGTTTCGATCAATATTTTAGAGGATAACACCGGTTAGGTCTGGGTTAGGTCTGGGTTATGCCCGCATCTGGCTCATGATTTTGCCTTCTTCGCATACTTGTTGGCCAGATCCTGGGTTTTTTCCGTGTTTGAATCACGTAGTAATGTGGTAACACACTGAAGCAGTCAATTAAACCTGGTTTCGATCAATATTTCAGAGGATAACACCGGTTAGGTCTGGGTTAGGTCTGGGTTATGCCCGCATCTGGCTCATGATTTTGCCTTCTTCGCATACTTGTTGGCCAGATCCTGGGTTTTTTTCGTGTTTGAATCACGTAGTAATGTGGTAATACACTGAAGCAGTCAATAAAACCTGGTTTCGATCAATATTTTAGAGGATAACACCGGTTAGGTCTGGGTTAGGTCCGGGATATGCCCGCATCTGGCTCATGATTTTGCCTTCTTCGCATACTTGTTGGCCAGATCCTGGGTTTTTTTCGTGTTTGAATCACGTAGTAATGTGGTTACACACTGAAGCTGTCAATTAAACCTGGTTTCGATCAATATTTTAGAGGATAACACCGGTTAGGTCTGGGTTAGGTCTGGGTTATGCCCGCATCTGGCTCATGATTTTGCCTTCTTCGCATACTTGTTGGCCAGATCCTGGGTTTTTTTCGTGTTTGAATCACGTAGTAATGTGGTAACACACTGAAGCAGTCAATTAAACCTGGTTTCGATCAATATTTCAGAGGATAACACCGGTTAGGTCTAGGTTAGGTCTGGGATATGCGCGCATCTGGCTTATACTTTCGCCTTTTTCGCAAACTTGTTGGCCAGATCCTGGATTTTTTCCGTGTTTGAATCACGTAGTAATGTTGTACCACACTGAGGCAGTCAATTAAACCTGGATTCGGACATTATTTTAGAGGATAACACCGGTTAGGTCTGGGTTAGGTCTGGGTTATGCCCGCATCTGGCTCATGATTTTGCCTTCTTCGCATACTAGTTGGCCAGATCCTGGGTTTTTTCCGTGTTTGAATCACGTAGTAATGTGGTAACACACTGAAGCAGTCAATTAAACCTGGTTTCGATCAATATTTTAGAGGATAACACCGGTTAGGTCTGGGTTAGGTCCGGGATATGCCCGCATCTGGCTCATGATTTTGCCTTCTTCGCATACTTGTTGGCCAGATCCTGTGTTTTTTTCGTGTTTGAATCACGTAGTAATGTGGTAACACACTGAAGCAGTCAATTAAACCTGGTTTCGATCAATATTTCAGACGATAACACCGGTTAGGTCTGGGTTAGGTCTGGGATATGCGCGCATCTGGCTTATACTTTCGCCTTTTTCGCAAACTTGTTGGCCAGATCCTAGGTTTTTTTCGTGTTTCAATCACGTAGTAATGTGGTAACACACTGAGGCAGTCAATTAAACCTGGTTTCGATCAATATTTTAGAGGATAACACCGGTTAGGTCGGGGATAGGTCCGGGATATGCCCGCATCTGGCTCATGATTTTGCCTTCATCGCATACTTGTTGGCCAGATCCTGGTTTTTCCGTGTTTGAATCACGTAGTAATGTGGTAACACACTGAGGCAGTCAATTAAACCTGGTTTCGATCAATATTTTAGAGGATAACACCGGTTAGGTCTGGGATAGGTCCGGGATATGCCCGCATCTGGCTCATGATTTTGCCTTCATCGCATACTTGTTGGCCAGATCCTGGGTTTTTTCCGTGTTTGAATGACGTAGTAATGTGGTAACACACTGAAGCAGTCAATTAAACCTGGTTTCGATCAATATTTCAGAGGATAACACCGGTTAGGTCTGGGTTAGGTCTGGGTTATGCCCGCATCTGGCTCATGATTTTGCCTTCTTCGCATACTTGTTGGCCAGATCCTGGGTTTTTTTCGTGTTTGAATCACGTAGTAATGTGGTAATACACTGAAGCAGTCAATAAAACCTGGTTTCGATCAATATTTTAGAGGATAACACCGGTTAGGTCTGGGTTAGGTCCGGGATATGCCCGCATCTGGCTCATGATTTTGCCTTCTTCGCATACTTGTTGGCCAGATCCTGGGTTTTTTTCGTGTTTGAATCACGTAGTAATGTGGTAACACTCTGAAGCTGTCAATTAAACCTGGTTTCGATCAATATTTTTGAGGATAACACCGGTTAGGTCCGGGTTAGGTCTGGGTTATGCCCGCATCTGGCTCATGATTTTGCCTTCTTCGCATACTTCTTGGCTAGATCTTGGGTTTTTTTCGTGTTTGAATCACGTAGGAATGTGGTAACACACTGAAGCAGTCAATAAAACCTGGTTTCGATCAATATTTTAGAGGATAACACCGGTTAGGTCTGGGTTAGGTCTGGGATATGCGCGCATCTGGCTCACGATTTTGCCTTCTTCGCATACTTGTTGGCCAGATCTTGGGTTTTTTTCGTGTTTGAATCAGGTAGTAATGTGGTAACACACTGAAGCAGTCAATTAAACCTGGTTTCGATCAATATTTCAGAGGATAACACCGGTTAGGTCTGGGTTAGGTCTGGGATATGCGCGCATCTGGCTTATGCTTTCGCCTTTTTCGCAAACTTGATGGCCAGATCCTGGGTTTTTTTCGTGTTTGAATCACGTAGTAATGTGGTAATACACTGAAGCAGTCAATTAAACCAGGTTTCGATCAATATTTTAGAGGATAACACCGGTTAGGTCTGGGTTAGGTCTGGGTTATGCCCGCATCTGGCTCATGATTTTGCCTTCTTCGCATACTTGTTGGCCAGATCCTGGGTTTTTTTCGTGTTTGAATCACGTAGTAATGTGGTAACACACTGAAGCTGTCAATTAAACCTGGTTTCGATCAATATTTTAGAGGATAACACCGGTTAGGTCTGGGTTAGGTCTGGGTTATGCCCGCATCTGGCTCATGATTTTGCCTTCTTCGCATACTTGTTGGCCAGATCCTGGGTTTTTTTCGTGTTTGAATCACGTAGTAATGTGGTAACACACTGAAGCTGTCAATTAAACCTGGTTTCGATCAATATTTTAGAGGATAACACCGGTTAGGTCTGGGTTAGGTCTGGGATATGCGCGCATCTGGCTTATACTTTCACCTTTTTCGCAAACTTGTTGGCCAGATCCTGGGTTTTTTCCGTGTTTGAATCACGTAGTAATGTGGTAACACACTGAAGCAGTCAATTAAACCTGGTTTCGATCAATATTTCTGAGGATAACACCGGTTAGGTCTGGGTTAGGTCTGGGATATGCGCGCATCTGGCTTATGCTTTCGCCTTTTTCGCAAACTTGTTGGCCAGATCCTGGGTATTTTCCGTGTTTGAAACACGTAGTAATGTGGTAACACACTGAAGCAGTCAATAAAACCTGGTTTCGATCAATATTTTAGAGGATAACACCGGTTAGGTCTGGGTTAGGTCTGGGATTTGCGCGCATCTGGCTTATACTTTCGCCTTTTTCGCAAACTTGTTGGCCAGATCCTGGGTATTTTCCGTGTTTGAATCACGTAGTAATGTGGTAACACACTGAAGCAGTCAATTAAACCTGGTTTCGATCAATATTTCAGAGGATAACACCGGTTAGGTCTCGGTTAGGTCTGGGAAATGCGCGCATCTGGCTTATACTTTCGCTTTCTTCGCAAAGTTGTTGGTCAGATCCTGGGTTTTTTCCGTGTTTGATCACGTAGTAATGTGGTAACACACTGAAGCAGTCAATTAAACCTGGTTTCGATCAATATTTCAGAGGATAACACCGGTTAGGTCTGGGTTAGGTCCGGGATATGCCCGCTTCTGGCTCATGATTTTGCCTTCTTCGCATACTTGTTGGCCAGATCCTGGGGTTTTTTCGTGTTTGAATCACGTAGGAATGTGGTAACACACTGAAGCAGTCAATTAAACCTGGTTTCGATCAATATTTCAGAGGATAACACCGGTTAGGTCTGGAATAGGTCCGGGATATGCCCGCATCTGGCTCATGATTTTGCCTTCTTCGCATACTTGTTGGCCAGATCCTGGGTTTTTTTCGTGTTTGAATCACGTAGTAATGTGGTACCACACTGAAGCAGTCAATTAAACCTGGTTTCGATCAATATTTTAGAGGATAACGCCGGTTAGGTCTGGGATAGGTCCGGGATATGCCCGCATCTGGCTTATACTTTCGCCTTTTTCGCAAACTTGTTGGCCAGATCCTGGGTTTTTTTCGTGTTTGAATCACGTAGTAATGTGGTAACACACTGAAGCTGTCAATTAAACCTGGTTTCGATCAATATTTTAGAAGATAACACCGGTTAGGTCTGGGTTAGATCTGGGAAATGCGCGCATCTGGCTTATTCTTTCGCCTTCTTCGCATACTTCTTGGCCAGATCCTGGGTTTTTTTCGTGTTTGAATCACGTAGTAATGTGGTACCACACTGAAGCAGTCAATTAAACCTGGTTTCGATCAATATTTTAGAGGATAACACCGGTTAGGTCTGGGATAGATCTGGGAAATGCGCGCATCTGGCTTATTCTTTCGCCTTCTTCGCATACTTCTTGGCCAGATCCTGGATTTTTTTCGTGTTTGAATCACGTAGGAATGTGGTAACACACTGAAGCAGTCAATTAAACCTGGTTTCGATCAATATTTTAGAGGATAACACCGGTTAGGTCTGGGTTAGGTCCAGGATATGCCCGCATCTGGCTCATGATTTTGCCTTCTTCGCATACTTGTTTGCCAGATCCTGGGTTTTTTTCGTGTTTGATTCTCGTAGTAATGTGGTAACACACTGAAGCTGTCAATTAAACCTGGTTTCGATCAATATTTTAGAGGATAACACCGGTTAGGTCTGGGTTAGGTCTGGGTTATGCCCGCATCTGGCTCATGATTTTGCCTTCTTCGCATACTTGTTGGCCAGATCCTGGGTTTTTTTCGTGTTTGAATCACGTAGTAATGTGGTAACACACTGAAGCAGTCAATTAAACCTGGTTTCGATCAATATTTCTGAGGATAACACCGGTTAGGTCTGGGTTAGGTCCGGGATATGCCCGCATCTGGCTCATGATTTTGCCTTCTTCGCATACTTGTTTGCCGGATCCTGGGTTTTTCTCGTGTTTGAATCACGTAGTAGTGTGGAACACACTGAAGCTGTCAATTAAACCTGGTTTCGATCAATATTTTAGAGGATAACACCGGTTAGGTCTGGGATAGGTCCGGGATATGCCTGCATCTGGCTTGAACTTTCGCCTTTTTCGCAAACTTGTTGGCCAGATCCTGGGTTTTTTTCGTGTTTGAATCACGTAGTAATGTGGTAACACACTGAAGCAGTCAATTAAACCTGGTTTCGATCAATATTTCAGAGGATAACACCGGTTAGGTCTGGGTTAGATCTGGGAAATGCGCGCATCTGGCTTATTCTTTCGCCTTCTTCGCATACTTCTTGGCCAGATCCTGGATTTTTTTCGTGTTTGAATCACGTAGGAATGTGGTAACACACTGAAGCAGTCAATTAAACCTGGTTTCGATCAATATTTTAGAGGATAACACCGGTTAGGTCTGGGTTAGGTCCGGGATATGCCCGCATCTGGCTCATGATTTTGCCTTTTTCACAAACTTGTTGGCCAGATCCTGGGTATTTTCCGTGTTTGAATCACGTAGTAATGTGGTAACACACTGAAGCAGTCAATTAAACCTGGTTTCCATCAATATTTTAGAGGATAACACCGGTTAGGTCTGGGTTAGGTCCGGGATATGCCCGCATCTGGCTCATGATTTTGCCTTCTTCGCATACTTGTTGGCCAGATCCTGGGTTTTTTTCGTGTTTGAATCACGTACTAATGTGGTAACACACTGAAGCTGTCAATTAAACCTGGTTTCGATCAATATTTTAGAGGATAACACCGGTTAGGTCTGGGTTAGGTCGGGGTTATGCCCGCATCTGGCTCATGATTTTGCCTTCTTCGCATACTTGTTGGCCAGATCCTGTGTTTTTGTCGTGTTTGAATCACGTAGTAATGTGGTAACACACTGAAGCTGTCAATTAAACCTGGTTTCGATCAATATTTTAGAGGATAACACCGGTTAGGTCTGGGTTAGGTCTGGGATATGCGCGCATCTGGCTTATACTTTCACCTTTTTCGCAAACTTGTTGGCCAGATCCTGGGTTTTTTCCGTGTTTGAATCACGTAGTAATGTGGTAACACACTGAAGCAGTCAATAAAACCTGGTTTCGATAAATATTTTAGAGGATAACACCGGTTAGGTCTGGGTTAGGTCTGGGATTTGCGCGCATCTGGCTTATACTTTCGCCTTTTTCGCAAACTTGTTGGCCAGATCCTGGGTTTTTTCCGTGTTTGAATCACGTAGTAATGTGGTAACACACTGAACCAGTCAATAAAACCTGGTTTCGATCAATATTTTAGAGGATAACACCGGTTAGGTCTGGGATAGGTCCGGGATATGCCTGCATCTGGCTTGAACTTTCGCCTTTTTCGCAAACTTGTTGGCCAGATCCTGGGTTTTTTTCGTGTTTGAATCACGTAGTAATGTGGTAACACACTGAAGCTGTCAATTAAACCTGGTTTCGATCAATATTTCAGAGGATAACACCGGTTAGGTCTGGGTTAGATCTGGGAAATGCGCGCATCTGGCTTATTCTTTCGCCTTCTTCGCATACTTCTTGGCCAGATCCTGGATTTTTTTCGTGTTTGAATCACGTAGGAATGTGGTAACTCACTGAAGCAGTCAATTAAACCTGGTTTCGATCAATATTTTAGAGGATAACACCGGTTAGGTCTGGGTTAGGTCCGGGATATGCCCGCATCTGGCTCATGATTTTGCCTTTTTCACAAACTTGTTGGCCAGATCCTGGGTATTTTCCGTGTTTGAATCACGTAGTAATGTGGTAACACACTGAAGCAGTCAATTAAACCTGGTTTCGATCAATATTTTAGAGGATAACACCGGTTAGGTCTGGGTTAGGTCCGGGATATGCCCGCATCTGGCTCATGATTTTGCCTTCTTCGCATACTTGTTGGCCAGATCCTGGGTTTTTTTCGTGTTTGAATCACGTAGTAATGTGGTAACACACTGAAGCTGTCAATTAAACCTGGTTTCGATCAATATTTTAGAGGATAACACCGGTTAGGTCTGGGTTAGGTCGGGGTTATGCCCGCATCTGGCTCATGATTTTGCCTTCTTCGCATACTTGTTGGCCAGATCCTTTGTTTTTTTCGTGTTTGAATCACGTAGTAATGTGGTAACACACTGAAGCTGTCAATTAAACCTGGTTTCGATCAATATTTTAGAGGATAACACCGGTTAGGTTTGGGTTAGGTCTGGGATATGCGCGCATCTGGCTTATACTTTCACCTTTTTCGCAAACTTGTTGGCCAGATCCTGGGTTTTTTCCGTGTTTGAATCACGTAGTAATGTGGTAACACACTGAAGCAGTCAATAAAACCTGGTTTCGATAAATATTTTAGAGGATAACACCGGTTAGGTCTTGGTTAGGTCTGGGATTTGCGCGCATCTGGCTTATACTTTCGCCTTTTTCGCAAACTTGTTGGCCAGATCCTGGGTTTTTTCCGTGTTTGAATCACGTAGTAATGTGGTAACACACTGAAGCAGTCAATAAAACCTGGTTTCGATCAATATTTTAGAGGATAACACTGGTTAGGTCTGGGTTAGGTCTGGGATTTGCGCGCATCTGGCTTATACTTTCGCCTTTTTCGCAAACTTGTTGGCCAGATCCTGGGTATTTTCCGTGTTTGAATCACGTAGTAATGTGGTAATACACTGAAGCAGTCAATAAAACCTGGTTTCGATCAATATTTTAGAGGATAACACCGGTTAGGTCTGGGATAGGTCCGGGATATGCCCGCATCTGGCTCATGATTTTGCCTTCTTCGCATACTTGTTGGCCAGATCCTGGGTCTTTTTCGTGTTTGAATCACGTAGTAATGTGGTAACACACTGAAGCAGTCAATAAAACCTGGTTTCGATCAATATTTTAGAGGATAACACCGGTTAGGTCTGGGATAGGTCCGGGATATGCCCGCATCTGGCTTATACTTTCGCCTTTTTCGCAAACTTGTTGGCCAGAACCTGGGTTTTTTTCGTGTTTGAATCACGTAGTAATGTGGTAACACACTGAAGCAGTCAATTAAACCTGGTTTCGATCAATATTTCAGAGGATATCACCGGTTAGGTCTGGGTTAGGTCCGGGTTATGCCCGCATCTGGCTCATGATTTTGCCTTCTTCGCATACTTGTTTGCCGGATCCTGGGTTTTTTTCGTGTTTGAATCACGTAGTAATGTGGTAACACACTGAAGCTGTCAATTAAACCTGGTTTCGATCAATATTTTAGAGGATAACACCGGTTAGGTCTGGGATAGGTCCGGGATATGCCCGCATCTGGCTTATACTTTCGCCTTTTTCGCAAACTTGTTGGCCAGATCCTGGGTTTTTTTCGTGTTTGAATCACGTAGTAATGTGGTAACACACTGAAGCAGTCAATTAAACCTGGTTTCGATCAATATTTTAGAGGATAACACCGGTTAGGTCTGGGATAGGTCCGGGATATGCCCGCATCTGGCTTATACTTTCGCCTTTTTCGCAAACTTGTTGGCTAGATCCTGGGTTTTTTTCCGGTTTGAATAACGCAGTAATGTGGTACCACACTGAAGCAGTCAATTAAACCTGGTTTCGATCAATATTTCAGAGGATAACACCGGTTGGGTCTGGGTTAGGTCCGGGATATGCCCGCATCTGGCTCATGATTTTGCGTTCTTCGCATACTTGTTGGCCAGATCCTGGGTTTTTTCCGTGTTTGAATCACGTAGTAATGTGGTACCACACTGAAGCAGTCAATTAAACCTGGTTTCGGTCAATATTTTAGAGGATAACACCGGTTAGGTCTGGGATAGGTCCGGGATATGCCCGCATCTGGCTTATACTTTCGCCTTTTTCGCAAACTTGTTGGCCAGAACCTGGGTTTTTTTCGTGTTTGAATCACGTAGTAATGTGGTAACACACTGAAGCAGTCAATTAAACCTGGTTTCGATCAATATTTCAGAGGATAACACCGGTTAGGTCTGGGTTAGGTCCGGGTTATGCCCGCATCTGGCTCATGATTTTGCCTTCTTCGCATACTTGTTTGCCGGATCCTGGGTTTTTTTCGTGTTTGAATCACGTAGTAATGTGGTAACACACTGAAGCTGTCAATTAAACCTGGTTTCGATCAATATTTTAGAGGATAACAACGGTTACGTCTGGGATAGGTCCGGGATATGCCCGCATCTGGCTCATGATTTTGCCTTCTTCGCATACTTGTTGGCCAGATCCTGGGTTTTTTTCGTGTTTGAATAACGTAGTAATGTGGTAACACACTGAAGCAGTCAATTAAACCTGGTTTCGATCAATATTTCAGAGGATAACACCGGTTAGGTCTGGGTTAGGTCCGGGATATGCCCGCATCTGGCTCATGATTTTGCCTTCTTCGCATACTTGTTGGCCAGATCCTGGGTTTTTTTCGTGTTTGAATAACGTAGTAATGTGGTAACACACTGAAGCAGTCAATTAAACCTGGTTTCGATCAATATTTCAGAGGATAACACCGGTTAGGTCTGGGTTAGGTCTGGGATATGCGCGCATCTGCCTTATACTTTCACCTTTTTCGCAAACTTGTTGGCCAGATCCTGGGTTTTTTCCGTGTTTGAATCACGTAGTAATGTGGTAACACACTGAAGCAGTCGATAAAACCTGGTTTCGATAAATATTTTAGAGGATAACACCGGTTAGGTCTGGGTTAGGTCTGGGAAATGCGCGCATCTGGCTTATATTTTCGCCTTCTTCGCATACTTGTTGGTCAGATCCTGGGTTTTATCCGAATTTGATCACGTAGTAATGTGGTAACACACTGAAGCAGTCAATAAAACCTGGTTTCGATCAATATTTTAGAGGATAACACCGGTTAGGCCTGGGTTAGGTCTGGGATTTGCGCGCATCTGGCTTATACTTTCGCCTTTTTCGCAAACTTGTTGGCCAGATCCTGGGTTTTTTCCGTGTTTGAATCACGTAGTAATGTGGTAACACACTGAAGCAGTCAATTAAACCTGGTTTCGATCAATATTTTAGAGGATAACACCGGTTAGGTCTGGGATAGGTCCGGGATATGCCCGCATCTGGCTCATGATTTTGCCTTCTTCGCATACTTGTTGGCCAGATCCTGGGTTTTTTTCCGGTTTGTATAACGCAGTAATGTGGTACCACACTGAAGCAGTCAATTAAACCTGGTTTCGATCAATATTTCAGAGGATAACACCGGTTAGGTCTGGGTTAGGTCCGGGATATGCCCGCATCTGGCTCATGATTTTGCCTTCTTCGCATACTTGTTGGCCAGATCCTGGGTTTTTTTCGTGTTTGAATCACGTAGTAATGTGGTACCACACTGAAGCAGTCAATTAAACCTGGTTTCGGTCAATATTTTAGAGGATAACAACGGTTACGTCTGGGATAGGTCCGGGATATGCCCGCATCTGGCTCATGATTTTGCCTTCTTCGCATAATTGTTGGCCAGATCCTGGGTTTTTTTCGTGTTTGAATAACGTAGTAATGTGGTAACACACTGAAGCAGTCAATTAAACCTGGTTTCGATCAATATTTCAGAGGATAACACCGGTTAGGTCTGGGTTAGGTCCGGGATATGCCCGCATCTGGCTCATGATTTTGCCTTCTTCGCATACTTGTTTGCCGGATCCTGGGTTCTTTTCGTGTTTGAATCACGTAGTAATGTGGTAACACACTGAAGCTGTCAATTAAACCTGGTTTCGATCAATATTTTAGAGGATAACACCGGTTAGGTCTGCGTTAGGTCCGGGATATGCCCGCATCTGGCTCATGATTTTGCCTTCTTCGCATACTTGTTTGCCGGATCCTGGGTTTTTTTCGTGTTTGAATCACGTAGTAATGTGGTAACACACTGAAGCTGTCAATTAAACCTGGTTTCGATCAATATTTTAGAGGATAACACCGGTTAGGTCTGGGTTAGGTCTGGGATATGCGCGCATCTGCCTTATACTTTCACCTTTTTCGCAAACTTGTTGGCCAGATCCTGGGTTTTTTCCGTGTTTGAATCACGTAGTAATGTGGTAACACACTGAAGCAGTCAATAAAACCTGGTTTCGATAAATATTTTAGAGGCTAACACCGGTTAGGTCTGGGTTAGGTCTGGGAAATGCGCGCATCTGGCTCATGATTTTGCCTTCTTCGCATACTTGTTGGCCAGATCCTGGGTTTTTTTCGTGTTTGAATCACGTAGTAATGTGGTACCACACTGAAGCAGTCAATTAAACCTGGTTTCGGTCAATATTTTAGAGGATAACAACGGTTACGTCTTGGATAGGTCCGGGATATGCCCGCATCTGGCTCATGATTTTGCCTTCTTCGCATACTTGTTGGCCAGATCCTGGGTTTTTTTCGTGTTTGAATAACGTAGTAATGTGGTAACACACTGAAGCAGTCAATTAAACCTGGTTTCGATCAATATTTCAGAGGATAACACCGGTTAGGTCTGGGTTAGGTCCGGGATATGCCCGCATCTGGCTCATGATTTTGCCTTCTTCGCATACTTGTTTGCCGGATCCTGGGTTTTTTTCGTGTTTGAATCACGTAGTAATGTGGTAACACACTGAAGCTGTCAATTAAACCTGGTTTCGATCAATATTTTAGAGGATAACACCGGTTAGGTCTGGGTTAGGTCCGGGATATGCCCGCATCTGGCTCATGATTTTGCCTTCTTCGCATACTTGTTTGCCGGATCCTGGGTTTTTTTCGTGTTTGAATAACGTAGTAATGTGGTAACACACTGAAGCAGTCAATTAAACCTGGTTTCGATCAATATTTCAGAGGATAACACCGGTTAGGTCTGGGTTAGGTCCGGGATATGCCCGCATCTGGCTCATGATTTTGCCTTCTTCGCATACTTGTTGGCCAGATCCTGGGTTTTTTTCGTGTTTGAATAACGTAGTAATGTGGTAACACACTGAAGCAGTCAATTAAACCTGGTTTCGATCAATATTTCAGAGGATAACACCGGTTAGGTCTGCGTTAGGTCCGGGATATGCCTGCATCTGGCTCATGATTTTGCCTTCTTCGCATACTTGTTGGCCAGATCCTGGGTTTTTTTCGTGTTTGAATCACGTAGTAATGTGGTACCACACTGAAGCAGTCAATTAAACCTGGTTTCGGTCAATATTATAGAGGATAACAACGGTTACGTCTGGGATAGGTCCGGGATATGCCCGCATCTGGCTCATGATTTTGCCTTCTTCGCATAATTGTTGGCCAGATCCTGGGTTTTTTTCGTGTTTGAATAACGTAGTAATGTGGTAACACACTGAAGCAGTCAATTAAACCTGGTTTCGATCAATATTTCAGAGGATAACACCGGTTAGGTCTGGGTTAGGTCCGGGATATGCCCGCATCTGGCTCATGATTTTGCCTTCTTCGCATACTTGTTTGCCGGATCCTGGGTTCTTTTCGTGTTTGAATCACGTAGTAATGTGGTAACACACTGAAGCTGTCAATTAAACCTGGTTTCGATCAATATTTTAGAGGATAACACCGGTTAGGTCTGCGTTAGGTCCGGGATATGCCCGCATCTGGCTCATGATTTTGCCTTCTTCGCATACTTGATTGCCGGATCCTGGGTTTTTTTCGTGTTTGAATCACGTAGTAATGTGGTAACACACTGAAGCTGTCAATTAAACCTGGTTTCGATCAATATTTTAGAGGATAACACCGGTTAGGTCTGGGTTAGGTCTGGGATATGCGCGCATCTGCCTTATACTTTCACCTTTTTCGCAAACTTGTTGGCCAGATCCTGGGTTTTTTCCGTGTTTGAATCACGTAGTAATGTGGTAACACACTGAAGCAGTCAATAAAACCTGGTTTCGATAAATATTTTAGAGGCTAACACCGGTTAGGTCTGGGTTAGGTCTGGGAAATGCGCGCATCTGGCTCATGATTTTGCCTTCTTCGCATACTTGTTGGCCAGATCCTGGGTTTTTTTCGTGTTTGAATCACGTAGTAATGTGGTACCACACTGAAGCAGTCAATTAAACCTGGTTTCGGTCAATATTTTAGAGGATAACAACGGTTACGTCTGGGATAGGTCCGGGATATGCCCGCATCTGGCTCATGATTTTGCCTTCTTCGCATACTTGTTGGCCAGATCCTGGGTTTTTTTCGTGTTTGAATAACGTAGTAATGTGGTAACACACTGAAGCAGTCAATTAAACCTGGTTTCGATCAATATTTCAGAGGATAACACCGGTTAGGTCTGGGTTAGGTCCGGGATATGCCCGCATCTGGCTCATGATTTTGCCTTCTTCGCATACTTGTTTGCCGGATCCTGGGTTTTTTTCGTGTTTGAATCACGTAGTAATGTGGTAACACACTGAAGCTGTCAATTAAACCTGGTTTCGATCAATATTTTAGAGGATAACACCGGTTAGGTCTGGGTTAGGTCCGGGATATGCCCGCATCTGGCTCATGATTTTGCCTTCTTCGCATACTTGTTTGCCGGATCCTGGGTTTTTTTCGTGTTTGAATAACGTAGTAATGTGGTAACACACTGAAGCAGTCAATTAAACCTGGTTTCGATCAATATTTCAGAGGATAACACCGGTTAGGTCTGGGTTAGGTCCGGGATATGCCCGCATCTGGCTCATGATTTTGCCTTCTTCGCATACTTGTTGGCCAGATCCTGGGTTTTTTTCGTGTTTGAATAACGTAGTAATGTGGTAACACACTGAAGCAGTCAATTAAACCTGGTTTCGATCAATATTTCAGAGGATAACACCGGTTAGGTCTGGGTTAGGTCTGGGATATGCGCGCATCTGCCTTATACTTTCACCTTTTTCGCAAACTTGTTGGCCAGATCCTGGGTTTTTTCCGTGTTTGAATCACGTAGTAATGTGGTAACACACTGAAGCAGTCAATAAAACCTGGTTTCGATAAATATTTTAGAGGATAACACCGGTTAGGTCTGGGATAGGTCCGGGATATGCCCGCATCTGGCTTATACTTTCGCCTTTTTCGCAAACTTGTTTGCCGGATCCTGGGTTCTTTTCGTGTTTGAATCACGTAGTAATGTGGTAACACACTGAAGCTGTCAATTAAACCTGGTTTCGATCAATATTTTAGAGGATAACACCGGTTAGGTCTGCGTTAGGTCCGGGATATGCCTGCATCTGGCTCATGATTTTGCCTTCTTCGCATACTTGTTTGCCGGATCCTGGGTTTTTTTCGTGTTTGAATCACGTAGTAATGTGGTAACACACTGAAGCTGTCAATTAAACCTGGTTTCGATCAATATTTTAGAGGATAACACCGGTTAGGTCTGGGTTAGGTCTGGGATATGCGCGCATCTGCCTTATACTTTCACCTTTTTCGCAAACTTGTTGGCCAGATCCTGGGTTTTTTCCGTGTTTGAATCACGTAGTAATGTGGTAACACACTGAAGCAGTCAATAAAACCTGGTTTCGATAAATATTTTAGAGGCTAACACCGGTTAGGTCTGGGTTAGGTCTGGGAAATGCGCGCATCTGGCTCATGATTTTGCCTTCTTCGCATACTTGTTGGCCAGATCCTGGGTTTTTTTCGTGTTTGAATCACGTAGTAATGTGGTACCACACTGAAGCAGTCAATTAAACCTGGTTTCGGTCAATATTTTAGAGGATAACAACGGTTACGTCTGGGATAGGTCCGGGATATGCCCGCATCTGGCTCATGATTTTGCCTTCTTCGCATACTTGTTGGCCAGATCCTGGGTTTTTTTCGTGTTTGAATAACGTAGTAATGTGGTAACACACTGAAGCAGTCAATTAAACCTGGTTTCGATCAATATTTCAGAGGATAACACCGGTTAGGTCTGGGTTAGGTCCGGGATATGCCCGCATCTGGCTCATGATTTTGCCTTCTTCGCATACTTGTTTGCCGGATCCTGGGTTTTTTTCGTGTTTGAATCACGTAGTAATGTGGTAACACACTGAAGCTGTCAATTAAACCTGGTTTCGATCAATATTTTAGAGGATAACACCGGTTAGGTCTGGGTTAGGTCCGGGATATGCCCGCATCTGGCTCATGATTTTGCCTTCTTCGCATACTTGTTTGCCGGATCCTGGGTTTTTTTCGTGTTTGAATAACGTAGTAATGTGGTAACACACTGAAGCAGTCAATTAAACCTGGTTTCGATCAATATTTCAGAGGATAACACCGGTTAGGTCTGGGTTAGGTCCGGGATATGCCCGCATCTGGCTCATGATTTTGCCTTCTTCGCATACTTGTTGGCCAGATCCTGGGTTTTTTTCGTGTTTGAATAACGTAGTAATGTGGTAACACACTGAAGCAGTCAATTAAACCTGGTTTCGATCAATATTTCAGAGGATAACACCGGTTAGGTCTGGGTTAGGTCTGGGATATGCGCGCATCTGCCTTATACTTTCACCTTTTTCGCAAACTTGTTGGCCAGATCCTGGGTTTTTTCCGTGTTTGAATCACGTAGTAATGTGGTAACACACTGAAGCAGTCAATAAAACCTGGTTTCGATAAATATTTTAGAGGATAACACCGGTTAGGTCTGGGATAGGTCCGGGATATGCCCGCATCTGGCTTATACTTTCGCCTTTTTCGCAAACTTGTTGGCTAGATCCTGGGTTTTTTTCCGGTTTGAATAACGCAGTAATGTGGTACCACACTGAAGCAGTCAATTAAACCTGGTTTCGATCAATACTTCAGAGGATAACACCGGTTGGGTCTGGGTTAGGTCCGGGATATGCCCGCATCTGGCTCATGATTTTGCGTTCTTCGCATACTTGTTGGCCAGATCCTGGGTTTTTTCCGTGTTTGAATCACGTAGTAATGTGGTACCACACTGAAGCAGTCAATTAAACCTGGTTTCGGTCAATATTTTAGAGGATAACACCGGTTAGGTCTGGGATAGGTCCGGGATATGCCCGCATCTGGCTTATACTTTCGCCTTTTTCGCAAACTTGTTGGCCAGAACGTGGGTTTTTTTCGTGTTTGAATCACGTAGTAATGTGGTAACACACTGAAGCAGTCAATTAAACCTGGTTTCGATCAATATTTCAGAGGATAACACCGGTTAGGTCTGGGTTAGGTCTGGGATATGCGCGCATCTGCCTTATACTTTCACCTTTTTCGCAAACTTGTTGGCCAGATCCTGGGTTTTTTCCGTGTTTGAATCACGTAGTAATGTGGTAACACACTGAAGCAGTCAATAAAACCTGGTTTCGATAAATATTTTAGAGGATAACACCGGTTAGGTCTGGGATAGGTCCGGGATATGCCCGCATCTGGCTTATACTTTCGCCTTTTTCGCAAACTTGTTGGCCAGATCCTGGGTTTTTTCCGTGTTTGAATCACGTAGTAATGTGGTAACACACTGAAGCAGTCAATAAAACCTGGTTTCGATAAATATTTTAGAGGATAACTCCGGTTAGGTCTGGGTTAGGTCTGGGAAATGCGCGCATCTGGCTTATATTTTCGCCTTCTTCGCATACTTGTTGGTCAGATCCTGGGTTTTATCCGAATTTGATCACGTAGTAATGTGGTAACACACTGAAGCAGTCAATAAAACCTGGTTTCGATCAATATTTTAGAGGATAACACCGGTTAGGCCTGGGTTAGGTCTGGGATTTGCGCGCATCTGGCTTATACTTTCGCCTTTTTCGCAAACTTGTTGGCCAGATCCTGGGTTTTTTCCGTGTTTGAATCACGTAGTAATGTGGTAACACACTGAAGCAGTCAATTAAACCTGGTTTCGATCAATATTTTAGAGGATAACACCGGTTAGGTCTGGGATAGGTCCGGGATATGCCCGCATCTGGCTCATGATTTTGCCTTCTTCGCATACTTGTTGGCCAGATCCTGGGTTTTTTTCCGGTTTGTATAACGCAGTAATGTGGTACCACACTGAAGCAGTCAATTAAACCTGGTTTCGATCAATATTTCAGAGGATAACACCGGTTAGGTCTGGGTTAGGTCCGGGATATGCCCGCATCTGGCTCATGATTTTGCCTTCTTCGCATACTTGTTGGCCAGATCCTGGGTTTTTTTCGTGTTTGAATCACGTAGTAATGTGGTACCACACTGAAGCAGTCAATTAAACCTGGTTTCGGTCAATATTTTAGAGGATAACAACGGTTACGTCTGGGATAGGTCCGGGATATGCCCGCATCTGGCTCATGATTTTGCCTTCTTCGCATAATTGTTGGCCAGATCCTGGGTTTTTTTCGTGTTTGAATAACGTAGTAATGTGGTAACACACTGAAGCAGTCAATTAAACCTGGTTTCGATCAATATTTTAGAGGATAACACCGGTTAGGTCTGCGTTAGGTCCGGGATATGCCCGCATCTGGCTCATGATTTTGCCTTCTTCGCATACTTGTTTGCCGGATCCTGGGTTTTTTTCGTGTTTGAATCACGTAGTAATGTGGTAACACACTGAAGCTGTCAATTAAACCTGGTTTCGATCAATATTTTAGAGGATAACACCGGTTAGGTCTGGGTTAGGTCTGGGATATGCGCGCATCTGCCTTATACTTTCACCTTTTTCGCAAACTTGTTGGCCAGATCCTGGGTTTTTTCCGTGTTTGAATCACGTAGTAATGTGGTAACACACTGAAGCAGTCAATAAAACCTGGTTTCGATAAATATTTTAGAGGCTAACACCGGTTAGGTCTGGGTTAGGTCTGGGAAATGCGCGCATCTGGCTCATGATTTTGCCTTCTTCGCATACTTGTTGGCCAGATCCTGGGTTTTTTTCGTGTTTGAATCACGTAGTAATGTGGTAACACACTGAAGCAGTCAATTAAACCTGGTTTCGATCAATATTTCAGAGGATAACACCGGTTAGGTCTGGGTTAGGTCCGGGTTATGCCCGCATCTGGCTGATGATTTTGCCTTCTTCGCATACTTGTTGGCCAGATCCTGGGTTTTTTTCGTGTTTGAATAACTTAGTAATGTGGTAACACACTGAAGCTGTCAATTAAACCTGGTTTCGATCAATATTTTAGAGGATAACACCGGTTAGGTCTGGGATAGGTCCGGGATATGCCCGCATCTGGCTCATGATTTTGCCTTCTTCGCATACTTGTTGGCCAGATCCTGGGTTTTTTTCGTGTTTGAATAACGTAGTAATGTGGTAACACACTGAAGCAGTCAATTAAACCTGGTTTCGATCAATATTTCAGAGGATAACACCGGTTAGGTCTGGGTTAGGTCCGGGATATGCCCGCATCTGGCTCATGATTTTGCCTTCTTCGCATACTTGTTTGCCGGATCCTGGGTTTTTTCGTGTTTGAATCACGTAGTAATGTGGTAACACACTGAAGCCGTCAATTAAACCTGGTTTCGATCAATATTTTAGAGGATAACACCGGTTAGGTCTGGGTTAGGTCTGGGATTTGCGCGCATCTGGCTTATACTTTCGCCTTTTTCGCAAACTTGTTGGCCAGATCCCGGGTATTTTCCGTGTTTGAATCACGTAGTAATGTGGTAACACACTGAAGCAGTCAATTAAACCTGGTTTCAATCAATATTTCAGAGGATAACACCGGTTAGGTCTGGGTTAGGTTTGGGAAATGCGCGGATCTGGCTTATACTTACGCCTTCTTCGCATACTTGTTGGTCAGATCCTGGGTTTTTTTCGTGTTTGAATCACGTAGGAATGTGGTAACACACTGAAGCAGTCAATTAAACCTGGTTTCGATCAATATTTTAGAGGATAACACCGGTTAGGTCTGGGTTAGGTCTGGGATATGCGCGCATCTGGCTTATACTTTCGCCTTTTTCGCAAACTTGTTGGCCAGATCCTGGGTATTTTCCGTGTTTGAATCACGTAGTAATGTGGTAATACACTGAAGCAGTCAATAAAACCTGGTTTTGATCAATATTTTAGAGGATAACACCGGTTAGGTCTGGAATAGGTCCGGGATATGCCCGCATCTGGCTCATGATTTTGCCTTCTTCGCATACTTGTTGGCCAGATCCTGGGTTTTTTTCGTGTTTGAATCACGTAGTAATGTGGTAACACACTGAAGCAGTCAATAAAACCTGGTTTCGATCAATATTTTAGAGGATAACACCGGTTAGGTCTGGGATAGGTCCGGGATATGCCCGCATCTGGCTTAGACTTTCGCCTTTTTCGCAAACTTGTTGGCCAGATCCTGGGTTTTTTTCGTGTTTGAATCACGTAGTAATGTGGTAACACACTGAAGCAGTCAATTAAACCTGGTTTCGATCAATATTTCAGAGGGTAACACCGGTTAGGTCTGGGTTAGGTCCGGGTTATGCCCGCATCTGGCTCATGATTTTGCCTTCTTCGCATACTTGTTGGCCAGATCCTGGGTTTTTTTCGTGTTTGAATAACGTAGTAATGTGGTAACACACTGAAGCTGTCAATTAAACCTGGTTTCGATCAATATTTTAGAGGATAACACCGGTTAGGTCTGGGATAGGTCCGGGATATGCCCGCATCTGGCTCATGATTTTGCCTTCTTCGCATACTTGTTGGCCAGATCCTGGGTTTTTTTCGTGTTTGAATCACGTAGTAATGTGGTAACACACTGAAGCAGTCAATTAAACCTGGTTTCGATCAATATTTCAGAGGATAACACCGGTTAGGTCTGGGTTAGGTCCGGGATATGCCCGCATCTGGCTCATGATTTTGCCTTCTTCGCATACTTGTTTGCCGGATCCTGGGTTTTTTCGTGTTTGAATCACGTAGTAATGTGGTAACACACTGAAGCTGTCAATTAAACCTGGTTTCGATCAATATTTTAGAGGATAACACCGGTTAGGTCTGGGATAGGTCCGGGATATGCCCGCATCTGGCTTATACTTTCGCCTTTTTCGCAAACTTGTTGGCCAGATCCTGGGTTTTTTTCGTGTTTGAATCACGTAGTAATGTGGTAACACACTGAAGCTGTCAATTAAACCTGGTTTCGATCAATATTTCAGAGGATAACACCGGCTAGGTCTGGGTTAGATCTGGGAAATGCGCGCATCTGGCTTATTCTTTCGCCTTTTTCGCATACTACTTGGCCAGATCCTGGGTTTTTTTCGTGTTTGAATCACGTAGGAATGTGGTAACACACTGAAACAGTCAATAAAACCTGGTTTCGATCAATATTTTAGAGGATAACACCGTTTAGGTCTGGGTTAGGTCCGGGATATGCCCGCATCTGGCTCATGATTTTGCCTTCTTCGCATACTTGTTGGCCAGATCCTGGGTTTTTTTCGTGTTTGAATCACGTAGTAATGTGGTAACACACTGAAGCAGTCAATTAAACCTGGTTTCGATCAATATTTCGGAGGATAACACCGGTTAGGTCTGGGTTAGGTCCGGTATATGCCCGCATCTGGCTCATGATTTTGCCTTCTTCGCATTCTTCTTGGCCAGATCCTGGGTTTTTTTCGTGTTTGAATAACGTAGTAATGTGGTAACACACTGAAGCTGTCAATTAAACTTGGTTTCGATCAATATTTTAGAGGATAACACCGGTTAGGTCTGGGTAAGGTCTGGGTTATGCCCGCATCTGGCTCATGATTTTGCCTTCATCGCATACTTGTTGGCCAGATCCTGGGTTTTTTCCGTGTTTGAATCACGTAGTAATGTGGTAACACACTGAAGCAGTCAATTAAACCTGGTTTCGATCAATATTTTAGAGGATAACACCGGTTAGGTCTGGGTTAGGTCTGGGATTTGCGCGCATCTGGCTTATACTTTCGCCTTTTTCGCAAACTTGTTGGCCAGATCCTGGGTTTTTTCCCTGTTTGAATCACGTGGTAATGTGGTAACACACTGGAGCAGTCAATTAAACCTGGTTTCGATCAATATTTTAGAGGATAACACCGGTTAGGTCTGGGATAGGTCCGGGATATGCCCGCATCTGGCTCATGATTTTGCCTTCATCGCATACTTGTTGGCCAGATCCTGGGTTTTTTCCGTGTTTGAATCACGTAGTAATGTGGTAACACACTGAAGCAGTCAATTAAACCTGGTTTCGATCAATATTTCAGAGGATAACACCGGTTAGGTCTGGGTTAGGTCTGGGTTATGCCCGCATCTGGCTCATGATTTTGCCTTCTTCGCATACTTGTTGGCCAGATCCTGGGTTTTTTTCGTGTTTGAATCACGTAGTAATGTGGTAATACACTGAAGCAGTCAATAAAACCTGGTTTCGATCAATATTTTAGAGGATAACACCGGTTAGGTCTGGGTTAGGTCCGGGATATGCCCGCATCTGGCTCATGATTTTGCCTTCTTCGCATACTTGTTGGCCAGATCCTGGGTTTTTTTCGTGTTTGAATCACGTAGGAATGTGGTAACACACTGAAACAGTCAATAAAACCTGGTTTCGATCAATATTTTAGAGGATAACACCGTTTAGGTCTGGGTTAGGTCCGGGATATGCCCGCATCTGGCTCATGATTTTGCCTTCTTCGCATACTTGTTGGCCAGATCCTTTGTTTTTTTCGTGTTTGAATCACGTAGTAATGTGGTAACACACTGAAGCTGTCAATTAAACCTGGTTTCGATCAATATTTTAGGGGATAACACCGGTTAGATATGGGTTACGTCTGGGATATGCGCGCATCTGGCTTATACTTTCACCTTTTTCGCAAACTTGTTGGCCAGATCCTGGGTTTTTTCCGTGTTTGAATCACGTAGTAATGTGGTAACACACTGAAGCAGTCAATAAAACCTGGTTTCGATAAATATTTTAGAGGATAACACCGGTTAGGTCTGGGTTAGGTCTGGGATTTGCGCGCATCTGGCTTATACTTTCGCCTTTTTCGCAAACTTGTTGGCCAGATCCTGGGTTTTTTCCGTGTTTGAATCACGTAGTAATGTGGTAACACACTGAAGCAGTCAATAAAACCTGGTTTCGATCAATATTTTAGAGGATAACACTGGTTAGGTCTGGGTTAGGTCTGGGATTTGCGCGCATCTGGCTTATACTTTCGCCTTTTTCGCAAACTTGTTGGCCAGATCCTGGGTATTTTCCGTGTTTGAATCACGTAGTAATGTGGTAATACACTGAAGCAGTCAATAAAACCTGGTTTCGATCAATATTTTAGAGGATAACACCGGTTAGGTCTGGGATAGGTCCGGGATATGCCCGCATCTGGCTCATGATTTTGCCTTCTTCGCATACTTGTTGGCCAGATCCTGGGTTTTTTTCGTGTTTGAATCACGTAGTAATGTGGTAACACACTGAAGCAGTCAATAAAACCTGGTTTCGATCAATATTTTAGAGGATAACACCGGTTAGGTCTGGGATAGGTCCGGGACATGCCCGCATCTGGCTTATACTTTCGCCTTTTTCGCAAACTTGTTGGCCAGAACCTGGGTTTTTTTCGTGTTTGAATCACGTAGTAATGTGGTAACACACTGAAGCAGTCAATTAAACCTGGTTTCGATCAATATTTCAGAGGATATCACCGGTTAGGTCTGGGTTAGGTCCGGGTTATGCCCGCATCTGGCTCATGATTTTGCCTTCTTCGCATACTTGTTTGCCGGATCCTGGGTTTTTTTCGTGTTTGAATCACGTAGTAATGTGGTAACACACTGAAGCTGTCAATTAAACCTGGTTTCGATCAATATTTTAGAGGATAACACCGGTTAGGTCTGGGATAGGTCCGGGATATGCCCGCATCTGGCTTATACTTTCGCCTTTTTCGCAAACTTGTTGGCCAGATCCTGGGTTTTTTTCGTGTTTGAATCACGTAGTAATGTGGTAACACACTGAAGCAGTCAATTAAACCTGGTTTCGATCAATATTTTAGAGGATAACACCGGTTAGGTCTGGGATAGGTCCGGGATATGCCCGCATCTGGCTTATACTTTCGCCTTTTTCGCAAACTTGTTGGCTAGATCCTGGGTTTTTTTCCGGTTTGAATAACGCAGTAATGTGGTACCACACTGAAGCAGTCAATTAAACCTGGTTTCGATCAATATTTCAGAGGATAACACCGGTTGGGTCTGGGTTAGGTCCGGGATATGCCCGCATCTGGCTCATGATTTTGCGTTCTTCGCATACTTGTTGGCCAGATCCTGGGTTTTTTCCGTGTTTGAATCACGTAGTAATGTGGTACCACACTGAAGCAGTCAATTAAACCTGGTTTCGGTCAATATTTTAGAGGATAACACCGGTTAGGTCTGGGATAGGTCCGGGATATGCCCGCATCTGGCTTATACTTTCGCCTTTTTCGCAAACTTGTTGGCCAGAACCTGGGTTTTTTTCGTGTTTGAATCACGTAGTAATGTGGTAACACACTGAAGCAGTCAATTAAACCTGGTTTCGATCAATATTTCAGAGGATAACACCGGTTAGGTCTGGGTTAGGTCCGGGTTATGCCCGCATCTGGCTCATGATTTTGCCTTCTTCGCATACTTGTTTGCCGGATCCTGGGTTTTTTTCGTGTTTGAATCACGTAGTAATGTGGTAACACACTGAAGCTGTCAATTAAACCTGGTTTCGATCAATATTTTAGAGGATAACAACGGTTACGTCTGGGATAGGTCCGGGATATGCCCGCATCTGGCTCATGATTTTGCCTTCTTCGCATACTTGTTGGCCAGATCCTGGGTTTTTTTCGTGTTTGAATAACGTAGTAATGTGGTAACACACTGAAGCAGTCAATTAAACCTGGTTTCGATCAATATTTCAGAGGATAACACCGGTTAGGTCTGGGTTAGGTCCGGGATATGCCCGCATCTGGCTCATGATTTTGCCTTCTTCGCATACTTGTTGGCCAGATCCTGGGTTCTTTTCGTGTTTGAATAACGTAGTAATGTGGTAACACACTGAAGCAGTCAATTAAACCTGGTTTCGATCAATATTTCAGAGGATAACACCGGTTAGGTCTGGGTTAGGTCTGGGATATGCGCGCATCTGCCTTATACTTTCACCTTTTTCGCAAACTTGTTGGCCAGATCCTGGGTTTTTTCCGTGTTTGAATCACGTAGTAATGTGGTAACACACTGAAGCAGTCAATAAAACCTGGTTTCGATAAATATTTTAGAGGATAACACCGGTTAGGTCTGGGTTAGGTCTGGGAAATGCGCGCATCTGGCTTATATTTTCGCCTTCTTCGCATACTTGTTGGTCAGATCCTGGGTTTTATCCGAATTTGATCACGTAGTAATGTGGTAACACACTGAAGCAGTCAATAAAACCTGGTTTCGATCAATATTTTAGAGGATAACACCGGTTAGGCCTGGGTTAGGTCTGGGATTTGCGCGCATCTGGCTTATACTTTCGCCTTTTTCGCAAACTTGTTGGCCAGATCCTGGGTTTTTTCCGTGTTTGAATCACGTAGTAATGTGGTAACACACTGAAGCAGTCAATTAAACCTGGTTTCGATCAATATTTTAGAGGATAACACCGGTTAGGTCTGGGATAGGTCCGGGATATGCCCGCATCTGGCTCATGATTTTGCCTTCTTCGCATACTTGTTGGCCAGATCCTGGGTTTTTTTCCGGTTTGTATAACGCAGTAATGTGGTACCACACTGAAGCAGTCAATTAAACCTGGTTTCGATCAATATTTCAGAGGATAACACCGGTTAGGTCTGGGTTAGGTCCGGGATATGCCCGCATCTGGCTCATGATTTTGCCTTCTTCGCATACTTGTTGGCCAGATCCTGGGTTTTTTTCGTGTTTGAATCACGTAGTAATGTGGTACCACACTGAAGCAGTCAATTAAACCTGGTTTCGGTCAATATTTTAGAGGATAACAACGGTTACGTCTGGGATAGGTCCGGGATATGCCCGCATCTGGCTCATGATTTTGCCTTCTTCGCATAATTGTTGGCCAGATCCTGGGTTTTTTTCGTGTTTGAATAACGTAGTAATGTGGTAACACACTGAAGCAGTCAATTAAACCTGGTTTCGATCAATATTTCAGAGGATAACACCGGTTAGGTCTGGGTTAGGTCCGGGATATGCCCGCATCTGGCTCATGATTTTGCCTTCTTCGCATACTTGTTTGCCGGATCCTGGGTTCTTTTCGTGTTTGAATCACGTAGTAATGTGGTAACACACTGAAGCTGTCAATTAAACCTGGTTTCGATCAATATTTTAGAGGATAACACCGGTTAGGTCTGCGTTAGGTCCGGGATATGCCCGCATCTGGCTCATGATTTTGCCTTCTTCGCATACTTGTTTGCCGGATCCTGGGTTTTTTTCGTGTTTGAATCACGTAGTAATGTGGTAACACACTGAAGCTGTCAATTAAACCTGGTTTCGATCAATATTTTAGAGGATAACACCGGTTAGGTCTGGGTTAGGTCTGGGATATGCGCGCATCTGCCTTATACTTTCACCTTTTTCGCAAACTTGTTGGCCAGATCCTGGGTTTTTTCCGTGTTTGAATCACGTAGTAATGTGGTAACACACTGAAGCAGTCAATAAAACCTGGTTTCGATAAATATTTTAGAGGCTAACACCGGTTAGGTCTGGGTTAGGTCTGGGAAATGCGCGCATCTGGCTCATGATTTTGCCTTCTTCGCATACTTGTTGGCCAGATCCTGGGTTTTTTTCGTGTTTGAATCACGTAGTAATGTGGTACCACACTGAAGCAGTCAATTAAACCTGGTTTCGGTCAATATTTTAGAGGATAACAACGGTTACGTCTGGGATAGGTCCGGGATATGCCCGCATCTGGCTCATGATTTTGCCTTCTTCGCATTCTTGTTGGCCAGATCCTGGGTTTTTTTCGTGTTTGAATAACGTAGTAATGTGGTAACACACTGAAGCAGTCAATTAAACCTGGTTTCGATCAATATTTCAGAGGATAACACCGGTTAGGTCTGGGTTAGGTCCGGGATATGCCCGCATCTGGCTCATGATTTTGCCTTCTTCGCATACTTGTTTGCCGGATCCTGGGTTTTTTTCGTGTTTGAATCACGTAGTAATGTGGTAACACACTGAAGCTGTCAATTAAACCTGGTTTCGATCAATATTTTAGAGGATAACACCGGTTAGGTCTGGGTTAGGTCCGGGATATGCCCGCATCTGGCTCATGATTTTGCCTTCTTCGCATACTTGTTTGCCGGATCCTGGGTTTTTTTCGTGTTTGAATAACGTAGTAATGTGGTAACACACTGAAGCAGTCAATTAAACCTGGTTTCGATCAATATTTCAGAGGATAACACCGGTTAGGTCTGGGTTAGGTCCGGGATATGCCCGCATCTGGCTCATGATTTTGCCTTCTTCGCATACTTGTTGGCCAGATCCTGGGTTTTTTTCGTGTTTGAATAACGTAGTAATGTGGTAACACACTGAAGCAGTCAATTAAACCTGGTTTCGATCAATATTTCAGAGGATAACACCGGTTAGGTCTGGGTTAGGTCTGGGATATGCGCGCATCTGCCTTATACTTTCACCTTTTTCGCAAACTTGTTGGCCAGATCCTGGGTTTTTTCCGTGTTTGAATCACGTAGTAATGTGGTAACACACTGAAGCAGTCAATAAAACCTGGTTTCGATAAATATTTTAGAGGATAACACCGGTTAGGTCTGGGATAGGTCCGGGATATGCCCGCATCTGGCTTATACTTTCGCCTTTTTCGCAAACTTGTTGGCTAGATCCTGGGTTTTTTTCCGGTTTGAATAACGCAGTAATGTGGTACCACACTGAAGCAGTCAATTAAACCTGGTTTCGATCAATATTTCAGAGGATAACACCGGTTGGGTCTGGGTTAGGTCCGGGATATGCCCGCATCTGGCTCATGATTTTGCGTTCTTCGCATACTTGTTGGCCAGATCCTGGGTTTTTTCCGTGTTTGAATCACGTAGTAATGTGGTACCACACTGAAGCAGTCAATTAAACCTGGTTTCGGTCAATATTTTAGAGGATAACACCGGTTAGGTCTGGGATAGGTCCGGGATATGCCCGCATCTGGCTTATACTTTCGCCTTTTTCGCAAACTTGTTGGCCAGAACCTGGGTTTTTTTCGTGTTTGAATCACGTAGTAATGTGGTAACACACTGAAGCAGTCAATTAAACCTGGTTTCGATCAATATTTCAGAGGATAACACCGGTTAGGTCTGGGTTAGGTCTGGGATATGCGCGCATCTGCCTTATACTTTCACCTTTTTCGCAAACTTGTTGGCCAGATCCTGGGTTTTTTCCGTGTTTGAATCACGTAGTAATGTGGTAACACACTGAAGCAGTCAATAAAACCTGGTTTCGATAAATATTTTAGAGGATAACACCGGTTAGGTCTGGGATAGGTCCGGGATATGCCCGCATCTGGCTTATACTTTCGCCTTTTTCGCAAACTTGTTGGCCAGATCCTGGGTTTTTTCCGTGTTTGAATCACGTAGTAATGTGGTAACACACTGAAGCAGTCAATAAAACCTGGTTTCGATAAATATTTTAGAGGATAACACCGGTTAGGTCTGGGTTAGGTCTGGGAAATGCGCGCATCTGGCTTATATTTTCGCCTTCTTCGCATACTTGTTGGTCAGATCCTGGGTTTTATCCGAATTTGATCACGTAGTAATGTGGTAACACACTGAAGCAGTCAATAAAACCTGGTTTCGATCAATATTTTAGAGGATAACACCGGTTAGGCCTGGGTTAGGTCTGGGATTTGCGCGCATCTGGCTTATACTTTCGCCTTTTTCGCAAACTTGTTGGCCAGATCCTGGGTTTTTTCCGTGTTTGAATCACGTAGTAATGTGGTAACACACTGAAGCAGTCAATTAAACCTGGTTTCGATCAATATTTTAGAGGATAACACCGGTTAGGTCTGGGATAGGTCCGGGATATGCCCGCATCTGGCTCATGATTTTGCCTTCTTCGCATACTTGTTGGCCAGATCCTGGGTTTTTTTCCGGTTTGTATAACGCAGTAATGTGGTACCACACTGAAGCAGTCAATTAAACCTGGTTTCGATCAATATTTCAGAGGATAACACCGGTTAGGTCTGGGTTAGGTCCGGGATATGCCCGCATCTGGCTCATGATTTTGCCTTCTTCGCATACTTGTTGGCCAGATCCTGGGTTTTTTTCGTGTTTGAATCACGTAGTAATGTGGTACCACACTGAAGCAGTCAATTAAACCTGGTTTCGGTCAATATTTTAGAGGATAACAACGGTTACGTCTGGGATAGGTCCGGGATATGCCCGCATCTGGCTCATGATTTTGCCTTCTTCGCATAATTGTTGGCCAGATCCTGGGTTTTTTTCGTGTTTGAATAACGTAGTAATGTGGTAACACACTGAAGCAGTCAATTAAACCTGGTTTCGATCAATATTTCAGAGGATAACACCGGTTAGGTCTGGGTTAGGTCCGGGATATGCCCGCATCTGGCTCATGATTTTGCCTTCTTCGCATACTTGTTTGCCGGATCCTGGGTTCTTTTCGTGTTTGAATCACGTAGTAATGTGGTAACACACTGAAGCTGTCAATTAAACCTGGTTTCGATCAATATTTTAGAGGATAACACCGGTTAGGTCTGCGTTAGGTCCGGGATATGCCCGCATCTGGCTCATGATTTTGCCTTCTTCGCATACTTGTTTGCCGGATCCTGGGTTTTTTTCGTGTTTGAATCACGTAGTAATGTGGTAACACACTGAAGCTGTCAATTAAACCTGGTTTCGATCAATATTTTAGAGGATAACACCGGTTAGGTCTGGGTTAGGTCTGGGATATGCGCGCATCTGCCTTATACTTTCACCTTTTTCGCAAACTTGTTGGCCAGATCCTGGGTTTTTTCCGTGTTTGAATCACGTAGTAATGTGGTAACACACTGAAGCAGTCAATAAAACCTGGTTTCGATAAATATTTTAGAGGCTAACACCGGTTAGGTCTGGGTTAGGTCTGGGAAATGCGCGCATCTGGCTCATGATTTTGCCTTCTTCGCATACTTGTTGGCCAGATCCTGGGTTTTTTTCGTGTTTGAATCACGTAGTAATGTGGTAACACACTGAAGCAGTCAATTAAACCTGGTTTCGATCAATATTTCAGAGGATAACACCGGTTAGGTCTGGGTTAGGTCCGGGTTATGCCCGCATCTGGCTCATGATTTTGCCTTCTTCGCATACTTGTTGGCCAGATCCTGGGTTTTTTTCGTGTTTGAATAACGTAGTAATGTGGTAACACACTGAAGCTGTCAATTAAACCTGGTTTCGATCAATATTTTAGAGGATAACACCGGTTAGGTCTGGGATAGGTCCGGGATATGCCCGCATCTGGCTCATGATTTTGCCTTCTTCGCATACTTGTTGGCCAGATCCTGGGTTTTTTTCGTGTTTGAATAACGTAGTAATGTGGTAACACACTGAAGCAGTCAATTAAACCTGGTTTCGATCAATATTTCAGAGGATAACACCGGTTAGGTCTGGGTTAGGTCCGGGATATGCCCGCATCTGGCTCATGATTTTGCCTTCTTCGCATACTTGTTTGCCGGATCCTGGGTTTTTTCGTGTTTGAATCACGTAGTAATGTGGTAACACACTGAAGCTGTCAATTAAACCTGGTTTCGATCAATATTTTAGAGGATAACACCGGTTAGGTCTGGGTTAGGTCTGGGATTTGCGCGCATCTGGCTTATACTTTCGCCTTTTTCGCAAACTTGTTGGCCAGATCCCGGGTATTTTCCGTGTTTGAATCACGTAGTAATGTGGTAACACACTGAAGCAGTCAATTAAACCTGGTTTCAATCAATATTTCAGAGGATAACACCGGTTAGGTCTGGGTTAGGTCTGGGAAATGCGCGGATCTGGCTTATACTTACGCCTTCTTCGCATACTTGTTGGTCAGATCCTGGGTTTTTTTCGTGTTTGAATCACGTAGGAATGTGGTAACACACTGAAGCAGTCAATTAAACCTGGTTTCGATCAATATTTTAGAGGATAACACCGGTTAGGTCTGGGTTAGGTCTGGGATATGCGCGCATCTGGCTTATACTTTCGCCTTTTTCGCAAACTTGTTGGCCAGATCCTGGGTATTTTCCGTGTTTGAATCACGTAGTAATGTGGTAATACACTGAAGCAGTCAATAAAACCTGGTTTTGATCAATATTTTAGAGGATAACACCGGTTAGGTCTGGAATAGGTCCGGGATATGCCCGCATCTGGCTCATGATTTTGCCTTCTTCGCATACTTGTTGGCCAGATCCTGGGTTTTTTTCGTGTTTGAATCACGTAGTAATGTGGTAACACACTGAAGCAGTCAATAAAACCTGGTTTCGATCAATATTTTAGAGGATAACACCGGTTAGGTCTGGGATAGGTCCGGGATATGCCCGCATCTGGCTCATGATTTTGCCTTCTTCGCATACTTGTTGGCCAGATCCTGGGTTTTTTTCGTGTTTGAATAACGTAGTAATGTGGTAACACACTGAAGCAGTCAATTAAACCTGGTTTCGATCAATATTTCAGAGGATAACACCGGTTAGGTCTGGGTTAGGTCCGGGATATGCCCGCATCTGGCTCATGATTTTGCCTTCTTCGCATACTTGTTTGCCGGATCCTGGGTTTTTTCGTGTTTGAATCACGTAGTAATGTGGTAACACACTGAAGCTGTCAATTAAACCTGGTTTCGATCAATATTTTAGAGGATAACACCGGTTAGGTCTGGGATAGGTCCGGGATATGCCCGCATCTGGCTTATACTTTCGCCTTTTTCGCAAACTTGTTGGCCAGATCCTGGGTTTTTTTCGTGTTTGAATCACGTAGTAATGTGGTAACACACTGAAGCTGTCAATTAAACCTGGTTTCGATCAATATTTCAGAGGATAACACCGGCTAGGTCTGGGTTAGATCTGGGAAATGCGCGCATCTGGCTTATTCTTTCGCCTTTTTCGCATACTACTTGGCCAGATCCTGGGTTTTTTTCGTGTTTGAATCACGTAGGAATGTGGTAACACACTGAAACAGTCAATAAAACCTGGTTTCGATCAATATTTTAGAGGATAACACCGTTTAGGTCTGGGTTAGGTCCGGGATATGCCCGCATCTGGCTCATGATTTTGCCTTCTTCGCATACTTGTTGGCCAGATCCTGGGTTTTTTTCGTGTTTGAATCACGTAGTAATGTGGTAACACACTGAAGCAGTCAATTAAACCTGGTTTCGATCAATATTTCGGAGGATAACACCGGTTAGGTCTGGGTTAGGTCCGGTATATGCCCGCATCTGGCTCATGATTTTGCCTTCTTCGCATTCTTCTTGGCCAGATCCTGGGTTTTTTTCGTGTTTGAATAACGTAGTAATGTGGTAACACACTGAAGCTGTCAATTAAACTTGGTTTCGATCAATATTTTAGAGGATAACACCGGTTAGGTCTGGGTAAGGTCTGGGTTATGCCCGCATCTGGCTCATGATTTTGCATTCATCGCATACTTGTTGGCCAGATCCTGGGTTTTTTCCGTGTTTGAATCACGTAGTAATGTGGTAACACACTGAAGCAGTCAATTAAACCTGGTTTCGATCAATATTTTAGAGGATAACACCGGTTAGGTCTGGGTTAGGTCTGGGATTTGCGCGCATCTGGCTTATACTTTCGCCTTTTTCGCAAACTTGTTGGCCAGATCCTGGGTTTTTTCCCTGTTTGAATCACGTGGTAATGTGGTAACACACTGGAGCAGTCAATTAAACCTGGTTTCGATCAATATTTTAGAGGATAACACCGGTTAGGTCTGGGATAGGTCCGGGATATGCCCGCATCTGGCTCATGATTTTGCCTTCATCGCATACTTGTTGGCCAGATCCTGGGTTTTTTCCGTGTTTGAATCACGTAGTAATGTGGTAACACACTGAAGCAGTCAATTAAACCTGGTTTCGATCAATATTTCAGAGGATAACACCGGTTAGGTCTGGGTTAGGTCTGGGTTATGCCCGCATCTGGCTCATGATTTTGCCTTCTTCGCATACTTGTTGGCCAGATCCTGGGTTTTTTTCGTGTTTGAATCACGTAGTAATGTGGTAATACACTGAAGCAGTCAATAAAACCTGGTTTCGATCAATATTTTAGAGGATAACACCGGTTAGGTCTGGGTTAGGTCCGGGATATGCCCGCATCTGGCTCATGATTTTGCCTTCTTCGCATACTTGTTGGCCAGATCCTGGGTTTTTTTCGTGTTTGAATAACGTAGTAATGTGGTAACACACTGAAGCAGTCAATTAAACCTGGTTTCGATCAATATTTCAGAGGATAACACCGGTTAGGTCTGGGTTAGGTCCGGGATATGCCCGCATCTGGCTCATGATTTTGCCTTCTTCGCATACTTGTTTGCCGGATCCTGGGTTTTTTCGTGTTTGAATCACGTAGTAATGTGGTAACACACTGAAGCTGTCAATTAAACCTGGTTTCGATCAATATTTTAGAGGATAACACCGGTTAGGTCTGGGATAGGTCCGGGATATGCCCGCATCTGGCTTATACTTTCGCCTTTTTCGCAAACTTGTTGGCCAGATCCTGGGTTTTTTTCGTGTTTGAATCACGTAGTAATGTGGTAACACACTGAAGCTGTCAATTAAACCTGGTTTCGATCAATATTTCAGAGGATAACACCGGCTAGGTCTGGGTTAGATCTGGGAAATGCGCGCATCTGGCTTATTCTTTCGCCTTTTTCGCATACTACTTGGCCAGATCCTGGGTTTTTTTCGTGTTTGAATCACGTAGGAATGTGGTAACACACTGAAACAGTCAGTAAAACCTGGTTTCGATCAATATTTTAGAGGATAACACCGTTTAGGTCTGGGTTAGGTCCGGGATATGCCCGCATCTGGCTCATGATTTTGCCTTCTTCGCATACTTGTTGGCCAGATCCTGGGTTTTTTTCGTGTTTGAATCACGTAGTAATGTGGTAACACACTGAAGCAGTCAATTAAACCTGGTTTCGATCAATATTTCGGAGGATAACACCGGTTAGGTCTGGGTTAGGTCCGGTATATGCCCGCATCTGGCTCATGATTTTGCCTTCTTCGCATTCTTCTTGGCCAGATCCTGGGTTTTTTTCGTGTTTGAATAACGTAGTAATGTGGTAACACACTGAAGCTGTCAATTAAACTTGGTTTCGATCAATATTTTAGAGGATAACACCGGTTAGGTCTGGGTAAGGTCTGGGTTATGCCCGCATCTGGCTCATGATTTTGCCTTCATCGCATACTTGTTGGCCAGATCCTGGGTTTTTTCCGTGTTTGAATCACGTAGTAATGTGGTAACACACTGAAGCAGTCAATTAAACCTGGTTTCGATCAATATTTTAGAGGATAACACCGGTTAGGTCTGGGTTAGGTCTGGGATTTGCGCGCATCTGGCTTATACTTTCGCCTTTTTCGCAAACTTGTTGGCCAGATCCTGGGTTTTTTCCCTGTTTGAATCACGTGGTAATGTGGTAACACACTGGAGCAGTCAATTAAACCTGGTTTCGATCAATATTTTAGAGGATAACACCGGTTAGGTCTGGGATAGGTCCGGGATATGCCCGCATCTGGCTCATGATTTTGCCTTCATCGCATACTTGTTGGCCAGATCCTGGGTTTTTTCCGTGTTTGAATCACGTAGTAATGTGGTAACACACTGAAGCAGTCAATTAAACCTGGTTTCGATCAATATTTCAGAGGATAACACCGGTTAGGTCTGGGTTAGGTCTGGGTTATGCCCGCATCTGGCTCATGATTTTGCCTTCTTCGCATACTTGTTGGCCAGATCCTGGGTTTTTTTCGTGTTTGAATCACGTAGTAATGTGGTAATACACTGAAGCAGTCAATAAAACCTGGTTTCGATCAATATTTTAGAGGATAACACCGGTTAGGTCTGGGTTAGGTCCGGGATATGCCCGCATCTGGCTCATGATTTTGCCTTCTTCGCATACTTGTTGGCCAGATCCTGGGTTTTTTTCGTGTTTGAATCACGTAGTAATGTGGTAACACACTGAAGCTGTCAATTATACCTGGTTTCGATCAATATTTGAGAGGATAACACCGGTTAGGTCTGGGTTAGGTCTGGGTTATGCCCGCATCTGGCTCATGATTTTGCCTTCTTCGCATACTTGTTGGCCAGATCCTGGGTTTTTTTCGTGTTTGAATCACGTAGTAATGTGGTAATACACTGAAGCAGTCAATTAAACCTGGTTTCGATCAATATTTCAGGGGATAACACCGGTTAGGTCTGGGTTAGGTCTGGGTTATGCCCGCATCTGGCTCATGATTTTGCCTTCTTCGCATACTTGTTGGCCAGATCCTGGGTTTTTTTCGTGTTTGAATCACGTAGTAATGTGGTAATACACTGAAGCAGTCAATTAAACCTGGTTTGGATCAATATTTTAGAGGATAACACCGGTTAGGTCTGGGTTAGGTCTGGGATATGCGCGCATCTGGCTTATACTTTCGCCTTTTTCGCAAACTTGTTGGCCAGATCCTGGGTTTTTTCCGTGTTTGAATCACGTAGTAATGTTGTACCACACTGTGGCAGTCAATTAAACCTGGATTCGGACATTATTTTAGAGGATAACACCGGTTAGGTCTGGGTTAGGTCTGGGTTATGCCCGCATCTGGCTCATGATTTTGCCTTCATCGCATACTTGTTGGCCAGATCCTGGGTTTTTTCCGTGTTTGAATCACGTAGTAATGTGGTAACACACTGAAGCAGCCAATTAAAGTTGGTTTCGATCAATATTTTAGAGGATAACGCCGGTTAGGTCTGGGTTAGGTCTGGGAAATGCGCGCATCTGGCTTATACTTTCGCCTTCTTCGCATACTTGTTGGTCAGATCCTGGGTTTTTTTCGTGTTTGAATCACGTAGGAATGTGGTAACACACTGAAGCAGTCAATTAAACCTGGTTTCGATCAATATTTTAGAGGATAACACCGGTTAGGTCTGGGTTAGGTCCGGGATATGCCCGCATCTGGCTCATGATTTTGCCTTCTTCGCATACTTGTTGGCCAGATCCTGGGTTTTTTTCGTGTTTGAATCACGTAGTAATGTGGTAACACACTGAAGCTGTCAATTAAACCTGGTTTCGATCAATATTTTAGAGGATAACACCGGTTAGGTCTGGGTTAGGTCTGGGTTATGCCCGCATCTGGCTCATGATTTTGCCTTCTTCGCATACTTGTTGGCCAGATCCTGGGTATTTTCCGTGTTTGAATCACATAGTAATGTGGTAACACACTGAAGCAGTCAATTAAACCTGGTTTCGATCAATATTTTAGAGGATAACACCGGTTAGGTCTGGGTTAGGTCTGGGATTTGCGCGCATCTGGCTTATACTTTCGCCTTTTTCGCAAACTTGTTGGCCAGATCCCGGGTATTTTCCGTGTTTGAATCACGTAGTAATGTGGTAACACACTGAAGCAGTCAATTAAACCTGGTTTCAATCAATATTTCAGAGGATAACACCGGTTAGGTCTGGGTTAGGTCTGGGAAATGCGCGGATCTGGCTTATACTTACGCCTTCTTCGCATACTTGTTGGTCAGATCCTGGGTTTTTTTCGTGTTTGAATCACGTAGGAATGTGGTAACACACTGAAGCAGTCAATTAAACCTGGTTTCGATCAATATTTTAGAGGATAACACCGGTTAGGTCTGGGTTAGGTCTGGGATATGCGCGCATCTGGCTTATACTTTCGCCTTTTTCGCAAACTTGTTGGCCAGATCCTGGGTATTTTCCGTGTTTGAATCACGTAGTAATGTGGTAATACACTGAAGCAGTCAATAAAACCTGGTTTCGATCAATATTTTAGAGGATAACACCGGTTAGGTCTGGAATAGGTCCGGGATATGCCCGCATCTGGCTCATGATTTTGCCTTCTTCGCATACTTGTTGGCCAGATCCTGGGTTTTTTTCGTGTTTGAATCACGTAGTAATGTGGTAACACACTGAAGCAGTCAATAAAACCTGGTTTCAATCAATATTTTAGAGGATAACACCGGTTAGGTCTGGGATAGGTCCGGGATATGCCCGCATCTGGCTTATACTTTCGCCTTTTTCGCAAACTTGTTGGCCAGATCCTGGGTTTTTTTCGTGTTTGAATCACGTAGTAATGTGGTAACACACTGAAGCAGTCAACTAAACCTGGTTTCGATCAATATTTCAGAGGATAACACCGGTTAGGTCTGGGTTAGGTCCGGGTTATGCCCGCATCTGGCTCATGATTTTGCCTTCTTCGCATACTTGTTGGCCAGATCCTGGGTTTTTTTCGTGTTTGAATAACGTAGTAATGTGGTAACACACTGAAGCAGTCAATTAAACCTGGTTTCGATCAATATTTCAGAGGATAACACCGGTTAGGTCTGGGTTAGGTCCGGGATATGCCCGCATCTGGCTCATGATTTTGCCTTCTTCGCATACTTGATTGCCGGATCCTGGGTTTTTTCGTGTTTGAATCACGTAGTAATGTGGTAACACACTGAAGCTGTCAATTAAACCTGGTTTCGATCAATATTTTAGAGGATAACACCGGTTAGGTCTGGGATAGGTCCGGGATATGCCCGCATCTGGCTTATACTTTCGCCTTTTTCGCAAACTTGTTGGCCAGATCCTGGGTTTTTTTCGTGTTTGAATCACGTAGTAATGTGGTAACACACTGAAGCTGTCATTTAAACCTGGTTTCGATCAATATTTCAGAGGATAACACCGGTTAGGTCTGGGTTAGATCTGGGAAATGCGCGCATCTGGCTTATTCTTTCGCCTTTTTCGCATACTTCTTGGCCAGATCCTGGGTTTTTTTCGTGTTTGAATCACGTAGGAATGTGGTAACACACTGAAACAGTCAATAAAACCTGGTTTCGATCAATATTTTAGAGGATAACACCGTTTAGGTCTGGGTTAGGTCCGGGATATGCCCGCATCTGGCTCATGATTTTGCCTTCTTCGCATACTTGTTGGCCAGATCCTGGGTTTTTTTCGTGTTTGAATCACGTAGTAATGTGGTAATACACTGAAGCAGTCAATTAAACCTGGTTTGGATCAATATTTTAGAGGATAACACCGGTTAGGGCTGGGTTAGGTCTGGGTTATGCCCGCATCTGGCTCATGATTTTGCCTTCTTCGCATACTTGTTGGCCAGATCCTGGGTTTTTTTCGTGTTTGAATCACGTAGTAATGTGGTAATACACTGAAGCAGTCAATAAAACCTGGTTTCGATTAATATTTTAGAGAATAACACCGGTTTGGTCTGGGTTAGGTCTGGGTTATGCCCGCATCTGGCTCATGATTTTGCCTTCTTCGCATACTTGTTGGCCAGATCCTGGGTTTTTTTCGTGTTTGAATCACGTAGTAATGTGGTAACACACTGAAGCAGTCAATTAAAGTTGGTTTCGATCAATATTTTTGAGGATAACGCCGGTTAGGTCTGGGTTAGGTCTGGGAAATGCGCGCATCTGGCTTATACTTTCGCCTTCTTCGCATACTTGTTGGTCAGATCCTGGGTTTTTTTCGTGTTTGAATCACGTAGGAATGTGGTAACACACTGAAGCAGTCAATTAAACCTGGTTTCGATCAATATTTTAGAGGATAACACCGGTTAGGTCTGGGTTAGGTCCGGGATATGCCCGCATCTGGCTCATGATTTTGCCTTCTTCGCATACTTGCTGGCCAGATCCTGGGTTTTTTTCGTGTTTGAATCACGTAGTAATGTGGTAACACACTGAAGCTGTCAATTAAACCTGGTTTCGATCAATATTTTAGAGGATAACACCGGTTAGGTCTGGGTTAGGTCTGGGTTATGCCCGCATCTGGCTCATGATTTTGCCTTCTTCGCATACTTGTTGGCCAGATCCTGGGTATTTTCCGTGTTTGAATCACGTAGTAATGTGGTAACACACTGAAGCAGTCAATTAAACCTGGTTTCAATCAATATTTCAGAGGATAACACCGGTTAGGTCTGGGTTAGGTCTGGGAAATGCGCGGATCTGGCTTATACTTACGCCTTCTTCGCATACTTGTTGTCAGATCCTGGGTTTTTTTTGTGTTTGAATCACGTAGGAATGTGGTAACACACTGAAGCAGTCAATTAAACCTGGTTTCGATCAATATTTTAGAGGATAACACCGGTTAGGTCTGGGTGAGGTCTGGGATATGCGCGCATCTGGCTTATACTTTCGCCTTTTTCGCAAACTTGTTGGCCAGATCCTGGGTATTTTCCGTGTTTGAATCACGAAGTAATGTGGTAATACACTGAAGCAGTCAATAAAACCTGGTTTCGATCAATATTTTAGAGGATAACACCGGTTAGGTCTGGAATAGGTCCGGGATATGCCCGCATCTGGCTCATGATTTTGCCTTCTTCGCATACTTGTTGGCCAGATCCTGGGTTTTTTTCGTGTTTGAATCACGTAGTAATGTGGTAACACACTGAAGCAGTCAATAAAACCTGGTTTCGATCAATATTTTAGAGGATAACACCGGTTAGGTCTGGGATAGGTCCGGGATATGCCCGCATCTGGCTTATACTTTCGCCTTTTTCGCAAACTTGTTGGCCAGATCCTGGGTTTTTTTCGTGTTTGAATCACGTAGTAATGTGGTAACACACTGAAGCAGTCAATTAAACCTGGTTTCGATCAATATTTCAGAGGATAACACCGGTTAGGTCTGGGTTAGGTCCGGGTTATGCCCGCGTCTGGCTCATGATTTTGCCTTCTTCGCATACTTGTTTGCCGGATCCTGGGTTTTTTTCGTGTTTGAATCACGTAGTAATGTGGTAACACACTGAAGCTGTCAATTAAACCTGGTTTCGATCAATATTTTAGAGGATAACACCGGTTAGGTCTGGGATAGGTCCGGGATATGCCCGCATCTGGCTCATGATTTTGCCTTCTTCGCATACTTGTTGGCCAGATCCTGGGTTTTTATCGTGTTTGAATAACGTAGTAATGTGGTAACACACTGAAGCAGTCAATTAAACCTGGTTTCGATCAATATTTCAGAGGATAACACCGGTTAGGTCTGGGTTAGGTCCGGGATATGCCCGCATCTGGCTCATGATTTTGCCTTCTTCGCATACTTGTTTGCCGGATCTTGGGTTTTTTCGTGTTTGAATCACGTAGTAATGTGGTAACACACTGAAGCTGTCAATTAAACCTGGTTTCGATCAATATTTTAGAGGATAACACCGGTTAGGTCTGGGATAGGTCCGGGATATGCCCGCATCTGGCTTATACTTTCGCCTTTTTCGCAAACTTGTTGGCCAGATCCTGGGTTTTTTTCGTGTTTGAATCACGTAGTAATGTGGTAACACACTGAAGCTGTCAATTAAACCTGGTTTCGATCAATATTTCAGAGGATAACACCGGTTAGGTCTGGGTTAGATCTGGGAAATGCGCGCATCTGGCTTATTCTTTCGCCTTCTTCGCATACTTCTTGGCCAGATCCTGGGTTTTTTTCGTGTTTGAATCACGTAGGAATGTGGTAACACACTGAAACAGTCAATAAAACCTGGTTTCGATGAATATTTTAGAGGATAACACCGTTTAGGTCTGGGTTAGGTCCGGGATATGCCCGCATCTGGCTCATGATTTTGCCTTCTTCGCATACTTGTTGGCCAGATCCTGGGTTTTTTTCGTGTTTGAATCACGTAGTAATGTGGTAATACACTGAAGCAGTCAATTAAACCTGGTTTGGATCAATATTTTAGAGGATAACACCGGTTTGGTCTGGGTTAGGTCTGGGATATGCGCGCATCTGGCTTATACTTTCGCCTTTTTCGCAAACTTGTTGGCCAGATCCTGGGTTTTTTCCGTGTTTGAATCACGTAGTAATTTTGTACCACACTGTGGCAGTCAATTAAACCTGGATTCGGACATTATTTTAGAGGATAACACCGGTTAGGTCTGGGTTAGGTCTGGGTTATGCCCGCATCTGGCTCATGATTTTGCCTTCTTCGCATACTTGTTGGCCAGATCCTGGGTATTTTCCGTGTTTGAATCACATAGTAATGTGGTAACACACTGAAGCAGTCAATTAAACCTGGTTTCGATCAATATTTTAGAGGATAACACCGGTTAGGTCTGGGTTAGGTCTGGGATTTGCGCGCATCTGGCTTATACTTTCGCCTTTTTCGCAAACTTGTTGGCCAGATCCCGGGTATCTTCCGTGTTTGAATCACGTAGTAATGTGGTAACACACTGAAGCAGTCAATTAAACCTGGTTTCAATCAATATTTCAGAGGATAACACCGGTTAGGTCTGGGTTAGGTCTGGGAAATGCGCGGATCTGGCTTATACTTACGCCTTCTTCGCATACTTGTTGTCAGATCCTGGGTTTTTTTTGTGTTTGAATCACGTAGGAATGTGGTAACACACTGAAGCAGTCAATTAAACCTGGTTTCGATCAATATTTTAGAGGATAACACCGGTTAGGTCTGGGTGAGGTCTGGGATATGCGCGCATCTGGCTTATACTTTCGCCTTTTTCGCAAACTTGTTGGCCAGATCCTGGGTATTTTCCGTGTTTGAATCACGTAGTAATGTGGTAATACACTGAAGCAGTCAATAAAACCTGGTTTCGATCAATATTTTAGAGGATAACACCGGTTAGGTCTGGAATAGGTCCGGGATATGCCCGCATCTGGCTCATGATTTTGCCTTCTTCGCATACTTGTTGGCCAGATCCTGGGTTTTTTTCGTGTTTGAATCACGTAGTAATGTGGTAACACACTGAAGCAGTCAATAAAACCTGGTTTCGATCAATATTTTAGAGGATAACACCGGTTAGGTCTGGGATAGGTCCGGGATATGCCCGCATCTGGCTTATACTTTCGCCTTTTTCGCAAACTTGTTGGCCAGATCCTGGGTTTTTTTCGTGTTTGAATCACGTAGTAATGTGGTAACACACTGAAGCAGTCAATTAAACCTGGTTTCGATCAATATTTCAGAGGATAACACCGGTTAGGTCTGGGTTAGGTCCGGGTTATGCCCGCATCTGGCTCATGATTTTGCCTTCTTCGCATACTTGTTTGCCGGATCCTGGGTTTTTTTCGTGTTTGAATCACGTAGTAATGTGGTAACACACTGAAGCTGTCAATTAAACCTGGTTTCGATCAATATTTTAGAGGATAACACCGGTTAGGTCTGGGATAGGTCCGGGATATGCCCGCATCTGGCTCATGATTTTGCCTTCTTCGCATACTTGTTGGCCAGATCCTGGGTTTTTATCGTGTTTGAATAACGTAGTAATGTGGTAACACACTGAAGCAGTCAATTAAACCTGGTTTCGATCAATATTTCAGAGGATAACACCGGTTAGGTCTGGGTTAGGTCCGGGATATGCCCGCATCTGGCTCATGATTTTGCCTTCTTCGCATACTTGTTTGCCGGATCTTGGGTTTTTTCGTGTTTGAATCACGTAGTAATGTGGTAACACACTGAAGCTGTCAATTAAACCTGGTTTCGATCAATATTTTAGAGGATAACACCGGTTAGGTCTGGGATAGGTCCGGGATATGCCCGCATCTGGCTCATGATTTTGCCTTCTTCGCATACTTGTTGGCCAGATCCTGGGTTTTTTTCGTGTTTGAATCACGTAGTAATGTGGTAACACACTGAAGCAGTCAATTAAACCTGGTTTCGATCAATATTTCAGAGGATAACACCGGTTAGGTCTGGGTTAGGTCCGGTATATGCCCGCATCTGGCTCATGATTTTGCCTTCTTCGCATTCTTCTTGGCCAGATCCTGGGTTTTTTTCGTGTTTGAATAACGTAGTAATGTGGTAACACACTGAAGCTGTCAATTAAACCTGGTTTCGATCAATATTTTAGAGGATAACACCGGTTAGGTCTGGGTAAGGTCTGGGTTATGCCCGCATCTGGCTCATGATTTTGCCTTCATCGCATACTTGTTGGCCAGATCCTGGGTTTTTTCCGTGTTTGAATCACGTAGTAATGTGGTAACACACTGAAGCAGTCAATTAAACCTGGTTTCGATCAATATTTTAGAGGATAACACCGGTTAGGTCTGGGTTAGGTCTGGGATTTGCGCGCATCTGGCTTATACTTTCGCCTTTTTCGCAAACTTGTTGGCCAGATCCTGGGTTTTTTCCGTGTTTGAATCACGTAGTAATTTTGTACCACACTGTGGCAGTCAATTAAACCTGGATTCGGACATTATTTTAGAGGATAACACCGGTTAGGGCTGGGTTAGGTCTGGGTTATGCCCGCATCTGGCTCATGATTTTGCCTTCTTCGCATACTTGTTGGCCAGATCCTGGGTTTTTTTCGTGTTTGAATCACGTAGTAATGTGGTAATACACTGAAGCAGTCAATAAAACCTGGTTTCGATTAATATTTTAGAGAATAACACCGGTTTGGTCTGGGTTAGGTCTGGGTTATGCCCGCATCTGGCTCATGATTTTGCCTTCTTCGCATACTTGTTGGCCAGATCCTGGGTTTTTTTCGTGTTTGAATCACGTAGTAATGTGGTAACACACTGAAGCAGTCAATTAAAGTTGGTTTCGATCAATATTTTTGAGGATAACGCCGGTTAGGTCTGGGTTAGGTCTGGGAAATGCGCGCATCTGGCTTATACTTTCGCCTTCTTCGCATACTTGTTGGTCAGATCCTGGGTTTTTTTCGTGTTTGAATCACGTAGGAATGTGGTAACACACTGAAGCAGTCAATTAAACCTGGTTTCGATCAATATTTTAGAGGATAACACCGGTTAGGTCTGGGTTAGGTCCGGGATATGCCCGCATCTGGCTCATGATTTTGCCTTCTTCGCATACTTGCTGGCCAGATCCTGGGTTTTTTTCGTGTTTGAATCACGTAGTAATGTGGTAACACACTGAAGCTGTCAATTAAACCTGGTTTCGATCAATATTTTAGAGGATAACACCGGTTAGGTCTGGGTTAGGTCTGGGTTATGCCCGCATCTGGCTCATGATTTTGCCTTCTTCGCATACTTGTTGGCCAGATCCTGGGTATTTTCCGTGTTTGAATCACATAGTAATGTGGTAACACACTGAAGCAGTCAATTAAACCTGGTTTCGATCAATATTTTAGAGGATAACACCGGTTAGGTCTGGGTTAGGTCTGGGATTTGCGCGCATCTGGCTTATACTTTCGCCTTTTTCGCAAACTTGTTGGCCAGATCCCGGGTATCTTCCGTGTTTGAATCACGTAGTAATGTGGTAACACACTGAAGCAGTCAATTAAACCTGGTTTCAATCAATATTTCAGAGGATAACACCGGTTAGGTCTGGGTTAGGTCTGGGAAATGCGCGGATCTGGCTTATACTTACGCCTTCTTCGCATACTTGTTGTCAGATCCTGGGTTTTTTTTGTGTTTGAATCACGTAGGAATGTGGTAACACACTGAAGCAGTCAATTAAACCTGGTTTCGATCAATATTTTAGAGGATAACACCGGTTAGGTCTGGGTGAGGTCTGGGATATGCGCGCATCTGGCTTATACTTTCGCCTTTTTCGCAAACTTGTTGGCCAGATCCTGGGTATTTTCCGTGTTTGAATCACGTAGTAATGTGGTAATACACCGAAGCAGTCAATAAAACCTGGTTTCGATCAATATTTTAGAGGATAACACCGGTTAGGTCTGGAATAGGTCCGGGATATGCCCGCATCTGGCTCATGATTTTGCCTTCTTCGCATACTTGTTGGCCAGATCCTGGGTTTTTTTCGTGTTTGAATCACGTAGTAATGTGGTAACACACTGAAGCAGTCAATAAAACCTGGTTTCGATCAATATTTTAGAGGATAACACCGGTTAGGTCTGGGATAGGTCCGGGATATGCCCGCATCTGGCTTATACTTTCGCCTTTTTCGCAAACTTGTTGGCCAGATCCTGGGTTTTTTTCGTGTTTGAATCACGTAGTAATGTGGTAACACACTGAAGCAGTCAATTAAACCTGGTTTCGATCAATATTTCAGAGGATAACACCGGTTAGGTCTGGGTTAGGTCCGGGTTATGCCCGCATCTGGCTCATGATTTTGCCTTCTTCGCATACTTGTTTGCCGGATCCTGGGTTTTTTTCGTGTTTGAATCACGTAGTAATGTGGTAACACACTGAAGCTGTCAATTAAACCTGGTTTCGATCAATATTTTAGAGGATAACACCGGTTAGGTCTGGGATAGGTCCGGGATATGCCCGCATCTGGCTCATGATTTTGCCTTCTTCGCATACTTGTTGGCCAGATCCTGGGTTTTTTTCGTGTTTGAATAACGTAGTAATGTGGTAACACACTGAAGCAGTCAATTAAACCTGGTTTCGATCAATATTTCAGAGGATAACACCGGTTAGGTCTGGGTTAGGTCCGGGATATGCCCGCATCTGGCTCATGATTTTGCCTTCTTCGCATACTTGTTTGCCGGATCCTGGGTTTTTTCGTGTTTGAATCACGTAGTAATGTGGTAACACACTGAAGCTGTCAATTAAACCTGGTTTCGATCAATATTTTAGAGGATAACACCGGTTAGGTCTGGGATAGGTCCGGGATATGCCCGCATCTGGCTTATACTTTCGCCTTTTTCGCAAACTTGTTGGCCAGATCCTGGGTTTTTTTCGTGTTTGAATCACGTAGTAATGTGGTAACACACTGAAGCTGTCAATTAAACCTGGTTTCGATCAATATTTCAGAGGATAACACCGGTTAGGTCTAGGTTAGATCTGGGAAATGCGCGCATCTGGCTTATTCTTTCGCCTTCTTCGCATACTTCTTGGCCAGATCCTGGGTTTTTTTCGTGTTTGAATCACGTAGGAATGTGGTAACACACTGAAACAGTCAATAAAACCTGGTTTCGATCAATATTTTAGAGGATAACACCGTTTAGGTCTGGGTTAGGTCCGGGATATGCCCGCATCTGGCTCATGATTTTGCCTTTTTCGCAAACTTGTTGGCCAGATCCTGGGTTTTTTCCGTGTTTGAATCACGTAGTAATGTGGTAACACACTGAAGCAGTCAATAAAACCTGGTTTCGATCAATATTTTAGAGGATAACACTGGTTAGGTCTGGGTTAGGTCTGGGATTTGCGCGCATCTGGCTTATACTTTCGCCTTTTTCGCAAACTTGTTGGCCAGAGCCTGGGTTTTTTCCGTGTTTGATCACGTAGTAATGTGGTAAAACACTGAAGCAGACAATAAAACCTGGTTTCGATCAATATTTTAGAGGATAACACCGGTTAGGTCTGGGTTAGGTCTGGGTTATGCCCGCATCTGGCTCATGATTCTGCCTACTTCGCATACTTGTTGGCCAGATACTGGGGTTTTTTCGTGTTTGAATCACGTAGTAATGTGGTAACACACTGAAGCAGTCAATTAAACCTGGTTTCGATCAATATTTTAGAGGATAACACCGGTTAGGTCTGGGATAGGTCCGGGATATGCCCGCATCAGGCTTATACTTTCGCCTTTTTCGCAAACTTGTTGGCTAGATCCTGGGTTTTTTTCCGGTTTGAATAACGCAGTAATGTGGTACCACACTGAAGCAGTCAATTAAACCTGGTTTCGAACAATATTTCAGAGGATAACACCGGTTAGGTCTGGGTTAGGTCCGGGATATGCCCGCATCTGGCTCATGATTTTGCCTTCTTCGCATACATGTTGGCCAGATCCTGGGTTTTTTTCGTGTTTGAATCACGTAGTAATGTGGTACCACACTGAAGCAGTCAATTAAACTTGGTTTCGGTCAATATTTTAGAGGATAACAACGGTTACGTCTGGGATAGGTCCGGGATATGCCCGCATCTGGCTCATGATTTTGCCTTCTTCGCATACTTGTTGGCCAGATCCTGGGTTTTTTTCGTGTTTGAATAACGTAGTAATGTGGTAACACACTGAAGCAGTCAATTAAACCTGGTTTCGATCAATATTTCAGAGGATAACACCGGTTAGGTCTGGGTTAGGTCCGGGATATGCCCGCATCTGGCTCATGATTTTGCCTTCTTCGCATACTTGTTTGCCGGATCCTGGGTTTTTTTCGTGTTTGAATCACGTAGTAATGTGGTAACACACTGAAGCTGTCAATTAAACCTGGTTTCGATCAATATTTTAGAGGATAACACCGGTTAGGTCTGGGTTAGGTCTGGGTTATGCCCGCATCTGGCTCATGATTTTGCCTTCTTCGCATACTTGTTTGCCGGATCCTGGGTTTTTTTCGTGTTTGAATCACGTAGTAATGTGGTAACACACTGAAGCTGTCAATTAAACCTGGTTTCGATCAATATTTTAGAGGATAACACCGGTTAGGTCTGGGTTAGGTCTGGGATATGCGCGCATCTGGCTTATACTTTCGCCTTTTTCGCAAACTTGTTGGCCAGATCCTGGGTTTTTTTTGTGTTTGAATCACGTAGGAATGTGGTAACACACTGAAGCAGTCAATTAAACCTGGTTTCGATCAATATTTTAGAGGATAACACCGGTTAGGTCTGGGTGAGGTCTGGGATATGCGCGCATCTGGCTTATACTTTCGCCTTTTTCGCAAACTTGTTGGCCAGATCCTGGGTATTTTCCGTGTTTGAATCACGTAGTAATGTGGTAATACACTGAAGCAGTCAATAAAACCTGGTTTCGATCAATATTTTAGAGGATAACACCGGTTAGGTCTGGAATAGGTCCGGGATATGCCCGCATCTGGCTCATGATTTTGCCTTCTTCGCATACTTGTTGGCCAGATCCTGGGTTTTTTTCGTGTTTGAATCACGTAGTAATGTGGTAACACACTGAAGCAGTCAATAAAACCTGGTTTCGATCAATATTTTAGAGGATAACACCGGTTAGGTCTGGGATAGGTCCGGGATATGCCCGCATCTGGCTTATACTTTCGCCTTTTTCGCAAACTTGTTGGCCAGATCCTGGGTTTTTTTCGTGTTTGAATCACGTAGTAATGTGGTAACACACTGAAGCAGTCAATTAAACCTGGTTTCGATCAATATTTCAGAGGATAACACCGGTTAGGTCTGGGTTAGGTCCGGGTTATGCCCGCATCTGGCTCATGATTTTGCCTTCTTCGCATACTTGTTTGCCGGATCCTGGGTTTTTTTCGTGTTTGAATCACGTAGTAATGTGGTAACACACTGAAGCTGTCAATTAAACCTGGTTTCGATCAATATTTTAGAGGATAACACCGGTTAGGTCTGGGATAGGTCCGGGATATGCCCGCATCTGGCTCATGATTTTGCCTTCTTCGCATACTTGTTGGCCAGATCCTGGGTTTTTATCGTGTTTGAATAACGTAGTAATGTGGTAACACACTGAAGCAGTCAATTAAACCTGGTTTCGATCAATATTTCAGAGGATAACACCGGTTAGGTCTGGGTTAGGTCCGGGATATGCCCGCATCTGGCTCATGATTTTGCCTTCTTCGCATACTTGTTTGCCGGATCCTGGGTTTTTTCGTGTTTGAATCACGTAGTAATGTGGTAACACACTGAAGCTGTCAATTAAACCTGGTTTCGATCAATATTTTAGAGGATAACACCGGTTAGGTCTGGGATAGGTCCGGGATATGCCCGCATCTGGCTCATGATTTTGCCTTCTTCGCATACTTGTTGGCCAGATCCTGGGTTTTTTTCGTGTTTGAATCACGTAGTAATGTGGTAACACACTGAAGCAGTCAATTAAACCTGGTTTCGATCAATATTTCAGAGGATAACACCGGTTAGGTCTGGGTTAGGTCCGGTATATGCCCGCATCTGGCTCATGATTTTGCCTTCTTCGCATTCTTCTTGGCCAGATCCTGGGTTTTTTTCGTGTTTGAATAACGTAGTAATGTGGTAACACACTGAAGCTGTCAATTAAACCTGGTTTCGATCAATATTTTAGAGGATAACACCGGTTAGGTCTGGGTAAGGTCTGGGTTATGCCCGCATCTGGCTCATGATTTTGCCTTCATCGCATACTTGTTGGCCAGATCCTGGGTTTTTTCCGTGTTTGAATCACGTAGTAATGTGGTAACACACTGAAGCAGTCAATTAAACCTGGTTTCGATCAATATTTTAGAGGATAACACCGGTTAGGTCTGGGTTAGGTCTGGGATTTGCGCGCATCTGGCTTATACTTTCGCCTTTTTCGCAAACTTGTTGGCCAGATCCTGGGTTTTTTCCGTGTTTGAATCACGTAGTAATTTTGTACCACACTGTGGCAGTCAATTAAACCTGGATTCGGACATTATTTTAGAGGATAACACCGGTTAGGGCTGGGTTAGGTCTGGGTTATGCCCGCATCTGGCTCATGATTTTGCCTTCTTCGCATACTTGTTGGCCAGATCCTGGGTTTTTTTCGTGTTTGAATCACGTAGTAATGTGGTAATACACTGAAGCAGTCAATAAAACCTGGTTTCGATTAATATTTTAGAGAATAACACCGGTTTGGTCTGGGTTAGGTCTGGGTTATGCCCGCATCTGGCTCATGATTTTGCCTTCTTCGCATACTTGTTGGCCAGATCCTGGGTTTTTTTCGTGTTTGAATCACGTAGTAATGTGGTAACACACTGAAGCAGTCAATTAAAGTTGGTTTCGATCAATATTTTTGAGGATAACGCCGGTTAGGTCTGGGTTAGGTCTGGGAAATGCGCGCATCTGGCTTATACTTTCGCCTTCTTCGCATACTTGTTGGTCAGATCCTGGGTTTTTTTCGTGTTTGAATCACGTAGGAATGTGGTAACACACTGAAGCAGTCAATTAAACCTGGTTTCGATCAATATTTTAGAGGATAACACCGGTTAGGTCTGGGTTAGGTCCGGGATATGCCCGCATCTGGCTCATGATTTTGCCTTCTTCGCATACTTGCTGGCCAGATCCTGGGTTTTTTTCGTGTTTGAATCACGTAGTAATGTGGTAACACACTGAAGCTGTCAATTAAACCTGGTTTCGATCAATATTTTAGAGGATAACACCGGTTAGGTCTGGGTTAGGTCTGGGTTATGCCCGCATCTGGCTCATGATTTTGCCTTCTTCGCATACTTGTTGGCCAGATCCTGGGTATTTTCCGTGTTTGAATCACATAGTAATGTGGTAACACACTGAAGCAGTCAATTAAACCTGGTTTCGATCAATATTTTAGAGGATAACACCGGTTAGGTCTGGGTTAGGTCTGGGATTTGCGCGCATCTGGCTTATACTTTCGCCTTTTTCGCAAACTTGTTGGCCAGATCCCGGGTATCTTCCGTGTTTGAATCACGTAGTAATGTGGTAACACACTGAAGCAGTCAATTAAACCTGGTTTCAATCAATATTTCAGAGGATAACACCGGTTAGGTCTGGGTTAGGTCTGGGAAATGCGCGGATCTGGCTTATACTTACGCCTTCTTCGCATACTTGTTGTCAGATCCTGGGTTTTTTTTGTGTTTGAATCACGTAGGAATGTGGTAACACACTGAAGCAGTCAATTAAACCTGGTTTCGATCAATATTTTAGAGGATAACACCGGTTAGGTCTGGGTGAGGTCTGGGATATGCGCGCATCTGGCTTATACTTTCGCCTTTTTCGCAAACTTGTTGGCCAGATCCTGGGTATTTTCCGTGTTTGAATCACGTAGTAATGTGGTAATACACCGAAGCAGTCAATAAAACCTGGTTTCGATCAATATTTTAGAGGATAACACCGGTTAGGTCTGGAATAGGTCCGGGATATGCCCGCATCTGGCTCATGATTTTGCCTTCTTCGCATACTTGTTGGCCAGATCCTGGGTTTTTTTCGTGTTTGAATCACGTAGTAATGTGGTAACACACTGAAGCAGTCAATAAAACCTGGTTTCGATCAATATTTTAGAGGATAACACCGGTTAGGTCTGGGATAGGTCCGGGATATGCCCGCATCTGGCTTATACTTTCGCCTTTTTCGCAAACTTGTTGGCCAGATCCTGGGTTTTTTTCGTGTTTGAATCACGTAGTAATGTGGTAACACACTGAAGCAGTCAATTAAACCTGGTTTCGATCAATATTTCAGAGGATAACACCGGTTAGGTCTGGGTTAGGTCCGGGTTATGCCCGCATCTGGCTCATGATTTTGCCTTCTTCGCATACTTGTTTGCCGGATCCTGGGTTTTTTTCGTGTTTGAATCACGTAGTAATGTGGTAACACACTGAAGCTGTCAATTAAACCTGGTTTCGATCAATATTTTAGAGGATAACACCGGTTAGGTCTGGGATAGGTCCGGGATATGCCCGCATCTGGCTCATGATTTTGCCTTCTTCGCATACTTGTTGGCCAGATCCTGGGTTTTTTTCGTGTTTGAATAACGTAGTAATGTGGTAACACACTGAAGCAGTCAATTAAACCTGGTTTCGATCAATATTTCAGAGGATAACACCGGTTAGGTCTGGGTTAGGTCCGGGATATGCCCGCATCTGGCTCATGATTTTGCCTTCTTCGCATACTTGTTTGCCGGATCCTGGGTTTTTTCGTGTTTGAATCACGTAGTAATGTGGTAACACACTGAAGCTGTCAATTAAACCTGGTTTCGATCAATATTTTAGAGGATAACACCGGTTAGGTCTGGGATAGGTCCGGGATATGCCCGCATCTGGCTTATACTTTCGCCTTTTTCGCAAACTTGTTGGCCAGATCCTGGGTTTTTTTCGTGTTTGAATCACGTAGTAATGTGGTAACACACTGAAGCTGTCAATTAAACCTGGTTTCGATCAATATTTCAGAGGATAACACCGGTTAGGTCTAGGTTAGATCTGGGAAATGCGCGCATCTGGCTTATTCTTTCGCCTTCTTCGCATACTTCTTGGCCAGATCCTGGGTTTTTTTCGTGTTTGAATCACGTAGGAATGTGGTAACACACTGAAACAGTCAATAAAACCTGGTTTCGATCAATATTTTAGAGGATAACACCGTTTAGGTCTGGGTTAGGTCCGGGATATGCCCGCATCTGGCTCATGATTTTGCCTTTTTCGCAAACTTGTTGGCCAGATCCTGGGTTTTTTCCGTGTTTGAATCACGTAGTAATGTGGTAACACACTGAAGCAGTCAATAAAACCTGGTTTCGATCAATATTTTAGAGGATAACACTGGTTAGGTCTGGGTTAGGTCTGGGATTTGCGCGCATCTGGCTTATACTTTCGCCTTTTTCGCAAACTTGTTGGCCAGAGCCTGGGTTTTTTCCGTGTTTGATCACGTAGTAATGTGGTAAAACACTGAAGCAGACAATAAAACCTGGTTTCGATCAATATTTTAGAGGATAACACCGGTTAGGTCTGGGTTAGGTCTGGGTTATGCCCGCATCTGGCTCATGATTCTGCCTACTTCGCATACTTGTTGGCCAGATACTGGGGTTTTTTCGTGTTTGAATCACGTAGTAATGTGGTAACACACTGAAGCAGTCAATTAAACCTGGTTTCGATCAATATTTTAGAGGATAACACCGGTTAGGTCTGGGATAGGTCCGGGATATGCCCGCATCAGGCTTATACTTTCGCCTTTTTCGCAAACTTGTTGGCTAGATCCTGGGTTTTTTTCCGGTTTGAATAACGCAGTAATGTGGTACCACACTGAAGCAGTCAATTAAACCTGGTTTCGAACAATATTTCAGAGGATAACACCGGTTAGGTCTGGGTTAGGTCCGGGATATGCCCGCATCTGGCTCATGATTTTGCCTTCTTCGCATACATGTTGGCCAGATCCTGGGTTTTTTTCGTGTTTGAATCACGTAGTAATGTGGTACCACACTGAAGCAGTCAATTAAACTTGGTTTCGGTCAATATTTTAGAGGATAACAACGGTTACGTCTGGGATAGGTCCGGGATATGCCCGCATCTGGCTCATGATTTTGCCTTCTTCGCATACTTGTTGGCCAGATCCTGGGTTTTTTTCGTGTTTGAATAACGTAGTAATGTGGTAACACACTGAAGCAGTCAATTAAACCTGGTTTCGATCAATATTTCAGAGGATAACACCGGTTAGGTCTGGGTTAGGTCCGGGATATGCCCGCATCTGGCTCATGATTTTGCCTTCTTCGCATACTTGTTTGCCGGATCCTGGGTTTTTTTCGTGTTTGAATCACGTAGTAATGTGGTAACACACTGAAGCTGTCAATTAAACCTGGTTTCGATCAATATTTTAGAGGATAACACCGGTTAGGTCTGGGTTAGGTCTGGGTTATGCCCGCATCTGGCTCATGATTTTGCCTTCTTCGCATACTTGTTTGCCGGATCCTGGGTTTTTTTCGTGTTTGAATCACGTAGTAATGTGGTAACACACTGAAGCTGTCAATTAAACCTGGTTTCGATCAATATTTTAGAGGATAACACCGGTTAGGTCTGGGTTAGGTCTGGGATATGCGCGCATCTGGCTTATACTTTCGCCTTTTTCGCAAACTTGTTGGCCAGATCCTGGGTTTTTTCCGTGTTTGAATCACGTAGTAATGTGGTAACACGCTGAAGCAGTCAATTAAACCTGGTTTCGATCAATATTTTAGAGGATAACACCGGTTAGGTCTGGGATAGGTCCGGGATATGCCCGCATCTGGCTCATGATTTTGCCTTCTTCGCATACTTGTTGGCCAGATCCTGGGTTTTTTTCGTGTTTGAATCACGTAGTAATGTGGCAACACACTGAAGCAGTCAATTAAACCTGGTTTCGATCAATATTTCAGAGGATAACACCGGTTAGGTCTGGGTTAGGTCCGGTATATGCCCGCATCTGGCTCATGATTTTGCCTTCTTCGCATTCTTCTTGGCCAGATCCTGGGTTTTTTTCGTGTTTGAATAACGTAGTAATGTGGTAACACACTGAAGCTGTCAATTAAACCTGGTTTCGATCAATATTTTAGAGGATAACACCGGTTAGGTCTGGGTAAGGTCTGGGTTATGCCCGCATCTGGCTCATGATTTTGCCTTCATCGCATACTTGTTGGCCAGATCCTGGGTTTTTTCCGTGTTTGAATCACGTAGTAATGTGGTAACACACTGAAGCAGTCAATTAAACCTGGTTTCGATCAATATTTTAGAGGATAACACCGGTTAGGTCTGGGTTAGGTCTGGGATTTGCGCGCATCTGGCTTATACCTTCGGCTTTTTCGCAAACTTGTTGGCCAGATCCTGGGTTTTTTCCGTGTTTGAATCACGTAGTAATGTGGTAACACACTGAAGCAGTCAATTAAACCTGGTTTCGATCAATATTTTAGAGGATAACACCGGTTAGGTCTGGGATAGGTCCGGGATATGCCCGCATCTGGCTCATGATATTGCCTTCATCGCATACTTGTTGGCCAGATCCTGGGTTTTTTCCGTGTTTGAATCACGTAGTAATGTGGTAACACACTGAAGCAGTCAATTAAACCTGGTTTCGATCAATATTTCAGAGGATAACACCGGTTAGGTCTGGGTTAGGTCTGGGTTATGCCCGCATCTGGCTCATTATTTTGCCTTCTTCGCATACTTGTTGGCCAGAGCCTGGGTTTTTTTCGTGTTTGAATCACGTAGTAATGTGGTAATACACTGAAGCAGTCAATAAAACCTGGTTTCGATCAATATTTTAGAGGATAACACCGGTTAGGTCTGGGTTAGGTCCGGGATATGCCCGCATCTGGCTCATGATTTTGCCTTCTTCGCATACTTGTTGGCCAGATCCTGGGTTTTTTTCGTGTTTGAATCACGCAGTAATGTGGTAACACACTGAGGCTGTCAATTATACCTGGTTTCGATCAATATTTTAGAGGATAACTCCGATTAGGTCTGGGTTAGGTCTGGGTTATGCCCGCATCTGGCTCATGATTTTGCCTTCTTCGCATACTTGTTGGCCAGATCCTGGGTTTTTTTCGTGTTTGAATAACGTAGTAATGTGGTAATACACTGAAGCAGTCAATTAAACCTGGTTTCGATCAATATTTCAGGGGATAACACCGGTTAGGTCTGGGTTAGGTCTGGGTTATGCCCGCATCTGGCTCATGATTTTGCCTTCTTCGCATACTTGTTGGCCAGATCCTGGGTTTTTTTCGTGTTTGAATCACGTAGTAATGTGGTAATACACTGAAGCAGTCAATTAAACCTGGTTTCGATCAATATTTTAGAGGATAACGCCGGTTAGGTCTGGGTTAGGTCTGGGATATGCGCGCATCTGGCTTATACTTTCGCCTTTTTCGCAAACTTGTTGGCCAGATCCTGGATTTTTTCCGTGTTTGAATCACGTAGTAATGTTGTACCACACTGTGGCAGTCAATTAAACCTGGATTCGGACATTATTTTAGAGGATAACACCGGTTAGGTCTGGGTTAGGTCTGGGTTATGCCCGCATCTGGCTCATGATTTTGCCTTCTTCGCATACTTGTTGGCCAGATCCTGGGTTTTTTTCGTGTTTGAATCACGTAGTAATGTGGTAATACACTGAAGCAGTCAATAAAACCTGGTTTCGATTAATATTTTAGAGGATAACACCGGTTTGGTCTGGGTTAGGTCTGGGTTATGCCCGCATCTGGCTCATGATTTTGCCTTCTTCGCATACTTGTTGGCCAGATCCTGGGTTTTTTTCGTGTTTGAATCACGTAGTAATGTGGTAACACACTGAAGCAGTCACTTAAAGTTGGTTTCGATCAATATTTCAGAGGATAACACCGGTTAGGTCTGGGTTAGGTCTGGGAAATGCGCGGATCTGGCTTATACTTTCGCCTTTTTCGCAAACTTGTTGGCCAGATCCTGGGTTTTTTTCGTGTTTGAATCACGTAGTAATGTGGTAACACACTGAAGCTGTCAATTAAACCTGGTTTCGATCAATATTTCAGAGGATAACACCGGTTAGGTCTGGGTTAGATCTGGGAAATGCGCGCATCTGGCTTATTCTTTCGCCTTCTTCGCATACTTCTTGGCCAGATCCTGGGTTTTTTTCGTGTTTGAATCACGTAGGAATGTGGTAACACACTGGAACAGTCAATAAAACCTGGTTTCGATCAATATTTTAGAGGATAACACCGTTTAGATCTGGGTTAGGTCCGGGATATGCCCGCATCTGGCTCATGATTTTGCCTTTTTCGCAAACTTGTTGGCCAGATCCTGGGTTTTTTCCGTGTTTGAATCACGTAGTAATGTGGTAACACACTGAAGCAGTCAATAAAACCTGGTTTCGATCAATATTTTAGAGGATAACACTGGTTAGGTCTGGGTTAGGTCTGGGATTTGCGCGCATCTGGCTTATACTTTCGCCTTTTTCGCAAACTTGTTGGCCAGAGCCTGGGTATTTTCCGTGTTTGAATCACGCAGTAATGTGGTAATACACTGAAGCAGTCAATAAAACCTGGTTTCGATCAATATTTTAGAGGATAACACCGGTTAGGTCTGGGATAGGTCCGGGATATGCCCGCATCTGGCTTAAACTTTCGCCTTTTTCGCAAACTTGTTGGCCAGATCCTGGGTTTTTTCCGTGTTTGATCACGTAGTAATGTGGTAAAACACTGAAGCAGACAATAAAACCTGGTTTCGATCAATATTTTAGAGGATAACACCGGTTAGGTCTGGGTTAGGTCTGGGTTATGCCCGCATCTGGCTCATGATTCTGCCTACTTCGCATACTTGTTGGCCAGATACTGGGGTTTTTTCGTGTTTGAATCACGTAGTAATGTGGTAACACACTGAAGCAGTCAATTAAACCTGGTTTCGATCAATATTTTAGAGGATAACACCGGTTAGGTCTGGGATAGGTCCGGGATATGCCCGCATCAGGCTTATACTTTCGCCTTTTTCGCAAACTTGTTGGCTAGATCCTGGGTTTTTTTCCGGTTTGAATAACGCAGTAATGTGGTACCACACTGAAGCAGTCAATTAAACCTGGTTTCGATCAATATTTCAGAGGATAACACCGGTTAGGTCTGGGTTAGGTCCGGGATATGCCCGCATCTGGCTCATGATTTTGCCTTCTTCGCATACTTGTTGGCCAGATCCTGGGTTTTTTTCGTGTTTGAATCACGTAGTAATGTGGTACCACACTGAAGCAGTCAATTAAACTTGGTTTCGGTCAATATTTTAGAGGATAACAACGGTTACGTCTGGGATAGGTCCGGGATATGCCCGCATCTGGCTCATGATTTTGCCTTCTTCGCATACTTGTTGGCCAGATCCTGGGTTTTTTTCGTGTTTGAATAACGTAGTAATGTGGTAACACACTGAAGCAGTCAATTAAACCTGGTTTCGATCAATATTTCAGAGGATAACACCGGTTAGGTCTGGGTTAGGTCCGGGATATGCCCGCATCTCGCTCATGATTTTGCCTTCTTCGCATACTTGTTTGCCGGATCCTGGGTTTTTTTCGTGTTTGAACCACGTAGTAATGTGGTAACACACTGAAGCTGTCAATTAAACCTGGTTTCGATCAATATTTTAGAGGATAACACCGGTTAGGTCTGGGTTAGGTCTGGGTTATGCCCGCATCTGGCTCATGATTTTGCCTTCTTCGCATACTTGTTTGCCGGATCCTGGGTTTTTTTCGTGTTTGAATCACGTAGTAATGTGGTAACACACTGAAGCTGTCAATTAAACCTGGTTTCGATCAATATTTTAGAGGATAACACCGGTTAGGTCTGGGTTAGTCTGGGATATGCGCGCATCTGGCTTATACTTTCACCTTTTTCGCAAACTTGTTGGCCAGATCCTGGGTTTTTTCCGTGTTTGAATCACGTAGTAATGTGGTAACACACTGAAGCAGTCAATAAAACCTGGTTTCGATAAATATTTTAGAGGATAACACCGGTTAGGTCTGGGTTAGGTCTGGGAAATGCGCGCATCTGGCTTATATTTTCGCCTTCTTCGCATACTTGTTGGTCAGATCCTGGGTTTTTTTCGTGTTTGAATCACGTAGTAATGTGGTAATACACTGAAGCAGTCAATTAAACCTGGTTTCGATCAATATTTTAGAGGATAACGCCGGTTAGGTCTGGGTTAGGTCTGGGATATGCGCGCATCTGGCTTATACTTTCGCCTTTTTCGCAAACTTGTTGGCCAGATCCTGGATTTTTTCCGTGTTTGGATCACGTAGTAATGTTGTACCACACTGTGGCAGTCAATTAAACCTGGATTCGGACATTATTTTAGAGGATAACACCGGTTAGGTCTGGGTTAGGTCTGGGTTATGCCCGCATCTGGCTCATGATTTTGCCTTCTTCGCATAATTGTTGGCCAGATCCTGGGTTTTTTTCGTGTTTGAATCACGTAGTAATGTGGTAACACACTGAAGCAGTCAATTAAACCTGGTTTCGATCAATATTTCAGAGGATAACACCGGTTAGGTCTGGGTTAGGTCCGGTATATGCCCGCATCTGGCTCATGATTTTGCCTTCTTCGCATTCTTCTTGGCCAGATCCTGGGTTTTTTTCGTGTTTGAATAACGTAGTAATGTGGTAACACACTGAAGCTGTCAATTAAACCTGGTTTCGATCAATATTTTAGAGGATAACACCGGTTAGGTCTGGGTAAGGTCTGGGTTATGCCCGCATCTGGCTCATGATTTTGCCTTCATCGCATACTTGTTGGCCAGATCCTGGGTTTTTTCCGTGTTTGAATCACGTAGTAATGTGGTAACACACTGAAGCAGTCAATTAAACCTGGTTTCGATCAATATTTTAGAGGATAACACCGGTTAGGTCTGGGTTAGGTCTGGGATTTGCGCGCATCTGGCTTATACTTTCGGCTTTTTCGCAAACTTGTTGGCCAGATCCTGGGTTTTTTCCGTGTTTGAATCACGTAGTAATGTGGTAACACACTGAAGCAGTCAATTAAACCTGGTTTCGATCAATATTTTAGAGGATAACACCGGTTAGGTCTGGGATAGGTCCGGGATATGCCCGCATCTGGCTCATGATTTTGCCTTCATCGCATACTTGTTGGCCAGATCCTGGGTTTTTTCCGTGTTTGAATCACGTAGTAATGTGGTGACACACTGAAGCAGTCAATTAAACCTGGTTTCGATCAATATTTCAGAGGATAACACCGGTTAGGTCTGGGTTAGGTCTGGGTTATGCCCGCATCTGGCTCATGATTTTGCCTTCTTCGCATACTTGTTGGCCAGATCCTGGGTTTTTTTCGTGTTTGAATCACGTAGTAATGTGGTAATACACTGAAGCAGTCAATAAAACCTGGTTTCGATCAATATTTTAGAGGATAACACCGGTTAGGTCTGGGTTAGGTCCGGGATATGCCCGCATCTGGCTCATGATTTTGCCTTCTTCGCATACTTGTTGGCCAGATCCTGGGTTTTTTTCGTGTTTGAATCACGCAGTAATGTGGTAACACACTGAAGCTGTCAATTATACCTGGTTTCGATCAATATTTTAGAGGATAACTCCGATTAGGTCTGGGTTAGGTCTGGGTTATGCCCGCATCTGGCTCATGATTTTGCCTTCTTCGCATACTTGTTGGCCAGATCCTGGGTTTTTTTCGTGTTTGAATAACGTAGTAATGTGGTAATACACTGAAGCAGTCAATTAAACCTGGTTTCGATCAATATTTCAGGGGATAACACCGGTTAGGTCTGGGTTAGGTCTGGGTTATGCCCGCATCTGGCTCATGATTTTGCCTTCTTCGCATACTTGTTGGCCAGATCCTGGGTTTTTTTCGTGTTTGAATCACGTAGTAATGTGGTAATACACTGAAGCAGTCAATTAAACCTGGTTTCGATCAATATTTTAGAGGATAACGCCGGTTAGGTCTGGGTTAGGTCTGGGATATGCGCGCATCTGGCTTATACTTTCGCCTTTTTCGCAAACTTGTTGGCCAGATCCTGGATTTTTTCCGTGTTTGGATCACGTAGTAATGTTGTACCACACTGTGGCAGTCAATTAAACCTGGATTCGGACATTATTTTAGAGGATAACACCGGTTAGGTCTGGGTTAGGTCTGGGTTATGCCCGCATCTGGCTGATGATTTTGCCTTCTTCGCATAATTGTTGGCCAGATCCTGGGTTTTTTTCGTGTTTGAATCACGTAGTAATGTGGTAACACACTGAAGCAGTCAATTAAACCTGGTTTCGATCAATATTTCAGAGGATAACACCGGTTAGGTCTGGGTTAGGTCCGGTATATGCCCGCATCTGGCTCATGATTTTGCCTTCTTCGCATTCTTCTTGGCCAGATCCTGGGTTTTTTTCGTGTTTGAATAACGTAGTAATGTGGTAACACACTGAAGCTGTCAATTAAACCTGGTTTCGATCAATATTTTAGAGGATAACACCGGTTAGGTCTGGGTAAGGTCTGGGTTATGCCCGCATCTGGCTCATGATTTTGCCTTCATCGCATACTTGTTGGCCAGATCCTGGGTTTTTTCCGTGTTTGAATCACGTAGTAATGTGGTAACACACTGAAGCTGTCAATTATACCTGGTTTCGATCAATATTTTAGAGGATAACTCCGATTAGGTCTGGGTTAGGTCTGGGTTATGCCCGCATCTGGCTCATGATTTTGCCTTCTTCGCATACTTGTTGGCCAGATCCTGGGTTTTTTTTCGTGTTTGAATAACGTAGTAATGTGGTAATACACTGAAGCAGTCAATTAAACCTGGTTTCGATCAATATTTCAGGGGATAACACCGGTTAGGTCTGGGTTAGGTCTGGGTTATGCCCGCATCTGGCTCATGATTTTGCCTTCTTCGCATACTTGTTGGCCAGATCCTGGGTTTTTTTCGTGTTTGAATCACGTAGTAATGTGGTAATACACTGAAGCAGTCAATTAAACCTGGTTTCGATCAATATTTTAGAGGATAACGCCGGTTAGGTCTGGGTTAGGTCTGGGATATGCGCGCATCTGGCTTATACTTTCGCCTTTTTCGCAAACTTGTTGGCCAGATCCTGGATTTTTTCCGTGTTTGAATCACGTAGTAATGTTGTACCACACTGTGGCAGTCAATTAAACCTGGATTCGGACATTATTTTAGAGGATAACACCGGTTAGGTCTGGGTTAGGTCTGGGTTATGCCCGCATCTGGCTCATGATTTTGCCTTCTTCGCATACTTGTTGGCCAGATCCTGGGTTTTTTTCGTGTTTGAATCACGTAGTAATGTGGTAATACACTGAAGCAGTCAATAAAACCTGGTTTCGATTAATATTTTAGAGGATAACACCGGTTTGGTCTGGGTTAGGTCTGGGTTATGCCCGCATCTGGCTCATGATTTTGCCTTCTTCGCATACTTGTTGGCCAGATCCTGGGTTTTTTTCGTGTTTGAATCACGTAGTAATGTGGTAACACACTGAAGCAGTCAATTAAAGTTGGTTTCGATCAATATTGTAGAGGATAACGCCGGTTAGGTCTGGGTTAGGTCTGGGAAATGCGCGCATCTGGCTTATACTTTCGCCTTCTTCGCATACTTGTTGGTCAGATCCTGGGTTTTTTTCGTGTTTGAATCACGTAGGAATGTGGTAACACACTGAAGCAGTCAATTAAACCTGGTTTCGATCAATATTTTAGAGGATAACACCGGTTAGGTCTGGGTTAGGTCCGGGATATGCCCGCATCTGGCTCATGATTTTGCCTTCTTCGCATACTTGTTGGCCAGATCCTGGGTTTTTTTCGTGTTTGAATGACGTAGTAATGTGGCAACACACTGAAGCTGTCAATTAAACCTGGTTTCGATCAATATTTTAGAGGATAACACCGGTTAGGTCTGGGTTAGGTCTGGGTTATGCCCGCATCTGGCTCATGATTTTGCCTTCTTCGCATACTTGTTGGCCAGATCCTGGGTATTTTCCGTGTTTGAATCACATAGTAATGTGGTAACACACTGAAGCAGTCAATTAAACCTGGTTTCGATCAATATTTTAGAGGATAACACCGGTTAGGTCTGGGTTAGGTCTGGGATTTGCGCGCATCTGGCTTATACTTTCGCCTTTTTCGCAAATTTGTTGGCCAGATCCCGGGTTTTTTCCGTGTTTGAATCACGTAGTAATGTGGTAACACACTGAAGCTGTCAATTAAACCTTGTTTCAATCAATATTTCAGAGGATAACACCGGTTAGGTCTGGGTTAGGTCTGGGAAATGCGCGGATCTGGCTTATACTTACGCCTTCTTCGCATGCTTGTTGGTCAGATCCTGGGTTTTTTTCGTGTTTGAATCACGTAGGAATGTGGTAACACACTGAAGCAGTCAATTAAACCTGGTTTCGATCAATATTTTAGAGGATAACACCGGTTAGGTCTGGGTTAGGTCTGGGATATGCGCGCATCTGGCTTATACTTTCGCCTTTTTCGCAAACTTGATGGCTGGATTCTGGGTTTTTTTCGGGTTTGAATAACGCAGTAATGTGGTACCACACTGAAGCAGTCAATTAAACCTGGTTTCGATCAATATTTTAGAGGATAACACCGGTTGGGTCTGGAATAGGTCCGGGATATGCCCGCATCTGGCTCATGATTTTGCCTTCTTCGCATACTTGTTGGCCAGATCCTGGGTTTTTTTCGTGGTTGAATCACGTAGTAATGTGGTAACACACTGAAGCAGTCAATTAAACCTGGTGTCGATCAATATTTTAGAGGATAACACCGGTTAGGTCTGGGTTAGGTCTGGGATTTGCGCGCATCTGGCTTATACTTTCGCCTTTTTCGCAAACTTGTTGGCCAGATCCTGGGTATTTTCCGTGTTTGAATCACGTAGTAATGTGGTAATACACTGAAGCGGTCAATTAAACCAGGTTTCGATCAATATTTTAGAGGATAACACCGGTCAGGTCTGGGTTAGGTCTGGGATATGCGCGCATCTGGCTTATACTTTCGCCTTCTTCGCATACTTCTTGGCCAGATCCTGGGTTTTTTTCGTGTTTGAATCACGTAGGAATGTGGTAACACACTGAAGCAGTCAATTAAACCTGGTTTCGATCAATATTTTAGAGGATAACACCGGTTAGGTCTGGGTTAGGTCCCGGATATGCCCGCATCTGGCCCATGATTTTGCCTTCTTCGCATACTTGTTGGCCAGATCCTGGGTTTTTGTCGTGTTTGAATCACGTAGTAATGTGGTAACACACTGAAGCTGTCAATTAAACCTGGTTTCGATCAATATTTTAGAGGATAACACCGGTTAGGTCTGGGTTGGGTCTGGGTTATGCCCGCATCTGGCTCATGATTTTGCCTTCTTCGCATACTTGTTGGCCAGATCCTGGGTTTTTTTCGTGTTTGAATCACGTAGTAATGTGGTAATACACTGAAGCAGTCAATTAAACCTGGTTTCGATCAATATTTTAGAGGATAACACCGGTTAGGTCTGGGTTAGGTCTGGGTTATGCCCGCATCTGGCTCATGATTTTGCCTTCTTCGCATACTTGTTGGCCAGATCCTGGGTTTTTTTCGTGTTTGAATCACGTAGTAATGTGGTAACACACTGAAGCAGTCAATTAAACCTGGTTTCGATCAATATTTTAGAGGATAACACCGGTTAGGTCTGGGTTAGGTCTGGGTTATGCCCGCATCTGGCTCATGATTTTGCCTTCATCGCATACTTGTTGGCCAGAACCTGGGTTTTTTCCATGTTTGAATCACGTAGTAATGTGGTAACACACTGAAGCAGTCAATTAAACCTGGTTTCGATCAATATTTCAGAGGATAGCACCGGTTAGGTCTGGGTTAGGTCCGGGATATGCCCGTATCTGGCTCATGATTTTGCCTTCTTCGCATACTTGTTTGCCGGATCCTGGGTTTTTTTCGTGTTTGAATCACGTAGTAATGCGGTAACAAACTGAAGCAGTCAATAATACCTGGTTTCGATCAATATTTTAGAGGATAACACCGGTTAGGTCTGGGTTCGGTCCGGGATATGCCCGCATCTGGCTCATGATTTTGCCTTCTTCGCATACTTGTTGGCCAGATCCTGGGTTTTTTCCGTGTTTGAATCACGTAGTAATGTGGTAACACACTGAAGCTGTCAATTAAACCTGGTTTCGATCAATATTTTAGAGGATAACACCGGTTAGGTCTGGGTTAGGTCTGGATTATGCCCGCATCTGGCTCATGATTTTGCCTTCTTCGCATACTTGTTGGCCAGATCTTGGGTTTTTTTCGTGTTTGAATCACGTAGTAATGTGGTAACACACTGAAGCAGTCAATTAAACCTGGTTTCGATCAATATTTTAGAGGATAACACCGGTTAGGTCTGGGTTAGGTCTGGGTTATGCCCGCATCTGGCTCATGATTTTGCCTTCATCGCATACTTGTTGGCCAGAACCTGGGTTTTTTTCGTGTTTGAATCACGTAGTAATGTGGTAACACACTGAAGCAGTCAATTAAACCTGGTTTCGATCAATATTTTAGAGGATAACACCGGTTAGGTCTGGGTTAGGTCTGGGTTATGCCCGCATCTGGCTCATGATTTTGCCTTCTTCGCATACTTGTTGGCCAGATCCTGGGTTTTTTTCGTGTTTAAATCACGTAGTAATGTGGTAACACACTGAAGCTGTCAATTAAACCTGGTTTCGATCAATATTTTAGAGTATAACACCGGTTAGGTCTGTGTTAGGTCTGGGATATGCGCGCATCTGGCTTATACTTTCACCTTTTTCGCAAACTTGTTGGCCAGATCCTGGGTTTTTTCCGTGTTTGATCACGTAGTAATGTGGTACCACACTGAAGCAGTCAATAAAACCTGGTTTCGATCAATATTTTAGAGGATAACACCGGTTAGGTCTGGGTTAGGTCTGGGATTTGCGCGCATCTGGCTTATACTTTCGCCTTTTTCGCAAACTTGTTGGCCAGATCCTGGGTATTTTCCGTGTTTGAATCACGTAGTAATGTGGTAACACACTGAAGCAGTCAATTAAACCTGGTTTCTATCAATATTTTAGAGGATAACACCGGTTAGGTCTGGGTTAGGTCAGGGATATGCCCGCATCTGGCTCATGATTTTGCCTTCTTCGCATACTTGTTGTCCAGATCTTGGGTTTTTTTCGTGTTTGAATCACGTAGTAATGTGGTAACACACTGAAGCAGTCAATTAAACCTGGTTTCTATCAATATTTTAGAGGATAACACCGGTTAGGTCTGGGTTAGGTCCGGGATATGCCCGCATCTGGCTCATGATTTTGCCTTCTTCGCATACTTGTTGGCCAGATCCTGGGTTTTTTTCGTGATTGAATCACGTAGTAATGTGGTAACACACTGAAGCTGTCAATTAAACCTGGTTTCGATCAATATTTTAGAGGATAACACCGGTTAGGTCTGGGTTACGTCTGGGAAATGCGCGCATCTGGCTTATTCTTTCGCCTTCTTCGCAAACTTCTTGACCAGATCCTGGGTTTTTTTCGTGTTTGAATCACGTAGGAATGTGGTAACACACTGAAGCAGTCAATTAAACCTGGTTTCGATCAATATTTTAGAGGATAACACCGGTTAGGTCTGGGTTAGGACTGGGATATGCGCGCAACTGGCTTATACTTTCACCTTTTTCGCAAACTTGTTGGCCAGATCCTGGGTTTTTTTCGTGTTTGAATCACGTAGGAATGTGGTAACACACTGAAGCAGTCAATTAAACCTGGTTTCTATCAATATTTTAGAGGATAACACCGGTTAGGACTGGGTTAGGTCCGGGATATGCCCGCATCTGGCTCATGATTTTGCCTTCTTCGCATACTTGTTGGCCAGATCCTGGGTTTTTTTCGTGTTTGAATCACGTAGTAATGTGGTAACACACTGAAGCAGTCAATTAAACTTGGTTTCGATCAATATTTTAGAGGATAACACCGGTTAGGTCTGGGTTAGGTCTGGGATATGCGCGCATCTGGCATATACTTTCACCTTTTTCGCTAACTTGTTGGCCAGATCCTGGGTGTTTTCCGTGTTTGAATCACGTAGTAATGTGGTAACACACTGAAGCAGTCAATTAAACCTGGTTTCGATCAATATTTCAGAGGATAACACCGGTTAGGTCTGGGTTAGGTCTGGGATATGCGCGCGTCTGGCTTATACTTTCGCCTTTTTCGCAAACTTGTTGGCCAGATCCTGGATTTTTTCCGTGTTTGAATCACGTAGTAATGTTGTACCACACTGAGGCAGTCAATTAAACCTGGATTCGGACATAATTTTAGAGGATAACACCGGTTAGGTCTGGGTTAGGTCCGGGATATGCCCGCATCTGGCTCATGATTTTGCCTTCTTCGCATTCTTGTTGGCCAGATCCTGGGTTTTTTTCGTGTTTGAATCACGTAGTAATGTGGTAACACACTGAAGCTGTCAATTAAACCTGGTTTCGATCAATATTTTAGAGGATAACACCGGTTAGGTCTGGGTTAGGTCTGGGATATGCGCGCAACTGGCTTATACTTTCACCTTTTTCGCAAACTTGTTGGCCAGATCCTGGGTTTTTTTTCGTGTTTGAATCACGTAGGAATGTGGTAACACACTGAAGCAGTCAATTAAACCTGGTTTCTATCAATATTTTAGAGGATAACACCGGTTAGGACTGGGTTAGGTCCGGGATATGCCCGCATCTGGCTCATGATTTTGCCTTCTTCGCATACTTGTTGGCCAGATCCTGGGTTTTTTTCGTGTTTGAATCACGTAGTAATGTGGTAACACACTGAAGCTGTCAATTAAACCTGGTATCGATCAATATTTTAGAGGATAACACCGGTTAGGTCTGGGTTAGGTCTGGGATATGCGCGCATCTGGCATATACTTTCACCTTTTTCGCAAACTTGTTGGCCAGATCCTGGGTGTTTTCCGTGTTTGAATCACGTAGTAATGTGGTAACACACTGAAGCAGTCAATTAAACCTGGTTTCGATCAATATTTCAGAGGATAACACCGGTTAGGTCTGGGTTAGGTCTGGGTTATTCCCGCATCTGGCTCATGATTTTGCCTTCTTCGCAAACTTGTTGGCCAGATCCTGGGTGTTTTCCGTGTTTGAATCACGTAGTAATGTGGTAACACACTGAAGCAGTCAATTAAACCTGGTTTCGATCAATATTTCAGAGGATAACACCGGTTAGGTCTGGGTTAGGTCTGGGTTATGCCCGCATCTGGCTCATGATTTTGTCTTCTTCGCATACTTGTTGGCCAGATCCTGGGTTTTTTCCGTGTCTGAATCACGTAGTAATGTGGTAACACACTGAAGCTGTCAATTAAACCTGGTTTCGATCAATATTTTAGAGGATAACACCGGTTAGGTCTGGGATAGGTCCGGGATATGCCCGCATCTGGCTCATGAATTTGCCTTCTTCGCATACTTGTTGGCCAGATCCTGGGTTTTTTTCGTGTTTGAATCACTTAGTAATGTGGTAACACACTGAAGCAGTCAATTAAACCTGGTTTCGATCAATATTTCAGAGGATAACACCGGTTAGGTCTGGGTTAGGTCCGGGATATGCCCGCATCTGGCTCATGATTTTGCCTTCTTCGCATACTTGTTGGCCAGATCCTGGGTTTTTTTCGTGTTTGAATCACGTAGTAATGTGGTAACACACTGAAGCAGTCAATTAAACCTGGTTTCGATCAATATTTTAGAGGATAACACCGGTTAAGTCTGTGTTAGGTCTGGGTTATGCCCGCATCTTGCTCATGATTTTGCCTTCTTCGCATACTTGTTGGCCAGATCCTGGGTTTTTTTCGTGTTTGAATCACGTAGTAATGTGGTAACACACTGAAGCAGTCAATAAAACCTGGTTTCGATCAATATTGTAGAGGATAACACCGGTTAGGTCTGGGTTAGGTCTGGGATATGCGCGCATCTGGCATATACTTTCACCTTTTTCGCTAACTTGTTGGCCAGATCCTGGGTGTTTTCCGTGTTTGAATCACGTAGTAATGTGGTAACACACTGAAGCAGTCAATTAAACCTGGTTTCGATCAATATTTCAGAGGATAACACCGGTTAGGTCTGGGTTAGGTCTGGGATATGCGCGCGTCTGGCTTATACTTTCGCCTTTTTCGCAAACTTGTTGGCCAGATCCTGGATTTTTTCCGTGTTTGAATCACGTAGTAATGTTGTACCACACTGAGGCAGTCAATTAAACCTGGATTCGGACATAATTTTAGAGGATAACACCGGTTAGGTCTGGGTTAGGTCCGGGATATGCCCGCATCTGGCTCATGATTTTGCCTTCTTCGCATACTTGTTGGCCAGATCCTGGGTTTTTTTCGTGTTTGAATCACGTAGTAATGTGGTAACACACTGAAGCTGTCAATTAAACCAGGTTTCGATCAATATTTTAGAGGATAACACCGGTTAGGTCTGGGTTAGGTCTGGGTTATGCCCGCATCTGGCTCATGATATTGCCTTCTTCGCATACTTGTTGGCCAGATCCTGGGTTTTTTTCGTGTTTGAATCACGTAGTAATGTGGTAATACACTGAAGCAGTCAATTAAACCTGGTTTCGATCAATATTTTAGAGGATAACACCGGTTAGGTCTGGGTTAGGTCTGGGATTTGCGCGCATCTGGCTTATACTTTCGCCTTTTTCGCAAACTTGTTGGCCAGATCCTGGGTATTTTCCGTGTTTGAATCACGTAGTAATGTGGTAACACACTGAAGCAGTCAATTAAACCTGGTTTCTATCAATATTTTAGAGGATAACACCGGTTAGGTCTGGGTTAGGTCCGGGATATGCCCGCATCTGGCTCATGATTTTGCCTTCTTCGCATACTTGTTGTCCAGATCTTGGGTTTTTTTCGTGTTTGAATCACGTAGTAATGTGGTAACACACTGAAGCAGTCAATTAAACCTGGTTTCTATCAATATTTTAGAGGATAACACCGGTTAGGTCTGGGTTAGGTCCGGGATATGCCCGCATCTGGCTCATGATTTTGCCTTCTTCGCATACTTGTTGGCCAGATCCTGGGTTTTTTTCGTGATTGAATCACGTAGTAATGTGGTAACACACTGAAGCTGTCAATTAAACCTGGTTTCGATCAATATTTTAGAGGATAACACCGGTTAGGTCTGGGTTACGTCTGGGAAATGCGCGCATCTGGCTTATTCTTTCGCCTTCTTCGCAAACTTCTTGACCAGATCCTGGGTTTTTTTCGTGTTTGAATCACGTAGGAATGTGGTAACACACTGAAGCAGTCAATTAAACCTGGTTTCGATCAATATTTTAGAGGATAACACCGGTTAGGTCTGGGTTAGGACTGGGATATGCGCGCAACTGGCTTATACTTTCACCTTTTTCGCAAACTTGTTGGCCAGATCCTGGGTTTTTTTCGTGTTTGAATCACGTAGGAATGTGGTAACACACTGAAGCAGTCAATTAAACCTGGTTTCTATCAATATTTTAGAGGATAACACCGGTTAGGACTGGGTTAGGTCCGGGATATGCCCGCATCTGGCTCATGATTTTGCCTTCTTCGCATACTTGTTGGCCAGATCCTGGGTTTTTTTCGTGTTTGAATCACGTAGTAATGTGGTAACACACTGAAGCAGTCAATTAAACCTGGTTTCGATCAATATTTTAGAGGATAACACCGGTTAGGTCTGGGTTAGGTCTGGGATATGCGCGCATCTGGCATATACTTTCACCTTTTTCGCTAACTTGTTGGCCAGATCCTGGGTGTTTTCCGTGTTTGAATCACGTAGTAATGTGGTAACACACTGAAGCAGTCAATTAAACCTGGTTTCGATCAATATTTCAGAGGATAACACCGGTTAGGTCTGGGTTAGGTCTGGGATATGCGCGCGTCTGGCTTATACTTTCGCCTTTTTCGCAAACTTGTTGGCCAGATCCTGGATTTTTTCCGTGTTTGAATCACGTAGTAATGTTGTACCACACTGAGGCAGTCAATTAAACCTGGATTCGGACATAATTTTAGAGGATAACACCGGTTAGGTCTGGGTTAGGTCCGGGATATGCCCGCATCTGGCTCATGATTTTGCCTTCTTCGCATACTTGTTGGCCAGATCCTGGGTTTTTTTCGTGTTTGAATCACGTAGTAATGTGGTAGCACACTGAAGCTGTCAATTAAACCTGGTTTCGATCAATATTTTAGAGGATAACACCGGTTAGGTCTGGGTTAGGTCTGGGTTATGCCCGCATCTGGCTCATGATATTGCCTTCTTCGCATACTTGTTGGCCAGATCCTGGGGTTTTTTCGTGTTTGAATCACGTAGTAATGTGGTAATACACTGAAGCAGTCAATTAAACCTGGTTTCGATCAATATTTTAGAGGATAACACCGGTTAGGTCTGGGTTAGGTCTGGGTTATGCCCGCATCTGGCTCATGATTTTGCCTTCTTCGCATACTTGTTGGCCAGATCCTGGGTTTTTTTCGTGTTTGAATCACGTAGTAATGTGGTAACACACTGAAGCAGTCAATTAAACCTGGTTTCGATCAATATTTCAGAGGATAACACCGGTTAGGTCTGGGTTAGGTCTGGGAAATGCGCGCATCTGGCTTATACTTTCGCCTTTTTCGCAAACTTGTTGGCCAGATCGTGGGTATTTTCCGTGTTTGAATCACGTAGTAATGTGGTAACACACTGAAGCAGTCAATTAAACCTGGTTTCGATCAATATTTTAGAGGATAACACCGGTTATGTCTGGGTTAGGTCCGGGATATGCCCGCATCTGGCTCATGATTTTGCCTTCTTCGCATACTTGTTGGCCAGATCCTGGGTTTTTTTCGTGTTTGAATCACGTAGTAATGTGGTAACACACTGAAGCTGTCAATTAAACCTGGTTTCGATCAATATTTTAGAGGATAACACCGGTTAGGTCTGGGTTAGGTCTGGGATATGCGCGCCACTGGCTTATACTTTCACCTTTTTCGCAAACTTGTTGGCCAGATCCTGGGTTTTTTTCGTGTTTGAATCACGTAGGAATGTGGTAACACACTGAAGCAGTCAATTAAACCTGGTTTCTATCAATATTTTAGAGGATAACACCGGTTAGGACTGGGTTAGGTCCGGGATATGCCCGCATCTGGCTCATGATTTTGCCTTCTTCGCATACTTGTTGGCCAGATCCTGGGTTTTTTTCGTGTTTGAATCACGTAGTAATGTGGTAACACACTGAAGCTGTCAATTAAACCTGGTTTCGATCAATATTTTAGAGGATAACACCGGTTAGGTCTGGGTTAGGTCTGGGATATGCGCGCATCTGGCATATACTTTCACCTTTTTCGCAAACTTGTTGGCCAGATCCTGGGTGTTTTCCGTGTTTGAATCACGTAGTAATGTGGTAACACACTGAAGCAGTCAATTAAACCTGGTTTCGATCAATATTTCAGAGGATAACACCGGTTAGGTCTGGGTTAGGTCTGGGTTATGCCCGCATCTGGCTCATGATTTTGCCTTCTTCGCAAACTTGTTGGCCAGATCCTGGGTGTTTTCCGTGTTTGAATCACGTAGTAATGTGGTAACACACTGAAGCAGTCAATTAAACCTGGTTTCGATCAATATTTCAGAGGATAACACCGGTTAGGTCTGGGTTAGGTCTGGGTTATGCCCGCATCTGGCTCATGATTTTGTCTTCTTCGCATACTTGTTGGCCAGATCCTGGGTTTTTTCCGTGTTTGAATCACGTAGTAATGTGGTAACACTCTGAAGCTGTCAATTAAACCTGGTTTCGATCAATATTTTAGAGGATAACACCGGTTAGGTCTGGGATAGGTCCGGGATATGCCCGCATCTGGCTCATGAATTTGCCTTCTTCGCATACTTGTTGGCCAGATCCTGGGTTTTTTTCGTGTTTGAATCACTTAGTAATGTGGTAACACACTGAAGCAGTCAATTAAACCTGGTTTCGATCAATATTTCAGAGGATAACACCGGTTAGGTCTGGGTTAGGTCCGGGATATGCCCGCATCTGGCTCATGATTTTGCCTTCTTCGCATACTTGTTGGCCAGATCCTGGGTTTTTTTCGTGTTTGAATCACGTAGTAATGTGGTAACACACTGAAGCAGTCAATTAAACCTGGTTTCGATCAATATTTTAGAGGATAACACCGGTTAAGTCTGTGTTAGGTCTGGGTTATGCCCGCATCTTGCTCATGATTTTGCCTTCTTCGCATACTTGTTGGCCAGATCCTGGGTTTTTTTCGTGTTTGAATCACGTAGTAATGTGGTAACACACTGAAGCAGTCAATAAAACCTGGTTTCGATCAATATTTTAGAGGATAACACCGGTTAGGTCTGGGTTAGGTCTGGGATATGCGCGCATCTGGCATATACTTTCACCTTTTTCGCTAACTTGTTGGCCAGATCCTGGGTGTTTTCCGTGTTTGAATCACGTAGTAATGTGGTAACACACTGAAGCAGTCAATTAAACCTGGTTTCGATCAATATTTCAGAGGATAACACCGGTTAGGTCTGGGTTAGGTCTGGGATATGCGCGCGTCTGGCTTATACTTTCGCCTTTTTCGCAAACTTGTTGGCCAGATCCTGGATTTTTTCCGTGTTTGAATCACGTAGTAATGTTGTACCACACTGAGGCAGTCAATTAAACCTGGATTCGGACATAATTTTAGAGGATAACACCGGTTAGGTCTGGGTTAGGTCCGGGATATGCCCGCATCTGGCTCATGATTTTGCCTTCTTCGCATACTTGTTGGCCAGATCCTGGGTTTTTTTCGTGTTTGAATCACGTAGTAATGTGGTAACACACTGAAGCTGTCAATTAAACCTGGTTTCGATCAATATTTTAGAGGATAACACCGGTTAGGTCTGGGTTAGGTCTGGGTTATGCCCGCATCTGGCTCATGATATTGCCTTCTTCGCATACTTGTTGGCCAGATCCTGGGTTTTTTTCGTGTTTGAATCACGTAGTAATGTGGTAATACACTGAAGCAGTCAATTAAACCTGGTTTCGATCAATATTTTAGAGGATAACACCGGTTAGGTCTGGGTTAGGTCTGGGTTATGCCCGCATCTGGCTCATGATTTTGCCTTCTTCGCATACTTGTTGGCCAGATCCTGGGTTTTTTTCGTGTTTGAATCACGTAGTAATGTGGTAACACACTGAAGCAGTCAATTAAACCTGGTTTCGATCAATATTTCAGAGGATTACACCGGTTAGGTCTGGGTTAGGTCTGGGAAATGCGCGCATCTGGCTTATACTTTCGCCTTTTTCGCAAACTTGTTGGCCAGATCGTGGGTATTTTCCGTGTTTGAATCACGTAGTAATGTGGTAACACACTGAAGCAGTCAATTAAACCTGGTTTTGATCAATATTTTAGAGGATAACACCGGTTAGGTCTGGGTTAGGTCCGGGATATGCCCGCATCTGGCTCATGATTTTGCCTTCTTCGCATACTTGTTGGCCAGATCCTGGGTTTTTTTCGTGTTTGAATCACGTAGTAATGTGGTAACACACTGAAGCTGTCAATTAAACCTGGTTTCGATCAATATTTTAGAGGATAACACCGGTTAGGTCTGGGTTAGGTCTGGGATATGCGCGCAACTGGCTTATACTTTCACCTTTTTCGCAAACTTGTTGGCCAGATCCTGGGTTTTTTTCGTGTTTGAATCACGTAGGAATGTGGTAACACACTGAAGCAGTCAATTAAACCTGGTTTCTATCAATATTTTAGAGGATAACACCGGTTAGGACTGGGTTAGGTCCGGGATATGCCCGCATCTGGCTCATGATTTTGCCTTCTTCGCATACTTGTTGGCCAGATCCTGGGTTTTTTTCGTGTTTGAATCACGTAGTAATGTGGTAACACACTGAAGCTGTCAATTAAACCTGGTTTCGATCAATATTTTAGAGGATAACACCGGTTAGGTCTGGGTTAGGTCTGGGATATGCGCGCATCTGGCATATACTTTCACCTTTTTCGCAAACTTGTTGGCCAGATCCTGGGTGTTTTCCGTGTTTGAATCACGTAGTAATGTGGTAACACACTGAAGCAGTCAATTAAACCTGGTTTCGATCAATATTTCAGAGGATAACACCGGTTAGGTCTGGGTTAGGTCTGGGTTATGCCCGCATCTGGCTCATGATTTTGCCTTCTTCGCAAACTTGTTGGCCAGATCCTGGGTGTTTTCCGTGTTTGAATCACGTAGTAATGTGGTAACACACTGAAGCAGTCAATTAAACCTGGTTTCGATCAATATTTCAGAGGATAACACCGGTTAGGTCTGGGTTAGGTCTGGGTTATGCCCGCATCTGGCTCATGATTTTGTCTTCTTCGCATACTTGTTGGCCAGATCCTGGGTTTTTTCCGTGTTTGAATCACGTAGTAATGTGGTAACACACTGAAGCTGTCAATTAAACCTGGTTTCGATCAATATTTTAGAGGATAACACCGGTTAGGTCTGGGATAGGTCCGGGATATGCCCGCATCTGGCTCATGAATTTGCCTTCTTCGCATACTTGTTGGCCAGATCCTGGGTTTTTTTCGTGTTTGAATCACTTAGTAATGTGGTAACACACTGAAGCAGTCAATTAAAACTGGTTTCGATCAATATTTCAGGGGATAACTCCGGTTAGGTCTGGGTTAGGTCCGGGATATGCCCGCATCTGGCTCATGATTTTGCCTTCTTCGCATACTTGTTGGCCAGATCCTGGGTTTTTTTCGTGTTTGAATCACGTAGTAATGTGGTAACACACTGAAGCAGTCAATTAAACCTGGTTTCGATCAATATTTTAGAGGATAACACCGGTTAAGTCTGTGTTAGGTCTGGGTTATGCCCGCATCTTGCTCATGATTTTGCCTTCTTCGCATACTTGTTGGCCAGATCCTGGGTTTTTTTCGTGTTTGAATCACGTAGTAATGTGGTAACACACTGAAGCAGTCAATAAAACCTGGTTTCGATCAATATTTTAGAGGATAACACCGGTTAGGTCTGGGTTGGGTCCAGGATATGCCCGCATCTGGCTCATGATTTTGCCTTCTTCGCAAACTTGTTGGCCAGATCCTGGGTATTTTACGTGTTTGAAACACATAGTAATGTGGTAACACACTGAAGCAGTCAATTAAACCTGGTTTCGATCAATATTTTAGAGGATAACACCGGTTAGGTCTGGGTTAGGTCTGGGATTTGCGCGCATCTGGCTTATACTTTCACCTTTTTCGCAAACTTGTTGGCCAGATCCCGGGTATTTTCCGTGTTTGAATCACGTAGTAATGTGGTAACACACTGAAGCAGTCAATTAAACCTGGTTTCAATCAATATTTCAGAGGATAACACCGGTTAGGTCTGGGTTAGGTCTGGGAAATGCGCGGATCTGGCTTATACTTACGCCTTCTTCGCATGCTTGTTGGTCAGATCCTGGGTTTTTTTCGTGTTTGAATCACGTAGGAATGTGGTAACACACTGAAGCAGTCAATTAAACCTGGTTTCGATCAATATTTTAGAGGATAACACCGGTTAGGTCTGGGTTAGGTCTGGGATATGCGCGCATCTGGCTTATACTTTCGCCTTTTTCGCAAACTTGATGGCTAGATTCTGGGTTTTTTTCGGGTTTGAATAACGCAGTAATGTGGTACCACACTGAAGCAGTCAATTAAACCTGGTTTCGATCAATATTTTAGAGGATAACACCGGTTGGGTCTGGGATAGGTCCGGGATATGCCCGCATCTGGCTCATGATTTTGCCTTCTTCGCATACTTGTTGGCCAGATCCTGTGTTTTTTTCGTGGTTGAATCACGTAGTAATGTGGTAACACACTGAAGCAGTCAATTAAAGCTGGTTTCGATCAATATTTTAGAGGATAACACCGGTTAGGTCTGGGATAGGTCCGGGATATGCCCGCATCTAGCTCATGATTTTGCCTTCTTCGCATACTTGTTGGCCAGATCCTGGGGTTTCTTAGTGTTTGAATCACGTAGTAATGTGGTAACACACTGAAGCAGTCAATTAAACCTGGTTTCGATCAATATTTTAGAGGATAACACCGGTTAGGTCTGGGATAGGTCCGGGATATGCCCGCATCTGGCTCATGATTTTGCCTTCTTCGCATACTTGATGGCTAGATCCTGGGTTCTTTTCGGGTTTGAATAACGCAGTAATGTGGTACCACACTGAAGCAGTCAATTAAACCTGGTTTCGATCAATATTTTAGAGGATAACGCCGGTTAGGTCTGGGTTAGGTCTGGGAAATGCGCGCATCTGGCTTATACTTTCGCCTTCTTCGCATACTTGTTGGTCAGATCCTGGGTTTTTTTCGTGTTTAAATCACGTAGGAATGTGGTAACACACTGAAGCAGTCAATTAAACCTGGTTTCGATCAATATTTTAGAGGATAACACCGGTTAGGTCTGGGTTAGGTCCGGGATATGCCCGCATCTGGCTTATACTTTCGCCTTTTTCGCAAACTTGATGGCTAGATCCTGGGTTCATTTCGGGTTTGAATAACGCAGTAATGTGGTACCACACTGAAGCAGTCAATTAAACCTGGTTTCGATCAATATTTTAGAGGATAACGCCGGTTAGGTCTGGGTTAGGTCTGGGAAATGCGCGCATCTGGCTTATACTTTCGCCTTCTTCGCATACTTGTTGGTCAGATCCTGGGTTTTTTTCGTGTTTAAATCACGCAGGAATGTGGTAACACACTGAAGCAGTCAATTAAACCTGGTTTCGATCAATATCTTAGAGGATAACACCGGTTAGGTCTGGGTTAGGTCTGGGATATGCGCGCATCTGGCTTATACTTTCGCCTTTTTCGCAAACTTGTTGGCCAGATCCTGGATTTTTTCCGTGTTTGAATCACGTAGTAATGTTGTACCACACTGAGGCAGTCAATTAAACCTGGATTCGGACATTATTTTAGAGGATAACACCGGTTAGGTCTGGGTTAGGTCTGGGTTATGCCCGCATCTGGCTCATGATTTTGCCTTCTTCGCATACTTGTTGGCCAGATCCTGGGTTTTTTTCGTGTTTGAATCATGTAGTAATGTGGTAACACACAGAAGCAGTCAATTAAACCTGGTTTCGATCAATATTTTAGAGGATAACACCGGTTAGGTCTGGGTTAGGTCTGGGTTATGCCCGCATCTGGCTCATGATTTTGCCTTCTTCGCATACTTGTTGCCCAGATCCTGGGTTTTTTTCGTGTTTGAATCACGTAGTAATGTGGTAATACACTGAAGCAGTCAATTAAACCTGGTTTCGATCAATATTTTAGAGGATAACACCGGTTAGGTCTGGGTTAGGTCTGGGTTATGCCCGCATCTGGCTCATGATTTTGCCTTCTTCGCATACTTGTTGGCCAGATCCTGGGTTTTTTTCGTGTTTGAATCACGTAGTAATGTGGTAACACACTGAAGCAGTCAATTAAACCTGGTTTCGATCAATATTTTAGAGGATAACACCGGTTAGGTCTGGGTTAGGTCTGGGTTATGCCCGCATCTGGCTCATGATTTTGTCTTCTTCGCATACTTGTTGGCCAGATCCTGGGTTTTTTCCGTGTTTGAATCACGTAGTAATGTGGTAACACACTGAAGCTGTCAATTAAACCTGGTTTCGATCAATATTTTAGAGGATAACACCGGTTAGGTCTGGGATAGGTCCGGGATATGCCCGCATCTGGCTCATGAATTTGCCTTCTTCGCATACTTGTTGGCCAGATCCTGGGTTTTTTTCGTGTTTGAATCACTTAGTAATGTGGTAACACACTGAAGCAGTCAATTAAAACTGGTTTCGATCAATATTTCAGGGGATAACTCCGGTTAGGTCTGGGTTAGGTCCGGGATATGCCCGCATCTGGCTCATGATTTTGCCTTCTTCGCATACTTGTTGGCCAGATCCTGGGTTTTTTTCGTGTTTGAATCACGTAGTAATGTGGTAACACACTGAAGCAGTCAATTAAACCTGGTTTCGATCAATATTTTAGAGGATAACACCGGTTAAGTCTGTGTTAGGTCTGGGTTATGCCCGCATCTTGCTCATGATTTTGCCTTCTTCGCATACTTGTTGGCCAGATCCTGGGTTTTTTTCGTGTTTGAATCACGTAGTAATGTGGTAACACACTGAAGCAGTCAATAAAACCTGGTTTCGATCAATATTTTAGAGGATAACACCGGTTAGGTCTGGGTTGGGTCCAGGATATGCCCGCATCTGGCTCATGATTTTGCCTTCTTCGCAAACTTGTTGGCCAGATCCTGGGTATTTTACGTGTTTGAAACACATAGTAATGTGGTAACACACTGAAGCAGTCAATTAAACCTGGTTTCGATCAATATTTTAGAGGATAACACCGGTTAGGTCTGGGTTAGGTCTGGGATTTGCGCGCATCTGGCTTATACTTTCACCTTTTTCGCAAACTTGTTGGCCAGATCCCGGGTATTTTCCGTGTTTGAATCACGTAGTAATGTGGTAACACACTGAAGCAGTCAATTAAACCTGGTTTCAATCAATATTTCAGAGGATAACACCGGTTAGGTCTGGGTTAGGTCTGGGAAATGCGCGGATCTGGCTTATACTTACGCCTTCTTCGCATGCTTGTTGGTCAGATCCTGGGTTTTTTTCGTGTTTGAATCACGTAGGAATGTGGTAACACACTGAAGCAGTCAATTAAACCTGGTTTCGATCAATATTTTAGAGGATAACACCGGTTAGGTCTGGGTTAGGTCTGGGATATGCGCGCATCTGGCTTATACTTTCGCCTTTTTCGCAAACTTGATGGCTAGATTCTGGGTTTTTTTCGGGTTTGAATAACGCAGTAATGTGGTACCACACTGAAGCAGTCAATTAAACCTGGTTTCGATCAATATTTTAGAGGATAACACCGGTTGGGTCTGGGATAGGTCCGGGATATGCCCGCATCTGGCTCATGATTTTGCCTTCTTCGCATACTTGTTGGCCAGATCCTGTGTTTTTTTCGTGGTTGAATCACGTAGTAATGTGGTAACACACTGAAGCAGTCAATTAAAGCTGGTTTCGATCAATATTTTAGAGGATAACACCGGTTAGGTCTGGGATAGGTCCGGGATATGCCCGCATCTAGCTCATGATTTTGCCTTCTTCGCATACTTGTTGGCCAGATCCTGGGGTTTCTTAGTGTTTGAATCACGTAGTAATGTGGTAACACACTGAAGCAGTCAATTAAACCTGGTTTCGATCAATATTTTAGAGGATAACACCGGTTAGGTCTGGGATAGGTCCGGGATATGCCCGCATCTGGCTCATGATTTTGCCTTCTTCGCATACTTGATGGCTAGATCCTGGGTTCTTTTCGGGTTTGAATAACGCAGTAATGTGGTACCACACTGAAGCAGTCAATTAAACCTGGTTTCGATCAATATTTTAGAGGATAACGCCGGTTAGGTCTGGGTTAGGTCTGGGAAATGCGCGCATCTGGCTTATACTTTCGCCTTCTTCGCATACTTGTTGGTCAGATCCTGGGTTTTTTTCGTGTTTAAATCACGTAGGAATGTGGTAACACACTGAAGCAGTCAATTAAACCTGGTTTCGATCAATATTTTAGAGGATAACACCGGTTAGGTCTGGGTTAGGTCCGGGATATGCCCGCATCTGGCTTATACTTTCGCCTTTTTCGCAAACTTGATGGCTAGATCCTGGGTTCATTTCGGGTTTGAATAACGCAGTAATGTGGTACCACACTGAAGCAGTCAATTAAACCTGGTTTCGATCAATATTTTAGAGGATAACGCCGGTTAGGTCTGGGTTAGGTCTGGGAAATGCGCGCATCTGGCTTATACTTTCGCCTTCTTCGCATACTTGTTGGTCAGATCCTGGGTTTTTTTCGTGTTTAAATCACGTAGGAATGTGGTAACACACTGAAGCAGTCAATTAAACCTGGTTTCGATCAATATCTTAGAGGATAACACCGGTTAGGTCTGGGTTAGGTCTGGGATATGCGCGCATCTGGCTTATACTTTCGCCTTTTTCGCAAACTTGTTGGCCAGATCCTGGATTTTTTCCGTGTTTGAATCACGTAGTAATGTTGTACCACACTGAGGCAGTCAATTAAACCTGGATTCGGACATTATTTTAGAGGATAACACCGGTTAGGTCTGGGTTAGGTCTGGGTTATGCCCGCATCTGGCTCATGATTTTGCCTTCTTCGCATACTTGTTGGCCAGATCCTGGGTTTTTTTCGTGTTTGAATCATGTAGTAATGTGGTAACACACAGAAGCAGTCAATTAAACCTGGTTTCGATCAATATTTTAGAGGATAACACCGGTTAGGTCTGGGTTAGGTCTGGGTTATGCCCGCATCTGGCTCATGATTTTGCCTTCTTCGCATACTTGTTGCCCAGATCCTGGGTTTTTTTCGTGTTTGAATCACGTAGTAATGTGGTAATACACTGAAGCAGTCAATTAAACCTGGTTTCGATCAATATTTTAGAGGATAACACCGGTTAGGTCTGGGTTAGGTCTGGGTTATGCCCGCATCTGGCTCATGATTTTGCCTTCTTCGCATACTTGTTGGCCAGATCCTGGGTTTTTTTCGTGTTTGAATCACGTAGTAATGTGGTAACACACTGAAGCAGTCAATTAAACCTGGTTTCGATCAATATTTTAGAGGATAACACCGGTTAGGTCTGGGTTAGGTCTGGGTTATGCCCGCATCTGGCTCATGATTTTGCCTTCTTCGCATACTTGTTGGCCAGATCCTGGGTTTTTTTCGTGTTTGAATCACGTAGTAATGTGGTAACACACTGAAGCAGTCAATTAAACCTGGTTTCGATCAATATTTTAGAGGATAACACCGGTTAGGTCTGGGTTAGGTCTGGGTTATGCCCGCATCTGGCTCATGATTTTGCCTTCTTCGCATACTTGTTGGCCAGATCCTGGGTTTTTTTCGTGTTTGAATCACGTAGTAATGTGGTAACACACTGAAGCAGTCAATTAAACCTGGCTTCGATCAATATTTCAGAGGATAACACCGGTTAGGTCTGGATTAGGTCTGGGTTATGCCCGCATCTGGCTCATGATTTTGCCTTCTTCGCATACTTGTTGGCCAGATCCTGGGTTTTTTTCGTGTTTGAATCATGTAGTAATGTGGTGACACACTGAAGCAGTCAATTAAACCTGGTTTCGATCAATATTTTAGAGGATAACACCGGTTAGGTCTGGGTTAGGTCTGGGTTATGCCCGCATCTGGCTCATGATTTTGCCTTCTTCGCATACGTGTTGGCCACGTGTTGACGATAAAACTGTAAGATATAGGATGAATTAAGTTCCATGTCCCTAAAATTTTCCAAATCATAGATTTAAAAATGATTTAGATATTTAGATGATTTTAGTGTGGGTATTTATACAAGTATGTAAATCTCTATTTATGCATAACATGTTACCCCTAAATGGGCAAGTTAATGAATTATATAGATGTTAATTGTATAATAATAACCCTTTGTTCCTCATAAAAATTCATAACTGAATTGCTATCATTCTAAAAAAATCCATCCCAAAATATATTGTCAAAACTAGTAATAAATTATTTGAACAAGGTGATAACAGATTTGAAATATTTAATAAAATTTAAATACCAGAGATTGATAGTATTAATAAAAGATAATATTAATACTATTTTGACACTGTTATTTGATTTTAATATTAATTATAGATACTTTGATTATTGATTTATTAAAACATAAAGTTAATGAAGTCCCAGTAGATTATAAATATTTTAAGGAGCATGAATTAGCATAGAATTTCATAAAAAATTTGATGAGTGATAGAAGTAACTTGAATAATCTGAATTTTGTAGCTTTTACTATATCTTTGGATATGGAATCACAGATTCATTTTATTAATAAAAATAGAGATAGTACTGATGATTTACTCAGGCTCGTTAAAGTAAGTGGGCCAAGTGGGAAGAATATTAAGATAGATGGATAGATATTGGTAAAAGTATTCTTCTTGTCCTTATATAGGAAATCTTTAATATTACAAATAAACTCTTTCTGTAAAATCTTGAACTTATCATTATAATTTATAGAATTAAAGTCAACGCATCTAATAATGAAAGTGAACTGAAGTATTTTATAGACTTGTCAAGAACGTTTTTTGGTATATTCCTAGCAAACGACCCGTTCAACGATCGGGATGAGTTATACGTAATTCGATTCGTCTAATTCAGTATATTATTTCATTAGTATATGCATTTCATTATCTGCGGAAATTCGGTATTTTTACAAAGTAACTAAGTATTTTAAATATATTCTGACAGGTTCACAGGTGGAAACAAGTGACTGTCGTTACCTGTGTTCAAAATGCCAGCTAGTAAAATGCTAATTTGTTAACAATAACATTTGTTGAATGAAATTTCTGCTATTTCTGCAAATATCTCATTGAATAAATCACCATCTTTCTATTATATATACATTTACTAAATACATAATGGCTCAGGTATCCAATGAAGTTACTCTTATTGGAAATATAAAATATTGATAGTATTATATGTTAGAAAAAAGTGGTGTCTTCAATTTAATTCATGTAAGCATCAGTAATGAGATCTTGAAAATTGACGCTGTGATTAATTTTCAAATGGCCTCTGTGCCATTATTTCTACAACAAAATGTTGATTCATCAGTCTCTATCCACTCTACCCTTCCACAATTGCTGCGCAGTATTTTTATTTAATGTTAGTTATATAATATATCACGACATTGCTCATAATTATATGTTAGCATATATGGTAATTTTAAAACAATATCTGTAACTGAGTTTGTTTTTAGAAAACCACGTTCTTTGCTTTTCAAATATCTTTATATAATGCAATGGCTTTTAAAAACTAAGGGTATAAACATCTCACCGTAAACCGTAAATAGTTTACATTTTAAAGATCCAGAAACAGGCGCTCATACGAATAAAACAGAAACTACGTGGAAGCATAGTAAACACTTTTTGCCTGAATATTGTCGGTTAGCATTTGCAGTTCCACACGTTTTTTAATATGTTTTTCTAACATATAATACAAAATAATAAATATTATATTTTCTATTTTCAGCAAAAAAGATAATTTCATTGGGTACTTAAGCCATTACGTGTTTTATAAACCTTCCAAGCAAGGAAAGGATGATTTATTTAATCAGTTCTTAAAAGAAATTTCAGAAATTTCATTTGATGATGATTGATTCTGTAAAAAATCAAAATATACCAGACTTAGATGATAATGAAATTTAATAATAAAAACAAGTTAAACCAACGTACTGCGTGCAATAGTAATTTACTATATATTGTAAACACTGTCAGCGGCGGGGAGACATTTTTTACTGTTGCTGCATGTACTGTCTACATACCTGGTTTTAATACTGTCCACCTGACCGACTCGTGGAAGTTCTATGCCTAAAAAAATGATTTTTATGCATCATACAAATTCTTCTACAAATTCCCATTTGACAATGTAGAATAGATCCAATTAGATAAATTATTTATAATTTTTAAAATGAACATAGCAACGATTTAATGTTAATCATTACATTACCAATCTTTCCAGATATTAGTTTAAAACCATCACCAACTTTAATATCAACCGGGTTTTGTAGATTTTTGGATTCATAAAAGTACTCATCTGTGTTTATTATGTGATCTGAGCAACCACTATCTAGTAGCCATTTAATATTTCTACTTCTTCTATTTTGCTACTTTTCATTACTTCAACCTTGAATGAATTGTAATTTCTACTGTCATCTAGACTCGAATTTCCAGCCACTTTTCTATCGTGTCTATTTTGTATATGTTTGAAAAGGTTGCCTTTTGTAATAATTATTAAAGTTTTCTGGGCAGTAACGTTGGATGTGCCCTGACTTATTACACTGACTTAACATACCGCTTCAGTAGTCGTTGCACTGCTATGCTGATTATCCTTTGAATTGAGATACTTGTTCTGATTGCGTTGTACGTGTCGAAACCTATGACCTCTAGGATTTTTAGTTAAATTTGAACTAAAAGTGCGAGTGTAATTTCTGCTGTACTCAAAGTAGTAACTCTTACCGTTTCTCTTTTGATACTCTAACAGTAATTTAGATTTTACATACTCAACTGTTTTCTCCTTCGTTGGCAGTGCATCAATAATATCAACAATACGTGAGAAGTTAACGTTAATAACAGATAATTCAATTTATCCTCTTCATTCACAGTCTCACCAGTATTTTTGAGCCTATTTATATGCGTTTCAAATTCGTTAAAGAAGTCACTTGGATTTTCACCTTCTTTCATTTTTAATTCTAACAATCTTCTTTTACACAATAGCTTTACTGCACTGTTTTTAACTAGATAAATTTCGTCAAGCTTTGCAATCATATTTTTCGCAGTCGTTTCTGATATTATTAATTCTAACTGAGTGTTTGAAATACTGTTTACGATGTAACTTTTTGCTTTAATTCCCTTTTTTATTCCAATCTTCGACTCTTATTTCAGCCGGTCTTTCATCATGTAGAATAACCTCGTTACAGTCTTTCATTTCTAAAAATAAATTTAGCCTGAATTTCCAGTTCCATAAAATATTTGTAACATGAAATCGTCCTTTTTTTCACTTGCGTGCTTCTATCTTAGGTTATCTTCCTTTCACAACTAAATTTCTTTTCTTTACTGTTAACGAACAAACCACGGACCTCTGCTACCATGTTAAAATACTGTTTATATTATTTATTATAATGAATCTTGTTACAAAACAAACACACTTATTTTCCATTGTGAAAAGAAAACTTAAAAACTAAAAGAACATTCCTCGACGTGTGCTTCTCTCACAAACACACACACAAACACACACTCCTAAACACTAAAGAAACTAACGAATTTTAAGTCATATTTCTAACAATAACAGTAACAGTTTATAAAAAAATAACGAATTTCCACAGATGCATAGAAATGCATATCAATAATGTACTGAATTAGGCGAATCGAATAATGTATTACTCACCCCGATCCGTGAACGGGCCGTTTGCTAGGAATATAATTAATGTTCCATAACTTTTCAACAAAGTCTAAAATTTTTCCCAAGGGTTTTTGAATACCTATACACTGTATAGATATCCTGTTTCCTTCAACCGAACGACACGTGTCCCTAAAAAATATATTTATAAAGTAAGTCGGTCAAGTAGGAAGAATATTCAGATATTTAAGAATATGAATATATTGGTAAAAATATCCATTCCTCTTACCTTTATGTCCTGTGTATTGGATAATATAGATTTACATACTTTTACCGCTGAATTCGAAATTCTGAACTAAACATAGGTACAGGACTCGTCAAAACCGTTTTTCATTCTTTTTATAGTTTTATCTGTTTTCCAAAAAACAACCAATTAAATTAAGTTGCAAGAATGCAAAAGCGATAAAACTTACAGAGGCTTTAAATGTTTACTTAAGACTTTGCCTTTTGTAAAAACCGGCGATATTGACTGTGTGTGTGTGTGTGTGTGTGTGTGTGTGTAAATCGTCGTACGTTCGTGCCCGGTGCAGTAAAACACGTGCATCGATCTAGGTTACGTACGTTCCTCACGTGCCACTTTCTCAATCTATACTTTTAAATAAAAATTTTCGATGAGGTGCATTTGTAGCTATTACGTGTAGCATCATGAGCAAACTCTTAGAAAATCACTCCTACTCCTCGTTTGGACAGAATTTTTACTTTCATGATTTTAGCGAAAAGTCGTTTTCCTGCTCGGGGAACACATATGTACAGGGTGTTCGGCCACCCCTGGGAAAAATTTTAATGGGGGATTCTAGATGCCAAAATACGAAAATACAGACGAAAATCAAGAATACCAATTTGTTGATAGAGGCTACGTTAAAAAGTTATTAACAATTAAACTAAAAAATTTCAAATCGTCCTGGAAAAATTGTTATCGGTTGCGGGGGTCAATTACAATCATTTTTGGTGAATACACATACCTCCGAAATCTTACCCACTTTCGAGATAAAAGTTCGAGAATGTGTGAAATTTGTTCGATGGAAAAGAAAAATTTCAAATCGTTTTGGAAAAATTATCTTCGGTTGCGGGGGTTACTTACAACCATTTTGGGTGAATCGTCATACCCCCCTAATCATGCGCATTTTCGAGAAAGAAATTCAGTACGGGCGGAACTCCCCCTCAGGGGCTGCCAGCCTTTCAGCTGCAGTACGGGCTTAACGAACCCGGGGTACCCGAGTCATACACACACCGTAAGCCTCCTGTTGGTCGTCACAACGACCCATTCACAATTCCCTATTGGTTTTGTGAATGGTACGTGACGGCAGGAGGAACGGGGGTCTTGGCTTAACCGCCTGGGCCACGAGTATGGCGACTCTATAAAATCGCCCTCCAATCCTAAGCTATGGTGCGCGGCGATGGGATGCATGGTTGGGGGAGAAGGCCCAATCCCAAGCGACCACCTCCGGGGAACCTGCCGAACCCCCGGAGTATTAGGCTTACCCGGGTAAGGCGGCTCTGCCCGGGTGGACCTTTATTTCCGACCATCTCGTGGGACTATTATGGACACAGAAAACAAAATGGGGATGGGGCGGGTTTTGTCGGTTGGGGAGGACGGAGACGGGGTTGGGGTTAGGGTGGCGGCGCTCGCGCCCCACTCAGCGCCAGGTCCGGCTTCGTGGAGGGTGGAGGAGGACGACGAGACGGCGTCGGTCTCGTCCTTCTCCTCCAGCACGAGCCACATAGGCTCTAAGAGGAAGAGGACGGGGCAGGCCGTCGTCGAGGTGGGCGGGGCGATGAGCCCGTCGGTGAGGCTGAGTTGCCTCAGGGACGAGGTGACCGAGGAGATATCGGAGAGGATCTCCTCGTCCCTGAGGCGGGTGGAGAAAGTCGCCGCTGCCTGCGCCTTTAAGGGGCAGAAAAGCGGTGGCGCGGAGGCCCTGAAGGCCGCGGCGGAGGAAATGAGGGAGGCGGCGCGGGAGCTCAGAGGGCGGAACGCCCGTCTGCAGCTCCTGTTGGAGGAGGAGCGACAGGGGAGGAGGAGGGCAGAGGCGCTGTGGAACAGCGCGGCCCTCCCTCCCATCCTCCCTCCTCCTCCATCGCCGCGTCCCTCGGCGGAGGTAAATAAGCGGGGTGCGGCGGCAGTGGTGCGGGGCACCGCGGGCCCCTCCACCCGCACTCCGCCCGTGAAGAAGTCCCCGTCCTCCTCAGAAGACGATCTTCTGAGGAGGATTGGGGACATGATTGATGGCAAGCTGGCCGCCTTCCGGGAGGAGCTCCTCGCCGGAAGAGCGGTCAGCAGGAAGGCGGTGCCTCCCCGACCTGTTCCGGTACAGTCGGGGAAGGCAAAGAAGGGCGGAGTGAAGGCTCCGCCCAGCGTTGCGGCACCAGGGCCCCGGGTCGCGACCCCCAAGGGGGGTGGTGTACCCGTGGTCGCGTCCTCCACGGCACCCTCCCAAGGGGGGGTGGCGTGGAGTGAGGTGGTGGGGCGGAAGGCGAAGCGGGCGGCGAGGAAGGCCTCGCAACCGCAGCCTCCGCCTCCGCCGCCGGCGGCCAAGGTAAAGGCCGCGAAGGTCGGGAAGGCACGACCAGGTCGTCCCCCAAAAACGGCAGCGGTGACGCTGACCGTTGCGCAGGGGGGCGACCTGACCCTCGCGGAGGCGATGCGGCTCGCCAGGGAGAATATCTCCCTGGAAGAGCTGGGCATCGCCTCCGTGAGGGCGAAGAGGGCCGTGACCGGGGGTCTCTTGCTGGAGATCCCCGGTGCAGAAGGCGGCGCGAAGGCGGATCGTCTCGCCCAGAGGCTCCGGGAGCAGCTGGGCGAGCGAGGTGTCCGGGTCGCCCGGCCCACGAAGCGCACGGAGATGCGCGTTTGTGGGCTGGACGACTCGGTCAGCGCACAGGATGTGTCCCGTGCCCTTGCGAGGGCGGGGGACTGTCCTGTGGAGGACCTGCGGATCGGAGAGATCCGCAGGTCGCCCTCCGGCCTCGGGTCGGTGTGGGCCCGGTGCCCCCTCTCCGCCGCCCGTAAGGTGGCGGAATCCGGGAGGGTGTTGGTGGGGTGGGTTTCGGCGCGAGTGGAAATCCTCGCGCCGCGCCCGCTCCAGTGTCACCGCTGCCTCGAATTGGGGCACGTGAGGCAGTGGTGCACCTCGCCGGTGGACCGCAGCGGTCAGTGTTACCGCTGCGGTGCCAAAGAGCACCGTGCGAGCCAGTGCTCGGCGGCCCCCCACTGCCCGCTGTGTGCGGACATGGGGAGGCCAGCCGATCACAGGGTGGGGAGCAAGAAGTGCTCCCCCCCCCCCTCCCGGAAGGAGAGGAAGAGGCGGGCTGCACCGGCTCCGGTGCCGAGGGCGGTGGCATCGTCCTCCATGGAGGTGGACGGTGCTACGGGGACGGACGGCCGGGAGGAGGCTGGCGCGGCCATTAATTAATGCCGCCCCGCCTCCTCCTCCAGGCCAACCTCAACCACTGCCGCGCGGCACAGGACTTGATGTCCCAAGTCCTCGCGGAGTGGGGGGTTGGCCTGGCGGTCGCCGCCGAGCCGTACCGCGTCCCTGATCACCCTCATTGGGTGGGCGACGCGGACGGCTTGGTGGCGACGGTATGGGGAGGGGGCGACGGGTCCCCACCGTTCTCCTTGTTGGAGCGCGGTCGGGGATTCGTCGCCGTGGACTGGGGGGGAGTCGCTGTGGTGGGGTGCTACATTTCGCCCCGTAGCGGTCACGCTGCGTTCGAGCTGTACTTGGCCGAGGTCGCGGCATGCGTGCAGCGCTACGCGGCCCGGCCGGTGCTGGTCCTGGGGGATTTTAATGCCAAGTCGGTGGCTTGGGGATCCCCCAGGACCTCCGTTCGCGGCGGGATCCTGGGCGATTGGGCGGCGGAGCTCGACCTCCGGGTATTGAACCTGGGGTCGGAGCACACATGCGTGCGGCGATATGGGGGGTCCATCGTGGATGTTGGATTCGCGACCCCCAACGCCGTGCGCATGGTGTCGGGTTGGCACGTGGTCGCGGGGGCAGAGACACTCTCCGATCACCGGTACATCCGGATGGAGGTCTCTGCCGCCGTGAGTGCATCCCGACACGGCCGCCTGCGTGGCACCCCACCACGCCGCTGGGCGCTTCGGCGCCTGGACAAGGACGCCCTGATGGCAGCTGCCCTCGCTGCAACTTGGCCGCAGGGAGCGGCCGAGTTGCCGAGCATAGAGGAGGAGGTCGCCCGGCTCGGAGCATTGGTCGCGGGTATTTGCAACGCGGCGATGCCTCGGGTCGGGCGGGCTTCTCCTCGCCGGGCGGTGTACTGGTGGTCGGACGCGATCGCGGAGTTGCGAGACGCGACTGTCCGCGCCCGACGCCAGTGCACCCGCGCGCGCCGTCGTCAACGTACAGGCGACGGCGTGGCGCGAGCGAGGGCAGCTGATGACCTGTATGGAGCATACCGCGTGGCGCGGGTTGCTCTGCAGGTCGCCATCAAACGGGCCAAGACCCGGGCATGGAAGGAGCTCCTCCAGACCCTTGATGACGATCCATGGGGGCGCCCATATAAGGTGGTGCTGAATAAGCTCCGCCCGTGGGCGCCCCCCGTTACCGAGGGTCTTGACCCCCGGCTGCTGGAGGACGTGGTCAATACACTCTTCCCAATTGGGGAGAGGGGACCGCGTCCTCCGGCGGCGGCGGCTGTCCCAGTGGAGTGGACGGCCGAGCTGGGGGTCACGCAGGAGGAGCTGGCAGCGGCCATCAGACGGCTCGGGGTTCGTAACACGGCCCCGGGTCCGGATGGTGTGCCCGGCCGGGTTTGGGTCTTGACCCAGGGCGTCCTTGGGGCCGACCTCAGGCGGTTGTTCGACCGCTGCCTGAGGGACGGGCGATTCCCCCCCAGTTGGAAGGTGGCGAGGATGGTCCTCCTCCGGAAGGAGGGTCGGCCCGCGGAGTCTCCCTCCGCATACCGGCCCATTTGTCTCCTCGACGAGGTGGGCAAGCTCTTCGAGCGGGTGATTGCTGCCCGCCTCGTCGAGCACCTGTCGCGGGGTGATCCCGGTCTGGCCGACTGCCAGTTCGGTTTCCGGGGGGGCCGATCGACTATCGACGCGATAGGTCGTGTGAGGGCCCTCTCGGGGGCGGCCGTCTCCCGGGGAGGGGTGGCATTGGCTATATCCTTGGATATTGCTAATGCCTTTAACACCCTCCCCTGGGAAGAGATAAGGAGGGGACTCGAATATCATCGGGTCCCCTCTTGTCTCAGGGCGGTCGTCGGGGATTATCTCCGCGGCAGGTGGATCGAGTATCCGGGCCGGGATGGTGATATGCGGAGGGAGGTGTACTGCGGTGTTCCGCAGGGGTCGGTCCTCGGGCCACTCCTGTGGAACATCGCGTACGACTCGGTGTTGCGGGCCGGCCTCCCCGACGGCGTCAGCACGGTGTGTTATGTGGATGACACACTGGTGCTGGCCGTCGGGGCGCACTGGGGGAGGGCCATGCGTCGCGCGGAGGAGGGGTCGCAACGCGTCGTCAACCGGATCAGGGGGATGGGGTTGACGGTGGCGGTCCATAAGACCGAGGTGATTGCGTTTCATTCACCTCGGCAGGATCCGCCACCCCCTCTGATCCGGGTGGGTGGGGCTGACATCGAGGTGAAGCCCCAGATCAGGTATCTAGGGCTGATCCTCGATAGCCACTGGCGCTTCGAGGAGCATTTCCGCTGCCTGGTCCCCCGGTTGGAAAGGATGGTTGCGGCTCTGGGCCGGATCCTGCCCAACCTGGGGGGCCCGGCGGGCCGAGTTCGTCGCCTCTATGTGGCAATGGTCCAGTCGGTGGCCCTATACGGGGCCCCCGTCTGGGCGGACGACCTGGCTGCCTCCCGGCGCGGCATGACTATGCTGCGTCGGGTGCAGAGGCGCATGGCGCTCAGGGTCGTCCGCGGGTATCGGACCGTGTCACATGAGGCGGCGACGGTTCTAGCGGGGATGCCGCCCATGGACCTGCTCGCGCGGTCGCACGCGGTGATGTACCGGCACCGCGTCGACCGTCGCGCGGGGGTGGGGGCGGTCCCGGGCGGGCAGGAACCTGCTTGGAGCGATTTGAAGCGCCAGGCCCGGCAGTCCGTGTTGCTCGCGTGGCAGGAGCGGCTGGCTCTGCCAACCGCGGGGCACCGGACTGTCGGGGCGGTTCGGCCACTCCTGAAGGAGTGGCTGGACAGAGGCCATGGCAGCCTCACCTACCGGATGGCACAGGTATTTTCCGGGCATGGCAGCTTCGGAAGATACCTGTGCCGGATAGGGAAGGAGCCGACGGCGCGTTGCTGCCACTGCGACGCTGAGCAGGACACGGCGGATCATACCCTGGAGGTATGCCCCGCGTGGGAGGGGGAGCGCCGTGTCCTGGTCGGCGTCGTCGGGCGGGATGTCTCGCTGCCGGGCGTGGTGCGCGCCATGCTCGGCAGCGAGGAGAAGTGGAGGGCCGTGGCCTCCTTCTGCGAGAACGTAATGTTGCAGAAGGAGGCCGCGGGGAGGGAGCGCGAGCTTCAGCGGCGTGCTGAAGCGCGCGCTCGTGCGGTGGCCCGAGGTCGTCGCCCGGTCGCGAGGCGTCGCGGGCGGCCGCCTCGGCGTGGCGGATGACCTAGGCTGGGAGGGGGGTCCTGAGGGGACCCTCCTCCCGCCAGGCGGCGCCGGGTCGGACCGGTTGGGGGTAGGAGTGCCTCCCCCTACCGGTCCGACGCAAGGGGAGGCACCCTCGGCGGTCTGGTGCGGCCATGAACGCCCGGCCGCCGAGGGGTGGAAACGGGGTCGCGGGCGGTTGCGAGTTGGGGCTCGCAGCCGCCACTAAACGCGGCCCCGGGACGGATAGCGGCGGGATGGAGTGGCCCCGTCCCGCCGCTATGAGGCAGTGTGTCTACTGGGGGGACCGATTGTCCCCCCGGGGGATGGGCGCGAAAGCGCGGGCACGGGGAGGATACCGGAAGAATGCTTCGAGCGATTCCCGGTATCCTCCCAAAGCGTGCCGAAGGGTCACCGTGGGGTTTTTAGTGGGTAGGTCCCGCGCCTGACGTTGTACGGGCGCGGGGAATCCCACACGCCCCTCCCAACTCTCCCCAAGGAGGTGGGAGGGAGCCTTTCGAAGATTTTCCCCACGACAAAAAAAAAAAAAAAAAAAAAAAAAACTGCACGGTTCCCTACATACAGGGTGTTCGGCCATCCATGGGAAAAATTTTAATGGGGGATTCTAGAGGTAAAAATAAGACGAAAATCAAGAATACCAATTTGTTGATGGAGGCACTGTTAAAAAGTTATTAATGTTTAAAGTTCCGCTCGTACTGAATTTTTTTCTCGAAAATGCGCAAGATTTCGGGGGTATGTCTATACATAAAAAATGATTGTCACCGACCCTCGCAACAGAAAATAATTTTTCACAGAACGATTTGAAATCTTTCTTTTTCATCGAAAAATAAAGGCACCCGATTAGATTTTCGGTAAGGAATTTTTTTCTCGAAAGTGCGTAGGATTTCGGGGGTATGCGTAATGACCAAAAATGATTGTAATTGACCCCTGTAACCGAAAATAATTTTTTTAGAACGATTTGAAAAATTTGTTTTTCGCCGAAAAATATCAACACATACTCGAATTTTTTTCTCGAAACTGAGTAGGATTCCGAATATATGTCTACTCACTAAAAATGCTTGTAATTGAACTCCGCAGCCGAAAATAATTTTTCTGGAACGATTTGAAATTTTTGAATCAAATTGTTAATAACTTTTTAACGAAGCCTCCATCAACAAACTGATATTCTTGATTTTCGTCTTAGTTTGGCCTCTAGAATATCCTATTAAAATGTTTCTCAGGGCTGGCCGAACACCCTCTATACTACTATGATTACTAGATCCTGGGTTTTTTTCGGGTTTGAATCACGTAGTAATGTGGTACCACACAGAAACAGTCCACTAAACCTGGATTCGGACAGTATTTTGGAGGATAACACTGGTTAGGCTTGGGTTTCGTCTGGGTTATGTCCGCACCTGGCTCATGACTTTGCCTTCTTCGCATACTTGTTGGCCAGATCCTGGGTTTTTTTCGTGTTTGAATCACGTAGTAATGTGGTAACACACTGAAGCTGTCAATTAAACCTAGTTTCGATCAATATTTCAGAGGATAACACCGGTTAGGTCTGGGTTAGGTCTGGGAAATGCGCGCATCTGGCTTATACTTTCGCCTTTTTCGCAAACTTGTTGGCCAGATCCTGGGTATTTTCCGTGTTTGAATCACGTAGTAATGTGGTAACACACTGAAGCAGTCAATTAAACCTGGTTTCGATCAATATTTTAGAGGATAACACCGGTTAGGTCTGGGTTAGGTCCGGGATATGCCCGCATCTGGCTCATGATTTTGCCTTCTTCGCATACTTGTTGGCCAGATCCTGGGTTTTTTTCGTGTTTGAATCACGTAGTAATGTGGTAACACACTGAAGCTGTCAATTAAACCTGGTTTCGATCAATATTTCAGAGGATAACACCGGTTAGGTCTGGGTTAGGTCTGGGTTATGCCCGCATCTGGCTCATGATTTTGCCTTCTTCGCATACTTGTTGGCCAGATCTTGGGTTTTTTTCGTGTTTGAATCACGTAGTAATGTGGTAACACACTGAAGCAGTCAATTAAACCTGGTTTCGATCAATATTTTAGAGGATAACACCGGTTAGGTCTGGCTTAGGTCTGGGTTATGCCCGCATCTGGCTCATGATTTTGCCTTCATCGCATACTTGTTGGTCAGATCCTGGGTTTTTTCCGTGTTTGATCACGTAGTAATGTGGTAATACACTGAAGCGGTCAATTGAACCAGGTTTCGATCAATATTTTAGAGGATAACACCGGTTAGGTCTGGGTTAGGTCTGGGATTTGCGCGCATCTGGCTTATACTTTCGCCTTTTTCGCAAACTTGTTGGCCAGATCCTGGGTATTTTCCGTGTTTGAATCACGTAGTAATGTGGTAATACACTGAAGCGGTCAATTAAACCAGGTTTCGATCAATATTTTAGAGGATAACACCGGTTAGGTCTGGGTTAGGTCTGGGATATGCGCGCATCTGGCTTATACTTTCGCCTTCTTCGCATACTTCTTGGCCAGATCCTGGGTTTTTTTCGTGTTTGAATCACGTAGGAATGTGGTAACACACTGAAGCAGTCAATTAAACCTGGTTTCGATCAATTTTTTAGAGGATAACACCGGTTAGGTCTGGGTTAGGTCCCGGATATGCCCGCATCTGGCCCATGATTTTGCCTTCTTCGCATACTTGTTGGCCAGATCCTGGGTTTTTGTCGTGTTTGAATCACGTAGTAATGTGGTAACACACTGAAGCTGTCAATTAAACCTGGTTTCGATCAATATTTTAGAGGATAACACCGGTTAGGTCTGGGTTAGGTCTGGGTTATGCCCGCATCTGGCTCATGATTTTGCCTTCTTCGCATACTTGTTGGCCAGATCCTGGGTTTTTTTCGTGTTTGAATCACGTAGTAATGTGGTAACACACTGAAGCTGTCAATTAAACCTGGTTTCGATCAATATTTTAGAGGATAACACCGGTTAGGTCTGGGTTAGGTCTGGGATATGCGCGCATCTGGCTAATACTTTCACCTTTTTCGCAAACTTGTTGGCCAGATCCTGGGTTTTTTTCGTGTTTGAATCACGTAGGAATGTGGTAACACACTGAAGAAGTCAATTAAACCTGGTTTCTATCAATATTTTAGAGGATAACACCGGTTAGGACTGGGTTAGGTCCGGGATATGCCCGCATCTGGCTCATGATTTTGCCTTCTTCGCATACTTGTTGGCCAGATCCTGGGTTTTTTTCGTGTTTGAATCACGTAGTAATGTTGTAACACACTGAAGCAGTCAATTAAACATGGTTTCGATCAATATTTCAGAGGATAACACCGGTTAGGTCTGGGTTAGGTCTGGGATATGCGCGCATCTGGCTTATACTTTCGCCTTTTTCGCAAACTTGTTGGCCAGATCCTGGGTATTTTCCGTGTTTGAAACACGTAGTAATGTGGTAACACACTGAAGCAGTCAATTAAACCTGGTTTCGATCAATATTTCAGAGGATAACACCGGTTAGGTCTGGGTTAGGTCTGGGAAATGCGCGCATCTGGCTCATGATTTTGCCTTCTTCGCATACTTGTTGGCCAGATCCTGGGTTTTTTTCGTGTTTGAAACACGTAGTAATGTGGTAACACACTGAAGCAGTCAATTAAACCTGGTTTCGATCAATATTTCAGAGGATAACACCGGTTAGGTCTGGGTTAGGTCTGGGAAATGCGCGCATCTGGCTTATACTTTCGCCTTTTTCGCAAACTTTTTGGCCAGATCCTTGGTTTTTTCCGTGTTTGAATCACGTAGTAATGTGGTAACACACTGAAGCAGTCAATTAAACCTGGTTACGATCAATATTTTAGAGGATAACACCGGTTAGGTCTGGGTTAGGTCTGGGTTATGCCCGCATCTGGCTCATGATTTTGCCTTCTTCGCATACTTCTTGGCCAGATCCTGGGTATTTTCCGTGTTTGAATCACGTAGTAATGTTGTACCACACTGAGGCAGTCAATTAAACCTCGATTCGGACAGTATTTTGGAGGATAACACCGGTTAGGTCTGGGATAGGTCCGGGATATGCCCGCATCTGGCTCATGATTTTGCCTTCTTCGCATACTTGTTGGCCAGATCCTGGGTTTTTTTAGTGATTGAATCACGTAGTAATATGGTAACACACTGAAGCAGTCAATTGAACCTGGTTTCGATCAATATTTCAGAGGATAACACCGGTTAGGTCTGGGTTAGGTCTGGGAAATGCGCGCATCTGGCTTATACTTTCGCCTTTTTCGCAAACTTGTTGGCCAGATCCTGGGTATTTTCCGTGTTTGAATCACGTAGTAATGTTGTACCACACTGAGGCAGTCAATTAAACCTGGATTCGGACAGTATTTTGGAGGATAACACCGGTTAGGTCTGGGTTAGGTCTGGGTTATGCCCGCATCTGGCTCACGATTTTGCCTTCTTCGCATACTTGTTGGCCAGATCCTGGGTTTTTTTAGTGATTGAATCACGTAGTAATATGGTAACACACTGAAGCAGTCAATTGAACCTGGTTTCGATCAATATTTCAGAGGATAACACCGGTTAGGTCTGGGTTAGGTCTGGGTTATGCCCGCATCTGGCTCATGATTTTGCCTTCTTCGCATACTTGTTGGCCAGATCCTGGGTTTTTTTCGTGTTTCAATCACGTAGTAATGTAGTAACACAGTGAGGGAGTCAATTAAACCTGGTTTCGATCAATATTTCAGAGGATAACACCGGTTAGGTCTGGGTTAGGTCTGGGATATGCGCGCATCTGGCTTATACTTTCGCCTTTTTCGCAAACTTGTTGGCCAGATCCTGGGTATTTTCCGTGTTTGAAACACGTAGTAATGTGGTAACACACTGAAGCAGTCAATGGAACCTGGTTTCGATCAATATTTTAGAGGATAACGCCGGTTAGGTCTCGGTTAGGTCTGGGTTATGCCCGCATCTGGCTCATGATTTTGCCTTCTTCGCATACTTGTTGGCCAGATCCTGGGTTTTTACCGTGTTTGAATCACGTAGTAATGTGGTAACACACTGAAGCAGTCAATTAAACCTGGTTTCGATCAATATTTTAGAGGATAACACCGGTTAGGTCTGGGATAGGTCCGGGATATGCCCGCATCTGGCTCATGATTTTGCCTTCTTCGCATACTTGTTGGCCAGATCCTGGGTTTTTTTCGTGTTTGAAACACGTAGTAATGTGGTATCACACTGAAGCAGTCAATTAAACCTGGTTTCGATCAATATTTCAGAGGATAACACCGGTTAGGTCTGGGTTAGGTCTGGGAAATGCGCGCATCTGGCTTATACTTTCGCCTTTTTCGCAAACTTTTTGGCCAGATCCTTGGTTTTTTCCGTGTTTGAATCACGTAGTAATGTGGTAACACACTGAAGCAGTCAATTAAACCTGGTTACGATCAATATTTTAGAGGATAACACCGGTTAGGTCTGGGTTAGGTCTGGGTTATGCCCGCATCTGGCTCATGATTTTGCCTTCTTCGCATACTTGTTGGCCAGATCCTGGGTATTTTCCGTGTTTGAATCACGTAGTAATGTGGTAACACACTGAAGCAGTCAATTAAACCTGGTTACGATCAATATTTTAGAGGATAACACCGGTTAGGTCTGGGTTAGGTCTGGGTTATGCCCGCATCTGGCTCATGATTTTGCCTTCTTCGCATACTTCTTGGCCAGATCCTGGGTATTTTCCGTGTTTGAATCACGTAGTAATGTTGTACCACACTGAGGCAGTCAATTAAACCTGGATTCGGACAGTATTTTAGAGGATAACACCGGTTAGGTCTGGGTTAGGTCTGGGTTATGCCCGCATCTGGCTCATGATTTTGCCTTCTTCGCACACTTGTTGGCCAGATCCTGGGTTTTTTCCGTGTTTGAATCACGTAGTAATGTTGTACCACACTGAGGCAGTCAATTAAACCTGGATTCGGACAGTATTTTGGAGTATAACACCGGTTTGGTCTGGGTTAGGTCTGGGTTATGCCCGCATCTGGCTCATGATTTTGCCTTCTTCGCATACTTGTTGGCCAGATCCTGGGTTTTTTTAGTGTTTGAATCACGTAGTAATGTGGTAACACACTGAAGCAGTCAATGGAACCTGGTTTCGATCAATATTTTGGAGGATAACGCCGGTTAGGTCTCGGTTAGGTCTGGGTTATGCCCGCATCTGGCTCATGATTTTGCCTTCTTCGCATACTTGTTGGCCAGATCCTGGGTTTTTACCGTGTATGAATCACGTAGTAATGTGGTAACACACTGAAGCAGTCAATTAAACCTGGTTTCGATCAATATTTTAGAGGATAGCACCGGTTAGGTCTGGGATAGGTCCGGGATATGCCCGCATCTGGCTCATGATTTTGCCTTCTTCGCATACTTGTTGGCCAGATCCTGGGTTTTTTTCGGGTTTGAATAACGCAGTAATGTGGTACCACACTGAAGCAGTCAATTAAACCTGGTTTCGATCAATATTTTAGAGGATAACGCCGGTTAGGTCTGGGTTAGGTCTGGGTTATGCCCGCATCTGGCTCATGATTTTGCCTTCTTCGCATACTTGTTGGCCAGATCCTGGGTTTTTTTCGGGTTTGAATAACGCAGTAATGTGGTACCACACTGAAGCAGTCAATTAAACCTGGTTTCGATCAATATTTTAGAGGATAACGCCGGTTAGGTCTGGGTTAGGTCTGGGTTATGCCCGCATCTGGCTCATGATTTTGCCTTCTTCGCATACTTGTTGGCCAGATCCTGGATTTTTTCCGTGTTTGAATCACGTAGTAATGTGGTAACACACTGAAGCTGTCAATTAAACCTGGTTTCGATCAATATTTTAGAGGATAACACCGGATAGGTCTGGGTTAGGTCTGGGTTATGCCCGCATCTGGCTCATGATTTTGCCTTCTTCGCATACTTGTTGGCCAGATCCTGGGTTTTTTCCGTGTTTGAATCACGTAGTAATGTGGTAACACACTGAAGCAGTCAATTAAACCTGGTTTCGATCAATATTTCAGAGGATAACACCGGTTAGGTCTGGGTTAGGTCTGGGAAATGCGCGCAACTGGCTTATACTTTCGCCTTTTTCGCAAACTTGTTGGCCAGATCCTGGGTATTTTCCGTGTTTGAAGCACGTAGTAATGTTGTACCACACTGAGGCAGTCAATTAAACCTGGATTCGGACAGTATTTTGGAGGATAACACCGGTTAGGTCTGGGTTAGGTCTGGGTTATGCCCGCATCTGGCTCACGATTTTGCCTTCATCGCATACTTGTTGGCCAGATCCTGGGTTTTTTTAGTGATTGAATCACATAGTAATGTGGTAACACACTGAAGCAGTCAATTGAACCTGGTTTCGATCGATATTTCAGAGGATAACACCGGTTAGGTCTGGGTTAGGTCTGGGTTATGCCCGCATCTGGCTCATGATTTTGCCTTCTTCGCATACTTGTTGGCCAGATCCTGGGTTTTTTTAGTGTTTGAATCATGTAGTAATGTGGTAACACACTGACGCAGTCAATTAAACCTGGTTCCGATCAATATTTTAGAGGATAACACCGGTTAGGTCTGGGTTAGGTCTGGGTTATGCCCGCATCTGGCTCATGATTTTGCCTTCTTCGCATACTTGTTGGCCAGATCCTGGGTTTTTTCCGTGTTTGAATCACGTAGTAATGTTGTACCACACTGAGGCAGTCAATTAAACCTGGATTCGGACAGTATTTTGGAGGATAACACCGGTTAGGTCTAGGTTAGGTCTGGGTTATGCCCGCATCTGGCTCATGATTTTGCCTTCTTCGCATACTTGTTGGCCAGATCCTGGGTTTTTTTAGTGTTTGAATCATGTAGTAATGTGGTAACACACTGAAGCAGTCAATTAAACCTGGTTTCGATCAATATTTTAGAGGATAGCACCGGTTAGGTCTGGGTTAGGTCTGGGATATGCGCGCATCTGGCTTATACTTTCGCCTTTTTCGCAAACTTGTTGGCCAGATCCTGGGTATTTTCCGTGTTTGAAACACGTAGTAATGTGGTAACACACTGAAGCAGTCAATTGAACCTGGTTTCGATCAATATTTTAGAGGATAACGCCGGTTAGGTCTCGGTTAGGTCTGGGTTATGCCCGCATCTGGCTCATGATTTTGCCTTCTTCGCATACTTGTTGGCCAGATCCTGGGTTTTTTTCGTGTTTGAATCACGTAGTAATGTTGTAACACACTGAAGCAGTCAATTAAACATGGTTTCGATCAATATTTCAGAGGATAACACCGGTTAGGTCTGGGTTAGGTCTGGGATATGCGCGCATCTGGCTTATACTTTCGCCTTTTTCGCATACTTGTTGGCCAGATCCTGGGTTTTTTTAGTGATTGAATCACATAGTAATGTGGTAACACACTGAAGCAGTCAATTGAACCTGGTTTCGATCAATATTTCAGAGGATAACACCGGTTAGGTCTGGGTTAGGTCTGGGTTATGCCCGCATCTGGCTCATGATTTTGCCTTCTTCGCATACTTGTTGGCCAGATCCTGGGTTTTTTTAGTGTTTGAATCATGTAGTAATGTGGTAACACACTGACGCAGTCAATTAAACCTGGTTCCGATCAATATTTTAGAGGATAACACCGGTTAGGTCTGGGTTAGGTCTGGGTTATGCCCGCATCTGGCTCATGATTTTGCCTTCTTCGCATACTTGTTGGCCAGATCCTGGGTTTTTTCCGTGTTTGAATCACGTAGTAATGTTGTACCACACTGAGGCAGTCAATTAAACCTGGATTCGGACAGTATTTTGGAGGATAACACCGGTTAGGTCTAGGTTAGGTCAGGGTTATGCCCGCATCTGGCTCATGATTTTGCCTTCTTCGCATACTTGTTGGCCAGATCCTGGGTTTTTACCGTGTTTGAATCACGTAGTAATGTTGTACCACACTGAGGCAGTCAATTAAACCTGGATTCGGACAGTATTTTGGAGGATAACACCGGTTAGGTCTGGGTTAGGTCTGGGTTATGCCCGCATCTGGCTCATGATTTTGCCTTCTTCGCATACTTGTTGGCCAGATCCTGGGTTTTTTTAGTGTTTGAATCATGTAGTAATGTGGTAACACACTGAAGCAGTCAATTAAACCTGGTTTCGATCAATATTTTAGAGGATAGCACCGGTTAGGTCTGGGTTAGGTCTGGGATATGCGCGCATCTGGCTTATACTTTCGCCTTTTTCGCAAACTTGTTGGCCAGATCCTGGGTATTTTCCGTGTTTGAAACACGTAGTAATGTGGTAACACACTGAAGCAGTCAATTGAACCTGGTTTCGATCAATATTTTAGAGGATAACGCCGGTTAGGTCTCGGTTAGGTCTGGGTTATGCCCGCATCTGGCTCATGATTTTGCCTTCTTCGCATACTTGTTGGCCAGATCCTGGGTTTTTTTCGTGTTTGAATCACGTAGTAATGTTGTAACACACTGAAGCAGTCAATTAAACATGGTTTCGATCAATATTTCAGAGGATAACACCGGTTAGGTCTGGGTTAGGTCTGGGATATGCGCGCATCTGGCTTATACTTTCGCCTTTTTCGCAAACTTGTTGGCCAGATCCTGGGTATTTTCCGTGTTTGAAACACGTAGTAATGTGGTAACACACTGAAGCAGTCAATTAAACCTGGTTTCGATCAATATTTCAGAGGATAACACCGGTTAGGTCTGGGTTAGGTCTGGGAAATGCGCGCATCTGGCTCATGATTTTGCCTTCTTCGCATACTTGTTGGCCAGATCCTGGGTTTTTTTCGTGTTTGAAACACGTAGTAATGTGGTAACACACTGAAGCAGTCAATTAAACCTGGTTTCGATCAATATTTCAGAGGATAACACCGGTTAGGTCTGGGTTAGGTCTGGGTAATGCGCGCATCTGGCTTATACTTTCGCCTTTTTCGCAAACTTGTTGGCCAGATCCTGGGTATTTTCCGTGTTTGAAACACGTAGTAATGTGGTAACACACTGAAGCAGTCAATTAAACCTGGTTTCGATCAATATTTCAGAGGATAACACCGGTTAGGTCTGGGTTAGGTCTGGGTAATGCGCGCATCTGGCTTATACTTTCGCCTTTTTCGCAAACTTGTTGGCCAGATCCTGGGTATTTTCCGTGTTTGAAACACGTAGTAATGTGGTAACACACTGAAGCAGTCAATTAAACCTGGTTTCGATCAATATTTCAGAGGATAACACCGGTTAGGTCTGGGTTAGGTCTGGGAAATGCGCGCATCTGGCTCATGATTTTGCCTTCTTCGCATACTTGTTGGCCAGATCCTGGGTTTTTTTCGTGTTTGAATCACGTAGTAATGTGGTAACACACTGAAGCAGTCAATTAAACCTGGTTTCGATCAATATTTCAGAGGTTAACACCGGTTAGGTCTGGGTTAGGTCTGGGAAATGCGCGCATCTGGCTTATACTTTCGCCTTTTTCGCAAACTTGTTGGCCAGATCCTTGGTTTTTTCCGTGTTTGAATCACGTAGTAATGTGGTACCACACTGAGGCAGTCAATTAAACCTGGATTCGGACAGTATTTTGGAGGATAACACCGGTTAGGTCTGGGTTAGGTCTGGGTTATCCCCGCATCTGGCTCACGATTTTGCCTTCTTCGCATACTTGTTGGCCAGATCCTGGGTTTTTTTAGTGATTGAATCACGTAGTAATGTGGTAACACACTGAAGCAGTCAATTGAACCTGGTTTCGATCAATATTTCAGAGGATAACACCGGTTAGGTCTGGGTTAGGTCTGGGTTATGCCCGCATCTGGCTCATGATTTTGCCTTCTTCGCATACTTGTTGGCCAGATCCTGGGTTTTTTTCGTGTTTCAATCACGTAGTAACTTGGTAACACAATGAGGGAGTCAATTAAACCTGGTTTCGATCAATATTTCAGAGGATAACACCGGTTAGGTCTGGGTTAGGTCTGGGATATGCGCGCATCTGGCTTATACTTTCGCCTTTTTCGCAAACTTGTTGGCCAGATCCTGGGTATTTTCCGTGTTTTAAACACGTAGTAATGTGGTAACACACTGAAGCAGTCAATTGAACCTGGTTTCGATCAATATTTTAGAGGATAACGCCGGTTAGGTCTCGGTTAGGTCTGGGTTATGCCCGCATCTGGCTCATGATTTTGCCTTCCTCGCATACTTGTTGGCCAGATCCTGGGTTTTTACCGTGTTTGAATCACGTAGTAATGTGGTAACACACTGAAGCAGTCAATTAAACCTGGTTTCGATCAATATTTTAGAGGATAACACCGGTTAGGTCTGGGATAGGTCCGGGATATGCCCGCATCTGGCTCATGATTTTGCCTTCTTCGCATACTTGTTGGCCAGATCCTGGGTTTTTTTCGTGTTTGAAACACGTAGTAATGTGGTAACACACTGAAGCAGTCAATTAAACCTGGTTTCGATCAATATTTCAGAGGATAACACCGGTTAGGTCTGGGTTAGGTCTGGGAAATGCGCGCATCTGGCTTATACTTTCGCCTTTTTCGCAAACTTTTTGGCCAGATCCTTGGTTTTTTCCGTGTTTGAATCACGTAGTAATGTGGTACCACACTGAGGCAGTCAATTAAACCTGGTTACGATCAATATTTTAGAGGATAACACCGGTTAGGTCTGGGTTAGGTCTGGGTTATGCCCGCATCTGGCTCATGATTTTGCCTTCTTCGCATACTTGTTGGCCAGATCCTGGGTATTTTCCGTGTTTGAATCACGTAGTAATGTGGTAACACACTGAAGCAGTCAATTAAACCTGGTTATGATCAATATTTTAGAGGATAACACCGGTTAGGTCTGGGTTAGGTCTGGGTTATGCCCGCATCTGGCTCATGATTTTGCCTTCTTCGCATACTTCTTGGCCAGATCCTGGGCTTTTTCCGTGTTTGAATCACGTAGTAATGTGGTAACACACTGGAGCAGTAAATTAAACCTGGTTTCGATCAATATTTCAGAGGATAACACCGGTTAGGTCTGGGTTAAGTCTGGGATATGCGCGCATCTGGCTTATACTTTCGCCTTTTTCGCAAACTTGTTGGCTAGATCCTGGGTTTTTTTCGGGTTTGAATAACGCAGTAATGTGGTACCACACTGAAGCAGTCAATTAAACCTGGTTTCGATCAATATTTTAGAGGATAACGCCGGTTAGGTCTGGGTTAGGTCTGGGTTATGCCCGCATCTGGCTCATGATTTTGCCTTCTTCGCATACTTGTTGGCCAGATCCTGGGTTTTTTCCGTGTTTGAATCACGTAGTAATGTGGTAACACACTGAAGCTGTCAATTAAACCTGGTTTCGATCAATATTTTAGAGGATAACACCGGTTAGGTCTGGGTTAGGTCTGGGTTATGCCCGCATCCGGCTCATGATTTTGCCTTCTTCGCATACTTGTTGGCCAGATCCTGGGTATTTTCCGTGTTTGAATCACGTAGTAATGTTGTACCACACTGAAGCAGTCAATTAAACCTGGTTTCGATCAATATTTTAGAGGATAACACCGGTTAGGTCTGGGTTAGGTCTGGGATTTCCGCGCATCTGGCTTATACTTTCGCCTTTTTCGCAAACTTGTTGGCCAGATCCTGGGTATTTTCCGTGTTTGAATCACGTAGTAATGTTGTACCACACTGAGGCAGTCAATTAAACCTGGATTCGGACAGTATTTTGGAGGATAACACCGGTTAGGTCTGGGTTAGGTCTGGGTTATGCCCGCATCTGGCTCACGATTTTGCCTTCTTCGCATACTTGTTGACCAGATCCTGGGTTTTTTTAGTGATTGAATCACGTAGTAATGTGGTAACACACTGAAGCAGTCAATTGAACCTGGTTTCGATCAATATTTCAGAGGATAACACCGGTTAGGTCTGGGTGAGGTCTGGGTTATGGCCGCATCTGGCTCATGATTTTGCCTTCTTCGCATACTTGTTGGCCAGATCCTGGGTTTTTTTCGTGTTTCAATCACGTAGTAATGTGGTAACACAGTGAGGGAGTCAATTAAACCTGGTTTCGATCAATATTTCAGAGGATAACACCGGTTAGGTCTGGGATAGGTCTGGGATATGCGCGCATCTGGCTTATACTTTCGCCTTTTTCGCAAACTTGTTGGCCAGATCCTGGGTATTTTCCGTGTTTGAAACACGTAGTAATGTGGTAACACACTGAAGCAGTCAATGGAACCTGGTTTCGATCAATATTTTAGAGGATAACGCCGGTTAGGTCTCGGTTAGGTCTGGGTTATGCCCGCATCTGGCTCATGATTTTGCCTTCTTCGCATACTTGTTGGCCAGATCCTGGGTTTTTACCGTGTTTGAATCACGTAGTAATGTGGTAACACACTGAAGCAGTCAATTAAACCTGGTTTCGATCAATATTTTAGAGGATAACACCGGTTAGGTCTGGGATAGGTCCGGGATATGCCCGCATCTGGCTCATGATTTTGCCTTCTTCGCATACTTGTTGGCCAGATCCTGGGTTTTTTTCGTGTTTGAAACACGTAGTAATGTGGTAACACACTGAAGCAGTCAATTAAACCTGGTTTCGATCAATATTTCAGAGGATAACACCGGTTAGGTCTGGGTTAGGTCTGCGAAATGCGCGCATCTGGCTTATACTTTCGCCTTTTTCGCAAACTTTTTGGCCAGATCCTTGGTTTTTTCCGTGTTTGAATCACGTAGTAATGTGGTACCACACTGAGGCAGTCAATTAAACCTGGTTTCGATCAATATTTTAGAGGATAACACCGGTTAGGTCTGGGTTAGGTCTGGGATTTTGCGCGCATCTGGCTTATACTTTCGCCTTTTTCGCAAACTTGTTGGCCAGATCCTGGGTATTTTCCGTGTTTGAATCACGTAGTAATGTTGTACCACACTGAGGCAGTCAATTAAACCTGGATTCGGACAGTATTTTGGAGGATAACACCGGTTAGGTCTGGGTTAGGTCTGGGTTATGCCCGCATCTGGCTCACGATTTTGCCTTCTTCGCATACTTGTTGGCCAGATCCTGGGTTTTTTTAGTGATTGAATCACGTAGTAATGTGGTAACACACTGAAGCAGTCAATTGAACCTGGTTTCGATCAATATTTTAGAGGATAACACCGGTTAGGTCTGGGTTAGGTCTGGGTTATGCCCGCATCTGGCTCATGATTTTGCCTTCTTCGCGTACTTGTTGGCCAGATCCTGGGTTTTTTCCGTGTTTGAATCACGTAGTAATGTTGTACCGCACTGAGGCAGTCAATTAAACCTGGATTCGGACAGTATTTTGGAGGATAACACCGGTTAGGTCTGGGTTAGGTCTGGGTTATGCCCGCATCTGGCTCATGATTTTGCCTTCTTCGCATACTTGTTGGCCAGATCCTGGGTTTTTACCGTGTTTGAATCACGTAGTAATGTTGTACCACACTGAGGCAGTCAATTAAACCTGGATTCGGACAGTATTTTGGAGGATAACACCGGTTAGGTCTGGGTTAGGTCTGGGTTATGCCCGCATCTGGCTCATGATTTTGCCTTCTTCGCATACTTGTTGGCCAGATCCTGGGTTTTTTTAGTGTTTGAATCATGTAGTAATGTGGTAACACACTGAAGCAGTCAATTAAACCTGGTTTCGATCAATATTTTAGAGGATAACACCGGTTAGGTCTGGGATAGGTCCGGGATATGCCCGCATCTGGCTCATGATTTTGCCTTCTTCGCATACTTGTTGGCCAGATCCTGGGTTTTTTTCGTGTTTGAAACACGTAGTAATGTGGTAACACACTGAAGCAGTCAATTAAACCTGGTTTCGATCAATATTTCAGAGGATAACACCGGTTAGGTCTGGGTTAGGTCTGGGAAATGCGCGCATCTGGCTTATACTTTCGCCTTTTTCGCAAACTTGTTGGCCAGATCCTGGGTATTTTCCGTGTTTGAAACACGTAGTAATGTGGTAACACACTGAAGCAGTCAATTGAACCTGGTTTCGATCAATATTTTAGAGGATAACGCCGGTTAGGTCTCGGTTAGGTCTGGGTTATGCCCGCATCTGGCTCATGATTTTTTGCCTTCTACGCATACTTGTTAGCCAGATCCTGGGTTTTTTTCGTGTTTGAATAACGCAGTAATGTGGTAACACACTGAAGCAGTCAATTAAACCTGGTTTCGATCAATATTTTAGAGGATAACACCGGTTTGGTCTGGGTTAGGTCTGGGAAATGCGCGCATGTGGCTTATACTTTCGCCTTTTTCGCAAACTTGTTGGCCAGGTCCTGGGTATTTTCCGTGTTTGAATCACGTAGTAATGTGGTAACACACTGAAGCAGTCAATTAAACCTGGTTACGATCAATATTTTAGAGGATAACACCGGTTAGGTCTGGGTTAGGTCTGGGTTATGCCCGCATCTGGCTCATGATTTTGCCTTCTTCGCATACTTGTTGGCCAGATCCTGGGTATTTTCCGTGTTTGAATCACGTAGTAATGTGGTAACACACTGAAGCAGTCAATTAAACCTGGTTACGATCAATATTTTAGAGGATAACACCGGTTAGGTCTTGGTTAGGTCTGGGTTATGCCCGCATCTGGCTCATGATTTTGCCTTCTTCGCATACTTCTTGGCCAGATCTTGGGTTTTTTCCGTGTTTGAATCACGTAGTAATGTGGTAACACACTGAAGCAGTAAATTAAACCTGGTTTCGATCAATATTTCAGAGGATAACACCGGTTAGGTCTGGGTTAGGTCTGGGTTATGCCCGCATCTGGCTCATGATTTTGCCTTCTTCACATACTTGTTGGCCAGATCCTGGGTTTTTTTCGTGTTTGAATCACGTAGTAATGTGGTAATACACTGAAGCAGTCAATAAAACCTGGTTTCGATGAATATTTTAGAGGATAACACCGGTTAGGTCTGGGTTAGGTCTGGTTTATGCCCGCATCTGGCTCATGATTTTGCCTTCTTCGCATACTTGTTGGCCAGATCCTGGGTTTTTTCCGTGTTTGAATCACGTAGTAATGTTGTACCACACTGAGGCAGTCAATTAAACCTGGATTCGGACAGTATTTTGGAGGATAACACCGGTTAGGTCTGGGTTAGGTCTGGGTTATGCCCGCATCTGGCTCACGATTTTGCCTTCTTCGCATACTTGTTGGCCAGATCCTGGGTTTTTACCGTGTTTGAATCACGTAGTAATGTTGTACCACACTGAGGCAGTCAATTAAACCTGGATTCGGACAGTATTTTGGAGGATAACACCGGTTAGGTCTGGGTTAGGTCTGGGTTATGCCCGCATCTGGCTCACGATTTTGCCTTCTTCGCATACTTGTTGGCCAGATCCTGGGTTTTTTTCGTGTTTGAATCACGTAGTAATGTGGTAACACACTGAAGCAGTCAATTAAACCTGGTTTCGATCAATATTTCAGTGGATAACACCGGTTAGGTCTGGGTTAGGTCTGGGATATGCGCGCATCTGGCTTATACTTTCGCCTTTTTCGCAAAGTTGTTGGCCAGATCCTGGGTATTTTCCGTGTTTGAAACACGTAGTAATGTGGTAACACACTGAAGCAGTCAATTGAACCTGGTTTCGATCAATATTTTAGAGGATAACGCCGGTTAGGTCTCGGTTAGGTCTGGGTTATGCCCGCATCTGGCTCATGATTTTGCCTTCTTCGCATACTTGTTGGCCAGATCCTGGGTTTTTTTCGTGTTTGAATCACGTAGTAATGTTGTAACACACTGAAGCAGTCAATTAAACATGGTTTCGATCAATATTTCAGAGGATAACACCGGTTAGGTCTGGGTTAGGTCTGGGATATGCGCGCATCTGGCTTATACTTTCGCCTTTTTCGCAAACTTGTTGGCCAGATCCTGGGTATTTTCCGTGTTTGAAACACGTAGTAATGTGGTAACACACTGAAGCAGTCAATTAAACCTGGTTTCGATCAATATTTCAGAGGATAACACCGGTTAGGTCTGGGTTAGGTCTGGGAAATGCGCGCATCTGGCTCTTGATTTTGCCTTCTTCGCATACTTGTTGGCCAGATCCTGGGTTTTTTTCGTGTTTCAATCACGTAGTAACTTGGTAACACAGTGAGGGAGTCAATTAAACCTGGTTTCGATTAATATTTCAGAGGATAACACCGGTTAGGTCTGGGTTAGGTCTGGGATATGCGCGCATCTGGCTTATACTTTCGCCTTTTTCGCAAACTTGTTGGCCAGATCCTGGGTATTTTCCGTGTTTGAAACACGTAGTAATGTGGTAACACACTGAAGCAGTCAATTGAACCTGGTTTCGATCAATATTTTAGAGGATAACGCCGGTTAGGTCTCGGTTAGGTCTGGGTTATGCCCGCATCTGGCTCATGATTTTGCCTTCCTCGCATACTTGTTGGCCAGATCCTGGGTTTTTACCGTATTTGAATCACGTAGTAATGTGGTAACACACTGAAGCAGTCAATTAAACCTGGTTTCGATCAATATTTTAGAGGATAACACCGGTTAGGTCTGGGATAGGTCCGGGATATGCCCGCATCTGGCTCATGATTTTGCCTTCTTCGCATACTTGTTGGCCAGATCCTGGGTTTTTTTCGTGTTTGAAACACGTAGTAATGTGGTAACACACTGAAGCAGTCAATTAAACCTGGTTTCGATCAATATTTCAGAGGATAACACCGGTTAGGTCTGGGTTAGGTCTGGGAAATGCGCGCATCTGGCTTATACTTTCGCCTTTTTCGCAAACTTTTTGGCCAGATCCTTGGTTTTTTCCGTGTTTGAATCACGTAGTAATGTTGTACCACACTGAGGCAGTCAATTAAACCTGGATTCGGACAGTATTTTGGAGGATAACACCGGTTAGGTCTGGGTTAAGTCTGGGTTATGCCCGCATCTGGCTCATGATTTTGCCTTCTTCGCATACTTGTTGGCCAGATCCTGGGTTTTTTTCGTGTTTGAAACACGTAGTAATGTGGTAACACACTGACGCAGTCAATTAAACCTGGTTTCGATCAATATTTCAGAGGATAACACCGGTTAGGTCTGGGTGAGGTCTGGGAAATGCGCGCATCTGGCTTATACTTTCGCCTTTTTCGCAAACTTGTTGGCCAGATCCTGGGTATTTTCCGTGTTTGAATCACGTAGTAATGTGGTAACACACTGAAGCAGTCAATTAAACCTGGTTACGATCAATATTTTAGAGGATAACACCGGTTAGGTCTGGGTTAGGTCTGGGTTATGCCCGCATCTGGCTCATGATTTTGCCTTCTTCGCATACTTGTTGGCCAGATCCTGGGTATTTTCCGTGTTTGAATCACGTAGTAATGTGGTAACACACTGAAGCAGTCAATTAAACCTGGTTACGATCAATATTTTAGAGGATAACACCGGTTAGGTCTGGGTTAGGTCTGGGTTATGCCCGCATCTGGCTCATGATTTTGCCTTCTTCGCATACTTCTTGGCCAGATCCTGGGTTTTTTCCGTGTTTGAATCACGTAGTAATGTGGTAACACACTGAAGCAGTAAATTAAACCTGGTTTCGATCAATATTTCAGAGGATAACACCGGTTAGGTCTGGGTTAGGTCTGGGTTATGCCCGCATCTGGCTCATGATTTTGCCTTCTTCACATACTTGTTGGCCAGATCCTGGGTTTTTTTCGTGTTTGAATCACGTAGTAATGTGGTAATACACTGAAGCAGTCAATAAAACCTGGTTTCGATGAATATTTTAGAGGATAACACCGGTTAGGTCTGGGTTAGGTCCGGGATATGCCCGCATCTGGCTCATGATTTTGCCTTCTTCGCATACTTGTTGGCCAGATCCTGGGTTTTTTTCGTGTTTGAATCACGTAGTAATGTGGTAACACACTGAAGCTGTCAATTAAACCTGGTTTCGATCAATATTTCAGAGGATAACACCGGTTAGGTCTGGGTTAGGTCTGGGATATGCGCGCGTCTGGCTTATACTTTCGCCTTTTTCGCAAACTTGTTGGCCAGATCCTGGATTTTTTCCGTGTTTGAATCACGTAGTAATGTGGTAACAGACTGAAGCTGTCAATTAAACCTGGTTTCGATCAATATTTTAGAGGATAACACCGGTTAGGTCTGGGTTAGGACTGGGATATGCGCGCATCTGGCTTATACTTTCACCTTTTTCGCAAACTTGTTGGCCAGATCCTGGGTTTTTTTCGTGTTTGAATCACGAAGGAATGAGGTAACACACTGAAGCAGTCAATTAAACCTGGTCTCTATCAATATTTTAGAGGATAACACCGGTTAGGACTGGGTTAGGTCCGGGATATGCCTGCATCTGGCTCATGATTTTGCCTTCTTCGCATACTTGTTGGCCAGATCCTGGGTTTTTTTCGTGTTTGAATCACGTAGTAATGTGGTAACACACTGAAGCTGTCAATTAAACCTGGTTTCGATCAATATTTTAGAGGATAACACCGGTTAGGTCTGGGTTAGGTCTGGGATATGCGCGCATCTGGCTTATACTTTCACCTTTATCGCAAACTTGTTGGCCAGATCCTGGGTTTTTTCCGTGTTTGATCACGTAGTAATGTGGTAACACACTGAAGCAGTCAATAAAACCTGGTTTCGATCAATATTTTAGAGGATAACACCGGTTAGGTCTGGGTTAGGTCTGGGTTATGCCCGCATCTGGCTCATGATTTTGCCTTCTTCGCATACTTGTTGGCCAGATCCTGGGTTTTTTCCGAGTTTGAATCACGTAGTAATGTGGTAACACACTGAAGCAGTCAATTAAACCTGGTTTCGATCAATATTTTAGAGGATAACACCGGTTAGGTCTGGGTTAGGTCTGGGTTATGCCCGCATCCGGCTCATGATTTTGCCTTCTTCGCATACTTGTTGGCCAGATCCTGGGTATTTTCCGTGTTTGAATCACGTAGTAATGTTGCACCACACTGAAGCAGTCAATTAAACCTGGTTTCGATGAATATTTTAGAGGATAACACCGGTTAGGTCTGGGTTAGGTCTGGGATTTCCGCGCATCTGGCTTATACTTTCGCCTTTTTCGCAAACTTGTTGGCCAGATCCTGGGTATTTTCCGTGTTTGAATCACGTAGTAATGTTGTACCACACTGAGGCAGTCAATTAAACCTGGATTCGGACAGTATTTTGGAGGATAACACGGGTTAGGTCTGGGTTAGGTCTGGGTTATGCCCGCATCTGGCTCACGATTTTGCCTTCTTCGCATACTTGTTGGCCAGATCCTGGGTTTTTTTAGTGATTGAATCACGTAGTAATGTGGTAACACACTGAAGCAGTCAATTGAACCTGGTTTCGATCAATATTTCAGAGGATAACACCGGTTAGGTCTGGGTTAGGTCTGGGTTATGCCCGCATCTGGATCATGATTTTGCCTTCTTCGCATACTTGTTGGCCAGATCCTGGGTTTTTTTAGTGTTTGAATCATGTAGTAATGTGGTAACACACTGAAGCAGTCAATTAAACCTGGTTCCGATCAATATTTTAGAGGATAACACCGGTTAGGTCTGGGTTAGGTCTGGGTTATGCCCGCATCTGGCTCATGATTTTGCCTTCTTCGCATACTTCTTGGCCAGATCCTGGGTTTTTTCCGTGTTTGAATCACGTAGTAATGTTGTACCACACTGAGGCAGTCAATTAAACCTGGATTCGGACAGTATTTTGGAGGATAACACCGGTTAGGTCTGGGTTAGGTCTGGGTTATGCCCGCATCTGGCTCATGATTTTGCCTTCTTCGCATACTTGTTGGCCAGATCCTGGGTTTTTACCGTGTTTGAATCACGTAGTAATGTTGTACCACACTGAGGCAGTCAATTAAACCTGGATTCGGACAGTATTTTGGAGGATAACACCGGTTAGGTCTGGGTTAGGTCTGGGTTATGCCCGCATCTGGCTCATGATTTTGCCTTCTTCGCATACTTGTTGGCCAGATCCTGGGTTTTTTTCGTGTTTGAATCACGTAGTAATGTGGTAACACACTGAAGCAGTCAATTAAACCTGGTTTCGATCAATATTTCAGTGGATAACACCGGTTAGGTCTGGGTTAGGTCTGGGATATGCGCGCATCTGGCTTATACTTTCGCCTTTTTCGCAAACTTGTTGGCCAGATCCTGGGTATTTTCCGTGTTTGAAACACGTAGTAATGTGGTAACACACTGAAGCAGTCAATTGAACCTGGTTTCGATCAATATTTTAGAGGATAACACCGGTTAGGACTGGGTTAGGTCCGGGATATGCCTGCATCTGGCTCATGATTTTGCCTTCTTCGCATACTTGTTGGCCAGATCCTGGGTTTTTTTCGTGTTCGAATCACGTAGTAATGTGGTAACACACTGAAGCTGTCAATTAAACCTGGTTTCGATCAATATTTTAGAGGATAACACCGGTTAGGTCTGGGTTAGGTCTGGGATATGCGCGCATCTGGCTTATACTTTCGCCTTTTTCGCAAACTTGTTGGCCAGATCCTGGGTATTTTCCGTGTTTGAAACACGTAGTAATGTGGTAGCACACTGAAGCAGCCAATTGAACCTGGTTTCGATCAATATTTCAGAGGATAACACCGGTTAGGTCTGGGTTAGGTCTGGGTTATGCCCGCATCTGGATCATGATTTTGCCTTCTTCGCATTCTTGTTGGCCAGATCCTGGGTTTTTTTAGTGTTTGAATCATGTAGTAATGTGGTAACACACTGAAGCAGTCAATTAAACCTGGTTCCGATCAATATTTTAGAGGATAACACCGGTTAGGTCTGGGTTAGGTCTGGGTTATGCCCGCATCTGGCTCATGATTTTGCCTTCTTCGCATACTTGTTGGCCAGATCCTGGGTTTTCTCCGTGTTTGAATCACGTAGTAATGTTGTACCACACTGAGGCAGTCAATTAAACCTGGATTCGGGCAGTATTTTGGAGGATAACACCGGTTAGGTCTGGGTTAGGTCTGGGTTATGCCCGCATCTGGCTCATGATTTTGCCTTCTTCGCATACTTGTTGGCCAGATCCTGGGTTTTTACCGTGTTTGAATCACGTAGTAATGTTGTACCACACTGAGGCAGTCAATTAAACCTGGATTCGGACAGTATTTTGGAGGATAACACCGGTTAGGTCTGGGTTAGGTCTGGGTTATGCCCGCATCTGGCTTATGATTTTGCCTTCTTCGCATACTTGTTGGCCAGATCCTGGGTTTTTTTCGTGTTTGAATCACGTAGTAATGTTGTACCACACTGAGGCAGTCAATTAAACCTGGATTCGGACAGTATTTTGGAGGATAACACCGGTTAGGTCTGGGTTAAGTCTGGGTTATGCCCGCATCTGGCTCATGATTTTGCCTTCTTCGCATACTTGTTGGCCAGATCCTGGGTTTTTTTCGTGTTTGAAACACGTAGTAATGTGGTAACACACTGACGCAGTCAATTAAACCTGGTTTCGATCAATATTTCAGAGGATAACACCGGTTAGGTCTGGGTGAGGTCTGGGAAATGCGCGCATCTGGCTTATACTTTCGCCTTTTTCGCAAACTTGTTGGCCAGATCCTGGGTATTTTCCGTGTTTGAATCACGTAGTAATGTGGTAACACACTGAAGCAGTCAATTAAACCTGGTTACGATCAATATTTTAGAGGATAACACCGGTTAGGTCTGGGTTAGGTCTGGGTTATGCCCGCATCTGGCTCATGATTTTGCCTTCTTCGCATACTTGTTGGCCAGATCCTGGGTATTTTCCGTGTTTGAATCACGTAGTAATGTGGTAACACACTGAAGCAGTCAATTAAACCTGGTTACGATCAATATTTTAGAGGATAACACCGGTTAGGTCTGGGTTAGGTCTGGGTTATGCCCGCATCTGGCTCATGATTTTGCCTTCTTCGCATACTTCTTGGCCAGATCCTGGGTTTTTTCCGTGTTTGAATCACGTAGTAATGTGGTAACACACTGAAGCAGTAAATTAAACCTGGTTTCGATCAATATTTCAGAGGATAACACCGGTTAGGTCTGGGTTAGGTCTGGGTTATGCCCGCATCTGGCTCATGATTTTGCCTTCTTCACATACTTGTTGGCCAGATCCTGGGTTTTTTTCGTGTTTGAATCACGTAGTAATGTGGTAATACACTGAAGCAGTCAATAAAACCTGGTTTCGATGAATATTTTAGAGGATAACACCGGTTAGGTCTGGGTTAGGTCCGGGATATGCCCGCATCTGGCTCATGATTTTGCCTTCTTCGCATACTTGTTGGCCAGATCCTGGGTTTTTTTCGTGTTTGAATCACGTAGTAATGTGGTAACACACTGAAGCTGTCAATTAAACCTGGTTTCGATCAATATTTCAGAGGATAACACCGGTTAGGTCTGGGTTAGGTCTGGGATATGCGCGCGTCTGGCTTATACTTTCGCCTTTTTCGCAAACTTGTTGGCCAGATCCTGGATTTTTTCCGTGTTTGAATCACGTAGTAATGTGGTAACAGACTGAAGCTGTCAATTAAACCTGGTTTCGATCAATATTTTAGAGGATAACACCGGTTAGGTCTGGGTTAGGACTGGGATATGCGCGCATCTGGCTTATACTTTCACCTTTTTCGCAAACTTGTTGGCCAGATCCTGGGTTTTTTTCGTGTTTGAATCACGAAGGAATGAGGTAACACACTGAAGCAGTCAATTAAACCTGGTCTCTATCAATATTTTAGAGGATAACACCGGTTAGGACTGGGTTAGGTCCGGGATATGCCTGCATCTGGCTCATGATTTTGCCTTCTTCGCATACTTGTTGGCCAGATCCTGGGTTTTTTTCGTGTTTGAATCACGTAGTAATGTGGTAACACACTGAAGCTGTCAATTAAACCTGGTTTCGATCAATATTTTAGAGGATAACACCGGTTAGGTCTGGGTTAGGTCTGGGATATGCGCGCATCTGGCTTATACTTTCACCTTTATCGCAAACTTGTTGGCCAGATCCTGGGTTTTTTCCGTGTTTGATCACGTAGTAATGTGGTAACACACTGAAGCAGTCAATAAAACCTGGTTTCGATCAATATTTTAGAGGATAACACCGGTTAGGTCTGGGTTAGGTCTGGGTTATGCCCGCATCTGGCTCATGATTTTGCCTTCTTCGCATACTTGTTGGCCAGATCCTGGGTTTTTTTCGTGTTTGAATCACGTAGTAATGTGGTAATACACTGAAGCAGTCAATCAAACCTGGTTTCGATCAATAATTTAGAGGATAACACAGGTTAGGTCTGGGTTAGGTCTGGGTTATGCCCGCATCTGGCTCATGATTTTGCCTTCTTCGCATACTTGTTGGCCAGATCCTGGGTTTTTTCCGTGTTTGAATCACGTAGTAATGTGGTAACACACTGAAGCTGTCAATTAAACCTGGTTTCGATCAATATTTTAGAGGATAACACCGGTTAGGTCTGGGTTAGGTCTGGGTTATGCCCGCATCTGGCTCATGATTTTGCCTTCTTCGCATACTTGTTGGCCAGATCCTGGGTTTTTTCCGAGTTTGAATCACGTAGTAATGTGGTAACACACTGAAGCAGTCAATTAAACCTGGTTTCGATCAATATTTTAGAGGATAACACCGGTTAGGTCTGGGTTAGGTCTGGGTTATGCCCGCATCCGGCTCATGATTTTGCCTTCTTCGCATACTTGTTGGCCAGATCCTGGGTATTTTCCGTGTTTGAATCACGTAGTAATGTTGCACCACACTGAAGCAGTCAATTAAACCTGGTTTCGATGAATATTTTAGAGGATAACACCGGTTAGGTCTGGGTTAGGTCTGGGATTTCCGCGCATCTGGCTTATACTTTCGCCTTTTTCGCAAACTTGTTGGCCAGATCCTGGGTATTTTCCGTGTTTGAATCACGTAGTAATGTTGTACCACACTGAGGCAGTCAATTAAACCTGGATTCGGACAGTATTTTGGAGGATAACACGGGTTAGGTCTGGGTTAGGTCTGGGTTATGCCCGCATCTGGCTCACGATTTTGCCTTCTTCGCATACTTGTTGGCCAGATCCTGGGTTTTTTTAGTGATTGAATCACGTAGTAATGTGGTAACACACTGAAGCAGTCAATTGAACCTGGTTTCGATCAATATTTCAGAGGATAACACCGGTTAGGTCTGGGTTAGGTCTGGGTTATGCCCGCATCTGGATCATGATTTTGCCTTCTTCGCATACTTGTTGGCCAGATCCTGGGTTTTTTTAGTGTTTGAATCATGTAGTAATGTGGTAACACACTGAAGCAGTCAATTAAACCTGGTTCCGATCAATATTTTAGAGGATAACACCGGTTAGGTCTGGGTTAGGTCTGGGTTATGCCCGCATCTGGCTCATGATTTTGCCTTCTTCGCATACTTGTTGGCCAGATCCTGGGTTTTTTCCGTGTTTGAATCACGTAGTAATGTTGTACCACACTGAGGCAGTCAATTAAACCTGGATTCGGACAGTATTTTGGAGGATAACACCGGTTAGGTCTGGGTTAGGTCTGGGTTATGCCCGCATCTGGCTCATGATTTTGCCTTCTTCGCATACTTGTTGGCCAGATCCTGGGTTTTTACCGTGTTTCAATCACGTAGTAATGTTGTACCACACTGAGGCAGTCAATTAAACCTGGATTCGGACAGTATTTTGGAGGATAACACCGGTTAGGTCTGGGTTAGGTCTGGGTTATGCCCGCATCTGGCTCATGATTTTGCCTTCTTCGCATACTTGTTGGCCAGATCCTGGGTTTTTTTCGTGTTTGAATCACGTAGTAATGTGGTAACACACTGAAGCAGTCAATTAAACCTGGTTTCGATCAATATTTCAGTGGATAACACCGGTTAGGTCTGGGTTAGGTCTGGGATATGCGCGCATCTGGCTTATACTTTCGCCTTTTTCGCAAACTTGTTGGCCAGATCCTGGGTATTTTCCGTGTTTGAAACACGTAGTAATGTGGTAACACACTGAAGCAGTCAATTGAACCTGGTTTCGATCAATATTTTAGAGGATAACACCGGTTAGGACTGGGTTAGGTCCGGGATATGCCTGCATCTGGCTCATGATTTTGCCTTCTTCGCATACTTGTTGGCCAGATCCTGGGTTTTTTTCGTGTTCGAATCACGTAGTAATGTGGTAACACACTGAAGCTGTCAATTAAACCTGGTTTCGATCAATATTTTAGAGGATAACACCGGTTAGGTCTGGGTTAGGTCTGGGATATGCGCGCATCTGGCTTATACTTTCGCCTTTTTCGCAAACTTGTTGGCCAGATCCTGGGTATTTTCCGTGTTTGAAACACGTAGTAATGTGGTAACACACTGAAGCAGTCAATTGAACCTGGTTTCGATCAATATTTCAGAGGATAACACCGGTTAGGTCTGGGTTAGGTCTGGGTTATGCCCGCATCTGGATCATGATTTTGCCTTCTTCGCATTCTTGTTGGCCAGATCCTGGGTTTTTTTAGTGTTTGAATCATGTAGTAATGTGGTAACACACTGAAGCAGTCAATTAAACCTGGTTCCGATCAATATTTTAGAGGATAACACCGGTTAGGTCTGGGTTAGGTCTGGGTTATGCCCGCATCTGGCTCATGATTTTGCCTTCTTCGCATACTTGTTGGCCAGATCCTGGGTTTTCTCCGTGTTTGAATCACGTAGTAATGTTGTACCACACTGAGGCAGTCAATTAAACCTGGATTCGGGCAGTATTTTGGAGGATAACACCGGTTAGGTCTGGGTTAGGTCTGGGTTATGCCCGCATCTGGCTCATGATTTTGCCTTCTTCGCATACTTGTTGGCCAGATCCTGGGTTTTTACCGTGTTTGAATCACGTAGTAATGTTGTACCACACTGAGGCAGTCAATTAAACCTGGATTCGGACAGTATTTTGGAGGATAACACCGGTTAGGTCTGGGTTAGGTCTGGGTTATGCCCGCATCTGGCTCATGATTTTGCCTTCTTCGCATACTTGTTGGCCAGATCCTGGGTTTTTTTCGTGTTTGAATCACGTAGTAATGTGGTAACACACTGAAGCAGTCAATTAAACCTGGTTTCGATCAATATTTCAGTGGATAACACCGGTTAGGTCTGGGTTAGGTCTGGGATATGCGCGCATCTGGCTTATACTTTCGCCTTTTTCGCAAACTTGTTGGCCAGATCCTGGGTATTTTCCGTGTTTGAAACACGTAGTAATGTGGTAACACACTGAAGCAGTCAATTGAACCTGGTTTCGATCAATATTTTAGAGGATAACGCCGGTTAGGTCTCGGTTAGGTCTGGGTTATGCCCGCATCTGGCTCATGATTTTGCCTTCTTCGCATACTTGTTGGCCAGATCCTGGGTTTTTTTCGTGTTTGAATCACGTAGTAATGTTGTACCACACTGAGGCAGTCAATTAAACCTGGATTCGGACATTATTTTAGAGGATAACACCGGTTAGGTCTGGGTTAGGTCTGGGTTATGCCCGCATCTGGCACATGATTTTGCCTTCTTCGCAAACTTGTTGGCCAGATCCTGGGTATTTTCCGTGTTTGAAACACGTAGTAATGTGGTAACACACTGAAGCAGTCAATGAAACCTGGTCTCGATCAATATTTCAGAGGATAACACCGGTTAGGTCTGGGTTAGGTCTGGGAAATGCGCGCATCTGGCTTATTCTTTCGCCTTCTTCGCATACTTCTTGGCCAGATCCTGGGTTTTTTCCATGTTTGAATCACGTAGTAATGTGGTAACACACTGAAGCAGTCAATTAAACCTGGTTTCGATCAATATTTCAGAGGATAACACCGGTTAGGTCTGGGTTAGGTCTGGGTTATGCCCGCATCTGGCTCATGATTTTCCCTTCTTCACATACTTGTTGGCCAGATCCTAGGTTTTTTTCGTGTTTGAATCACGTAGTAATGTGGTAATACACTGAAGCAGTCATTAAAACCTGGTTTCGATGAATATTTTAGAGGATAACACCGGTTAGGTCTGGGTTAGGTCCGGGATATGCCCGCATCTGGCTCATGATTTTGCCTTCTTCGCATACTTGTTGGCCAGATCCTGGGTTTTTTTCGTGTTTGAATCACGTAGTAATGTGGTAACACACTGAAGCTGTCAATTAAACCTGGTTTCGATCAATATTTCAGAGGATAACACCGGTTAGGTCTGGGTTAGGTCTGGGATATGCGCGCGTCTGGCTTATACTTTCGCCTTTTTCGCAAACTTGTTGGCCAGATCCTGGATTTTTTCCGTGTTTGAATCACGTAGTAATGTTGTACCACACTGAGGCAGTCAATTAAACCTGGATTCGGACATTATTTTAGAGGATAACACCGGTTAGGTCTGGGTTAGGTCTGGGATATGCCCGCATCTGGCTCATGATTTTGCCTTCTTCGCAAACTTGTTGGCCAGATCCTGGGTATTTTCCGTGTTTGAAACACGTAGTAATGTGGTAACACACTGAAGCAGTCAATGAAACCTGGTTTCGATCAATATTTTAGAGGATAACACCGGTTAGGTCTGGGTTAGGTCTGGGTTATGCCCGCATCTGGCTCATGATTTTGCCTTCTTCGCATACTTCTTGGCCAGATCCTGGGTTTTTTCCGTGTTTGAATCACGTAGTAATGTGGTAACACACTGAAGCAGTCAATTAAACCTGGTTTCGATCAATATTTCAGAGGATAACACCGGTTAGGTCTGGGTTAGGTCCGGGATATGCCCGCATCTGGCTCATGATTTTGCCTTCTTCGCATACTTGTTGGCCAGATCCTGGGTTTTTTTCGTGATTGAATCACGTAGTAATGTGGTAACACACTGAAGCAGTCAATTAAACCTGGTTTCTATCAATATTTTAGAGGATAACACCGGTTAGGTCTGGGTTATGTCCGGGATATGCCCGCATCTGGCTCATGATTTTGCCTTCTTCGCATACTTGTTGGCCAGATCCTGGGTTTTTTTCGTGATTGAATCACGTAGTAATGTGGTAACACACTGAAGCTGTCAATTAAACCTGGTTTCGATCAATATTTTAGAGGATAACACCGGTTAGGTCTGGGTTAGGTCTGGGAAATGCGCGCATCTGGCTTATTCTTTCGGCTTCTTCGCATACTTCTTGGCCAGATCCTGGGTTTTTTTCGTGATTGAATCACGTAGTAATGTGGTAACACACTGAAGCAGTCAATTAAACCTGGTTTCGATCAATATTTCAGAGGATAACACCGGTTAGGTCTGGGTTAGGTCTGGCAAATGCGCGCATCTGGCTTATTCTTTCGCCTTCTTCGCATACTTCTTGGCCAGATCTTGGGTTTTTTTCGTGTTTGAATCACGTAGGAATGTGGTAACACACTGAAGCAGTCAATTAAACCTGGTTTCGATCAATGTTTTAGAGGATAACACCGGTAAGGTCTGGGTTAGGTCCGGGATATGCCCGCATCTGGCTCATGATTTTGCCTTCTTCGCATACTTGCTGGCCAGATTCTGGGTTTTTTTCGTGTTTGAATCACGTAGTAATGTGGTAACACACTGAAGCTGTCAATTAAATCTGGTTTCGATCAATATTTTAGAGGATAACACCGGTTAGGTCTGGGTTAGGTCTGGGTTATGCCCGCATCTGGCTCATGATTTTGCCTTCTTCGCATACTTGTTGGCCAGATCCTGGGTTTTTTTCGTGTTTGAATCACGTAGTAATGTGGTAACACACTGAAGCTGTCAATTAAACCTGGTTTCGATCAATATTTTAGAGGATAACACTGGTTAGGTTTGGGTTAGGTCTGGGATATGCGCGCATCTGGCTTATACTTTCACCTTTTTCGCAATCTTGTTGGCCAGATCCTTGGTTTTTTCCGTGTTTGAATCACGTAGTAATGTGGTACCACACTGAGGCAGTCAATTAAACCTGGTTTCGATCAATATTTTAGAGGATAACATCGGTTAGGTCTGGGATTTGCGCGCATCTGGCTTATACTTTCGCCTTTTTCGCAAACTTGTTCGCCAGATCCTGGGTATTTTCCGTGTTTGAATCACGTAGTAATGTGGTAACACACTGGAGCAGTCAATTAAACCTGGTTTCTATCAATATTTTAGAGGATAACACCGGTTAGGTCTGGGTTAGGTCCGGGATATGTCCGCATCTGGCTCATGATTTTGCCTTCTTCGCATACTTGTTGTCCAGATCTTGGGTTTTTTTCGTGTTTGAATCACGTAGTAATGTGGTAACACACTGAAGCAGTCAATTAAACCTGGTTTCTATCAATATTTTAGAGGATAACACCGGTTAGGTCTGGGTTAGGTCTGGGAAATGCGCGCATCTGGCTTATACTTTCGCCTTTTTCGCAAACTTGTTGGCCAGATCCTTGGTTTTTTCCGTGTTTGAATCACGTAGTAATGTGGTACCACACTGAGGCAGTCAATTAAACCTGGTTTCGATCAATATTTTAGAGGATAACACCGGTTAGGTCTGGGATTTGCGCGCATCTGGCTTATACTTTCGCCTTTTTCACAAACTTGTTGGCTAGATCCTGGGTTTTTTTCGGGTTTGGATAACGCGGTAATGTGGTACCACACTGAAGCAGTCAATTAAACCTGGTTTCGATCAATATTTTAGAGGATAACGCCGGTTAGGTCTGGGTTAGGTCTGGGTTATGCCCGCATCTGGCTCATGATTTTGCCTTCTTCGCAAAATTGTTGGCCAGATCCTGGGTATTTTCCGTGTTTGAAACACGTAGTAATGTGGTAACACACTGAAGCAGTCAATTAAACCTGGTTTCGATCAATATTTCAGAGGATAACACTGGTTAGGTCTGGGTTAGGTCTGGGAAATGCGCGCATCTGGCTTATACTTTCGCCTTTTTCGCAAACTTGTTGGCCAGATCCTGGGTTTTTTCCGTGTTTGAATCACGTAGTAATGTGGTAACACACTGAAGCAGTCAATTAAACCTGGTTTCGATCAATATTTCAGAGCATAACACCGGTTAGGTCTGGGTTAGGTCTGGGTTATGCCCGCATCTGGCTCATGATTTTGCCTTCTTCGCATACTTGTTGGCCAGATCCTGGGTTTTTTTCGTGTTTCAATCACGTAGTAATGTGGTAACACAGTGAGGCAGTCTATTAAACCTGGTTTCGATCAATATTTTAGACGATAACACCGGTTAGTTCTGGGTTAGGTCTGGGAAATGCGCGCATCTGGCTTATACTTTCGCCTTTTTCGCAAACTTGTTGGCCAGATCCTGGGTTTTTTTCGTGTTTGAATCACGTAGTAATGTGGTAACACACTGAAGCTGTCAATTAAACCTGGTTTCGATCAATATTTTAGAGGATAACACCGGCTAGGTCTGGGTTAGGTCTGGGATTTGCGCGCATCAGGCTTATACTTTCGCCTTTTTCGCAAACTTGTTGGCCAGATCCTGGGTATTTTCCGTGTTTGAATCACGTAGTAATGTGGTAACACCCTGGAGCAGTCAATTAAACCTGGTTTCTATCAATATTTTAGAGGATAACACCGGTTAGGTCTGGGTTAGGTCCGGGATATGCCCGCATCTGGCTCATGATTTTGCCTTCTTCGCATACTTGCTGGCCAGATCCTGGGTTTTTTTCGTGTTTGAATCACGTAGTAATGTGGTAACACACTGAAGCTGTCAATTAAACCTGGTTTCGATCAATATTTTAGAGGATAACACCGGTTAGGTCTGGGTTAGGTCTGGGTTATGCCCGCATCTGGCTCATGATTTTGCCTTCTTCGCATACCTGTTGGCCAGATCCTGGGTTTTTTTCGTGTTTGAATCACGTAGTAATGTGGTAACACACTGAAGCTGTCAATTAAACCTGGTTTCGATCAATATTTTAGAGGATAACACCGGTTAGGTCTGGGTTAGGTCTGGGATATGCGCGCATCTGGCTTATACTTTCACCTTTTTCGCAAACTTGTTGGCCAGATCCTGGGTTTTTTCCGTGTTTGATCACGTAGTAATGTGGTAACACACTGAAGCAGTCAATAAAACCTGGTTTCGATCAATATTTTAGAGGATAACACCGGTTAGGTCTGGGTTAGGTCTGGGATTTGCGCGCATCTGGCTTATACTTTCGCCTTTTTTGCAAACTTGTTAGCCAGATCCTGGGTATTTTCCGTGTTTGAATCACGTAGTAATGTGGTAACACACTGAAGCAGTCAATTAAACCTGGTTTCTATCAATATTTTAGAGGATAACACCGGTTAGGTCTGGGTTAGGTCCGGGATATGCCAGCATCTGGCTCATGATTTTGCCTTCTTCGCATACTTGTTGTCCAGATCTTGGGATTTTTTCGTGTTTGAATCACGTAGTAATGTGGTAACACACTGAAGCAGTCAATTAAACCTGGTTTCTATCAATATTTTAGAGGATAACACCGGTTAGGTCTGGGTTAGGTCCGGGATATGCCCGCATCTGGCTCATGATTTTGCCTTCTTCGCATACTTGTTGGCCAGATCCTGGGTTTTTTTCGTGATTGAATCACGTAGTATTGTGGTAACACACTGAAGCTGTCAATTAAACCTGGTTTCGATCAATATTTTAGAGGATAACAACGGTTAGGTCTGGGTTAGGTCTGGGTTATGCCCGCATCTTGCTCATGATTTTGCCTTCTTCGCATACTTGTTGGCCAGATCTTGGGTTTTTTTCGTGTTTGAATCACGTAGTAATGTGGTAACACACTGAAGCAGTCAATTAAACCTGGTTTCTATCAATATTTTAGAGGATAACACCGGTTAGGTCTGGGTTATGTCCGGGATATGCCCGCATCTGGCTCATGATTTTGCCTTCTTCGCAAACTTGTTGGCCAGATCCTGGGTTTTTTTCGTGATTGAATCACGTAGTAATGTGGTAACACACTGAAGCTGTCAATTAAACCTGGTTTCGATCAATATTTTAGAGGATAACACCGGTTAGGTCTGGGTTAGGTCTGGGAAATGCGCGCATCTGGCTTATTCTTTCGGCTTCTTCGCATACTTCTTGGCCAGATCCTGGGTTTTTTTCGTGATTGAATCACGTAGTAATGTTGTACCACACTGAGGCAGTCAATTAAACCTGGATTCGGACATTATTTTAGAGGATAACACCGGTTAGGTCTGGGTTAGGTCTGGGATATGCCCGCATCTGGCTCATGATTTTGCCTTCTTCGCAAACTTGTTGGCCAGATCCTGGGTATTTTCCGTGTTTGAAACACGTAGTAATGTGGTAACACACTGAAGCAGTCAATGAAACCTGGTTTCGATCAATATTTTAGAGGATAACACCGGTTAGGTCTGGGTTAGGTCTGGGTTATGCCCGCATCTGGCTCATGATTTTGCCTTCTTCGCATACTTCTTGGCCAGATCCTGGGTTTTTTCCGTGTTTGAATCACGTAGTAATGTGGTAACACACTGAAGCAGTCAATTAAACCTGGTTTCGATCAATATTTCAGAGGATAACACCGGTTAGGTCTGGGTTAGGTCCGGGATATGCCCGCATCTGGCTCATGATTTTGCCTTCTTCGCATACTTGTTGGCCAGATCCTGGGTTTTTTTCGTGATTGAATCACGTAGTAATGTGGTAACACACTGAAGCAGTCAATTAAACCTGGTTTCTATCAATATTTTAGAGGATAACACCGGTTAGGTCTGGGTTATGTCCGGGATATGCCCGCATCTGGCTCATGATTTTGCCTTCTTCGCATACTTGTTGGCCAGATCCTGGGTTTTTTTCGTGATTGAATCACGTAGTAATGTGGTAACACACTGAAGCTGTCAATTAAACCTGGTTTCGATCAATATTTTAGAGGATAACACCGGTTAGGTCTGGGTTAGGTCTGGGAAATGCGCGCATCTGGCTTATTCTTTCGGCTTCTTCGCATACTTTTTGGCCAGATCCTGGGTTTTTTTCGTGATTGAATCACGTAGTAATGTGGTAACACACTGAAGCAGTCAATTAAACCTGGTTTCGATCAATATTTCAGAGGATAACACCGGTTAGGTCTGGGTTAGGTCTGGCAAATGCGCGCATCTGGCTTATTCTTTCGCCTTCTTCGTATACTTCTTGGCCAGATCTTGGGTTTTTTTCGTGTTTGAATCACGTAGGAATGTGGTAACACACTGAAGCAGTCAATTAAACCTGGTTTCGATCAATATTTTAGAGGATAACACCGGTAAGGTCTGGGTTAGGTCCGGGATATGCCCGCATCTGGCTCATGATTTTGCCTTCTTCGCATACTTGCTGGCCAGATTCTGGGTTTTTTTCGTGTTTGAATCACGTAGTAATGTGGTAACACACTGAAGCTGTCAATTAAATCTGGTTTCGATCAATATTTTAGAGGATAACACCGGTTAGGTCTGGGTTAGGTCTGGGTTATGCCCGCATCTGGCTCATGATTTTGCCTTCTTCGCATACTTGTTGGCCAGATCCTGAGTTTTTTTCGTGTTTGAATCACGTAGTAATGTGGTAACACACTGAAGCTGTCAATTAAACCTGGTTTCGATCAATATTTTAGAGGATAACACTGGTTAGGTTTGGGTTAGGTCTGGGATATGCGCGCATCTGGCTTATACTTTCACCTTTTTCGCAATCTTGTTGGCCAGATCCTTGGTTTTTTCCGTGTTTGAATCACGTAGTAATGTGGTACCACACTGAGGCAGTCAATTAAACCTGGTTTCGATCAATATTTTAGAGGATAACATCGGTTAGGTCTGGGATTTGCGCGCATCTGGCTTATACTTTCGCCTTTTTCGCAAACTTGTTCGCCAGATCCTGGGTATTTTCCGTGTTTGAATCACGTAGTAATGTGGTAACACACTGGAGCAGTCAATTAAACCTGGTTTCTATCAATATTTTAGAGGATAACACCGGTTAGGTCTGGGTTAGGTCCGGGATATGTCCGCATCTGGCTCATGATTTTGCCTTCTTCGCATACTTGTTGTCCAGATCTTGGGTTTTTTTCGTGTTTGAATCACGTAGTAATGTGGTAACACACTGAAGCAGTCAATTAAACCTGGTTTCTATCAATATTTTAGAGGATAACACCGGTTAGGTCTGGGTTAGGTCTGGGAAATGCGCGCATCTGGCTTATACTTTCGCCTTTTTCGCAAACTTGTTGGCCAGATCCTTGGTTTTTTCCGTGTTTGAATCACGTAGTAATGTGGTACCACACTGAGGCAGTCAATTAAACCTGGTTTCGATCAATATTTTAGAGGATAACACCGGTTAGGTCTGGGATTTGCGCGCATCTGGCTTATACTTTCGCCTTTTTCACAAACTTGTTGGCTAGATCCTGGGTTTTTTTCGGGTTTGGATAACGCGGTAATGTGGTACCACACTGAAGCAGTCAATTAAACCTGGTTTCGATCAATATTTTAGAGGATAACGCCGGTTAGGTCTGGGTTAGGTCTGGGTTATGCCCGCATCTGGCTCATGATTTTGCCTTCTTCGCAAAATTGTTGGCCAGATCCTGGGTATTTTCCGTGTTTGAAACACGTAGTAATGTGGTAACACACTGAAGCAGTCAATTAAACCTGGTTTCGATCAATATTTCAGAGGATAACACTGGTTAGGTCTGGGTTAGGTCTGGGAAATGCGCGCATCTGGCTTATACTTTCGCCTTTTTCGCAAACTTGTTGGCCAGATCCTGGGTTTTTTCCGTGTTTGAATCACGTAGTAATGTGGTAACACACTGAAGCAGTCAATTAAACCTGGTTTCGATCAATATTTCAGAGCATAACACCGGTTAGGTCTGGGTTAGGTCTGGGTTATGCCCGCATCTGGCTCATGATTTTGCCTTCTTCGCATACTTGTTGGCCAGATCCTGGGTTTTTTTCGTGTTTCAATCACGTAGTAATGTGGTAACACAGTGAGGCAGTCTATTAAACCTGGTTTCGATCAATATTTTAGACGATAACACCGGTTAGTTCTGGGTTAGGTCTGGGAAATGCGCGCATCTGGCTTATACTTTCGCCTTTTTCGCAAACTTGTTGGCCAGATCCTGGGTTTTTTTCGTGTTTGAATCACGTAGTAATGTGGTAACACACTGAAGCTGTCAATTAAACCTGGTTTCGATCAATATTTTAGAGGATAACACCGGTTAGGTCTGGGTTAGGTCTGGGATTTGCGCGCATCAGGCTTATACTTTCGCCTTTTTCGCAAACTTGTTGGCCAGATCCTGGGTATTTTCCGTGTTTGAATCACGTAGTAATGTGGTAACACCCTGGAGCAGTCAATTAAACCTGGTTTCTATCAATATTTTAGAGGATAACACCGGTTAGGTCTGGGTTAGGTCCGGGATATGCCCGCATCTGGCTCATGATTTTGCCTTCTTCGCATACTTGCTGGCCAGATCCTGGGTTTTTTTCGTGTTTGAATCACGTAGTAATGTGGTAACACACTGAAGCTGTCAATTAAACCTGGTTTCGATCAATATTTTAGAGGATAACACCGGTTAGGTCTGGGTTAGGTCTGGGTTATGCCCGCATCTGGCTCATGATTTTGCCTTCTTCGCATACCTGTTGGCCAGATCCTGGGTTTTTTTCGTGTTTGAATCACGTAGTAATGTGGTAACACACTGAAGCTGTCAATTAAACCTGGTTTCGATCAATATTTTAGAGGATAACACCGGTTAGGTCTGGGTTAGGTCTGGGATATGCGCGCATCTGGCTTATACTTTCACCTTTTTCGCAAACTTGTTGGCCAGATCCTGGGTTTTTTCCGTGTTTGATCACGTAGTAATGTGGTAACACACTGAAGCAGTCAATAAAACCTGGTTTCGATCAATATTTTAGAGGATAACACCGGTTAGGTCTGGGTTAGGTCTGGGATTTGCGCGCATCTGGCTTATACTTTCGCCTTTTTTGCAAACTTGTTAGCCAGATCCTGGGTATTTTCCGTGTTTGAATCACGTAGTAATGTGGTAACACACTGAACCAGTCAATTAAACCTGGTTTCTATCAATATTTTAGAGGATAACACCGGTTAGGTCTGGGTTAGGTCCGGGATATGCCAGCATCTGGCTCATGATTTTGCCTTCTTCGCATACTTGTTGTCCAGATCTTGGGATTTTTTCGTGTTTGAATCACGTAGTAATGTGGTAACACACTGAAGCAGTCAATTAAACCTGGTTTCTATCAATATTTTAGAGGATAACACCGGTTAGGTCTGGGTTAGGTCCGGGATATGCCCGCATCTGGCTCATGATTTTGCCTTCTTCGCATACTTGTTGGCCAGATCCTGGGTTTTTTTCGTGATTGAATCACGTAGTATTGTGGTAACACACTGAAGCTGTCAATTAAACCTGGTTTCGATCAATATTTTAGAGGATAACAACGGTTAGGTCTGGGTTAGGTCTGGGTTATGCCCGCATCTTGCTCATGATTTTGCCTTCTTCGCATACTTGTTGGCCAGATCTTGGGTTTTTTTCGTGTTTGAATCACGTAGTAATGTGGTAACACACTGAAGCAGTCAATTAAACCTGGTTTCTATCAATATTTTAGAGGATAACACCGGTTAGGTCTGGGTTATGTCCGGGATATGCCCGCATCTGGCTCATGATTTTGCCTTCTTCGCAAACTTGTTGGCCAGATCCTGGGTTTTTTTCGTGATTGAATCACGTAGTAATGTGGTAACACACTGAAGCTGTCAATTAAACCTGGTTTCGATCAATATTTTAGAGGATAACACCGGTTAGGTCTGGGTTAGGTCTGGGAAATGCGCGCATCTGGCTTATTCTTTCGGCTTCTTCGCATACTTCTTGGCCAGATCCTGGGTTTTTTTCGTGATTGAATCACGTAGTAATGTTGTACCACACTGAGGCAGTCAATTAAACCTGGATTCGGACATTATTTTAGAGGATAACACCGGTTAGGTCTGGGTTAGGTCTGGGATATGCCCGCATCTGGCTCATGATTTTGCCTTCTTCGCAAACTTGTTGGCCAGATCCTGGGTATTTTCCGTGTTTGAAACACGTAGTAATGTGGTAACACACTGAAGCAGTCAATGAAACCTGGTTTCGATCAATATTTTAGAGGATAACACCGGTTAGGTCTGGGTTATGTCCGGGATATGCCCGCATCTGGCTCATGATTTTGCCTTCTTCGCATACTTGTTGGCCAGATCCTGGGTTTTTTTCGTGATTGAATCACGTAGTAATGTGGTAACACACTGAAGCTGTCAATTAAACCTGGTTTCGATCAATATTTTAGAGGATAACACCGGTTAGGTCTGGGTTAGGTCTGGGAAATGCGCGCATCTGGCTTATTCTTTCGGCTTCTTCGCATACTTCTTGGCCAGATCCTGGGTTTTTTTCGTGATTGAATCACGTAGTAATGTGGTAACACACTGAAGCAGTCAATTAAACCTGGTTTCGATCAATATTTCAGAGGATAACACCGGTTAGGTCTGGGTTAGGTCTGGCAAATGCGCGCATCTGGCTTATTCTTTCGCCTTCTTCGCATACTTCTTGGCCAGATCTTGGGTTTTTTTCGTGTTTGAATCACGTAGGAATGTGGTAACACACTGAAGCAGTCAATTAAACCTGGTTTCGATCAATATTTTAGAGGATAACACCGGTAAGGTCTGGGTTAGGTCCGGGATATGCCCGCATCTGGCTCATGATTTTGCCTTCTTCGCATACTTGCTGGCCAGATTCTGGGTTTTTTTCGTGTTTGAATCACGTAGTAATGTGGTAACACACTGAAGCTGTCAATTAAATCTGGTTTCGATCAATATTTTAGAGGATAACACCGGTTAGGTCTGGGTTAGGTCTGGGTTATGCCCGCATCTGGCTCATGATTTTGCCTTCTTCGCATACTTGTTGGCCAGATCCTGGGTTTTTTTCGTGTTTGAATCACGTAGTAATGTGGTAACACACTGAAGCTGTCAATTAAACCTGGTTTCGATCAATATTTTAGAGGATAACACTGGTTAGGTTTGGGTTAGGTCTGGGATATGCGCGCATCTGGCTTATACTTTCACCTTTTTCGCAATCTTGTTGGCCAGATCCTTGGTTTTTTCCGTGTTTGAATCACGTAGTAACGTGGTACCACACTGAGGCAGTCAATTAAACCTGGTTTCGATCAATATTTTAGAGGATAACATCGGTTAGGTCTGGGTTATGCCCGCATCTGGCACATGATTTTGCCTTCTTCGCAAACTTGTTGGCCAGATCCTGGGTATTTTCCGTGTTTGAAACACGTAGTAATGTGGTAACACACTGAAGCAGTCAATGAAACCTGGTCTCGATCAATATTTCAGAGGATAACACCGGTTAGGTCTGGGTTAGGTCTGGGAAATGCGCGCATCTGGCTTATTCTTTCGCCTTCTTCGCATACTTCTTGGCCAGATCCTGGGTTTTTTCCATGTTTGAATCACGTAGTAATGTGGTAACACACTGAAGCAGTCAATTAAACCTGGTTTCGATCAATATTTCAGAGGATAACACCGGTTAGGTCTGGGTTAGGTCTGGGTTATGCCCGCATCTGGCTCATGATTTTCCCTTCTTCACATACTTGTTGGCCAGATCCTGGGTTTTTTTCGTGTTTGAATCACGTAGTAATGTGGTAATACACTGAAGCAGTCAATAAAACCTGGTTTCGATGAATATTTTAGAGGATAACACCGGTTAGGTCTGGGTTAGGTCCGGGATATGCCCGCATCTGGCTCATGATTTTGCCTTCTTCGCATACTTGTTGGCCAGATCCTGGGTTTTTTTCGTGTTTGAATCACGTAGTAATGTGGTAACACACTGAAGCTGTCAATTAAACCTGGTTTCGATCAATATTTCAGAGGATAACACCGATTAGGTCTGGGTTAGGTCTGGGATATGCGCGCGTCTGGCTTATACTTTCGCCTTTTTCGCAAACTTGTTGGCCAGATCCTGGATTTTTTCCGTGTTTGAATCACGTAGTAATGTTGTACCACACTGAGGCAGTCAATTAAACCTGGATTCGGACATTATTTTAGAGGATAACACCGGTTAGGTCTGGGTTAGGTCTGGGATATGCCCGCATCTGGCTCATGATTTTGCCTTCTTCGCAAACTTGTTGGCCAGATCCTGGGTATTTTCCGTGTTTGAAACACGTAGTAATGTGGTAACACACTGAAGCAGTCAATGAAACCTGGTTTCGATCAATATTTTAGAGGATAACACCGGTTAGGTCTGGGTTAGGTCTGGGTTATGCCCGCATCTGGCTCATGATTTTGCCTTCTTCGCATACTTGTTGGCCAGATCCTGGGTTTTTTCCGTGTTTGAATCACGTAGTAATGTGGTAACACACTGAAGCAGTCAATTAAACCTGGTTTCGATCAATATTTCAGAGGATAACACCGGTTAGGTCTGGGTTAGGTCTGGGTTATGCCCGCATCTGGCTCATGATTTTGCCTTCTTCACATACTTGTTGGCCAGATCCTGGGTTTTTTTCGTGTTTGAATCACGTAGTAATGTTGTACCACACTGAGGCAGTCAATTAAACCTGGTTTCTATCAATATTTTAGAGGATAACACCGGTTAGGTCTGGGCTAGGTCCGGGATATGCCCGCATCTGGCTCATGATTTTGTCTTCTTCGCATACTTGTTGTCCAGATCTTGGGTTTTTTTCGTGTTTGAATCACGAAGTAATGTGGTAACACACTGAAGCAGTCAATTAAACCTGGTTTCTATCAATATTTTAGAGGATAACACCGGTTAGGTCTGGGTTATGTCCGGGATATGCCCGCATCTGGCTCATGATTTTGCCTTCTTCCCATACTTGTTGGCCAGATCCTGGGTTTTTTTCGTGATTGAATCACGTAGTAATGTGGTAACACACTGAAGCTGTCAATTAAACCTGGTTTCGATCAATATTTTAGAGGATAACACCGGTTAGGTCTGGGTTAGGTCTGGGAAATGCGCGCATCTGGCTTATTCTTTCGGCTTCTTCGCATACTTCTTGGCCAGATCCTGGGTTTTTTTCGTGATTGAATCACGTAGTAATGTGGTAACACACTGAAGCAGTCAATTAAACCTGGTTTCGATCAATATTTCAGAGGATAACACCGGTTAGGTCTGGGTTAGGTCTGGGAAATGCGCGCATCTGGCTTATTCTTTCGCCTTCTTCGCATACTTCTTGGCCAGATCTTGGGTTTTTTTCGTGTTTGAATCACGTAGGAATGTGGTAACACACTGAAGCAGTCAATTAAACCTGGTTTCGATCAATATTTTAGAGGATAACACCGGTAAGGTCTGGGTTAGGTCCGGGATATGCCCGCATCTGGCTCATGATTTTGCCTTCTTCGTATACTTGCTGGCCAGATTCTGGGTTTTTTTCGTGTTTGAATCACGTAGTAATGTGGTAACACACTGAAGCTGTCAATTAAATCTGGTTTCGATCAATATTTTAGAGGATAACACCGGTTAGGTCTGGGTTAGGTCTGGGTTATGCCCGCATCTGGCTCATGATTTTGCCTTCTTCGCATACTTGTTGGCCAGATCCTGGGTTTTTTTCGTGTTTGAATCACGTAGTAATGTGGTAACACACTGAAGCTGTCAATTAAACCTGGTTTCGATCAATATATTAAAGGATAACACTGGTTAGGTTTGGGTTAGGTCTGGGATATGCGTGCATCTGTCTTATACTTTCACCTTTTTCGCAAACTTGTTGGCCAGATCCTTGGTTTTTTCCGTGTTTGAATCACGTAGTAATGTGGTACCACACTGAGGCAGTCAATTAAACCTGGTTTCGATCAATATTTTAGAGGATAACATCGGTTAGGTCTGGGATTTGCGCGCATCTGGCTTATACTTTCGCCTTTTTCGCAAACTTGTTCGCCAGATCCTGGGTATTTTCCGTGTTTGAATCACGTAGTAATGTGGTAACACACTGGAGCAGTCAATTAAACCTGGTTTCTATCAATATTTTAGAGGATAACACCGGTTAGGTCTGGGTTAGGTCCGGGATATGTCCGCATCTGGCTCATGATTTTGCCTTCTTCGCATACTTGTTGTCCAGATCTTGGGTTTTTTTCGTGTTTGAATCACGTAGTAATGTGGTAACACACTGAAGCAGTCAATTAAACCTGGTTTCTATCAATATTTTAGAGGATAACACCGGTTAGGTCTGGGTTAGGTCTGGGAAATGCGCGCATCTGGCTTATACTTTCGCCTTTTTCGCAAACTTGTTGGCCAGATCCTTGGTTTTTTCCGTGTTTGAATCACGTAGTAATGTGGTACCACACTGAGGCAGTCAATTAAACCTGGTTTCGATCAATATTTTAGAGGATAACACCGGTTAGGTCTGGGATTTGCGCGCATCTGGCTTATACTTTCGCCTTTTTCACAAACTTGTTGGCTAGATCCTGGGTTTTTTTCGGGTTTGGATAACGCGGTAATGTGGTACCACACTGAAGCAGTCAATTAAACCTGGTTTCGATCAATATTTTAGAGGATAACGCCGGTTAGGTCTGGGTTAGGTCTGGGTTATGCCCGCATCTGGCTCATGATTTTGCCTTCTTCGCATACTTGTTGGCCAGATCCTGGGTTTTTTCCGTGTTTGAATCACGTAGTAATGTGGTAACCCACTGAAGCTGTCAATAAAACCTGGTTTCGATCAATATTTTAGAGGATAACACCGGTTAGGTCTGGGATAGGTCCGGGATATGCCCGCATCTGGCTCATGATTTTGCCTTCTTCGCATACTTGTTGGCCAGATCCTGGGTTTTTTTCGTGTTTGAATCACGTAGTAATGTGGTTACACACTGAAGCAGTCAATTAAACCTGGTTTCGATCAATATTTTAGAGGATAACGCCGGTTAGGTCTGGGTTAGGTCTGGGTTATGCCCGCATCTGGCCCATGATTTTGCCTTCTTCGCATACTTGTTGGCCAGATCCTGGGTTTTTTCCGTGTTTGAATCACGTAGTAATGTGGTAACCCACTGAAGCTGTCAATAAAACCTGGTTTCGATCAATATTTTAGAGGATAACACCGGTTAGGTCTGGGATAGGTCCGGGATATGCCCGCATCTGGCTCATGATTTTGCCTTCTTCGCATACTTGTTGGCCAGATCCTGGGTTTTTTTCGTGTTTGAATCACGTAGTAATGTGGTTACACACTGAAGCAGTCAATTAAACCTGGTTTCGATCAATATTTTAGAGGATAACACCGGTTAGGTCTGGGTTAGGTCTGGGTTATGCCCGCATCTGGCTCATGATTTTGCCTTCTTCGCATACTTGTTGACCAGATCCTGGGTTTTTTTCGTGTTTGAATCACGTAGTAATGTGGTAACACACTGAAGCAGTCAATAAAACCTGGTTTCGATCAATATTTTAGAGGATAACACCGGTTAGGTCTGGGTTAGGTCCGGGATATGCCCGCATCTGGCTCATGATTTTGCCTTCTTCGCAAAATTGTTGGCCAGATCCTGGGTATTTTCCGTGTTTGAAACACGTAGTAATGTGGTAACACACTGAAGCAGTCAATTAAACCTGGTTTCGATCAATATTTCAGAGGATAACACTGGTTAGGTCTGGGTTAGGTCTGGGAAATGCGCGCATCTGGCTTATACTTTCGCCTTTTTCGCAAACTTGTTGGCCAGATCCTGGGTTTTTTCCGTGTTTGAATCACGTAGTAATGTGGTAACACACTGAAGCAGTCAATTAAACCTGGTTTCGATCAATATTTCAGAGCATAACACCGGTTAGGTCTGGGTTAGGTCTGGGTTATGCCCACATCTGGCTCATGATTTTGCCTTCTTCGCATACTTGTTGGCCAGATCCTGGGTTTTTTTCGTGTTTCAATCACGTAGTAATGTGGTAACACAGTGAGGCAGTCTATTAAACCTGGTTTTGATCAATATTTTAGACGATAACACCGGTTAGGTCTGGGTTAGGTCTGGGAAATGCGCGCATCTGGCTTATACTTTCGCCTTTTTCGCAAACTTGTTGGCCAGATCCTGGGTTTTTTTCGTGTTTGAATCACGTAGTAATGTGGTAACACACTGAAGCTGTCAATTAAACCTGGTTTCGATCAATATTTTAGAGGATAACACCGGTTAGGTCTGGGTTAGGTCTGGGATTTGCGCGCATCTGGCTTATACTTTCGCCTTTTTCGCAAACTTGTTGGCCAGATCCTGGGTATTTTCCGTGTTTGAATCACGTAGTAATGTGGTAACACCCTGGAGCAGTCAATTAAACCTGGTTTCTATCAATATTTTAGAGGATAACACCGGTTAGGTCTGGGTTAGGTCCGGGATATGCCCGCATCTGGCTCATGATTTTGCCTTCTTCGCATACTTGCTGGCCAGATCCTGGGTTTTTTTCGTGTTTGAATCACGTAGTAATGTGGTAACACACTGAAGCTGTCAATTAAACCTGGTTTCGATCAATATTTTAGAGGATAACACCGGTTAGGTCTGGGTTAGGTCCGGGATATGCCCGCATCTGGCTCATGATTTTGCCTTCTTCGCATACTTGCTGGCCAGATCCTGGGTTTTTTTCGTGTTTGAATCACGTAGTAATGTGGTAACACACTGAAGCTGTCAATTAAACCTGGTTTCGATCAATATTTTAGAGGATAACACCGGTTAGGTCTGGGTTAGGTCTGGGAAATGCGCGCATCTGGCTTATACTTTCGCCTTTTTCGCAAACTTGTTGGCCAGATCCTTGGTTTTTTCCGTGTTTGAATCACGTAGTAATGTGGTACCACACTGAGGCAGTCAATTAAACCTGGTTTCGATCAATATTTTAGAGGATAACACCGGTTAGGTCTGGGATTTGCGCGCATCTGGCTTATACTTTCGCCTTTTTCACAAACTTGTTGGCTAGATCCTGGGTTTTTTTCGGGTTTGGATAACGCGGTAATGTGGTACCACACTGAAGCAGTCAATTAAACCTGGTTTCGATCAATATTTTAGAGGATAACGCCGGTTAGGTCTGGGTTAGGTCTGGGTTATGCCCGCATCTGGCTCATGATTTTGCCTTCTTCGCATACTTGTTGGCCAGATCCTGGGTTTTTTCCGTGTTTGAATCACGTAGTAATGTGGTAACCCACTGAAGCTGTCAATAAAACCTGGTTTCGATCAATATTTTAGAGGATAACACCGGTTAGGTCTGGGATAGGTCCGGGATATGCCCGCATCTGGCTCATGATTTTGCCTTCTTCGCATACTTGTTGGCCAGATCCTGGGTTTTTTTCGTGTTTGAATCACGTAGTAATGTGGTTACACACTGAAGCAGTCAATTAAACCTGGTTTCGATCAATATTTTAGAGGATAACGCCGGTTAGGTCTGGGTTAGGTCTGGGTTATGCCCGCATCTGGCTCATGATTTTGCCTTCTTCGCATACTTGTTGGCCAGATCCTGGGTTTTTTCCGTGTTTGAATCACGTAGTAATGTGGTAACCCACTGAAGCTGTCAATAAAACCTGGTTTCGATCAATATTTTAGAGGATAACACCGGTTAGGTCTGGGATAGGTCCGGGATATGCCCGCATCTGGCTCATGATTTTGCCTTCTTCGCATACTTGTTGGCCAGATCCTGGGTTTTTTTCGTGTTTGAATCACGTAGTAATGTGGTTACACACTGAAGCAGTCAATTAAACCTGGTTTCGATCAATATTTTAGAGGATAACACCGGTTAGGTCTGGGTTAGGTCTGGGTTATGCCCGCATCTGGCTCATGATTTTGCCTTCTTCGCATACTTGTTGACCAAATCCTGGGTTTTTTTCGTGTTTGAATCACGTAGTAATGTGGTAACACACTGAAGCAGTCAATAAAACCTGGTTTCGATCAATATTTTAGAGGATAACACCGGTTAGGTCTGGGTTAGGTCCGGGATATGCCCGCATCTGGCTCATGATTTTGCCTTCTTCGCAAAATTGTTGGCCAGATCCTGGGTATTTTCCGTGTTTGAAACACGTAGTAATGTGGTAACACACTGAAGCAGTCAATTAAACCTGGTTTCGATCAATATTTCAGAGGATAACACTGGTTAGGTCTGGGTTAGGTCTGGGAAATGCGCGCATCTGGCTTATACTTTCGCCTTTTTCGCAAACTTGTTGGCCAGATCCTGGGTTTTTTCCGTGTTTGAATCACGTAGTAATGTGGTAACACACTGAAGCAGTCAATTAAACCTGGTTTCGATCAATATTTCAGAGCATAACACCGGTTAGGTCTGGGTTAGGTCTGGGTTATGCCCACATCTGGCTCATGATTTTGCCTTCTTCGCATACTTGTTGGCCAGATCCTGGGTTTTTTTCGTGTTTCAATCACGTAGTAATGTGGTAACACAGTGAGGCAGTCTATTAAACCTGGTTTTGATCAATATTTTAGACGATAACACCGGTTAGGTCTGGGTTAGGTCTGGGAAATGCGCGCATCTGGCTTATACTTTCGCCTTTTTCGCAAACTTGTTGGCCAGATCCTGGGTTTTTTTCGTGTTTGAATCACGTAGTAATGTGGTAACACACTGAAGCTGTCAATTAAACCTGGTTTCGATCAATATTTTAGAGGATAACACCGGTTAGGTCTGGGTTAGGTCTGGGATTTGCGCGCATCTGGCTTATACTTTCGCCTTTTTCGCAAACTTGTTGGCCAGATCCTGGGTATTTTCCGTGTTTGAATCACGTAGTAATGTGGTAACACCCTGGAGCAGTCAATTAAACCTGGTTTCTATCAATATTTTAGAGGATAACACCGGTTAGGTCTGGGTTAGGTCCGGGATATGCCCGCATCTGGCTCATGATTTTGCCTTCTTCGCATACTTGCTGGCCAGATCCTGGGTTTTTTTCGTGTTTGAATCACGTAGTAATGTGGTAACACACTGAAGCTGTCAATTAAACCTGGTTTCGATCAATATTTTAGAGGATAACACCGGTTAGGTCTGGGTTAGGTCCGGGATATGCCCGCATCTGGCTCATGATTTTGCCTTCTTCGCATACTTGCTGGCCAGATCCTGGGTTTTTTTCGTGTTTGAATCACGTAGTAATGTGGTAACACACTGAAGCTGTCAATTAAACCTGGTTTCGATCAATATTTTAGAGGATAACACCGGTTAGGTCTGGGTTAGGTCTGGGATATGCGCGCATCTGGCTTATACTTTCAACTTTTTCGCAAACTTGTTGGCCAGATCCTGGGTTTTTTCCGTGTTTGGATCACGTAGTAATGTGGTAACACACTGAAGCAGTCAATAAAACCTGGTTTCGATCAATATTTTAGAGGATAACACCGGTTAGGTCTGGGTTAGGTCTGGGATTTGCGCGCATCTGGCTTATACTTTCGCCTTTTTTGCAAACTTGTTAGCCAGATCCTGGGTATTTTCCGTGTTTGAATCACGTAGTAATGTGGTAACACACTGAAGCAGTCAATTAAACCTGGTTTCTATCAATATTTTAGAGGATAACACCGGTTAGGTCTGGGTTAGGTCCGGGATATGCCAGCATCTGGCTCATGATTTTGCCTTCTTCGCATACTTGATGTCCAGATCTTGGGATTTTTTCGTGTTTGAATCACGTAGTAATGTGGTAACACACTGAAGCAGTCAATTAAACCTGGTTTCTATCAATATTTTAGAGGATAACACCGGTTAGGTCTGGGTTAGGTCCGGGATATGCCCGCATCTGGCTCATGATTTTGCCTTCTTCGCATACTTGTTGGCCAGATCCTGGGTTTTTTTCGTGATTGAATCACGTAGTATTGTGGTAACACACTGAAGCTGTCAATTAAACCTGGTTTCGATCAATATTTTAGAGGATAACAACGGTTAGGTCTGGGTTAGGTCTGGGTTATGCCCGCATCTGGCTCATGATTTTGCCTTCTTCGCAAACTTGTTGGCCAGATCCTGGGTTTTTTTCGTGTTTGAATCACGTAGTAATGTGGTAACACACTGAAGCTGTCAATTAAACCTGGCTTCGATCAATATTTTAGAGGATAACACCGGTTAGGTCTGGGTTAGGTCTGGGATATGCGCGCATCTGGCTTATACTTTCACCTTTTTCGCAAACTTGTTGGCCAGATCCTTGGTTTTTTTCGTGTTTGAATCACGTAGGAGTGTGGTAACACACTGAAGCAGTCAATTAAACCTGGTTTCTATCAATATTTTAGAGGATAACACCGGTTAGGACTGGGTTAGGTCCGGGATATGCCCGCATCTGGCTCATGATTTTGCCTTCTTCGCATACTTGTTGGCCAGATCCTGGGTTTTTTTCGTGTTTGAATCACGTAGTAATGTGGTAACACACTGAAGCTGTCAATTAAACCTGGTTTCGATCAATATTTCAGGGGATAACACCGGTTAGGTCTGGGTTAGGTCTGGGATATGCGCGCGTCTGGCTTATACTTTCGCCTTCTTCGCAAACTTGTTGGCCAGATCCTGGATTTTTTCCGTGTTTGAATCACGTAGTAATGTTGTACCACACTGAGGCTGTCAATTAAACCTGGTTTCGATCAATATTTTAGAGGATAACACCGGTTAGGTCTGGGTTATGCCCGCATCTGGCTCATGATTTTGCCTTCTTCGCATACTTGTTGGCCAGATCCTGGGATTTTTTCGTGTTTGAATCACGTAGTAATGTGGTAACACACTGAAGCTGTCAATTAAACCTGGTTTCTATCAATATTTTAGAGGATACCACCGGTTAGGTCTGGGTTAGGTCCGGGAAATGTCCGCATCTGGCTCATGATTTTGCCTTCTTCGCATACTTGTTGGCCAGATCCTGGGTTTTTTTCGTGTTTGAATCACGTAGTAATGTTGTACCACACTGAAGCAGTCAATTAAACCTGGTTTCGATCAATATTTCAGAGGATAACACCGGTTAGGTCTGGGTTAGGTCTGGGTTATGCCCGCATCTGGCTCATGATTTTGCCTTCTTCGCATACTTGTTGGCCAGATCCTGGGTTTTTTTCGTGTGTGAATCACGTAGTAATGTGGCAATACACTGAAGCAGTCTATAAAACCTGGTTTCGATCAATATTTTAGAGGATAACACCGGTTAGGTCTGGGTTAGGTCCGGGATATGCCCGCATCTGGCTCATGATTTTGCCTTCTTCGCATACTTGTTGGCCAGATCCTGGGTTTTTTTCGTGATTGAATCACGTAGTAATGTGGTAACACACTGAAGCAGTCAATTAAACCTGGTTTCTATCAATATTTTAGAGGATACCACCGGTTAGGTCTGGGTTAGGTCCGGGAAATGTCCGCATCTGGCTCATGATTTTGCCTTCTTCGCATACTTGTTGGCCAGATCCTGGGTTTTTTTCGTGTTTGAATCACGTAGTAATGTGGTAACACACTGAAGCTGTCAATTAAACCTGGTTTCGATCAATATTTTAGAGGATAACACCGGTTAGGTCTGGGTTAGGTCTGGGATATGCGCGCATCTGGCTTATACTTTCACCTTTTTCGCAAACTTCTTGGCCAGATCCTGGGTTTTTTCCGTGTTTGATCACGTAGTAATGTGGTAACACACTGAAGCAGTCAATAAAACCTGGTTTCGATCAATATTTTAGAGGATAACACCGGTTAGGTCTGGGTTAGGTCTGGGATTTGCGCGCATCTGGCTTATACTTTCGCCTTTTTCGCAAACTTGTTGGCCAGATCCTGGGTATTTTCCGTTGTTGAATCACGTAGTAATGTGGTAACACACTGAAGCAGTCAATTAAACCTGGTTTCTATCAATATTTTAGAGGATACCACCGGTTAGGTCTGGGTTAGATCCGGGATATGCCCGCATCTGGCTCATGATTTTGCCTTCTTCGCATACTTGTTGTCCAGATCTTGGGTTTTTTTCGTGTTTGAATCACGTAGTAATGTGGTAACACACTGAAGCAGTCAATTAAACCTGGTTTCTATCAATATTTTAGAGGATAACACCGGTTAGGTCTGGGTTAGGTCCGGGATATGCCCGCATCTGGCTCATGATTTTGCCTTCTTCGCATACTTGTTGGCCAGATCCTGGGTTTTTTTCGTGATTGAATCACGTAGTAATGTGGTAACACACTGAAGCTGTCAATTAAACCTGGTTTCGATCAATATTTTAGAGGATAACACCGGTTAGGTCTGGGTTAGGTCTGGGAAATGCGCGCATCTGGCTTATTCTTTCGCCTTCTTCGCATACTTCTTGGCCAGATCCTGGGTTTTTTTCGTGATTGAATCACGTAGTAATGTGGTAACACACTGAAGCAGTCAATTAAACCTGGTTTCGATCAATATTTCAGAGGATAACACCGGTTAGGTCTGGGTTAGGTCTGGGAAATGCGCGCATCTGGCTTATTCTTTCGCCTTCTTCGCATACTTCTTGGCCAGATCTTGGGTTTTTTTCGAGTTTGAATCACGTAGGAATGTGGTAACACACTGAAGCAGTCAATTAAACCTGGTTTCGATCAATATTTTAGAGGATAACACCGGTTAGGTCTGGGTTAGGTCCGGGATATGCCCGCATCTGGCTCATGATTTTGCCTTCTTCGCATACTTGCTGTCCAGATTCTGGGTTTTTTTCGTGTTTGAATCACGTAGTAATGTGGTAACACACTGAAGCTGTCAATTAAACCTGGTTTCGATCAATATTTTAGAGGATAACACCGGTTAGGTCTGGGTTAGATCTGGGTTATGCCCGCATCTGGCTCATGATTTTGCCTTCTTCGCATACTTGTTGGCCAGATCCTGGGTTTTTTTCGTGTTTGAATCACGTAGTAATGTGGTAACACACTGAAGCTGTCAATTAAACCTGGTTTCGATCAATATTTTAGAGGATAACACTGGTTAGGTTTGGGTTAGGTCTGGGATATGCGCGCATCTGGCTTATACTTTCAGCTTTTTCGCAAACTTGTTGGCCAGATCCTTGGTTTTTTCCGCGTTTGAATCACGTAGTAATGTGGTACCACACTGAGGCAGTCAATTAAACCTGGTTTCGATCGATATTTTAGAGGATAACACCGGTTAGGTCTGGGATTTGCGCGCATCTGGCTTATACTTTCGCCTTTTTCGCAAACTTGTTGGCCAGATCCTGGGTATTTTCCGTGTTTGAATCACGTAGTAATGTGGTAACACACTGGAGCAGTCAATTAAACCTGGTTTCTATCAATATTTTAGAGGATAACACCGGTTAGGTCTGGGTTAGGTCCGGGAAATGTCCGCATCTGGCTCATGATTTTGCCTTCTTCGCATACTTGTTGATCAGATCTTGGGTTTTTTTCGTGTTTGAATCACGTAGTAATGTGGTAACACTCTGAAGCAGTCAATTAAACCTGGTTTCTATCAATATTTTAGAGGATAACACCGGTTAGGTCTGGGTTAGGTCTGGGAAATGCGCGCATCTGGCTTATTCTTTCGCCTTCTTCGCATACTTCTTGGCCAGATCCTGGGTTTTTTTCGTGTTTGAATCACGTAGGAATGTGGTAACACACTGAAGCAGTCAATTAAACCTGGTTTCGATCAATATTTTAGAGGATAACACCGGTTAGGTCTGGGTTAGGTCCGGGATATGCCCGCATCTGGCTCATGATTTTGCCTTCTTCGCATACTTGCTGGCCAGATCCTGGGTTTTTTTCGTGTTTGAATCACGTAGTAATGTGGTAACACACTGAAGCTGTCAATTAAACCTGGTTTCGATCAATATTTTAGAGGATAACACCGGTTAGGTCTGGGTTAGGTCTGGGTTATGCCCGCATCTGGCTCATGATTTTGCCTTCTTCGCATACCTGTTGGCCAGATCCTGGGTTTTTTTCGTGTTTGAATCACGTAGTAATGTGGTAACACACTGAAGCTGTCAATTAAACCTGGTTTCGATCAATATTTTAGAGGATAACACCGGTTAGGTCTGGGTTAGGTCTGGGATATGCGCGCATCTGGCTTATACTTTCACCTTTTTCGCAAACTTGTTGGCCAGATCCTGGGTTTTTTCCGTGTTTGATCACGTAGTAATGTGGTAACACACTGAAGCAGTCAATAAAACCTGGTTTCTATCAATATTTTAGAGGATAACACCGGTTAGGTCTGGGTTAGGTCCGGGAAATGTCCGCATCTGGCTCATGATTTTGCCTTCTTCGCATACTTGTTGATCAGATCTTGGGTTTTTTTCGTGTTTGAATCACGTAGTAATGTGGTAACACTCTGAAGCAGTCAATTAAACCTGGTTTCTATCAATATTTTAGAGGATAACACCGGTTAGGTCTGGGTTAGGTCTGGGAAATGCGCGCATCTGGCTTATTCTTTCGCCTTCTTCGCATACTTCTTGGCCAGATCCTGGGTTTTTTTCGTGTTTGAATCACGTAGGAATGTGGTAACACACTGAAGCAGTCAATTAAACCTGGTTTCGATCAATATTTTAGAGGATAACACCGGTTAGGTCTGGGTTAGGTCCGGGATATGCCCGCATCTGGCTCATGATTTTGCCTTCTTCGCATACTTGCTGGCCAGATCCTGGGTTTTTTTCGTGTTTGAATCACGTAGTAATGTGGTAACACACTGAAGCTGTCAATTAAACCTGGTTTCGATCAATATTTTAGAGGATAACACCGGTTAGGTCTGGGTTAGGTCTGGGTTATGCCCGCATCTGGCTCATGATTTTGCCTTCTTCGCATACCTGTTGGCCAGATCCTGGGTTTTTTTCGTGTTTGAATCACGTAGTAATGTGGTAACACACTGAAGCAATCAATTAAACCTGGTTTCTATCAATATTTTAGAGGATAACACCGGTTAGGTCTGGGTTAGGTCCGGGATATGCCCGCATCTGGCTCATGATTTTGCCTTCTTCGCATACTTGTTGGCCAGATCCTGGGTTTTTTTCGTGTTTGAATCACGTAGTAATGTGGTAACACACTGAAGCTGTCAATTAAACCTGGTTTCGATCAATATTTTAGAGGATAACACTGGTTAGGTTTGGGTTAGGTCTGGGATATGCGCGCATCTGGCTTATACTTTCACCTTTTTCGCAAACTTGTTGGCCAGATCCTTGGTTTTTTCCGTGTTTGAATCACGTAGTAATGTGGTACCACACTGAGGCAGTCAATTAAACCTGGTTTCGATCAGTATTTTAGAGGATAACACCGGTTAGGTGTGGGATTTGCGCGCATCTGGCTTATACTTTCGCCTTTTTCGCAAACTTGTTGGCCAGATCCTGGGTATTTTCCGTGTTTGAATCACGTAGTAATGTGGTAACACACTGGAGCAGTCATGTAAACCTGGTTTCTATCAATATTTTAGAGGATAACACCGGTTAGGTCTGGGTTAGCTCCGGGATATGTCCGCATCTGGCTCATGATTTTGCCTTCTTCGCATACTTGTTGTCCAGATCTTGGGTTTTTTTCGTGTTTGAATCACGTCGTAATGTGGTAACACACTGAAGCAGTCAATTAAACCTGGTTTCTATCAATATTTTAGAGGATAACACCGGTTAGGTCTGGGTTAGGTCCGGGATATGCCCGCATCTGGCTCATGATTTTGCCTTCTTCGCATACTTGTTGGCCAGATCCTGGGTTTTTTTCGTGATTGAATCACGTAGTATTGTGGTAACACACTGAAGCTGTCAATTAAACCTGGTTTCGATCAATATTTTAGAGGATAACACCGGTTAGGTCTGGGTTAGGTCTGGGTTATGCCCGCATCTGGCTCATGATTTTGCCTTCTTCGCATACTTGTTGGCCAGATCCTGGGTTTTTTTCGTGTTTGAATCACGTAGTAATGTGGTAACACACTGAAGCTGTCAATTAAACCTGGCTTCGATCAATATTTTAGAGGATAACACGGGTTAGGTCTGGGTTAGGTCTGGGATATGCGCGCATCTGGCTTATACTTTCACCTTTTTCGCAAACTTGTTGGCCAGATCCTGGGTTTTTTTCGTGTTTGAATCACGTAGGAATGTGGTAACACACTGAAGCAGTCAATTAAACCTGGTTTCTATCAATATTTTAGAGGATAACACCGGTTAGGACTGGGTTAGGTCCGGGATATGCCCGCATCTGGCTCATGATTTTGCCTACTTCGCATACTTGTTGGCCAGATCCTGGGTTTTTTTCGTGTTTGAATCAGGTAGTAATGTGGTAACGCACTGAAGCTGTCAATTAAACCTGGTTTCGATCAATATTTTAGAGGATAACACCGGTTAGGTCTGGGTAATGCCCGCATCTGGCTCATGATTTTGCCTTCTTCGCATACTTGTTGGCCAGATCCTGGGTTTTTTTCGTGTTTGAATCACGTAGTAATGTGGTAACACACTGAAGCTGTCAATTAAACCTGGTTTCGATCAATATTTTAGAGGATAACACCGGTTAGGTCTGGGTTAGGTCTGGGATATGCGCGCATCTGGCTTATACTTTCAACTTTTTCGCAAACTTGTTGGCCAGATCCTGGGTTTTTTCCGTGTTTGAATCACGTAGTAATGTGGTAACGCACTGAAGCAGTCAATTAAACCTGGTTTCGATCAATATTTCAGGGGATAACACCGGTTAGGTCTGGGTTAGGTCTGGGATATGCGCGCGTCTGGCTTATACTTTCGCCTTCTTCGCAAACTTGTTGGCCAGATCCTGGATTTCTTCCGTGTTTGAATCACGTAGTAATGTTGTACCACACTGAGGCAGTCAATTAAACCTGGATTCGGCCATTATTTTAGAGGATAACACCGGTTAGGTCTGGGTTAGGTCTGGGTTATGCCAGCATCTGGCTCATGATTTTGCCTTCTTCGCAAACTTGTTGGCCAGATCCTGGGTTTTTTTCGTGTTTGAATCACGTAGTAATGTGGTAACACACTGAAGCAGTCAATTAAACCTGGTTTCGATCAATATTTCAGAGGATAACACCGGTTAGGTCTGGGTTAGGTCTGGGTTATGCCCGCATCTGGCTCATGATTTTGCCTTCTTCGCATACTTGTTGGCCAGATCCTGGGTTTTTTTCGTGTGTGAATCACGTAGTAATGTGGTAATACACTGAAGCAGTCTATAAAACCTGGTTTCGATCAATATTTTAGAGGATAACACCGGTTAGGTCTGGGTTAGGTCCGGGATATGCCCGCATCTGGCTCATGATTTTGCCTTCTTCGCATACTTGTTGGCCAGATCCTGCGTTTTCTTCGTGTTTGAATCACGTAGTAATGTGGTAACACACTGAAGCTGTCAATTAAACCTGGTTTCGATCAATATTTTAGAGGATAACACCGGTTAGGTCTGGGTTATGCCCTCATCTGGCTCATGACTTTGCCTTCTTCGCATACTTGTTGGCCAGATCCTGGGTTTTTTTCGTGTTTGAATCACGTAGTAATGTGGTAACACACTGAAGCTGTCAATTAAACCTGGTTTCGATCAATATTTTAGAGGATAACACCGGTTAGGTCTGGGTTAGGTCTGGGATATGTGCGCATCTGGCTTATACTTTCACCTTTATCACAAACTGGTTGGCCAGATCCTGGGTTTTTTCCGTGTTTGGTCACGTAGTATTGTGGTAACACACTGAAGCAGTCAATAAAACCTGGTTTCGATCAATATTTTAGAGGATAACACCGGTTAGGTCTGGGTTAGGTCTGGGATTTGCCCGCATCTGGCTCATGATTTTGCCTTCTTCGCATACTTGTTGGCCAGATCCTGGGTTTTTTTCGTGTTTGAATCACGTAGTAATGTGGTAATACACTGAAGCAGTCAATTAAACCTGGTTTCGATCAATATTTTAGGGGATAACACCGGTTAGGTCTGGGTTAGGTCTGGGTTATGCCCGCATCTGGCTTATACTTTCACCTTTTTCGCAAACTTGTTGGCCAGATCCTGGGTTTTTTTCGTGTTTGAATCACGTAGGAATGTGGTAACACATTGAAGCAGTCAATTAAACTTGGTTTCTATCAATATTCTAGAGGATAACACCGGTTAGGTCTGGGTTAGGTCCGGGATATGCCCGCATCTGGCTCATGATTTTGCCTTCTTCGCATACTTGTTGGCCAGATCCTGGGTTTTTTTCGTGTTTGAATCACGTAGTAATGTGGTAACACACTGAAACTGTCAATTAAACCTGGTTTCGATCAATATTTCAGAGGATAACACCGGTTAGGTCTGGGTTAGGTCTGGGAAATGCGCGCATCTGGCTTATTCTTTCGCCTTCTTCGCTTACTTCTTGGCCAGATCCTGGGTTTTTTTCGTGTTTGAATCACGTAGGAATGTGGTAACACACTGAAGCAGTCAATTAAACCTGGTTTCGATCAATATTTTAGAGGATAACACCGGTTAGGTCTGGGTTAGGTCTGGGTTATGCCCGCATCTGGCTCATGATTTTGCCTTCTTCGCATACTTGTTGGCCAGATCCTGGGTTTTTTTCGTGTTTGAATCACGTAGTAATGTGGTAACACACTGAAGCTGTCAATTAAATCTGGTTTCGATCAATATTTTAGAGGATAACACCGGTTTGGTCTGGGTTAGGTCTGGGATATGCGCGCATCTGGCTTATACTTTCAACTTTTTCGCAAACTTGTTGGCCAGATCCTGGGTTTTTTCCGTGTTTGGATCACGTAGTAATGTGGTAACGCACTGAAGCAGTCAATTAAACCTGGTTTCGATCAATATTTCAGGGGATAACACCGGTTAGGTCTGGGTTAGGTCTGGGATATGCGCGCGTCTGGCTTATACTTTCGCCTTCTTCGCAAACTTGTTGGCCAGATCCTGGATTTCTTCCGTGTTTGAATCACGTAGTAATGTGGTAACACACTGAAGCAGTCAATTAAACCTGGTTTCTATCAATATTTTAGAGGATAACACCGGTTAGGTCTGGGTTAGGTCCGGGATATGCCCGCATCTGGCTCATGATTTTGCCTTTTTCGCAAACTTGTTGGCCAGATCCTGGGTTTTTTCCGTGTTTGAATCACGTAGTAATGTGGTAACGCACTGAAGCAGTCAATTAAACCTGGTTTCGATCAATATTTTAGAGGATAACACCGGTTAGGTCTGGGTAATGCCAGCATCTGGCTCATGATTTTGCCTTCTTCGCATACTTGTTGGCCAGATCCTGGGTTTTTTTCGTGTTTGAATCACGTAGTAATGTGGTAACACACTGAAGCTGTCAATTAAACCTGGTTTCGATCAATATTTTAGAGGATAACACCGGTTTGGTCTGGGTTAGGTCTGGGATATGCGCGCATCTGGCTTATACTTTCAACTTTTTCGCAAACTTGTTGGCCAGATCCTGGGTTTTTTCCGTGTTTGGATCACGTAGTAATGTGGTAACGCACTGAAGCAGTCAATTAAACCTGGTTTCGATCAATATTTCAGGGGATAACACCGGTTAGGTCTGGGTTAGGTCTGGGATATGCGCGCGTCTGGCTTATACTTTCGCCTTCTTCGCAAACTTGTTGGCCAGATCCTGGATTTCTTCCGTGTTTGAATCACGTAGTAATGTTGTACCACACTGAGGCAGTCAATTAAACCTGGATTCGGCCATTATTTTAGAGGATAACACCGGTTAGGTCTGGGTTAGGTCTGGGTTATGCCAGCATCTGGCTCATGATTTTGCCTTCTTCGCAAACTTGTTGGCCAGATCCTGGGTTTTTTTCGTGTTTGAATCACGTAGTAATGTGGCAACACACTGAAGCAGTCAATTAAACCTGGTTTCGATCAATATTTCAGAGGATAACACCGGTTAGGTCTGGGTTAGGTCTGGGTTATGCCCGCATCTGGCTCATGATTTTGCCTTCTTCGCATACTTGTTGGCCAGATCCTGGGTTTTTTTCGTGTGTGAATCACGTAGTAATGTGGTAATACACTGAAGCAGTCTATAAAACCTGGTTTCGATCAATATTTTAGAGGATAACACCGGTTAGGTCTGGGTTAGGTCCGGGATATGCCCGCATCTGGCTCATGATTTTGCCTTCTTCGCATACTTGTTGGCCAGATCCTGGGTTTTCTTCGTGTTTGAATCACGTAGTAATGTGGTAACACACTGAAGCTGTCAATTAAACCTGGTTTCGATCAATATTTTAGAGGATAACACCGGTTAGGTCTGGGTTATGCCCTCATCTGGCTCATGATTTTGCCTTCTTCGCATACTTGTTGGCCAGATCCTGGGTTTTTTTCGTGTTTGAATCACGTAGTAATGTGGTAACACACTGAAGCTGTCAATTAAACCTGGTTTCGATCAATATTTTAGAGGATAACACCGGTTAGGTCTGGGTTAGGTCTGGGATATGTGCGCATCTGGCTTATACTTTCACCTTTATCGCAAACTGGTTGGCCAGATCCTGGGTTTTTTCCGTGTTTGGTCACGTAGTATTGTGGTAACACACTGAAGCAGTCAATAAAACCTGGTTTCGATCAATATTTTAGAGGATAACACCGGTTAGGTCTGGGTTAGGTCTGGGATTTGCGCGCATCTGGCTTATACTTTCGCCTTTTTCGCAAACTTGTTGGCCAGATCCTGGGTATTTTCCGTGTTTGAATCACGTAGTAATGTGGTAACACACTGAAGCAGTCAATTAAACCTGGTTTCGATCAATATTTTAGAGGATAACACCGGTTAGGTCTGGGTTAGGTCTGGGATTTGCGCGCATCTGGCTTATACTTTCGCCTTTTTCGCAAACTTGTTGGCCAGATCCTGGGTATTTTCCGTGTTTGAATCACGTAGTAATGTGGTAACACACTGAAGCTGTCAATTAAACCTGGTTTCGATCAATATTTTAGAGGATAACACCGGTTAGGTCTGGGTTATGCCCTCATCTGGCTCATGATTTTGCCTTCTTCGCATACTTGTTGGCCAGATCCTGGGTTTTTTTCGTGTTTGAATCACGTAGTAATGTGGTAACACACTGAAGCTGTCAATTAAATCTGGTTTCGATCAATATTTTAGAGGATAACACCGGTTTGGTCTGGGTTAGGTCTGGGATATGCGCGCATCTGGCTTATACTTTCAACTTTTTCGCAAACTTGTTGGCCAGATCCTGGGTTTTTTCTGTGTTTGGATCACGTAGTAATGTGGTAACGCACTGAAGCAGTCAATTAAACCTGGTTTCGATCAATATTTCAGGGGATAACACCGGTTAGGTCTGGGTTAGGTCTGGGATATGCGCGCGTCTGGCTTATACTTTCGCCTTCTTCGCAAACTTGTTGGCCAGATCCTGGATTTCTTCCGTGTTTGAATCACGTAGTAATGTGGTAACACACTGAAGCAGTCAATTAAACCTGGTTTCTATCAATATTTTAGAGGATAACACCGGTTAGGTCTGGGTTAGGTCCGGGATATGCCCGCATCAGGCTCATGATTTTGCCTTTTTCGCAAACTTGTTGGCCAGATCCTGGGTTTTTTCCGTGTTTGAATCACGTAGTAATGTGGTAACGCACTGAAGCAGTCAATTAAACCTGGTTTCGATCAATATTTTAGAGGATAACACCGGTTAGGTCTGGGTAATGCCCGCATCTGGCTCATGATTTTGCCTTCTTCGCATACTTGTTGGCCAGATCCTGGGTTTTTTTCGTGTTTGAATCACGTAGTAATGTGGTAACACACTGAAGCTGTCAATTAAACCTGGTTTCGATCAATATTTTAGAGGATAACACCGGTTTGGTCTGGGTTAGGTCTGGGATATGCGCGCATCTGGCTTATACTTTCAACTTTTTCGCAAACTTGTTGGCCAGATCCTGGGTTTTTTCCGTGTTTGGATCACGTAGTAATGTGGTAACGCACTGAAGCAGTCAATTAAACCTGGTTTCGATCAATATTTCAGGGGATAACACCGGTTAGGTCTGGGTTAGGTCTGGGATATGCGCGCGTCTGGCTTATACTTTCGCCTTCTTCGCAAACTTGTTGGCCAGATCCTGGATTTCTTCCGTGTTTGAATCACGTAGTAATGTTGTACCACACTGAGGCAGTCAATTAAACCTGGATTCGGCCATTATTTTAGAGGATAACACCGGTTAGGTCTGGGTTAGGTCTGGGTTATGCCAGCATCTGGCTCATGATTTTGCCTTCTTCGCAAACTTGTTGGCCAGATCCTGGGTTTTTTTCGTGTTTGAATCACGTAGTAATGTGGCAACACACTGAAGCAGTCAATTAAACCTGGTTTCGATCAATATTTCAGAGGATAACACCGGTTAGGTCTGGGTTAGGTCTGGGTTATGCCCGCATCTGGCTCATGATTTTGCCTTCTTCGCATACTTGTTGGCCAGATCCTGGGTTTTTTTCGTGTGTGAATCACGTAGTAATGTGGTAATACACTGAAGCAGTCTATAAAACCTGGTTTCGATCAATATTTTAGAGGATAACACCGGTTAGGTCTGGGTTAGGTCCGGGATATGCCCGCATCTGGCTCATGATTTTGCCTTCTTCGCATACTTGTTGGCCAGATCCTGGGTTTTCTTCGTGTTTGAATCACGTAGTAATGTGGTAACACACTGAAGCTGTCAATTAAACCTGGTTTCGATCAATATTTTAGAGGATAACACCGGTTAGGTCTGGGTTATGCCCTCATCTGGCTCATGATTTTGCCTTCTTCGCATACTTGTTGGCCAGATCCTGGGTTTTTTTCGTGTTTGAATCACGTAGTAATGTGGTAACACACTGAAGCTGTCAATTAAACCTGGTTTCGATCAATATTTTAGAGGATAACACCGGTTAGGTCTGGGTTAGGTCTGGGATATGTGCGCATCTGGCTTATACTTTCACCTTTATCGCAAACTGGTTGGCCAGATCCTGGGTTTTTTCCGTGTTTGGTCACGTAGTATTGTGGTAACACACTGAAGCAGTCAATAAAACCTGGTTTCGATCAATATTTTAGAGGATAACACCGGTTAGGTCTGGGTTAGGTCTGGGATTTGCGCGCATCTGGCTTATACTTTCGCCTTTTTCGCAAACTTGTTGGCCAGATCCTGGGTATTTTCCGTGTTTGAATCACGTAGTAATGTGGTAACACACTGAAGCAGTCAATTAAACCTGGTTTCGATCAATATTTTAGAGGATAACACCGGTTAGGTCTGGGTTAGGTCTGGGATTTGCGCGCATCTGGCTTATACTTTCGCCTTTTTCGCAAACTTGTTGGCCAGATCCTGGGTATTTTCCGTGTTTGAATCACGTAGTAATGTGGTAACACACTGAAGCTGTCAATTAAACCTGGTTTCGATCAATATTTTAGAGGATAACACCGGTTAGGTCTGGGTTATGCCCTCATCTGGCTCATGAATTTGCCTTCTTCGCATACTTGTTGGCCAGATCCTGGGTTTTTTTCGTGTTTGAATCACGTAGTAATGTGGTAACACACTGAAGCAGTCAATTAAACCTGGTTTCGATCAATATTTTAGAGGATAACACCGGTTAGGTCTGGGTAATGCCCGCATCTGGCTCATGATTTTGCCTTCTTCGCATACTTGTTGGCCAGATCCTGGGTTTTTTTCGTGTTTGAATCACGTAGTAATGTGGTAACACACTGAAGCTGTCAATTAAATCTGGTTTCGATCAATATTTTAGAGGATAACACCGGTTTGGTCTGGGTTAGGTCTGGGATATGCGCGCATCTGGCTTATACTTTCAACTTTTTCGCAAACTTGTTGGCCAGATCCTGGGTTTTTTCCGTGTTTGGATCACGTAGTAATGTGGTAACGCACTGAAGCAGTCAATTAAACCTGGTTTCGATCAATATTTCAGGGGATAACACCGGTTAGGTCTGGGTTAGGTCTGGGATATGCGCGCGTCTGGCTTATACTTTCGCCTTCTTCGCAAACTTGTTGGCCAGATCCTGGATTTCTTCCGTGTTTGAATCACGTAGTAATGTGGTAACACACTGAAGCAGTCAATTAAACCTGGTTTCTATCAATATTTTAGAGGATAACACCGGTTAGGTCTGGGTTAGGTCCGGGATATGCCCGCATCTGGCTCATGATTTTGCCTTTTTCGCAAACTTGTTGGCCAGATCCTGGGTTTTTTCCGTGTTTGAATCACGTAGTAATGTGGTAACGCACTGAAGCAGTCAATTGAACCTGGTTTCGATCAATATTTTAGAGGATAACACCGGTTAGGTCTGGGTAATGCCCGCATCTGGCTCATGATTTTGCCTTCTTCGCATACTTGTTGGCCAGATCCTGGGTTTTTTTCGTGTTTGAATCACGTAGTAATGTGGTAACACACTGAAGCTGTCAATTAAACCTGGTTTCGATCAATATTTTAGAGGATAACACCGGTTTGGTCTGGGTTAGGTCTGGGATATGCGCGCATCTGGCTTATACTTTCAACTTTTTCGCAAACTTGTTGGCCAGATCCTGGGTTTTTTCCGTGTTTGGATCACGTAGTAATGTGGTAACGCACTGAAGCAGTCAATTAAACCTGGTTTCGATCAATATTTCAGGGGATAACACCGGTTAGGTCTGGGTTAGGTCTGGGATATGCGCGCGTCTGGCTTATACTTTCGCCTTCTTCGCAAACTTGTTGGCCAGATCCTGGATTTCTTCCGTGTTTGAATCACGTAGTAATGTTGTACCACACTGAGGCAGTCAATTAAACCTGGATTCGGCCATTATTTTAGAGGATAACACCGGTTAGGTCTGGGTTAGGTCTGGGTTATGCCAGCATCTGGCTCATGATTTTGCCTTCTTCGCAAACTTGTTGGCCAGATCCTGGGTTTTTTTCGTGTTTGAATCACGTAGTAATGTGGCAACACACTGAAGCAGTCAATTAAACCTGGTTTCGATCAATATTTCAGAGGATAACACCGGTTAGGTCTGGGTTAGGTCTGGGTTATGCCCGCATCTGGCTCATGATTTTGCCTTCTTCGCATACTTGTTGGCCAGATCCTGGGTTTTTTTCGTGTGTGAATCACGTAGTAATGTGGTAATACACTGAAGCAGTCTATAAAACCTGGTTTCGATCAATATTTTAGAGGATAACACCGGTTAGGTCTGGGTTAGGTCCGGGATATGCCCGCATCTGGCTCATGATTTTGCCTTCTTCGCATACTTGTTGGCCAGATCCTGGGTTTTCTTCGTGTTTGAATCACGTAGTAATGTGGTAACACACTGAAGCTGTCAATTAAACCTGGTTTCGATCAATATTTTAGAGGATAACACCGGTTAGGTCTGGGTTATGCCCTCATCTGGCTCATGATTTTGCCTTCTTCGCATACTTGTTGGCCAGATCCTGGGTTTTTTTCGTGTTTGAATCACGTAGTAATGTGGTAACACACTGAAGCTGTCAATTAAACCTGGTTTCGATCAATATTTTAGAGGATAACACCGGTTAGGTCTGGGTTAGGTCTGGGATATGTGCGCATCTGGCTTATACTTTCACCTTTATCGCAAACTGGTTGGCCAGATCCTGGGTTTTTTCCGTGTTTGGTCACGTAGTATTGTGGTAACACACTGAAGCAGTCAATAAAACCTGGTTTCGATCAATATTTTAGAGGATAACACCGGTTAGGTCTGGGTTAGGTCTGGGATTTGCGCGCATCTGGCTTATACTTTCGCCTTTTTCGCAAACTTGTTGGCCAGATCCTGGGTATTTTCCGTGTTTGAATCACGTAGTAATGTGGTAACACACTGAAGCAGTCAATTAAACCTGGTTTCGATCAATATTTTAGAGGATAACACCGGTTAGGTCTGGGTTAGGTCTGGGATTTGCGCGCATCTGGCTTATACTTTCGCCTTTTTCGCAAACTTGTTGGCCAGATCCTGGGTATTTTCCGTGTTTGAATCACGTAGTAATGTGGTAACACACTGAAGCTGTCAATTAAACCTGGTTTCGATCAATATTTTAGAGGATAACACCGGTTAGGTCTGGGTTATGCCCTCATCTGGCTCATGATTTTGCCTTCTTCGCATACTTGTTGGCCAGATCCTGGGTTTTTTTCGTGTTTGAATCACGTAGTAATGTGGTAACACACTGAAGCAGTCAATTAAACCTGGTTTCGATCAATATTTTAGAGGATAACACCGGTTAGGTCTGGGTAATGCCCGCATCTGGCTCATGATTTTGCCTTCTTCGCATACTTGTTGGCCAGATCCTGGGTTTTTTTCGTGTTTGAATCACGTAGTAATGTGGTAACACACTGAAGCTGTCAATTAAATCTGGTTTCGATCAATATTTTAGAGGATAACACCGGTTTGGTCTGGGTTAGGTCTGGGATATGCGCGCATCTGGCTTATACTTTCAACTTTTTCGCAAACTTGTTGGCCAGATCCTGGGTTTTTTCCGTGTTTGGATCACGTAGTAATGTGGTAACGCACTGAAGCAGTCAATTAAACCTGGTTTCGATCAATATTTCAGGGGATAACACCGGTTAGGTCTGGGTTAGGTCTGGGATATGCGCGCGTCTGGCTTATACTTTCGCCTTCTTCGCAAACTTGTTGGCCAGATCCTGGATTTCTTCCGTGTTTGAATCACGTAGTAATGTGGTAACACACTGAAGCAGTCAATTAAACCTGGTTTCTATCAATATTTTAGAGGATAACACCGGTTAGGTCTGGGTTAGGTCCGGGATATGCCCGCATCTGGCTCATGATTTTGCCTTTTTCGCAAACTTGTTGGCCAGATCCTGGGTTTTTTCCGTGTTTGAATCACGTAGTAATGTGGTAACGCACTGAAGCAGTCAATTGAACCTGGTTTCGATCAATATTTTAGAGGATAACACCGGTTAGGTCTGGGTAATGCCCGCATCTGGCTCATGATTTTGCCTTCTTCGCATACTTGTTGGCCAGATCCTGGGTTTTTTTCGTGTTTGAATCACGTAGTAATGTGGTAACACACTGAAGCTGTCAATTAAACCTGGTTTCGATCAATATTTTAGAGGATAACACCGGTTTGGTCTGGGTTAGGTCTGGGATATGCGCGCATCTGGCTTATACTTTCAACTTTTTCGCAAACTTGTTGGCCAGATCCTGGGTTTTTTCCGTGTTTGGATCACGTAGTAATGTGGTAACGCACTGAAGCAGTCAATTAAACCTGGTTTCGATCAATATTTCAGGGGATAACACCGGTTAGGTCTGGGTTAGGTCTGGGATATGCGCGCGTCTGGCTTATACTTTCGCCTTCTTCGCAAACTTGTTGGCCAGATCCTGGATTTCTTCCGTGTTTGAATCACGTAGTAATGTTGTACCACACTGAGGCAGTCAATTAAACCTGGATTCGGCCATTATTTTAGAGGATAACACCGGTTAGGTCTGGGTTAGGTCTGGGTTATGCCAGCATCTGGCTCATGATTTTGCCTTCTTCGCAAACTTGTTGGCCAGATCCTGGGTTTTTTTCGTGTTTGAATCACGTAGTAATGTGGCAACACACTGAAGCAGTCAATTAAACCTGGTTTCGATCAATATTTCAGAGGATAACACCGGTTAGGTCTGGGTTAGGTCTGGGTTATGCCCGCATCTGGCTCATGATTTTGCCTTCTTCGCATACTTGTTGGCCAGATCCTGGGTTTTTTTCGTGTGTGAATCACGTAGTAATGTGGTAATACACTGAAGCAGTCTATAAAACCTGGTTTCGATCAATATTTTAGAGGATAACACCGGTTAGGTCTGGGTTAGGTCCGGGATATGCCCGCATCTGGCTCATGATTTTGCCTTCTTCGCATACTTGTTGGCCAGATCCTGGGTTTTCTTCGTGTTTGAATCACGTAGTAATGTGGTAACACACTGAAGCTGTCAATTAAACCTGGTTTCGATCAATATTTTAGAGGATAACACCGGTTAGGTCTGGGTTATGCCCTCATCTGGCTCATGATTTTGCCTTCTTCGCATACTTGTTGGCCAGATCCTGGGTTTTTTTCGTGTTTGAATCACGTAGTAATGTGGTAACACACTGAAGCTGTCAATTAAACCTGGTTTCGATCAATATTTTAGAGGATAACACCGGTTAGGTCTGGGTTAGGTCTGGGATATGTGCGCATCTGGCTTATACTTTCACCTTTATCGCAAACTGGTTGGCCAGATCCTGGGTTTTTTCCGTGTTTGGTCACGTAGTATTGTGGTAACACACTGAAGCAGTCAATAAAACCTGGTTTCGATCAATATTTTAGAGGATAACACCGGTTAGGTCTGGGTTAGGTCTGGGATTTGCGCGCATCTGGCTTATACTTTCGCCTTTTTCGCAAACTTGTTGGCCAGATCCTGGGTATTTTCCGTGTTTGAATCACGTAGTAATGTGGTAACACACTGAAGCTGTCCATTAAACCTGGTTTCGATCAATATTTTAGAGGATAACACCGGTTAGGTCTGGGTTATGCCCTCATCTGGCTCATGATTTTGCCTTCTTCGCATACTTGTTGGCCAGATCCTGGGTTTTTTTCGTGTTTGAATCACGTAGTAATGTGGTAACACACTGAAGCAGTCAATTAAACCTGGTTTCGATCAATATTTCAGAGGATAACACCGGTTAGGTCTGGGTTAGGTCTGGGTTATGCCCGCATCTGGCTCATGATTTTGCCTTCTTCGCAAAATTGTTGGCCAGATCCTGGGTTTTCTTCGTGTTTGAATCTCGTAGTAATGTGGTAACACACTGAAACTGTCAATTAAACCTGGTTTCGATCAATATTTCAGAGGATAACACCGGTTAGGTCTGGGTTAGGTCTGGGAAATGCGCGCATCTGGCTTATTCTTTCGCCTTCTTCGCTTACTTCTTGGCCAGATCCTGGGTTTTTTTCGTGTTTGAATCACGTAGGAATGTGGTAACACACTGAAGCAGTCAATTAAACCTGGTTTCGATCAATATTTTAGAGGATAACACCGGTTAGGTCTGGGTTAGGTCTGGGTTATGCCCGCATCTGGCTCATGATTTTGCCTTCTTCGCATACTTGTTGGCCAGATCCTGGGTTTTCTTCGTGTTTGAATCACGTAGTAATGTGGTAACACACTGAAGCTGTCAATTAAACCTGGTTTCGATCAATATTTTAGAGGATAACACCGGTTAGGTCTGGGTTAGGTCTGGGATATGTGCGCATCTGGCTTATACTTTCACCTTTATCGCAAACTGGTTGGCCAGATCCTGGGTTTTTTCCGTGTTTGGTCACGTAGTATTGTGGTAACACACTGAAGCAGTCAATAAAACCTGGTTTCGATCAATATTTTAGAGGATAACACCGGTTAGGTCTGGGTTAGGTCTGGGATTTGCGCGCATCTGGCTTATACTTTCGCCTTTTTCGCAAACTTGTTGGCCAGATCCTGGGTATTTTCCGTGTTTGAATCACGTAGTAATGTGGTAACACACTGAAGCAGTCAATTAAACCTGGTTTCGATCAATATTTCAGAGGATAACACCGGTTAGGTCTGGGTTATGCCCTCATCTGGCTCATGATTTTGCCTTCTTCGCATACTTGTTGGCCAGATCCTGGGTTTTTTTCGTGTTTGAATCACGTAGTAATGTGGTAACACACTGAAGCTGTCAATTAAACCTGGTTTCGATCAATATTTTAGAGGATAACACCGGTTAGGTCTGGGTTAGGTCCGGGATATGCCCGCATCTGGCTCATGATTTTGCCTTCTTCGCATACTTGTTGGCCAGATCCTGGGTTTTCTTCGTGTTTGAATCACGTAGTAATTTGGTAACACACTGAAGCTGTCAATTAAACCTGGTTTCGATCAATATTTTAGAGGATAACACCGGTTAGGTCTGGGTTATGCCCTCATCTGGCTCATGATTTTGCCTTCTTCGCATACTTGTTGGCCAGATCCTGGGTTTTTTTCGTGTTTGAATCACGTAGTAATGTGGTAACACACTGAAGCTGTCAATTAAACCTGGTTTCGATCAATATTTTAGAGGATAACACCGGTTAGGTCTGGGTTAGGTCTGGGATATGTGCGCATCTGGCTTATACTTTCACCTTTATCGCAAACTGGTTGGCCAGATCCTGGGTTTTTTCCGTGTTTGGTCACGTAGTATTGTGGTAACACACTGAAGCAGTCAATAAAACCTGGTTTCGATCAATATTTTAGAGGATAACACCGGTTAGGTCTGGGTTAGGTCTGGGATTTGCGCGCATCTGGCTTATACTTTCGCCTTTTTCGCAAACTTGTTGGCCAGATCCTGGGTATTTTCCGTGTTTGAATCACGTAGTAATGTGGTAACACACTGAAGCAGTCAATTAAACCTGGTTTCGATCAATATTTTAGAGGATAACACCGGTTAGGTCTGGGTTAGGTCTGGGATTTGCGCGCATCTGGCTTATACTTTCGCCTTTTTCGCAAACTTGTTGGCCAGATCCTGGGTATTTTCCGTGTTTGAATCACGTAGTAATGTGGTAACACACTGAAGCTGTCAATTAAACCTGGTTTCGATCAATATTTTAGAGGATAACACCGGTTAGGTCTGGGTTATGCCCTCATCTGGCTCATGATTTTGCCTTCTTCGCATACTTGTTGGCCAGATCCTGGGTTTTTTTCGTGTTTGAATCACGTAGTAATGTGGTAACACACTGAAGCAGTCAATTAAACCTGGTTTCGATCAATATTTTAGAGGATAACACCGGTTAGGTCTGGGTAATGCCCGCATCTGGCTCATGATTTTGCCTTCTTCGCATACTTGTTGGCCAGATCCTGGGTTTTTTTCGTGTTTGAATCACGTAGTAATGTGGTAACACACTGAAGCTGTCAATTAAATCTGGTTTCGATCAATATTTTAGAGGATAACACCGGTTTGGTCTGGGTTAGGTCTGGGATATGCGCGCATCTGGCTTATACTTTCAACTTTTTCGCAAACTTGTTGGCCAGATCCTGGGTTTTTTCCGTGTTTGGATCACGTAGTAATGTGGTAACGCACTGAAGCAGTCAATTAAACCTGGTTTCGATCAATATTTCAGGGGATAACACCGGTTAGGTCTGGGTTAGGTCTGGGATATGCGCGCGTCTGGCTTATACTTTCGCCTTCTTCGCAAACTTGTTGGCCAGATCCTGGATTTCTTCCGTGTTTGAATCACGTAGTAATGTGGTAACACACTGAAGCAGTCAATTAAACCTGGTTTCTATCAATATTTTAGAGGATAACACCGGTTAGGTCTGGGTTAGGTCCGGGATATGCCCGCATCTGGCTCATGATTTTGCCTTTTTCGCAAACTTGTTGGCCAGATCCTGGGTTTTTTCCGTGTTTGAATCACGTAGTAATGTGGTAACGCACTGAAGCAGTCAATTGAACCTGGTTTCGATCAATATTTTAGAGGATAACACCGGTTAGGTCTGGGTAATGCCCGCATCTGGCTCATGATTTTGCCTTCTTCGCATACTTGTTGGCCAGATCCTGGGTTTTTTTCGTGTTTGAATCACGTAGTAATGTGGTAACACACTGAAGCTGTCAATTAAACCTGGTTTCGATCAATATTTTAGAGGATAACACCGGTTTGGTCTGGGTTAGGTCTGGGATATGCGCGCATCTGGCTTATACTTTCAACTTTTTCGCAAACTTGTTGGCCAGATCCTGGGTTTTTTCCGTGTTTGGATCACGTAGTAATGTAGTAACGCACTGAAGCAGTCAATTAAACCTGGTTTCGATCAATATTTCAGGGGATAACACCGGTTAGGTCTGGGTTAGGTCTGGGATATGCGCGCGTCTGGCTTATACTTTCGCCTTCTTCGCAAACTTGTTGGCCAGATCCTGGATTTCTTCCGTGTTTGAATCACGTAGTAATGTTGTACCACACTGAGGCAGTCAATTAAACCTGGATTCGGCCATTATTTTAGAGGATAACACCGGTTAGGTCTGGGTTAGGTCTGGGTTATGCCAGCATCTGGCTCATGATTTTGCCTTCTTCGCAAACTTGTTGGCCAGATCCTGGGTTTTTTTCGTGTTTGAATCACGTAGTAATGTGGCAACACACTGAAGCAGTCAATTAAACCTGGTTTCGATCAATATTTCAGAGGATAACACCGGTTAGGTCTGGGTTAGGTCTGGGTTATGCCCGCATCTGGCTCATGATTTTGCCTTCTTCGCATACTTGTTGGCCAGATCCTGGGTTTTTTTCGTGTGTGAATCACGTAGTAATGTGGTAATACACTGAAGCAGTCTATAAAACCTGGTTTCGATCAATATTTTAGAGGATAACACCGGTTAGGTCTGGGTTAGGTCCGGGATATGCCCGCATCTGGCTCATGATTTTGCCTTCTTCGCATACTTGTTGGCCAGATCCTGGGTTTTCTTCGTGTTTGAATCACGTAGTAATGTGGTAACACACTGAAGCTGTCAATTAAACCTGGTTTCGATCAATATTTTAGAGGATAACACCGGTTAGGTCTGGGTTATGCCCTCATCTGGCTCATGATTTTGCCTTCTTCGCATACTTGTTGGCCAGATCCTGGGTTTTTTTCGTGTTTGAATCACGTAGTAATGTGGTAACACACTGAAGCTGTCAATTAAACCTGGTTTCGATCAATATTTTAGAGGATAACACCGGTTAGGTCTGGGTTAGGTCTGGGATATGTGCGCATCTGGCTTATACTTTCACCTTTATCGCAAACTGGTTGGCCAGATCCTGGGTTTTTTCCGTGTTTGGTCACGTAGTATTGTGGTAACACACTGAAGCAGTCAATAAAACCTGGTTTCGATCAATATTTTAGAGGATAACACCGGTTAGGTCTGGGTTAGGTCTGGGATTTGCGCGCATCTGGCTTATACTTTCGCCTTTTTCGCAAACTTGTTGGCCAGATCCTGGGTATTTTCCGTGTTTGAATCACGTAGTAATGTGGTAACACACTGAAGCTGTCCATTAAACCTGGTTTCGATCAATATTTTAGAGGATAACACCGGTTAGGTCTGGGTTATGCCCTCATCTGGCTCATGATTTTGCCTTCTTCGCATACTTGTTGGCCAGATCCTGGGTTTTTTTCGTGTTTGAATCACGTAGTAATGTGGTAACACACTGAAGCAGTCAATTAAACCTGGTTTCGATCAATATTTCAGAGGATAACACCGGTTAGGTCTGGGTTAGGTCTGGGTTATGCCCGCATCTGGCTCATGATTTTGCCTTCTTCGCAAAATTGTTGGCCAGATCCTGGGTTTTCTTCGTGTTTGAATCTCGTAGTAATGTGGTAACACACTGAAACTGTCAATTAAACCTGGTTTCGATCAATATTTCAGAGGATAACACCGGTTAGGTCTGGGTTAGGTCTGGGAAATGCGCGCATCTGGCTTATTCTTTCGCCTTCTTCGCTTACTTCTTGGCCAGATCCTGGGTTTTTTTCGTGTTTGAATCACGTAGGAATGTGGTAACACACTGAAGCAGTCAATTAAACCTGGTTTCGATCAATATTTTAGAGGATAACACCGGTTAGGTCTGGGTTAGGTCTGGGTTATGCCCGCATCTGGCTCATGATTTTGCCTTCTTCGCATACTTGTTGGCCAGATCCTGGGTTTTCTTCGTGTTTGAATCACGTAGTAATGTGGTAACACACTGAAGCTGTCAATTAAACCTGGTTTCGATCAATATTTTAGAGGATAACACCGGTTAGGTCTGGGTTAGGTCTGGGATATGTGCGCATCTGGCTTATACTTTCACCTTTATCGCAAACTGGTTGGCCAGATCCTGGGTTTTTTCCGTGTTTGGTCACGTAGTATTGTGGTAACACACTGAAGCAGTCAATAAAACCTGGTTTCGATCAATATTTTAGAGGATAACACCGGTTAGGTCTGGGTTAGGTCTGGGATTTGCGCGCATCTGGCTTATACTTTCGCCTTTTTCGCAAACTTGTTGACCAGATCCTGGGTATTTTCCGTGTTTGAATCACGTAGTAATGTGGTAACACACTGAAGCAGTCAATTAAACCTGGTTTCGATCAATATTTCAGAGGATAACACCGGTTAGGTCTGGGTTATGCCCTCATCTGGCTCATGATTTTGCCTTCTTCGCATACTTGTTGGCCAGATCCTGGGTTTTTTTCGTGTTTGAATCACGTAGTAATGTGGTAACACACTGAAGCTGTCAATTAAACCTGGTTTCGATCAATATTTTAGAGGATAACACCGGTTAGGTCTGGGTTAGGTCTGGGATATGTGCGCATCTGGCTTATACTTTCACCTTTATCGCAAACTGGTTGGCCAGATCCTGGGTTTTTTCCGTGTTTGGTCACGTAGTATTGTGGTAACACACTGAAGCAGTCAATAAAACCTGGTTTCGATCAATATTTTAGAGGATAACACCGGTTAGGTCTGGGTTAGGTCTGGGATTTGCGCACATCTGGCTTATACTTTCGCCTTTTTCGCAAACTTGTTGGCCAGATCCTGGGTATTTTCCGTGTTTGAATCACGTAGTAATGTGGTAACACACTGAAGCTGTCAATTAAACCTGGTTTCGATCAATATTTTAGAGGATAACACCGGTTAGGTCTGGGTTATGCCCTCATCTGGCTCATGATTTTGCCTTCTTCGCATACTTGTTGGCCAGATCCTGGGTTTTTTTCGTGTTTGAATCACGTAGTAATGTGGTAACACACTGAAGCAGTCAATTAAACCTGGTTTCGATCAATATTTTAGAGGATAACACCGGTTAGGTCTGGGTTAGGTCTGGGATATGTGCGCATCTGGCTTATACTTTCACCTTTATCGCAAACTGGTTGGCCAGATCCTGGGTTTTTTCCGTGTTTGGTCACGTAGTATTGTGGTAACACACTGAAGCAGTCAATAAAACCTGGTTTCGATCAATATTTTAGAGGATAACACCGGTTAGGTCTCGGTTAGGTCTGGGATTTGCGCGCATCTGGCTTATACTTTCGCCTTTTTCGCAAACTTGTTGGCCAGATCCTGGGTATTTTCCGTGTTTGAATCACGTAGTAATGTGGTAACACACTGAAGCAGTCAATTAAACCTGGTTTCGATCAATATTTTAGAGGATAACACCGGTTAGGTCTGGGTAATGCCCGCATCTGGCTCATGATTTTGCCTTCTTCGCATACTTGTTGGCCAGATCCTGGGTTTTTTTCGTGTTTGAATCACGTAGTAATGTGGTAACACACTGAAGCTGTCAATTAAATCTGGTTTCGATCAATATTTTAGAGGATAACACCGGTTTGGTCTGGGTTAGGTCTGGGATATGCGCGCATCTGGCTTATACTTTCAACTTTTTCGCAAACTTGTTGGCCAGATCCTGGGTTTTTTCCGTGTTTGGATCACGTAGTAATGTGGTAACGCACTGAAGCAGTCAATTAAACCTGGTTTCGATCAATATTTCAGGGGATAACACCGGTTAGGTCTGGGTTAGGTCTGGGATATGCGCGCGTCTGGCTTATACTTTCGCCTTCTTCGCAAACTTGTTGGCCAGATCCTGGATTTCTTCCGTGTTTGAATCACGTAGTAATGTTGTACCACACTGAGGCAGTCAATTAAACCTGGATTCGGCCACTATTTTAGAGGATAACACCGGTTAGGTCTGGGTTAGGTCTGGGTTATGCCAGCATCTGGCTCATGATTTTGCCTTCTTCGCAAACTTGTTGGCCAGATCCTGGGTTTTTCTCGTGTTTGAATCACGTAGTAATGTGGCAACACACTGAAGCAGTCAATTAAACCTGGTTTCGATCAATATTTCAGAGGATAACACCGGTTAGGTCTGGGTTAGGTCTGGGTTATGCCCGCATCTGGCTCATGATTTTGCCTTCTTCGCATACTTGTTGGCCAGATCCTGGGTTTTTTTCGTGTGTGAATCACGTAGTAATGTGGTAACACACTGAAACTGTCAATTAAACCTGGTTTCGATCAATATTTCAGAGGATAACACCGGTTAGGTCTGGGTTAGGTCTGGGAAATGCGCGCATCTGGCTTATTCTTTCGCCTTCTTCGCTTACTTCTTGGCCAGATCCTGGGTTTTTTTCGTGTTTGAATCACGTAAGAATGTGGTAACACACTGAAGCAGTCAATTAAACCTGGTTTCGATCAATATTTTAGAGGATAACACCGGTTAGGTCTGGGTTAGGTCTGGGTTATGCCCGCATCTGGCTCATGATTTTGCCTTCTTCGCATACTTGTTGGCCAGATCCTGGGTTTTCTTCGTGTTTGAATCACGTAGTAATGTGGTAACACACTGAAGCTGTCAATTAAACCTGGTTTCGATCAATATTTTAGAGGATAACACCGGTTAGGTCTGGGTTAGGTCTGGGATATGTGCGCATCTGGCTTATACTTTCACCTTTATCGCAAACTGGTTGGCCAGATCCTGGGTTTTTTCCGTGTTTGGTCACGTAGTATTGTGGTAACACACTGAAGCAGTCAATAAAACCTGGTTTCGATCAATATTTTAGAGGATAACACCGGTTAGGTCTGGGTTAGGTCTGGGATTTGCGCGCATCTGGCTTATACTTTCGCCTTTTTCGCAAACTTGTTGGCCAGATCCTGGGTATTTTCCGTGTTTGAATCACGTAGTAATGTCGTAACACACTGAAGCAGTCAATTAAACCTGGTTTCGATCAATATTTCAGAGGATAACACCGGTTAGGTCTGGGTTATGCCCTCATCTGGCTCATGATTTTGCCTTCTTCGCATACTTGTTGGCCAGATCCTGGGTTTTTTTCGTGTTTGAATCACGTAGTAATGTGGTAACACACTGAAGCTGTCAATTAAACCTGGTTTCGATCAATATTTTAGAGGATAACACCGGTTAGGTCTGGGTTAGGTCTGGGATATGTGCGCATCTGGCTTATACTTTCACCTTTATCGCAAACTGGTTGGCCAGATCCTGGGTTTTTTCCGTGTTTGGTCACGTAGTATTGTGGTAACACACTGAAGCAGTCAATAAAACCTGGTTTCGATCAATATTTTAGAGGATAACACCGGTTAGGTCTGGGTTAGGTCTGGGATTTGCGCGCATCTGGCTTATACTTTCGCCTTTTTCGCAAACTTGTTGGCCAGATCCTGGGTATTTTCCGTGTTTGAATCACGTAGTAATGTGGTAACACACTGAAGCTGTCAATTAAACCTGGTTTCGATCAATATTTTAGAGGATAACACCGGTTAGGTCTGGGTTATGCCCTCATCTGGCTCATGATTTTGCCTTCTTCGCATACTTGTTGGCCAGATCCTGGGTTTTTTTCGTGTTTGAATCACGTAGTAATGTGGTAACACACTGAAGCAGTCAATTAAACCTGGTTTCGATCAATATTTCAGAGGATAACACCGGTTAGGTCTGGGTTAGGTCTGGGTTATGCCCGCATCTGGCTCATGATTTTGCCTTCTTCGCAAAATTGTTGGCCAGATCCTGGGTTTTCTTCGTGTTTGAATCACGTAGTAATGTGGTAACACACTGAAACTGTCAATTAAACCTGGTTTCGATCAATATTTCAGAGGATAACACCGGTTAGGTCTGGGTTAGGTCTGGGAAATGCGCGCATCTGGCTTATTCTTTCGCCTTCTTCGCTTACTTCTTGGCCAGATCCTGGGTTTTTTTCGTGTTTGAATCACGTAGGAATGTGGTAACACACTGAAGCAGTCAATTAAACCTGGTTTCGATCAATATTTTAGAGGATAACACCGGTTAGGTCTGGGTTAGGTCTGGGTTATGCCCGCATCTGGCTCATGATTTTGCCTTCTTCGCATACTTGTTGGCCAGATCCTGGGTTTTTTTCGTGTTTGAATCACGTAGTAATGTGGTAACACACTGAAGCTGTCAATTAAACCTGGTTTCGATCAATATTTTAGAGGATAACACCGGTTAGGTCTGTGTTAGGTCTGGGAAATGCGCGCATCTGGCTTATTCTTTCGCCTTCTTCGCATACTTGTTGGCCAGATCCTGGGTTTTTTTCGTGTTTGAATCACGTAGTAATGTGGTAACACACTGAAGCAGTCAATTAAACCTGGTATCTATCAATATTTTAGAGGATAACACCGGTTAGGTCTGGGTTAGGTCCGGGATATGCCCGCATCTGGCTCATGATTTTGCCTTCTTCGCATACTTGTTGTCCAGATCTTGGGTTTTTTTCGTGTTTGAATCAGGTAGTAATGTGGTAACACACTGAAGCAGTCAATTAAACCTGGTTTCTATCAATATTTTAGAGGATAACACCGGTTAGGTCTGGGTTAGGTCCGGGATATGCCCGCATCTGGCTCATGATTTTGCCTTCTTCGCATACTTGTTGGCCAGATCCTGGGTTTTTTTCGTGATTGAATCACGTAGTAATGTGCTAACACACTGAAGCTGTCAATTAAACCTGGTTTCGATCAATATTTTAGAGGATAACACCGGTTAGGTCTGGGTTAGGTCTGGGAAATGCGCGCATCTGGCTTATTCTTTCGCCTTCTTCGCATACTTCTTGGCCAGATCCTGGGTTTTTTTCGTGTTTGAATCACGTAGGAATGTGGTAACACACTGAAGCAGTCAATTAAACCTGGTTTCGATCAATATTTTAGAGGATAACACCGGTTAGGTCTGGGTTAGGTCCCGGATATGCCCGCATCTGGCTCATGACTTTGTCTTCTTCGCATACTTGTTGGCCAGATCCTGGGATTTTCGTGTTTGAATCACGTAGTAATGTGGTAACACACTGAAGCTGTCAATTAAACCTGGTTTCGATCAATATTTTAGAGGATAACACCGGTTAGGTCAGGGTTAGGTCTCGGTTATGCCCGCATCTGGCTCATGATTTTGCCTTCTTCGCATACTTGTTGGCCAGATCCTGGGTTTTTTTCGTGTTTGAATCACGTAGTAATGTGGTAACACACTGAAGCTGTCAATTAAACCTGGTTTCGATCAATATTTTAGAGGATAACACCGGTTAGGTCTGGGTTAGGTCTGGGATATGCGCGCATCTGGCTTATACTTTCACCTTTTTCGCAAACTTGTTGGCCAGATCCTGGGTTTTTTTCGTGTTTGAATCACGTAGGAATCTGGTAACACACTGAAGCAGTCAATTAAACCTGGTTTCTATCAATATTTTAGAGGATAACACCGGTTAGGACTGGGTTAGGTCCGGGATATGCCTACATCTGGCTCATGATTTTGCCTTCTTCGCATACTTGTTGGCCAGATCCTGGGTTTTTTTCGTGTTTGAATCACGTAGTAATGTGGTAACACACTGAAGCTGTCAATTAAACCTGGTTTCGGTCAATATTTAAGAGGATAACACCGGTTAGGTCTGGGTTAGGTCTGGGATATGCGCGCATCTGGCTTATACTTTCACCTTTATCGCAAACTTGTTGGCCAGATCCTGGGTTTTTTCCGTGTTTGATAACGTAGTAATGTGGTAACACACTGAAGCAGTCAATAAAACCTGGTTTCGATCAATATTTTAGAGGATAACACCGGTTAGGTCTGGGTTAGGTCTGGGTTATGCCCGCATCTGGCTCATGATTTTGCCTTCTTCGCATACTTGTTGGCCAGATCCTGGGTTTTTTCCGTGTTTGAATCACGTAGTAATGTGGTAACACACTGAAGCTGTCAATTAAACCTGGTTTCGATCAATATTTTAGAGGATAACACCGGTTAGGTCTGGGTTAGGTCTGGGTTATGCCCGCATCTGGCTCATGATTTTGCCTTCTTCGCATACTTGTTGGCCAGATCCTGGGTTTTTTCCGTGTTTGAATCACGTAGTAATGTGGTAACACACTGAAGCAGTCAATTAAACCTGGTTTCGATCAATATTTTAGAGGATAACACCGGTTAGGTCTGGGTTAGGTCTGGGTTATGCCCGCATCTGGCTCATGATTTTGCCTTCTTCGCATACTTGTTGGCCAGATCCTGGGGTTTTTTCGTGTTTGAATCACGTAGTAATGTGGTAACACACTGAAGCAGTCAATTAAACCTGGTTTCGATCAATATTTCAGAGGATAACACCGGTTAGGTCTGGGTTAAGTCTGGGATATGCGCGCATCTGGCTTATACTTTCGCCTTTTTCGCAAACTTGTTGGCTAGATCCTGGGTTTTTTTCGGGTTTGAATAACGCGGTAATGTGGTACCACACTGAAGCAGTCAATTAAACCTGGTTTCGATCAATATTTTAGAGGATAACGCCGGTTAGGTCTGCGTTAGGTCTGGGTTATGCCCGCATCTGGCTCATGATTTTGCCTTCTTCGCATACTTGTTGGCCAGATCCTGGGTTTTTTCCGTGTTTGAATCACGTAGTAATGTGGTAACACACTGAAGCTGTCAATTAAACCTGGTTTCGATCAATATTTTAGAGGATAACACCGGTTAGGTCTGGGATAGGTCCGGGATATGCCCGCATCTGGCTCATGAATTTGCCTTCTTCGCATACTTGTTGGCCAGATCCTGGGTTTTTTTCGTGTTTGAATCACGTAGTAATGTGGTAACACACTGAAGCAGTCAATTAAACCTGGTTTCGATCAATATTTTAGAGGATAACACCGGCTAGGTCTGGGTTAGGTCCCGGATATGCCCGCATCTGGCTCATGATTTTGCCTTCTTCGCATACTTGTTGTCCAGATCTTGGGTTTTTTTCGTGTTTGAATCACGTAGTAATGTGGTAACACACTGAAGCAGTCAATTAAACCTGGTTTCTATCAATATTTTAGAGGATAACACCGGTTAGGTCGGGGTTAGGTCCGGGATATGCCCGCATCTGGCTCATGATTTTGCCTTCTTCGCATACTTGTTGTCCAGATCTTGGGTTTTTTTCGTGTTTGAATCAGGTAGTAATGTGGTAACACACTGAAGCAGTCAATTAAACCTGGTTTCTATCAATATTTTAGAGGATAACACCGGTTAGGTCTGGGTTTGGTCCGGGATATGCCCGCATCTGGCTCATGATTTTGCCTTCTTCGCATACTTGTTGGCCAGATCCTGGGTTTTTTCGTGATTGAATCACGTAGTAATGTGCTAACACACTGAAGCTGTCAATTAAACCTGGTTTCGATCAATATTTTAGAGGATAACACCGGTTAGGTCTGGGTTAGGTCTGCGAAATGCGCGCATCTGGCTTATTCTTTCGCCTTCTTCGCATACTTCTTGGCCAGATCCTGGGTTTTTTTCGTGTTTGAATCACGTAGGAATGTGGTAACACACTGAAGCAGTCAATTAAACCTGGTTTCGATCAATATTTTAGAGGATAACACCGGTTAGGTCTGGGTTAGGTCCCGGATATGCCCGCATCTGGCTCATGACTTTGTCTTCTTCGCATACTTGTTGGCCAGATCCTGGGATTTTCGTGTTTGAATCACGTAGTAATGTGGTAACACACTGAAGCTGTCAATTAAACCTGGTTTCGATCAATATTTTAGAGGATAACACCGGTTAGGTCTGGGTTAGGTCTCGGTTATGCCCGCATCTGGCTCATGATTTTGCCTTCTTCGCATACTTGTTGGCCAGATCCTGGGTTTTTTTCGTGTTTGAATCACGTAGTAATGTGGTAACACACTGAAGCTGTCAATTAAACCTGGTTTCGATCAATATTTTAGAGGATAACACCGGTTAGGTCTGGGTTAGATCTGGGATATGCGCGCATCTGGCTTATACTTTCACCTTTTTCGCAAACTTGTTGGCCAGATCCTGGGTTTTTTTCGTGTTTGAATCACGTAGGAATCTGGTAACACACTGAAGCAGTCAATTAAACCTGGTTTCTATCAATATTTTAGAGGATAACACCGGTTAGGACTGGGTTAGGTCCGGGATATGCCTACATCTGGCTCATGATTTTGCCTTCTTCGCATACTTGTTGGCCAGATCCTGGGTTTTTTTCGTGTTTGAATCACGTAGTAATGTGGTAACACACTGAAGCTGTCAATTAAACCTGGTTTCGATCAATATTTTAGAGGATAACACCGGTTAGGTCTGGGTTAGGTCTGGGATATGCGCGCATCTGGCTTATACTTTCACCTTTATCGCAAACTTGTTGGCCAGATCCTGGGTTTTTTCCGTGTTTGATCACGTAGTAATGTGGTAACACACTGAAGCAGTCAATAAAACCTGGTTTCGGTCAATATTTTAGAGGATAACACGGGTTAGGTCTGGGTTAGGTCTGGGTTATGCCCGCATCTGGCTCATGATTTTGCCTTCTTCGCATACTTGTTGGCCAGATCCTGGGTTTTTTCCGTGTTTGAATCACGTAGTAATGTGGTAACACACTGAAGCTGTCAATTAAACCTGGTTTCGATCAATATTTTAGAGGATAACACCGGTTAGGTCTGGGTTAGGTCTGGGTTATGCCCGCATCTGGCTCATGATTTTGCCTTCTTCGCATACTTGTTGGCCAGATCCTGGGTTTTTTCCGTGTTTGAATCACGTAGTAATGTGGTAACACACTGAAGCAGTCAATTAAACCTGGTTTCGATCAATATTTCAGAGGATAACACCGGTTAGGTCTGGGTTAAGTCTGGGATATGCGCGCATCTGGCTTATACTTTCGCCTTTTTCGCAAACTTGTTGGCTAGATCCTGGGTTTTTTTCGGGTTTGAATAACGCGGTAATGTGGTACCACACTGAAGCAGTCAATTAAACCTGGTTTCGATCAATATTTTAGAGGATAACGCCGGTTAGGTCTGCGTTAGGTCTGGGTTATGCCCGCATCTGGCTCATGATTTTGCCTTCTTCGCATACTTGTTGGCCAGATCCTGGGTTTTTTCCGTGTTTGAATCACGTAGTAATGTGGTAACACACTGAAGCTGTCAATTAAACCTGGTTTCGATCAATATTTTAGAGGATAACACCGGTTAGGTCTGGGATAGGTCCGGGATATGCCCGCATCTGGCTCATGAATTTGCCTTCTTCGCATACTTGTTGGCCAGATCCTGGGTTTTTTTCGTGTTTGAATCACGTAGTAATGTGGTAACACACTGAAGCAGTCAATTAAACCTGGTTTCGATCAATATTTTAGAGGATAACACCGGTTAGGTCTGGGTTAGGTCCCGGATATGCCCGCATCTGGCTCATGATTTTGCCTTCTTCGCATACTTGTTGTCCAGATCTTGGGTTTTTTTCGTGTTTGAATCACGTAGTAATGTGGTAACACACTGAAGCAGTCAATTAAACCTGGTTTCTATCAATATTTTAGAGGATAACACCGGTTAGGTCGGGGTTAGGTCCGGGATATGCCCGCATCTGGCTCATGATTTTGCCTTCTTCGCATACTTGTTGGCCAGATCCTGGGTTTTTTTCGTGATTGAATCACGTAGTAATGTGGTAACACACTGAAGCTGTCAATTAAACCTGGTTTCGATCAATATTTTAGAGGATAACACCGGTTAGGTCTGGGTTAGGTCTGGGAAATGCGCGCATCTGGCTTATTCTTTCGCCTTCTTCGCATACTTCTTGGCCAGATCCTGGGTTTTTTTCGTGTTTGAATCACGTAGGAATGTGGTAACACACTGAAGCAGTCAATTAAACCTGGTTTCGATCAATATTTTAGAGGATAACACCGGTTAGGTCTGGGTTAGGTCCCGGATATGCCCGCATCTGGCTCATGATTTTGCCTTCTTCGCATACTTGTTGGCCAGATCCTGGGTTTTTTTCGTGTTTGAATCACGTAGTAATGTGGTAACACACTGAAGCTGTCAATTAAACCTGGTTTCGATCAATATTTTAGAGGATAACACCGGTTAGGTCTGGGTTAGGTCCCGGATATGCCCGCATCTGGCTCATGATTTTGCCTTCTTCGCATACTTGTTGTCCAGATCTTGGGTTTTTTTCGTGTTTGAATCACGTAGTAATGTGGTAACACACTGAAGCAGTCAATTAAACCTGGTTTCTATCAATATTTTAGAGGATAACACCGGTTAGGTCGGGGTTAGGTCCGGGATATGCCCGCATCTGGCTCATGATTTTGCCTTCTTCGCATACTTGTTGGCCAGATCCTGGGTTTTTTTCGTGATTGAATCACGTAGTAATGTGGTAACACACTGAAGCTGTCAATTAAACCTGGTTTCGATCAATATTTTAGAGGATAACACCGGTTAGGTCTGGGTTAGGTCTGGGAAATGCGCGCATCTGGCTTATTCTTTCGCCTTCTTCGCATACTTCTTGGCCAGATCCTGGGTTTTTTTCGTGTTTGAATCACGTAGGAATGTGGTAACACACTGAAGCAGTCAATTAAACCTGGTTTCGATCAATATTTTAGAGGATAACACCGGTTAGGTCTGGGTTAGGTCCCGGATATGCCCGCATCTGGCTCATGATTTTGCCTTCTTCGCATACTTGTTGGCCAGATCCTGGGTTTTTTTCGTGTTTGAATCACGTAGTAATGTGGTAACACACTGAAGCTGTCAATTAAACCTGGTTTCGATCAATATTTTAGAGGATAACACCGGTTAGGTCTGGGTTAGGTCTCGGTTATGCCCGCATCTGGCTCATGATTTTGCCTTCTTCGCATACTTGTTGGCCAGATCCTGGGTTTTTTTCGTGTTTGAATCACGTAGTAATGTGGTAACACACTGAAGCTGTCAATTAAACCTGGTTTCGATCAATATTTTAGAGGATAACACCGGTTAGGTCTGGGTTAGGTCTGGGATATGCGCGCATCTGGCTTATACTTTCACCTTTTTCGCAAACTTGTTGGCCAGATCCTGGGTTTTTTTCGTGTTTGAATCACGTAGGAATCTGGTAACACACTGAAGCAGTCAATTAAACCTGGTTTCTATCAATATTTTAGAGGATAACACCGGTTAGGACTGGGTTAGGTCCGGGATATGCCTACATCTGGCTCATGATTTTGCCTTCTTCGCATACTTGTTGGCCAGATCCTGGGTTTTTTTCGTGTTTGAATCACGTAGAAATGTGGTAACACACTGAAGCTGTCAATTAAACCTGGTTTCGATCAATATTTTAGAGGATAACACCGGTTAGGTCTGGGTTAGGTCTGGGATATGCGCGCATCTGGCTTATACTTTCACCTTTATCGCAAACTTGTTGGCCAGATCCTGGGTTTTTTCCGTGTTTGATCACGTAGTAATGTGGTAACACACTGAAGCAGTCAATAAAACCTGGTTTCGGTCAATATTTTAGAGGATAACACGGGTTAGGTCTGGGTTAGGTCTGGGTTATGCCCGCATCTGGCTCATGATTTTGCCTTCTTCGCATACTTGTTGGCCAGATCCTGGGTTTTTTCCGTGTTTGAATCACGTAGTAATGTGGTAACACACTGAAGCTGTCAATTAAACCTGGTTTCGATCAATATTTTAGAGGATAACACCGGTTAGGTCTGGGTTAGGTCTGGGTTATGCCCGCATCTGGCTCATGATTTTGCCTTCTTCGCATACTTGTTGGCCAGATCCTGGGTTTTTTCCGTGTTTGAATCACGTAGTAATGTGGTAACACACTGAAGCAGTCAATTAAACCTGGTTTCGATCAATATTTTAGAGGATAACACCGGTTAGGTCTGGGTTAGGTCTGGGTTATGCCCGCATCTGGCTCATGATTTTGCCTTCTTCGCATACTTGTTGGCCAGATCCTGGGGTTTTTTCGTGTTTGAATCACGTAGTAATGTGGTAACACACTGAAGCAGTCAATTAAACCTGGTTTCGATCAATATTTCAGAGGATAACACCGGTTAGGTCTGGGTTAAGTCTGGGATATGCGCGCATCTGGCTTATACTTTCGCCTTTTTCGCAAACTTGTTGGCTAGATCCTGGGTTTTTTTCGGGTTTGAATAACGCGGTAATGTGGTACCACACTGAAGCAGTCAATTAAACCTGGTTTCGATCAATATTTTAGAGGATAACGCCGGTTAGGTCTGCGTTAGGTCTGGGTTATGCCCGCATCTGGCTCATGATTTTGCCTTCTTCGCATACTTGTTGGCCAGATCCTGGGTTTTTTCCGTGTTTGAATCACGTAGTAATGTGGTAACACACTGAAGCTGTCAATTAAACCTGGTTTCGATCAATATTTTAGAGGATAACACCGGTTAGGTCTGGGATAGGTCCGGGATATGCCCGCATCTGGCTCATGAATTTGCCTTCTTCGCATACTTGTTGGCCAGATCCTGGGTTTTTTTCGTGTTTGAATCACGTAGTAATGTGGTAACACACTGAAGCAGTCAATTAAACCTGGTTTCGATCAATATTTTAGAGGATAACACCGGTTAGGTCTGGGTTAGGTCCCGGATATGCCCGCCTCTGGCTCATGATTTTGCCTTCTTCGCATACTTGTTGTCCAGATCTTGGGTTTTTTTCGTGTTTGAATCACGTAGTAATGTGGTAACACACTGAAGCAGTCAATTAAACCTGGTTTCTATCAATATTTTAGAGGATAACACCGGTTAGGTCGGGGTTAGGTCCGGGATATGCCCGCATCTGGCTCATGATTTTGCCTTCTTCGCATACTTGTTGGCCAGATCCTGGGTTTTTTTCGTGATTGAATCACGTAGTAATGTGGTAACACACTGAAGCTGTCAATTAAACCTGGTTTCGATCAATATTTTAGAGGATAACACCGGTTAGGTCTGGGTTAGGTCTGGGAAATGCGCGCATCTGGCTTATTCTTTCGCCTTCTTCGCATACTTCTTGGCCAGATCCTGGGTTTTTTTCGTGTTTGAATCACGTAGGAATGTGGTAACACACTGAAGCAGTCAATTAAACCTGGTTTCGATCAATATTTTAGAGGATAACACCGGTTAGGTCTGGGTTAGGTCCCGGATATGCCCGCATCTGGCTCATGATTTTGCCTTCTTCGCATACTTGTTGGCCAGATCCTGGGCTTTTTTCGTGTTTGAATCACGTAGTAATGTGGTAACACACTGAAGCTGTCAATTAAACCTGGTTTCGGTCAATATTTTAGAGGATAACACCGGTTAGGTCTGGGTTAGGTCTGGGTTATGCCCGCATCTGGGTCATGATTTTGCCTTCTTCGCATACTTGTTGGCCAGATCCTGGGTTTTTTTCGTGTTTGAATCACGTAGTAATGTGGTAACACACTGAAGCTGTCAATTAAACCTGGTTTCGATCAATATTTTAGAGGATAACACCGGTTAGGTCTGGGTTAGGTCTGGGATATGCGCGCATCTGGCTTATACTTTCACCTTTTTCGCAAACTTGTTGGCCAGATCCTGGGTTTTTTTCGTGCTTGAATCACGTAGGAATCTGGTAACACACTGAAGCAGTCAATTAAACCTGGTTTCTATCAATATTTTAGAGGATAACACTGGTTAGGACTGGGTTAGGTCCGGGATATGCCTGCATCTGGCTCATGATTTTGCCTTCTTCGCATACTTGTTGGCCAGATCCTGGGTTTTTTTCGTGTTTGAATCACGTAGTAATGTGGTAACACACTGAAGCTGTCAATTAAACCTGGTTTCGATCAATATTTTAGAGGATAACACCGGTTAGGTCTGGGTTAGGTCTGGGATATGCGCGCATCTGGCTTATACTTTCACCTTTATCGCAAACTTGTTGGCCAGATCCTGGGTTTTTTCCGTGTTTGATCACGTAGTAATGTGGTAACACACTGAAGCAGTCAATAAAACCTGGTTTCGATCAATATTTTAGAGGATAACACCGGTTAGGTCTGGGTTAGGTCTGGGTTATGCCCGCATCTGGCTCATGATTTTGCCTTCTTCGCATACTTGTTGGCCAGATCCTGGGTTTTTTCCGTGTTTGAATCACGTAGTAATGTGGTAACACACTGAAGCTGTCAATTAAACCTGGTTTCGATCAATATTTTAGAGGATAACACCGGTTAGGTCTGGGTTAGGTCTGGGTTATGCCCGCATCTGGCTCATGATTTTGCCTTCTTCGCATACTTGTTGGCCAGATCCTGGGTTTTTTACGTGTTTGAATCACGTAGTAATGTGGTAACACACTGAAGCAGTCAATTAAACCTGGTTTCGATCAATATTTCAGAGGATAACACCGGTTAGGTCTGGGTTAGGTCTGGGAAATGCGCGCATCTGGCTTATACTTTCGCCTTTTTCGCAAACTTGTTAGCCAGATCCTGGGTTTTTTCCGTGTTTGAATCACGTAGTAATGTGGTAACACACTGAAGCAGTCAATTAAACCTGGTTTCGATCAATATTTTAGAGGATAACACCGGTTAGGTCTGGGTTAGGTCTGGGTTATGCCCGCATCTGGCTCATGATTTTGCCTTCTTCGCATACTTGTTGGCCAGATCCTGGGGTTTTTACGTGTTTGAATCACGTAGTAATGTGGTAACACACTGAAGCAGTCAATTAAACCTGGTTTCGATCAATATTTCAGAGGATAACACCGGTTAGGTCTGGGTTAAGTCTGGGATATGCGCGCATCTGGCTTATACTTTCGCCTTTTTCGCAAACTTGTTGGCTAGATCCTGGGTTTTTTTCGGGTTTGAATAACGCGGTAATGTGGTACCACACTGAAGCAGTCAATTAAACCTGGTTTCGATCAATATTTTAGAGGATAACGCCGGTTAGGTCTGGGTTAGGTCTGGGTTATGCCCGCATCTGGCTCATGATTTTGCCTTCTTCGCATACTTGTTGGCCAGATCCTGGGTTTTTTCCGTGTTTGAATCACGTAGTAATGTGGTAACACACTGAAGCTGTCAATTAAACCTGGTTTCGATCAATATTTTAGAGGATAACACCGGTTAGGTCTGGGATAGGTCCGGGATATGCCCGCATCTGGCTCATGAATTTGCCTCCTTCGCATACTTGTTGGCCAGTTCCTGGGTTTTTTTCGTGTTTGAATCACGTAGTAATGTGGTAACACACTGAAGCAGTCAATTAAACCTGGTTTCGATCAATATTTCAGAGGATAACACCGGTTAGGTCTGGGTTAGGTCCGGGATATGCCCGCATCTGGCTCATGATTTTGCCTTCTTCGCATACTTGTTGGCCAGATCCTGGGTTTTTTTCGTGTTTGAATCACGTAGTAATGTGGTAACACACTGAAGCAGTCAATTAAACCTGGTTTCGATCAATATTTTAGAGGATAACACCGGTTAGGTCTGGGTTAGGTCTGGGTTATGCCCGCATCTGACTCATGATTTTGCCTTCTTCGCATACTTGTTGGCCAGATCCTGGGTTTTTTTCGTGTTTGAATCACGTAGTAATGTGGCAACACACTGAAGCAGTCAATAAAACCTGGTTTCGATCAATATTTTAGAGGATAACACCGGTTAGGTCTGGGTTAGGTCCGGGATATGCCCGCATCTGGCTCATGATTTTGCCTTCTTCGCAAACTTGTTGGCCAGATACTGGGTATTTTCCGTGTTTGAAACACGTAGTAATGTGGTAACACACTGAAGCAGTCAATTAAACCTGGTTTCGATCAATATTTCAGAGGATAACACTGGTTAGGTCTGGGTTAGGTCTGGGAAATGCGCGCATCTGGCTTATACTTTCGCCTTTTTCGCAAACTTGTTGGCCAGATCCTGGGTTTTTTCCGTGTTTGAATCACGTAGTAATGTGGTAACACACTGAAGCAGTCAATTAAACCTGGTTTCGATCAATATTTCAGAGCATAACACCGGTTAGGTCTGGGTTATGCCCGCATCTGGCTCATGATTTTGCCTTCTTCGCATACTTGTTGGCCAGATCCTGGGTTTTTTTCGTGTTTCAATCACGTAGTAATGTGGTAACACAGTGAGGCAGTCTATTAAACCTGGTTTCGATCAATATTTTAGACGATAACACCGGTTAGGTCTGGGTTAGGTCTGGGAAATGCGCGCATCTGGCTTATACTTTCGCCTTTTTCGCAAACTTGTTGGCCAGATCCTGGGTTTTTTTCGTGTTTGAATCACGTAGTAATGTGGTAACACACTGAAGCTGTCAATTAAACCTGGTTTCGATCAATATTTTAGAGGATAACACCGGTTAGGTCTGGGTTAGGTCTGGGATTTGCGCGCATCTGGCTCATGAATTTGCCTTCTTCGCATACTTGTTGGCCAGATCCTGGGTTTTTTTCGTGTTTGAATCACGTAGTAATGTGGTAACACACTGAAGCTGTCAATTAAACCTGGTTTCGGTCAATATTTTAGAGGATAACACCGGTTAGGTCTGGGTTAGGTCTGGGTTATGCCCGCATCTGGGTCATGATTTTGCCTTCTTCGCATACTTGTTGGCCAGATCCTGGGTTTTTTTCGTGTTTGAATCACGTAGTAATGTGGTAACACACTGAAGCTGTCAATTAAACCTGGTTTCGATCAATATTTTAGAGGATAACACCGGTTAGGTCTGGGTTAGGTCTGGGATATGCGCGCATCTGGCTTATACTTTCACCTTTTTCGCAAACTTGTTGGCCAGATCCTGGGTTTTTTTCGTGCTTGAATCACGTAGGAATCTGGTAACACACTGAAGCAGTCAATTAAACCTGGTTTCTATCAATATTTTAGAGGATAACACTGGTTAGGACTGGGTTAGGTCCGGGATATGCCTGCATCTGGCTCATGATTTTGCCTTCTTCGCATACTTGTTGGCCAGATCCTGGGTTTTTTTCGTGTTTGAATCACGTAGTAATGTGGTAACACACTGAAGCTGTCAATTAAACCTGGTTTCGATCAATATTTTAGAGGATAACACCGGTTAGGTCTGGGTTAGGTCTGGGATATGCGCGCATCTGGCTTATACTTTCACCTTTATCGCAAACTTGTTGGCCAGATCCTGGGTTTTTTCCGTGTTTGATCACGTAGTAATGTGGTAACACACTGAAGCAGTCAATAAAACCTGGTTTCGATCAATATTTTAGAGGATAACACCGGTTAGGTCTGGGTTAGGTCTGGGTTATGCCCGCATCTGGCTCATGATTTTGCCTTCTTCGCATACTTGTTGGCCAGATCCTGGGTTTTTTCCGTGTTTGAATCACGTAGTAATGTGGTAACACACTGAAGCTGTCAATTAAACCTGGTTTCGATCAATATTTTAGAGGATAACACCGGTTAGGTCTGGGTTAGGTCTGGGTTATGCCCGCATCTGGCTCATGATTTTGCCTTCTTCGCATACTTGTTGGCCAGATCCTGGGTTTTTTACGTGTTTGAATCACGTAGTAATGTGGTAACACACTGAAGCAGTCAATTAAACCTGGTTTCGATCAATATTTCAGAGGATAACACCGGTTAGGTCTGGGTTAGGTCTGGGAAATGCGCGCATCTGGCTTATACTTTCGCCTTTTTCGCAAACTTGTTAGCCAGATCCTGGGTTTTTTCCGTGTTTGAATCACGTAGTAATGTGGTAACACACTGAAGCAGTCAATTAAACCTGGTTTCGATCAATATTTTAGAGGATAACACCGGTTAGGTCTGGGTTAGGTCTGGGTTATGCCCGCATCTGGCTCATGATTTTGCCTTCTTCGCATACTTGTTGGCCAGATCCTGGGGTTTTTACGTGTTTGAATCACGTAGTAATGTGGTAACACACTGAAGCAGTCAATTAAACCTGGTTTCGATCAATATTTCAGAGGATAACACCGGTTAGGTCTGGGTTAAGTCTGGGATATGCGCGCATCTGGCTTATACTTTCGCCTTTTTCGCAAACTTGTTGGCTAGATCCTGGGTTTTTTTCGGGTTTGAATAACGCGGTAATGTGGTACCACACTGAAGCAGTCAATTAAACCTGGTTTCGATCAATATTTTAGAGGATAACGCCGGTTAGGTCTGGGTTAGGTCTGGGTTATGCCCGCATCTGGCTCATGATTTTGCCTTCTTCGCATACTTGTTGGCCAGATCCTGGGTTTTTTCCGTGTTTGAATCACGTAGTAATGTGGTAACACACTGAAGCTGTCAATTAAACCTGGTTTCGATCAATATTTTAGAGGATAACACCGGTTAGGTCTGGGATAGGTCCGGGATATGCCCGCATCTGGCTCATGAATTTGCCTCCTTCGCATACTTGTTGGCCAGTTCCTGGGTTTTTTTCGTGTTTGAATCACGTAGTAATGTGGTAACACACTGAAGCAGTCAATTAAACCTGGTTTCGATCAATATTTCAGAGGATAACACCGGTTAGGTCTGGGTTAGGTCCGGGATATGCCCGCATCTGGCTCATGATTTTGCCTTCTTCGCATACTTGTTGGCCAGATCCTGGGTTTTTTTCGTGTTTGAATCACGTAGTAATGTGGTAACACACTGAAGCAGTCAATTAAACCTGGTTTCGATCAATATTTTAGAGGATAACACCGGTTAGGTCTGGGTTAGGTCTGGGTTATGCCCGCATCTGACTCATGATTTTGCCTTCTTCGCATACTTGTTGGCCAGATCCTGGGTTTTTTTCGTGTTTGAATCACGTAGTAATGTGGCAACACACTGAAGCAGTCAATAAAACCTGGTTTCGATCAATATTTTAGAGGATAACACCGGTTAGGTCTGGGTTAGGTCCGGGATATGCCCGCATCTGGCTCATGATTTTGCCTTCTTCGCAAACTTGTTGGCCAGATACTGGGTATTTTCCGTGTTTGAAACACGTAGTAATGTGGTAACACACTGAAGCAGTCAATTAAACCTGGTTTCGATCAATATTTCAGAGGATAACACTGGTTAGGTCTGGGTTAGGTCTGGGAAATGCGCGCATCTGGCTTATACTTTCGCCTTTTTCGCAAACTTGTTGGCCAGATCCTGGGTTTTTTCCGTGTTTGAATCACGTAGTAATGTGGTAACACACTGAAGCAGTCAATTAAACCTGGTTTCGATCAATATTTCAGAGCATAACACCGGTTAGGTCTGGGTTATGCCCGCATCTGGCTCATGATTTTGCCTTCTTCGCATACTTGTTGGCCAGATCCTGGGTTTTTTTCGTGTTTCAATCACGTAGTAATGTGGTAACACAGTGAGGCAGTCTATTAAACCTGGTTTCGATCAATATTTTAGACGATAACACCGGTTAGGTCTGGGTTAGGTCTGGGAAATGCGCGCATCTGGCTTATACTTTCGCCTTTTTCGCAAACTTGTTGGCCAGATCCTGGGTTTTTTTCGTGTTTGAATCACGTAGTAATGTGGTAACACACTGAAGCTGTCAATTAAACCTGGTTTCGATCAATATTTTAGAGGATAACACCGGTTAGGTCTGGGTTAGGTCTGGGATTTGCGCGCATCTGGCTCATGAATTTGCCTTCTTCGCATACTTGTTGGCCAGATCCTGGGTTTTTTTCGTGTTTGAATCACGTAGTAATGTGGTAACACACTGAAGCAGTCAATTAAACCTGGTTTCGATCAATATTTCAGAGGATAACACCGGTTAGGTCTGGGTTAGGTCCGGGATATGCCCGCATCTGGCTCATGATTTTGCCTTCTTCGCATACTTGTTGGCCAGATCCTGGGTTTTTTTCGTGTTTGAATCACGTAGTAATGTGGTAACACACTGAAGCAGTCAATTAAACCTGGTTTCGATCAATATTTTAGAGGATAACACCGGTTAGGTCTGGGTTAGGTCTGGGTTATGCCCGCATCTGGCTCATGATTTTGCCTTCTTCGCATACTTGTTGGCCAGATCCTGGGTTTTTTTCGTGTTTCAATCACGTAGTAATGTGGTAACACAGTGAGGCAGTCTATTAAACCTGGTTTCGATCAATATTTTAGACGATAACACCGGTTAGGTCTGGGTTCGGTCTGGGAAATGCGCGCATCGGGCTTATACTTTCGCCATTTTCGCAAACTTGTTGGCCAGATCCTGGGTTTTTTTCGTGTTTGAATCACGTAGTAATGTGGTAACACACTGAAGCTGTCAATTAAACCTGGTTTCGATCAATATTTTAGAGGATAACACCGGTTAGGTCTGGGTTAGGTCTGGGAAATGCGCGCATCTGGCTTATACTTTCGCCTTTTCCGCAAACTTGTTGGCCAGATCCTGGGTTTTTTTCGTGTTTGAATCACGTAGGAATGTGGTAACACACTGTAGCAGTCAATTAAACCTGGTTTCGATCAATATTTCGGAGGATAACACCGGTTAGGTCTGGGTTAGGTCTGGGTTATGCCCGCATCTGGCTCATGGTATTGCCTTCTTCGCATACTTGTTGGCCAGATCCTGGGTTTTTTTCGTGTTTGAATCACGTAGTAATGTGGTAATACACTGAAACAGTCAATTAAACCTGGTTTCGACCAATATTTTAGAGGATAACACCGGTTAGGTCTGGGTTAGGTCTGGGTTATGCCCGCATCTGGCTCATGATTTTGCCTTCTTCGCATACTTGTTGGCCAGATCCTAGGTTTTTTTCGTGTTTGAATCACGTAGTAATGTGGTAACACACTGAAGCAGTCAATTAAACCTGGTTTCGATCAATATTTCAGAGGATAACACCGGTTAGGTCTGGGTTAGGTCTGGGAAATGCGCGCATCTGGCTTATACTTTCGCCTTTTCGCAAACTTGTTGGCCAGATCCTGGGTATTTTCCGTGTTTGAATCACGTAGTAATGTGGTAACACACTGAAGCAGTCAATTAAACCTGGTTTCGATCAATATTTTAGAGGATAACACCGGTTAGGTCTGGGTTAGGTCCGGGATATGCCCGCATCTGGCTCATGATTTTGCCTTCTTCGCATACTTGTTGGCCAGATCCTGGGTTTTTTTCGTGTTTGAATCACGTAGTAATGTGGTAACACACTGAAGCTGTCAATTAAACATGGTTTCGATCAATATTTTAGAGGATAACACCGGTTAGGTCTGGGTTAGGTCTGGGTTATGCCCGCATCTGGCTCATGATTTTGCCTTCTTCGCATACTTGTTGGCCAGATCTTGGGTTTTTTTCGTGTTTGAATCACGTAGTAATGTGGTAACACACTGAAGCAGTCAATTAAACCCGGTTTCGATCAATATTTTAGAGGATAACACCGGTTAGGTCTGGGTTAGGTCTGGGTTATGCCCGCATCTGGCTCATGATTTTGCCTTCATCGCATACTTGTTGGCCAGATCCTGGGTTTTTTCCGTGTTTGAATCACGTAGTAATGTGGTAACACACTGAAGCAGTCAATTAAACCTGGTTTCGATCAATATTTCAGAGGATAACACCGGTTAGGTCTGGGTTAGGTCTGGGAAATGCGCGCATCTGGCTTATTCTTTCGCCTTCTTCGCATACTTCTTGGCCAGATCCTGGGTTTTTTTCGTGTTTGAATCACGTAGGAATGTGGTAACACACTGAAGCAGTCAATTAAACCTGGTTGCGATCAATATTTTAGAGGATAACACCGGTTAGGTCTGGGTTAGGTCCGGGATATGCCCACATCTGGCTCATGATTTTGCCTTCTTCGCATACTTGCTGGCCAGATCCTGGGTTTTTTTCGTGTTTGAATCACGTAGTAATGTGGTAACACACTGAAGCAGTCAATTAAACCTGGTTTCGATCAATATTTCAGAGGATAACACCGGTTAGGTATGGGTTAGGTCTGGGAAATGCGCGCATCTGGCTTATTCTTTCGCCTTCTTCGCATACTTGTTGGCCAGATCCTGGGTTTTTTTCGTGTTTGAATCACGTAGTAATGTGGTAACACACTGAAGCTGTCAACTAAACCTGGTTTCGATCAATATTTTAGAGGATAACACCGGTTAGGTCTGGGTTAGGTCTGGGTTATGCCCGCATCTGGCTCATGATTTTGCCTTCTTCGCATACTTGTTGGCCAGATCCTGGGTTTTTTTCGTGTTTGAATCACATAGTAATGTGGTAACACACTGAAGCTGTCAATTAAACCTGGTTTCGATCAATATTTTAGAGGATAACACCGGTTAGGTCTGGGTTAGGTCTGGGATATGCGCGCATCTGGCTTATACTTTCGCCTTTTTCGCAAACTTGTTGGCCAGATCCTGGGTATTTTCCGTGTTTGAATCACGTAGTAATGTGGTAACACACTGAAGCAGTCAATTAAACCTGGTTTCTATCAATATTTTAGAGGATAACACCGGTTAGGTCTGGGTTAGGTCCGGGATATGCCCGCATCTGGCTCATGATTTTGCCTTCTTCGCATACTTGTTGTCCAGATCTTGGGTTTTTTTCGTGTTTGAATCACGTAGTAATGTGGTAACGCACTGAAGCAGTCAATTAAACCTGGTTTCTATCAATATTTTAGAGGATAACACCGGTTGGGTCTGGGTTAGGTCCGGGATATGCGCGCATCTGGCTTATACTTTCGCCTTTTTCGCAAACTTGTTGGCCAGATCCTGGGTTTTTTTCGTGTTTGAATCACGTAGTAATGTGGTAACACACTGAAGCAGTCAATTAAACCTGGTTTCGATCAATATTTCAGAGGATAACACCGGTTAGGTCTGGGTTAGGTCTGGGTTATGCCCGCATCTGGCTCATGATATTGCCTTCTTCGCATACTTGTTGGCCAGATCCTGGGTTTTTTTCGTGTTTGAATCACGTAGTAATGTGGTAATACACTGAAGCAGTCAATTAAACCTGGTTTCGATCAATATTTTAGAGGATAACACCGGTTAGGTCTGGGTTAGGTCTGGGTTATGCCCGCATCTGGCTCATGATTTTGCCTTCTTCGCATACTTGTTGGCCAGATCCTGGGTTTTTTTCGTGTTTGAATCACGTAGTAATTTGGTAACACACTGAAGCAGTCAATTAAACCTGGTTTCGATCAATATTTCAGAGGATAACACCGGTTAGGTCTGGGTTAGGTCTGGGAAATGCGCGCACCTGGCTTATACTTTCGCCTTTTTCGCAAACTTGTTGGCCAGATCCTGGGTATTTTCCGTGTTTGAATCACGTAGTAATGTGGTAACACACTGAAGCAGTCAATTAAACCTGGTTTCGATCAATATTTTAGAGGATAACACCGGTTAGGTCTGGGTTAGGTCCGGGATATGCCCGCATCTGGCTCATCATTTTGCCTTCTTCGCATACTTGTTGGCCAGATCCTGGGTTTTTTTCGTGTTTGAATCACGTAGTAATGTGGTAACACACTGAAGCTGTCAATTAAACCTGGTTTCGATCAATATTTTAGAGGATAACACCGGTTAGGTCTGGGTTAGGTCTGGGTTATGCCCGCATCTGGCTCATGATTTTGCCTTCTTCGCATACTTGTTGGCCAGATCTTGGGTTTTTTTCGTGTTTGAATCACGTAGTAATGTGGTAACACACTGAAGCAGTCAATTAAACCCGGTTTCGATCAATATTTTAGAGGATAACACCGGTTAGGTCTGGGTGAGGTCTGGGTTATGCCCGCATCTGGCTCATGATTTTGCCTTCATCGCATACTTGTTGGCCAGATCCTGGGTTTTTTCCGTGTTTGAATCACGTAGTAATGTGGTAACACACTGAAGCAGTCAATTAAACCTGGTTTCGATCAATATTTTAGAGGATAACACCGGTTAGGTCTGGGTTAGGTCTGGGTTATGCCCGCATCTGGCTCATGATTTTGCCTTCTTCGCATACTTCTTGGCCAGATCCTGGGTTTTTTCCATGTCTGAATCACGTAGTAATGTGGTAACACACTGAAGCAGTCAATTAAACCTGGTTTCGATCAATATTTCAGAGGATAACACCGGTTAGGTCTGGGTTAGGTCCGGGATATGCGCGCATCTGGCTTATACTTTCGCCTTTTTCGCAAACTTGTTGGCCAGATCCTGGGTTTTTTCGTGTTTGAATCACGTAGTAATGTGGTAACACACTGAAGCTGTCAATTAAACCTGGTTTCGATCAATATTTTAGAGGATAACACCGGTTAGCTCTGGGTTAGGTCTGGGATTTGCGCGCATCTGGCTTATACTTTCGCCTTTTTCGCAAACTTGTTGGCCAGATCCTGGGTATTTTCCGTGTTTAAATCACGTAGTAATGTGGTAACACACTGAAGCAGTCAATTAAACCTGGTTTCGATCAATATTTCAGAGGATAACACCGGTTAGGTCTGGGTTAGGTCTGGGTTATGCCCGCATCTGGCTCATGATATTGCCTTCTTCGCATACTTGTTGGCCAGATCCTGGGTTTTTTTCGTGTTTGAATCACGTAGTAATGTGGTAATACACTGAAGCAGTCAATTAAACCTGGTTTCGATCAATATTTTAGAGGATAACACCGGTTAGGTCTGGGTTAGGTCTGGGTTATGCCCGCATCTGGCTCATGATTTTGCCTTCTTCGCATACTTGTTGGCCAGATCCTGGGTTTTTTTCGTGTTTGAATCACGTAGTAATGTGGTAACACACTGAAGCAGTCAATTAAACCTGGTTTCGATCAATATTTCAGAGGATAACACCGGTTAGGTCTGGGTTAGGTCTGGGAAATGCGCGCACCTGGCTTATACTTTCGCCTTTTTCGCAAACTTGTTGGCCAGATCCTGGGTTTTTTCCGTGTTTGAATCACGTAGTAATGTGGTAACACACTGAAGCAGTCAATTAAACCTGGTTTCGATCAATATTTTAGAGGATAACACCGGTTAGGTCTGGGTTAGGTCCCGGATATGCCCGCATCTGGCTCATGATTTTGCCTTCTTCGCAAACTTGTTGGCCAGATCCTGGGTATTTTCCGTGTTTGAAACACGTAGTAATGTGGTAACACACTGAAGCAGTCAATTAAACCTGGTTTCGATCAATATTTCAGAGGATAACACTGGTTAGGTCTGGGTTAGGTCTGGGAAATGCGCGCATCTGGCTTATACTTTCGCCTTTTTCGCAAACTCGTTGGCCAGATCCTGCGTTTTTTCCGCCTTTGAATCACGTAGTAATGTGGTAAAACACTGAAGCAGTCAATTAAACCTGGTTTCGATCAATATTTCAGAGCATAACACCGGTTAGGTGTGGGTTAGGTCTGGGTTATGCCCGCATCTGGCTCATGATTTTGCCTTCTTCGCATACTTGTTGGCCAGATCCTGGGTTTTTTTCGTGTTTCAATCACGTAGTAATGTGGTAACACAGTGAGGCAGTCTATTAAACCTGGTTTCGATCAATATTTTAGACGATAACACCGGTTAGGTCTGGGTTCGGTCTGGGAAATGCGCGCATCGGGCTTATACTTTCGCCTTTTTCGCAAACTTGTTGGCCAGATCCTGGGTTTTTTTCGTGTTTGAATCACGTAGTAATGTGGTAACACACTGAAGCTGTCAATTAAACCTGGTTTCGATCAATATTTTAGAGGATAACACCGGTTAGGTCTGGGTTAGGTCTGGGAAATGCGCGCATCTGGCTTATACTTTCGCCTTTTTCGCAAACTTGTTGGCCAGATCCTGGGTTTTTTTCGTGTTTGAATCACGTAGGAATGTGGTAACACACTGAAGCAGTCAATTAAACCTGGTTTCGATCAATATTTCAGAGGATAACTCCGGTTAGGTCTGGGTTAGGTCTGGGTTATGCCCGCATCTGGCTCATGGTATTGCCTTCTTCGCATACTTGTTGGCCAGATCCTGGGTTTTTTTCGTGTTTGAATCACGTAGTAATGTGGTAATACACTGAAGCAGTCAATTAAACCTGGTTTCGATCAATATTTTAGAGGATAACACCGGTTAGGTCTGGGTTAGGTCTGGGTTATGCCCGCATCTGGCTCATGATTTTGCCTTCTTCGCATACTTGTTGGCCAGATCTTGGGTTTTTTTCGTGTTTGAATCACGTAGTAATGTGGTAACACACTGAAGCAGTCAATTAAACCCGGTTTCGATCAATATTTTAGAGCATAACACCGGTTAGGTCTGGGTTAGGTCTGGGTTATGCCCGCATCTGGCACATGACTTTGCCTTCATCGCATACTTGTTGGCCAGATCCTGGGTTTTTTCCGTGTTTGAATCACGTAGTAATGTGGTAACACACTGAAGCAGTCAATTAAACCTGGTTTCGATCAATATTTCAGAGGATAACACCGGTTAGGTCTGGGTTAGGTCTGGGAAATGCGCGCATCTGGCTTATTCTTTCGCCTTCTTCGCATACTTCTTGGCCAGATCCTGGGTTTTTTTCGTGTTTGAATCACGTAGGAATGTGGTAACACACTGAAGCAGTCAATTAAACCTGGTTTCGATCAATATTTTAGAGGATAACACCGGTTAGGTCTGGGTTAGGTCCGGGATATGCCCGCATCTGGCTCATGATTTTGCCTTCTTCGCATACTTGCTGGCCAGATCCTGGGTTTTTTTCGTGTTTGAATCACGTAGTAATGTGGTAACACACTGAAGCAGTCAATTAAACCTGGTTTCGATCAATATTTCATAGGATAACACCGGTTAGGTCTGGGTTAGGTCTGGGAAATGCGCGCATCTGGCTTATTCTTTCGCCTTCTTCGCATACTTCTTGGCAAGATCCTGGGTTTTTTTCGTGTTTGATTCACGTAGGAATGTGGTAACACACTGAAGCAGTCAATTAAACCTGGTTTCGATCAATATTTTAGAGGATAACACCGGTTAGGTCTGGGTTAGGTCCGGGATATGCCCGCATCTGGCTCATGATTTTGCCTTCTTCGCATACTTGCTGGCCAGATCCTGGGTTTTTTTCGTGTTTGAATCACGTAGTAATGTGGTAACACACTGAAGCAGTCAATTAAACCCGGTTTCGATCAATATTTTAGAGGATAACACCGGTTAGGTCTGGGTTAGGTCTGGGTTATGCCCGCATCTGGCTCATGATTTTGCCATCTTCGCATACTTGTTGGCCAGATCCTGGGTTTTTTTCGTGTTTGAATCACATAGTAATGTGGTAACACACTGAAGCTGTCAATTAAACCTGGTTTCGATCAATATTTTAGAGGATAACACCGGTTAGGTCTGGGTTAGGTCTGGGATATGCGCGCATCTGGCTTATACATTCGCCTTTTTCGCAAACTTGTTGGCCAGATCCTGGGTATTTTCCGTGTTTGAATCACGTAGTAATGTGGTAACACACTGAAGCAGTCAATTAAACCTGGTTTCTATCAATATTTTAGAGGATAACACCGGTTAGGTCTGGGTTAGGTCCGGGATATGCCCGCATCTGGCTCATGATTTTGCCTTCTACGCATACTTGTTGTCCAGATCTTGGGCTTTTTTCGTGTTTGAATCACGTAGTAATGTGGTAACGCACTGAAGCAGTCAATTAAACGTGGTTTCTATCAATATTTTAGAGGATAACACCGGTTAGGTCTGGGTTAGGTCCGGGATATGCGCGCATCTGGCTTATACTTTCGCCTTTTTCGCAAACTTGTTGGCCAGATCCTGGGTTTTTTTCGTGTTTGAATCACGTAGTAATGTGGTAACACACTGAAGCTGTCAATTAAACCTGGTTTCGATCAATATTTCAGAGGATAACACCGGTTAGGTCTGGGTTAGGTCTGGGTTATGCCCGCATCTGGCTCATGATTTTGCCTTCTTCGCATACTTCTTGGCCAGATCCTGGGTTTTTTCCATGTCTGAATCACGTAGTAATGTGGTAACACACTGAAGCAGTCAATTAAACCTGGTTCCGATCAATATTTCAGAGGATAACACCGGTTAGGTCTGGGTTAGGTCCGGGATATGCGCGCATCTGGCTTATACTTTCGCCTTTTTCGCAAACTTGTTGGCCAGATCCTGGGTTTTTTCGTGTTTGAATCACGTAGTAATGTGGTAACACACTGAAGCAGTCAATTAAACCTGGTTTCGATCAATATTTTAGAGGATAACACCGGTTAGGTCTGGGTTAGGTCCGGGATATGCCCGCATCTGGCTCATGATTTTGCCTTCTTCGCATACTTGTTGGCCAGATCCTGGGCTTTTTTCGTGTTTGAATCACGTAGTAATGTGGTAACACACTGAAGCTGTCAATTAAACATGGTTTCGATCAATATTTTAGAGGATAACACCGGTTAGGTCTGGGTTAGGTCTGGGTTATGCCCGCATCTGGCTCATGATTTTGCCTTCTTCGCATACTTGTTGGCCAGATCTTGGGTTTTTTTCGTGTTTGAATCACGTAGTAATGTGGTAACACACTGAAGCAGTCAATTAAACCCGGTTTCGATCAATATTTTAGAGGATAACACCGGTTAGGTCTGGGTTAGGTCTGGGTTATGCCCGCATCTGGCTCATGATTTTGCCTTCATCGCATACTTGTTGGCCAGATCCTGGGTTTTTTCCGTGTTTGAATCACGTAGTAATGTGGTAACACACTGAAGCAGTCAATTAAACCTGGTTTCGATCAATATTTCAGAGGATAACACCGGTTAGGTCTGGGTTAGGTCTGGGAAATGCGCGCATCTGGCTTATTCTTTCGCCTTCTTCGCATACTTCATGGCCAGATCCTGGGTTTTTTTCGTGTTTGAATCACGTAGGAATGTGGTAACACACTGAAGCAGTCAATTAAACCTGGTTGCGATCAATATTTTAGAGGATAACACCGGTTAGGTCTGGGTTAGGTCCGGGATATGCCCGCATCTGGCTCATTATTTTGCCTTCTTCGCATACTTGCTGGCCAGATCCTGGGTTTTTTTCGTGTTTGAATCACGTAGTAATGTGGTAACACACTGAAGCAGTCAATTAAACCTGGTTTCGATCAATATTTCAGAGGATAACACCGGTTAGGTCTGGGTTAGGTCTGGGAAATGCGCGCATCTGGCTTATTCTTTCGCCTTCTTCGCATACTTGTTGGCCAGATCCTGGGTTTTTTTCGTGTTTGAATCACGTAGTAATGTGGTAACACACTGAAGCTGTCAATTAAACCTGGTTTCGATCAATATTTTAGAGGATAACACCGGTTAGGTCTGGGTTAGGTCTGGGTTATGCCCGCATCTGGCTCATGATTTTGCCTTCTTCGCATACTTGTTGGCCAGATCCTGGGTTTTTTTCGTGTTTGAATCACATAGTAATGTGGTAACACACTGAAGCTGTCAATTAAACCTGGTTTCGATCAATATTTTAGAGGATAACACCGGTTAGGTCTGGGTTAGGTCTGGGATATGCGCGCATCTGGCTTATACTTTCGCCTTTTTCGCAAACTTGTTGGCCAGATCCTGGGTATTTTCCGTGTTTGAATCACGTAGTAATGTGGTAACACACTGAAGCAGTCAATTAAACCTGGTTTCTATCAATATTTTAGAGGATAACACCGGTTAGGTCTGGGTTAGGTCCGGGATATGCCCGCATCTGGCTCATGATTTTGCCTTCTTCGCATACTTGTTGTCCAGATCTTGGGTTTTTTTCGTGTTTGAATCACGTAGTACTGTGGTAACGCACTGAAGCAGTCAATTAAACCTGGTTTCTATCAATATTTTAGAGGATAACACCGGTTGGGTCTGGGTTAGGTCCGGGATATGCGCGCATCTGGCTTATACTTTCGCCTTTTTCGCAAACTTGTTGGCCAGATCCTGGGTTTTTTTCGTGTTTGAATCACGTAGTAATGTGGTAACACACTGAAGCAGTCAATTAAACCTGGTTTCGATCAATATTTCAGAGGATAACACCGGTTAGGTCTGGGTTAGGTCTGGGTTATGCCCGCATCTGGCTCATGATATTGCCTTCTTCGCATACTTGTTGGCCAGATCCTGGGTTTTTTTCGTGTTTGAATCACGTAGTAATGTGGTAATACACTGAAGCAGTCAATTAAACCTGGTTTCGATCAATATTTTAGAGGATAACACCGGTTAGGTCTGGGTTAGGTCTGGGTTATGCCCGCATCTGGCTCATGATTTTGCCTTCTTCGCATACTTGTTGGCCAGATCCTGGGTTTTTTTCGTGTTTGAATCACGTAGTAATTTGGTAACACACTGAAGCAGTCAATTAAACCTGGTTTCGATCAATATTTCAGAGGATAACACCGGTTAGGTCTGGGTTAGGTCTGGGAAATGCGCGCACCTGGCTTATACTTTCGCCTTTTTCGCAAACTTGTTGGCCAGATCCTGGGTATTTTCCGTGTTTGAATCACGTAGTAATGTGGTAACACACTGAAGCAGTCAATTAAACCTGGTTTCGATCAATATTTTAGAGGATAACACCGGTTAGGTCTGGGTTAGGTCCGGGATATGCCCGCATCTGGCTCATCATTTTGCCTTCTTCGCATACTTGTTGGCCAGATCCTGGGTTTTTTTCGTGTTTGAATCACGTAGTAATGTGGTAACACACTGAAGCTGTCAATTAAACCTGGTTTCGATCAATATTTTAGAGGATAACACCGGTTAGGTCTGGGTTAGGTCTGGGTTATGCCCGCATCTGGCTCATGATTTTGCCTTCTTCGCATACTTGTTGGCCAGATCTTGGGTTTTTTTCGTGTTTGAATCACGTAGTAATGTGGTAACACACTGAAGCAGTCAATTAAACCCGGTTTCGATCAATATTTTAGAGGATAACACCGGTTAGGTCTGGGTTAGGTCCCGGATATGCCCGCATCTGGCTCATGATTTTGCCTTCTTCGCAAACTTGTTGGCCAGATCCTGGGTATTTTCCGTGTTTGAAACACGTAGTAATGTGGTAACACACTGAAGCAGTCAATTAAACCTGGTTTCGATCAATATTTCAGAGGATAACACTGGTTAGGTCTGGGTTAGGTCTGGGAAATGCGCGCATCTGGCTTATACTTTCGCCTTTTTCGCAAACTCGTTGGCCAGATCCTGCGTTTTTTCCGCCTTTGAATCACGTAGTAATGTGGTAACACACTGAAGCAGTCAATTAAACCTGGTTTCGATCAATATTTCAGAGCATAACACCGGTTAGGTGTGGGTTAGGTCTGGGTTATGCCCGCATCTGGCTCATGATTTTGCCTTCTTCGCATACTTGTTGGCCAGATCCTGGGTTTTTTTCGTGTTTCAATCACGTAGTAATGTGGTAACACAGTGAGGCAGTCTATTAAACCTGGTTTCGATCAATATTTTAGACGATAACACCGGTTAGGTCTGGGTTCGGTCTGGGAAATGCGCGCATCGGGCTTATACTTTCGCCTTTTTCGCAAACTTGTTGGCCAGATCCTGGGTTTTTTTCGTGTTTGAATCACGTAGTAATGTGGTAACACACTGAAGCTGTCAATTAAACCTGGTTTCGATCAATATTTTAGAGGATAACACCGGTTAGGTCTGGGTTAGGTCTGGGAAATGCGCGCATCTGGCTTATACTTTCGCCTTTTTCGCAAACTTGTTGGCCAGATCCTGGGTTTTTTTCGTGTTTGAATCACGTAGGAATGTGGTAACACACTGAAGCAGTCAATTAAACCTGGTTTCGATCAATATTTCAGAGGATAACACCGGTTAGGTCTGGGTTAGGTCTGGGTTATGCCCGCATCTGGCTCATGATATTGCCTTCTTCGCATACTTGTTGGCCAGATCCTGGGTTTTTTTCGTGTTTGAATCACGTAGTAATGTGGTAATACACTGAAGCAGTCAATTAAACCTGGTTTCGATCAATATTTTAGAGGATAACACCGGTTAGGTCTGGGTTAGGTCTGGGTTATGCCCGCATCTGGCTCATGATTTTGCCTTCTTCGCATACTTGTTGGCCAGATCCTGGGTTTTTTTCGTGTTTGAATCACGTAGTAATTTGGTAACACACTGAAGCAGTCAATTAAACCTGGTTTCGATCAATATTTCAGAGGATAACACCGGTTAGGTCTGGGTTAGGTCTGGGAAATGCGCGCACCTGGCTTATACTTTCGCCTTTTTCGCAAACTTGTTGGCCAGATCCTGGGTATTTTCCGTGTTTGAATCACGTAGTAATGTGGTAACACACTGAAGCAGTCAATTAAACCTGGTTTCGATCAATATTTTAGAGGATAACACCGGTTAGGTCTGGGTTAGGTCCGGGATATGCCCGCATCTGGCTCATCATTTTGCCTTCTTCGCATACTTGTTGGCCAGATCCTGGGTTTTTTTCGTGTTTGAATCACGTAGTAATGTGGTAACACACTGAAGCTGTCAATTAAACCTGGTTTCGATCAATATTTTAGAGGATAACACCGGTTAGGTCTGGGTTAGGTCTGGGTTATGCCCGCATCTGGCTCATGATTTTGCCTTCTTCGCATACTTGTTGGCCAGATCTTGGGTTTTTTTCGTGTTTGAATCACGTAGTAATGTGGTAACACACTGAAGCAGTCAATTAAACCCGGTTTCGATCAATATTTTAGAGGATAACACCGGTTAGGTCTGGGTTAGGTCCCGGATATGCCCGCATCTGGCTCATGATTTTGCCTTCTTCGCAAACTTGTTGGCCAGATCCTGGGTATTTTCCGTGTTTGAAACACGTAGTAATGTGGTAACACACTGAAGCAGTCAATTAAACCTGGTTTCGATCAATATTTCAGAGGATAACACTGGTTAGGTCTGGGTTAGGTCTGGGAAATGCGCGCATCTGGCTTATACTTTCGCCTTTTTCGCAAACTCGTTGGCCAGATCCTGCGTTTTTTCCGCCTTTGAATCACGTAGTAATGTGGTAACACACTGAAGCAGTCAATTAAACCTGGTTTCGATCAATATTTCAGAGCATAACACCGGTTAGGTGTGGGTTAGGTCTGGGTTATGCCCGCATCTGGCTCATGATTTTGCCTTCTTCGCATACTTGTTGGCCAGATCCTGGGTTTTTTTCGTGTTTCAATCACGTAGTAATGTGGTAACACAGTGAGGCAGTCTATTAAACCTGGTTTCGATCAATATTTTAGACGATAACACCGGTTAGGTCTGGGTTCGGTCTGGGAAATGCGCGCATCGGGCTTATACTTTCGCCTTTTTCGCAAACTTGTTGGCCAGATCCTGGGTTTTTTTCGTGTTTGAATCACGTAGTAATGTGGTAACACACTGAAGCTGTCAATTAAACCTGGTTTCGATCAATATTTTAGAGGATAACACCGGTTAGGTCTGGGTTAGGTCTGGGAAATGCGCGCATCTGGCTTATACTTTCGCCTTTTTCGCAAACTTGTTGGCCAGATCCTGGGTTTTTTTCGTGTTTGAATCACGTAGGAATGTGGTAACACACTGAAGCAGTCAATTAAACCTGGTTTCGATCAATATTTCAGAGGATAACACCGGTTAGGTCTGGGTTAGGTCTGGGTTATGCCCGCATCTGGCTCATGGTATTGCCTTCTTCGCATACTTGTTGGCCAGATCCTGGGTTTTTTTCGTGTTTGAATCACGTAGTAATGTGGTAATACACTGAAGCAGTCAATTAAACCTGGTTTCGATCAATATTTTAGAGGATAACACCGGTTAGGTCTGGGTTAGGTCTGGGTTATGCCCGCATCTGGCTCATGATTTTGCCTTCTTCGCATACTTGTTGGCCAGATCCTGGGTTTTTTTCGTGTTTGAATCACGTAGTAATGTGGTAACACACTGAAGCAGTCAATTAAACCTGGTTTCGATCAATATTTCAGAGGATAACACCGGTTAGGTCTGGGTTAGGTCTGGGAAATGCGCGCATCTGGCTTATACTTTCGCCTTTTCGCAAACTTGTTGGCCAGATCCTGGGTATTTTCCGTGTTTGAATCACGTAGTAATGTGGTAACACACTGAAGCAGTCAATTAAACCTGGTTTCGATCAATATTTTAGAGGATAACACCGGTTAGGTCTGGGTTAGGTCCGGGATATGCCCGCATCTGGCTCATGATTTTGCCTTCTTCGCATACTTGTTGGCCAGATCCTGGGTTTTTTTCGTGTTTGAATCACGTAGTAATGTGGTAACACACTGAAGCTGTCAATTAAACCTGGTTTCGATCAATATTTTAGAGGATAACACCGGTTAGGTCTGGGTTAGGTCTGGGTTATGCCCGCATCTGGCTCATGATTTTGCCTTCTTCGCATACTTGTTGGCCAGATCTTGGGTTTTTTTCGTGTTTGAATCACGTAGTAATGTGGTAACACACTGAAGCAGTCAATTAAACCCGGTTTCGATCAATATTTTAGAGGATAACACCGGTTAGGTCTGGGTTAGGTCTGGGTTATGCCCGCATCTGGCACATAACTTTGCCTTCATCGCATACTTGTTGGCCAGATCCTGGGTTTTTTCCGTGTTTGAATCACGTAGTAATGTGGTAACACACTGAAGCAGTCAATTAAACCTGGTTTCGATCAATATTTCAGAGGATAACACCGGTTAGGTCTGGGTTAGGTCTGGGAAATGCGCGCATCTGGCTTATTCTTTCGCCTTCTTCGCATACTTCTTGGCCAGATCCTGGGTTTTTTTCGTGTTTGAATCACGTAGGAATGTGGTAACACACTGAAGCAGTCAATTAAACCTGGTTTCGATCAATATTTTAGAGGATAACACCGGTTAGGTCTGGGTTAGGTCCGGGATATGCCCGCATCTGGCTCATGATTTTGCCTTCTTCGCATACTTGCTGGCCAGATCCTGGGTTTTTTTCGTGTTTGAATCACGTAGTAATGTGGTAACACACTGAAGCAGTCAATTAAACCTGGTTTCGATCAATATTTCATAGGATAACACCGGTTAGGTCTGGGTTAGGTCTGGGAAATGCGCGCATCTGGCTTATTCTTTCGCCTTCTTCGCATACTTCTTGGCAAGATCCTGGGTTTTTTTCGTGTTTGATTCACGTAGGAATGTGGTAACACACTGAAGCAGTCAATTAAACCTGGTTTCGATCAATATTTTAGAGGATAACACCGGTTAGGTCTGGGTTAGGTCCGGGATATGCCCGCATCTGGCTCATGATTTTGCCTTCTTCGCATACTTGCTGGCCAGATCCTGGGTTTTTTTCGTGTTTGAATCACGTAGTAATGTGGTAACACACTGAAGCAGTCAATTAAACCTGGTTTCTATCAATATTTTAGAGGATAACACCGGTTAGGTCTGGGTTAGGTCCGGGATATGCCCGCATCTGGCTCATGATTTTGCCTTCTACGCATACTTGTTGTCCAGATCTTGGGCTTTTTTCGTGTTTGAATCACGTAGTAATGTGGTAACGCACTGAAGCAGTCAATTAAACCTGGTTTCTATCAATATTTTAGAGGATAACACCGGTTAGGTCTGGGTTAGGTCCGGGATATGCGCGCATCTGGCTTATACTTTCGCCTTTTTCGCAAACTTGTTGGCCAGATCCTGGGTTTTTTTCGTGTTTGAATCACGTAGTAATGTGGTAACACACTGAAGCTGTCAATTAAACCTGGTTTCGATCAATATTTTAGAGGATAACACCGGTTAGGTCTGGGTTAGGTCTGGGATTTGCGCGCATCTGGCTTATACTTTCGCCTTTTTCGCAAACTTGTTGGCCAGATCCTGGGTATTTTCCGTGTTTAAATCACGTAGTAATGTGGTAACACACTGAAGCAGTCAACTAAACCTGGTTTCGATCAATATTTCAGAGGATAACACCGGTTAGGTCTGGGTTAGGTCTGGGTTATGCCCGCATCTGGCTCATGATATTGCCTTCTTCGCATACTTGTTGGCCAGATCCTGGGTTTTTTCCGTGTTTGAATCACGTAGTAATGTGGTAACACACTGAAGCAGTCAATTAAACCTGGTTTCGATCAATATTTTAGAGGATAACACCGGTTAGGTCTGGGTTAGGTCTGGGTTATGCCCGCATCTGGCTCATGATTTTGCCTTCTTCGCATACTTGTTGGCCAGATCTTGGGTTTTTTTCGTGTTTGAATCACGTAGTAATGTGGTAACACACTGAAGCAGTCAATTAAACCTGGTTTCTATCAATATTTTAGAGGATAACACCGGTTAGGTCTGGGTTAGGTCCGGGATATGCGCGCATCTGGCTTATACTTTCGCCTTTTTCGCAAACTTGTTGGCCAGATCCTGGGTTTTTTTCGTGTTTGAATCACGTAGTAATGTGGTAACACACTGAAGCTGTCAATTAAACCTGGTTTCGATCAATATTTTAGAGGATAACACCGGTTAGGTCTGGGTTAGGTCTGGGATTTGCGCGCATCTGGCTTATACTTTCGCCTTTTTCGCAAACTTGTTGGCCAGATCCTGGGTATTTTCCGTGTTTAAATCACGTAGTAATGTGGTAACACACTGAAGCAGTCAATTAAACCTGGTTTCGATCAATATTTCAGAGGATAACACCGGTTAGGTCTGGGTTAGGTCTGGGTTATGCCCGCATCTGGCTCATGATATTGCCTTCTTCGCATACTTGTTGGCCAGATCCTGGGTTTTTTTCGTGTTTGAATCACGTAGTAATGTGGTAATACACTGAAGCAGTCAATTAAACCTGGTTTCGATCAATATTTTAGAGGATAACAGCGGTTAGGTCTGGGTTAGGTCTGGGTTATGCCCGCATCTGGCTCATGATTTTGCCTTCTTCGCATACTTGTTGGCCAGATCCTGGGTTTTTTTCGTGTTTGAATCACGTAGTAATGTGGTAACACACTGAAGCAGTCAATTAAACCTGGTTTCGATCAATATTTCAGAGGATAACACCGGTTAGGTCTGGGTTAGGTCTGGGAAATGCGCGCACCTGGCTTATACTTTCGCCTTTTTCGCAAACTTGTTGGCCAGATCCTGGGTATTTTCCGTGTTTGAATCACGTAGTAATGTGGTAACACACTGAAGCAGTCAATTAAACCTGGTTTCGATCAATATTTTAAAGGATAACACCGGTTAGGTCAGGGTTAGGTCCGGGATATGCCCGCATCTGGCTCATGATTTTGCCTTCTTCGCATACCTGTTGGCCAGATCCTGGGTTTTTTTCGTGTTTGAATCACGTAGTAATGTGGTAACACACTGAAGCTGTCAACTAAACCTGGTTTCGATCAATATTTTAGAGGATAACACCGGCTAGGTCTGGGTTAGGTCTGGGTTATGCCCGCATCTGGCTCATGATTTTGCCTTCTTCGCATACTTGTTGGCCAGATCCTGGGTTTTTTTCGTGTTTGAATCACGTAGCAATGTGGTAACACACTGAAGCTGTCAATTAAACCTGGTTTCGATCAATATTTTAGAGGATAACACCGGTTAGGTCTGGGTTAGGTCTGGGATATGCGCGCATCTGGCTTATACTTTCACATTTTTCGCAAACTTGTTGGCCAGATCCTGGGTTTTTCCGTGTTTGATCACGTAGTAATGTGGTAACACACTGAAGCAGTCAATAAAACCTGGTTTCGATCAATATTATAGAGGATAACACCGGTTAGGTCTGGGTTAGGTCTGGGATTTGCGCGCATCTGGCTTATACTTTCGCCTTTTTCGCAAACTTGTTGGCCAGATCCTGGGTATTTTCCGTGTTTGAATCACGTAGTAATGTGGTAACACACTGAAGCAGTCAATTAAACCTGGTTTCTATCAATATTTTAGAGGATAACACCGGTTAGGTCTGGGTTAGGTCCAGGATATGCCCGCATCTGGCTCATGATTTTGCCTTCTTCGCATACTTGTTGTCCAGATCTTGGGTTTTTTTCGTGTTTGAATCACGTAGTAATGTGGTAACACACTGAAGCAGTCAATTAAACCTGGTTTCTATCAATATTTTAGAGGATAACACCGGTTAGGTCTGGGTTAGGTCCGGGATATGCCCGCATCTGGCTCATGATTTTGCCTTCTTCGCATACTTGTTGGCCAGATCCCGGGTTTTTTTCGTGTTTGAATCACGTAGTAATGTGGTAACACACTGAAGCTGTCAATTAAACCTGGTTTCGATCAATATTTCAGAGGATAACACCGGTTAGGTCTGGGTTAGGTCTGGGAAATGCGCGCATCTGGCTTATTCTTTCGCCTTCTTCGCATACTTCTTGGCCAGATCCTGGGTTTTTTTCGTGTTTGAATCACGTAGGAATGTGGTATCACACTGAAGCAGTCAATTAAACCTGGTTTCGATCAATATTTTAGATGATAACACCGGTTAGGTCTGGGTTAGGTCTGGGTTATGCCCGCATCTGGCTCATGATTTTGCCTTCTTCGCATACTTGTTGGCCAGATCCTGGGTTTTTTTGGTGTTTGAATCACGTAGTAATGTGGTAACACACTGAAGCTGTCAATTAAACCTGGTTTCGATCAATATTTCAGAGGATAACACCGGTTAGGTCTGTGTTAGGTCTGGGAAATGCGCGCATCTGGCTTATTCTTTCGCCTTCTTCGCATACTTGTTGGTCAGATCCTGGGTTTTTTTCGTGTTTGAATCACGTAGTAATGTGTTACACACTGAAGCAGTCAATTAAACCTGGTTTCGATCAATATTTTAGAGGATAACACCGGTTAGGTGTGGGTTAGGTCTGGGTTATGCCCGCATCTGGCTCATGATTTTGCCTTCTTCGCATACTTGTTGGCCAGATCCTGGGTTTTTTTCGTGTTTCAATCACGTAGTAATGTGGTAACACAGTGAGGCAGTCTATTAAACCTGGTTTCGATCAATATTTTAGACGATAACACCGGTTAGGTCTGGGTTCGGTCTGGGAAATGCGCGCATCGGGCTTATACTTTCGCCTTTTTCGCAAACTTGTTGGCCAGATCCTGGGTTTTTTTCGTGTTTGAATCACGTAGTAATGTGGTAACACACTGAAGCTGTCAATTAAACCTGGTTTCGATCAATATTTTAGAGGATAACACCGGTTAGGTCTGGGTTAGGTCTGGGAAATGCGCGCATCTGGCTTATACTTTCGCCTTTTTCGCAAACTTGTTGGCCAGATCCTGGGTTTTTTTCGTGTTTGAATCACGTAGGAATGTGGTAACACACTGAAGCAGTCAATTAAACCTGGTTTCGATCAATATTTCAGAGGATAACACCGGTTAGGTCTGGGTTAGGTCTGGGTTATGCCCGCATCTGGCTCATGGTATTGCCTTCTTCGCATACTTGTTGGCCAGATCCTGGGTTTTTTTCGTGTTTGAATCACGTAGTAATGTGGTAATACACTGAAGCAGTCAATTAAACCTGGTTTCGATCAATATTTTAGAGGATAACACCGGTTAGGTCTGGGTTAGGTCTGGGTTATGCCCGCATCTGGCTCATGATTTTGCCTTCTTCGCATACTTGTTGGTCAGATCCTGGGTTTTTTTCGTGTTTGAATCACGTAGTAATGTGGTAACACACTGAAGCAGTCAATTAAACCTGGTTTCGATCAATATTTCAGAGGATAACACCGGTTAGGTCTGGGTTAGGTCTGGGAAATGCGCGCATCTGGCTTATACTTTCGCCTTTTCGCAAACTTGTTGGCCAGATCCTGGGTATTTTCCGTGTTTGAATCACGTAGTAATGTGGTAACACACTGAAGCAGTCAATTAAACCTGGTTTCGATCAATATTTTAGAGGATAACACCGGTTAGGTCTGGGTTAGGTCCGGGATATGCCCGCATCTGGCTCATGATTTTGCCTTCTTCGCATACTTGTTGGCCAGATCCTGGGTTTTTTTCGTGTTTGAATCACGTAGTAATGTGGTAACACACTGAAGCTGTCAATTAAACCTGGTTTCGATCAATATTTTAGAGGATAACACCGGTTAGGTCTGGGTTAGGTCTGGGTTATGCCCGCATCTGGCTCATGATTTTGCCTTCTTCGCATACTTGTTGGCCAGATCTTGGGTTTTTTTCGTGTTTGAATCACGTAGTAATGTGGTAACACACTGAAGCAGTCAATTAAACCCGGTTTCGATCAATATTTTAGAGGATAACACCGGTTAGGTCTGGGTTAGGTCTGGGTTATGCCCGCATCTGGCACATGACTTTGCCTTCATCGCATACTTGTTGGCCAGATCCTGGGTTTTTTCCGTGTTTGAATCACGTAGTAATGTGGTAACACACTGAAGCAGTCAATTAAACCTGGTTTCGATCAATATTTCAGAGGATAACACCGGTTAGGTCTGGGTTAGGTCTGGGAAATGCGCGCATCTGGCTTATTCTTTCGCCTTCTTCGCATACTTCTTGGCCAGATCCTGGGTTTTTTTCGTGTTTGAATCACGTAGTAATGTGGTAACACACTGAAGCTGTCAATTAAACCTGGTTTCGATCAATATTTTAGAGGATAACACCGGTTAGGTCTGGGTTAGGTCTGGGTTATGCCCGCATCTGGCTCATGATTTTGCCTTCTTCGCATACTTGTTGGCCAGATCTTGGGTTTTTTTCGTGTTTGAAACACGTAGTAATGTGGTAACACACTGAAGCAGTCAATTAAACCTGGTTTCGATCAATATTTCAGAGGATAACACTGGTTAGGTCTGGGTTAGGTCTGGGAAATGCGCGCATCTGGCTTATACTTTCGCCTTTTTCGCAAACTCGTTGGCCAGATCCTGCGTTTTTTCCGCCTTTGAATCACGTAGTAATGTGGTAACACACTGAAGCAGTCAATTAAACCTGGTTTCGATCAATATTTCAGAGCATAACACCGGTTAGGTGTGGGTTAGGTCTGGGTTATGCCCGCATCTGGCTCATGATTTTGCCTTCTTCGCATACTTGTTGGCCAGATCCTGGGTTTTTTTCGTGTTTCAATCACGTAGTAATGTGGTAACACAGTGAGGCAGTCTATTAAACCTGGTTTCGATCAATATTTTAGACGATAACACCGGTTAGGTCTGGGTTCGGTCTGGGAAATGCGCGCATCGGGCTTATACTTTCGCCTTTTTCGCAAACTTGTTGGCCAGATCCTGGGTTTTTTTCGTGTTTGAATCACGTAGTAATGTGGTAACACACTGAAGCTGTCAATTAAACCTGGTTTCGATCAATATTTTAGAGGATAACACCGGTTAGGTCTGGGTTAGGTCTGGGAAATGCGCGCATCTGGCTTATACTTTCGCCTTTTTCGCAAACTTGTTGGCCAGATCCTGGGTTTTTTTCGTGTTTGAATCACGTAGGAATGTGGTAACACACTGAAGCAGTCAATTAAACCTGGTTTCGATCAATATTTCAGAGGATAACACCGGTTAGGTCTGGGTTAGGTCTGGGTTATGCCCGCATCTGGCTCATGGTATTGCCTTCTTCGCATACTTGTTGGCCAGATCCTGGGTTTTTTTCGTGTTTGAATCACGTAGTAATGTGGTAATACACTGAAGCAGTCAATTAAACCTGGTTTCGATCAATATTTTAGAGGATAACACCGGTTAGGTCTGGGTTAGGTCTGGGTTATGCCCGCATCTGGCTCATGATTTTGCCTTCTTCGCATACTTGTTGGCCAGATCCTGGGTTTTTTTCGTGTTTGAATCACGTAGTAATGTGGTAACACACTGAAGCAGTCAATTAAACCTGGTTTCGATCAATATTTCAGAGGATAACACCGGTTAGGTCTGGGTTAGGTCTAGGAAATGCGCGCATCTGGCTTATACTTTCGCCTTTTCGCAAACTTGTTGGCCAGATCCTGGGTATTTTCCGTGTTTGAATCACGTAGTAATGTGGTAACACACTGAAGCAGTCAATTAAACCTGGTTTCGATCAATATTTTAGAGGATAACACCGGTTAGGTCTGGGTTAGGTCCGGGATATGCCCGCATCTGGCTCATGATTTTGCCTTCTTCGCATACTTGTTGGCCAGATCCTGGGTTTTTTTCGTGTTTGAATCACGTAGTAATGTGGTAACACACTGAAGCTGTCAATTAAACCTGGTTTCGATCAATATTTTAGAGGATAACACCGGTTAGGTCTGGGTTAGGTCTGGGTTATGCCCGCATCTGGCTCATGATTTTGCCTTCTTCGCATACTTGTTGGCCAGATCTTGGGTTTTTTTCGTGTTTGAATCACGTAGTAATGTGGTAACACACTGAAGCAGTCAATTAAACCCGGTTTCGATCAATATTTTAGAGGATAACACCGGTTAGGTCTGGGTTAGGTCTGGGTTATGCCCGCATCTGGCACATAACTTTGCCTTCATCGCATACTTGTTGGCCAGATCCTGGGTTTTTTCCGTGTTTGAATCACGTAGTAATGTGGTAACACACTGAAGCAGTCAATTAAACCTGGTTTCGATCAATATTTCAGAGGATAACACCGGTTAGGTCTGGGTTAGGTCTGGGAAATGCGCGCATCTGGCTTATTCTTTCGCCTTCTTCGCATACTTCTTGGCCAGATCCTGGGTTTTTTTCGTGTTTGAATCACGTAGGAATGTGGTAACACACTGAAGCAGTCAATTAAACCTGGTTTCGATCAATATTTTAGAGGATAACACCGGTTAGGTCTGGGTTAGGTCCGGGATATGCCCGCATCTGGCTCATGATTTTGCCTTCTTCGCATACTTGCTGGCCAGATCCTGGGTTTTTTTCGTGTTTGAATCACGTAGTAATGTGGTAACACACTGAAGCAGTCAATTAAACCTGGTTTCGATCAATATTTCATAGGATAACACCGGTTAGGTCTGGGTTAGGTCTGGGAAATGCGCGCATCTGGCTTATTCTTTCGCCTTCTTCGCATACTTCTTGGCAAGATCCTGGGTTTTTTTCGTGTTTGATTCACGTAGGAATGTGGTAACACACTGAAGCAGTCAATTAAACCTGGTTTCGATCAATATTTTAGAGGATAACACCGGTTAGGTCTGGGTTAGGTCCGGGATATGCCCGCATCTGGCTCATGATTTTGCCTTCTTCGCATACTTGCTGGCCAGATCCTGGGTTTTTTTCGTGTTTGAATCACGTAGTAATGTGGTAACACACTGAAGCAGTCAATTAAACCTGGTTTCTATCAATATTTTAGAGGATAACACCGGTTAGGTCTGGGTTAGGTCCGGGATATGCCCGCATCTGGCTCATGATTTTGCCTTCTACGCATACTTGTTGTCCAGATCTTGGGCTTTTTTCGTGTTTGAATCACGTAGTAATGTGGTAACGCACTGAAGCAGTCAATTAAACCTGGTTTCTATCAATATTTTAGAGGATAACACCGGTTAGGTCTGGGTTAGGTCCGGGATATGCGCGCATCTGGCTTATACTTTCGCCTTTTTCGCAAACTTGTTGGCCAGATCCTGGGTTTTTTTCGTGTTTGAATCACGTAGTAATGTGGTAACACACTGAAGCTGTCAATTAAACCTGGTTTCGATCAATATTTTAGAGGATAACACCGGTTAGGTCTGGGTTAGGTCTGGGATTTGCGCGCATCTGGCTTATACTTTCGCCTTTTTCGCAAACTTGTTGGCCAGATCCTGGGTATTTTCCGTGTTTAAATCACGTAGTAATGTGGTAACACACTGAAGCAGTCAATTAAACCTGGTTTCGATCAATATTTCAGAGGATAACACCGGTTAGGTCTGGGTTAGGTCTGGGTTATGCCCGCATCTGGCTCATGATATTGCCTTCTTCGCATACTTGTTGGCCAGATCCTGGGTTTTTTCCGTGTTTGAATCACGTAGTAATGTGGTAACACACTGAAGCAGTCAATTAAACCTGGTTTCGATCAATATTTTAGAGGATAACACCGGTTAGGTCTGGGTTAGGTCTGGGTTATGCCCGCATCTGGCTCATGATTTTGCCTTCTTCGCATACTTGTTGGCCAGATCTTGGGTTTTTTTCGTGTTTGAATCACGTAGTAATGTGGTAACACACTGAAGCAGTCAATTAAACCTGGTTTCTATCAATATTTTAGAGGATAACACCGGTTAGGTCTGGGTTAGGTCCGGGATATGCGCGCATCTGGCTTATACTTTCGCCTTTTTCGCAAACTTGTTGGCCAGATCCTGGGTTTTTTTCGTGTTTGAATCACGTAGTAATGTGGTAACACACTGAAGCTGTCAATTAAACCTGGTTTCGATCAATATTTTAGAGGATAACACCGGTTAGGTCTGGGTTAGGTCTGGGATTTGCGCGCATCTGGCTTATACTTTCGCCTTTTTCGCAAACTTGTTGGCCAGATCCTGGGTATTTTCCGTGTTTAAATCACGTAGTAATGTGGTAACACACTGAAGCAGTCAATTAAACCTGGTTTCGATCAATATTTCAGAGGATAACACCGGTTAGGTCTGGGTTAGGTCTGGGTTATGCCCGCATCTGGCTCATGATATTGCCTTCTTCGCATACTTGTTGGCCAGATCCTGGGTTTTTTTCGTGTTTGAATCACGTAGTAATGTGGTAATACACTGAAGCAGTCAATTAAACCTGGTTTCGATCAATATTTTAGAGGATAACAGCGGTTAGGTCTGGGTTAGGTCTGGGTTATGCCCGCATCTGGCTCATGATTTTGCCTTCTTCGCATACTTGTTGGCCAGATCCTGGGTTTTTTTCGTGTTTGAATCACGTAGTAATGTGGTAACACACTGAAGCAGTCAATTAAACCTGGTTTCGATCAATATTTCAGAGGATAACACCGGTTAGGTCTGGGTTAGGTCTGGGAAATGCGCGCACCTGGCTTATACTTTCGCCTTTTTCGCAAACTTGTTGGCCAGATCCTGGGTATTTTCCGTGTTTGAATCACGTAGTAATGTGGTAACACACTGAAGCAGTCAATTAAACCTGGTTTCGATCAATATTTTAAAGGATAACACCGGTTAGGTCAGGGTTAGGTCCGGGATATGCCCGCATCTGGCTCATGATTTTGCCTTCTTCGCATACCTGTTGGCCAGATCCTGGGTTTTTTTCGTGTTTGAATCACGTAGTAATGTGGTAACACACTGAAGCTGTCAACTAAACCTGGTTTCGATCAATATTTTAGAGGATAACACCGGCTAGGTCTGGGTTAGGTCTGGGTTATGCCCGCATCTGGCTCATGATTTTGCCTTCTTCGCATACTTGTTGGCCAGATCCTGGGTTTTTTTCGTGTTTGAATCACGTAGCAATGTGGTAACACACTGAAGCTGTCAATTAAACCTGGTTTCGATCAATATTTTAGAGGATAACACCGGTTAGGTCTGGGTTTGGTCTGGGATATGCGCGCATCTGGCTTATACTTTCACATTTTTCGCAAACTTGTTGGCCAGATCCTGGGTTTTTCCGTGTTTGATCACGTAGTAATGTGGTAACACACTGAAGCAGTCAATAAAACCTGGTTTCGATCAATATTATAGAGGATAACACCGGTTAGGTCTGGGTTAGGTCTGGGATTTGCGCGCATCTGGCTTATACTTTCGCCTTTTTCGCAAACTTGTTGGCCAGATCCTGGGTATTTTCCGTGTTTGAATCACGTAGTAATGTGGTAACACACTGAAGCAGTCAATTAAACCTGGTTTCTATCAATATTTTAGAGGATAACACCGGTTAGGTCTGGGTTAGGTCCAGGATATGCCCGCATCTGGCTCATGATTTTGCCTTCTTCGCATACTTGTTGTCCAGATCTTGGGTTTTTTTCGTGTTTGAATCACGTAGTAATGTGGTAACACACTGAAGCAGTCAATTAAACCTGGTTTCTATCAATATTTTAGAGGATAACACCGGTTAGGTCTGGGTTAGGTCCGGGATATGCCCGCATCTGGCTCATGATTTTGCCTTCTTCGCATACTTGTTGGCCAGATCCCGGGTTTTTTTCGTGTTTGAATCACGTAGTAATGTGGTAACACACTGAAGCTGTCAATTAAACCTGGTTTCGATCAATATTTCAGAGGATAACACCGGTTAGGTCTGGGTTAGGTCTGGGAAATGCGCGCATCTGGCTTATTCTTTCGCCTTCTTCGCATACTTCTTGGCCAGATCCTGGGTTTTTTTCGTGTTTGAATCACGTAGGAATGTGGTATCACACTGAAGCAGTCAATTAAACCTGGTTTCGATCAATATTTTAGATGATAACACCGGTTAGGTCTGGGTTAGGTCTGGGTTATGCCCGCATCTGGCTCATGATTTTGCCTTCTTCGCATACTTGTTGGCCAGATCCTGGGTTTTTTTGGTGTTTGAATCACGTAGTAATGTGGTAACACACTGAAGCTGTCAATTAAACCTGGTTTCGATCAATATTTCAGAGGATAACACCGGTTAGGTCTGTGTTAGGTCTGGGAAATGCGCGCATCTGGCTTATTCTTTCGCCTTCTTCGCATACTTGTTGGTCAGATCCTGGGTTTTTTTCGTGTTTGAATCACGTAGTAATGTGTTACACACTGAAGCAGTCAATTAAACCTGGTTTCGATCAATATTTTAGAGGATAACACCGGTTAGGTGTGGGTTAGGTCTGGGTTATGCCCGCATCTGGCTCATGATTTTGCCTTCTTCGCATACTTGTTGGCCAGATCCTGGGTTTTTTTCGTGTTTCAATCACGTAGTAATGTGGTAACACAGTGAGGCAGTCTATTAAACCTGGTTTCGATCAATATTTTAGACGATAACACCGGTTAGGTCTGGGTTCGGTCTGGGAAATGCGCGCATCGGGCTTATACTTTCGCCTTTTTCGCAAACTTGTTGGCCAGATCCTGGGTTTTTTTCGTGTTTGAATCACGTAGTAATGTGGTAACACACTGAAGCTGTCAATTAAACCTGGTTTCGATCAATATTTTAGAGGATAACACCGGTTAGGTCTGGGTTAGGTCTGGGAAATGCGCGCATCTGGCTTATACTTTCGCCTTTTTCGCAAACTTGTTGGCCAGATCCTGGGTTTTTTTCGTGTTTGAATCACGTAGGAATGTGGTAACACACTGAAGCAGTCAATTAAACCTGGTTTCGATCAATATTTCAGAGGATAACACCGGTTAGGTCTGGGTTAGGTCTGGGTTATGCCCGCATCTGGCTCATGGTATTGCCTTCTTCGCATACTTGTTGGCCAGATCCTGGGTTTTTTTCGTGTTTGAATCACGTAGTAATGTGGTAATACACTGAAGCAGTCAATTAAACCTGGTTTCGATCAATATTTTAGAGGATAACACCGGTTAGGTCTGGGTTAGGTCTGGGTTATGCCCGCATCTGGCTCATGATTTTGCCTTCTTCGCATACTTGTTGGTCAGATCCTGGGTTTTTTTCGTGTTTGAATCACGTAGTAATGTGGTAACACACTGAAGCAGTCAATTAAACCTGGTTTCGATCAATATTTCAGAGGATAACACCGGTTAGGTCTGGGTTAGGTCTGGGAAATGCGCGCATCTGGCTTATACTTTCGCCTTTTCGCAAACTTGTTGGCCAGATCCTGGGTATTTTCCGTGTTTGAATCACGTAGTAATGTGGTAACACACTGAAGCAGTCAATTAAACCTGGTTTCGATCAATATTTTAGAGGATAACACCGGTTAGGTCTGGGTTAGGTCCGGGATATGCCCGCATCTGGCTCATGATTTTGCCTTCTTCGCATACTTGTTGGCCAGATCCTGGGTTTTTTTCGTGTTTGAATCACGTAGTAATGTGGTAACACACTGAAGCTGTCAATTAAACCTGGTTTCGATCAATATTTTAGAGGATAACACCGGTTAGGTCTGGGTTAGGTCTGGGTTATGCCCGCATCTGGCTCATGATTTTGCCTTCTTCGCATACTTGTTGGCCAGATCTTGGGTTTTTTTCGTGTTTGAATCACGTAGTAATGTGGTAACACACTGAAGCAGTCAATTAAACCCGGTTTCGATCAATATTTTAGAGGATAACACCGGTTAGGTCTGGGTTAGGTCTGGGTTATGCCCGCATCTGGCACATGACTTTGCCTTCATCGCATACTTGTTGGCCAGATCCTGGGTTTTTTCCGTGTTTGAATCACGTAGTAATGTGGTAACACACTGAAGCAGTCAATTAAACCTGGTTTCGATCAATATTTCAGAGGATAACACCGGTTAGGTCTGGGTTAGGTCTGGGAAATGCGCGCATCTGGCTTATTCTTTCGCCTTCTTCGCATACTTCTTGGCCAGATCCTGGGTTTTTTTCGTGTTTGAATCACGTAGGAATGTGGTAACACACTGAAGCAGTCAATTAAACCTGGTTTCGATCAATATTTTAGAGGATAACACCGGTTAGGTCTGGGTTAGGTCCGGGATATGCCCGCATCTGGCTCATGATTTTGCCTTCTTCGCATACTTGCTGGCCAGATCCTGGGTTTTTTTCGTGTTTGAATCACGTAGTAATGTGGTAACACACTGAAGCAGTCAATTAAACCTGGTTTCGATCAATATTTCATAGGATAACACCGGTTAGGTCTGGGTTAGGTCTGGGAAATGCGCGCATCTGGCTTATTCTTTCGCCTTCTTCGCATACTTCTTGGCAAGATCCTGGGTTTTTTTCGTGTTTGATTCACGTAGGAATGTGGTAACACACTGAAGCAGTCAATTAAACCTGGTTTCGATCAATATTTTAGAGGATAACACCGGTTAGGTCTGGGTTAGGTCCGGGATATGCCCGCATCTGGCTCATGATTTTGCCTTCTTCGCATACTTGCTGGCCAGATCCTGGGTTTTTTTCGTGTTTGAATCACGTAGTAATGTGGTAACACACTGAAGCAGTCAATTAAACCTGGTTTCTATCAATATTTTAGAGGATAACACCGGTTAGGTCTGGGTTAGGTCCGGGATATGCCCGCATCTGGCTCATGATTTTGCCTTCTTCGCATACTTGTTGGCCAGATCTTGGGTTTTTTTCGTGTTTGAATCACGTAGTAATGTGGTAACGCACTGAAGCAGTCAATTAAACCTGGTTTCTATCAATATTTTAGAGGATAACACCGGTTAAGTCTGGGTTAGGTCCGGGATATGCGCGCATCTGGCTTATACTTTCGCCTTTTTCGCAAACTTGTTGGCCAGATCCTGGGTTTTTTTCGTGTTTGAATCACGTAGTAATGTGGTAACACACTGAAGCTGTCAATTAAACCTGGTTTCGATCAATATTTTAGAGGATAACACCGGTTAGGTCTGGGTTAGGTCTGGGATTTGCGCGCATCTGGCTTATACTTTCGCCTTTTTCGCAAACTTGTTGGCCAGATCCTGGGTATTTTCCGTGTTTAAATCACGTAGTAATGTGGTAACACACTGAAGCAGTCAATTAAACCTGGTTTCGATCAATATTTCAGAGGATAACACCGGTTAGGTCTGGGTTAGGTCTGGGTTATGCCCGCATCTGGCTCATGATATTGCCTTCTTCGCATACTTGTTGGCCAGATCCTGGGTTTTTTTCGTGTTTGAATCACGTAGTAATGTGGTAATACACTGAAGCAGTCAATTAAACCTGGTTTCGATCAATATTTTAGAGGATAACTCCGGTTAGGTCTGGGTTAGGTCTGGGTTATGCCCGCATCTGGCTCATGATTTTGCCTTCTTCGCATACTTGTTGGCCAGATCTTGGGTTTTTTTCGTGTTTGAATCACGTAGTAATGTGGTAACACACTGAAGCAGTCAATTAAACCCGGTTTCGATCAATATTTTAGAGGATAACACCGGTTAGGTCTGGGTGAGGTCTGGGTTATGCCCGCATCTGGCTCATGATTTTGCCTTCATCGCATACTTGTTGGCCAGATCCTGGGTTTTTTCCGTGTTTGAATCACGTAGTAATGTGGTAACACACTGAAGCAGTCAATTAAACCTGGTTTCGATCAATATTTTAGAGGATAACACCGGTTAGGTCTGGGTTAGGTCTGGGTTATGCCCGCATCTGGCTCATGATTTTGCCTTCTTCGCATACTTGTTGGCCAGATCTTGGGTTTTTTTCGTGTTTGAATCACGTAGTAATGTGGTAACACACTGAAGCAGTCAATTAAACCTGGTTTCTATCAATATTTTAGAGGATAACACCGGTTAGGTCTGGGTTAGGTCCGGGATATGCGCGCATCTGGCTTATACTTTCGCCTTTTTCGCAAACTTGTTGGCCAGATCCTGGGTATTTTCCGTGTTTAAATCACGTAGTAATGTGGTAACACACTGAAGCAGTCAATTAAACCTGGTTTCGATCAATATTTCAGAGGATAACACCGGTTAGGTCTGGGTTAGGTCTGGGTTATGCCCGCATCTGGCTCATGATATTGCCTTCTTCGCATACTTGTTGGCCAGATCCTGGGTTTTTTTCGTGTTTGAATCACGTAGTAATGTGGTAATACACTGAAGCAGTCAATTAAACCTGGTTTCGATCAATATTTTAGAGGATAACAGCGGTTAGGTCTGGGTTAGGTCTGGGTTATGCCCGCATCTGGCTCATGATTTTGCCTTCTTCGCATACTTGTTGGCCAGATCCTGGGTTTTTTTCGTGTTTGAATCACGTAGTAATGTGGTAACACACTGAAGCAGTCAATTAAACCTGGTTTCGATCAATATTTCAGAGGATAACACCGGTTAGGTCTGGGTTAGGTCTGGGAAATGCGCGCACCTGGCTTATACTTTCGCCTTTTTCGCAAACTTGTTGGCCAGATCCTGGGTATTTTCCGTGTTTGAATCACGTAGTAATGTGGTAACACACTGAAGCAGTCAATTAAACCTGGTTTCGATCAATATTTTAAAGGATAACACCGGTTAGGTCTGGGTTAGGTCCGGGATATGCCCGCATCTGGCTCATGATTTTGCCTTCTTCGCATACCTGTTGGCCAGATCCTGGGTTTTTTTCGTGTTTTAATCACGTAGTAATGTGGTAACACACTGAAGCTGTCAACTAAACCTGGTTTCGATCAATATTTTAGAGGATAACACCGGCTAGGTCTGGGTTAGGTCTGGGTTATGCCCGCATCTGGCTCATGATTTTGCCTTCTTCGCATACTTGTTGGCCAGATCCTGGGTTTTTTTCGTGTTTGAATCACGTAGCAATGTGGTAACACACTGAAGCTGTCAATTACACCTGGTTTCGATCAATATTTTAGAGGATAACACCGGTTAGGTCTGGGTTAGGTCTGGGATATGCGCGCATCTGGCTTATACTTTCACATTTTTCGCAAACTTGTTGGCCAGATCCTGGGTTTTTCCGTGTTTGATCACGTAGTAATGTGGTAACACACTGAAGCAGTCAATAAAACCTGGTTTCGATCAATATTATAGAGGATAACACCGGTTAGGTCTGGGTTAGGTCTGGGATTTGCGCGCATCTGGCTTATACTTTCGCCTTTTTCGCAAACTTGTTGGCCAGATCCTGGGTATTTTCCGTGTTTGAATCACGTAGTAATGTGGTAACACACTGAAGCAGTCAATTAAACCTGGTTTCTATCAATATTTTAGAGGATAACACCGGTTAGGTCTGGGTTAGGTCCAGGATATGCCCGCATCTGGCTCATGATTTTGCCTTCTTCGCATACTTGTTGTCCAGATCTTGGGTTTTTTTCGTGTTTGAATCACGTAGTAATGTGGTAACACACTGAAGCAGTCAATTAAACCTGGTTTCTATCAATATTTTAGAGGATAACACCGGTTAGGTCTGGGTTAGGTCCGGGATATGCCCGCATCTGGCTCATGATTTTGCCTTCTTCGCATACTTGTTGGCCAGATCCCGGGTTTTTTTCGTGTTTGAATCACGTAGTAATGTGGTAACACACTGAAGCTGTCAATTAAACCTGGTTTCGATCAATATTTCAGAGGATAACACCGGTTAGGTCTGGGTTAGGTCTGGGAAATGCGCGCATCTGGCTTATTCTTTCGCCTTCTTCGCATACTTCTTGGCCAGATCCTGGGTTTTTTTCGTGTTTGAATCACGTAGGAATGTGGTATCTCACTGAAGCAGTCAATTAAACCTGGTTTCGATCAATATTTTAGATGATAACACCGGTTAGGTCTGGGTTAGGTCTGGGTTATGCCCGCATCTGGCTCATGATTTTGCCTTCTTCGCATACTTGTTGGCCAGATCCTGGGTTTTTTTCGTGTTTGAATCACGTAGTAATGTGGTAACACACTGAAGCTGTCAATTAAACCTGGTTTCGATCAATATTTCAGAGGATAACACCGGTTAGGTCTGTGTTAGGTCTGGGAAATGCGCGCATCTGGCTTATTCTTTCGCCTTCTTCGCATACTTGTTGGTCAGATCCTGGGTTTTTTTCGTGTTTGAATCACGTAGTAATGTGTTACACACTGAAGCAGTCAATTAAACCTGGTTTCGATCAATATTTTAGAGGATAACACCGGTTAGGTCTGGGTTAGGGCCGGGATATGCGCGCATCTGGCTTATACTTTCACCTTTTTCGCAAACTTGTTTGCCAGATCCTTGGTTTTTTCCGTGTTTGAATCACGTAGTAATGTGGTACCACACTGAGGCAGTCAATTAAACCTGGTTTCGATCAATATTTTAGAGGATAACACCGGTTAGGTCTGGGATTTGCGCGCATCTGGCTTATACTTTCGCCTTTTTCGCAAACTTGTTGGCCAGATCCTGGGTATTTTCCGTGTTTGAATCACGTAGTAATGTGGTAACACACTGAAGCTGTCAATTAAACCTGGTTTCGATCAATATTTTAGAGGATAACACCGGTTAGGTCTGGTTTAGGTCTGGGTTATGCCCGCATCTGGCTCATGATTTTGCCTTCTTCGCATACTTGTTGGCCAGATCCTGGGTTTTTTTCGTGTTTGAATCACGTAGTAATGTGGTAACGCACTGAAGCAGTCAATTAAACCTGGTTTCGATCAATATTTTAGAGGATAACACCGGTTAGGTCTGGGTTATGCCCGCATCTGGTTCATGATTTTGCCTTCTTCGCATACTTGTTGGCCAGATCCTGGGTTTTTTTCGTGTGTGAATCACGTAGTAATGTGGTAATACACTGAAGCAGTCTATAAAACCTGGTTTCGATCAATATTTTAGAGGATAACACCGGTTAGGTCTGGGTTAGGTCCGGGATATGCCCGCATCTGGCTCATGATTTTGCCTTCTTCGCATACTTGTTGGCCAGATCCTGGATTTTCTTCGTGTTTGAATCACGTAGTAATGTGGTAACACACTGAAGCTGTCAATTAAACCTGGTTTCGATCAATATTTTAGAGGATAACAACGGTTAGGTCTGGGTTAGGTCTGGGATATGCGCGCATCTGGCTTATATTTTCACCTTTATCGCAAACTTGTTGGCCAGATCCTGGGTTTTTTCCGTGTTTGATCACGTAGTATTGTGGTAACACACTGAAGCAGACAATAAAACCTGGTTTCGATCAATATTTTAGAGGATAACACCAGTTAGGTCTGGGTTAGGTCTGGGATTTGCGCGCATCTGGCTTATACTTTCGCCTTTTTCGCAAACTTGTTGGCCAGATCCTGGGTATTTTCCGTGTTTGAATCACGTAGTAATGTGGTAACACACTGAAGCAGTCAATTAAACCTGGTTTCTATCAATATTTTAGAGGATAACGCCGGTTAGGTCTGGGTTAGGTCCAGGATATGCCCGCATCTGGCTCATGATTTTGCCTTCTTCGCATACTTGTTGTCCAGATCTTGGGTTTTTTTCGTGTTTGAATCACGTAGTAATGTGGTAACACACTGAAGCAGTCAATTAAACCTGGTTTCTATCAATATTTTAGAGGATAACACCGGTTAGGTCTGGGTTAGGTCCGGGATATGCCCGCATCTGGCTCATGATTTTGCCTTCTTCGCATACTTGTTGGCCAGATCCTGGGTTTTTTTCGTGTTTGAATCACGTAGTAATGTGGTAACACACTGAAGCTGTCAATTAAACCTGGTTTCGATCAATATTTCAGAGGATAACACCGGTTAGGTCTGGGTTAGGTCTGGGAAATGCGCGCATCTGGCTTATTCTTTCGCCTTCTTCGCATACTTCTTGGCCAGATCCTGGGTTTTTTTCGTGTTTGAATCACGTAGGAATGTGGTATCACACTGAAGCAGTCAATTAAACCTGGTTTCGATCAATATTTTAGAGGATAACACCGGTTAGGTCTGGGTTAGGTCTGGGTCATGCCCGCATCTGGCTCATGATTTTGCCTTCATCGCATACTTGTTGGCCAGATCCTGGGTTTTTTCCGTGTTTGAATCACGTAGTAATGTGGTAACACCCTGAAGCAGTCAATTAAACCTGGTTTCGATCAATATTTCAGAGGATAACACCGGTTAGGTCTGGGTTAGGTCTGGGAAATGCGCGCATCTGGCTTATTCTTTCGCCTTCTTCGCATACTTCTTGGCCAGATCCTGGGTTTTTTTCGTGTTTGAATCACGTAGGAATGTGGTAACACACTGAAGCAGTCAATTAAACCTGGTTTCGATCAATATTTTAGAGGATAACACCGGTTAGGTCTGGGTTAGGTCCGGGATATGCCCGCATCTGGCTCATGATTTTGCCTTCCTCGCATACTTGCTGGCCAGATCCTGGGTTTTTTTCGTGTTTGAATCACGTAGTAATGTGGTAACACACAGAGGCTGTCAATTAAACCTGGTTTCGATCAATATTTTAGAGGATAACACCGGTTAGGTCTGGGTTAGGTCTGGGTTATGCCCACATCTGGCTCATGATTTTGCCTTCTTCGCATACTTGTTGGCCAGATCCTGGGTTTTTTTCGTGTTTGAATCACGTAGTAATGTGGTAACACACTGAAGCTGTCAATTACACCTGGTTTCGATCAACATTTTAGAGGATAACACCGGTTAGGTCTGGGTTAGGTCTGGGATATGCGCGCATCTGGCTTATACTTTCACCTTTTTCGCAAACTTGTTGGCCAGATCCTGGGTTTTTTCCGTGTTTGATCACGTAGTAATGTGGTAACACACTGAAGCAGTCAATAAAACCTGGTTTCGATCAATATTTTAAAGGATAACACCGGTTAGGTCTGGGTTAGGTCTGGGATTTGCGCGCATCTGGCTTATACTTTCGCCTTTTTCGCAAACTTGTTGGCCAGATCCTGGGTATTTTCCGTGTTTGAATCACGTAGTAATGTGGTAACACACTGAAGCAGTCAATTAAACCTGGTTTCTATCAATATTTTAGAGGATAACACCGGTTAGGTCTGGGTTAGGTCCAGGATATGCCCGCATCTGGCTCATGATTTTGCCTTCTTCGCATACTTGTTGTCCAGATCTTGGGTTTTTTTCGTGTTTGAATCACGTAGTAATGTGGTAACACACTGAAGCAGTCAATTAAACCTGGTTTCTATCAATATTTTAAAGGATAACACCGGTTAGGTCTGGGTTAGGTCCGGGATATGCCCGCATCTGGCTCATGATTTTGCCTTCTTCGCATACTTGTTGGCCAGATCCTGGGTTTTTTTCGTGTTTGAATCACGTAGTAATGTGGTAACACACTGAAGCTGTCAATTAAACCTGGTTTCGATCAATATTTCAGAGGATAACAACGGTTAGGTCTGGGTTAGGTCTGGGAAATGCGCGCATCTGGCTTATTCTTTCGCCTTCTTCGCATACTTCTTGGCCAGATCCTGGGTTTTTTTCGTGTTTGAATCACGTAGGAATGTGGTATCACACTGAAGCAGTCAATTAAACCTGGTTTCGATCAATATTTTAGAGGATAACACCGGTTAGGTCTGGGTTAGGTCTGGGTTATGCCCGCATCTGGCTCATGATTTTGCCTTCTTCGCATACTTGTTGGCCAGATCCTGGGTTTTTTTCGTGTTTGAATCACGTAGTAATGTGGTAACACACTGAAGCTGTCAATTAAACCTGGTTTCGATCAATGTTTCAGAGGATAACACCGGTTAGGTCTGTGTTAGGTCTGGGAAATGCGCGCATCTGGCTTATTCTTTCGCCTTCTTCGCATACTTGTTGGACAGATCCTGGGTTTTTTTCGTGTTTGAATCACGTAGTAATGTGTTACACACTGAAGCAGTCAATTAAACCTGGTTTCGATCAATATTTTAGAGGATAACACCGGTTAGGTCTGGGTTAGGTCCGGGATATGCCCGCATCTGGCTCATGATTTTGCCTTCTTCGCATACTTGTTGTCCAGATCTTGGGCTTTTTCCTGTTTGAATCACGTAGTAATGTGGTAACACACTGAAGCTGTCAATTAAACCTGGTTTCGATCAATATTTTAGAGGATAACACCGGTTAGGTCTGGGTTAGGTCTGGGTTATGCCCGCATCTGGCTCATGATTTTGCCTTCTTCGCATACTTGTTGGCCAGATCCTGGGTTTTTTTCGTGTTTGAATCACGTAGTAATGTGGTAACACACTGAAGCAGTCAATTAAACCTGGTTTCGATCAATATTTCAGAGGATAACACCGGTTAGGTCTGGGTTAGGTCCGGGATATGCCCGCATCTGGCTCATGATTTTGCCTTCTTCGCATACTTGTTGGCCAGAGCCTGGGTTTTTTTCGTGTTTGAATCACGTAGTAATGTGGTAACACACTGAAGCAGTCAATTAAACCTGGTTTCGATCAATATTTCAGAGGATAACACCGGTTAGGTCTGGGTTAGGTCCGGGATATGCCCGCATCTAGCTCATGATTTTGCCTTCTTCGCATACTTGTTGGCCAGATCTTGGGTTTTTTTCGTGTTTGAATCACGTAGTAATGTGGTAACACACTGAAGCAGTCAATTAAACCCGGTTTCGATCAATATTATAGAGGATAACACCGGTTAGGTCTGGGTTATGCCCTCATCTGGCTCATGATTTTGCCTTCATCGCATACTTGTTGGCCAGATCCTGGGTTTTTTCCGTGTTTGAATCACGTAGTAATGTGGTCACACACTGAAGCAGTCAATTAAACCTGGTTTCGATCAATATTTCAGAGGATAACAACGGTTAGGTCTGGGTTAGGTCTGGGAAATGCGCGCATCTGGCTTATTCTTTCGCCTTCTTCGCATACTTCTTGGCCAGATCCTGGGTTTTTTTCGTGTTTGAATCACGTAGGAATGTGGTAACACACTGAAGCAGTCAATTAAACCTGGTTTCGATCAATATTTTAGAGGATAACACCGGTTAGGTCTGGGTTAGGTCCGGGATATGCCCGCATCTGGCTCATGATTTTGCCTTCCTCGCATACTTGCTGGCCAGATCCTGGGTTTTTTTCGTGTTTGAATCACGTAGTAATGTGGTAACACACTGAGGCTGTCAATTAAACCTGGTTTCGATCAATATTTTAGAGGATAACACCGGTTAGGTCTGGGTTAGGTCTGTGTTATGCCCGCATCTGGCTCATGATTTTGCCTTCTTCGCATACTTGTTGGCCAGATCCTGGGTTTTTTTCGTGTTTGAATCACGTAGTAATGTGGTAACACACTGAAGCTGTCAATTACACCTGGTTTCGATCAACATTTTAGAGGATAACACCGGTTAGGTCTGGGTTAGGTCTGGGATATGCGCGCATCTGGCTTATACTTTCACCTTTTTCGCAAACTTGTTGGCCAGATCCTGGGTTTTTTCCGTGTTTGAATCACGTAGTAATGTGGTAACACACTGAAGCAGTCAATTAAACCTGGTTTCGATCAATATTTCAGAGGATAACACCGGTTAGGTCTGGGTTAGGTCCGGGATATGCCCGCATCTAGCTCATGATTTTGCCTTCTTCGCATACTTGTTGGCCAGATCTTGGGTTTTTTTCGTGTTTGAATCACGTAGTAATGTGGTAACACACTGAAGCAGTCAATTAAACCCGGTTTCGATCAATATTTTAGAGGATAACACCGGTTAGGTCTGGGTTATGCCCGCATCTGGCTCATGATTTTGCCTTCATCGCATACTTGTTGGCCAGATCCTGGGTTTTTTCCGTGTTTGAATCACGTAGTAATGTGGTAACACACTGAAGCAGTCAATTACACCTGGTTTCGATCAACATTTTAGAGGATAACACCGGTTAGGTCTGGGTTAGGTCTGGGATATGCGCGCATCTGGCTTATACTTTCACCTTTTTCGCAAACTTGTTGGCCAGATCCTGGGTTTTTTCCGTGTTTGATCACGTAGTAATGTGGTAACACACTGAAGCAGTCAATAAAACCTGGTTTCGATCAATATTTTAGAGGATAACACCGGTTAGGTCTGGGTTAGGTCTGGGATTTGCGCGCATCTGGCTTATACTTTCGCCTTTTTCGCAAACTTGTTGGCCAGATCCTGGGTATTTTCCGTGTTTGAATCACGTAGTAATGTGGTAACACACTGAAGCAGTCAATTAAACCTGGTTTCTATCAATATTTTAGAGGATAACACCGGTTAGGTCTGGGTTAGGTCCAGGATATGCCCGCATCTGGCTCATGATTTTGCCTTCTTCGCATACTTGTTGTCCAGATCTTGGGTTTTTTTCGTGTTTGAATCACGTAGTAATGTGGTAACACACTGAAGCAGTCAATTAAACCTGGTTTCTATCAATATTTTAGAGGATAACACCGGTTAGGTCTGGGTTAGGTCCGGGATATGCCCGCATCTGGCTCATGATTTTGCCTTCTTCGCATACTTGTTGGCCAGATCCTGGGTTTTTTTCGTGTTTGAATCACGTAGTAATGTGGTAACACACTGAAGCTGTCAATTAAACCTGGTTTCGATCAATATTTCAGAGGATAACACCGGTTAGGTCTGGGTTAGGTCTGGGAAATGCGCGCATCTGGCTTATTCTTTCGCCTTCTTTGCATACTTCTTGGCCAGATCCTGGGTTTTTTTCGTGTTTGAATCACGTAGTAATGTGGTATCACACTGAAGCAGTCAATTAAACCTGGTTTCGATCAATATTTTAGAGGATAACACCGGTTAGGTCTGGGTTAGGTCTGGGTTATGCCCGCATCTGGCTCATGATTTTGCCTTCTTCGCATACTTGTTGGCCAGATCCTGGGTTTTTTTCGTGTTTGAATCACGTAGTAATGTGGTAACACACTGAAGCTGTCAATTAAACCTGGTTTCGATCAATATTTCAGAGGATAACACCGGTTAGGTCTGTGTTAGGTCTGGGAAATGCGCGCATCTGGCTTATTCTTTCGCCTTCTTCGCATACTTGTTGGACAGATCCTGGGTTTTTTTCGTGTTTGAATCACGTAGTAATGTGTTACACACTGAAGCAGTCAATTAAACCTGGTTTCGATCAATATTTTAGAGGATAACACCGGTTAGGTCTGGGTTAGGTCCGGGATATGCCCGCATCTGGCTCATGATTTTGCCTTCTTCGCATACTTGTTGTCCAGATCTTGGGTTTTTTTCGTGTTTGAATCACGTAGTAATGTGGTAACACACTGAAGCAGTCAATTAAACCTGGTTTCTATCAATATTTTAGAGGATAACACCGGTTAGGTCTGGGATAGGTCCGGGATATGCCCGCATCTGGCTCATGATTTTGCCTTCTTCGCATAATTGCTGGCCAGATCCTGGGTTTTTTTCGTGATTGAATCACGTAGTAATGTGGTAACACACTGAAGCTGTCAATTAAACCTGGTTTCGATCAATGTTTTAGAGGATAACACCGGTTAGGTCTGGGTTAGGTCTGGGAAATGCGCGCATCTGGCTTATTCTTTCGCCTTCTTCGCATACTTCTTGGCCAGATCCTGGGTTTTTTTCGTGATTGAATCACGTAGTAATGTGGTAACACACTGAAGCAGTCAATTAAACCTGGTTTCGATCAATATTTTAGACGATAACACCGGTTAGGTCTGGGTTAGGTCTGGGAAATGCGCGCATCTGGCTTATTCTTTCGCCTTCTTCGCATACTTGTTGGACAGATCCTGGGTTTTTTTCGTGTTTGAATCACGTAGTAATGTGGTAACACACTGAAGCAGTCAATTAAACCTGGTTTCGATCAATATTTCAGAGGATAACACCGGTTAGGTCTGGGTTAGGTCTGGGAAATGCGCGCATCTGGCTTATACTTTCGCCTTTTTCGCAAACTTGTTGGCCAGATCCTGGGTATTTTCCGTGTTTGAATCACGTAGTAATGTGGTAACACACTGAAGCAGTCAATTAAACCTGGTTTCGATCAATATTTTAGAGGATAACACCGGTTAGGTCTGGGTTAGGTCCGGGATATGCCCGCATCTGGCTCATGATTTTGCATTCTTCGCATACTTGTTGACCAGATCCTGGGTTTTTTTCGTGTTTGAATCACGTAGTAATGTGGTAACACACTGAAGCTGTCAATTAAACCTGGTTTCGATCAATATTTTAGAGGATAACACCGGTTAGGTCTGGGTTAGGTCTGGGTTATGCCCGCATCTGGCTCATGATTTTGCCTTCTTCGCATACTTGTTGGCCAGATCCTGGGTTTTTTTCGTGTTTGAATCACGTAGTAATGTGGTAACACACTGAAGCAGTCAATTAAACCTGGTTTCGATCAATATTTCAGAGGATAACACCGGCTAGGTCTGGGTTAGGTCCGGGATATGCCCGCATCTGGCTTATACTTTCGCCTTTTTCGCAAACTTGTTGGCCAGATCCTGGGTATTTTCCGTGTTTGAATCACGTAGTAATATGGTAACACACTGAAGCAGTCAATTAAACCTGGTTTCGATCAATATTTCAGAGGATAACACCGGTTAGGTCTGGGTTAGGTCCGGGATATGCCCGCATCTAGCTCATGATTTTGCCTTCTTCGCATACTTGTTGGCCAGATCATGGGTTTTTTTCGTGTTTGAATCACGTAGTAATGTGGTAACACACTTGAGCAGTCAATTAAACCCGGTTTCGATCAATATTTTAGAGGATAACACCGGTTAGGTCTGGGTTATGCCCGCATCTGGCTCATGATTTTGCCTTCATCGCATACTTGTTGGCCAGATCCTGGGTTTTTTCCGTGTTTGAATCACGTAGTAAAGTGGTAACACACTGAAGCAGTCAATTAAACCTGGTTTCGATCAATATTTCAGAGGATAACAACGGTTAGGTCTGGGTTAGGTCTGGGAAATGCGCGCATCTGGCTTATTCTTTCGCCTTCTTCGCATACTTCTTGGCCAGATCCTGGGTTTTTTTCGTGTTTGAATCACGTAGGAATGTGGTAACACACTGAAGCAGTCAACTAAACCTGGTTTCGATCAATATTTTAGAGGATAACACCGGTTAGGTCTGGGTTAGGTCTGGGTTATGCCCGCATCTGGCTCATGATTTTGCCTTCATCGCATACTTGTTGGCCAGATCCTGGGATTTTTCCGTGTTTGAATCACGTAGTAATGTGGTAACACACTGAAGCAGTCAATTAAACCTGGTTTCGATCAATATTTCAGAGGATAACAACGGTTAGGTCTGGGTTAGGTCTGGGAAATGCGCGCATCTGGCTTATTCTTTCGCCTTCTTCGCATACTTCTTGGCCAGATCCTGGGTTTTTTTCGTGTTTGAATCACGTAGGAATGTGGTATCACACTGAAGCAGTCAATTAAACCTGGTTTCGATCAATATTTTAGAGGATAACACCGGTTAGGTCTGGGTTAGGTCTGGGTTATGCCCGCATCTGGCTCATGATTTTGCCTTCTTCGCATACTTGTTGGCCAGATCCTGGGTTTTTTTCGTGTTTGAATCACGTAGTAATGTGGTAACACACTGAAGCTGTCAATTAAACCTGGTTTCGATCAATATTTCAGAGGATAACAGCGGTTAGGTCTGTGTTAGGTCTGGGAAATGCGCGCATCTGGCTTATTCTTTCGCCTTCTTCGCATACTTGTTGGACAGATCCTGGGTTTTTTTCGTGTTTGAATCACGTAGTAATGTGGTAACACACTGAAGCAGTCAATTAAACCTGGTTTCTATCAATATTTTAGAGGATAACACCGGTTAGGTCTGGGATAGGTCCGGGATATGCCCGCATCTGGCTCATGATTTTGCCTTCTTCGCATAATTGCTGGCCAGATCCTGGGTTTTTTTCGTGATTGAATCACGTAGTAATGTGGTAACACACTGAAGCTGTCAATTAAACCTGGTTTCGATCAATGTTTTAGAGGATAACACCGGTTAGGTCTGGGTTAGGTCTGGGAAATGCGCGCATCTGGCTTATTCTTTCGCCTTCTTCGCATACTTCTTGGCCAGATCCTGGGTTTTTTTCGTGATTGAATCACGTAGTAATGTGGTAACACACTGAAGCAGTCAATTAAACCTGGTTTCGATCAATATTTTAGACGATAACACCGGTTAGGTCTGGGTTAGGTCTGGGAAATGCGCGCATCTGGCTTATTCTTTCGCCTTCTTCGCATACTTGTTGGACAGATCCTGGGTTTTTTTCGTGTTTGAATCACGTAGTAATGTGGTAACACACTGAAGCAGTCAATTAAACCTGGTTTCGATCAATATTTCAGAGGATAACACCGGTTAGGTCTGGGTTAGGTCTGGGAAATGCGCGCATCTGGCTTATACTTTCGCCTTTTTCGCAAACTTGTTGGCCAGATCCTGGGTATTTTCCGTGTTTGAATCACGTAGTAATGTGGTAACACACTGAAGCAGTCAATTAAACCTGGTTTCGATCAATATTTTAGAGGATAACACCGGTTAGGTCTGGGTTAGGTCCGGGATATGCCCGCATCTGGCTCATGATTTTGCATTCTTCGCATACTTGTTGGCCAGATCCTGGGTTTTTTTCGTGTTTGAATCACGTAGTAATGTGGTAACACACTGAAGCTGTCAATTAAACCTGGTTTCGATCAATATTTTAGAGGATAACACCGGTTAGGTCTGGGTTAGGTCTGGGTTATGCCCGCATCTGGCTCATGATTTTGCCTTCTTCGCATACTTGTTGGCCATATCCTGGGTTTTTTTCGTGTTTGAATCACGTAGTAATGTGGTAACACACTGAAGCAGTCAATTAAACCTGGTTTCGATCAATATTTCAGAGGATAACACCGGTTAGGTCTGGGTTAGGTCCGGGATATGCCCGCATCTAGCTGATGATTTTGCCTTCTTCGCATACTTGTTGGCCAGATCTTGGGTTTTTTTCGTGTTTGAATCACGTAGTAATGTGGTAACACACTGAAGCAGTCAATTAAACCCGGTTTCGATCAATATTTTAGAGGATAACACCGGTTAGGTCTGGGTTATGCCCGCATCTGGCTCATGATTTTGCCTTCATCGCATACTTGTTGGCCAGATCCCGGGTTTTTTCCGTGTTTGAATCACGTAGTAATGTGGTAACACACTGAAGCAGTCAATTAAACCTGGTTTCGATCAATATTTCAGAGGATAACAACGGTTAGGTCTGGGTTAGGTCTGGGAAATGCGCGCATCTGGCTTATTCTTTCGCCTTCTTCGCATACTTCTTGGCCAGATCCTGGGTTTTTTTCGTGTTTGAATCACGTAGGAATGTGGTAACACACTGAAGCAGTCAATTAAACCTGGTTTCGATCAATATTTTAGAGGATAACACCGGTTAGGTCTGGGTTAGGTCCGGGATATACCCGCATCTGGCTCATGATTTTGCCTTCTTCGCATACTTGTTGGCCAGATCCTGGGTTTTTTTCGTGTTTGAATCACGTAGTAATGTGGTAACACACTGAAGCTGTCAATTAAACCTGGTTTCGATCAATATTTTAGAGGATAACACCGGTTAGGTCTGGGTTAGGTCTGGGATTTGCGCGCATCTGGCTTATACTTTCGCCTTTTTCGCAAACTTGTTGGCCAGATCCTGGGTATTTTCCGTGTTTGAATCACGTAGTAATGTGGTAACACACTGAAGCAGTCAATTAAACCTGGTTTCTATCAATATTTTAGAGGATAACACCGGTTAGGTCTGGGTTAGGTCCAGGATATGCCCGCATCTGGCTCATGATTTTGCCTTCTTCGCATACTTGTTGTCCAGATCTTGAGTTTTTTTCGTGTTTGAATCACGTAGTAATGTGGTAACACACTGAAGCAGTCAATTAAACCTGGTTTCTATCAATATTTTAGAGGATAACACCGGTTAGGTCTGGGTTAGGTCCGGGATATGCCCGCATCTGGCTCATGATTTTGCCTTCTTCGCATACTTGCTGGCCAGATCCTGGGTTTTTCCGTGTTTGAATCACGTAGTAATGTGGTAACACACTGAAGCAGTCAAATAAACCTGGTTTCGATCAATATTTCAGAGCATAACACCGGTTAGGTCTGGGTTAGGTCTGGGTTATGCCCGCATCTGGCTCATGATTTTGCCATCTTCGCATACTTGTTGGCCAGATCCTGGGTTTTTTTCGTGTTTCAATCACGTAGTAATGTGGTAACACAGTGAGGCAGTCTATTAAACCTGGTTTCGATCAATATTTTAGACGATAACACCGGTTAGGTCTGGGTTAGGTCTGGGAAATGCGCGCATCTGGCTTATACTTTCGCCTTTTTCGCAAACTTGTTGGCCAGATCCTGGGTTTTTTTCGTGTTTGAATCACGTAGTAATGTGGTAACACACTGAAGCTGTCAATTAAACCTGGTTTCGAACAATATTTTAGAGGATAACACCGGTTAGGTCTGGGTTAGGTCTGGGATTTGCGCGCATCTGGCTTATACTTTCGCCTTTTTCGCAAACTTGTTGGCCAGATCCTGGGTATTTTCCGTGTTTGAATCACGTAGTAATGTGGTAACACACTGAAGCAGTCAATTAAACCTGGTTTCGATCAATATTTCAGAGGATAACACCGGTTAGGTCTGGGTTAGGTCTGGGTTATGCCCGCATCTGGCTCATGATATTGCCTTCTTCGCATACTTCTTGGCCAGATCCTGGGTTTTTTTCGTGTTTGAATCACGTAGTAATGTGGTAATACACTGAAGCAGTCAATTAAACCTGGTTTCGATCAATATTTTAGAGGATAACACCGGTTAGGTCTGGGTTAGGTCTGGGATATGCCCGCATCTGGCTCATGATTTTGCCTTCTTCGCATACTTGTTGGCCATATCCTGGGTTTTTTTCGTGTTTGAATCACGTAGTAATGTGGTAACACACTGAAGCAGTCAATTAAACCTGGTTTCGATCAATATTTCAGAGGATAACACCGGTTAGGTCTGGGTTAGGTCTGGGAAATGCGCGCATCTGGCTTATACTTTCGCCTTTTTCGCAAACTTGTTGGCCAGATCCTGGGTATTTTCCGTGTTTGAATCACGTAGTAATGTGGTAACACACTGAAGCAGTCAATTAAACCTGGTTTCGATCAATATTTTAGAGGATAACACCGGTTAGGTCTGGGTTAGGTCCGGAATATGCCCGCATCTGGCTCATGATTTTGCCTTCTTCGCATACTTGTTGGCCAGATCCTGGGTTTTTTTCGTGTTTGAATCACGTAGTAATGTGGTAACACACTGAAGCTGTCAATTAAACCTGGTTTCGATCAATTTTTTAGAGGATAACACCGGTTAGGTCTGGGTTAGGTCTGGGTTATGCCCGCATCTGGCTCATGATTTTGCCTTCTTCGCATACTTGTTGGCCAGATCCTGGGTTTTTTTCGTGTTTGAATCACGTAGTAATGTGGTAACACACTGAAGCAGTCAATTAAACCTGGTTTCGATCAATATTTCAGAGGATAACACCGGTTAGGTCTGGGTTAGGTCCGGGATATGCCCGCATCTGGCTCATGATTTTGCCTTCTTCGCATACTTGTTGGCCAGATCCTGGGTTTTTTTCGTGTTTGAATCACGTAGTAATGTGGTAACACACTGAAGCAGTCAATTAAACCTGGTTTCGATCAATATTTCAGAGGATAACACCGGTTAGGTCTGGGTTAGGTCCGGGATATGCCCGCATCTAGCTCATGATTTTGCCTTCTTCGCATACTTGTTGGCCAGATCTTGGGTTTTTTTCGTGTTTGAATCACGTAGTAATGTGGTAACACACTGAAGCAGTCAATTAAACCCGGTTTCGATCAATATTTTAGAGGATAACACCGGTTAGGTCTGGGTTATGCCCGCATCTGGCTCATGATTTTGCCTTCATCGCATACTTGTTGGCCAGATCCTGGGTTTTTTCCGTGTTTGAATCACGTAGTAATGTGGTAACACACTGAAGCAGTCAATTAAACCTGGTTTCGATCAATATTTCAGAGGATAACAACGGTTAGGTCTGGGTTAGGTCTGGGAAATGCGCGCATCTGGCTTATTCTTTCGCCTTCTTCGCATACTTCTTGGCCAGATCCTGGGTTTTTTTCGTGTTTGAATCACGTAGGAATGTGGTAACACACTGAAGCAGTCAATTAAACCTGGTTTCGATCAATATTTTAGAGGATAACACCGGTTAGGTCTGGGTTAGGTCTGGGTTATGCCCGCATCTGGCTCATGATTTTGCCTTCTTCGCATACTTGTTGGCCAGATCTTGGGTTTTTTTCGTGTTTGAATCACGTAGTAATGTGGTAACACACTGAAGCAGTCAATTAAACCCGGTTTCGATCAATATTTTAGAGGATAACACCGGTTAGGTCTGGGTTATGCCCGCATCTGGCTCATGATTTTGCCTTCATCGCATACTTGTTGGCCAGATCCTGGGTTTTTTCCGTGTTTGAATCACGTAGTAATGTGGTAACACACTGAAGCAGTCAATTAAACCTGGTTTCGATCAATATTTCAGAGGATAACAACGGTTAGGTCTGGGTTAGGTCTGGGAAATGCGCGCATCTGGCTTATTCTTTCGCCTTCTTCGCATACTTCTTGGCCAGATCCTGGGTTTTTTTCGTGTTTGAATCACGTAGGAATGTGGTAACACACTGAAGCAGTCAATTAAACCTGGTTTCGATCAATATTTCAGAGGATAACACCGGTTAGGTCTGGGTTAGGTCCGGGATATGCCCGCATCTGGCTCATGATTTTGCCTTCTTCGCATACTTGTTGGCCAGATCCTGGGTTTTTTTCGTGTTTGAATCACGTAGTAATGTGGTAACACACTGAAGCTGTCAATTAAACCTGGTTTCGATCAATATTTTAGAGGATAACACCGGTTAGGTCTGGGTTAGGTCTGGGATTTGCGCGCATCTGGCTTATACTTTCGCCTTTTTCGCAAACTTGTTGGCCAGATCCTGGGTATTTTCCGTGTTTGAATCACGTAGTAATGTGGTAACACACTGAAGCAGTCAATTAAACCTGGTTTCTATCAATATTTTAGAGGATAACACCGGTTAGGTCTGGGTTAGGTCCAGGATATGCCCGCATCTGGCTCATGATTTTGCCTTCTTCGCATACTTGTTGTCCAGATCTTGGGTTTTTTTCGTGTTTGAATCACGTAGTAATGTGGTAACACACTGAAGCAGTCAATTAAACCTGGTTTCTATCAATATTTTAGAGGATAACACCGGTTAGGTCTGGGTTAGGTCCGGGATATGCCCGCATCTGGCTCATGATTTTGCCTTCTTCGCATACTTGCTGGCCAGATCCTGGGTTTTTCCGTGTTTGAATCACGTAGTAATGTGGTAACACACTGAAGCAGTCAAATAAACCTGGTTTCGATCAATATTTCAGAGCATAACACCGGTTAGGTCTGGGTTAGGTCTGGGTTATGCCCGCATCTGGCTCATGATTTTGCCTTCTTCGCATACTTGGTGGCCAGATCCTGGGTTTTTTTCGTGTTTCAATCACGTAGTAATGTGGTAACACAGTGAGGCAGTCTATTAAACCTGGTTTCGATCAATATTTTAGACGATAACACCGGTTAGGTCTGGGTTAGGTCTGGGAAATGCGCGCATCTGGCTTATACTTTCGCCTTTTTCGCAAACTTGTTGGCCAGATCCTGGGTTTTTTTCGTGTTTGAATCACGTAGTAATGTGGTAACACACTGAAGCTGTCAATTAAACCTGGTTTCGATCAATATTTTAGAGGATAACACCGGTTAGGTCTGGGTTAGGTCTGGGATTTGCGCGCATCTGGCTTATACTTTCGCCTTTTTCGCAAACTTGTTGGCCAGATCCTGGGTATTTTCCGTGTTTGAATCACGTAGTAATGTGGTAACACACTGAAGCAGTCAATTAAACCTGGTTTCGATCAATATTTCAGAGGATAACACCGGTTAGGTCTGGGTTAGGTCTGGGTTATGCCCGCATCTGGCTCATGATATTGCCTTCTTCGCATACTTCTTGGCCAGATCCTGGGTTTTTTTTGTGTTTGAATCACGTAGTAATGTGGTAATACACTGAAGCAGTCAATTAAACCTGGTTTCGATCAATATTTTAGAGGATAACACCGGTAAGGTCTGGGTTAGGTCTGGGATATGCCCGCATCTGGCTCATGATTTTGCCTTCTTCGCATACTTGTTGGCCAGATCATGGGTTTTTTTCGTGTTTGAATCACGTAGTAATGTGGTAACACACTGAAGCAGTCAATTAAACCTGGTTTCGATCAATATTTCAGAGGATAACACCGGTTAGGTCTGGGTTAGGTCTGGGAAATGCGCGCATCTGGCTTATACTTTCGCCTTTTTCGCAAACTTGTTGGCCAGATCCTGGGTATTTTCCGTGTTTGAATCACGTAGTAATGTGGTAACACACTGAAGCAGTCAATTAAACCTGGTTTCGATCAATATTTTAGAGGATAACACCGGTTAGGTCTGGGTTAGGTCCGGGATATGCCCGCATCTGGCTCATGATTTTGCCTTCTTCGCATACTTGTTGGCCAGATCCTGGGTTTTTTTCGTGTTTGAATCACGTAGTAATGTGGTAACACACTGAAGCTGTCAATTAAACCTGGTTTCAATCAATATTTTAGAGGATAACACCGGTTAGGTCTGGGTTAGGTCTGGGTTATGCCCGCATCTGGCTCATGATTTTGCCTTCTTCGCATACTTGTTGGCCAGATCCTGGGTTTTTTTCGTGTTTGAATCACGTAGTAATGTGGTAACACACTGAAGCAGTCAATTAAACCTGGTTTCGGTCAATATTTCAGAGGATAACACCGGTTAGGTCTGGGTTAGGTCCGGGATATGCCCGCATCTGGCTCATGATTTTGCCTTCTTCGCATACTTGTTGGCCAGATCTTGGGTTTTTTTCGTGTTTGAATCACGTAGTAATGTGGTAACACACTGAAGCAGTCAATTAAACCCGGTTTCGATCAATATTTTAGAGGATAACACCGGTTAGGTCTGGGTTAGGTCTGGGTTATGCCCGCATCTGGCTCATGATTTTGCCTTCATCGCATACTTGTTGGCCAGATCCTGGGTTTTTTCCGTGTTTGAATCACGTAGTAATGTGGTAACACACTGAAGCAGTCAATTAAACCTGGTTTCGATCAATATTTCAGAGGATAACAACGGTTAGGTCTGGGTTAGGTCTGGGAAATGCGCGCATCTGGCTTATTCTTTCGCCTTCTTCGCATACTTCTTGGCCAGATCCTGGGTTTTTTTCGTGTTTGAATCACGTAGGAATGTGGTAACACACTGAAGCAGTCAATTAAACCTGGTTTCGATCAATATTTTAGAGGATAACACCGGTTAGGTCTGGCTTAGGTCCGGGATATGCCCGCATCTGGCTCATGATTTTGCCTTCTTCGCATACTTGCTGGCCAGATCCTGGGTTTTTTTCGTGTTTGAATCACGTAGTAATGTGGTAACACACTGAAGCTGTCAATTAAACCTGGTTTCGATCAATATTTTAGAGGATAACACCGGTTAGGTCTGGGTTAGGTCTGGGTTATGCCCGCATCTGGCTCATGATTTTGCCTTCTTCGCATACTTGTTGGCCAGATCCTGGGTTTTTTTCGTGTTTGAATCACGTAGTAATGTGGTAACACACTGAAGCAGTCAATTAAACCTGGTTTCTATCAATATTTTAGAGGATAACACCGGTTAGGTCTGGGTTAGGTCCGGGATATGCCCGCATCTGGCTCATGATTTTGCCTTCTTCGCATACTTGCTGGCCAGATCCTGGGTTTTTCCGTGTTTGAATCACGTAGTAATGTGGTAACACACTGAAGCAGTCAATTAAACCTGGTTTCGATCAATATTTCAGAGGATAACACCGGTTAGGTCTGGGTTAGGTCTGGGTTATGCCCGCATCTGGCTCATGATTTTGCCTTTTTCGCAAACTTGTTGGCCAGATCCTGGGTTTTTTTCGTGTTTGAATCACGTAGTAATGTGGTAACACACTGAAGCTGTCAATTAAACCTGGTTTCGATCAATATTTTAGAGGATAACACCGGTTAGGTCTGGGTTAGGTCTGGGATTTGCGCGCATCTGGCTTATACTTTCGCCTTTTTCGCAAACTTGTTGGCCAGATCCTGGGTATTTTCCGTGTTTGAATCACGTAGTAATGTGGTAACACACTGAAGCAGTCAATTAAACCTGGTTTCGATCAATATTTCAGAGGATAACACCGGTTAGGTCTGGGTTAGGTCTGGGTTATGCCCGCATCTGGCTCATGATATTGCCTTCTTCGCATACTTCTTGGCCAGATCCTGGGTTTTTTTTGTGTTTGAATCACGTAGTAATGTGGTAATACACTGAAGCAGTCAATTAAACCTGGTTTCGATCAATATTTTAGAGGATAACACCGGTTAGGTCTGGGTTAGGTCTGGGATATGCCCGCATCTGGCTGATGATTTTGCCTTCTTCGCATACTTGTTGGCCAGATCCTGGGTTTTTTTCGTGTTTGAATCACGTAGTAATGTGGTAACACACTGAAGCAGTCAATTAAACCTGGTTTCGATCAATATTTCAGAGGATAACACCGGTTAGGTCTGGGTTAGGTCTGGGAAATGCGCGCATCTGGCTTATACTTTCGCCTTTTTCGCAAACTTGTTGGCCAGATCCTGGGTATTTTCCGTGTTTGAATCACGTAGTAATGTGGTAACACACTGAAGCAGTCAATTAAACCTGGTTTCGATCAATATTTTAGAGGATAACACCGGTTAGGTCTGGGTTAGGTCCGGGATATGCCCGCATCTGGCTCATGATTTTGCCTTCTTCGCATACTTGTTGGCCAGATCCTGGGTTTTTTTCGTGTTTGAATCACGTAGTAATGTGGTAACACACTGAAGCTGTCAATTAAACCTGGTTTCAATCAATATTTTAGAGGATAACACCGGTTAGGTCTGGGTTAGGTCTGGGTTATGCCCGCATCTGGCTCATGATTTTGCCTTCTTCGCATACTTGTTGGCCAGATCCTGGGTTTTTTTCGTGTTTGAATCACGTAGTAATGTGGTAACACACTGAAGCAGTCAATTAAACCTGGTTTGGGTCAATATTTCAGAGGATAACACCGGTTAGGTCTGGGTTAGGTCTGGGAAATGCGCGCATCTGGCTTATTCTTTCGCCTTCTTCGCATACTTCTTGGCCAGATCCTGGGTTTTTTTCGTGTTTGAATCACGTAGGAATGTGGTAACACACTGAAGCAGTCAACTAAACCTGGTTTCGATCAATATTTTAGAGGATAACACCGGTTAGGTCTGGGTTAGGTCTGGGTTATGCCCGCATCTGGCTCATGATTTTGCCTTCTTCGCATACTTGTTGGCCAGATCCTGGGTTTTTTTCGTGTTTGAATCACGTAGTAATGTGGTAACACACTGAAGCTGTCAATTAAACCTGGTTTCGATCAATATTTTAGAGGATAACATCGGTTAGGTCTGGGTTAGGTCTGGGAAATGCGCGCATCTAGCTTATACTTTCACATTTTTCGCAAACTTGTTGGCCAGATCCTGGGTTTTTTCCGTGTTTGATCACGTAGTAATGTGGTAACACACTGAAGCAGTCAATAAAACCTGGTTTCGATCAATATTTTAGAGGATAACACCGGTTAGGTCTGGGTTAGGTCTGGGATTTGCGCGCATCTGGCTTATACTTTCGCCTTTTTCGCAAACTTGTTGGCCAGATCCTGGGTATTTTCCGTGTTTGAATCACGTAGTAATGTGGTAACACACCGAAGCAGTCAATTAAACCTGGTTTCTATCAATATTTTAGAGGATAACACCGGTTAGGTCTGGGTTAGGTCCGGGATATGCCCGCATCTGGCTCATGATTTTGCCTTCTTCGCATACTTGTTGTCCAGATCTTGGGTTTTTTTCGTGTTTGAATCACGTAGTAATGTGGTAACACACTGAAGCAGTCAATTAAACCTGGTTTCTATCAATATTTTAGAGGATAACACCGGTTAGGTCTGGGTTAGGTCCGGGATATGCCCGCATCTGGCTCATGATTTTGCCTTCTTCGCATACTTGCTGGCCAGATCCTGGGTTTTTCCGTGTTTGAATCACGTAGTAATGTGGTAACACACTGAAGCAGTCAAATAAACCTGGTTTCGATCAATATTTCAGAGCATAACACCGGTTAGGTCTGGGTTAGGTCTGGGTTATGCCCGCATCTGGCTCATGATTTTGCCTTCTTCGCATACTTGGTGGCCAGATCCTGGGTTTTTTTCGTGTTTCAATCACGTAGTAATGTGGTAACACAGTGAGGCAGTCTATTAAACCTGGTTTCGATCAATATTTTAGACGATAACACCGGTTAGGTCTGGGTTAGGTCTGGGAAATGCGCGCATCTGGCTTATACTTTCGCCTTTTTCGCAAACTTGTTGGCCAGATCCTGGGTTTTTTTCGTGTTTGAATCACGTAGTAATGTGGTAACACACTGAAGCTGTCAATTAAACCTGGTTTCGATCAATATTTTAGAGGATAACACCGGTTAGGTCTGGGTTAGGTCTGGGATTTGCGCGCATCTGGCTTATACTTTCGCCTTTTTCGCAAACTTGTTGGCCAGATCCTGGGTATTTTCCGTCTTTGAATCACGTAGTAATGTGGTAACACACTGAAGCAGTCAATTAAACCTGGTTTCGATCAATATTTCAGAGGATAACACCGGTTAGGTCTGGGTTAGGTCTGGGTTATGCCCGCATCTGGCTCATGATATTGCCTTCTTCGCATACTTCTTGGCCAGATCCTGGGTTTTTTTTGTGTTTGAATCACGTAGTAATGTGGTAATACACTGAAGCAGTCAATTAAACCTGGTTTCGATCAATATTTTAGAGGATAACACCGGTTAGGTCTGGGTTAGGTCTGGGATATGCCCGCATCTGGCTCATGATTTTGCCTTCTTCGCATACTTGCTGGCCAGATCCTGGGTTTTTTTCGTGTTTGAATCACGTAGTAATGTGGTAACACACTGAAGCTGTCAATTAAACCTGGTTTCGATCAATATTTTAGAGGATAACACCGGTTAGGTCTGGGTTAGGTCTGGGTTATGCCCGCATCTGGCTCATGATTTTGCCTTCTTCGCATACTTGTTGGCCAGATCCTGGGTTTTTTTCGTGTTTGAATCACGTAGTAATGTGGTAACACACTGAAGCTGTCAATTAAACCTGGTTTCGATCAATATTTTAGAGGATAACATCGGTTAGGTCTGGGTTAGGTCTGGGAAATGCGCGCATCTAGCTTATACTTTCACATTTTTCGCAAACTTGTTGGCCAGATCCTGGGTTTTTTCCGTGTTTGATCACGTAGTAATGTGGTAACACACTGAAGCAGTCAATAAAACCTGGTTTCGATCAATATTTTAGAGGATAACACCGGTTAGGTCTGGGTTAGGTCTGGGATTTGCGCGCATCTGGCTTATACTTTCGCCTTTTTCGCAAACTTGTTGGCCAGATCCTGGGTATTTTCCGTGTTTGAATCACGTAGTAATGTGGTAACACACCGAAGCAGTCAATTAAACCTGGTTTCTATCAATATTTTAGAGGATAACACCGGTTAGGTCTGGGTTAGGTCCGGGATATGCCCGCATCTGGCTCATGATTTTGCCTTCTTCGCATACTTGTTGTCCAGATCTTGGGTTTTTTTCGTGTTTGAATCACGTAGTAATGTGGTAACACACTGAAGCAGTCAATTAAACCTGGTTTCGATCAATATTTCAGAGGATAACACCGGTTAGGTCTGGGTTAGGTCTGGGAAATGCGCGCATCTGGCTTATACTTTCGCCTTTTTCGCATACTTGTTGGCCAGATCCTGGGTATTTTCCGTGTTTGAATCACGTAGTAATGTGGTAACACACTGAAGCAGTCAATTAAACCTGGTTTCGATCAATATTTTAGAGGATAACACCGGTTAGGTCTGGGTTAGGTCCGGGATATGCCCGCATCTGGCTCATGATTTTGCCTTCTTCGCATACTTGTTGGCCAGATCCTGGGTTTTTTTCGTGTTTGAATCACGTAGTAATGTGGTAACACACTGAAGCTGTCAATTAAACCTGGTTTCAATCAATATTTTAGAGGATAACACCGGTTAGGTCTGGGTTAGGTCTGGGTTATGCCCGCATCTGGCTCATGATTTTGCCTTCTTCGCATACTTGTTGGCCAGATCCTGGGTTTTTTTCGTGTTTGAATCACGTAGTAATGTGGTAACACACTGAAGCAGTCAATTAAACCTGGTTTGGGTCAATATTTCAGAGGATAACACCGGTTAGGTCTGGGTTAGGTCCGGGATATGCCTCCCTCAGGGGCTGTGTCCGGCCAGGTGTCCGGCGCAGTACGGGGCGTAGCGACCCCGAGGTACCTGATGCTAATCACACCGTAAGCCTCCTGTTGGTCGTCGCAACGACCCATTCACAACTCCAGTTTTGGTTTTGTGAATGGTACGTGGCGGCAGGAGGACCGGGGGCCTTGGCTTAACCGCCTGGGCCGCGAGGATGGTAACTCTATAAATTACCCTCTAATCCTAAGTTATGGTGCGCGGCGATGGGATGCATGGTTGGGAGAGAAGGCCCAATCCCTAGCGACCACCTCCGGGGGCACCTGCCGAACCCCCGGAGTATTAGGCTTCCCCAGGCATGGCGGCTCTGCCTGGGGTGACCTCCATTCCGACCACACTCGTGGGAACAGTAATGGACATTAATGACTCTCAAATTAGCAACCGGACTGGAAATTTGGAAAACGGAATGGCACGTGTATCGGCAGACGAGATTGGTTTATTGAACAATAATATGGATGGACCACTTCCTGGTGGGGTTAAACCCACGGTCAGGAGTGTGCAGGTGGTGAATCCCCCGTTGGGGGTCCACCTGGAGGGTGATGTTGACCTGGTCAGGGTCGGTCCCGCTCCTGTTGTCAGCCTAGAGCGGCTAAATGTCACGGAGTGGCGTAAGGCGGGGAGGGAGTCACCTCCCCGCAAGAGGCATGATGCCGTGGGATCGCTGCCTTCGATGGGCGGCGCAGCCCAGAGGAAAGATGAGGGGACGGTATGCGTTGGGAAGACCATCTCCCACACCCTCGACGACGACGACTCGCAGGAGGGCGACGAGTGGGCGCCGAATCCTTGCACCGGTGACGAAGCTGAGAGTGGCGACTCCAGCGAGGGTTATGGTCCCGGTAAGAGAAAGAGGAAGGGCCCCGGGGCTGGAAGACCCAGGGGTATCTTCGTGGACCCCAAAAAGTTGGGTCCCGGGATGAAGGCCCTGCCGAAGCAGGCAGACCTCCGCAACATTGCGGAGGTCATGAAATCGGACGAGCTCCTGGGTCGGCTCAAGGAGCAACTAGAGTCCGTCGTCAAGGTGGCAGACACCGCAAGCCACCTTAAGACGACGGACATCCGTGGGCTCCGCTTGGCAGCGAGGGTGGCTATGGTCAGCGCCGAAGAACTTCACGCCAGAGCTGACCGTGCCGAAAATCCCAATAGGCCGGCCCGGGAGGTAGTCATTCGCCAGGGCGAGTGGGAGAGGAGGGCCAAGGCCCTCGAGAAGAGGTTGGAGGTGGCGGACAAGACCGCCACAACCCTGTCCGAGACCGTGAGAGTTAAGGACAGGGAGCTGGAGCACCTCAGGCGGGAAGTGGGCCGCCTGAGGTATAAGCAGGAGCAGCGGAGGCTGCTTCGGGAGGGGGAGGAGTTGGCCAGCGAGACGCCACCGGACCATGAATTGCCGTGTGTCCCTCGACCCCGGCGGAAGGATCTCCTTCCGTCAACATTTGCCGGGGAGGACACCGGCATGGAGGTCGAGACGTCGGTCGCAGGACCGTCGTCTGCAGCACGGCCTGCCCCGATTGAGGAGGAGAGTCCCGCGTCCGGAAACCCTTTGATGGTCATGATGACCGAAGTCGTCAAAAGGGTTTCCGAGATGGCGGGACACATATCGGTTGTCGAGAGCCGTTTCGACGCCCGTTTTGAGGCGGTATGGCGGGCAGTGTCTCGCCCGCCGCTCGGGAATGTTCCGCTGCCCCCTTCCGCATCCGTGAGAGCGGCTCCGCCGGCTATGGCGAAAGTGCTGGAGGCGCCAAAAGGGAAGGCGAAGGGAACTGCGGTGACGAAATCGGGCAGCACCCCCAAGAAGAGAGATGCCGCCAAGGCCCAAGGAGGTACAGCAGCGGCCGGTGGGGCGGGCGTGGCGAATTCACCCGCCCCGAAATCTACGATGCCGCCGAAGGCAACGCATCGTCCCCCTCCACCACCTCCCAAGGCGGATAGCGGCAGGTCCGCACCGCCAGCCAACTCCAAGGCAAAGTCCACCCCTGCTCCTGCCAACGATGGGCAGGGCTCCTGGGCTGAGGTGGTGAGGAGGGGGAAGAAGAGGGGTAGTGAAAAGGGTGCGGCACCTTCCGCGGCTTCCTCTAAGGGCGGCAAGATACCCGCTGCCAGTCGGCTAGCCGCCACTACGGCTGCGGGCAGTAAAAAGAAGGGTGGTGTCCAGGTTCCGGCGGCCAAACTGCCGAGGCTGCCGAAGAATGCGGCAGTCTCGGTGACCGCCGCCTCCGGACGAGAAGGAGATTTGGGCCCCCTCCTCAATAGGGTGATGCCCGAGATTTGCAAAGATCTCGGGCTCACCGGGATGCGCCCCACCAGGGCAGTTACCGGGGCGCTATTGCTAGCGATCCCCGGTGAGAAGGGGAAAGAAAAGGCGACCGCCCTGAGGGCGCGTCTTGAGGGGGCCCTCCAGGTCGAGGGTGTTCGGGTGGCTTGCCCCCAAAAACAGGCCGAGTTAAGGGTGTCCGGCCTGTCGGAGGCAGCCACCCAGCAGGCTGTCAGGGAGGCCCTTGCCACAGCCGGGGGTTGCGGCGCTGCGGAGGTAAACGTTGGTGACCTCCGCCGGGACAGCTCGGGCATGTTTACTGCCTGGGCCCGCTGTCCCCTTCGCGCCGCAACCAAGCTCGCGAAGTCCGGCCGATTAATGGTCGGCTTCTTCGAGGCCCGGCTGGCAGTACTCGCAGCGAGGCCGCTGCAGTGCCACCGCTGCCTGGAGTTCGGACATGTCCGGCAGCGGTGCACCAGCACTGTCGATCGCAGCGGCCTCTGTTACCGCTGCGGAGGGGCCTCCCACACCGCACGGGAGTGCACGGCCGCCCCTAAATGCCCCCTTTGTGTGGGCTTGGGGCGGCCAGCGGATCACCGCATGGGTGGGGCGGCGTGCCGTCCCCCCAAACGCAAGGGGAAGAAGGCGAAAGGGTCGAGTGTGACCCCACCCACGGTGCCGGCTGGTGTTGAGCCGGCGCCGGTGCCCGTCGCGATGGAGGTCCAAGGGGCGGCTTGTACCCAGCCGTCCCCAGCTGTGGTGTCGGGTGCTATACCCGCCCCAGCCTCTGTTGTGACGGGAGGGGTGGTGGTGGCGGGAGTGACCGCCCCGCAGACAGTGACGGAGATGATGGAGGTGGATGTGGCGCCTTGCGACTCGGCGCCCACCACCTCCACGAAGTCGGAATGCATTTTGTCCGGGGGTGGCCCTGCAGAGTCCCCACTCCAATCGACATCCCAGCCGCCGTGCGGGTCAGAGCCCCTTAGTCGGGGGGTGATGGCCTCGTACGGCGGCAAAGATCCGGGGCGCACAGAGGCGTCCATAAGCACTGGAAGGGGAGGCCTGGAGGAGGCCGCGGGTGAGACCCGATAATGTCTCAACGCCTCCTCCAGGTAAATTTGAACCACTGCCGGGGGGCTCAGGATCTCATGCTCCAAACCCTCCGGCAGTGGAACATCGGGATGGCCGTGATCGCCGAGCCCTACCGTGTCCCCAAACACCCCGCTTGGGTGGGGGACCTTAACGGGGTCTCGGCGATCACCTGGCAGTACGGGCGCGGCACGTTGCCGTGCCCCGTAGTGGGGAGGGGCCACGGTTTTGTGGCGGTGAAGTGGGGGGAACTCGTGGTTGCCGGGTGTTACGCGTCGCCCGCTATGGGCCTCAGCGAATTTGAGGCGTACCTCGACGAGGTGGGGAGATGCATCTCCCCACATCTCGCCAGTGGGGTACTCGTCCTGGGCGATTTTAATGCCCACGCTGCAGCCTGGGGCTGCCCCAGGACGACCGTGAAGGGCGACGCGATGCTCGAATGGGCGGCGGGTCACGGCCTCGTAGTTTTGAATCAAAGGGCCGTGAGCACGTGCGTGCACGCGCGGGGCGAGTCGATCGTCGACATATCGTTGGGGAGCCCCGCCATAGCACGCCGTGTGTCCGACTGGAGGGTCGCGGAAGAGGTGGCCACGTTAAGCGACCACCTCTACATTACGTTTTCCGTATCCGCGACCCCCGGCTTAAATGGACCCCGCCAACCGGGCAGGGATGCACACCCGGCGCCACGCTGGTCCGCCAAGAGGCTGGACCCGGACGCCCTTGCGATGGCAGCCTCCGTTGTGGCATGGCAGGAGATGCCACGCCGGACCCTCGGCAATCCATCTGCCGGGGCGCGTTGGTTCCGGGAGACTATGACGTCGTTGTGTGACGCAGTCATGCCCCGGGCCACCGCCCCGAGCCGAGGGGGGTCCGTGTACTGGTGGTCGGGCGAGATCGAGGATTTACGCACTCGGTGCGTTGTCGCCCGACGCCGGTACACCCGCGCCAGGAGACGGCGCGGGGCGACGGAGGCAGAGGTGGTGGGGTTGCGCGGGGAATTTTCCCTGGCGCGAAGAACCCTCCGCCGGGCCATCGCGACCGCGAAAGCCCAGGCATGGACGGAGCTCCTCGGGTCTCTGGATGCAAATCCATGGGGGCGCCCTTATCATATGGTCGTAGGGAAGATGCGATCATGGGCGCCCCCGATCACAGAGAGCCTCGACCCCCAGCTGCTCGGGGAAACTATGCGCGTCCTCTTCCCCGCTGGGGGAGAGGCGTTCCTGCATCCCCCCGAGCCACAGCCGGATCACCCGCCTTGGTGGTCCGACGAACTGGGGGTCTCCGAGGAGGAGCTAGCTAGGGCCGTCCGGAGAATGGCTGCCAAGAAGACGGCGCCAGGACCGGACGGCATACCCGGCAAGGCCTGGGCAGTAGCGGTGGGCGTTTTGGGTGGCGGGTTGATACGCGTCTTCGACGCGTGCATCCAGACCGGTCAGTTCCCCCCCATATGGAAGGTGGCGAGGTTGGTCCTCCTCCACAAGCCAGGGAAGCCCGCGGATTCTCCATCCGCGTTCCGACCCATTTGTCTGTTGGACGAGGCTGGGAAACTCCTCGAGCGGGTCATTGTATCCCGTCTCGAGGGGCATCTGTCCCGCGTCGGCCCTGATCTGGCCGACCGACAGTTCGGCTTTCGCCGGGGCCGCTCCACTGTCGACGCCATAGCGACCGTGCGGACCCTGGCGGAATCGGCAGTCTCCCGGGGGGGTGTGGCGTTGGCAGTCTCGTTGGACATAGCCAACGCCTTTAACACCGTCTCCTGGGGGGCGATAGGTCGGGCACTCCAGTACCACCGGGTGCCCGCCTATCTGTGTCGACTGATCGGGGACTATCTGCGGGGCAGGGTAGTCCAATATCCGGGTCGGAACGGGATGGAGCAGAGAGCGGTGCACCGCGGCGTTCCACAGGGGTCGGTCCTCGGGCCGCTCCTGTGGAACTTGGCGTATGACGCGGTGCTGCGGGCTGACCTCCCCGTCGGCGTGTCGTTGGTTTGTTATGCCGACGACACCCTGGTGATAGCCGGCGGGGATACGTGGTGGAGGGCCGTGGCCCTCGCGGAGGAAGGGACGGCACGAGTCGTCGCCGAGGTAGAGCGTCTGGGGTTGCGCGTGGCACCCCAAAAGACCGAGGCCATCTGGCTGTGTAACGTCACTGGTCGAGGGGTGCCGCGCCAGGCGTCTCTACGGGTGGGTGGAGCCCAAGTCGGGGTGGGGCGCCGGATGAAGTACCTGGGCCTCACCCTCGACAGCTACTGGCGGTTCGGGCATCATTTGGAAGGGTTGGGTCCCCGTATTGAAAGGGCAGCGGCCGCGTTAGGTCGCATAATGCCCAATCTCGGGGGACCCAACATGGCGGCACGGCGGCTGTATTTGGGAGTCGTCCGGTCCATGGCGCTTTATGGCGCGCCTATATGGGCCGGCGGTCTGATGGCCAATCGGCGGGGTGCATTTGTACTCCGTCGGTTACAGAGGTTGGTCGCCATCAGAGTCGTGCGGGGTTATCGCACGATCTCCTACACAGCCGCCACCTTGCTGGCGGGTTCCGCACCGTTTCACCTGCTGGCGAAAATGGACGCAGAGGTCTATCAAAACCTCTGCGACCTTCGCCAGCGGGGTGTGGACCCGCACGGCGAGGAGGCCGTCAGGGCCCGAAGCCAGGCGCGGCGACGCGTCTATAGTCGGTGGCTGGTCTGGTTATCCAAGCCAGACCAGCGGGATGATCGCGTCGCCGCGGCGGTCCGCCCAGAGTTTTATGCCTGGGTGGGCCGTAGCTGGGGTACGCCCACCTACCGCCTGACACAGGTACTGACCGGACACGGTTGCTTCGGTCGGTACCTGCATCGGATAGGGCGGGAGGCGACGGCTGCGTGCCATCATTGCAGGGGAAGGGAGGACACCGCGCAGCACACGCTGCAGTTTTGCCCGGCGTGGGAAGCGCAGCGCGGTGTCCTTATTAGAGCGATTGGAGCGGACCTCTCGCTGCCGGCCGTCATTCGTGCGATGGTCGGCAGTAAGGAGGCGTGGGCGGCCATGGCCTTGTTTTGTGAAGAGGTCATGGCCGCGAAGGAGGACGCCGAAAGGGCGCGAGAGGAGGTGGGGGGCAGGCGGCGACGCCGACCGTAAGACCCTCCACCGCTCCCCGTGGCAGGGGGAGCGCGAAGGGGTCGGTGATGGTGTTTGTGGTGCGAGGTGAGGGACTTTATCCCCTCATTCCCCCTCGCACCCAGCCTATCACCGGACCGGGGGCCCGTGGTAGGGGCCCTGTCTAGCGGGGGCGGCAGTGTTAGCCGGCTCCGCAGCCGTGGTCGCGATCGGGTGGGGGCCCGGTCGCGGCTAGAAGCAACGGCGCGAGTGGGGGCGACGTCGCGTGTGACCGCGCGGCGTCGCCGGGGGGCAATCAGTTTAGTTTGCCCCCCATTGGGGGAGGAGGATCGCTTCTCCTCCCTCGGGAAGGGCCCGTAGTAGGGTGTTGCGCCAACGGGGAGAGTCACGGTAGTATCGCTAGCTTGGTTCCCGTGACTCTCCCCAGATAAAGGGCGCAGGCGGTCACCGTGGTGTTTTAGCCGGTAACAGTCCGGCACTACCCCGGCTTCCCCCCCAGGGAGCCGGGGTGTCCATGAGGATTTCACCACGTTAAAAAAAAAAAAAAAAAAAGGTCCGGGATATGCCCGCATCTGGCTCATGATTTTGCCTTCTTCGCATACTTGTTGGCCAGATCTTGGGTTTTTTTCGTGTTTGAATCACGTAGTAATGTGGTAACACACTGAAGCAGTCAATTAAACCCGGTTTCGATCAATATTTTAGAGGATAACACCGGTTAGGTCTGGGTTAGGTCTGGGTTATGCCCGCATCTGGCTCATGATTTTGCCTTCATCGCATACTTGTTGGCCAGATCCTGGGTTTTTTCCGTGTTTGAATCACGTAGTAATGTGGTAACACACTGAAGCAGTCAATTAAACCTGGTTTCGATCAATATTTCAGAGGATAACAACGGTTAGGTCTGGGTTAGGTCTGGGAAATGCGCGCATCTGGCTTATTCTTTCGCCTTCTTCGCATACTTCTTGGCCAGATCCTGGGTTTTTTTCGTGTTTGAATCACGTAGGAATGTGGTAACACACTGAAGCAGTCAATTAAACCTGGTTTCGATCAATATTTTAGAGGATAACACCGGTTAGGTCTGGGTTAGATCCGGGATATGCCCGCATCTGGCTCATGATTTTGCCTTCTTCGCATACTTGCTGGCCAGATCCTGGGTTTTTTTCGTGTTTGAATCACGTAGTAATGTGGTAACACACTGAAGCTGTCAATTAAACCTGGTTTCGATCAATATTTTAGAGGATAACACCGGTTAGGTCTGGGTTAGGTCTGGGTTATGCCCGCATCTGGCTCATGATTTTGCCTTCTTCGCATACTTGTTGGCCAGATCCTGGGTTTTTTTCGTGTTTGAATCACGTAGTAATGTGGTAACACACTGAAGCTGTCAATTAAACCTGGTTTCGATCAATATTTTAGAGGATAACATCGGTTAGGTCTGGGTTAGGTCTGGGAAATGCGCGCATCTAGCTTATACTTTCACATTTTTCGCAAACTTGTTGGCCAGATCCTGGGTTTTTTCCGTGTTTGATCACGTAGTAATGTGGTAACACACTGAAGCAGTCAATAAAACCTGGTTTCGATCAATATTTTAGAGGATAACACCGGTTAGGTCTGGGTTAGGTCTGGGATTTGCGCGCATCTGGCTTATACTTTCGCCTTTTTCGCAAACTTGTTGGCCAGATCCTGGGTATTTTCCGTGTTTGAATCACGTAGTAATGTGGTAACACACCGAAGCAGTCAATTAAACCTGGTTTCTATCAATATTTTAGAGGATAACACCGGTTAGGTCTGGGTTAGGTCCGGGATATGCCCGCATCTGGCTCATGATTTTGCCTTCTTCGCATACTTGTTGTCCAGATCTTGGGTTTTTTTCGTGTTTGAATCACGTAGTAATGTGGTAACACACTGAAGCAGTCAATTAAACCTGGTTTCTATCAATATTTTAGAGGATAACACCGGTTAGGTCTGGGTTAGGTCCGGGATATGCCCGCATCTGGCTCATGATTTTGCCTTCTTCGCATAATTGCTGGCCAGATCCTGGGTTTTTTTCGTGATTGAATCACGTAGTAATGTGGTAACACACTGAAGCTGTCAATTAAACCTGGTTTCGATCAATGTTTTAGAGGATAACACCGGTTAGGTCTGGGTTAGGTCTGGGAAATGCGCGCATCTGGCTTATTCTTTCGCCTTCTTCGCATACTTCTTGGCCAGATCCTGGGTTTATTTCGTGATTGAATCACGTAGTAATGTGGTAACACACTGAAGCAGTCAATTAAACCTGGTTTCGATCAATATTTCAGAGGATAACACCGGCTAGGTCTGTGTTAGGTCTGGGAAATGCGCGCATCTGGCTTATTCTTTCGCCTTCTTCGCATACTTGTTGGCCAGATCCTGGGTTTTTTTCGTGTTTGAATCACGTAGTAATGTGTTACACACTGAAGCAGTCAATTAAACCTGGTATCTATCAATATTTTAGAGGATAACACCGGTTAGGTCTGGGTTAGGTCCGGGATATGCCCGCATCTGGCTCATGATTTTGCCATCTTCGCATACTTGTTGTCCAGATCTTGGGTTTTTTTCGTGTTTGAATCACGTAGTAATGTGGTAACACACTGAAGCAGTCAATTAAACCTGGTTTCTATCAATATTTTAGAGGATAACACCGGTTAGGTCTGGGTTAGGTCCGGGATATGCCCGCATCTGGCTCATGATTTTGCCATCTTCGCATACTTGTTGTCCAGATCTTGGGTTTTTTTCGTGTTTGAATCACGTAGTAATGTGGTAACACACTGAAGCAGTCAATTAAACCTGGTTTCTATCAATATTTTAGAGGATAACACCGGTTAGGTCTGGGTTAGGTCCGGGATATGCCCGCATCTGGCTCATGATTTTGCCTTCTTCGCATACTTGTTGGCCAGATCCTGGGTTTTTTTCGTGATTGAATCACGTAGTAATGTGGTAACACACTGAAGCTGTCAATTAAACCTGGTTTCGATCAATATTTTAGAGGATAACACCGCTTAGGTCTGGGTTAGGTCCGGGATATGCGCGCATCTGGCTTATACTTTCACCTTTATCGCAAACTTGTTGGCCAGATCCTGGGTTTTTTCCGTGTTTGATCACGTAGTAATGTGGTAACACACTGAAGCAGTCCACTAAACCTGGATTCGGACAGTATTTTGGAGGATAACACTGGTTAGGCTTGGGTTTCGTCTGGGTTATGTCCGCACCTGGCTCATGACTTTGCCCTCTTCGCATACTTGTTGGCCAGATCCTGGGTTTTTTTCGTGTTTGAATCACGTAGTAATGTGGTAACACACTGAAGCAGTCAATTAAACCAGGTTTCGATCAATATTTCAGAGGATAACACCGGATAGGTCTGGGTTAGGTCTGGGAAATGCGCGCATCTGGCTTATTCTTTCGCCTTGTTCGCATACTTCTTGGCCAGATCCCGGGTTTTTTTCGTGTTTGAATCACGCAGTACTGTGGTAACACAATGAAGCAGTCAATTAAACCAGGTTTCGATCAATATTTTAGAGGATAACACCGGTTAGGTCAGGGCTAGGTCTGGGTTATGCCCGCATCTGGCTCATGATTTTGCCTTCATCGCATACTTGTTGGCCAGATGCTGGGTTTTTTCCGAGGTTGAATCACGTAGTAATGTGGTAACACACTGAAGCTGTCAATTTAACCTGGTTTCGATCAATATTTTAGAGGATAACACCGGTTAGGTCTGGGTTAGGTCTGGGTTATGCCCGCATCTGGCTCATGATTTTGCCTTCTTCGCATACTTGTTGGCCAGATCCTGGGTTTTTTTCGTGTTTGAATCACATAGTAATGTGGTAACACACTGAAGCTGTCAATTAAACCTGGTTTCGATCAATATTTTAGAGGATAACACCGGTTAGGTCTGGGTTAGGTCTGGGATATGCCCCCTCAGGGGCTGTGTCCGGCCAGGTGTCCGGCGCAGTACGGGGCGTAGCGACCCCGAGGTACCTGATGCTAATCACACCGTAAGCCTCCTGTTGGTCGTCGCAACGACTCATTCGCAATTCCAGTCTTGGTTTCGTGAATGGTACGTGACGGCAGGAGGACCGGGGGCCTTGGCTTAACCGCCTGGGCTGCGAGGATGGTAACTCTATAAATTACCCTCTAATCCTAAGTTATGGTGCGCGGCGATGGGATGCATGGTTGGGAGAGAAGGCCCAATCCCTAGCGACCACCTCCGGGGGCACCTGCCGAACCCCCGGAGTATTAGGCTTCCCCAGGCAAGGCGGCTCTGCCTGGGGTGACCTTCCTTCCGACCACACTCGTGGGAACAACAATGGAGCATGATCAAATTAAAACAAACAGGACTGGATATTTTGATAACGGATTGGAACTCGAAACGGCAAACGGCATGGCAACGAATGGACCACTTCCTGGTGGGGTGAAACCCATGGTCAGGAGTGTGGAGGTGGTTAATCCCCAGCTCGGGATCCACCTTGGAGGTGATTTGGACCTCCTTAGGGTCGGCGCCGGCCCAGTGGTCAGCCTGGAGCGGTTGAATGCCTCTGAGTGGCGGAAAGCGGGGAGGGAATCACCTCCCCGCAAAAGGCATGATGCCGAGGAGGCGACGTCGAGCATCGTGGAGGCTGTCGCACTTCTCGACGATGAGTCCCAAGACGGCGACGATTGGGCGCCGGATCGTTCAACTGCCGACGACGTTGAGTGCGTCGATTCAAGCGAGGAGGATATTGAACCCGGGAAGAGGAAGCGGAAGGGCCCAGGGGCGGGGAGACCCCGGGGTATTTTCGTAGACCCTAGAAAGTTGGGGCCCGGTATGAAGCACCTGCCGAAGCAGGCGGACCTCCGTAATATTGCGGAGGTCATGAAGTCAGACGAACTCTTGGGCCGGCTGAAAGAGCAGTTGGAGTCCGTCGTCAGGGTGGCAGATACCGCGAGCCACTTAAAGACGACGGACATTCGCGGCCTACGTTTGGCTGCACGGGTGGCGTTGGTCAGCGCCGAAGAGCTGCACGGCAGAGCTGACCGCGCCGAAAACCCGAACAGGCCGGCCAGGGAAGTCGTCATTCGTCAGGGCGAATGGGAGAGGAGGTCCAAGGCACTAGAGAAGAGGCTGGAGGTGGCGGATAAGACCGCCACCACCCTTTCCGAGACCGTGAGGGTCAAAGACAGGGAGTTGGAGCACCTCAGGCGGGAAGTTGGCCGCCTGAGGTACAAAGAGGAGCAGCGGAGGCTCCAGAGAGCAGGAGACGAGCCGGCCGGCGAGACACCACCGGACCATCTGCTGCCCTGTGTCCCTCGACCGCGGCGGAGGGACCTCCTCCCGTCCACCTTTGACGGGGGGGATCCCGGCATGGAGATCGACACGGCGGTCCCTGGACCGTCATGTCCAGCTAGGCCCGTCCAGCAAGTAGAAGAGTGCCCCGAGTCTGGAAACCCTTTGGTGGCCATGATGGCAGAAGTCGTCAAAAGGGTTTCTGACATGGCCGGGCATATATCGGCCCTGGAGGACCGGTTCCAGGCGCGTTTTGATGCGGTGTGGCGGGCTGTGTCCCGCCCGCCACTGGGGAAGGGTGCCATGACCCTTTCTGCATCCGCGGGAGCGGCCCCGCCGATTAACGCGAAAGGGGCAGATATGCCAAAGGGAAAGGCGAAGGGGACCGTGGCGACGAAACCGGGGGGCACGTGTGCTCCAGTCAAAGCCGCCGTGACAACCCCCAAGGCTACAAACAAAAAGATAGGTGCCACCAAGCCCCATGGTGGCACCTCTACAGCCGGAGTGGCGGATAAATCAAAGCCACCCGCCGCGAAATCCAAAGTGTCGGAAAAGGCTGCGCCACTTCTCCCTCCACCACCACCCAAGGCGAAGTCCACCCCTACCCCCACCAGCGAGGGGCAGGGTACTTGGGCTGAGGTGGTTAGGCGTGGCAAAAAGAAGGGGTGTGGAAAGGAGGCGACTGCAGTCACACCCACCACCAAGGCAGGTAAGACCTCCGCGGCAAGTCGGCCAGCCGCCACTACTGCGGCTGGCGGCAGCAAGAAAGGCGGTGCTCAGACTGCGGCGGTCAAATTGCCGAGGTTGCCTAAAAAGGCAGCAGTCTCGGTGACCGCCGCCGTAGGACGCGAAGGAGAACTGGGCCCCCTCCTCAACAGGGTGATGCCGGGTATCTGTAAGGATCTCGGGATCACCGGGATGCAGCCCACCAGAGCGGTCACCGGGGCGCTCCTGTTAGCGATCCCTGGTGAGAAAGGTAAGGAGAAGGCGACCGCTCTGCGTGCGCGTCTTGAGGGGGTCCTCCAGGACGAGGGTGTTCGGGTGGCTTGCCCCCAGAAACAGGCCGAGTTAAGGGTGTCCGGCCTGTCGGAGGCAGCCACCCAGGACGCAGTTAGGGAGGCCCTTGCCACCGCCGGGGGTTGCGGCGCTACGGAGGTCAACGTTGGTGACCTCCGCAGGGACAGCTCAGGCATGTTTACTGCCTGGGCTCGCTGTCCCCTTCGCGCCGCAACCAAGCTCGCGAAGTCCGGCCGCCTAATGGTCGGCTTCTTCGAGGCCCGGCTGGCGGTGCTTGCCGCGAGGCCGCTGCAGTGCCACCGCTGCCTGGAGTTCGGTCACGTTCGGCAGCGGTGCACCAGCACCGTAGATCGCAGCGGCCTCTGCTACCGCTGCGGAGGGGCCTCCCACACAGCCAGGGAGTGTACGGCCGCCCCAAAATGCCCCCTTTGTGTGGGCCTGGGGCGGCCAGCGAATCACCGAATGGGTGGGGCGGCGTGCCGTCCCCCCAAACGGAAGGGGAAGAAGGCAAAGGGTATGGTTGTGCCCCCATCCACGGTGCCGGCTGGTGTTGAGCCGGCGCCGGTGCCCGTCGCGATGGAGATCCAGGGGGCGGCTTGTTCCCAGCCGTCCCCAGCTGTGGTGTCGGGTGTTACACCCGCCCCAGCCTCTGTCGCGACGGCAGTGAGGGGGGTGGCATGCGTACCCGCCCCGCAACCCATGACGGAGATGATGGAGGTGGATGTGGCGCCTTGCGACTCGGTGCCCTCCACCTCCACGAAATCGGAAAGAGTTTTGTCCGGTGGGGGAGCTGCAGAGCCCCCACCACGGGCGGCAGACCAGACGCCGTGCGGGTCAGAGCCCCTTATTAGGGGGGTGATGGCCTCGTACGGCGGCAATGATCCGGGGCGCGCAGAGGCGCCCCTAAGCGCTGGAAGTGGAGGCCTGGAGGAGGCCGCGGGTGAGATCCGATAATGTCTCAACGCCTCCTCCAGGTCAATTTGAACCACTGCCGGGGGGCTCAGGATCTCATGCTCCAAACCCTCCGGCAGTGGAACATCGGGATGGCCGTGATCGCCGAGCCCTATCGTGTCCCCAAACACCCCGCTTGGGTGGGGGACCTTAACGGGGTCTCGGCGATCACCTGGCAGTACGGGCGCGGCACGTTGCCGTGCTCTGTAGTGGGGCGGGGCCACGGGTTTGTGGCGGTTAAGTGGGGGGAAGTAGTGGTTGCCGGGTGTTATGCGTCGCCCGCCAAGGGCCTCAGCGATTTTGAGGCGTACCTCGACGAGGTGGGGAGATGCATCTCCCCACATCTCGCCAGTGGGGTACTCGTCCTGGGAGATTTTAATGCCCACGCTGCAGCGTGGGGCTGCCCCAGGACGACCGTGAAGGGCGACGCGATGCTCGAATGGGCGGCGGGTCACGGCCTCATAGTTTTGAATGAAGGGGCCGTGAGCACGTGCGTGCACGCGCGGGGCGAGTCGATCGTCGACATATCGTTGGCGAGCCCCGCCATAGCGCGCCGTGTGTCCGACTGGAGGGTCGCGGAAGAGGTGGCCACGTTAAGCGACCACCTCTATATTACGTTTTCCGTATCCGCGACCCCTGGCGTAAATGGACCCCGTCAACCGGGCAGGGAAGCACACCCGGCGCCACGCTGGTCCGCCAAGAGGCTGGACCCGGACGCCCTTGCGATGGCAGCCTCCGTTGTGGCATGGCAGGAGATGCCACGCCGGACCCTCGGCAATCCTTCTGCCGGGGCGCGTTGGTTCCGCGACACTATGACGTCCTTGTGCGACGCAGTCATGCCGCGGGCCACCGCCCCGAGCCGAGCGGGGTCCGTGTACTGGTGGTCGGGCGAGATCGAGGACTTACGCACTCGTTGCGTTGTCGCCCGACGCCGGTACACCCGCGCCAGGAGACGGCGCGGGGCGACGGAGGCAGAGGTGGTGGGGTTGCGCGGGGAATTTTCCCTAGCGCGAAGAACCCTCCGCCGGGCCATCGCGACCGCGAAAGCCCATGCATGGGCGGAGCTCCTCGGCTCTCTGGATGCAAATCCGTGGGGGCGCCCCTATCATATGGTCGTAGGGAAGATGCGATCATGGGCGCCCCCGGTCACAGAGAGCCTCGACCCCCAGCTGCTCGGGGAAACTATGCGCGTCCTCTTCCCAGTTGGGGGAGAGGCGTTCCTGCATCCCCCCGAGCCACAGCCGGATCACCCGCCTTGGTGGTCCGACGAACTGGGGGTCTCCGAGGAGGAGCTGGCCAGGGCCGTCCGGAGAATGGCTGCCAAAAAGACGGCGCCAGGACCGGACGGCATACCTGGCAGGGCCTGGGCTATAGCGGTGGGTGCTCTGGGGGCTGGCTTGATACGCGTCTTTGACGCGTGCCTGCGGACCGGTCAGTTCCCCCACATATGGAAGGTGGCGAGGTTGGTCCTCCTCCACAAGCCAGGGAAGCCCGCAGATTCTCCATCTGCGTTCCGACCCATTTGTCTGTTGGACGAGGCTGGAAAGCTCCTCGAGCGGGTCATTGTATCCAGGCTCGAGGGGCACCTGTCCCGCGTCGGCCCTGATCTGGCCGACCGACAGTTCGGCTTTCGCCGGGGCCGCTCCACGGTCGACGCCATAGCGACAGTGCGGACCCTAGCGGAATCGGCAATCTCCCGGGGGGGTGTGGCGTTGGCAGTATCTCTCGACATAGCCAACGCCTTTAACACCGTCTCCTGGGGGGCGATAGGTCGGGCACTCCAGTACCACCGGGTGCCCGCCTATCTATGCCGACTGATCGGGGATTATCTGCGGGGCAGGGTAGTCCAATATCCGGGTCGGAACGGGATGGAGCAGAGAGCGGTGCACCGCGGAGTCCCACAGGGGTCGGTCCTCGGGCCGCTCCTGTGGAACTTGGCGTATGATGCGGTGCTGCGGGCTGACCTACCCGTCGGCGTGTCGTTGGTTTGTTATGCCGACGACACCCTGGTGATTGCCGGCGGGGATACTTGGAGGAGGGCCGTGGCCCTCGCGGAGGAAGGGACGGCACGAGTCGTTGCCGAGGTAGAGCGTCTGGGGTTGCGCGTGGCACCCCAGAAGACCGAGGCCATCTGGCTGTGCAACGTCAGTGGTCGAGGGGTGCCGCGCCAGGCGTCTCTACGAGTGGGCGGAGCCCAAGTCGGGGTGGGGCGCCGGATGAAGTATTTGGGCCTCACCCTCGACAGCTACTGGCGGTTCGGGCATCATTTGGAAGGGTTGGGTCCCCGTATTGAAAGGGCAGCGGCCGCGTTAGGCCGCATAATGCCCAATCTCGGGGGGCCCAACATGGCGGCACGGCGGCTGTATTTGGGAGTCGTCCGGTCCATGGCGCTTTATGGCGCGCCAATATGGGCCGGCGGTCTGATGGTCAATCGGCGGGGTACATTTGTACTCCGTCGGTTACAGAGGTTGGTCGCCATCAGAGTCGTGCGGGGTTATCGCACGATCTCCTACACAGCCGCCACCTTGCTGGCGGGTTCCGCACCGTTTCACCTGCTGGCGAAAATGGACGCAGAGGTGTATCAAAGCCTCTGCGACCTTCGCCAGCGGGGCGTGGACCCGCAAGGCGAGGAGGCCGCCAGGGCCCGAAGCCAGGCGCGGCGACGCGTCTATAGTCGGTGGCTGGTCTGGTTATCGAAGCCAGACCAGCGGGATGATCGCGTCGCCGCGGCGGTCCGCCCAGTGTTTTATGCCTGGGTGGGCCGTAGCTGGGGTACGCCCACCTACCGCCTGACACAGGTACTGACCGGACACGGTTGCTTCGGTCGGTACCTGCATCGGATAGGGCGGGAGGCGACGGCTGCGTGCCATCATTGCAGGGGAAGGGAGGACACCGCGCAGCACACGCTGCAGTTTTGCCCGGCGTGGGCAGCGCAGCGCGGTGTCCTTATTAGAGCGATTGGAGCGGACCTCTCGCTGCCGGCCGTCATTCGTGCGATGGTCGGCAGTGAGGAGGCTTGGGCGGCCATGGCCTTGTTTTGTGAAGAGGTCATGGCCGCCAAGGAGGACGCCGAAAGGGCGCGTGAGGAGGTGGGGGGCAGGCGGCGACGCCGACCGTAAGACCCTCCACCGCTCCCCGTGGCAGGGGGAGCGCGAAGGGGTCGGTGATGGTGTTTGGGTGCGAGGTGAGGGTCACTATTCCCTCATTCCCCCTCGTATCCAGCCCATCACCGTACCAGGGGCCCGTGGCAGAGGCCCCGTCCAGCGGGGGCTGCAGTGCTAGCCGGCCCCGCAGCCGTGGTCGCGATCGGGTGGGGGCCCGGTCGCGGCTAGTAGCAACGGCACGAGTGGGGGCGACGTCGCGTGTGACCGCGTGGCGTCGCCGGGGGGCAATCAATTATGTTTGCCCCCCATTGGGGGAGGAGGATAACATCTCCTCCCCCGGGAAGGGCCCGTAATAGGGCGTTGCGCCAACGGGGAGAGTCACGGTAGTATCGCTAGTTTGGTTCCCGTGACTCTCCCCAGATAAAGGGCGCAGGCGGTCACCGTGGTGTTTTAGCCGGTAAGAGTCCGGCACTACCCCGGCCTCCCCCCCAGGGAGCCGGGGTGTCCATGAGGATTTCACCACGTTAAAAAAAAAAAAAAAAAAAAGGTCTGGGATATGCGCGCATCTGGCTTATACTTTCGCCTTTTTCGCAAACTTGTTGGCCAGATCCTGGGTTTTTTTCGTGTTTGAATCACGTAGTAATGTGGTAACACACTGAAGCTGTCAATTAAACCTGGTTTCGATCAATATTTTAGAGGATAACACCGGTTAGGTCTGGGTTAGGTCTGGGATTTGCGCGCATCTGGCTTATACTTTAGCCTTTTTCGCAAACTTGTTGGCCAGATCCTGGGTATTTTCCGTGTTTGAATCACGTAGTAATGTGGTAACACACTGAAGCAGTCAATTAAACCTGGTTTCGATCAATATTTCAGAGGATAACACTGGTTAGGTCTGGGTTAGGTCTGGGTTATGCCCGCATCTGGCTCATGATATTGCCTTCTTCGCATACTTGTTGGCCAGATCCTGGGTTTTTTTCGTGTTTGAATCACGTAGGAATGTGGTAACACACTGAAGCTGTCAATTAAACCTGGTTTCGATCAATATTTTAGAGGATAACACCGGTTAGGTCTGGGTTAGGTCCGGGATATGCCCGCATCTGGCTCATGATTTTGCCTTCTTCGCATACTTGTTGGCCAGATCCTGGGTTTTTTTCGTGTTTGAATCACGTAGTACTGTGGTAACACAATGAAGCAGTCAATTAAACCTGGTTTCGATCAATATCTTAGAGGATAACACCGGTTAGGTCAGGGCTAGGTCTGGGTTATGCCCGCATCTGGCTCACGATTTTGCCTTCATCGCATACTTGTTGGCCAGATCCTGGGTCTTTTTCGTGTTTGAATCACGTAGTAATGTGGTAACACACTGAAGCAGTCAATTAAACCTGGTTTCGATCAATATTTCAGTGGATAACACCGGTTAGGTCTGGGTTAGGTCTGGGAAATGCGCGCATCTGGCTTATTCTTTCGCCTTCTTCGCATACTTCTTGGCCAGATCCTGGGTTTTTTTCGTGTTTGAATCACGTAGGAATGTGGTAACACACTGAAGCAGTCAATTAAACTTGGTTTCGATCAATATTTTAGAGGATAACACCGGTTAGGTCTGGGTTAGGTCCGGGATATGCCCGCATCTGGCTCATGATTTTGCCTTCTTCGCATACTTGTTGGCCAGATCCTGGGTTTTTTTCGTGTTTGAATCACGTAGTACTGTGGTAACACAATGAAGCAGTCAATTAAACCTGGTTTCGATCAATATTTTAGAGGATAACACCGGTTAGGTCAGGGCAAGGTCTGGGTTATGCCCGCATCTGGCTCATGATTTTGCCTTCATCGCATACTTGTTGGCCAGATGCTGGGTTTTTTCCGAGGTTGAATCACGTAGTAATGTGGTAACACACTGAAGCTGTCAATTAAACCTGGTTTCGATCAATATTTTAGAGGATAACACCGGTTAGGTCTGGGTTAGGTCTGGGTTATGCCCGCATCTGGCTCATGATTTTGCCTTCTTCGCATACTTGTTGGCCAGATCCTGGGTTTTTTTCGTGTTTGAATCACATAGTAATGTGGTAACACACTGAAGCTGTCAATTAAACCTGGTTTCGATCAATCTTTTAGAGGATAACACCGGTTAGGTCTGGGTTAGGTCTGGGATATGCGCGCATCTGGCTTATACTTTCACATTTTTCGCAAACTTGTTGGCCAGATCCTGGGTTTTTTCCGTGTTTGATCACGTCGTAATGTGGTAACACACTGAAGCAGTCAATAAAACCTGGTTTCGATCAATATTTTAGAGGATAACACCGGTTAGGTCTGGGTTAGGTCTGGGATTTGCGCGCATCTGGCTTATACTTTCGCCTTTTTCGCAAACTTGTTGGCCAGATCCTGGGTATTTTCCGTGTTTGAATCACGTAGTAATGTGGTAACACACTGAAGCAGTCAATTAAACCTGGTTTCTATCAATATTTTAGAGGATAACACCAGTTAGGTCTGGGTTAGGTCCGGGATATGCCCGCATCTGGCTCATGATTTTGCCTTCTTCGCATACTTGTTGTCCAGATCTTGGGTTTTTTTCGTGTTTGAATCACGTAGCAATGTGGTAACACACTGAAGCAGTCAATTAAACCTGGTTTCTATCAATATTTTAGAGGATAACACCGGTTAGGTCTGGGTTAGGTCCGGGATATGCCCGCATCTGGCTCATGATTTTGCCTTCTTCGCATACTTGTTGTCCAGATCTTGGGTTTTTTTCGTGTTTGAATCACGTAGTAATGTGGTAACACACTGAAGCAGTCAATTAAACCTGGTTTCTATCAATATTTTAGAGGATAACACCGGTTAGATCTGGGTTAGGTCCGGGATATGCCCGCATCTGGCTCATGATTTTGCCTTCTTCGCATACTTGCTGGCCAGATCCTGGGTTTTTTTCGTGATTGAATCACGTAGTAATGTGGTAACACACTGAAGCTGTCAATTAAACCTGGTTTCGATCAATATTTTAGAGGATAACACCGGTTAGGTCTGGGTTAGGTCTGGGAAATGCGCGCATCTGGCTCATGATTTTGCCTTCTTCGCATACTTCTTGGCCAGATCCTGGGTTTTTTTCGTGATTGAATCACGTAGTAATGTGGTAACACACTGAAGCTGTCAATTAAACCTGGTTTCGATCAATATTTTAGAGGATAACACTGGTTAGGTTTGGGTTAGGTCTGGGATATGCGCGCATCTGGCTTATACTTTCACCTTTTTCGCAAACTTGTTAGCCAGATCCTTGGTTTTTTCCGTGTTTGAATCACGTAGAAATGTGGTACCACACTGAGGCAGTCAATTAAACCTGGTTTCGATCAATATTTTAGAGGATAACACCGGTTAGGTCTGGGTTAGGTCCGGGATATGCCCGCATCTGGCTCATGATTTTGCCTTCTTCGCATACTTGCTGGCCAGATCCTGGGTTTTTTTCGTGTTTGAATCACGTAGTAATGTGGTAACACACTGAAGCTGTCAATTAAACCTGGTTTCGATCAATATTTTAGAGGATAACACCGGTTAGGTCTGGGTTAGGTCCGGGATATGCCCGCATCTGGCTCATGATTTTGCCTTTTTCGCATACTTGTTGGCCAGATCCTGGGTTTTTTTCGTGTTTGAATCACGTAGTACTGTGGTAACACAATGAAGCAGTCAATTAAACCTGGTTTCGATCAATATCTTAGAGGATAACACCGGTTAGGTCAGGGCTAGGTCTGGGTTATGCCCGCATCTGGCTCACGATTTTGCCTTCTTCGCATACTTGTTGGCCAGATCCTGGGTCTTTTTCGTGTTTGAATCACGTAGTAATGTGGTAACACACTGAAGCAGTCAATTAAACCTGGTTTCGATCAATATTTCAGTGGATAACACCGGTTAGGTCTGGGTTAGGTCTGGGAAATGCGCGCATCTGGCTTATACTTTCGCCTTTTTCGCAAACTTGTTGGCCAGATCCTGGGTATTTTCCGTGTTTGAATCACGTAGTAATGTGGTAACACACTGAAGCAGTCAATTAAACCTGGTTTCGATCAATATTTTAGAGGATAACACCGGTTAGGTCTGGGTTAGGTCTGGGTTATGCCCGCATCTGGCTCATGATTTTGCCTTCTTCGCATACTTGTTGGCCAGATCCTGGGTTTTTTTCGTGTTTCAATCACGTAGTAATGTGGTAACACAGTGAGGCAGTCTATTAAACCTGGTTTCGATCAATATTTTAGACGATAACACCGGTTAGGTCTGGGTTAGGTCTGGGAAATGCGCGCATCTGGCTTATACTTTCGCCTTTTTCGCAAACTTGTTGGCCAGATCCTGGGTTTTTTTCGTGTTTGAATCACGTAGTAATGTGGTAACACACTGAAGCTGTCAATTAAACCTGGTTTCGATCAATATTTTAGAGGATAACACCGGTTAGGTCTGGGTTAGGTCTGGGATTTGCGCGCATCTGGCTTATACTTTAGCCTTTTTCGCAAACTTGTTGGCCAGATCCTGGGTATTTTCCGTGTTTGAATCACGTAGTAATGTGGTAACACACTGAAGCAGTCAATTAGACCTGGTTTCGATCAATATTTCAGAGGATAACACTGGTTAGGTCTGGGTTAGGTCTGGGTTATGCCCGCATCTGGCTCATGATATTGCCTTCTTCGCATACTTGTTGGCCAGATCCTGGGTTTTTTTCGTGTTTGAATCACGTAGGAATGTGGTAACACACTGAAGCTGTCAATTAAACCTGGTTTCGATCAATATTTTAGAGGATAACACCGGTTAGGTCTGGGTTAGGTCCGGGATATGCCCGCATCTGGCTCATGATTTTGCCTTCTTCGCATACTTGTTGGCCAGATCCTGGGTTTTTTTCGTGTTTGAATCACGTAGTACTGTGGTAACACAATGAAGCAGTCAATTAAACCTGGTTTCGATCAATATCTTAGAGGATAACACCGGTTAGGTCAGGGCTAGGTCTGGGTTATGCCCGCATCTGGCTCACGATTTTGCCTTCATCGCATACTTGTTGGCCAGATCCTGGGTCTTTTTCGTGTTTGAATCACGTAGTAATGTGGTAACACACTGAAGCAGTCAATTAAACCTGGTTTCGATCAATATTTCAGTGGATAACACCGGTTAGGTCTGGGTTAGGTCTGGGAAATGCGCGCATCTGGCTTATTCTTTCGCCTTCTTCGCATACTTCTTGGCCAGATCCTGGGTTTTTTTCGTGTTTGAATCACGTAGGAATGTGGTAACACACTGAAGCAGTCAATTAAACCTGGTTTCGATCAATATTTTAGAGGATAACACCGGTTAGGTCTGGGTTAGGTCCGGGATATGCCCGCATCTGGCTCATGATATTGCCTTCTTCGCATACTTGTTGGCCAGATCCTGGGTTTTTTTCGTGTTTGAATCACGTAGTACTGTGGTAACACAATGAAGCAGTCAATTAAACCTGGTTTCGATCAATATTTTAGAGGATAACACCGGTTAGGTCAGGGCAAGGTCTGGGTTATGCCCGCATCTGGCTCATGATTTTGCCTTCATCGCATACTTGTTGGCCAGATGCTGGGTTTTTTCCGAGGTTGAATCACGTAGTAATGTGGTAACACACTGAAGCTGTCAATTAAACCTGGTTTCGATCAATATTTTAGAGGATAACACCGGTTAGGTCTGGGTTAGGTCTGGGTTATGCCCGCATCTGGCTCATGATTTTGCCTTCTTCGCATACTTGTTGGCCAGATCCTGGGTTTTTTTCGTGTTTGAATCACATAGTAATGTGGTAACACACTGAAGCTGTCAATTAAACCTGGTTTCGATCAATCTTTTAGAGGATAACACCGGTTAGGTCTGGGTTAGGTCTGGGATATGCGCGCATCTGGCTTATACTTTCACATTTTTCGCAAACTTGTTGGCCAGATCCTGGGTTTTTTCCGTGTTTGATCACGTCGTAATGTGGTAACACACTGAAGCAGTCAATAAAACCTGGTTTCGATCAATATTTTAGAGGATAACACCGGTTAGGTCTGGGTTAGGTCTGGGATTTGCGCGCATCTGGCTTATACTTTCGCCTTTTTCGCAAACTTGTTGGCCAGATCCTGGGTATTTTCCGTGTTTGAATCACGTAGTAATGTGGTAACACACTGAAGCAGTCAATTAAACCTGGTTTCTATCAATATTTTAGAGGATAACACCAGTTAGGTCTGGGTTAGGTCCGGGATATGCCCGCATCTGGCTCATGATTTTGCCTTCTTCGCATACTTGTTGTCCAGATCTTGGGTTTTTTTCGTGTTTGAATCACGTAGTAATGTGGTAACACACTGAAGCAGTCAATTAAACCTGGTTTCTATCAATATTTTAGAGGATAACACCGGTTAGGTCTGGGTTAGGTCCGGGATATGCCCGCATCTGGCTCATGATTTTGCCTTCTTCGCATACTTGTTGTCCAGATCTTGGGTTTTTTTCGTGTTTGAATCACGTAGTAATGTGGTAACACACTGAAGCAGTCAATTAAACCTGGTTTCTATCAATATTTTAGAGGATAACACCGGTTAGGTCTGGGTTAGGTCCGGGATATGCCCGCATCTGGCTCATGATTTTGCCTTCTTCGCATACTTGCTGGCCAGATCCTGGGTTTTTTTCGTGATTGAATCACGTAGTAATGTGGTAACACACTGAAGCTGTCAATTAAACCTGGTTTCGATCAATATTTTAGAGGATAACACCGGTTAGGTCTGGGTTAGGTCTGGGAAATGCGCGCATCTGGCTCATGATTTTGCCTTCTTCGCATACTTCTTGGCCAGATCCTGGGTTTTTTTCGTGATTGAATCACGTAGTAATGTGGTCACACACTGAAGCTGTCAATTAAACCTGGTTTCGATCAATATTTTAGAGGATAACACTGGTTAGGTTTGGGTTAGGTCTGGGATATGCGCGCATCTGGCTTATACTTTCACCTTTTTCGCAAACTTGTTAGCCAGATCCTTGGTTTTTTCCGTGTTTGAATCACGTAGTAATGTGGTACCACACTGAGGCAGTCAATTAAACCTGGTTTCGATCAATATTTTAGAGGATAACACCGGTTAGGTCTGGGTTAGGTCCGGGATATGCCCGCATCTGGCTCATGATTTTGCCTTCTTCGCATACTTGCTGGCCAGATCCTGGGTTTTTTTCGTGTTTGAATCACGTAGTAATGTGGTAACACACTGAAGCTGTCAATTAAACCTGGTTTCGATCAATATTTTAGAGGATAACACCGGTTAGGTCTGGGTTAGGTCTGGGTTATGCCCGCATCTGGCTCATGATTTTGCCTTCTTCGCATACTTGTTGGCAGGATCCTGGGTTTTTTTCTGTTTGAATCACGTAGTAATGTGGTAACACACTGAAGCTGTCAATTAAACCTGGTTTCGATCAATATTTTAGAGGATAACACCGGTTAGGTCTGGGTTAGGTCTGAGATATGCGCGCATCTGGCTTATACTTTCACATTTTTCGCAAACTTGTTGGCCAGATCCTGGGTTTTTTCCGTGTTTGATCACGTAGTAATGTGGTAACACACTGAAGCAGTCAATAAAACCTGGTTTCGATCAATATTTTAGAGGATAACACCGGTTAGGTCTGGGTTAGGTCTGGGATTTGCGCGCATCTGGCTTATACTTTCGCCATTTTCGCAAACTTGTTGGCCAGATCCTGGGTATTTTCCGTGTTTGAATCACGTAGGAATGTGGTAACACACTGAAGCTGTCAATTAAACCTGGTTTCGATCAATATTTTAGAGGATAACACCGGTTAGGTCTGGGTTAGGTCCGGGATATGCCCGCATCTGGCTCATGATTTTGCCTTTTTCGCATACTTGTTGGCCAGATCCTGGGTTTTTTTCGTGTTTGAATCACGTAGTACTGTGGTAACACAATGAAGCAGTCAATTAAACCTGGTTTCGATCAATATCTTAGAGGATAACACCGGTTAGGTCAGGGCTAGGTCTGGGTTATGCCCGCATCTGGCTCACGATTTTGCCTTCTTCGCATACTTGTTGGCCAGATCCTGGGTTTTTTTCGTGTTTGAATCACGTAGGAATGTGGTAACACACTGAAGCAGTCAATTAAACCTGGTTTCGATCAATATTTTAGAGGATAACACCGGTTAGGTCTGGGTTAGGTCCGGGATATGCCCGCATCTGGCTCATGATTTTGCCTTCTTCGCATACTTGTTGGCCAGATCCTGGGTTTTTTCCGTGTTTGATCACGTAGTAATGTGGTAACACACTGAAGCAGTCCACTAAACCTGGATTCGGACAGTATTTTGGAGGATAACACTGGTTAGGCTTGGGTTTCGTCTGGGTTATGTCCGCACCTGGCTCATGACTTTGCCCTCTTCGCATACTTGTTGGCCAGATCCTGGGTTTTTTTCGTGTTTGAATCACGTAGTAATGTGGTAACACACTGAAGCAGTCAATTAAACCTGGTTTCGATCAATATTTCAGAGGATAACACCGGATAGGTCTGGGTTAGGTCTGGGAAATGCGCGCATCTGGCTTATTCTTTCGCCTTCTTCGCATACTTCTTGGCCAGATCCTGGGTTTTTTTCGTGTTTGAATCACGCAGTACTGTGGTAACACAATGAAGCAGTCAACTAAACCTGGTTTCGATCAATATTTTAGAGGATAACACCGGTTAGGTCAGGGCTAGGTCTGGGTTATGCCCGCATCTGGCTCATGATTTTGCCTTCATCGCATACTTGTTGGCCAGATGCTGGGTTTTTTCCGAGGTTGAATCACGTAGTAATGTGGTAACACACTGAAGCTGTCAATTTAACCTGGTTTCGATCAATATTTTAGAGGATAACACCGGTTAGGTCTGGGTTAGGTCTGGGTTATGCCCGCATCTGGCTCATGATTTTGCCTTCTTCGCATACTTGTTGGCCAGATCCTGGGTTTTTTTCGTGTTTGAATCACATAGTAATGTGGTAACACACTGAAGCTGTCAATTAAACCTGGTTTCGATCAATATTTTAGAGGATAACACCGGTTAGGTCTGGGTTAGGTCTGGGATATGCGCGCATCTGGCTTATACTTTCGCCTTTTTCGCAAACTTGTTGGCCAGATCCTGGGTATTTTCCGTGTTTGAATCACGTAGTAATGTGGTAACACACTGAAGCAGTCAATTAAACCTGGTTTCTATCAATATTTTAGAGGATAACACCGGTTAGGTCTGGGTTAGGTCCGGGATATGCCCGCATCTGGCTCATGATTTTGCCTTCTTCGCATACTTGTTGTCCAGATCTTGGGTTTTTTTCGTGTTTGAATCACGTAGTAATGTGGTAACACACTGAAGCAGTCAATTAAACCTGGTTTCTAACAATATTTTAGAGGATAACACCGGTTAGGTCTGGGTTAGGTCCGGGATATGCCCGCATCTGGCTCATGATTTTGCCTTCTTCGCATACTTGCTGGCCAGATCCTGGGTTTTTTCCGTGTTTGAATCACGTAGTAATGTGGTAACACACTGAAGCAGTCAATTAAACCTGGTTTCTATCAATATTTTGGAGGATAACACCGGTTAGGTCTGGGTTAGGTCTGGGTTATGCCCGCATCTGGCTCATGATTTTGCCTTCTTCGCATACTTGTTGGCCAGATCCTGGGTTTTTTTCGTGTTTCAATCACGTAGTAATGTGGTAACACAGTGAGGCAGTCTATTAAACCTGGTTTCGATCAATATTTTAGACGATAACACCGGTTAGGTCTGGGTTAGGTCTGGGAAATGCGCGCATCTGGCTTATACTTTCGCCTTTTTCGCAAACTTGTTGGCCAGATCCTGGGTTTTTTTCGTGTTTGAATCACGTAGTAATGTGGTAACACACTGAAGCTGTCAATTAAACCTGGTTTCGATCAATATTTTAGAGGATAACACCGGTTAGGTCTGGGTTAGGTCTGGGATTTGCGCGCATCTGGCTTATACTTTCGCCTTTTTCGCAAACTTGTTGGCCAGATCCTGGGTATTTTCCGTGTTTGAATCACGTAGTAATGTGGTAACACACTGAAGCAGTCAATTAAACCTGGTTTCGATCAATATTTCAGAGGATAACACCGGTTAGGTCTGGGTTAGGTCTGGGTTATGCCCGCATCTGGCTCATGATATTGCCTTCTTCGCATACTTGTTGGCCAGATCCTGGGTTTTTTTCGTGTTTGAATCACGTAGGAATGTGGTAACACACTGAAGCTGTCAATTAAACCTGGTTTCGATCAATATTTTAGAGGATAACACCGGTTAGGTCTGGGTTAGGTCCGGGATATGCCCGCATCTGGCTCATGATTTTGCCTTCTTCGCATACTTGTTGGCCAGATCCTGGGTTTTTTTCGTGTTTGAATCACGTAGTACTGTGGTAACACAATGAAGCAGTCAATTAAACCTGGTTTCGATCAATATCTTAGAGGATAACACCGGTTAGGTCAGGGCTAGGTCTGGGTTATGCCCGCATCTGGCTCACGATTTTGCCTTCTTCGCATACTTGTTGGCCAGATCCTGGGTCTTTTTCGTGTTTGAATCACGTAGTAATGTGGTAACACACTGAAGCAGTCAATTAAACCTGGTTTCGATCAATATTTCAGTGGATAACACCGGTTAGGTCTGGGTTAGGTCTGGGAAATGCGCGCATCTGGCTTATACTTTCGCCTTTTTCGCAAACTTGTTGGCCAGATCCTGGGTATTTTCCGTGTTTGAATCACGTAGTAATGTGGTAACACACTGAAGCAGTCAATTAAACCTGGTTTCGATCAATATTTTAGAGGATAACACCGGTTAGGTCTGGGTTAGGTCCGGGATATGCCCGCATCTGGCTCATGATTTTGCCTTCTTCGCATACTTGTTGGCCAGATCCTGGGTTTTTTCCGTGTTTGAATCACGTAGTAATGTGGTAACACACTGAAGCTGTCAATTAAACCTGGTTTCGATCAATATTTTAGAGGATAACACCGGTTAGGTCTGGGTTAGGTCTGGGTTATGCCCGCATCTGGGTCATGTTTTTGCCTTCTTCGCATACTTGTTGGCCAGATCCTGGGTTTTTTTCGTGTTTGAATCACGTAGTAATGTGGTAACACACTGAAGCTGTCAATTAAACCTGGTTTCGATCAATATATTAGAGGATAACACCGGTTAGGTCTGGGTTAGGTCTGGGATATGCGCGCATCTGGCTTATACTTTCACCTTTATCGCAAACTTGTTGGCCAGATCCTGGGTTTTTTCCGTGTTTGATCACGTAGTAATGTGGTAACACACTGAAGCAGTCCACTAAACCTGGATTCGGACAGTATTTTGGAGGATAACACTGGTTAGGCTTGGGTTTCGTCTGGGTTATGTCCGCACCTGGCTCATGACTTTGCCCTCTTCGCATACTTGTTGGCCAGATCCTGGGTTTTTTTCGTGTTTGAATCACGTAGTAATGTGGTAACACACTGAAGCAGTCAATTAAACCTGGTTTCGATCAATATTTCAGAGGATAACACCGGATAGGTCTGGGTTAGGTCTGGGAAATGCGCGCATCTGGCTTATTCTTTCGCCTTCTTCGCATACTTCTTGGCCAGATCCTGGGTTTTTTTCGTGTTTGAATCACGTAGGAATGTGGTAACACACTGAAGCAGTCAATTAAACCTGGTTTCGATCAATATTTTAGAGGATAACACCGGTTAGGTCTGGGTTAGGTCCGGGATATGCCCGCATCTGGCTCATGATTTTGCCTTCTTCGCATACTTGTTGGCCAGATCCTGGGTTTTTTTCGTGTTTGAATCACGTAGTACTGTGGTAACACAATGAAGCAGTCAATTAAACCTGGTTTCGATCAATATTTTAGAGGATAACACCGGTTAGGTCAGGGCTAGGTCTGGGTTATGCCCGCATCTGGCTCATGATTTTGCCTTCATCGCATACTTGTTGGCCAGATGCTGGGTTTTTTCCGAGGTTGAATCACGTAGTAATGTGGTAACACACTGAAGCTGTCAATTAAACCTGGTTTCGATCAATATTTTAGAGGATAACACCGGTTAGGTCTGGGTTAGGTCTGGGTTATGCCCGCATCTGGCTCATGATTTTGCCTTCTTCGCATACTTGTTGGCCAGATCCTGGGTTTTTTTCGTGTTTGAATCACATAGTAATGTGGTAACACACTGAAGCTGTCAATTAAACCTGGTTTCGATCAATATTTTAGAGGATAACACCGGTTAGGTCTGGGTTAGGTCTGGGATATGCGCGCATCTGGCTTATACTTTCGCCTTTTTCGCAAACTTGTTGGCCAGATCCTGGGTATTTTCCGTGTTTGAATCACGTAGTAATGTGGTAACACACTGAAGCAGTCAATTAAACCTGGTTTCTATCAATATTTTAGAGGATAACACCGGTTAGGTCTGGGTTAGGTCCGGGATATGCCCGCATCTGGCTCATGATTTTGCCTTCTTCGCATACTTGTTGTCCAGATCTTGGGTTTTTTTCGTGTTTGAATCACGTAGTAATGTGGTAACACACTGAAGCAGTCAATTAAACCTGGTTTCTAACAATATTTTAGAGGATAACACCGGTTAGGTCTGGGTTAGGTCCGGGATATGCCCGCATCTGGCTCATGATTTTGCCTTCTTCGCATACTTGCTGGCCAGATCCTGGGTTTTTTCCGTGTTTGAATCACGTAGTAATGTGGTAACACACTGAAGCAGTCAATTAAACCTGGTTTCTATCAATATTTTGGAGGATAACACCGGTTAGGTCTGGGTTAGGTCTGGGTTATGCCCGCATCTGGCTCATGATTTTGCCTTCTTCGCATACTTGTTGGCCAGATCCTGGGTTTTTTTCGTGTTTCAATCACGTAGTAATGTGGTAACACAGTGAGGCAGTCTATTAAACCTGGTTTCGATCAATATTTTAGACGATAACACCGGTTAGGTCTGGGTTAGGTCTGGGAAATGCGCGCATCTGGCTTATACTTTCGCCTTTTTCGCAAACTTGTTGGCCAGATCCTGGGTTTTTTTCGTGTTTGAATCACGTAGTAATGTGGTAACACACTGAAGCTGTCAATTAAACCTGGTTTCGATCAATATTTTAGAGGATAACACCGGTTAGGTCTGGGTTAGGTCTGGGATTTGCGCGCATCTGGCTTATACTTTCGCCTTTTTCGCAAACTTGTTGGCCAGATCCTGGGTATTTTCCGTGTTTGAATCACGTAGTAATGTGGTAACACACTGAAGCAGTCAATTAAACCTGGTTTCGATCAATATTTCAGAGGATAACACCGGTTAGGTCTGGGTTAGGTCTGGGTTATGCCCGCATCTGGCTCATGATATTGCCTTCTTCGCATAGTTGTTGGCCAGATCCTGGGTTTTTTTCGTGTTTGAATCACGTAGGAATGTGGTAACACACTGAAGCTGTCAATTAAACCTGGTTTCGATCAATATTTTAGAGGATAACACCGGTTAGGTTTGGGTTAGGTCCGGGATATGCCCGCATCTGGCTCATGATTTTGCCTTCTTCGCATACTTGTTGGCCAGATCCTGGGTTTTTTTCGTGTTTGAATCACGTAGTACTGTGGTAACACAATGAAGCAGTCAATTAAACCTGGTTTCGATCAATATCTTAGAGGATAACACCGGTTAGGTCAGGGCTAGGTCTGGGTTATGCCCGCATCTGGCTCACGATTTTGCCTTCTTCGCATACTTGTTGGCCAGATCCTGGGTCTTTTTCGTGTTTGAATCACGTAGTAATGTGGTAACACACTGAAGCAGTCAATTAAACCTGGTTTCGATCAATATTTCAGTGGATAACACCGGTTAGGTCTGGGTTAGGCCTGGGAAATGCGCGCATCTGGCTTATACTTTCGCCTTTTTCGCAAACTTGTTGGCCAGATCCTGGGTATTTTCCGTGTTTGAATCACGTAGTAATGTGGTAACACACTGAAGCAGTCAATTAAACCTGGTTTCGATCAATATTTTAGAGGATAACACCGGTTAGGTCTGGGTTAGGTCCGGGATATGCCCGCATCTGGCTCATGATTTTGCCTTCTTCGCATACTTGTTGGCCATATCCTGGGTTTTTTCCGTATTTGAATCACGTAGTAATGTGGTAACACACTGAAGCTGTCAATTAAACCTGGTTTCGATCAATATTTTAGAGGATAACACCGGTTAGGTCTGGGTTAGGTCTGGGTTATGCCCGCATCTGGGTCATGTTTTTGCCTTCTTCGCATACTTGTTGGCCAGATCCTGGGTTTTTTTCGTGTTTGAATCACGTAGTGATGTGGTAACACACTGAAGCTGTCAATTAAACCTGGTTTCGATCAATATTTCAGTGGATAACACCGGTTAGGTCTGGGTTAGGTCTGGGAAATGCGCGCATCTGGCTTATACTTTCGCCTTTTTCGCAAACTTGTTGGCCAGATCCTGGGTATTTTCCGTGTTTGAATCACGTAGTAATGTGGTAACACACTGAAGCAGTCAATTAAACCTGGTTTCGATCAATATTTTAGAGGATAACACCGGTTAGGTCTGGGTTAGGTCCGGGATATGCCCGCATCTGGCTCATGATTTTGCCTTCTTCGCATACTTGTTGGCCAGATCCTGGGTTTTTTCCGTATTTGAATCACGTAGTAATGTGGTAACACACTGAAGCTGTCATTTAAACCTGGTTTCGATCAATATTTTAGAGGATAACACCGGTTAGGTCTGGGTTAGGTCTGGGTTATGCCCGCATCTGGGTCATGTTTTTGCCTTCTTCGCATACTTGTTGGCCAGATCCTGGGTTTTTTTCGTGTTTGAATCACGTAGTAATGTGGTAACACACTGAAGCTGTCAATTAAACCTGGTTTCGATCAATATATTAGAGGATAACACCGGTTAGGTCTGGGTTAGGTCTGGGATATGCGCGCATCTGGCTTATACTTTCACCTTTATCGCAAACTTGTTGGCCAGATCCTGGGTTTTTTCCGTGTTTGATCACGTAGTAATGTGGTAACACACTGAAGCAGTCCACTAAACCTGGATTCGGACAGTATTTTGGAGGATAACACTGGTTAGGCTTGGGTTTCGTCTGGGTTATGTCCGCACCTGGCTCATGACTTTGCCCTCTTCGCATACTTGTTGGCCAGATCCTGGGTTTTTTTCGTGTTTGAATCACGTAGTAATGTGGTAACACACTGAAGCAGTCAATTAAACCTGGTTTCGATCAATATTTCAGAGGATAACACCGGATAGGTCTGGGTTAGGTCTGGGAAATGCGCGCATCTGGCTTATTCTTTCGCCTTCTTCGCATACTTCTTGGCCAGATCCTGGGTTTTTTTCGTGTTTGAATCACGTAGGAATGTGGTAACACACTGAAGCAGTCAATTAAACCTGGTTTCGATCAATATTTTAGAGGATAACACCGGTTAGGTCTGGGTTAGGTCCGGGATATGCCCGCATCTGGCTCATGATTTTGCCTTCTTCGCATACTTGTTGGCCAGATCCTGGGTTTTTTTCGTGTTTGAATCACGTAGTACTGTGGTAACACAATGAAGCAGTCAATTAAACCTGGTTTCGATCAATATTTTAGAGGATAACACCGGTTAGGTCAGGGCTAGGTCTGGGTTATGCCCGCATCTGGCTCATGATTTTGCCTTCATCGCATACTTGTTGGCCAGATGCTGGGTTTTTTCCGAGGTTGAATCACGTAGTAATGTGGTAACACACTGAAGCTGTCAATTAAACCTGGTTTCGATCAATATTTTAGAGGATAACACCGGTTAGGTCTGGGTTAGGTCTGGGTTATGCCCGCATCTGGCTCATGATTTTGCCTTCTTCGCATACTTGTTGGCCAGATCCTGGGTTTTTTTCGTGTTTGAATCACATAGTAATGTGGTAACACACTGAAGCTGTCAATTAAACCTGGTTTCGATCAATCTTTTAGAGGATAACACCGGTTAGGTCTGGGTTAGGTCTGGGATATGCGCGCATCTGGCTTATACTTTCACATTTTTCGCAAACTTGTTGGCCAGATCCTGGGTTTTTTCCGTGTGTGATCACGTCGTAATGTGGTAACACACTGAAGCAGTCAATAAAACCTGGTTTCGATCAATATTTTAGAGGATAACACCGGTTAGGTCTGGGTTAGGTCTGGGATTTGCGCGCATCTGGCTTATACTTTCGCCTTTTTCGCAAACTTGTTGGCCAGATCCTGGGTATTTTCCGTGTTTGAATCACGTAGTAATGTGGTAACACACTGAAGCAGTCAATTAAACCTGGTTTCTATCAATATTTTAGAGGATAACACCGGTTAGGTCTGGGTTAGGTCCGGGATATGCCCGCATCTGGCTCATGATTTTGCCTTCTTCGCATACTTGTTGTCCAGATCTTGGGTTTTTTTCGTGTTTGAATCACGTAGTAATGTGGTAACACACTGAAGCAGTCAATTAAACCTGGTTTCTATCAATATTTTAGAGGATAACACCGGTTAGGTCTGGGTTAGGTCCGGGATATGCCCGCATCTGGCTCATGATTTTGCCTTCTTCGCATACTTGCTGGCCAGATCCTGGGTTTTTTTCGTGATTGAATCACGTAGTAATGTGGTAACACACTGAAGCTGTCAATTAAACCTGGTTTCGATCAATATTTTAGAGGATAACACCGGTTAGGTCTGGGTTAGGTCTGGGAAATGCGCGCATCTGGCTCATGATTTTGCCTTCTTCGCATACTTCTTGGCCAGATCCTGGGTTTTTTTCGTGATTGAATCACGTAGTAATGTGGTAACACACTGAAGCTGTCAATTAAACCTGGTTTCGATCAATATTTTAGAGGATAACACTGGTTAGGTTTGGGTTAGGTCTGGGATATGCGCGCATCTGGCTTATACTTTCACCTTTTTCGCAAACTTGTTGGCCAGATCCTTGGTTTTTTCCGTGTTTGAATCACGTAGTAATGTGGTACCACACTGAGGCAGTCAATTAAACCTGGTTTCGATCAATATTTTAGAGGATAACACCGGTTAGGTCTGGGTTAGGTCCGGGATATGCCCGCATCTGGCTCATGATTTTGCCTTCTTCGCATACTTGCTGGCCAGATCCTGGGTTTTTTTCGTGTTTGAATCACGTAGTAATGTGGTAACACACTGAAGCTGTCAATTAAACCTGGTTTCGATCAATATTTTAGAGGATAACACCGGTTAGGTCTGGGTTAGGTCTGGGTTATGCCCGCATCTGGCTCATGATTTTGCCTTCTTCGCATACTTGTTGGCAGGATCCTGGGTTTTTTTCGTGTTTGAATCACGTAGTAATGTGGTAACACACTGAAGCTGTCAATTAAACCTGGTTTCGATCAATATTTTAGAGGATAACACCGGTTAGGTCTGGGTTAGGTCTGGGATATGCGCGCATCTGGCTTATACTTTCACATTTTTCGCAAACTTGTTGGCCAGATCCTGGGTTTTTTCCGTGTTTGATCACGTAGTAATGTGGTAACACACTGAAGCAGTCAATAAAACCTGGTTTCGATCAATATTTTAGAGGATAACACCGGTTAGGTCTGGGTTAGGTCTGGGATTTGCGCGCATCTGGCTTATACTTTCGCCTTTTTCGCAAACTTGTTGGCCAGATCCTGGGTATTTTCCGTGTTTGAATCACGTAGTAATGTGGTAACACACTGAAGCAGTCAATTAAACCTGGTTTCTATCAATATTTTAGAGGATAACACCGGTTAGGTCTGGGTTAGGTCCGGGATATGCCCGCATCTGGCTCTTGATTTTGCCTTCTTCGCATACTTGTTGTCCAGATCTTGGGTTTTTTTCGTGTTTGAATCACGTAGTAATGTGGTAACACACTGAAGCAGTCAATTAAACCTGGTTTCTATCAATATTTTAGAGGATAACACCGGTTAGGTCTGGGTTAGGTCCGGGAAATGCGCGCATCTGGCTTATTCCTTCGCCTTCTTCGCATACTTCTTGGCCAGATCCTGGGTTTTTTTCGTGATTAAATCACGTAGTAATGTGGTAACACACTGAAGCAGTCAATTAAACCTGGTTTCGATCAATATTTCAGAGGATAACACCGGTTAGGTCTGGGTTAGGTCTGGGAAATGCGCGCATCTGGCTTATTCTTTCGCCTTCTTCGCATACTTCTTGGCCAGATCCTGGGTTTTTTTCGTGTTTGAATCACGTAGGAATGTGGTAACACACTGAAGCAGTCAATTAAACCTGGTTTCGATCAACATTTTAGAGGATAACACCGGTTAGGTGTGGGTTAGGTCCGGGATATGCCCGCATCTGGCTCATGATTTTGCCTTCTTCCCATACTTGCTGGCCAGATCCTGGGTTTTTTTCGTGTTTGAATCACGTAGTAATGTGGTAACACACTGAAGCTGTCAATTAAACCTGGTTTCGATCAATATTTTAGAGGATAACACCGGTTAGGTCTGGGTTAGGTCTGGGATATGCGCGCATCTGGCTTATACTTTCACATTTTTCGCAAACTTGTTGGCCAGATCCTGGGTTTTTTCCGTGTTTGATCACGTAGTAATGTGGTAACACACTGAAGCAGTCAATAAAACCTGGTTTCGATCAATATTTTAGAGGATAACACCGGTTAGGTCTGGGTTAGGTCTGGGATTTGCGCGCATCTGGCTTATACTTTCGCCTTTTTCGCAAACTTGTTGGCCAGATCCTGGGTATTTTCCGTGTTTGAATCACGTAGTAATGTGGTAACACACTGAAGCAGTGAATTAAACCTGGTTTCTATCAATATTTTAGAGGATAACACCGGTTAGGTCTGGGTTAGGTCCGGGATATGCCCGCATCTGGCTCATGATTTTGCCCTCTTCGCATACTTGTTGTCCAGATCTTGGGTTTTTTTCGTGTTTGAATCACGTAGTAATGTGGTAACACACTGAAGCAGTCAATTAAACCTGGTTTCTATCAATATTTTAAAGGATAACACCGGTTAGGTCTGGGTTAGGTCCGGGATATGCCCGCATCTGGCTCATGATTTTGCCTTCTTCGCATACTTGCTGGCCAGATCCTGGGTTTTTTTCGTGATTGAATCACGTAGTAATGTGGTAACACAATGAAGCAGTCAATTAAACCTGGTTTCGATCAATATTTTAGAGGATAACACCGGTTAGGTCAGGGCTAGGTCTGGGTTATGCCCGCATCTGGCTCATGATTTTGCCTTCATCGCATACTTTTTTTTTTTTTTTTTTTTTTTGTCGTGGGGAAAATCTTCGAAAGACTCCCTCCCACCTCCTTGGGGAGAGGTGGGAGGGGTGTGTGGGATTCCCCGCGCCCGTACAACGACAGGCGCGGGACCTACCCACTAAAAACCCCACGGTGACCCTTCGGCACGCTTTGGGAGGATACCGGGAATCGCTCGAAGCATTCTTCCGGTATCCTCCCCGTGCCCGCGCTTTCGCGCCCATCCCCCGGGGGGACAATCGGTCCCCCCAGTAGACACACTGCCTCATAGCGGCGGGACGGGGCCACTCCATCCCGCCGCTATCCGTCCCGGGGCCGCGTTTAGTGGCGGCTGCGAGCCCCAACTCGCAACCGCCCGCGACCCCGTTTCCACCCCTCGGCGGCAGGGCGTTCATGGCCGCACCAGACCGCCGAGGGTGCCTCCCCTTGCGTCGGACCGGTAGGGGGAGACACTCCTACCCCCAACCGGTCCGACCCGGCGCCGCCTGGCGGGAGGAGGGTCCCCTCAGGACCCCCCTCCCAGCCTAGGTCATCCGCCACGCCGAGGCGGCCGCCCGCGACGCCTCGCGACCGGGCGACGACCTCGGGCCACCGCACGAGCGCGAGCTTCAGCGCGCCGCTGAAGCTCGCGCTCCCTCCCCGCGGCCTCCTTCTGCAACATTACGTTCTCGCAGAAGGAGGCCACGGCCCTCCACTTCTCCTCGCTGCCGAGCATGGCGCGCACCACGCCCGGCAGCGAGACATCCCGCCCGACGACGCCGACCAGGACACGGCGCTCCCCCTCCCACGCGGGGCATACCTCCAGGGTATGATCCGCCGTGTCCTGCTCAGCGTCGCAGTGGCAGCAACGCGCCGTCGGCTCCTTCCCTATCCGGCACAGGTATCTTCCGAAGCTGCCATGCCCGGAAAATACCTGTGCCATCCGGTAGGTGAGGCTGCCATGGCCTCTGTCCAGCCACTCCTTCAGGAGTGGCCGAACCGCCCCGACAGTCCGGTGCCCCGCGGTTGGCAGAGCCAGCCGCTCCTGCCACGCGAGCAACACGGACTGCCGGGCCTGGCGCTTCAAATCGCCCCAAGCAGGTTCCTGCCCGCCCGGGACCGCCCCCACCCCCGCGCGACGGTCGACGCGGTGCCGGTACATCACCGCGTGCGACCGCGCGAGCAGGTCCATGGGCGGCATCCCCGCTAGAACCGTCGCCGCCTCATGTGACATGGTCCGATACCCGCGGACGACCCTGAGCGCCATGCGCCTCTGCACCCGACGCAGCATAGTCATGCTGCGCCGGGAGGCAGCCAGGTCGTCCGCCCAGACGGGGGCCCCGTATAGGGCCACCGACTGGACCATTGCCACATAGAGGCGACGAACTCGGCCCGCCGGGCCCCCCAGGTTGGGCAGGATCCGGCCCAGAGCCGCAACCATCCTTTCCAACCGGGGGACCAGGCAGCGGAAATGCCCCTCGAAACGCCAGTGGCTATCGAGGATCAGCCCTAGATACCTGATCTGGGGCTTCACCTCGATGTCAGCCCCACCCACCCGGATCAGAGGGGGTGGCGGATCCTGCCGAGGTGAATGAAACGCAATCACCTCGGTCTTATGGACCGCCACCGTCATCCCCATCCCCCTGATCCGGTCGACGACGCGTTGCGACCCCTCCTCCGCGCGACGCATGGCCCTCCCCCAGTGCGCCCCGACGGCCAGCACCAGTGTGTCATCCGCATAACACACCGTGCTGACGCCGTCGGGGAGGCCGGCCCGCAACACCGAGTCGTACGCGATGTTCCACAGGAGTGGCCCGAGGACCGACCCCTGCGGAACACCGCAGTACACCTCCCTCCGCATATCACCATCCCGGCCCGGATACTCGATCCACCTGCCGCGGAGATAATCCCCGACGACCGCCCTGAGACAAGGGGGGACTCGATGATATTCGAGTCCCCTCCTTATCTCTTCCCAGGGGAGGGTGTTAAAGGCATTGGCAATATCCAAGGATATTGCCAATGCCACCCCTCCCCGGGAGACGGCCGCCTCCGAGAGGGCCCTCACACGACCTATCGCGTCGATAGTCGATCGGCCCCCCCGGAAACCGAACTGGCAGTCGGCCAGACCGGGATCACCCCGCGACAGGTGCTCGACGAGGCGGGCAGCAATCACACGCTCGAAGAGCTTGCCCACCTCGTCGAGGAGACAAATGGGCCGGTATGCGGAGGGAGACTCCGCGGGCCGACCCTCCTTCCGGAGGAGGACCATCCTCGCCACCTTCCAACTGGGGGGGAATCGCCCGTCCCTCAGGCAGCGGTCGAACAACCGCCTGAGGTCGGCCCCAAGGACGCCCTGGGTCAAGACCCAAACCCGGCCGGGCACACCATCCGGACCCGGGGCCGTGTTACGAACCCCGAGCCGTCTGATGGCCGCTGCCAGCTCCTCTTGCGTGACCTCCAGCTCGGCCGTCCACTCCACTGGGACAGCCGCCGCCGCCGGAGGACGCGGTCCCCTCTCCCCAATTGGGAAGAGTGTATTGACCACGTCCTCCAGCAGCCGGGGGTCAAGACCCTCGGTGACGGGGGGCGCCCACGGGCGGAGCTTATTCAGCACCACCTTATATGGGCGCCCCCATGGATCGTCATCAAGGGTCTGGAGGAGCTCCTTCCATGCCTGGGTCTTGGCCCGTTTGATGGCGACCTGCAGAGCAACCCGCGCCACGCGGTATGCTCCATACAGGTCATCAGCTGCCCTCGCTCGCGCCACTCCGTCGCCTGTACGTTGACGACGGCGCGCGCGGGTATACTGGCGTCGGGCGCGGACAGCCGCGACTCGCAACTCCGCGATCGCGTCCGACCACCAGTACACCGCCCGGCGAGGAGAAGCCCGCCCGACCCGAGGCATCGCCGCGTCGCAAATACCCGCGACCAATGCTCCGAGCCGGGCGACCTCCTCCTCGATGCTCGGCAACTCGGCCGCTCCCTGCGGCCAAGTTGCAGCGAGGGCAGCTGCCATCAGGGCGTCCTTGTCCAGGCGCCGAAGCGCCCAGCGGCGTGGTGGGGTGCCACGCAGGCGGCCGTGTCGGGATGCACCCGCGGCGGCAGAGACCTCCATCCGGATGTACCGGTGATCGGAGAGTGTCTCTGCCCCCGCGACCACGTGCCAACCCGACACCATGCGCACGGCGTTGGGGGTCGCGAATCCAACATCCACGATGGACCCCCCATATCGCCGCACGCATGTGTGCTCCGACCCCCGGTTCAATACCCGGAGGTCGAGCCCCGCCGCCCAATCGCCCAGGATCCCGCCGCGAACGGAGGTCCTGGGGGATCCCCAAGCCACCGACTTGGCATTAAAATCCCCCAGGACCAGCACCGGCCGGGCCGCGTAGCGCTGCACGCATGCCGCGACCTCGGCCAAGTACAGCTCGAACGCAGCGTGACCGCTACGGGGCGAAATGTAGCACCCCACCACAGCGACTCCCCCCCAGTCCACGGCGACGAATCCCCGACCGCGCTCCAACAAGGAGAACGGTGGGGACCCGTCGCCCCCTCCCCATACCGTCGCCACCAAGCCGTCCGCGTCGCCCACCCAATGAGGGTGATCAGGGACGCGGTACGGCTCGGCGGCGACCGCCAGGCCAACCCCCCACTCCGCGAGGACTTGGGACATCAAGTCCTGTGCCGCGCGGCAGTGGTTGAGGTTGGCCTGGAGGAGGAGGCGGGGCGGCATTAATTAATGGCCGCGCCAGCCTCCTCCCGGCCGTCCGTCCCCGTAGCACCGTCCACCTCCATGGAGGACGATGCCACCGCCCTCGGCACCGGAGCCGGTGCAGCCCGCCTCTTCCTCTCCTTCCGGGAGGGGGGGGAGCACTTCTTGCTCCCCACCCTGTGATCGGCTGGCCTCCCCATGTCCGCACACAGCGGGCAGTGGGGGGCCGCCGAGCACTGGCTCGCACGGTGCTCTTTGGCACCGCAGCGGTAACACTGACCGCTGCGGTCCACCGGCGAGGTGCACCACTGCCTCACGTGCCCCAATTCGAGGCAGCGGTGACACTGGAGCGGGCGCGGCGCGAGGATTTCCACTCGCGCCGAAACCCACCCCACCAACACCCTCCCGGATTCCGCCACCTTACGGGCGGCGGAGAGGGGGCACCGGGCCCACACCGACCCGAGGCCGGAGGGCGACCTGCGGATCTCTCCGATCCGCAGGTCCTCCACAGGACAGTCCCCCGCCCTCGCAAGGGCACGGGACACATCCTGTGCGCTGACCGAGTCGTCCAGCCCACAAACGCGCATCTCCGTGCGCTTCGTGGGCCGGGCGACCCGGACACCTCGCTCGCCCAGCTGCTCCCGGAGCCTCTGGGCGAGACGATCCGCCTTCGCGCCGCCTTCTGCACCGGGGATCTCCAGCAAGAGACCCCCGGTCACGGCCCTCTTCGCCCTCACGGAGGCGATGCCCAGCTCTTCCAGGGAGATATTCTCCCTGGCGAGCCGCATCGCCTCCGCGAGGGTCAGGTCGCCCCCCTGCGCAACGGTCAGCGTCACCGCTGCCGTTTTTGGGGGACGACCTGGTCGTGCCTTCCCGACCTTCGCGGCCTTTACCTTGGCCGCCGGCGGCGGAGGCGGAGGCTGCGGTTGCGAGGCCTTCCTCGCCGCCCGCTTCGCCTTCCGCCCCACCACCTCACTCCACGTCACCCCCCCTTGGGAGGGTGCTGTGGAGGACGCGACCACCGCGACCACGGGTACACCACCCCCCTTGGGGGTTGCGACCCGGGGCCCTGGTGCCGCAACGCTGGGCGGAGCCTTCACTCCGCCCTTCTTTGCCTTCCCCGACTGTACCGGAACAGGTCGGGGAGGCACCGCCTTCCTGCTGACCGCTCTTCCGGCGAGGAGCTCCTCCCGGAAGGCGGCCAGCTTGCCATCAATCATGTCCCCAATCCTCCTCAGAAGATCGTCTTCTGAGGAGGTCGGGGACTTCTTCACGGGCGGAGTGCGGGTGGAGGGGCCCGCGGTGCCCCGCACCACTGCCGCCGCACTCCGCTTATTTACCTCCGCCGAGGGACGCGGCGGTGGAGGAGGAGGAAGGATGGGAGGGAGGGCCGCGCTGTTCCACAGCGCCTCTGCCCTCCTCCTCCCCTGTCGCTCCTCCTCCAACAGGAGCTGCAGACGGGCGTTCCGCCCTCTGAGCTCCCGCGCCGCCTCCCTCATTTCCTCCGCCGCGGCCTTCAGGGCCTCCGCGCCACCGCTTTTCTGCCCCTTAAAGGCGCAGGCAGCGGCGACTTTCTCCACCCGCCTCAGGGACGAGGAGATCCTCTCCGATATCTCCTCGGTCACCTCGTCCCTGAGGCAACTCAGCCTCACCGACGGGCTCATCGCCCCGCCCACCTCGACGACGGCCTGCCCCGCCCTCTTCCTCTTAGAGCCTATGAGGCTCCTGGTGGAGGAGAAGGACGAGACTGACGCAGTCTCGTCGTCCTCCTCCACCTTCCACGAAGCCGGGCCAGGCGCTGGAGGCGGCGCGAGCGCCGTCACTCCAGTCCCAACACCGCCTTCGTCCTCCCCCTCTGACTTACCCCGTCCCATCCCCGTTTTAATATTGAACTCCATAATATTCCCACGAGCAGGTCGGAAGAAAAGGTCCGCCCGGGCAGAGCCGCCTTACCCGGGTAAGCCTATATACTCCGGGGGTTCGGCAGGTTCCCCGGAGGTGGTCGCTTGGGATTGGGCCTTCTCCCCCAACCATGCATCCCATCGCCGCGCACCATAGCTTAGGATTGGAGGGCGATTTTATAGAGTCGCCATACTCGTGGCCCAGGCGGTTAAGCCAAGACCCCCGTTCCTCCTGCCGTCACGTACCATTCACAAAACCAATAGGGAATTGTGAATGGGTCGTTGTGACGACCAACAGGAGGCTTACGGTGTGTGTATGACTCGGGTACCCCGGGTTCGTTAAGCCCGTACTGCAGCTGAAAGGCTGGCAGCCCCTGAGGGATTCATCGCATACTTGTTGGCCAGATGCTGGGTTTTTTCCGAGGTTGAATCACGTAGTAATGTGGTAACACACTGAAGCTGTCAATTAAACCTGGTTTCGATCAATATTTTAGAGGATAACACCGGTTAGGTCTGGGTTAGGTCTGGGTTATGCCCGCATCTGGCTCATGATTTTGCCTTCTTCGCATACTTGTTGGCCAGATCCTGGGTTTTTTTCGTGTTTGAATCACATAGTAATGTGGTAACACACTGAAGCTGTCAATTAAACCTGGTTTCGATCAATCTTTTAGAGGATAACACCGGTTAGGTCTGGGTTAGGTCTGGGATATGCGCGCATCTGGCTTATACTTTCACATTTTTCGCAAACTTGTTGGCCAGATCCTGGGTTTTCTCCGTGTTTGATCACGTCGTAATGTGGTAACACACTGAAGCAGTCAATTAAACCTGGTTTCTATCAATATTTTAGAGGATAACACCAGTTAGGTCTGGGTTAGGTCCGGGATATGCCCGCATCTGGCTCATGATTTTGCCTTCTTCGCATACTTGTTGTCCAGATCTTGGGTTTTTTTCGTGTTTGAATCACGTAGTAATGTGGTAACACACTGAAGCAGTCAATTAAACCTGGTTTCTATCAATATTTTAGAGGATAACACCGGTTAGGTCTGGGTTAGGTCCGGGATATGCCCGCATCTGGCTCATGATTTTGCCTTCTTCGCATACTTGTTGTACAGATCTTGGGTTTTTTTCGTGTTTGAATCACGTAGTAATGTGGTAACACACTGAAGCAGTCAATTAAACCTGGTTTCTATCAATATTTTAGAGGATAACACCGGTTAGGTCTGGGTTAGGTCCGGGATATGCCCGCATCTGGCTCATGATTTTGCCTTCTTCGCATACTTGTTGGCCAGATCCTGGGTTTTTTTCGTGTTTGAATCACGTAGTAATGTGGTAACACACTGAAGCTGTCAATTAAACCTGGTTTCGATCAATATTTCAGAGGATAACACCGGTTAGGTCTGGGTTAGGTCTGGGAAATGCGCGCATCTGGCTTATTCTTTCGCCTTCTTCGCATACTTCTTGGCCAGATCCTGGGTTTTTTTCGTGTTTGAATCACGTAGGAATGTGGTAACACACTGAAGCAGTCAATTAAACCTGGTTTCGATCAATATTTTAGAGGATAACACCGGTTAGGTCTGGGTTAGGTCTGGGTTATGCCCGCATCTGGCTCATGATTTTGCCTTCTTCGCATACTTGTTGGCCAGATCCTGGGTTTTTTTCGTGTTTGAATCACGTAGTAATGTGGTAACACACTGAAGCAGTCAATTAAACCTGGTTTCTATCAATATTTTAGAGAATAACACCGGTTAGGTCTGGGTTAGGTCCGGGATATGCCCGCATCTGGCTCATGATTTTGCCTTCTTCGCATACTTGTTGGCCAGATCCTGGGTTTTTTTCGTGATTGAATCACGTAGTAATGTGGTAACACACTGGAGCTGTCAATTAAACCTGGTTTCGATCAATATTTTAGAGGATAACACCGGTTAGGTCTGGGTTAGGTCTGGGAGATGCGCGCATCTGGCTTATTCTTTCGCCTTCTTCGCATACTTCTTGGCCAGATCCTGGGTTTTTTTCGTGTTTGAATCACGTAGGAATGTGGTAACACACTGAAGCAGTCAATTAAACCTGGTTTCGATCAATATTTTAGAGGATAACACCGGTTAGGTCTGGGTTAGGTCCCGGATATGCCCGCATCTGGCTCATGATTTTGCCTTCTTCGCATACTTGTTGGCCAGATCCTGGGTTTTTTTCGTGTTTGAATCACGTAGTAATGTGGTAACACACTGAAGCTGTCAATTAAACCTGGTTTCGATCAAAATATTTTAGAGGATAACACCGGTTAGGTCTGGGTTAGGTCTGGGTTATGCCCGCATCTGGGTCATGATTTTGCCTTCTTCGCATACTTGTTGGCCAGATCCTGGGTTTTTTTCGTGTTTGAATCACGTAGTAATGTGGTAATACACTGAAGCAGTCAATTAAACCTGGTTTCGATCAATATATTAGAGGATAACACCGGTTAGGTCTGGGTTAGGTCTGGGATATGCGCGCATCTGGCTTATACCTTCACCTTTATCGCAAACTTGTTGGCCAGATCCTGGGTTTTTTCCGTGTTTGATCACGTAGTATTGTGGTAACACACTGAAGCAGTCAATAAAACCTGGTTTCGATCAATATTTTAGAGGATAACACCGGTTAGGTCTGGGTTAGGTCTGGGATTTGCGCGCATCTGGCTTATACTTTCGCCTTTTTCGCAAACTTGTTGGCCAGATCCTGGGTATTTTCCGTGTTTGAATCACGTAGGAATGTGGTAACACACTGAAGCAGTCAATTAAACCTGGTTTCGATCAATATTTTAGAGGATAACACCGGTTAGGTCTGGGTTAGGTCTGGGTTATGCCCGCATCTGGCTCATGATTTTGCCTTCTTCGCATACTTGTTGGCCAGATCCTGGGTTTTTTTCGTGTTTGAATCACGTAGTAATGTGGTAACACTCTGAAGCTGTCAATTAAACCTGGTTTCGATCAATATTTCAGAGGATAACACCGGTTAGGTCTGTGTTAGGTCTGGGAAATGCGCGCATCTGGCTTATTCTTTCGCCTTCTTCGCATACTTGTTGGCCAGATCCTGGGTTTTTTTCGTGTTTGAATCACGTAGGAATGTGGTAACACACTGAAGCAGTCAATTAAACCTGGTTTCGATCAATATTTTAGAGGATAACACCGGTTAGGTCTGGGTTAGGTCCGGGATATGCCCGCATCTGGCTCATGATTTTGCCTTCTTCGCATACTTGTTGGCCAGATCCTGGGTTTTTTTCGTGTTTGAATCACGTAGTAATGTGGTAATACACTGAAGCAGTCAATTAAACCTGGTTTCGATCAATATTTTAGAGGATAACACCGGTTAGGTCAGGGCTAGGTCTGGGTTATGCCCGCATCTGGCTCATGATTTTGCCTTCATCGCATACTTGCTGGCCAGATGCTGGGTTTTTTCCGAGGTTGAATCACGTAGTAATGTGGTAACACACTGAAGCAGTCAATAAAACCTGGTTTCGATCAATATTTTAGAGGATAACACCGGTTAGGTCTGGGTTAGGTCTGGGATTTGCGCGCATCCGGCTCATTGTTTCGCCTTTTTCGCAAACTTGTTGGCCAGATCCTGGGTATTTTCCGTGTTTGAATCACGTAGTAATGTGGTAACACACTGAAGCAGTCAATTAAACCTGTTTTCTATCAATATTTTAGAGGATAACACCGGTTAGGTCTGGGTTAGGTCCGGGATATGCCCGCATCTGGCTCATGATTTTGCCTTCTTCGCATACTTGTTGTCCAGATCTTGGGTTTTTTTCGTGTTTGAATCACGTAGTAATGTGGTAACACACTCAAGCAGTCAATTAAACCTGGTTTCTATCAATATTTTAGAGGATAACACCGGTTAGGTCTGGGTTAGGTCCGGGATATGCCCGCATCTGGCTCATGATTTCGCCTTCTTCGCATACTTCTTGGCCAGATCCTGGGTTTTTTTCGTGTTTGAATCACGTAGGAATGTGGTAACACACTGAAGCAGTCAATTAAACCTGGTTTCGATCAATATTTTAGAGGATAACACCGGTTAGGTCTGGGTTATGCCCGCATCTGGCTCATGATTTTGCCTTCTTCGCATACTTGTTGGCCAGATCCTGGGTTTTTTTCGTGTTTGAATCACGTAGTAATGTGGTAACACACTGAAGCTGTCTATTAAACCTGGTTTCGATCAATATTTCAGAGGATAACACCGGTTAGGTCTGGGTTAGGTCTGGGATTTGCGCGCATCTGGCTCATGATTTTGCCTTCTTCGCATACTTGTTGGCCAGATCCTGGGTTTTTTCCGTGTTTGAATCACGTAGTAATGTGGTAACGCACTGAAGCAGTCAATTAAACCTGGTTTCGATCAATATTTTAGAGGATAACACCGGTTAGGTCTGGGTTATGCCCGCATCCGGCTCATGATTTTGCCTTCTTCGCATACTTGTTGGCCAGATCCTGGGTTTTTTTCGTGTGTGAATCACGTAGTAATGTGGTAATACACTGAAGCAGTCTATAAAACCTGGTTTCGATCAATATTTTAGAGGATAGCACCGGTTAGGTCTGGGTTAGGTCCGGGATATGCCCGCATCTGGCTCATGATTTTGCCTTCTTCGCATACTTGTTGGCCAGATCCTGGGTTTTCTTCGTGTTTGAATCACGTAGTAATGTGGTAACACACTGAAGCTGTCAATTAAACCTGGTTTCGATCAATATTTTAGAGGATAACACCGGTTAGGTCTGGGTTATGCCCTCATCTGGCTCATGATTTTGCCTTCTTCGCATACTTGTTGGCCAGATCCTGGGTTTTTTTCGTGTTTGAATCACGTAGTAATGTGGTAACACACTGAAGCTGTCAATTAAACCTGGTTTCGATCAATATTTTAGAGGATAACACCGGTTAGGTCTGGGTTAGGTCTGGGATATGCGCGCATCTGGCTTATACCTTCACCTTTATCGCAAACTTGTTGGCCAGATCCTGGGTTTTTTCCGTGTTTGATCACGTAGTATTGTGGTAACACACTGAAGCAGTCAATAAAACCTGGTTTCGATCAATATTTTAGAGGATAACACCGGTTAGGTCTGGGTTAGGTCTGGGATTTGCGCGCATCTGGCTTATACTTTCGCCTTTTTCGCAAACTTGTTGGCCAGATCCTGGGTATTTTCCGTGTTTGAATCACGTAGTAATGTGGTAACACACTGATGCAGTCAATTAAACCTGGTTTCTATCAATATTTTAGAGGATAACACCGGTTAGGACTGGGTTAGGTCCGGGATATGCCCGCATCTGGCTCATGATTTTGCCTTCTTCGCATACTTGTTGGCCAGATCCTGGGTTTTTTTCGTGTTTGAATCTCGTAGTAATGTGGTAACACACTGAAGCTGTCAATTAAACCTGGTTTCGATCAATATTTCAGAGGATAACACCGGTTAGGTCTGGGTTAGGTCTGGGAAATGCGCGCATCTGGCTTATTCTTTCGCCTTCTTCGCATACTTCTTGGCCAGTTCCTGGGTTTTTTTCGTGTTTGAATCACGTAGGAATGTGGTAACACACTGAAGCAGTCAATTAAACCTGGTTTCGATCAATATTTTAGAGGATAACACCGGTTAGGTCTGGGTTAGGTCTGGGTTATGCCCGCATCTGGCTCATGATTTTGCCTTCTTCGCATACTTGTTGGCCAGATCCTGGGTTTTTTTCGTGTTTGAATCACGTAGTAATGTGGTAACACTCTGAAGCTGTCAATTAAACCTGGTTTCGATCAATATTTTAGAGGATAACACCGGTTAGGTCTGTGTTAGGTCTGGGAAATGCGCGCATCTGGCTTATTCTTTCGCCTTCTTCGCATACTTGTTGGCCAGATCCTGGGTTTTTTTCGTGTTTGAATCACGTAGTAATGTGGTAACACACTGAAGCAGTCAATTAAACCTGGTATCTATCAATATTTTAGAGGATAACACCGGTTAGGTCTGGGTTAGGTCCGGGATATGCCCGCATCTGGCTCATGATTTTGCCTTCTTCGCATACTTGTTGGCCAGATCCTGGGTTTTTTCCGCGTTTGAATCACGTAGTAATGTGGTAATACACTGAAGCAGTCAATTAAACCTGGTTTCGATCAATATTTTAGAGGATAACGCCGGTTAGGTCTGGGTTAGGTCTGGGATATGCGCGCATCTGGCTTATACTTTCACCTTTTTCGCAAACTTGTTGGCCAGATCCTGGGTTTTTTCCGTGTTTGATCACGTAGTAATGTGGTAACACACTGAAGCAGTCAATAAAACCTGGTTTCGATCAATATTTTAGAGGATAACACCGGTTAGGTCTGGGTTAGGTCTGGGATTTGCGCGCATCCGGCTCATTGTTTCGCCTTTTTCGCAAACTTGTTGGCCAGATCCTGGGTATTTTCCGTGTTTGAATCACGTAGTAATGTGGTAACACACTGAAGCAGTCAATTAAACCTGGTTTCTATCAATATTTTAGAGGATAACACCGGTTAGGTCTGGGTTAGGTCCGGGATATGCCCGCATCTGGCTCATGATTTTGCCTTCTTCGCATACTTGTTGTCCAGATCTTGGGTTTTTTTCGTGTTTGAATCACGTAGTAATGTGGTAACACACTCAAGCAGTCAATTAAACCTGGTTTCTATCAATATTTTAGAGGATAACACCGGTTAGGTCTGGGTTAGGTCCGGGATATGCCCGCATCTGGCTCATGATTTTGCCTTCTTCGCATACTTGTTGGCCAGATCCTGGGTTTTTTTCGTGTTTGAATCACGTAGTAATGTGGTAACACACTGAAGCTGTCAATTAAACCTGGTTTCGATCAATATTTCAGAGGATAACACCGGTTAGGTCTGTGTTAGGTCTGGGAAATGCGCGCATCTGGCTTATTCTTTCGCCTTCTTCACATACTTGTTGGCCAGATCCTGGGTTTTTTTCGTGTTTGAATCACGTAGTAATGTGTTACACACTGAAGCAGTCAATTAAACCTGGTATCTATAAATATTTTAGAGGATAACACCGGTTAGGTCTGGGTTAGGTCCGGGATATGCCCGCATCTGGCTCATGATTTTGCCTTCTTCGCATACTTGTTGTCCAGATCTTGGGTTTTTTTCGTGTTTGAATCACGTAGTAATGTGGTAACACACTGAAGCAGTCAATTAAACCTGGTTTCGATCAATATTTTAGAGGATAACACCGGTTAGGTCTGGGTTAGGTCCCGGATATGCCCGCATCTGGCTCATGATTTTGCCTTCTTCGCATACTTGTTGGCCAGATCCTGGGTTTTTTTCGTGATTGAATCACGTAGTAATGTGGTAACACACTGGAGCTGTCAATTAAACCTGGTTTCGATCAATATTTTAGAGGATAACACCGGTTAGGTCTGGGTTAGGTCTGGGAAATGCGCGCATCTGGCTTATTCTTTCGCCTTCTTCGCATACTTCTTGGCCAGATCCTGGGTTTTTTTCGTGTTTGAATCACGTAGGAATGTGGTAACACACTGAAGCAGTCAATTAAACCTGGTTTCGATCAATATTTTAGAGGATAACACCGGTTAGGTCTGGGTTAGGTCCCGGATATGCCCGCATCTGGCTCATGATTTTGCCTTCTTCGCATACTTGTTGGCCAGATCCTGGGTTTTTTTCGTGTTTGAATCACGTAGTAATGTGGTAACACACTGAAGCTGTCAATTAAACCTGGTTTCGATCAATATTTTAGAGGATAACACCGGTTAGGTCTGGGTTAGGTCTGGGTTATGCCCGCATCTGGGTCATGATTTTGCCTTCTTCGCATACTTGTTGGCCAGATCCTGGGTTTTTTTCGTGTTTGAATCACGTAGTAATGTGGTAATACACTGAAGCAGTCAATTAAACCTGGTTTCGATCAATATATTAGAGGATAACACCGGTTAGGTCTGGGTTAGGTCTGGGATATGCGCGCATCTGGCTTATACCTTCACCTTTATCGCAAACTTGTTGGCCAGATCCTGGGTTTTTTCCGTGTTTGATCACGTAGTATTGTGGTAACACACTGAAGCAGTCAATAAAACCTGGTTTCGATCAATATTTTAAAGGATAACACCGGTTAGGTCTGGGTTAGGTCTGGGATTTGCGCGCATCTGGCTTATACTTTCGCCTTTTTCGCAAACTTGTTGGCCAGATCCTGGGTTTTTTCCGTGTTTGATCACGTAGTATTGTGGTAACACACTGATGCAGTCAATTAAACCTGGTTTCTATCAATATTTTAGAGGATAACACCGGTTAGGACTGGGTTAGGTCCGGGATATGCCCGCATCTGGCTCATGATTTTGCCTTCTTCGCATACTTGTTGGCCAGATCCTGGGTTTTTTTCGTGTTTGAATCTCGTAGTAATGTGGTAACACACTGAAGCTGTCAATTAAACCTGGTTTCGATCAATATTTCAGAGGATAACACCGGTTAGGTCTGGGTTAGGTCTGGGAAATGCGCGCATCTGGCTTATACTTTCGCCTTCTTCGCATACTTCTTGGCCAGTTCCTGGGTTTTTTTCGTGTTTGAATCACGTAGGAATGTGGTAACACACTGAAGCAGTCAATTAAACCTGGTTTCGATCAATATTTTAGAGGATAACACCGGTTAGGTCTGGGTTAGGTCTGGGTTATGCCCGCATCTGGCTCATGATTTTGCATTCTTCGCATACTTGTTGGCCAGATCCTGGGTTTTTTTCGTGTTTGAATCACGTAGTAATGTGGTAACACTCTGAAGCTGTCAATTAAACCTGGTTTCGATCAATATTTTAGAGGATAACACCGGTTAGGTCTGTGTTAGGTCTGGGAAATGCGCGCATCTGGCTTATTCTTTCGCCTTCTTCGCATACTTGTTGGCCAGATCCTGGGTTTTTTTCGTGTTTGAATCACGTAGTAATGTGGTAACACACTGAAGCAGTCAATTAAACCTCGTATCTATCAATATTTTCGAGGATAACACCGGTTAGGTCTGGGTTAGGTCCGGGATATGCCCGCATCTGGCTCATGATTTTGCCTTCTTCGCATACTTGTTGGCCAGATCCTGGGTTTTTTCCGCGTTTGAATCACGTAGTAATGTGGTAATACACTGAAGCAGTCAATTAAACCTGGTTTCGATCAATATTTTAGAGGATAACACCGGTTAGGTCTGGGTTAGGTCGGGGATATGCGCGCATCTGGCTTATACTTTCACCTTTTTCGCAAACTTGTTGGCCAGATCCTGGGTTTTTTCCGTGTTTGATCACGTAGTAATGTGGTAACACACTGTAGCAGTCAATAAAACCTGGTTTCGATCAATATTTTAGAGGATAACACCGGTTAGGTCTGGGTTAGGTCTGGGATTTGCGCGCATCCGGCTCATTGTTTCGCCTTTTTCGCAAACTTGTTGGCCAGATCCTGGGTATTTTCCGTGTTTGAATCACATAGTAATGTGGTAACACACTGAAGCAGTCAATTAAACCTGGTTTCTATCAATATTTTAGAGGATAACACCGGTTAGGTCTGGGTTAGGTCCGGGATATGCCCGCATCTGGCTCATGATTTTGCCTTCTTCGCATACTTGTTGTCCAGATCTTGGGTTTTTTTCGTGTTTGAATCACGTAGTAATGTGGTAACACACTCAAGCAGTCAATTAAACCTGGTTTCTATCAATATTTTAGAGGATAACACCGGTTAGGTCTGGGTTAGGTCCGGGATATGCCCGCATCTGGCTCATGATTTTGCCTTCTTCGCATACTTGTTGGCCAGATCCTGGGTTTTTTTCGTGTTTGAATCACGTAGTAATGTGGTAACACACTGAAGCTGTCAATTAAACCTGGTTTCGATCAATATTTCAGAGGATAACACCGGTTAGGTCTGGGTTAGGTCTGGGAAATGCGCGCATCTGGCTTATTCTTTCGCCTTCTTCGCATACTTCTTGGCCAGATCCTGGGTTTTTTTCGTGTTTGAATCACGTAGGAATGTGGTAACACACTGAAGCAGTCAATTAAACCTGGTTTCGATCAATATTTTAGAGGATAACACCGGTTAGGTCTGGGTTAGGTCTGGGTTATGCCCGCATCTGGCTCATGATTTTGCCTTCTTCGCATACTTGTTGGCCAGATCCTGGGTTTTTTTCGTGTTTGAATCACGTAGTAATGTGGTAACACACTGAAGCTGTCAATTAAACCTGGTTTCGATCAATATTTCAGAGGATAACACCGGTTAGGTCTGTGTTAGGTCTGGGAAATGCGCGCATCTGGCTTATTCTTTCGCCTTCTTCGCATACTTGTTGGCCAGATCCTGGGTTTTTTTCGTGTTTGAATCACGTAGTAATGTGTTACACACTGAAGCAGTCAATTAAACCTGGTATCTATAAATATTTTAGAGGATAACACCGGTTAGGTCTGGGTTAGGTCCGGGATATGCCCGCATCTGGCTCATGATTTTGCCTTCTTCGCATACTTGTTGTCCAGATCTTGGGTTTTTTTTCGTGTTTGAATCACGTAGTAATGTGGTAACACACTGAAGCAGTCAAATAAACCTGGTTTCTATCAATATTTTAGAGAATAACACCGGTTAGGTCTGGGTTAGGTCCGGGATATGCCCGCATCTGGCTCATGATTTTGCCTTCTTCGCATACTTGTTGGCCAGATCCTGGGTTTTTTTCGTGATTGAATCACGTAGTAATGTGGTAACACACTGGAGCTGTCAATTAAACCTGGTTTCGATCAATATTTTAGAGGATAACACCGGTTAGGTCTGGGTTAGGTCTGGGAAATGCGCGCATCTGGCTTATTCTTTCGCCTTCTTCGCATACTTCTTCGCCAGATCCTGGGTTTTTTTCGTGTTTGAATCACGTAGGAATGTGGTAACACACTGAAGCAGTCAATTAAACCTGGTTTCGATCAATATTTTAGAGGATAACACCGGTTAGGTCTGGGTTAGGTCCCGGATATGCCCGCATCTGGCTCATGATTTTGCCTTCTTCGCATACTTGTTGGCCAGATCCTGGGTTTTTTTCGTGTTTGAATCACGTAGTAATGTGGTAACACACTGAAGCTGTCAATTAAACCTGGTTTCGATCAATATTTTAGAGGATAACACCGGTTAGGTCTGGGTTAGGTCTGGGTTATGCCCGCATCTGGGTCATGATTTTGCCTTCTTCGCATACTTGTTGGCCAGATCCTGGGTTTTTTTCGTGTTTGAATCACGTAGTAATGTGGTAATACACTGAAGCAGTCAATTAAACCTGGTTTCGATCAATATATTAGAGGATAACACCGGTTAGGTCTGGGTTAGGTCTGGGATATGCGCGCATCTGGCTTATACTTTCACCTTTATCGCAAACTTGTTGGCCAGATCCTGGGTTTTTTCCGTGTTTGATCACGTAGTAATGTGGTAACACACTGAAGCAGTCCACTAAACCTGGATTCGGACAGTATTTTGGAGGATAACACTGGTTAGGCTTGGGTTTCGTCTGGGTTATGTCCGCACCTGGCTCATGACTTTGCCCTCTTCGCATACTTGTTGGCCAGATCCTGGGTTTTTTTCGTGTTTGAATCACGTAGTAATGTGGTAACACACTGAAGCAGTCAATTAAACCTGGTTTCGATCAATATTTCAGAGGATAACACCGGTTAGGTCTGGGTTAGGTCTGGGAAATGCCCGCATCTGGCTTATACTTTCGCCTTCTTCGCATACTTGTTGGCCAGATCCTGGGTTTTTTTCGTGTTTGAATCACGTAGGAATGTGGTAACGCACTGAAGCAGTCAATTAAACCTGGTTTCGATCAATATTATAGAGGATAACACCGGTTAGGTCTGGGTTAGGTCTGGGTTATGCCCGCATCTGGCTCATGATTTTGCCTTCATCGCATACTTGTTGGCCAGATCCTGGGTTTTTTCCGTGTTTGAATCACGTAGTAAAGTGGTAACACACTGAAGCTGTCAATTAAACCTGGTTTCGATCAATATTTCAGCGAATAACACCGGTTAGGTCTGGGTTAGGTCTGGGAAATGCGCGCATCTGGCTTATACTTTCGCCTTCTTCGCATACTTGTTGGCCAGATCCTGGGTTTTTTTCGTGTTTGAATCACGTAGGAATGTGGTAACACACTGAAGCAGTCAATTAAACCTGGTTTCGATCAATATTTTAGAGTATAACACCGGTTAGGTCTGGGTTAGGTCTGGGTTATGCCCGCATCTGGCTCATGATTTTGCCTTCATCGCATACTTGTTGGCCAGATCCTGGGTTTTTTCCGTGTTCGAATCACGTAGTAATGTGGTAACACAATGAAGCAGTCAATTAAACCTGGTTTCGATCAATATTTCAGAGGATAACACCGGTTAGGTCTGGGTTAGGTCTGGGAAATGCGCGCATCTGGCTTATACTGTCGCCTTCTTCGCATACTTGTTGGCCAGATCCTGGGTTTCTTCCGTGTTTGAATCACGTAGTAATGTGGTAACACACTGAAGCAGTCAATTAAACCTGGTTTCGATCAATATTTTAGAGGATAACACCGGTTAGGTCTGGGTTAGGTCTGGGATATGCGCGCATCTGGCTTATACTTTCGCCTTTTTCGCAAACTTGTTGGCTAGATCCTGGGTTTTTTTCCGGTTCGAATAACGCAGTAATGTAGTACCACACTGAAGCAGTCAATTAAACCCGGTTTCGATCAATATTTTAGAGGATAACGCCGGTTAGGTCTGGGTTAGGTCTGGGAAATGCGCGCATCTGGCTTATACTTTCGCCTTTTTCGCAAACTTGTTGGCCAGATCCTGGGTATTTTCCGTGTTTGAAACACGTAGTAATGTGGTAACACACTGAAGCAGTCAATTAAACCTGGTTTCGATCAATATTTTAGAGGATAACGCCGGTTAGGTCTGGGTTAGGTCAGGGTTATGCGCGCATCTGGCTTATACTTTCGCCTTTTTCGCAAACTTGTTGGCCAGATCCTGGGTATTTTCCGTGTTTGAATCACGTAGTAACGTTGTACCACACTGAGGCAGTCAATTAAACCTGGATTCGGACAGTATTTTGGAGGATAACACAGGTTAGGTCTGGGTTAGTTCTGGGTTATGCCCGCATCTGGCTCATGATTTTGCCTTCTTCGCATACTTGTTGGCCAGATCCTGGGTTTTTTCCGTGTTTGAATCACGTAGTAATGTGGTAGCACACTGAAGCAGTCAATTAAACCTGGTTTCGATCAATATTTCAGAGGATAACACCGGTTAGGTCTGGGTTAGGTCTGGGAAATGCGCGCATCTGGCTTATACTTTCGCCTTCTTCGCATACTTGTTGGCTAGATCCTGGGTTTCTTCCGTGTTTGAATCACGTAGTAATGTGGTAACACACTGAGGCAGTCAATTAAACCTGGATTCGGATAGTATTTTAGAGGATAACACCGGTTAGGTCTGGGTTAGGTCTGGGTTATGCCCGCATCTGGCTCATGATTTTGCCTTCTTCGCATACTTGTTGGCCAGATCCTGGGTTTTTTCCGTGTTTGAATCACGTAGTAATGTTGTACCACACTGAGGCAGTCAATCAAACCTGGATTCGGACAGTATTTTGGAGGATAACACCGGTTAGGTCTGGGTTAGGTCTGGGTTATGCCCGCATCTGCCTCATGATTTCGCCTTCTTCGCATACTTGTTGGCCAGATCCTGGGTTTTTTTAGTGTTTGAATCATGTAGTAATGTGGTAACACACTGAAGCAGTCAATTAAACCTGGTTTCGATCAATATCTTAGAGGATAACGGCGGTTAGGTCTGGGTTAGGTCCGGAATATGCCCGCATCTGGCTCATGATTTCGCCTTCTTCGCATACTTGTTGTCCAGATCCTGGGTTTTTTTCGTGATTGAATCACGTAGTAATGTGGTAACACACTGAAGCAGTCAATTAAACCTGGTTTCTATCAATATTTTAGAGGATAACACCGGTTAGGTCTGGGTTAGGTCCGGGATATGCCCGCCTCTGGCTCATGATTTCGCCTTCTTCGCATACTTGTTGGCCAGATCCTGGGTTTTTTTAGTGATTGAATCACGTAGTAATGTGGTAACACACTGAAGCTGTCAATTAAACCTGGATTCGGACAGTATTTTGGAGGATAACACCGGTTAGGTCTGGGTTAGGTCTGGGATTTGCGCGCATCTGGCTTATACTTTCGCCTTTTTCGCAAACTTGTTGGCCAGATCCTGGGTATTTTCCGTGTTTGAATCACGTAGTAACGTTGTACCACACTGAGGCAGTCAATTAAACCTGGATTCGGACAGTATTTTGGAGGATAACACAGGTTAGGTCTGGGTTAGTTCTGGGTTATGCCCGCATCTGGCTCATGATTTTGCCTTCTTCGCATACTTGTTGGCCAGATCCTGGGTTTTTTTAGTGTTTGAATCATGTAGTAATGTGGTAACACACTGAAGCAGTCAATTAAACCTGGTTTCGATCAATATTTTAGAGGATAACACCGGTTAGGTCTGGGTTAGGTCTGGGTTATGCCCGCATCTGGTTCATGATTTTGCCTTCTTCGCATACTTGTTGGCCAGATCCTGGGTTTTCTTCGTGTTTGAATCACGTAGTAATGTGTTAACACACTGAAGCAGTCAACTAAACCTGGTTTCGATCAATATTTCAGAGGATAACACCGGTTAGGTCTGGGTTAGGTCTGGGATATGCGCGCATCTGGCTTATACTTTCGCCTTTTTCGCAAACTTGTTGGCCAGATCCTGGGTATTTTCCGTGTTTGAAACACGTAGTAATGTGGTAACACACTGAAGCAGTCAATTGAACCTGGTTTCGATCAATATTTTAGAGGATAACGCCGGTTAGGTTTCGGTTAGGTCTGGGTTATGTCCGCATCTGGCTCATGATTTTGCCTTCTTCGCATACTTGTTGGCCAGATCCTGGGTTTTTTCCGTGTTTGAATCACGTAGTAATGTGGTAACACACTGAAGCAGTCAATTAAACCTGGTTTCGATCAATATTTTAGAGGATAACACCGGTTAGGTCTGGGATAGGTCCGGGATATGCCCGCATCTGGCTCATGATTTTGCCTTCTTCGCATACTTGTTGGCCAGATCCTGGGTTTTTTTCATGTTTGAAACAGTAGTAATGTGGTACCACACTGAGGCAGTCAATTAAACCTGGTTTCGATCAATATTTCAGAGGATAACACCGGTTAGGTCTGGGTTAGGTCTGGGAAATGCGCGCATCTGGCATATACTTTCGCCTTTTTCGCAAACTTGTTGGCCAGATCCTTGGTTTTTTCCGTGTTTGAATCACGTAGTAATGTGGTACCACACTGAGGCAGTCAATTAAACCTGGTTTCGATCAATATTTTAGAGGATAACACCGGTTAGGTCTGGGTTAGGTCTGGGATTCCCGCGCATCTGGCGTATACTTTCGCCTTTTTCGCAAACTTGTTGGCCAGATCCTGGGTATTTTCCGTGTTTGAATCATGTAGTAATGTGGTAACACACTGAAGCAGTCAATTAAACCTGGTTTCGATCAATATTGCAGAGGATAACACCGGTTAGGTCTGGGTTAGGTCTGGGAAATGCGCGCATCTGGCTTATACTTTCGCCTTCTTCGCATACTTGTTGGCCAGATCCTGGGTTTCTTCCGTGTTTGAATCACGTAGTAATGTGGTAACACACTGAGGCAGTCAATTAAACCTGGATTCGGACAGTATTTTAGAGGATAACACCGGTTAGGTCTGGGTTAGGTCTGGGTTATGCCCGCATCTGGCTCATGATTTTGCCTTCTTCGCATACTTGTTGGCCAGATCCTGGGTTTTTTCCGTGTTTGAATCACGTGGTAATGTTGTACCACACTGAGGCAGTCAATTAAACCTGGATTCGGACAGTATTTTAGAGGATAACACCGGTTAGGTCTGGGTTAGGTCTGGGTAATGCCCGCATCTGGCTCATGATTTTGCCTTCTTCGCATACTTGTTGGCCAGATCCTGGGTTTTTTCCGTGTTTGAATCACGTAGTAATGTGGTAACACACTGAAGCAGTCAATTAAACCTGGTTTCGATCAATATTTCAGAGGATAACACCGGTTAGGTCTGGGTTAGGTCTGGGAAATGCGCGCATCTGGCTTATACTTTCGCCTTCTTCGCATACTTGTTGGCTAGATCCTGGGTTTCTTCCGTGTTTGAATCACGTAGTAATGTGGTAACACACTGAGGCAGTCAATTAAACCTGGATTCGGATAGTATTTTAGAGGATAACACCGGTTAGGTCTGGGTTAGGTCTGGGTTATGCCCGCATCTGGCTCATGATTTTGCCTTCTTCGCATACTTGTTGGCCAGATCCTGGGTTTTTTCCGTGTTTGAATCACGTAGTAATGTTGTACCACACTGAGGCAGTCAATCAAACCTGGATTCGGACAGTATTTTGGAGGATAACACCGGTTAGGTCTGGGTTAGGTCTGGGTTATGCCCGCATCTGGCTCATGATTTTGCCTTCTTCGCATACTTGTTGGCCAGATCCTGGGTTTTTTTAGTGTTTGAATCATGTAGTAATGTGGTAACACACTGAAGCAGTCAATTAAACCTGGTTTCGATCAATATCTTAGAGGATAACAGCGGTTAGGTCTGGGTTAGGTCCGGAATATGCCCGCATCTGGCTCATGATTTCGCCTTCTTCGCATACTTGTTGTCCAGATCCTGGGTTTTTTTCGTGATTGAATCACGTAGTAATGTGGTAACACACTGAAGCAGTCAATTAAACCTGGTTTCTATCAATATTTTACAGGATAACACCGGTTAGGTCTGGGTTAGGTCCGGGATATGCCCGCCTCTGGCTCATGATTTCGCCTTCTTCGCATACTTGTTGGCCAGATCCTGGGTTTTTTTCGTGATTGAATCACGTAGTAATGTGGTAACACACTGAAGCTGTCAATTAAACCTGGATTCGGACAGTATTTTGGAGGATAACACCGGTTAGGTCTGGGTTAGGTCTGGGATTTGCGCGCATCTGGCTTATACTTTCGCCTTTTTCGCAAACTTGTTGGCCAGATCCTGGGTATTTTCCGTGTTTGAATCACGTAGTAACGTTGTACCACACTGAGGCAGTCAATTAAACCTGGATTCGGACAGTATTTTGGAGGATAACACAGGTTAGGTCTGGGTTAGTTCTGGGTTATGCCCGCATCTGGCTCATGATTTTGCCTTCTTCGCATACTTGTTGGCCAGATCCTGGGTTTTTTTAGTGTTTGAATCATGTAGTAATGTGGTAACACACTGAAGCAGTCAATTAAACCTGGTTTCGATCAATATTTTAGAGGATAACACCGGTTAGGTCTGGGTTAGGTCTGGGTTATGCCTGCATCTGGTTCATGATTTTGCCTTCTTCGCATACTTGTTGGCCAGATCCTGGGTTTTCTTCGTGTTTGAATCACGTAGTAATGTGTTAACACACTGAAGCAGACAACTAAACCTGGTTTCGATCAATATTTCAGAGGATAACACCGGTTAGGTCTGGGTTAGGTCTGGGATATGCGCGCATCTGGCTTATACTTTCGCCTTTTTCGCAAACTTGTTGGCCAGATCCTGGGTATTTTCCGTGTTTGAAACACGTAGTAATGTGGTAACACACTGAAGCAGTCAATTGAACCTGGTTTCGATCAATATTTTAGAGGATAACGCCGGTTAGGTTTCGGTTAGGTCTGGGTTATGTCCGCATCTGGCGTATACTTTCGCCTTTTTCGCAAACTTGTTGGCCAGATCCTGGGTATTTTCCGTGTTTGAATCATGTAGTAATGTGGTAACACACTGAAGCAGTCAATTAAACCTGGTTTCGATCAATATTTCAGAGCATAACACCGGTTAGGTCTGGGTTAGGTCTGGGTTATGCCCGCATCTGGCTCATGATTTTGCCTTCTTCGCATACTTGTTGGCCAGATCCTGGGTTTTTTTCGTGTTTGAATCACGTAGTAATGTGGTAACACACTGAAGCAGTCAATTAAACCTGGTTTCGATCAATATTTCAGAGGATAACACCGGTTAGGTCTGGGTTAGGTCCGGGATATGCCCGCATCTGGCTCATGATTTTGCCTTCTTCGCATACTTGTTGTCCAGATCTTGGGTTTTTTTCGTGTTTGAATCACGTAGTAATGTGGTAACACACTGAAGCAGTCAATTAAACCTGGTTTCTATCAATATTTTAGAGGATAACACCGGTTAGGTCTGGGTTAGGTCCGGGATATGCCCGCATCTGGCTCATGATTTTGCCTTCGACGCATACTTGCTGGCCAGATCCTGGCTTTTTTCCGTGTTTGAATCACGTAGTAATGTGGTAACACACTGAAGCAGTCAATTAAACCTTGTTTCGATCAATATTTCAGAGCATAACACCGGTTAGGTCTGGGTTAGGTCTGGGTTATGCCCGCATCTGGCTCATGATTTTGCCTTCTTCGCATACTTGTTGGCCAGATCCTGGGTTTTTTTCGTGTTTGAATCACGTAGTAATGTGGTAACACACTGAAGCTGTCAATTAAACCTGGTTTCGATCAATATTTTAGAGGATAACACCGGTTAGGTCTGGGTTAGGTCTGGGATTTGCGCGCATCTGGCTTATACTTTCGCCTTTTTCGCAAACTTGTTGGCCAGATCCTGGGTATTTTCCGTGTTTGAATCACGTAGTAATGTGGTAACACACTGAAGCAGTCAATTAAACCTGGTTTCGATCAATATTTCAGAGGATAACACCGGTTAGGTCAGGGTTAGGTCTGGGTTATGCCCGCATCTGGCTCATGATATTGCCTTCTTGGCATACTTGTTGGCCAGATCCTGGGTTTTTTTCGTGTTTGAATCACGTAGTAATGTGGTAATACACTGAAGCAGTCAATTAAACCTGGTTTCGATCAATATTTTAGAGGATAACACCGGTTAGGTCTGGGTTAGGTCTGGGTTATGCCCGCATCTGGCTCATGATTTTGCCTTCTTCGCATACTTGTTGGCCAGATCCTGGGTTTTTTTCGTGTTTGAATCACGTAGTAATGTGGTAACACACTGAAGCAGTCAATTAAACCTGGTTTCGATCAATATTTCAGAGCATAACACCGGTTAGGTCTGGATTAGGTCTGGGAAATGCGCGCATCTGGCTTATACTTTCGCCTTTTTCGCAAACTTGTTGGCCAGATCCTGGGTATTTTTCGTGTTTGAATCACGTAGTAATGTGGTAACACACTGAAGCTGTCAATTAAACCTGGTTTCGATCAATATTTTAGAGGATAACACCGGTTAGGTCTGGGTTAGGTCTGGGTTATGCCCGCATCTGGCTCATGATTTTGCCTTCTTCGCATACTTGTTGGCCAGATCTTGGGTTTTTTTCGTGTTTGAATCACGTAGTAATGTGGTAACACACTGAAGCAGTCAATTAAACCCTGTTTCGATCAATATTTTAGAGGATAACACCGGTTAGGTCTGGGTTAGGTCTGGGTTATGCCCGCATCTGGCTCATGATTTTGCCTTCATCGCATACTTGTTGGCCAGATCCTGGGTTTTTTCCGTGTTTGAACCACGTAGTAATGTGGTAACACACTGAAGCAGTCAATTAAACCTGGTTTCGATCAATATTTCAGAGGATAACACCGGTTAGGTCTGGGTTAGGTCTGGGAAATGCGCGCATCTGGCTTATTCTTTCGCCTTCTTCGCATACTTCTTGGCCAGATCCTGGGTTTTTTTCGTGTTTGAATCACGTAGGAATGTGGTAACACACTGAAGCAGTCAATTAAACCTGGTTTCGATCAATATTTTAGAGGATAACACCGGTTAGGTCTGGGTTAGGTCCGGGATATGCCCGCATCTGGCTCATGATTTTGCCTTCTTCGCATACTTGCTGGCCAGATCCTGGGTTTTTTTCGTGTTTGAATCACGTAGTAATGTGGTAACACACTGAAGCTGTCAATTAAACCTGGTTTCGATCAATATTTTAGAGGATAACACCGGCTAGGTCTGGGTTAGGTCTGGGTTATGCCCGCATCTGGCTCATGATTTTGCCTTCTTCGCATACTTGTTGGCCAGATCCTGGGTTTTTTTCGTGTTTGAATCACGTAGTAATGTGGTAACACACTGAAGCTGTCAATTAAACCTGGTTTCGATCAACATTTTAGAGGATAACACCGGTTAGGTCTGGGTTAGGTCTGGGATATGCGCGCATCTGGCTTATACTTTCACATTTTTCGCAAACTTGTTGGCCAGATCCTGGGTTTTTTCCGTGTTTGATCACGTAGTAATGTGGTAACACACTGAAGCAGTCAATAAAACCTGGTTTCGATCAATATTTTAGAGGATAACACCGGTTAGGTCTGGGTTAGGTCTGGGATTTGCGCGCATCTGGCTTATACTTTCACCTTTTTCGCAAACTTGTTGGCCAGATCCTGGGTATTTTCCGTGTTTGAATCACGTAGTAATGTGGTAACACACTGAAGCAGTCAATTAAACCTGGTTTCTATCAATATTTTAGAGGATAACACCGGTTAGGTCTGGGTTAGGTCCGGGATATGCCCGCATCTGGCTCATGATTTTGCCTTCTTCGCATACTTGTTGTCCAGATCTTGGGTTTTTTTCGTGTTTGAATCACGTAGTAATGTGGTAACACACTGAAGCAGTCAATTAAACCTGGTTTCTATCAATATTTGAGAGGATAACACCGGTTAGGTCTGGGTTAGGTCCGGGATATGCCCGCATCTGGCTCATGATTTTGCCTTCTTCGCATACTTGATGGCCAGATCCTGGGTTTTTTTTGTGATTGAATCACGTAGTAATGTGGTAACACACTGAAGCTGTCAATTAAACCTGGTTTCGATCAATATTTTAGAGGATAACACCGGTTAGGTCTGGGTTAGGTCTGGGAAAAGCGCGCATCTGGCTTATTCTTTCGCCTTCTTCGCATACTTCTTGGCAAGATCCTGGGTTTTTTTCGTGATTGAATCACGTAGTAATGTGGTAACACACTGAAGCAGTCAATTAAACCTGGTTTCGATCAATATTTCAGAGGATAACACCGGTTAGGTCTGGGTTAGGTCTGGGAAATGCGCGCATCTGGCTTATTCTTTCGCCTTCTTCGCATACTTCTTGGCCAGATCCTGGTTTTTTTTCGTGTTTGAATCACGTAGGAATGTGGTAACACACTGAAGCAGTCAATTAAACCTGGTTTCGATCAATATTCTAGAGGATAACACCGGTTAGGTCTGGGTTAGGTACGGGATATGCCCGCATCTGGCTCATGATTTTGCCTTCTTCGCATACTTGCTGGCCAGATCCTGGGTTTTTTTCGTGATTGAATTACGTAGTAATGTGGTAACACACTGAAGCTGTCAATTAAACCTGGTTTCGATCAATATTTTAGAGGATAACACCGGTTAGGTCTGGGTTAGGTCTGGGAAATGCGCGCATCTGGCTTATTCTTTCGCCTTCTTCGCATACTTCTTGGCCAGATCCTGGGTTTTTTTCGTGATTGAATCACGTAGTAATGTGGTAACACACTGAAGCAGTCAATTAAACCTGGTTTCGATCAATATTTCAGAGGATAACACCGGTTAGGTCTGGGTTAGGTCTGGGAAATGCGCGCATCTGGCTTATTCTTTCGCCTTCTTCGCATACTTCTTGGCCAGATCCTGGGTTTTTTTCGTGTTTGAATCACGTAGGAATGTGGTAACACACTGAAGCAGTCAATTAAACCTGGTTTCGATCAATATTTTAGAGGATAACACCGGTTAGGTCTGGGTTAGGTCCGGGATATGCCCGCATCTGGCTCATGATTTTGCCTTCTTCGCATACTTGCTGGCCAGATCCTGGGTTTTTTTTGTGATTGAATCACGTAGTAATGTGGTAACACACTGAAGCAGTCAATTAAACCTGGTTTCGATCAATATTTCAGAGGATAACACCGGTTAGGTCTGGGTTAGGTCTGGGAAATGCGCGCATCTGGCTTATTCTTTCGCCTTCTTCGCATACTTGTTGGCCAGATCCTGGGTTTTTTTCGTGTTTGAATCACGTAGTAATGTGGTAACACACTGAAGCTGTCAATTAAACCTGGTTTCGATCAACATTTTAGAGGATAACACCGGTTAGGTCTGGGTTAGGTCTGGGATATGCGCGCATCTGGCTTATACTTTCACATTTTTCGCAAACTTGTTGGCCAGATCCTGGGTTTTTTCCGTGTTTGATCACGTAGTAATGTGGTAACACACTGAAGCAGTCAATAAAACCTGGTTTCGATCAATATTTTAGAGGATAACACCGGTTAGGTCTGGGTTAGGTCTGGGATTTGCGCGCATCTGGCTTATACTTTCACCTTTTTCGCAAACTTGTTGGCCAGATCCTGGGTATTTTCCGTGTTTGAATCACGTAGTAATGTGGTAACACACTGAAGCAGTCAATTAAACCTGGTTTCTATCAATATTTTAGAGGATAACACCGGTTAGGTCTGGGTTAGGTCCGGGATATGCCCGCATCTGGCTCATGATTTTGCCTTCTTCGCATACTTGTTGTCCAGATCTTGGGTTTTTTTCGTGTTTGAATCACGTAGTAATGTGGTAACACACTGAAGCAGTCAATTAAACCTGGTTTCTATCAATATTTTAGAGGATAACACCGGTTAGGTCTGGGTTAGGTCCAGGATATGCCCGCATCTGGCTCATGATTTTGCCTTCTTCGCATACTTGCTGGCCAGATCCTGGGTTTTTTTCGTGATTGAATCACGTAGTAATGTGGTAACACACTCAAGCAGTCAATTAAACCTGGTTTCGATCAATATTTTAGAGGATAACACCGGTTAGGTCTGGGTTAGGTCTGGGAAATGCGCGCATCTGGCTTATTCTTTCGCCTTCTTCGCATACTTCTTGGCCAGATCCTGGGTTTTTTTCGTGATTGAATCACGTAGTAATGTGGTAACACACTGAAGCAGTCAATTAAACCTGGTTTCGATCAATATTTCAGAGGATAACACCGGTTAGGTCTGGGTTAGGTCTGGGAAATGCGCGCATCTGGCTTATTCTTTCGCCTTCTTCGCATACTTCTTGGCCAGATCCTGGGTTTTTTTCGTGTTTGAATCACGTAGTAATGTGGTAACACACTGAAGCAGTCAATTAAACCTGGTTTCGATCAATATTTCAGAGGATAACACCGGTTAGGTCTGGGTTAGGTCTGGGAAATGCGCGCATCTGGCTTATTCTTTCGCCTTCTTCGCATACTTCTTGGCCAGATCCTGGGTTTTTTTCGTGTTTGAATCACATAGTAATGTGGTAACACACTGAAGCTGTCAATTAAACCTGGTTTCGATCAATATTTTAGAGGATAACACTGGTTAGGTTTGGGTTAGGTCTGGGATATGCGCGCATCTGGCTTATACTTTCACCTTTTTCGCAAACTTGTTGGCCAGATCCTTGGTTTTTTCCGTGTTTGAATCACGTAGTAATGTGGTACCACACTGAGGCAGTCAATTAAACCTGGTTTCGATCAATATTTTAGAGGATAACACCGGTTAGGTCTGGGATTTGCGCGCATCTGGCTTATACTTTCGCCTTTTTCGCAAACTTGTTGGCCAGATCCTGGGTATTTTCCGTGTTTGAATCACGTAGTAATGTGGTAACACACTGAAGCAGTCAATTAAACCTGGTTTCTATCAATATTTTAGAGGATAACACCAGTTAGGTCTGGGTTAGGTCCGGGATATGCCCGCATCTGGCTCATGATTTTGCCTTCTTCGCATACTTGTTGGCCAGATCCTGGGTTTTTTTCGTGATTGAATCACGTAGTAATGTGGTAACACACTGAAGCTGTCAATTAAACCTGGTTTCGATCAATATTTTAGAGGATAACACCGGTTAGGTCTGGGTTAGGTCTGGGTTATGCCCGCATCTGGCTCATGATTTTGCCTTCTTCGCATACTTGTTGGCCAGATCCTGGGTTTTTTTCGTGTTTGAATCACATAGTAATGTGGTAACACACTGAAGCTGTCAATTAAACCTGGTTTCGAGCAATATTTTAGAGGATAACACCGGTTAGGTCTGGGTTACGTCTGGGATATGCGCGCATCTGGCTTAAACTTTCACCTTTTTCGCAAACTTGTTGGCCAGATCCTGGGTTTTTTTAGTGTTTGAATCACGTAGGAATGTGGTAACACACTGAAGCAGTCAATTAAACCTGGTTTCTATCAATATTTTAGAGGATAACACCGGTTAGGACTGGGTTAGGTCCGGGATATGCCCGCATCTGGCTCATGATTTTGCCTTCTTCGCATACTTGTTGGCCAGATCCTGGGTTTTTTTCGTGTTTGAATCACGTAGTAATGTGGTAACACACTGAAGCTGTCAATTAAACCTGGTTTCGATCAATATTTTAGAGGATAACACCGGTTAGGTCTGGGTTAGGTCTGGGATATGCGCGCATCTGGCTTATACTTTCACTTTTTTCGCAAACTTGTTGGCCAGATCCTGGGTTTTTTCCGTGTTTGAATCACGTAGTAATGTGGTAACGCACTGAAGCAGTCAATTAAACCTGGTTTCGATCAATATTTTAGAGGATAACACCGGTTAGGTCTGGGTTATGCCCGCATCTGGCTCATGATTTTGCCTTCTTCGCATACTTGTTGGCCAGATCCTGGGTTTTTTTCGTGTTTGAATCACGTAGTAATGTGGTAACACACTGAAGCTGTCTATTAAACCTGGTTTCGATCAATATTTCAGAGGATAACACCGGTTAGGTCTGGGTTAGGTCTGGGATTTGCGCGCATCTGGCTCATGATTTTGCCTTCTTCGCATACTTGTTGGCCAGATCCTGGGTTTTCTCCGTGTTTGAATCACGTAGTAATGTGGTAACGCACTGAAGCAGTCAATTAAACCTGGTTTCGATCAATATTTTAGAGGATAACACCGGTTAGGTCTGGGTTATGCCCGCATCTGGCTCATGATTTTGCCTTCTTCGCATACTTGTTGGCCAGATCCTGGGTTTTTTTCGTGTGTGAATCACGTAGTAATGTGGTAATACACTGAAGCAGTCTATAAAACCTGGTTTCGATCAATATTTTAGAGGATAACACCGGTTAGGTCTGGGTTAGGTCTGGGTTATGCCCGCATCTGGCTCATGATTTTGCCTTCTTCGCATACTTGTTGGCCAGATCCTGGGTTTTTTTCGTGTTTGAATCACGTAGTAATGTGGTAACACACTGAAGCAGTCAATTAAACCTGGTTTCGATCAATATTTCAGAGGATAACACCGGTTAGGTCTGGATTAGGTCTGGGAAATGCGCGCATCTGGCTTATACTTTCGCCTTTTTCGCAAACTTGTTGGCCAGATCCTGGGTATTTTCCGTGTTTGAATCACGTAGTAATGTGGTAACACACTGAAGCAGTCAATTAAACCTGGTTTCGATCAATATTTTAGAGGATAACACCGGTTAGGTCTGGGTTAGGTCTGGGTTATGCCCGCATCTGGCTCATGATTTTGCCTTCTTCGCATACTTGTTGGCCAGATCTTGGGTTTTTTTCGTGTTTGAATCACGTAGTAATGTGGTAACACACTGAAGCAGTCAATTAAACCCGGTTTCGATCAATATTTTAGAGGATAACACCGGTTAGGTCTGGGTTAGGTCTGGGTTATGCCCGCATCTGGCTCATGATTTTGCCTTCATCGCATACTTGTTGGCCAGATCCTGGGTTTTTTCCGTGTTTGAATCACGTAGTAATGTGGTAACACACTGAAGCAGTCAATTAAACCTGGTTTCGATCAATATTTCAGAGGATAACACCGGTTAGGTCTGGGTTAGGTCTGGGAAATGCGCGCATCTGGCTTATTCTTTCGCCTTCTTCGCATACTTCTTGGCCAGATCCTGGGTTTTTTTCGTGTTTGAATCACGTAGGAATGTGGTAACACACTGAAGCAGTCAATTAAACCTGGTTTCGATCAATATTTTAGAGGATAACACCGGTTAGGTCTGGGTTAGGTCCGGGATATGCCCGCATCTGGCTCATGATTTTGCCTTCTTCGCATACTTGCTGGCCAAATCCTGGGTTTTTTTCGTGTTTGAATCACGTAGTAATGTGGTAACACACTGAAGCTGTCAATTAAACCTGGTTTCGATCAATATTTTAGAGGATAACACCGGCTAGGTCTGGGTTAGGTCTGGGTTATGCCCGCATCTGGCTCATGATTTTGCCTTCTTCGCATACTTGTTGGCCAGATCCTGGGTTTTTTTCGTGTTTGAATCACGTAGTAATGTGGTAACACACTGAAGCTGTCAATTAAACCTGGTTTCGATCAAAATTTTAGAGGATAACACCGGTTAGGTCTGGGTTAGGTCTGGGATATGCGCGCATCTGGCTTATACTTTCACATTTTTCGCAAACTTGTTGGCCAGATCCTGGGTTTTTTCCGTGTTTGATCACGTAGTAATGTGGTAACACACTGAAGCAGTCAATAAAACCTGGTTTCGATCAATATTTTAGAGGATGACACCGGTTAGGTCTGGGTTAGGTCTGGGATTTGCGCGCATCTGGCTTATACTTTCGCCTTTTTCGCAAACTTGTTGGCCAGATCCTGGGTATTTTCCGTGTTTGAATCACGTAGTAATGTGGTAACACACTGAAGCAGTCAATTAAACCTGGTTTCTATCAATATTTTAGAGGATAACACCGGTTAGGTCTGGGTTAGGTCCGGGATATGCCCGCATCTGGCTCATGATTTTGCCTTCTTCGCATACTTGTTGTCCAGATCTTGGGTTTTTTTCGTGTTTGAATCACGTAGTAATGTGGTAACACACTGAAGCAGTCAATTAAACCTGGTTTCTATCAATATTTTAGAGGATAACACCGGTTAGGTCTGGGTTAGGTCCGGGATATGCCCGCATCTGGCTCATGATTTTGCCTTCTTCGCATACTTGCTGGCCAGATCCTGGGTTTTTTTCGTGATTGAATCACGTAGTAATGTGGTAACACACTGAAGCTGTCAATTAAACCTGGTTTCGATCAATATTTTAGAGGATAACACCGGTTAGGTCTGGGTTAGGTCCGGGATATGCCCGCATCTGGCTCATGATTTTGCCTTCTTCGCATACTTGTTGGCCAGATCCTGGGTTTTTTTCGTGTTTGAATCACGTAGTAATGTGGTAACACACTGAAGCTGTCAATTAAACCTGGTTTCGATCAATATTTTAGAGGATAACACCGGTTAGGTCTGGGTTAGGTCTGGGTTATGCCCGCATCTGGCTCATGATTTTGCCTTCTTCGCATACTTGTTGGCCAGATCTTGGGTTTTTTTCGTGTTTGAATCACGTAGTAATGTGGTAACACACTGAAGCAGTCAATTAAACCCGGTTTCGATCAATATTTTAGAGGATAACACCGGTTAGGTCTGGGTTAGGTCTGGGTTATGCCCGCATCTGGCTCATGATTTTGCCTTCATCGCATACTTGTTGGCCAGATCCTGGGTTTTTTCCGTGTTTGAATCACGTAGTAATGTGGTAACACACTGAAGCAGTCAATTAAACCTGGTTTCGATCAATATTTCAGAGGATAACACCGGTTAGGTCTGGGTTAGGTCTGGAAATGCGCGCATCTGGCTTATTCTTTCGCCTTCTTCGCATACTTCTTGGCCAGATCCTGGGTTTTTTTCGTGTTTGAATCACGTAGGAATGTGGTAACACACTGAAGCAGTCAATTAAACCTGGTTTCGATCAATATTTTAGAGGATAACACCGGTTAGGTCTGGGTTAGGTCCGGGATATGCCCGCATCTGGCTCATGATTTAGCCTTCTTCGCATACTTGCTGGCCAGATCCTGGGTTTTTTTCGTGTTTGAATCACGTAGTAATGTGGTAACACACTGAAGCTGTCAATTAAACCTGGTTTCGATCAATATTTTAGAGGATAACACCGGCTAGGTCTGGGTTAGGTCTGGGTTATGCCCGCATCTGGCTCATGATTTTGCCTTCTTCGCATACTTGTTGGCCAGATCCTGGGTTTTTTTCGTGTTTGAATCACGTAGTAATGTGGTAACACACTGAAGCTGTCAATTAAACCTGGTTTCGATCAATATTTTAGAGGATAACACCGGTTAGGTCTGGGTTAGGTCTGGGATATGCGCGCATCTGGCTTATACTTTCACATTTTTCGCAAACTTGTTGGCCAGATCCTGGGTTTTTTCCGTGTTTGATCACGTAGTAATGTGGTAACACACTGAAGCAGTCAATAAAACCTGGTTTCGATCAATATTTTAGAGGATGACACCGGTTAGGTCTGGGTTAGGTCTGGGATTTGCGCGCATCTGGCTTATACTTTCGCCTTTTTCGCAAACTTGTTGGCCAGATCCTGGGTATTTTCCGTGTTTGAATCACGTAGTAATGTGGTAACACACTGAAGCAGTCAATTAAACCTGGTTTCTATCAATATTTTAGAGGATAACACCGGTTAGGTCTGGGTTAGGTCCGGGATATGCCCGCATCTGGCTCATGATTTTGCCTTCTTCGCATACTTGTTGTCCAGATCTTGGGTTTTTTTCGTGTTTGAATCACGTAGTAATGTGGTAACACACTGAAGCAGTCAATTAAACCTGGTTTCTATCAATATTTTAGAGGATAACACCGGTTAGGTCTGGGTTAGGTCCGGGATATGCCCGCATCTGGCTCATGATTTTGCCTTCTTCGCATACTTGCTGGCCAGATCCTGGGTTTTTTTCGTGATTGAATCACGTAGTAATGTGGTAACACACTGAAGCTGTCAATTAAACCTGGTTTCGATCAATATTTTAGAGGATAACACCGGTTAGGTCTGGGTTAGGTCCGGGATATGCCCGCATCTGGCTCATGATTTTGCCTTCTTCGCATACTTGTTGGCCAGATCCTGGGTTTTTTTCGTGTTTGAATCACGTAGTAATGTGGTAACACACTGAAGCTGTCAATTAAACCTGGTTTCGATCAATATTTTAGAGGATAACACCGGTTAGGTCTGGGTTAGGTCTGGGTTATGCCCGCATCTGGCTCATGATTTTGCCTTCTTCGCATACTTGTTGGCCAGATCTTGGGTTTTTTTCGTGTTTGAATCACGTAGTAATGTGGTAACACACTGAAGCAGTCAATTAAACCCGGTTTCGATCAATATTTTAGAGGATAACACCGGTTAGGTCTGGGTTAGGTCTGGGTTATGCCCGCATCTGGCTCATGATTTTGCCTTCATCGCATACTTGTTGGCCAGATCCTGGGTTTTTTCCGTGTTTGAATCACGTAGTAATGTGGTAACACACTGAAGCAGTCAATTAAACCTGGTTTCGATCAATATTTCAGAGGATAACACCGGTTAGGTCTGGGTTAGGTCTGGAAATGCGCGCATCTGGCTTATTCTTTCGCCTTCTTCGCATACTTCTTGGCCAGATCCTGGGTTTTTTTCGTGTTTGAATCACGTAGGAATGTGGTAACACACTGAAGCAGTCAATTAAACCTGGTTTCGATCAATATTTTAGAGGATAACACCGGTTAGGTCTGGGTTAGGTCCGGGATATGCCCGCATCTGGCTCATGATTTAGCCTTCTTCGCATACTTGCTGGCCAGATCCTGGGTTTTTTTCGTGTTTGAATCACGTAGTAATGTGGTAACACACTGAAGCTGTCAATTAAACCTGGTTTCGATCAATATTTTAGAGGATAACACCGGCTAGGTCTGGGTTAGGTCTGGGTTATGCCCGCATCTGGCTCATGATTTTGCCTTCCTCGCATACTTGTTGGCCAGATCCTGGGTTTTTTTCGTGTTTGAATCACGTAGTAATGTGGTAACACACTGAAGCTGTCAATTAAACCTGGTTTCGATCAATATTTTAGAGGATAACACCGGTTAGGTCTGGGTTAGGTCTGGGATATGCGCGCATCTGGCTTATACTTTCACATTTTTCGCAAACTTGTTGGCCAGATCCTGGGTTTTTTCCGTGTTTGATCACGTAGTAATGTGGTAACACACTGAAGCAGTCAATAAAACCTGGTATCGATCAATATTTTAGAGGATGACACCGGTTAGGTCTGGGTTAGGTCTGGGATTTGCGCGCATCTGGCTTATACTTTCGCCTTTTTCGCAAACTTGTTGGCCAGATCCTGGGTATTTTCCGTGTTTGAATCACGTAGTAATGTGGTAACACACTGAAGCAGTCAATTAAACCTGGTTTCTATCAATATTTTAGAGGATAACACCGGTTAGGTCTGGGTTAGGTCCGGGATATGCCCGCATCTGGCTCATGATTTTGCCTTCTTCGCATACTTGTTGTCCAGATCTTGGGTTTTTTTCGTGTTTGAATCACGTAGTAATGTGGTAACACACTGAAGCAGTCAATTAAACCTGGTTTCTATCAATATTTTAGAGGATAACACCGGTTAGGTCTGGGTTAGGTCCGGGATATGCCCGCATCTGGCTCATGATTTTGCCTTCTTCGCATACTTGCTGGCCAGATCCTGGGTTTTTTTCGTGCTTGAATCACGTAGGAATGTGGTAACACACTGAAGCAGTCAATTAAACCTGGTTTCTATCAATATTTTAGAGGATAACACCGGTTAGGTCTGGGTTAGGTCCGGGATATGCCCGCATCTGGCTCATGATTTTGCCTTCTTCGAATGCTTGCTGGCCAGATCCTGGGTTTTTTCGTGTTTGAATCACGTAGTAATGTGGTAACACACTGAAGCTGTCAATTAAACCTGGTTTCGATCAATATTTTAGAGGATAACACTGGTTAGGTTTGGGTTAGGTCTGGGATATGCGCGCATCTGGCTTATACTTTCACCTTTTTCGCAAACTTGTTGGCCAGATCCTTGGTTTTTTCCGTGTTTGATCACGTAGTAATGTGGTAACACACTGAAGCAGTCAATAAAACCTGGTTTCGATCAATATTTTAGAGGATGACACCGGTTAGGTCTGGGTTAGGTCTGGGATTTGCGCGCATCTGGCTTATACTTTCGCCTTTTTCGCAAACTTGTTGGCCAGATCCTGGGTATTTTCCGTGTTTGAATCACGTAGTAATGTGGTAACACACTGAAGCAGTCAATTAAACCTGGTTTCTATCAATATTTTAGAGGATAACACCGGTTAGGTCTGGGTTAGGTCCGGGATATGCCCGCATCTGGCTCATGATTTTGCCTTCTTCGCATACTTCTTGGCCAGATCCTGGGTTTTTTTCGTGTTTGAATCACGTAGTAATGTGGTACCACACTGAGGCAGTCAATTAAACCTGGTTTCGATCAATATTTTAGAGGATAACACCGGTTAGGTCTGGGATTTGCGCGCATCTGGCTTATACTTTCGCCTTTTTCGCAAACTTGTTGGCCAGATCCTGGGTATTTTCCGTGTTTGAATCACGTAGTAATGTGGTAACACACTGAAGCAGTCAATTAAACCTGGTTTCTATCAATATTTTAGAGGATAACACCAGTTAGGTCTGGGTTAGGTCCGGGATATGCCCGCATCTGGCTCATGATTTTGCCTTCTTCGCATACTTGTTGGCCAGATCCTGGGTTTTTTTCGTGATTGAATCACGTAGTAATGTGGTAACACACTGAAGCTGTCAATTAAACCTGGTTTCGATCAATATTTTAGAGGATAACACCGGTTAGGTCTGGGTTAGGTCTGGGTTATGCTCGCATCTGGCTCATGATTTTGCCTTCTTCGCATACTTGTTGGCCAGATCCTGGGTTTTTTTCGCGTTTGAATCACGTAGTAATGTGGTAACACACTGAAGCTGTCAATTAAACCTGGTTTCGAGCAATATTTTAGAGGATAACACCGGTTAGGTCTGGGTTAGGTCTGGGATATGCGCGCATCTGGCTTAAACTTTCACCTTTTTCGCAAACTTGTTGGCCAGATCCTGGGTTTTTTTCGTGTTTGAATCACGTAGGAATGTGGTAACACACTGAAGCAGTCAATTAAACCTGGTTTCTATCAATATTTTAGAGGATAACACCGGTTAGGACTGGGTTAGGTCCGGGATATGCCCGCATCTGGCTCATGATATTGCCTTCTTCGCATACTTGTTGGCCAGATCCTGGGTTTTTTTCGTGTTTGAATCACGTAGTAATGTGGTAACACACTGAAGCTGTCAATTAAACCTGGTTTCGATCAATATTTTAGAGGATAACACCGGTTAGGTCTGGGTTAGGTCTGGGATTTGCGCGCATCTGGCTCATGATTTTGCCTTCTTCGCATACTTGTTGGCCAGATCCTGGGTTTCTTCCGTGTTTGAATCAGGTAGTAATGTGGTAACGCACTGAAGCAGTCAATTAAACCTGGTTTCGATCAATATTTTAGAGGATAACACCGGTTAGGTCTGGGTTATGCCCGCATCTGGCTCATGATTTTGCCTTCTTCGCATACTTGTTGGCCAGATCCTGGGTTTTTTTCGTGTGTGAATCACGTAGTAATGTGGTAATACACTGAAGCAGTCTGTAAAACCTGGTTTCGATCAATATTTTAGAGGATAACACCGGTTAGGTCTGGGTTAGGTCCGGGATATGCCCGAATCTGGCTCATGATTTTGCCTTCTTCGCATACTTGTTGGCCAGATCCTGGGTTTTCTTCGTGTTTGAATCACGTAGTAATGTGGTAACACACTGAAGCTGTCAATTAAACCTGGTTTCGATCAATATTTTAGAGGATAACACCGGTTAGGTCTGGGTTATGCCCTCATCTGGCTCATGATATTGCCTTCTTCGCATACTTGTTGGCCAGATCCTGGGTTTTTTTCGTGTTTGAATCACGTAGTAATGTGGTAACACACTGAAGCTGTCAATTAAACCTGGTTTCGATCAATATTTTGGAGGATAACACCGGTTAGGTCTGGGTTAGGTCTGGGATATGCGCGCATCTGGCTTATTCTTTCGCCTTCTTCGCATACTTCTTGGCCAGATCCTGGGTTTTTTTCGTGTTTGAATCACGTAGGAATGTGGTAACACACTGAAGCAGTCAATTAAACCTGGTTTCGATCAATATTTTAGAGGATAACACCGGTTAGGTCTGGGTTAGGTCCGGGATATGCCCGCATCTGGCTCATGATTTTGCCTTCTTCGCATACTTGCTGGCCAGATCCTGGGTTTTTTTCGTGTTTGAATCACGTAGTAATGTGGTAACACACTGAAGCTGTCAATTAAACCTGGTTTCGATCAATATTTTAGAGGATAACACCGGCTAGGTCTGGGTTAGGTCTGGGTTATGCCCGCATCTAGCTCATGATTTTGCCTTCTTCGCATACTTGTTGGCCAGATCCTGGGTATTTTCCGTGTTTGAATCACGTAGTAATGTGGTAACACACTGAAGCAGTCAGTTAAACCTGGTTTCTATCAATATTTTAGAGGATAACACCGGTTAGGTCTGGGTTAGGTCTGGGATATGCGCGCATCTGGCTTATACTTTCACATTTTTCGCAAACTTGTTGGCCAGATCCTGGGTTTTTTCCGTGTTTGATCACGTAGTAATGTGGTAACACACTGAAGCAGTCAATAAAACCTGGTTTCGATCAATATTTTAGAGGATGACACCGGTTAGGTCTGGGTTAGGTCTGGGATTTGCGCGCATCTGGCTTATACTTTCGCCTTTTTCGCAAACTTGTTGGCCAGATCCTGGGTATTTTCCGTGTTTGAATCACGTAGTAATGTGGTAACACACTGAAGCAGTCAATTAAACCTGGTTTCTATCAATATTTTAGAGGATAACACCGGTTAGGTCTGGGTTAGGTCCGGGATATGCCCGCATCTGGCTCATGATTTTGCCTTCTTCGCATACTTGTTGTCCAGATCTTGGGTTTTTTTCGTGTTTGAATCACGTAGTAATGTGGTAACACACTGAAGCAGTCAATTAAACCTGGTTTCTATCAATATTTTAGAGGATAACACCGGTTAGGTCTGGGTTAGGTCCGGGATATGCCCGCATCTGGCTCATGATTTTGCCTTCTTCGCATACTTGCTGGCCAGATCCTGGGTTTTTTTCGTGATTGAATCACGTAGTAATGTGGTAACACACTGAAGCTGTCAATTAAACCTGGTTTCGATCAATATTTTAGAGGATAACACCGGTTAGGTCTGGGTTAGGTCCGGGATATGCCCGCATCTGGCTCATGATTTTGCCTTCTTCGCATACTTGTTGGCCAGATCCTGGGTTTTTTTCGTGTTTGAATCACGTAGTAATGTGGTAACACACTGAAGCTGTCAATTAAACCTGGTTTCGATCAATATTTTAGAGGATAACACCGGTTAGGTCTGGGTTAGGTCTGGGTTATGCCCGCATCTGGCTCATGATTTTGCCTTCATCGCATACTTGTTGGCCAGATCCTGGGTTTTTTCCGTGTTTGAATCACGTAGTAATGTGGTAACACACTGAAGCAGTCAATTAAACCTGGTTTCGATCAATATTTCAGAGGATAACACCGGTTAGGTCTGGGTTAGGTCTGGAAATGCGCGCATCTGGCTTATTCTTTCGCCTTCTTCGCATACTTCTTGGCCAGATCCTGGGTTTTTTTCGTGTTTGAATCACGTAGGAATGTGGTAACACACTGAGGCAGTCAATTAAACCTGGTTTCGATCAATATTTTAGAGGATAACACCGGTTAGGTCTGGGTTAGGTCCGGGATATGCCCGCATCTGGCTCATGATTTAGCCTTCTTCGCATACTTGCTGGCCAGATCCTGGGTTTTTTTCGTGTTTGAATCACGTAGTAATGTGGTAACACACTGAAGCTGTCAATTAAACCTGGTTTCGATCAATATTTTAGAGGATAACACCGGCTAGGTCTGGGTTAGGTCTGGGTTATGCCCGCATCTGGCTCATGATTTTGCCTTCTTCGCATACTTGTTGGCCAGATCCTGGGTTTTTTTTCGTGTTTGAATCACGTAGTAATGTGGTAACACACTGAAGCTGTCAATTAAACCTGGTTTCGATCAATATTTTAGAGGATAACACCGGTTAGGTCTGGGTTAGGTCTGGGATATGCGCGCATCTGGCTTATACTTTCACATTTTTCGCAAACTTGTTGGCCAGATCCTGGGTTTTTTCCGTGTTTGATCACGTAGTAATGTGGTAACACACTGAAGCAGTCAATAAAACCTGGTATCGATCAATATTTTAGAGGATGACACCGGTTAGGTCTGGGTTAGGTCTTGGATTTGCGCGCATCTGGCTTATACTTTCGCCTTTTTCGCAAACTTGTTGGCCAGATCCTGGGTATTTTCCGTGTTTGAATCACGTAGTAATGTGGTAATCCCCGACGGCGTCAGCACGGTGTGTTATGCGGATGACACACTGGTGCTGGCCGTCGGGGCGCACTGGGGGAGGGCCATGCGTCGCGCGGAGGAGGGGTCGCAACGCGTCGTCGACCGGATCAGGGGGATGGGGATGACGGTGGCGGTCCATAAGACCGAGGTGATTGCGTTTCATTCACCTCGGCAGGATCCGCCACCCCCTCTGATTCGGGTGGGTGGGGCTGACATCGAGGTGAAGCCCCAGATCAGGTATCTGGGGCTGATCCTCGATAGCCACTGGCGTTTCGAGAAGCATTTCCGCTGCCTGGTCCCCCGGTTGGAAAGGATGGTTGCGGCTCTGGGCCGGATCCTGCCCAACCTGGGGGGCCCGGCGGGCAGAGTTCGTCGCCTCTATGTGGCAATGGTCCAGTCGGTGGCCCTATACGGGGCCCCGGTCTGGGCGGACGACCTGGCTGCCTCCCGGCGCAGCATGACTGTGCTGCGGCGGGTGCAGAGGCGCATGGCGCTCAGGGTCGTCCGCGGGTATCGGACCATGTCACATGAGGCGGCGACGGTTCTAGCGGGGATGCCGCCCATGGACCTGCTCGCGCGGTCGCACGCGGTGATGTACCGGCACCGCGTCGACCGTCGCGCGTGGGTGGGGGCGGTCCCGGGCGGGCAGGAACCTGCTTGGGGCGATTTGAAGCGCCAGGCCCGGCAGTCCGTGTTGCTCGCGTGGCAGGAGCGGCTGGCTCTGCCAACCGCGGGGCACCGGACTGTCGGGGCTGTTCGGCCACTCCTGAAGGAGTGGCTGGACAGAGGCCATGGCAGCCTCACCTACCGGCTGGCACAGGTATTTTCCGGGCATGGCAGCTTCGGAAGATACCTGTGCCGGATAGGGAAGGAGCCGACGGCGCGTTGCTGCCACTGCGACGCTGAGCAGGACACGGCGGATCATACCCTGGAGGTATGCCCCGCGTGGGAGGGGGAGCGCCGTGTCCTGGTCGGCGTCGTCGGGCGGGATGTCTCGCTGCCGGGCGTGGTGCGCGCCATGCTCGGCAGCGAGGAGAAGTGGAGGGCCGTGGCCTCCTTCTGCGAGAACGTAATGTTGCAGAAGGAGGCCGCGGGGAGGGAGCGCGAGCTTCAGCGGCGTGCTGAAGCGCGCGCTCGTGCGGTGGCCCGAGGTCGTCGCCCGGTCGCGAGGCGTCGCGGGCGGCCGCCTCGGCGTGGCGGATGACCTAGGCTGGGAGGGGGGTCCTGAGGGGACCCTCCTCCCGCCAGGCGGCGCCGGGTCGGACCGGTTGGGGGTAGGAGTGCCTCCCCCTACCGGTCCGACGCAAGGGGAGGCACCCTCGGCGGTCTGGTGCGGCCATGAACGCCCGGCCGCCGAGGGGTGGAAACGGGGTCGCGGGCGGTTGCGAGTTGGGGCTCGCAGCCGCCACTAAACGCGGCCCCGGGACGGATAGCGGCGGGATGGAGTGGCCCCGTCCCGCCGCTATGAGGCAGTGTGTCTACTGGGGGGACCGATTGTCCCCCCGGGGGATGGGCGCGAAAGCGCGGGCACGGGGAGGATACCGGAAGAATGCTTCGAGCGATTCCCGGTATCCTCCCAAAGCGTGCCGAAGGGTCACCGTGGGGTTTTTAGTGGGTAGGTCCCGCGCCTGTCGTTGTACGGGCGCGGGGAATCCCACACACCCCCCCCACCTCTCCCCAAGGAGGTGGGAGGGAGTCTTTCGAAGATTTTCCCCACGACAAAAAAAAAAAAAAAAAAAAAAAAAAAAAAAAAAGTAATGTGGTAACACACTGAAGCAGTCAATTAAACCTGGTTTCTATCAATATTTTAGAGGATAACACCGGTTAGGTCTGGGTTAGGTCCGGGATATGCCCGCATCTGGCTCATGATTTTGCCTTCTTCGCATACTTGTTGTCCAGATCTTGGGTTTTTTTCGTGTTTGAATCACGTAGTAATGTGGTAACACACTGAAGCAGTCAATTAAACCTGGTTTCTATCAATATTTTAGAGGATAACACCGGTTAGGTCTGGGTTAGGTCCGGGATATGCCCGCATCTGGCTCATGATTTTGCCTTCTTCGCATACTTGCTGGCCAGATCCTGGGTTTTTTTCGTGATTGAATCACGTAGTAATGTGGTAACACACTGAAGCTGTCAATTAAACCTGGTTTCGATCAATATTTTAGGGGATAACACCGGTTAGGTCTGGGTTAGGTCTGGGAAATGCGCGCATCTGGCTTATTCTTTCGCCTTCTCCGCATACTTCTTGGCCAGATCCTGGGTTTTTTTCGTGATTGAATCACGTAGTAATGTGGTAACACACTGAGGCAGTCAATTAAACCTGGTTTCGATCAATATTTCAGAGGATAACACCGGTTAGGTTTGGGTTAGGTCTGGGAAATGCGCGCATCAGGCTTATTCTTTCGCCTTCTTCGCATACTTCTTGGCCAGATCCTGGGTTTTTTTCGTGCTTGAATCACGTAGGAATGTGGTAACACACTGAAGCAGTCAATTAAACCTGGTTTCTATCAATATTTTAGAGGATAACACCGGTTAGGTCTGGGTTAGGTCCGGGATATGCCCGCATCTGGCTCATGATTTTGCCTTCTTCGAATGCTTGCTGGCCAGATCCTGGGTTTTTTCGTGTTTGAATCACGTAGTAATGTGGTAACACACTGAAGCTGTCAATTAAACCTGGTTTCGATCAATATTTTAGAGGATAACACTGGTTAGGTTTGGGTTAGGTCTGGGATATGCGCGCATCTGGCTTATACTTTCACCTTTTTCGCAAACTTGTTGGCCAGATCCTTGGTTTTTTCCGTGTTTGATCACGTAGTAATGTGGTAACACACTGAAGCAGTCAATAAAACCTGGTTTCGATCAATATTTTAGAGGATGACACCGGTTAGGTCTGGGTTAGGTCTGGGATTTGCGCGCATCTGGCTTATACTTTCGCCTTTTTCGCAAACTTGTTGGCCAGATCCTGGGTATTTTCCGTGTTTGAATCACGTAGTAATGTGGTAACACACTGAAGCAGTCAATTAAACCTGGTTTCTATCAATATTTTAGAGGATAACACCGGTTAGGTCTGGGTTAGGTCCGGGATATGCCCGCATCTGGCTCATGATTTTGCCTTCTTCGCATACTTGTTGTACAGATCTTGGGTTTTTTTCGTGTTTGAATCACGTAGTAATGTGGTAACACACTGAAGCAGTCAATTAAACCTGGTTTCTATCAATATTTTAGAGGATAACACCGGTTAGGTCTGGGTTAGGTCCGGGATATGCCCGCATCTGGCTCATGATTTTGCCTTCTTCGCATACTTGCTGGCCAGATCCTGGGTTTTTTTCGTGATTGAATCACGTAGTAATGTGGTAACACACTGAAGCTGTCAATTAAACCTGGTTTCGATCAATATTTTAGAGGATAACACCGGTTAGGTCTGGGTTAGGTCTGGGAAATGCGCGCATCTGGCTTATTCTTTCGCCTTCTTCGCATACTTCTTGGCCAGATCCTGGGTTTTTTTCGTGTTTGAATCACGTAGTAATGTGGTACCACACTAAGGCAGTCAATTAAACCTGGTTTCGATCAATATTTTAGAGGATAACACCGGTTAGGGCTGGGATTTGCGCGCATCTGGCTTATACTTTCGCCTTTTTCGCAAACTTGTTGGCCAGATCCTGGGTATTTTCCGTGTTTGAATCACGTAGTAATGTGGTAACACACTGAAGCAGTCAATTAAACCTGGTTTCTATCAATATTTTAGAGGATAACACCAGTTAGGTCTGGGTTAGGTCTGGGTTATGCTCGCATCTGGCTCATGATTTTGCCTTCTTCGCATACTTGTTGGCCAGATCCTGGGTTTTTTTCGCGTTTGAATCACGTAGTAATGTGGTAACACACTGAAGCTGTCAATTAAACCTGGTTTCGAGCAATATTTTAGAGGATAACACCGGTTAGGTCTGGGTTAGGTCTGGGATATGCGCGCATCTGGCTTAAACTTTCACCTTTTTCGCAAACTTGTTGGCCAGATCCTGGGTTTTTTTCGTGTTTGAATCACGTAGGAATGTGGTAACACACTGAAGCAGTCAATTAAACCTGGTTTCTATCAATATTTTAGAGGATAACACCGGTTAGGACTGGGTTAGGTCCGGGATATGCCCGCATCTGGCTCATGATTTTGCCTTCTTCGCATACTTGTTGGCCAGATCCTGGGTTTTTTTCGTGTTTGAATCACGTAGTAATGTGGTAACACACTGAAGCTGTCAATTAAACCTGGTTTCGATCAATATTTTAGAGGATAACACCGGTTAGGTCTGGGTTAGGTCTGGGATTTGCGCGCATCTGGCTCATGATTTTGCCTTCTTCGCATACTTGTTGGCCAGATCCTGGGTTTCTTCCGTGTTTGAATCAGGTAGTAATGTGGTAACGCACTGAAGCAGTCAATTAAACCTGGTTTCGATCAATATTTTAGAGGATAACACCGGTTAGGTCTGGGTTATGCCCGCATCTGGCTCATGATTTTGCCTTCTTCGCATACTTGTTGGCCAGATCCTGGGTTTTTTTCGTGTGTGAATCACGTAGTAATGTGGTAATACACTGAAGCAGTCTGTAAAACCTGGTTTCGATCAATATTTTAGAGGATAACACCGGTTAGGTCTGGGTTAGGTCCGGGATATGCCCGAATCTGGCTCATGATTTTGCCTTCTTCGCATACTTGTTGGCCAGATCCTGGGTTTTCTTCGTGTTTGAATCACGTAGTAATGTGGTAACACACTGAACCTGTCAATTAAACCTGGTTTCGATCAATATTTTAGAGGATAACACCGGTTAGGTCTGGGTTATGCCCTCATCTGGCTCATGATATTGCCTTCTTCGCATACTTGTTGGCCAGATCCTGGGTTTTTTTCGTGTTTGAATCACGTAGTAATGTGGTAACACACTGAAGCTGTCAATTAAACCTGGTTTCGATCAATATTTTAGAGGATAACACCGGTTAGGTCTGGGTTAGGTCTGGGATATGCGGGCATCTGGCTCATACTTTCACATTTTTCGCAAACTTGTTGGCCAGATCCTGGGTTTTTTCCGTGTTTGATCACGTAGTAATGTGGTAACACACTGAAGCAGTCAATTAAACCTGGTTTCTATCAATATTTTAGAGGATAACACCGGTTAGGTCTGGGTTAGGTCCGGGATATGCCCGCATCTGGCTCATGATTTTGCCTTCTTCGCATACTTGCTGGCCAGATCCTGGGTTTTTTTCGTGTTTGAATCACGTAGTAATGTGGTAACACACTGAAGCTGTCAATTAAACCTGGTTTCGATCAATATTTTAGAGGATAACACCGGTTAGGTCTGGGTTAGGTCTGGGATTTGCGCGCATCTGGCTCATGATTTTGCCTTCTTCGCATACTTGTTGGCCAGATCCTGGGTTTCTTCCGTGTTTGAAACAGGTAGTAATGTGGTAACGCACTGAAGCAGTCAATTAAACCTGGTTTCGATCAATATTTTAGAGGATAACACCGGTTAGGTCTGGGTTATGCCCTCATCTGGCTCATGATATTGCCTTCTTCGCATACTTGTTGGCCAGATCCTGGGTTTTTTTCGTGTTTGAATCACGTAGTAATGTGGTAACACACTGAAGCTGTCAATTAAACCTGGTTTCGATCAATATTTTAGAGGATAACACCGGTTAGGTCTGGGTTAGGTCTGGGATTTGCGCGCATCTGGCTTATACTTTCGCCTTTTTCGCAAACTTGTTGGCCAGATCCTGGGTATTTTCCGTGTTTGAATCACGTAGTAATGTGGTAACACACTGAAGCAGTCAATTAAACCTGGTTTCTATCAATATTTTAGAGGATAACACCGGTTAGGTCTGGGTTAGGTCCGGGATATGCCCGCATCTGGCTCATGATTTTGCCTTCTTCGCATACTTGCTGTCCAGATCTTGGGTTTTTTTCGTGTTTGAATCACGTAGTAATGTGGTAACACACTGAAGCAGTCAATTAAACCTGGTTTCTATCAATATTTTAGAGGATAACACCGGTTAGGTCTGGGTTTGGTCCGGGATATGCCCGCATCTGGCTCATGATTTTGCCTTCTTCGCATACTTGCTGGAAGGATCCTGGGTTTTTTTCGTGATTGAATCACGTAGTAATGTGGTAACACACTGAAGCTGTCAATTAAACCTGGTTTCGATCAATATTTTAGAGGATAACACCGGTTAGGTCTGGGTTAGGTCTGGGAAATGCGCGCATCTGGCTTATTCTTTCGCCTTCTTCGCATACTTCTTGGCCAGATCCTGGGTTTTTTTCGTGATTGAATCACGTAGTAATGTGGTAACACACTGAAGCAGTCAATTAAACCTGGTTTCGATCAATATTTCAGAGGATAACACCGGTTAGGTTTGGGTTAGGTCTGGGAAATGCGCGCATCTGGCTCATGATTTTGCCTTCTTCGCATACTTGCTGGCCAGATCCTGGGTTTTTTTCGTGTTTGAATCACGTAGTAATGTGGTAACACACTGAAGCTGTCAATTAAACCTGGTTTCGATCAATATTTTAGAGGATAACACTGGTTAGGTTTGGGTTAGGTCTGGGATATGCACGCATCTGGCTTATACTTTCACCTTTTTCGCAAACTTGTTGGCCAGATCCTTGGTTTTTTCCGTGTTTGATCACGTAGTAATGTGGTAACACACTGAAGCAGTCAATAAAACCTGGTTTCGATCAATATTTTAGAGGATGACACCGGTTAGGTCTGGGTTAGGTCTGGGATTTGCGCGCATCTGGCTTATACTTTCGCCTTTTTCGCAAACTTGTTGGCCAGATCCTGGGTATTTTCCGTGTTTGAATCACGTAGTAATGTGGTAACACACTGAAGCAGTCAATTAAACCTGGTTTCTATCAATATTTTAGAGGATAACACCGGTTAGGTCTTGGTTAGGTCCGGGATATGCCCGCATCTGGCTCATGATTTTGCCTTCTTCGCATACTTGTTGTCCAGATCATGGGTTTTTTTCGTGTTTGAATCACGTAGTAATGTGGTAACACACTGAAGCAGTCAATTAAACCTGGTTTCTATCAATATTTTAGAGGATAACACCGGTTAGGTCTGGGTTAGGTCCGGGATATGCCCGCATCTGGCTCATGATTTTGCCTTCTTCGCATACTTGCTGGCCAGATCCTGGGTTTTTTTCGTGATTGAATCAGGTAGTAATGTGGTAACACAATGAAGCTGTCAATTAAACCTGGTTTCGATCAATATTTTAGAGGATAACACCGGTTAGGTCTGGGTTAGGTCTGGGAAATGCGCGCATCTGGCTTATTCTTTCGCCTTCTTCGCATACTTCTTGGCCAGATCCTGGGTTTTTTTCGTGATTGAATCACGTAGTAATGTGGTAACACACTGAAGCAGTCAATTAAACCTGGTTTCGATCAATATTTCAGAGGATAACACCGGTTAGGTTTGGGTTAGGTCTGGGAAATGCGCGCATCTGGCTTATTCTTTCGCCTTCTTCGCATACTTCTTGGCCAGATCCTGGGTTTTTTTCGTGCTTGAATCACGTAGGAATGTGGTAACACACTGAAGCAGTCAATTAAACCTGGTTTCGATCAATATTTTAGAGGATAACACCGGTTAGGTCTGGGTTAGGTCCGGGATATGCCCGCATCTGGCTCATGATTTTGCCTTCTTCGCATACTTGCTGGCCAGATCCTGGGTTTTTTTCGTGTTTGAATCACGTAGTAATGTGGTAACACACTGAAGCTGTCAATTAAACCTGGTTTCGATCAATATTTTAGAGGATAACACTGGTTAGGTTTGGGTTAGGTCTGGGATATGCGCGCATCTGGCTTATACTTTCACCTTTTTCGCAAACTTGTTGGCCAGATCCTTGGTTTTTTCCGTGTTTGAATCACGTAGTAATGTGGTACCACACTGAGGCAGTCAATTAAACCTGGTTTCGATCAATATTTTAGAGGATAACACCGGTAAGGTCTGGGATTTGCGCGCATCTGGCTTATACTTTCGCCTTTTTCGCAAACTTGTTGGCCAGATCCTGGGTATTTTCCGTGTTTGAATCACGTAGTAATGTGGTAACACACTGAAGCAGTCAATTAAACCTGGTTTCTATCAATATTTTAGAGGATAACACCAGTTAGGTCTGGGTTAGGTCCGGGATATGCCCGCATCTGGCTCATGATTTTGCCTTCTTCGCATACTTGTTGGCCAGATCCTGGGTTTTTTTCGTGATTGAATCACGTAGTAATGTGGTAACACACTGAAGCTGTCAATTAAACCTGGTTTCGAGCAATATTTTAGAGGATAACACCGGTTAGGTCTGGGTTAGGTCTGGGATATGCGGGCATCTGGCTTAAACTTTCACCTTTTTCGCAAACTTGTTGGCCAGATCCTGGGTTTTTTTCGTGTTTGAATCACGTTGGAATGTGGTAACACACTGAAGCAGTCAATTAAACCTGGTTTCTATCAATATTTTAGAGGATAACACCGGTTAGGACTGGGTTAGGTCCGGGATATGCCCGCATCTGGCTCATGATTTTGCCTTCTTCGCATACTTGTTGGCCAGATCCTGGGTTTTTTTCGTGTTTGAATCACGTAGTAATGTGGTAACACACTGAAGCTGTCAATTAAACCTGGTTTCGATCAATATTTTAGAGGATAACACCGGTTAGGTCTGGGTTAGGTCTGGGATATGCGCGCATCTGGCTTATACTTTTTTTTTTTTTTTTTTTTTTTTTCGTGGGGAAAATCTTCGAAAGACTCCCTCCCGCCTCCTTGGGGAGAGGTGGGAGGGGTGTGTGGGATTCCCCGCGCCCGTACAACGACAGGCGCGGGACCTACCCACTAAAAACCCCACGGTGACCCTTCGGCACGCTTTGGGAGGATACCGGGAATCGCTCGAAGCATTCTTCCGGTATCCTCCCCGTGCCCGCGCTTTCGCGCCCATCCCCCGGGGGGACAATCGGTCCCCCCAGTAGACACACTGCCTCATAGCGGCGGGACGGGGCCACTCCATCCCGCCGCTATCCGTCCCGGGGCCGCGTTTAGTGGCGGCTGCGAGCCCCAACTCGCAACCGCCCGCGACCCCGTTTCCACCCCTCGGCGGCCGGGCGTTCATGACCGCACCAGACCGCCGAGGGTGCCTCCCCTTGCGTCGCACCGGTTGGGGGAGGCACTCCTACCCCCAACCGGTCCGACCCGGCGCCGCCTGGCGGGAGGAGGGTCTCCTCAGGACCCCCCTCCCAGCCTAGGTCATCCGCCACGCCGAGGCGGCCGCCCGCGACGCCTCGCGACCGGGCGACGACCTCGGGCCACCGCACGAGCGCGAGCTTCAGTGCGCCGCTGAAGCTCGCGCTCCCTCCCCGCGGCCTCCTTCTGCAACATTACGTTCTCGCAGAAGGAGGCCACGGCCCTCCACTTCTCCTCGCTGCCGAGCATGGCGCGCACCACGCCCGGCAGCGAGACATCCCGCCCGACGACGCCGACCAGGACACGGCGCTCCCCATCCCACGCGGGGCATACCTCCAGGGTATGATCCGCCGTGTCCTGCTCAGCGTCGCAGTGGCAGCAACGCGCCGTCGGCTCCTTCCCTATCCGGCACAGGTATCTTCCGAAGCTGCCATGCCCGGAAAATACCTGTGCCAGCCGGTAGGTGAGGCTGCCATGGCCTCTGTCCAGCCACTCCTTCAGGAGTGGCCGAACAGCCCCGACAGTCCGGTGCCCCGCGGTTGGCAGAGCCAGCCGCTCCTGCCACGCGAGCAACACGGACTGCCGGGCCTGGCGCTTCAAATCGCCCCAAGCAGGTTCCTGCCCGCCCGGGACCGCCCCCACCCCCGCGCGACGGTCGACGCGGTGCCGGTACATCACCGCGTGCGACCGCGCGAGCAGGTCCATGGGCGGCATCCCCGCTAGAACCGTCGCCGCCTCATGTGACATGGTCATCTGGCTTATACTTTCACTTTTTTCGCAAACTTGTTGGCCAGATCCTGGGTTTTTTCCGTGTTTGAATCACGTAGTAATGTGGTAACGCACTGAAGCAGTCAATTAAACCTGGTTTCGATCAATATTTTAGAGGATAACACCAGTTAGGGCTGGGTTATGCCCGCATCTGGCTCATGATTTTGCCTTCTTCGCATACTTGTTGGCCAGATCCTGGGTTTTTTTCGTGTTTGAATCACGTAGTAATGTGGTAACACACTGAAGCTGTCTATTAAACCTGGTTTCGATCAATATTTCAGAGGATAACACCGGTTAGGTCTGGGTTAGGTCTGGGATATGCGCGCATCTGGCTTAAACTTTCACCTTTTTCGCAAACTTGTTGGCCAGATCCTGGGTTTTTTTCGTGTTTGAATCACGTAGGAATGTGGTAACACACTGAAGCAGTCAATTAAACCTGGTTTCTATCAATATTTTAGAGGATAACACCGGTTAGGACTGGGTTAGGTCCGGGATATGCCCGCATCTGGCTCATGATTTTGCCTTCTTCGCATACTTGTTGGCCAGATCCTGGGTTTTTTTCGTGTTTGAATCACGTAGTAATGTGGTAACACACTGAAGCTGTCAATTAAACCTGGTTTCGATCAATATTTTAGAGGATAACACCGGTTAGGTCTGGGTTAGGTCTGGGATATGCGCGCATCTGGCTTATACTTTCACTTTTTTCGCAAACTTGTTGGCCAGATCCTGAGTTTTTTCCGTGTTTGAATCACGTAGTAATGTGGTAACGCACTGAAGCAGTCAATTAAACCTGGTTTCGATCAATATTTTAGAGGATAACACCGGTTAGGTCTGGGTTATGCCCGCATCTGGCTCATGATTTTGCCTTCTTCGCATACTTGTTGGCCAGATCCTGGGTTTTTTTCGTGTTTGAATCACGTAGTAATGTGGTAACACACTGAAGCTGTCTATTAAACCTGGTTTCGATCAATATTTCAGAGGATAACACCGGTTAGGTCTGGGTTAGGTCTGGGATTTGCGCGCGTCTGGCTAATGATTTTGCCTTCTTCGCATACTTGTTGGCCAGATCCTGGGTTTTTTTCGTGTGTGAATCACGTAGTAATGTGGTAATACACTGAAGCAGTCTATAAAACCTGGTTTCGATCAATATTTTAGAGGATAACACCGGTTAGGTCTGTGTTAGGTCCGGGATATGCCCGCATCTGGCTCATGATTTTGCCTTCTTCGCATACTTGTTGGCCAGATCCTGGGTTTTCTTCGTGTTTGAATCACGTAGTAATGTGGTAACACACTGAAGCTGTCAATTAAACCTGGTTTCGATCAATATTTTAGAGGATAACACCGGTTAGGTCTGGGTTAGGTCTGGGAAATGCGCGCATCTGGCTTATTCTTTCGCCTTCTTCGCATACTTGTTGGCCAGATCCTGGGTTTTTTTCGTGTTTGAATCACGTAGTAATGTGGTAACACACTGAAGCTGTCAATTAAACCTGGTTTCGATCAATATTTCAGAGGATAACACCGGTTAGGTTTGGGTTAGGTCTGGGAAATGCGCGCATCTGGCTTATTCTTTCGCCTTCTTCGCATACTTCTTGGCCAGATCCTGGGTTTTTTTCGTGCTTGAATCACGTAGGAATGTGGTAACACACTGAAGCAGTCAATTAAACCTGGTTTCGATCAATATTTTAGAGGATAACACCGGTTAGGTCTGGGTTAGGTCCGGGATATGCCCGCATCTGGCTCATGATTTTGCCTTCTTCGCATACTTGCTGGCCAGATCCTGGGTTTTTTTCGTGTTTGAATCACGTAGTAATGTGGTAACACACTGAAGCAGTCAATTAAACCTGGTTTCTATCAATATTTTAGAGGATAACACCGGTTAGGTCTGGGTTAGGTCCGGGATATGCCCGCATCTGGCTCATGATTTTGCCTTCTTCGCATACTTGTTGTCCAGATCTTGGGTTTTTTTCGTGTTTGAATCACGTAGTAATGTGGTAACACACTGAAGCAGTCAATTAAACCTGGTTTCTATCAATATTTTAGAGGATAACACCGGTTAGGTCTGGGTTAGGTCCGGGATATGCCCGCATCTGGCTCATGATTTTGCCTTCTTCGCATACTTGCTGGCCAGATCCTGGGTTTTTTTCGTGATTGAATCACGTAGTAATGTGGTAACACACTGAAGCTGTCAATTAAACCTGGTTTCGATCAATATTTTAGAGGATAACACCGGTTAGGTCTGGGTTAGGTCTGGGAAATGCGCGCATCTGGCTTATTCTTTCGCCTTCTTCGCATACTTCTTGGCCAGATCCTGGGTTTTTTTCGTGATTGAATCACGTAGTAATGTGGTAACACACTGAAGCAGTCAATTAAACCTGGTTTCGATCAATATTTCAGAGGATAACACCGGTTAGGTTTGGGTTAGGTCTGGGAAATGCGCGCATCTGGCTTATTCTTTCGCCTTCTTCGCATACTTCTTGGCCAGATCCTGGGTTTTTTTCGTGCTTGAATCACGTAGGAATGTGGTAACACACTGAAGCAGTCAATTAAACCTGGTTTCGATCAATATTTTAGAGGATAACACCGGTTAGGTCTGGGTTAGGTCCGGGATATGCCCGCATCTGGCTCATGATTTTGCCTTCTTCGCATACTTGCTGGCCAGATCCTGGGTTTTTTTCGTGTTTGAATCACGTAGTAATGTGGTAACACACTGAAGCTGTCAATTAAACCTGGTTTCGATCAATATTTTAGAGGATAACACTGGTTAGGTTTGGGTTAGGTCTGGGATATGCGCGCATCTGGCTTATACTTTCACCTTTTTCGCAAACTTGTTGGCCAGATCCTTGGTTTTTTCCGTGTTTGAATCACGTAGTAATGTGGTACCACACTGAGGCAGTCAATTAAACCTGGTTTCGATCAATATTTTAGAGGATAACACCGGTTAGGTCTGGGATTTGCGCGCATCTGGCTTATACTTTCGCCTTTTTCGCAAACTTGTTGGCCAGATCCTGGGTATTTTCCGTGTTTGAATCACGTAGTAATGTGGTAACACACTGAAGCAGTCAATTAAACCTGGTTTCTATCAATATTTTAGAGGATAACACCAGTTAGGTCTGGGTTAGGTCCGGGATATGCCCGCATCTGGCTCATGATTTTGCCTTCTTCGCATACTTGTTGGCCAGATCCTGGGTTTTTTTCGTGATTGAATCACGTAGTAATGTGGTAACACACTGAAGCTGTCAATTAAACCTGGTTTCGATCAATATTTTAGAGGATAACACCGGTTAGGTCTGGGTTAGGTCTGGGTTATGCCCGCATCTGGCTCATGATTTTGCCTTCTTCGCATACTTGTTGGCCAGATCCTGGGTTTTTTTCGTGTTTGAATCACGTAGTAATGTGGTAACACACTGAAGCTGTCAATTAAACCTGGTTTCGAGCAATATTTTAGAGGATAACACCGGTTAGGTCTGGGTTAGGTCTAGGATATGCGCGCATCAGGCTTAAACTTTCACCTTTTTCGCAAACTTGTTGGCCAGATCCTGGGTTTTTTTCGTGTTTGAATCACGTAGGAATGTGGTAACACACTGAAGCAGTCAACTAAACCTGGTTTCTATCAATATTTTAGAGGATAACACCGGTTAGGACTGGGTTAGGTCCGGGATATGCCCGCATCTGGCTCATGATTTTGCCTTCTTCGCATACTTGTTGGCCAGATCCTGGGTTTTTTTCGTGTTTGAATCACGTAGTAATGTGGTAACACACTGAAGCTGTCAATTAAACCTGGTTTCGATCAATATTTTAGAGGATAACACCGGTTAGGTCTGGGTTAGGTCTGGGATATGCGCGCATCTGGCTTATACTTTCACTTTTTTCGCAAACTTGTTGGCCAGATCCTGGGTTTTTTCCGTGATTGAATCACGTAGTAATGTGGTAACGCACTGAAGCAGTCAATTAAACCTGGTTTCGATCAATATTTTAGAGGATAACACCGGTTAGGTCTGGGTTATGCCCGCATCTGGCTCATGATTTTGCCTTCTTCGCATACTTGTTGGCCAGATCCTGGGTTTTTTTCGTGTTTGAATCACGTAGTAATGTGGTAACACACTGAAGCTGTCTATTAAACCTGGTTTCGATCAATATTTCAGAGGATAACACAGGTTAGGTCTGGGTTAGGTCTGGGATTTGCGCGCATCTGGCTCATGATTTTGCCTTCTTCGCATACTTGTTGGCCAGATCCTGGGTTTTTTCCGTGTTTGAATCAGGTAGTAATGTGGTAACGCACTGAAGCAGTCAATTAAACCTGGTTTCGATCAATATTTTAGAGGATAACACCGGTGAGGTCTGGGTTATGCCCGCATCTGGCTCATGATTTTGCATTCTTCGCATACTTGTTGGCCAGATCCTGGGTTTTTTTCGTGTTTGAATCACGTAGTAATGTGGTAACACACTGAAGCAGTCAATTAAACCTGGTTTCGATCAATATTTTAGAGGATAACACCGGTTAGGTCTGGGTTAGGTCCGGGATATGCCCGCATCTGGCTCATGATTTTGCCTTCTTCGCATACTTGCTGGCCAGATCCTGGGTTTTTTTCGTGTTTGAATCACGTAGTAATGTGGTAACACACTGAAGCTGTCAATTAAACCTGGTTTCGATCAATATTTTAGAGGATAACACTGGTTAGGTTTAGGTTAGGTCTGGGATATGCGCGCATCTGGCTTATACTTTCACCTTTTTCGCAAACTTGTTGGCCAGATCCTTGGTTTTTTCCGTGTTTGATCACGTAGTAATGTGGTAACACACTGAAGCAGTCAATAAAACCTGTTTTCGATCAATATTTTAGAGGATGACACCGGTTAGGTCTGGGTTAGGTCTGGGATTTGCGCGCATCTGGCTTATACTTTCGCCTTTTTCGCAAACTTGTTGGCCAGATCCTGGGTATTTTCCGTGTTTGAATCACGTAGTAATGTGGTAACACACTGAAGCAGTCAATTAAACCTGGTTTCTATCAATATTTTAGAGGATAACACCGGTTAGGTCTGGGTTAGGTCCGGGATATGCCCGCATCTGGCTCATGATTTTGCCTTCTTCGCATACTTGTTGTCCAGATCTTGGGTTTTTTTCGTGTTTGAATCACGTAGTAATGTGGTAACACACTGAAGCAGTCAATTAAACCTGGTTTCTATCAATATTTTAGAGGATAACACCGGTTAGGTCTGGGTTAGGTCCGGGATATGCCCGCATCTGGCTCATGATTTTGCCTTCTTCGCATACTTGCTGGCCAGATCCTGGGTTTTTTTCGTGATTGAATCACGTAGTAATGTGGTAACACACTGAAGCTGTCAATTAAACCTGGTTTCGATCAATATTTTAGAGGATAACACCGGTTAGGTCTGGGTTAGGTCTGGGAAATGCGCGCATCTGGCTTATTCTTTCGCCTTCTTCGCATACTTCTTGGCCAGATCCTGGGTTTTTTTCGTGATTGAATCACGTAGTAATGTGGTAACACACTGAAGCAGTCAATTAAACCTGGTTTCGATCAATATTTCAGAGGATAACACCGGTTAGGTTTGGGTTAGGTCTGGGAAATGCGCGCATCTGGCTTATTCTTTCGCCTTCTTCGCATACTTCTTGGCCAGATCCTGGGTTTTTTTCGTGCTTGAATCACGTAGGAATGTGGTAACACACTGAAGCAGTCAATTAAACCTGGTTTCGATCAATATTTTAGAGGATAACACCGGTTAGGTCTGGGTTAGGTCCGGGATATGCCCGCATCTGGCTCATGATTTTGCCTTCTTCGCATACTTGCTGGCCAGATCCTGGGTTTTTTTCGTGTTTGAATCACGTAGTAATGTGGTAACACACTGAAGCTGTCAATTAAACCTGGTTTCGATCAATATTTTAGAGGATAACACTGGTTAGGTTTGGGTTAGGTCTGGGATATGCGCGCATCTGGCTTATACTTTCACCTTTTTCGCAAACTTGTTGGCCAGATCCTTGGTTTTTTCCGTGTTTGAATCACGTAGTAATGTGGTACCACACTGAGGCAGTCAATTAAACCTGGTTTCGATCAATATTTTAGAGGATAACACCGGTTAGGTCTGGGATTTGCGCGCATCTGGCTTATACTTTCGCCTTTTTCGCAAACTTGTTGGCCAGATCCTGGGTATTTTCCGTGTTTGAATCACGTAGTAATGTGGTAACACACTGAAGCAGTCAATTAAACCTGGTTTCTATCAATATTTTAGAGGATAACACCAGTTAGGTCTGGGTTAGGTCCGGGATATGCCCGCATCTGGCTCATGATTTTGCCTTCTTCGCATACTTGTTGGCCAGATCCTGGGTTTTTTTCGTGATTGAATCACGTAGTAATGTGGTAACACACTGAAGCTGTCAATTAAACCTGGTTTCGATCAATATTTTAGAGGATAACACCGGTTAGGTCTGGGTTAGGTCTGGGTTATGCCCGCATCTGGCTCATGATTTTGCCTTCTTCGCATACTTGTTGGCCAGATCCTGGGTTTTTTTCGTGTTTGAATCACATAGTAATGTGGTAACACACTGAAGCTGTCAATTAAACCTGGTTTCGAGCAATATTTTAGAGGATAACACCGGTTAGGTCTGGGTTAGGTCTGGGATATGCGCGCATCAGGCTTAAACTTTCACCTTTTTCGCAAACTTGTTGGCCAGATCCTGGGTTTTTTTCGTGTTTGAATCACGTAGGAATGTGGTAACACACTGAAGCAGTCAACTAAACCTGGTTTCTATCAATATTTTAGAGGATAACACCGGTTAGGACTGGGTTAGGTCCGGGATATGCCCGCATCTGGCTCATGATTTTGCCTTCTTCGCATACTTATGGGCCAGATCCTGGGTTTTTTTCGTGTTTGAATCACGTAGTAATGTGGTAACACACTGAAGCTGTCAATTAAACCTGGTTTCGATCAATATTTTAGAGGATAACACCGGTTAGGTCTGGGTTAGGTCTGGGATATGCGCGCATCTGGCTTATACTTTCACTTTTTTCGCAAACTTGTTGGCCAGATCCTGGGTTTTTTCCGTGATTGAATCACGTAGTAATGTGGTAACGCACTGAAGCAGTCAATTAAACCTGGTTTCGATCAATATTTTAGAGGATAACACCGGTTAGGTCTGGGTTATGCCCGCATCTGGCTCATGATTTTGCCTTCTTCGCATACTTGTTGGCCAGATCCTGGGTTTTTTTCGTGTTTGAATCACGTAGTAATGTGGTAACACACTGAAGCTGTCTATTAAACCTGGTTTCGATCAATATTTCAGAGGATAACACCGGTTAGGTCTGGGTTAGGTCTGGGATTTGCGCGCATCTGGCTCATGATTTTGCCTTCTTCGCATACTTTTTGGCCAGATCCTGGGTTTTTTCCGTGTTTGAATCAGGTAGTAATGTGGTAACGCACTGAAGCAGTCAATTAAACCTGGTTTCGATCAATATTTTAGAGGATAACACCGGTTAGGTCTGGGTTATGCCCGCATCTGGCTCATGATTTTGCCTTCTTCGCATACTTGTTGGCCAGATCCTGGGTTTTTTTCGTGTTTGAATCACGTAGTAATGTGGTAACACACTGAAGCAGTCAATTAAACCTGGTTTCGATCAATATTTTAGAGGATAACACCGGTTAGGTCTGGGTTATGCCCGCATCTGGCTCATGATTTTGCCTTCTTCGCATACTTGTTGGCCAGATCCTGGGTTTTTTTCGTGTTTGAATCACGTAGTAATGTGGTAACACACTGAAGCTGTCAATTAAACCTGGCTTCGATCAATATTTTAGAGGATAACACCGGTTAGGTCTGGGTTAGGTCTGGGATATGCGCGCATCTGGCTTATACTTTCACCTTTATCGCAAACTTGTTGGCCAGATCCTGGGTTTTTTCCGTGTTTGATCACGTAGTAATGTGGTAACGCACTGAAGCAGTCAATTAAACCTGGTTTCGATCAATATTTTAGAGGATAACACCGGTTAGGTCTGGGTTAGGTCTGGGATATGCGCGCATCTGGCTTATACTTTCGCCTTCTTCGCATACTTGTTGGCCAGATCCTGGGTTTCTTCCGTGTTTGAATCACGTAGTAATGTGGTAACACACTGAGGCAGTCAATTAAACCTGGATTCGGACAGTATTTTAGAGGATAACACCGGTTAGGTCTGGGTTAGGTCTGGGTTATGCCCGCATCTGGCTCATGATTTTGCCTTCTTCGCATACTTGTTGGCCAGATCCTGGGTTTTTTCCGTGTTTGAATCACGTGGTAATGTTGTACCACACTGAGGCAGTCAATTAAACCTGGATTCGGACAGTATTTTAGAGGATAACACCGGTTAGGTCTGGGTTAGGTCTGGGTAATGCCCGCATCTGGCTCATGATTTTGCCTTCTTCGCATACTTGTTGGCCAGATCCTGGGTTTTTTCCGTGTTTGAATCACGTAGTAATGTGGTAACACACTGAAGCAGTCAATTAAACCTGGTTTCGATCAATATTTCAGAGGATAACACCGGTTAGGTCTGGGTTAGGTCTGGGAAATGCGCGCATCTGGCTTATACTTTCGCCTTCTTCGCATACTTGTTGGCTAGATCCTGGGTTTCTTCCGTGTTTGAATCACGTAGTAATGTGGTAACACACTGAGGCAGTCAATTAAACCTGGATTCGGATAGTATTTTAGAGGATAACACCGGTTAGGTCTGGGTTAGGTCTGGGTTATGCCCGCATCTGGCTCATGATTTTGCCTTCTTCGCATACTTGTTGGCCAGATCCTGGGTTTTTTCCGTGTTTGAATCACGTAGTAATGTTGTACCACACTGAGGCAGTCAATCAAACCTGGATTCGGACAGTATTTTGGAGGATAACACCGGTTAGGTCTGGGTTAGGTCTGGGTTATGCCCGCATCTGGCTCATGATTTTGCCTTCTTCGCATACTTGTTGGCCAGATCCTGGGTTTTTTTAGTGTTTGAATCATGTAGTAATGTGGTAACACACTGAAGCAGTCAATTAAACCTGGTTTCGATCAATATCTTAGAGGATAACAGCGGTTAGGTCTGGGTTAGGTCCGGAATATGCCCGCATCTGGCTCATGATTTCGCCTTCTTCGCATACTTGTTGTCCAGATCCTGGGTTTTTTTCGTGATTGAATCACGTAGTAATGTGGTAACACACTGAAGCAGTCAATTAAACCTGGTTTCTATCAATATTTTACAGGATAACACCGGTTAGGTCTGGGTTAGGTCCGGGATATGCCCGCCTCTGGCTCATGATTTCGCCTTCTTCGCATACTTGTTGGCCAGATCCTGGGTTTTTTTCGTGATTGAATCACGTAGTAATGTGGTAACACACTGAAGCTGTCAATTAAACCTGGATTCGGACAGTATTTTGGAGGATAACACCGGTTAGGTCTGGGTTAGGTCTGGGATTTGCGCGCATCTGGCTTATACTTTCGCCTTTTTCGCAAACTTGTTGGCCAGATCCTGGGTATTTTCCGTGTTTGAATCACGTAGTAACGTTGTACCACACTGAGGCAGTCAATTAAACCTGGATTCGGACAGTATTTTGGAGGATAACACAGGTTAGGTCTGGGTTAGTTCTGGGTTATGCCCGCATCTGGCTCATGATTTTGCCTTCTTCGCATACTTGTTGGCCAGATCCTGGGTTTTTTTAGTGTTTGAATCATGTAGTAATGTGGTAACACACTGAAGCAGTCAATTAAACCTGGTTTCGATCAATATTTTAGAGGATAACACCGGTTAGGTCTGGGTTAGGTCTGGGTTATGCCCGCATCTGGTTCATGATTTTGCCTTCTTCGCATACTTGTTGGCCAGATCCTGGGTTTTCTTCGTGTTTGAATCACGTAGTAATGTGTTAACACACTGAAGCAGTCAACTAAACCTGGTTTCGATCAATATTTCAGAGGATAACACCGGTTAGGTCTGGGTTAGGTCTGGGATATGCGCGCATCTGGCTTATACTTTCGCCTTTTTCGCAAACTTGTTGGCCAGATCCTGGGTATTTTCCGTGTTTGAAACACGTAGTAATGTGGTAACACACTGAAGCAGTCAATTGAACCTGGTTTCGATCAATATTTTAGAGGATAACGCCGGTTAGGTTTCGGTTAGGTCTGGGTTATGTCCGCATCTGGCGTATACTTTCGCCTTTTTCGCAAACTTGTTGGCCAGATCCTGGGTATTTTCCGTGTTTGAATCATGTAGTAATGTGGTAACACACTGAAGCAGTCAATTAAACCTGGTTTCGATCAATATTTCAGAGCATAACACCGGTTAGGTCTGGGTTAGGTCTGGGTTATGCCCGCATCTGGCTCATGATTTTGCCTTCTTCGCATACTTGTTGGCCAGATCCTGGGTTTTTTTCGTGTTTGAATCACGTAGTAATGTGGTAACACACTGAAGCAGTCAATTAAACCTGGTTTCGATCAATATTTCAGAGGATAACACCGGTTAGGTCTGGGTTAGGTCCGGGATATGCCCGCATCTGGCTCATGATTTTGCCTTCTTCGCATACTTGTTGTCCAGATCTTGGGTTTTTTTCGTGTTTGAATCACGTAGTAATGTGGTAACACACTGAAGCAGTCAATTAAACCTGGTTTCTATCAATATTTTAGAGGATAACACCGGTTAGGTCTGGGTTAGGTCCGGGATATGCCCGCATCTGGCTCATGATTTTGCCTTCGACGCATACTTGCTGGCCAGATCCTGGCTTTTTTCCGTGTTTGAATCACGTAGTAATGTGGTAACACACTGAAGCAGTCAATTAAACCTTGTTTCGATCAATATTTCAGAGCATAACACCGGTTAGGTCTGGGTTAGGTCTGGGTTATGCCCGCATCTGGCTCATGATTTTGCCTTCTTCGCATACTTGTTGGCCAGATCCTGGGTTTTTTTCGTGTTTGAATCACGTAGTAATGTGGTAACACACTGAAGCTGTCAATTAAACCTGGTTTCGATCAATATTTTAGAGGATAACACCGGTTAGGTCTGGGTTAGGTCTGGGATTTGCGCGCATCTGGCTTATACTTTCGCCTTTTTCGCAAACTTGTTGGCCAGATCCTGGGTATTTTCCGTGTTTGAATCACGTAGTAATGTGGTAACACACTGAAGCAGTCAATTAAACCTGGTTTCGATCAATATTTCAGAGGATAACACCGGTTAGGTCAGGGTTAGGTCTGGGTTATGCCCGCATCTGGCTCATGATATTGCCTTCTTGGCATACTTGTTGGCCAGATCCTGGGTTTTTTTCGTGTTTGAATCACGTAGTAATGTGGTAATACACTGAAGCAGTCAATTAAACCTGGTTTCGATCAATATTTTAGAGGATAACACCGGTTAGGTCTGGGTTAGGTCTGGGTTATGCCCGCATCTGGCTCATGATTTTGCCTTCTTCGCATACTTGTTGGCCAGATCCTGGGTTTTTTTCGTGATTGAATCACGTAGTAATGTGGTAACACACTGAAGCAGTCAATTAAACCTGGTTTCGATCAATATTTCAGAGGATAACACCGGTTAGGTCTGGGTTAGGTCTGGGAAATGCGCGCATCTGGCTTATTCTTTCGCCTTCTTCGCATACTTCTTGGCCAGATCCTGGTTTTTTTTCGTGTTTGAATCACGTAGTAATGTGGTAACACACTGAAGCAGTCAATTAAACCTGGTTTCGATCAATATTTCAGAGGATAACACCGGTTAGGTCTGGATTAGGTCTGGGAAATGCGCGCATCTGGCTTATACTTTCGCCTTTTTCGCAAACTTGTTGGCCAGATCCTGGGTATTTTTCGTGTTTGAATCACGTAGTAATGTGGTAACACACTGAAGCTGTCAATTAAACCTGGTTTCGATCAATATTTTAGAGGATAACACCGGTTAGGTCTGGGTTAGGTCTGGGTTATGCCCGCATCTGGCTCATGATTTTGCCTTCTTCGCATACTTGTTGGCCAGATCTTGGGTTTTTTTCGTGTTTGAATCACGTAGTAATGTGGTAACACACTGAAGCAGTCAATTAAACCCTGTTTCGATCAATATTTTAGAGGATAACACCGGTTAGGTCTGGGTTAGGTCTGGGTTATGCCCGCATCTGGCTCATGATTTTGCCTTCATCGCATACTTGTTGGCCAGATCCTGGGTTTTTTCCGTGTTTGAACCACGTAGTAATGTGGTAACACACTGAAGCAGTCAATTAAACCTGGTTTCGATCAATATTTCAGAGGATAACACCGGTTAGGTCTGGGTTAGGTCTGGGAAATGCGCGCATCTGGCTTATTCTTTCGCCTTCTTCGCATACTTCTTGGCCAGATCCTGGGTTTTTTTCGTGTTTGAATCACGTAGGAATGTGGTAACACACTGAAGCAGTCAATTAAACCTGGTTTCGATCAATATTTTAGAGGATAACACCGGTTAGGTCTGGGTTAGGTCCGGGATATGCCCGCATCTGGCTCATGATTTTGCCTTCTTCGCATACTTGCTGGCCAGATCCTGGGTTTTTTTCGTGTTTGAATCACGTAGTAATGTGGTAACACACTGAAGCTGTCAATTAAACCTGGTTTCGATCAATATTTTAGAGGATAACACCGGCTAGGTCTGGGTTAGGTCTGGGTTATGCCCGCATCTGGCTCATGATTTTGCCTTCTTCGCATACTTGTTGGCCAGATCCTGGGTTTTTTTCGTGTTTGAATCACGTAGTAATGTGGTAACACACTGAAGCTGTCAATTAAACCTGGTTTCGATCAACATTTTAGAGGATAACACCGGTTAGGTCTGGGTTAGGTCTGGGATATGCGCGCATCTGGCTTATACTTTCACATTTTTCGCAAACTTGTTGGCCAGATCCTGGGTTTTTTCCGTGTTTGATCACGTAGTAATGTGGTAACACACTGAAGCAGTCAATAAAACCTGGTTTCGATCAATATTTTAGAGGATAACACCGGTTAGGTCTGGGTTAGGTCTGGGATTTGCGCGCATCTGGCTTATACTTTCACCTTTTTCGCAAACTTGTTGGCCAGATCCTGGGTATTTTCCGTGTTTGAATCACGTAGTAATGTGGTAACACACTGAAGCAGTCAACTAAACCTGGTTTCTATCAATATTTTAGAGGATAACACCGGTTAGGTCTGGGTTAGGTCCGGGATATGCCCGCATCTGGCTCATGATTTTGCCTTCTTCGCATACTTGTTGTCCAGATCTTGGGTTTTTTTCGTGTTTGAATCACGTAGTAATGTGGTAACACACTGAAGCAGTCAATTAAACCTGGTTTCTATCAATATTTGAGAGGATAACACCGGTTAGGTCTGGGTTAGGTCCGGGATATGCCCGCATCTGGCTCATGATTTTGCCTTCTTCGCATACTTGATGGACAGATCCTGGGTTTTTTTTGTGATTGAATCACGTAGTAATGTGGTAACACACTGAAGCTGTCAATTAAACCTGGTTTCGATCAATATTTTAGAGGATAACACCGGTTAGGTCTGGGTTAGGTCTGGGAAATGCGCGCATCTGGCTTATTCTTTCGCCTTCTTCGCATACTTCTTGGCCAGATCCTGGTTTTTTTTCGTGTTTGAATCACGTAGGAATGTGGTAACACACTGAAGCAGTCAATTAAACCTGGTTTCGATCAATATTCTAGAGGATAACACCGGTTAGGTCTGGGTTAGGTACGGGATATGCCCGCATCTGGCTCATGATTTTGCCTTCTTCGCATACTTGCTGGCCAGATCCTGGGTTTTTTTCGTGATTGAATTACGTAGTAATGTGGTAACACACTGAAGCTGTCAATTAAACCTGGTTTCGATCAATATTTTAGAGGATAACACCGGTTAGGTCTGGGTTAGGTCTGGGAAATGCGCGCATCTGGCTTATTCTTTCGCCTTCTTCGCATACTTCTTGGCCAGATCCTGGGTTTTTTTCGTGATTGAATCACGTAGTAATGTGGTAACACACTGAAGCAGTCAATTAAACCTGGTTTCGATCAATATTTCAGAGGATAACACCGGTTAGGTCTGGGTTAGGTCTGGGAAATGCGCGCATCTGGCTTATTCTTTCGCCTTCTTCGCATACTTCTTGGCCAGATCCTGGGTTTTTTTCGTGTTTGAATCACGTAGGAATGTGGTAACACACTGAAGCAGTCAATTAAACCTGGTTTCGATCAATATTTTAGAGGATAACACCGGTTAGGTCTGGGTTAGGTCCGGGATATGCCCGCATCTGGCTCATGATTTTGCCTTCTTCGCATACTTGCTGGCCAGATCCTGGGTTTTTTTTGTGATTGAATCACGTAGTAATGTGGTAACACACTGAAGCAGTCAATTAAACCTGGTTTCGATCAATATTTCAGAGGATAACACCGGTTAGGTCTGGGTTAGGTCTGGGAAATGCGCGCATCTGGCTTATTCTTTCGCCTTCTTCGCATACTTGTTGGCCAGATCCTGGGTTTTTTTCGTGTTTGAATCACGTAGTAATGTGGTAACACACTGAAGCTGTCAATTAAACCTGGTTTCGATCAACATTTTAGAGGATAACACCGGTTAGGTCTGGGTTAGGTCTGGGATATGCGCGCATCTGGCTTATACTTTCACATTTTTCGCAAACTTGTTGGCCAGATCCTGGGTTTTTTCCGTGTTTGATCACGTAGTAATGTGGTAACACACTGAAGCAGTCAATAAAACCTGGTTTCGATCAATATTTTAGAGGATAACACCGGTTAGGTCTGGGTTAGGTCTGGGATTTGCGCGCATCTGGCTTATACTTTCACCTTTTTCGCAAACTTGTTGGCCAGATCCTGGGTATTTTCCGTGTTTGAATCACGTAGTAATGTGGTAACACACTGAAGCAGTCAATTAAACCTGGTTTCTATCAATATTTTAGAGGATAACACCGGTTAGGTCTGGGTTAGGTCCGGGATATGCCCGCATCTGGCTCATGATTTTGCATTCTTCGCATACTTGTTGTCCAGATCTTGGGTTTTTTTCGTGTTTGAATCACGTAGTAATGTGGTAACACACTGAAGCAGTCAATTAAACCTGGTTTCTATCAATATTTTAGAGGATAACACCGGTTAGGTCTGGGTTAGGTCCAGGATATGCCCGCATCTGGCTCATGATTTTGCCTTCTTCGCATACTTGCTGGCCAGATCCTGGGTTTTTTTCGTGATTGAATCACGTAGTAATGTGGTAACACACTGAAGCTGTCAATTAAACCTGGTTTCGATCAATATTTTAGAGGATAACACCGGTTAGGTCTGGGTTAGGTCTGGGAAATGCGCGCATCTGGCTTATTCTTTCGCCTTCTTCGCATACTTCTTGGCCAGATCCTGGGTTTTTTTCGTGATTGAATCACGTAGTAATGTGGTAACACACTGAAGCAGTCAATTAAACCTGGTTTCGATCAATATTTCAGAGGATAACACCGGTTAGGTCTGGGTTAGGTCTGGGAAATGCGCGCATCTGGCTTATTCTTTCGCCTTCTTCGCATACTTCTTGGCCAGATCCTGGGTTTTTTTCGTGTTTGAATCACGTAGGAATGTGGTAACACACTGAAGCAGTCAATTAAACCTGGTTTCGATCAATATTTTAGAGGATAACACCGGTTAGGTCTGGGTTAGGTCCGGGATATGCCCGCATCTGGCTCATGATTTTGCCTTCTTCGCATACTTGCTGGCCAGATCCTGGGTTTTTTTCGTGTTTGAATCACATAGTAATGTGGTAACACACTGAAGCTGTCAATTAAACCTGGTTTCGATCAATATTTTAGAGGATAACACTGGTTAGGTTTGGGTTAGGTCTGGGATATGCGCGCATCTGGCTTATACTTTCACCTTTTTCGCAAACTTGTTGGCCAGATCCTTGGTTTTTTCCGTGTTTGAATCACGTAGTAATGTGGTACCACACTGAGGCAGTCAATTAAACCTGGTTTCGATCAATATTTTAGAGGATAACACCGGTTAGGTCTGGGATTTGCGCGCATCTGGCTTATACTTTCGCCTTTTTCGCAAACTTGTTGGCCAGATCCTGGGTATTTTCCGTGTTTGAATCACGTAGTAATGTGGTAACACACTGAAGCAGTCAATTAAACCTGGTTTCTATCAATATTTTAGAGGATAACACCAGTTAGGTCTGGGTTAGGTCCGGGATATGCCCGCATCTGGCTCATGATTTTGCCTTCTTCGCATACTTGTTGGCCAGATCCTGGGTTTTTTTCGTGATTGAATCACGTAGTAATGTGGTAACACACTGAAGCTGTCAATTAAACCTGGTTTCGATCAATATTTTAGAGGATAACACCGGTTAGGTCTGGGTTAGGTCTGGGTTATGCCCGCATCTGGCTCATGATTTTGCCTTCTTCGCATACTTGTTGGCCAGATCCTGGGTTTTTTTCGTGTTTGAATCACGTAGTAATGTGGTAACACACTGAAGCAGTCAATTAAACCTGGTTTCGAGCAATATTTTAGAGGATAACACCGGTTAGGTCTGGGTTACGTCTGGGATATGCGCGCATCTGGCTTAAACTTTCACCTTTTTCGCAAACTTGTTGGCCAGATCCTGGGTTTTTTTAGTGTTTGAATCACGTAGGAATGTGGTAACACACTGAAGCAGTCAATTAAACCTGGTTTCTATCAATATTTTAGAGGATAACACCGGTTAGGACTGGGTTAGGTCCGGGATATGCCCGCATCTGGCTCATGATTTTGCCTTCTTCGCATACTTGTTGGCCAGATCCTGGGTTTTTTTCGTGTTTGAATCACGTAGTAATGTGGTAACACACTGAAGCTGTCAATTAAACCTGGTTTCGATCAATATTTTAGAGGATAACACCGGTTAGGTCTGGGTTAGGTCTGGGATATGCGCGCATCTGGCTTATACTTTCACTTTTTTCGCAAACTTGTTGGCCAGATCCTGGGTTTTTTCCGTGTTTGAATCACGTAGTAATGTGGTAACGCACTGAAGCAGTCAATTAAACCTGGTTTCGATCAATATTTTAGAGGATAACACCGGTTAGGTCTGGGTTATGCCCGCATCTGGCTCATGATTTTGCCTTCTTCGCATACTTGTTGGCCAGATCCTGGGTTTTTTTCGTGTTTGAATCACGTAGTAATGTGGTAACACACTGAAGCTGTCTATTAAACCTGGTTTCGATCAATATTTCAGAGGATAACACCGGTTAGGTCTGGGTTAGGTCTGGGATTTGCGCGCATCTGGCTCATGATTTTGCCTTCTTCGCATACTTGTTGGCCAGATCCTGGGTTTTCTCCGTGTTTGAATCACGTAGTAATGTGGTAACGCACTGAAGCAGTCAATTAAACCTGGTTTCGATCAATATTTTAGAGGATAACACCGGTTAGGTCTGGGTTATGCCCGCATCTGGCTCATGATTTTGCCTTCTTCGCATACTTGTTGGCCAGATCCTGGGTTTTTTTCGTGTGTGAATCACGTAGTAATGTGGTAATACACTGAAGCAGTCTATAAAACCTGGTTTCGATCAATATTTTAGAGGATAACACCGGTTAGGTCTGGGTTAGGTCTGGGTTATGCCCGCATCTGGCTCATGATTTTGCCTTCTTCGCATACTTGTTGGCCAGATCCTGGGTTTTTTTCGTGTTTGAATCACGTAGTAATGTGGTAACACACTGAAGCAGTCAATTAAACCTGGTTTCGATCAATATTTCAGAGGATAACACCGGTTAGGTCTGGATTAGGTCTGGGAAATGCGCGCATCTGGCTTATACTTTCGCCTTTTTCGCAAACTTGTTGGCCAGATCCTGGGTATTTTCCGTGTTTGAATCACGTAGTAATGTGGTAACACACTGAAGCAGTCAATTAAACCTGGTTTCGATCAATATTTTAGAGGATAACACCGGTTAGGTCTGGGTTAGGTCTGGGTTATGCCCGCATCTGGCTCATGATTTTGCCTTCTTCGCATACTTGTTGGCCAGATCTTGGGTTTTTTTCGTGTTTGAATCACGTAGTAATGTGGTAACACACTGAAGCAGTCAATTAAACCCGGTTTCGATCAATATTTTAGAGGATAACACCGGTTAGGTCTGGGTTAGGTCTGGGTTATGCCCGCATCTGGCTCATGATTTTGCCTTCATCGCATACTTGTTGGCCAGATCCTGGGTTTTTTCCGTGTTTGAATCACGTAGTAATGTGGTAACACACTGAAGCAGTCAATTAAACCTGGTTTCGATCAATATTTCAGAGGATAACACCGGTTAGGTCTGGGTTAGGTCTGGGAAATGCGCGCATCTGGCTTATTCTTTCGCCTTCTTCGCATACTTCTTGGCCAGATCCTGGGTTTTTTTCGTGTTTGAATCACGTAGGAATGTGGTAACACACTGAAGCAGTCAATTAAACCTGGTTTCGATCAATATTTTAGAGGATAACACCGGTTAGGTCTGGGTTAGGTCCGGGATATGCCCGCATCTGGCTCATGATTTTGCCTTCTTCGCATACTTGCTGGCCAAATCCTGGGTTTTTTTCGTGTTTGAATCACGTAGTAATGTGGTAACACACTGAAGCTGTCAATTAAACCTGGTTTCGATCAATATTTTAGAGGATAACACCGGCTAGGTCTGGGTTAGGTCTGGGTTATGCCCGCATCTGGCTCATGATTTTGCCTTCTTCGCATACTTGTTGGCCAGATCCTGGGTTTTTTTCGTGTTTGAATCACGTAGTAATGTGGTAACACACTGAAGCTGTCAATTAAACCTGGTTTCGATCAAAATTTTAGAGGATAACACCGGTTAGGTCTGGGTTAGGTCTGGGATATGCGCGCATCTGGCTTATACTTTCACATTTTTCGCAAACTTGTTGGCCAGATCCTGGGTTTTTTCCGTGTTTGATCACGTAGTAATGTGGTAACACACTGAAGCAGTCAATAAAACCTGGTTTCGATCAATATTTTAGAGGATGACACCGGTTAGGTCTGGGTTAGGTCTGGGATTTGCGCGCATCTGGCTTATACTTTCGCCTTTTTCGCAAACTTGTTGGCCAGATCCTGGGTATTTTCCGTGTTTGAATCACGTAGTAATGTGGTAACACACTGAAGCAGTCAATTAAACCTGGTTTCTATCAATATTTTAGAGGATAACACCGGTTAGGTCTGGGTTAGGTCCGGGATATGCCCGCATCTGGCTCATGATTTTGCCTTCTTCGCATACTTGTTGTCCAGATCTTGGGTTTTTTTCGTGTTTGAATCACGTAGTAATGTGGTAACACACTGAAGCAGTCAATTAAACCTGGTTTCTATCAATATTTTAGAGGATAACACCGGTTAGGTCTGGGTTAGGTCCGGGATATGCCCGCATCTGGCTCATGATTTTGCCTTCTTCGCATACTTGCTGGCCAGATCCTGGGTTTTTTTCGTGATTGAATCACGTAGTAATGTGGTAACACACTGAAGCTGTCAATTAAACCTGGTTTCGATCAATATTTTAGAGGATAACACCGGTTAGGTCTGGGTTAGGTCCGGGATATGCCCGCATCTGGCTCATGATTTTGCCTTCTTCGCATACTTGTTGGCCAGATCCTGGGTTTTTTTCGTGTTTGAATCACGTAGTAATGTGGTAACACACTGAAGCTGTCAATTAAACCTGGTTTCGATCAATATTTTAGAGGATAACACCGGTTAGGTCTGGGTTAGGTCTGGGTTATGCCCGCATCTGGCTCATGATTTTGCCTTCTTCGCATACTTGTTGGCCAGATCTTGGGTTTTTTTCGTGTTTGAATCACGTAGTAATGTGGTAACACACTGAAGCAGTCAATTAAACCCGGTTTCGATCAATATTTTAGAGGATAACACCGGTTAGGTCTGGGTTAGGTCTGGGTTATGCCCGCATCTGGCTCATGATTTTGCCTTCATCGCATACTTGTTGGCCAGATCCTGGGTTTTTTCCGTGTTTGAATCACGTAGTAATGTGGTAACACACTGAAGCAGTCAATTAAACCTGGTTTCGATCAATATTTCAGAGGATAACACCGGTTAGGTCTGGGTTAGGTCTGGAAATGCGCGCATCTGGCTTATTCTTTCGCCTTCTTCGCATACTTCTTGGCCAGATCCTGGGTTTTTTTCGTGTTTGAATCACGTAGGAATGTGGTAACACACTGAAGCAGTCAATTAAACCTGGTTTCGATCAATATTTTAGAGGATAACACCGGTTAGGTCTGGGTTAGGTCCGGGATATGCCCGCATCTGGCTCATGATTTAGCCTTCTTCGCATACTTGCTGGCCAGATCCTGGGTTTTTTTCGTGTTTGAATCACGTAGTAATGTGGTAACACACTGAAGCTGTCAATTAAACCTGGTTTCGATCAATATTTTAGAGGATAACACCGGCTAGGTCTGGGTTAGGTCTGGGTTATGCCCGCATCTGGCTCATGATTTTGCCTTCTTCGCATACTTGTTGGCCAGATCCTGGGTTTTTTTCGTGTTTGAATCACGTAGTAATGTGGTAACACACTGAAGCTGTCAATTAAACCTGGTTTCGATCAATATTTTAGAGGATAACACCGGTTAGGTCTGGGTTAGGTCTGGGATATGCGCGCATCTGGCTTATACTTTCACATTTTTCGCAAACTTGTTGGCCAGATCCTGGGTTTTTTCCGTGTTTGATCACGTAGTAATGTGGTAACACACTGAAGCAGTCAATAAAACCTGGTATCGATCAATATTTTAGAGGATGACACCGGTTAGGTCTGGGTTAGGTCTGGGATTTGCGCGCATCTGGCTTATACTTTCGCCTTTTTCGCAAACTTGTTGGCCAGATCCTGGGTATTTTCCGTGTTTGAATCACGTAGTAATGTGGTAACACACTGAAGCAGTCAATTAAACCTGGTTTCTATCAATATTTTAGAGGATAACACCGGTTAGGTCTGGGTTAGGTCCGGGATATGCCCGCATCTGGCTCATGATTTTGCCTTCTTCGCATACTTGTTGTCCAGATCTTGGGTTTTTTTCGTGTTTGAATCACGTAGTAATGTGGTAACACACTGAAGCAGTCAATTAAACCTGGTTTCTATCAATATTTTAGAGGATAACACCGGTTAGGTCTGGGTTAGGTCCGGGATATGCCCGCATCTGGCTCATGATTTTGCCTTCTTCGCATACTTGCTGGCCAGATCCTGGGTTTTTTTCGTGATTGAATCACGTAGTAATGTGGTAACACACTGAAGCTGTCAATTAAACCTGGTTTCGATCAATATTTTAGGGGATAACACCGGTAAGGTCTGGGTTAGGTCTGGGAAATGCGCGCATCTGGCTTATTCTTTCGCCTTCTTCGCATACTTCTTGGCCAGATCCTGGGTTTTTTTCGTGATTGAATCACGTAGTAATGTGGTAACACACTGAGGCAGTCAATTAAACCTGGTTTCGATCAATATTTCAGAGGATAACACCGGTTAGGTTTGGGTTAGGTCTGGGAAATGCGCGCATCAGGCTTATTCTTTCGCCTTCTTCGCATACTTCTTGGCCAGATCCTGGGTTTTTTTCGTGCTTGAACCACGTAGGAATGTGGTAACACACTGAAGCAGTCAATTAAACCTGGTTTCTATCAATATTTTAGAGGATAACACCGGTTAGGTCTGGGTTAGGTCCGGGATATGCCCGCATCTGGCTCATGATTTTGCCTTCTTCGAATGCTTGCTGGCCAGATCCTGGGTTTTTTCGTGTTTGAATCACGTAGTAATGTGGTAACACACTGAAGCTGTCAATTAAACCTGGTTTCGATCAATATTTTAGAGGATAACACTGGTTAGGTTTGGGTTAGGTCTGGGATATGCGCGCATCTGGCTTATACTTTCACCTTTTTCGCAAACTTGTTGGCCAGATCCTTGGTTTTTTCCGTGTTTGATCACGTAGTAATGTGGTAACACACTGAAGCAGTCAATAAAACCTGGTTTCGATCAATATTTTAGAGGATGACACCGGTTAGGTCTGGGTTAGGTCTGGGATTTGCGCGCATCTGGCTTATACTTTCGCCTTTTTCGCAAACTTGTTGGCCAGATCCTGGGTATTTTCCGTGTTTGAATCACGTAGTAATGTGGTAACACACTGAAGCAGTCAATTAAACCTGGTTTCTATCAATATTTTAGAGGATAACACCGGTTAGGTCTGGGTTAGGTCCGGGATATGCCCGCATCTGGCTCATGATTTTGCCTTCTTCGCATACTTGTTGTACAGATCTTGGGTTTTTTTCGTGTTTGAATCACGTAGTAATGTGGTAACACACTGAAGCAGTCAATTAAACCTGGTTTCTATCAATATTTTAGAGGATAACACCGGTTAGGTCTGGGTTAGGTCCGGGATATGCCCGCATCTGGCTCATGATTTTGCCTTCTTCGCATACTTGCTGGCCAGATCCTGGGTTTTTTTCGTGATTGAATCACGTAGTAATGTGGTAACACACTGAAGCTGTCAATTAAACCTGGTTTCGATCAATATTTTAGAGGATAACACCGGTTAGGTCTGGGTTAGGTCTGGGAAATGCGCGCATCTGGCTTATTCTTTCGCCTTCTTCGCATACTTCTTGGCCAGATCCTGGGTTTTTTTCGTGTTTGAATCACGTAGTAATGTGGTACCACACTGAGGCAGTCAATTAAACCTGGTTTCGATCAATATTTTAGAGGATAACACCGGTTAGGTCTGGGATTTGCGCGCATCTGGCTTATACTTTCGCCTTTTTCGCAAACTTGTTGGCCAGATCCTGGGTATTTTCCGTGTTTGAATCACGTAGTAATGTGGTAACACACTGAAGCAGTCAATTAAACCTGGTTTCTATCAATATTTTAGAGGATAACACCAGTTAGGTCTGGGTTAGGTCCGGGATATGCCCGCATCTGGCTCATGATTTTGCCTTCTTCGCATACTTGTTGGCCAGATCCTGGGTTTTTTTCGTGATTGAATCACGTAGTAATGTGGTAACACACTGAAGCTGTCAATTAAACCTGGTTTCGATCAATATTTTAGAGGATAACACCGGTTAGGTCTGGGTTAGGTCTGGGTTATGCTCGCATCTGGCTCATGATTTTGCCTTCTTCGCATACTTGTTGGCCAGATCCTGGGTTTTTTTCGCGTTTGAATCACGTAGTAATGTGGTAACACACTGAAGCTGTCAATTAAACCTGGTTTCGAGCAATATTTTAGAGGATAACACCGGTTAGGTCTGGGTTAGGTCTGGGATATGCGCGCATCTGGCTTAAACTTTCACCTTTTTCGCAAACTTGTTGGCCAGATCCTGGGTTTTTTTCGTGTTTGAATCACGTAGGAATGTGGTAACACACTGAAGCAGTCAATTAAACCTGGTTTCTATCAATATTTTAGAGGATAACACCGGTTAGGACTGGGTTAGGTCCGGGATATGCCCGCATCTGGCTCATGATATTGCCTTCTTCGCATACTTGTTGGCCAGATCCTGGGTTTTTTTCGTGTTTGAATCACGTAGTAATGTGGTAACACACTGAAGCTGTCAATTAAACCTGGTTTCGATCAATATTTTAGAGGATAACACCGGTTAGGTCTGGGTTAGGTCTGGGATTTGCGCGCATCTGGCTCATGATTTTGCCTTCTTCGCATACTTGTTGGCCAGATCCTGGGTTTCTTCCGTGTTTGAATCAGGTAGTAATGTGGTAACGCACTGAAGCAGTCAATTAAACCTGGTTTCGATCAATATTTTAGAGGATAACACCGGTTAGGTCTGGGTTATGCCCGCATCTGGCTCATGATTTTGCCTTCTTCGCATACTTGTTGGCCAGATCCTGGGTTTTTTTCGTGTGTGAATCACGTAGTAATGTGGTAATACACTGAAGCAGTCTGTAAAACCTGGTTTCGATCAATATTTTAGAGGATAACACCGGTTAGGTCTGGGTTAGGTCCGGGATATGCCCGAATCTGGCTCATGATTTTGCCTTCTTCGCATACTTGTTGGCCAGATCCTGGGTTTTCTTCGTGTTTGAATCACGTAGTAATGTGGTAACACACTGAAGCTGTCAATTAAACCTGGTTTCGATCAATATTTTAGAGGATAACACCGGTTAGGTCTGGGTTATGCCCTCATCTGGCTCATGATATTGCCTTCTTCGCATACTTGTTGGCCAGATCCTGGGTTTTTTTCGTGTTTGAATCACGTAGTAATGTGGTAACACACTGAAGCTGTCAATTAAACCTGGTTTCGATCAATATTTTGGAGGATAACACCGGTTAGGTCTGGGTTAGGTCTGGGATATGCGCGCATCTGGCTTATTCTTTCGCCTTCTTCGCATACTTCTTGGCCAGATCCTGGGTTTTTTTCGTGTTTGAATCACGTAGGAATGTGGTAACACACTGAAGCAGTCAATTAAACCTGGTTTCGATCAATATTTTAGAGGATAACACCGGTTAGGTCTGGGTTAGGTCCGGGATATGCCCGCATCTGGCTCATGATTTTGCCTTCTTCGCATACTTGCTGGCCAGATCCTGGGTTTTTTTCGTGTTTGAATCACGTAGTAATGTGGTAACACACTGAAGCTGTCAATTAAACCTGGTTTCGATCAATATTTTAGAGGATAACACCGGCTAGGTCTGGGTTAGGTCTGGGTTATGCCCGCATCTGGCTCATGATTTTGCCTTCTTCGCATACTTGTTGGCCAGATCCTGGGTATTTTCCGTGTTTGAATCACGTAGTAATGTGGTAACACACTGAAGCAGTCAATTAAACCTGGTTTCTATCAATATTTTAGAGGATAACACCGGTTAGGTCTGGGTTAGGTCTGGGATATGCGCGCATCTGGCTTATACTTTCACATTTTTCGCAAACTTGTTGGCCAGATCCTGGGTTTTTTCCGTGTTTGATCACGTAGTAATGTGGTAACACACTGAAGCAGTCAATAAAACCTGGTTTCGATCAATATTTTAGAGGATGACACCGGTTAGGTCTGGGTTAGGTCTGGGATTTGCGCGCATCTGGCTTATACTTTCGCCTTTTTCGCAAACTTGTTGGCCAGATCCTGGGTATTTTCCGTGTTTGAATCACGTAGTAATGTGGTAACACACTGAAGCAGTCAATTAAACCTGGTTTCTATCAATATTTTAGAGGATAACACCGGTTAGGTCTGGGTTAGGTCCGGGATATGCCCGCATCTGGCTCATGATTTTGCCTTCTTCGCATACTTGTTGTCCAGATCTTGGGTTTTTTTCGTGTTTGAATCACGTAGTAATGTGGTAACACACTGAAGCAGTCAATTAAACCTGGTTTCTATCAATATTTTAGAGGATAACACCGGTTAGGTCTGGGTTAGGTCCGGGATATGCCCGCATCTGGCTCATGATTTTGCCTTCTTCGCATACTTGCTGGCCAGATCCTGGGTTTTTTTCGTGATTGAATCACGTAGTAATGTGGTAACACACTGAAGCTGTCAATTAAACCTGGTTTCGATCAATATTTTAGAGGATAACACCGGTTAGGTCTGGGTTAGGTCCGGGATATGCCCGCATCTGGCTCATGATTTTGCCTTCTTCGCATACTTGTTGGCCAGATCCTGGGTTTTTTTCGTGTTTGAATCACGTAGTAATGTGGTAACACACTGAAGCTGTCAATTAAACCTGGTTTCGATCAATATTTTAGAGGATAACACCGGTTAGGTCTGGGTTAGGTCTGGGTTATGCCCGCATCTGGCTCATGATTTTGCCTTCATCGCATACTTGTTGGCCAGATCCTGGGTTTTTTCCGTGTTTGAATCACGTAGTAATGTGGTAACACACTGAAGCAGTCAATTAAACCTGGTTTCGATCAATATTTCAGAGGATAACACCGGTTAGGTCTGGGTTAGGTCTGGAAATGCGCGCATCTGGCTTATTCTTTCGCCTTCTTCGCATACTTCTTGGCCAGATCCTGGGTTTTTTTCGTGTTTGAATCACGTAGGAATGTGGTAACACACTGAAGCAGTCAATTAAACCTGGTTTCGATCAATATTTTAGAGGATAACACCGGTTAGGTCTGGGTTAGGTCCGGGATATGCCCGCATCTGGCTCATGATTTAGCCTTCTTCGCATACTTGCTGGCCAGATCCTGGGTTTTTTTCGTGTTTGAATCACGTAGTAATGTGGTAACACACTGAAGCTGTCAATTAAACCTGGTTTCGATCAATATTTTAGAGGATAACACCGGCTAGGTCTGGGTTAGGTCTGGGTTATGCCCGCATCTGGCTCATGATTTTGCCTTCTTCGCATACTTGTTGGCCAGATCCTGGGTTTTTTTTCGTGTTTGAATCACGTAGTAATGTGGTAACACACTGAAGCTGTCAATTAAACCTGGTTTCGATCAATATTTTAGAGGATAACACCGGTTAGGTCTGGGTTAGGTCTGGGATATGCGCGCATCTGGCTTATACTTTCACATTTTTCGCAAACTTGTTGGCCAGATCCTGGGTTTTTTCCGTGTTTGATCACGTAGTAATGTGGTAACACACTGAAGCAGTCAATAAAACCTGGTATCGATCAATATTTTAGAGGATGACACCGGTTAGGTCTGGGTTAGGTCTGGGATTTGCGCGCATCTGGCTTATACTTTCGCCTTTTTCGCAAACTTGTTGGCCAGATCCTGGGTATTTTCCGTGTTTGAATCACGTAGTAATGTGGTAATCCCCGACGGCGTCAGCACGGTGTGTTATGCGGATGACACACTGGTGCTGGCCGTCGGGGCGCACTGGGGGAGGGCCATGCGTCGCGCGGAGGAGGGGTCGCAACGCGTCGTCGACCGGATCAGGGGGATGGGGATGACGGTGGCGGTCCATAAGACCGAGGTGATTGCGTTTCATTCACCTCGGCAGGATCCGCCACCCCCTCTGATTCGGGTGGGTGGGGCTGACATCGAGGTGAAGCCCCAGATCAGGTATCTGGGGCTGATCCTCGATAGCCACTGGCGTTTCGAGAAGCATTTCCGCTGCCTGGTCCCCCGGTTGGAAAGGATGGTTGCGGCTCTGGGCCGGATCCTGCCCAACCTGGGGGGCCCGGCGGGCAGAGTTCGTCGCCTCTATGTGGCAATGGTCCAGTCGGTGGCCCTATACGGGGCCCCGGTCTGGGCGGACGACCTGGCTGCCTCCCGGCGCAGCATGACTGTGCTGCGGCGGGTGCAGAGGCGCATGGCGCTCAGGGTCGTCCGCGGGTATCGGACCATGTCACATGAGGCGGCGACGGTTCTAGCGGGGATGCCGCCCATGGACCTGCTCGCGCGGTCGCACGCGGTGATGTACCGGCACCGCGTCGACCGTCGCGCGTGGGTGGGGGCGGTCCCGGGCGGGCAGGAACCTGCTTGGGGCGATTTGAAGCGCCAGGCCCGGCAGTCCGTGTTGCTCGCGTGGCAGGAGCGGCTGGCTCTGCCAACCGCGGGGCACCGGACTGTCGGGGCTGTTCGGCCACTCCTGAAGGAGTGGCTGGACAGAGGCCATGGCAGCCTCACCTACCGGCTGGCACAGGTATTTTCCGGGCATGGCAGCTTCGGAAGATACCTGTGCCGGATAGGGAAGGAGCCGACGGCGCGTTGCTGCCACTGCGACGCTGAGCAGGACACGGCGGATCATACCCTGGAGGTATGCCCCGCGTGGGAGGGGGAGCGCCGTGTCCTGGTCGGCGTCGTCGGGCGGGATGTCTCGCTGCCGGGCGTGGTGCGCGCCATGCTCGGCAGCGAGGAGAAGTGGAGGGCCGTGGCCTCCTTCTGCGAGAACGTAATGTTGCAGAAGGAGGCCGCGGGGAGGGAGCGCGAGCTTCAGCGGCGTGCTGAAGCGCGCGCTCGTGCGGTGGCCCGAGGTCGTCGCCCGGTCGCGAGGCGTCGCGGGCGGCCGCCTCGGCGTGGCGGATGACCTAGGCTGGGAGGGGGGTCCTGAGGGGACCCTCCTCCCGCCAGGCGGCGCCGGGTCGGACCGGTTGGGGGTAGGAGTGCCTCCCCCTACCGGTCCGACGCAAGGGGAGGCACCCTCGGCGGTCTGGTGCGGCCATGAACGCCCGGCCGCCGAGGGGTGGAAACGGGGTCGCGGGCGGTTGCGAGTTGGGGCTCGCAGCCGCCACTAAACGCGGCCCCGGGACGGATAGCGGCGGGATGGAGTGGCCCCGTCCCGCCGCTATGAGGCAGTGTGTCTACTGGGGGGACCGATTGTCCCCCCGGGGGATGGGCGCGAAAGCGCGGGCACGGGGAGGATACCGGAAGAATGCTTCGAGCGATTCCCGGTATCCTCCCAAAGCGTGCCGAAGGGTCACCGTGGGGTTTTTAGTGGGTAGGTCCCGCGCCTGTCGTTGTACGGGCGCGGGGAATCCCACACACCCCCCCCACCTCTCCCCAAGGAGGTGGGAGGGAGTCTTTCGAAGATTTTCCCCACGACAAAAAAAAAAAAAAAAAAAAAAAAAAAAAAAAAAAAGTAATGTGGTAACACACTGAAGCAGTCAATTAAACCTGGTTTCTATCAATATTTTAGAGGATAACACCGGTTAGGTCTGGGTTAGGTCCGGGATATGCCCGCATCTGGCTCATGATTTTGCCTTCTTCGCATACTTGTTGTCCAGATCTTGGGTTTTTTTCGTGTTTGAATCACGTAGTAATGTGGTAACACACTGAAGCAGTCAATTAAACCTGGTTTCTATCAATATTTTAGAGGATAACACCGGTTAGGTCTGGGTTAGGTCCGGGATATGCCCGCATCTGGCTCATGATTTTGCCTTCTTCGCATACTTGCTGGCCAGATCCTGGGTTTTTTTCGTGATTGAATCACGTAGTAATGTGGTAACACACTGAAGCTGTCAATTAAACCTGGTTTCGATCAATATTTTAGGGGATAACACCGGTTAGGTCTGGGTTAGGTCTGGGAAATGCGCGCATCTGGCTTAATCTTTCGCCTTCTTCGCATACTTCTTGGCCAGATCCTGGGTTTTTTTCGTGATTGAATCACGTAGTAATGTGGTAACACACTGAGGCAGTCAATTAAACCTGGTTTCGATCAATATTTCAGAGGATAACACCGGTTAGGTTTGGGTTAGGTCTGGGAAATGCGCGCATCAGGCTTATTCTTTCGCCTTCTTCGCATACTTCTTGGCCAGATCCTGGGTTTTTTTCGTGCTTGAATCACGTAGGAATGTGGTAACACACTGAAGCAGTCAATTAAACCTGGTTTCTATCAATATTTTAGAGGATAACACCGGTTAGGTCTGGGTTAGGTCCGGGATATGCCCGCATCTGGCTCATGATTTTGCCTTCTTCGAATGCTTGCTGGCCAGATCCTGGGTTTTTTCGTGTTTGAATCACGTAGTAATGTGGTAACACACTGAAGCTGTCAATTAAACCTGGTTTCGATCAATATTTTAGAGGATAACACTGGTTAGGTTTGGGTTAGGTCTGGGATATGCGCGCATCTGGCTTATACTTTCACCTTTTTCGCAAACTTGTTGGCCAGATCCTTGGTTTTTTCCGTGTTTGATCACGTAGTAATGTGGTAACACACTGAAGCAGTCAATAAAACCTGGTTTCGATCAATATTTTAGAGGATGACACCGGTTAGGTCTGGGTTAGGTCTGGGATTTGCGCGCATCTGGCTTATACTTTCGCCTTTTTCGCAAACTTGTTGGCCAGATCCTGGGTATTTTCCGTGTTTGAATCACGTAGTAATGTGGTAACACACTGAAGCAGTCAATTAAACCTGGTTTCTATCAATATTTTAGAGGATAACACCGGTTAGGTCTGGGTTAGGTCCGGGATATGCCCGCATCTGGCTCATGATTTTGCCTTCTTCGCATACTTGTTGTACAGATCTTGGGTTTTTTTCGTGTTTGAATCACGTAGTAATGTGGTAACACACTGAAGCAGTCAATTAAACCTGGTTTCTATCAATATTTTAGAGGATAACACCGGTTAGGTCTGGGTTAGGTCCGGGATATGCCCGCATCTGGCTCATGATTTTGCCTTCTTCGCATACTTGCTGGCCAGATCCTGGGTTTTTTTCGTGATTGAATCACGTAGTAATGTGGTAACACACTGAAGCTGTCAATTAAACCTGGTTTCGATCAATATTTTAGAGGATAACACCGGTTAGGTCTGGGTTAGGTCTGGGAAATGCGCGCATCTGGCTTATTCTTTCGCCTTCTTCGCATACTTCTTGGCCAGATCCTGGGTTTTTTTCGTGTTTGAATCACGTAGTAATGTGGTACCACACTGAGGCAGTCAATTAAACCTGGTTTCGATCAATATTTTAGAGGATAACACCGGTTAGGTCTGGGATTTGCGCGCATCTGGCTTATACTTTCGCCTTTTTCGCAAACTTGTTGGCCAGATCCTGGGTATTTTCCGTGTTTGAATCACGTAGTAATGTGGTAACACACTGAAGCAGTCAATTAAACCTGGTTTCTATCAATATTTTAGAGGATAACACCAGTTAGGTCTGGGTTAGGTCCGGGATATGCCCGCATCTGGCTCATGATTTTGCCTTCTTCGCATACTTGTTGGCCAGATCCTGGGTTTTTTTCGTGATTGAATCACGTAGTAATGTGGTAACACACTGAAGCTGTCAATTAAACCTGGTTTCGATCAATATTTTAGAGGATAACACCGGTTAGGTCTGGGTTAGGTCTGGGTTATGCTCGCATCTGGCTCATGATTTTGCCTTCTTCGCATACTTGTTGGCCAGATCCTGGGTTTTTTTCGCGTTTGAATCACGTAGTAATGTGGTAACACACTGAAGCTGTCAATTAAACCTGGTTTCGAGCAATATTTTAGAGGATAACACCGGTTAGGTCTGGGTTAGGTCTGGGATATGCGCGCATCTGGCTTAAACTTTCACCTTTTTCGCAAACTTGTTGGCCAGATCCTGGGTTTTTTTCGTGTTTGAATCACGTAGGAATGTGGTAACACACTGAAGCAGTCAATTAAACCTGGTTTCTATCAATATTTTAGAGGATAACACCGGTTAGGACTGGGTTAGGTCCGGGATATGCCCGCATCTGGCTCATGATTTTGCCTTCTTCGCATACTTGTTGGCCAGATCCTGGGTTTTTTTCGTGTTTGAATCACGTAGTAATGTGGTAACACACTGAAGCTGTCAATTAAACCTGGTTTCGATCAATATTTTAGAGGATAACACCGGTTAGGTCTGGGTTAGGTCTGGGATTTGCGCGCATCTGGCTCATGATTTTGCCTTCTTCGCATACTTGTTGGCCAGATCCTGGGTTTCTTCCGTGTTTGAATCAGGTAGTAATGTGGTAACGCACTGAAGCAGTCAATTAAACCTGGTTTCGATCAATATTTTAGAGGATAACACCGGTTAGGTCTGGGTTATGCCCGCATCTGGCTCATGATTTTGCCTTCTTCGCATACTTGTTGGCCAGATCCTGGGTTTTTTTCGTGTGTGAATCACGTAGTAATGTGGTAATACACTGAAGCAGTCTGTAAAACCTGGTTTCGATCAATATTTTAGAGGATAACACCGGTTAGGTCTGGGTTAGGTCCGGGATATTCCCGAATCTGGCTCATGATTTTGCCTTCTTCGCATACTTGTTGGCCAGATCCTGGGTTTTCTTCGTGTTTGAATCACGTAGTAATGTGGTAACACACTGAACCTGTCAATTAAACCTGGTTTCGATCAATATTTTAGAGGATAACACCGGTTAGGTCTGGGTTATGCCCTCATCTGGCTCATGATATTGCCTTCTTCGCATACTTGTTGGCCAGATCCTGGGTTTTTTTCGTGTTTGAATCACGTAGTAATGTGGTAACACACTGAAGCTGTCAATTAAACCTGGTTTCGATCAATATTTTAGAGGATAACACCGGTTAGGTCTGGGTTAGGTCTGGGATATGCGGGCATCTGGCTCATACTTTCACATTTTTCGCAAACTTGTTGGCCAGATCCTGGGTTTTTTCGTGTTTGATCACGTAGTAATGTGGTAACACACTGAAGCAGTCAATAAAACCTGGTTTCGATCAATATTTTAGAGGATGACACCGGTTAGGTCTGGGTTAGGTCTGGGATTTGCGCGCATCTGGCTTATACTTTCGCCTTTTTCGCAAACTTGTTGGCCAGATCCTGGGTATTTTCCGTGTTTGAATCACGTAGTAATGTGGTAACACACTGAAGCAGTCAATTAAACCTGGTTTCTATCAATATTTTAGAGGATAACACCGGTTAGGTCTGGGTTAGGTCCGGGATATGCCCGCATCTGGCTCATGATTTTGCCTTCTTCGCATACTTGTTGTCCAGATCTTGGTTTTTTTTCGTGTTTGAATCACGTAGTAATGTGGTAACACACTGAAGCAGTCAATTAAACCTGGTTTCTATCAATATTTTAGAGGATAACACCGGTTAGGTCTGGGTTAGGTCCGGGATATGCCCGCATCTGGCTCATGATTTTGCCTTCTTCGCATACTTGCTGGCCAGATCCTGGGTTTTTTTCGTGATTGAATCACGTAGTAATGTGGTAACACACTGAAGCTGTCAATTAAACCTGGTTTCGATCAATATTTTAGAGGATAGCACCGGTTAGGTCTGGGTTAGGTCTGGGAAATGCGCGCATCTGGCTTATTCTTTCGCCTTCTTCGCATACTTCTTGGCCAGATCCTGGGTTTTTTTCGTGATTGAATCACGTAGTAATGTGGTAACACACTGAAGCAGTCAATTAAACCTGGTTTCGATCAATATTTCAGAGGATAACACCGGTTAGGTTTGGGTTAGGTCTGGGAAATGCGCGCATCTGGCTCATGATTTTGCCTTCTTCGCATACTTGCTGGCCAGATCCTGGGTTTTTTTCGTGTTTGAATCACGTAGTAATGTGGTAACACACTGAAGCTGTCAATTAAACCTGGTTTCGATCAATATTTTAGAGGATAACACTGGTTAGGTTTGGGTTAGGTCTGGGATATGCACGCATCTGGCTTATACTTTCACCTTTTTCGCAAACTTGTTGGCCAGATCCTTGGTTTTTTCCGTGTTTGATCACGTAGTAATGTGGTAACACACTGAAGCAGTCAATAAAACCTGGTTTCGATCAATATTTTAGAGGATGACACCGGTTAGGTCTGGGTTAGGTCTGGGATTTGCGCGCATCTGGCTTATACTTTCGCCTTTTTCGCAAACTTGTTGGCCAGATCCTGGGTATTTTCCGTGTTTGAATCACGTAGTAATGTGGTAACACACTGAAGCAGTCAATTAAACCTGGTTTCTATCAATATTTTAGAGGATAACACCGGTTAGGTCTTGGTTAGGTCCGGGATATGCCCGCATCTGGCTCATGATTTTGCCTTCTTCGCATACTTGTTGTCCAGATCATGGGTTTTTTTCGTGTTTGAATCACGTAGTAATGTGGTAACACACTGAAGCAGTCAATTAAACCTGGTTTCTATCAATATTTTAGAGGATAACACCGGTTAGGTCTGGGTTAGGTCCGGGATATGCCCGCATCTGGCTCATGATTTTGCCTTCTTCGCATACTTGCTGGCCAGATCCTGGGTTTTTTTCGTGATTGAATCAGGTAGTAATGTGGTAACACAATGAAGCTGTCAATTAAACCTGGTTTCGATCAATATTTTAGAGGATAACACTGGTTAGGTTTGGGTTAGGTCTGGGATATGCGCGCATCTGGCTTATACTTTCACCTTTTTCGCAAACTTGTTGGCCAGATCCTTGGTTTTTTCCGTGTTTGATCACGTAGTAATGTGGTAACACACTGAAGCAGTCAATAAAACCTGGTTTCGATCAATATTTTAGAGGATGACACCGGTTAGGTCTGGGTTAGGTCTGGGATTTGCGCGCATCTGGCTTATACTTTCGCCTTTTTCGCAAACTTGTTGGCCAGATCCTGGGTATTTTCCGTGTTTGAATCACGTAGTAATGTGGTAACACACTGAAGCAGTCAATTAAACCTGGTTTCTATCAATATTTTAGAGGATAACACCGGTTAGGTCTGGGTTAGGTCCGGGATATGCCCGCATCTGGCTCATGATTTTGCCTTCTTCGCATACTTGCTGGCCAGATCCTGGGTTTTTTTCGTGATTGAATCACGTAGTAATGTGGTAACACACTGAAGCTGTCAATTAAACCTGGTTTCGATCAATATTTTAGGGGATAACACCGGTTAGGTCTGGGTTAGGTCTGGGAAATGCGCGCATCTGGCTTAATCTTTCGCCTTCTTCGCATACTTCTTGGCCAGATCCTGGGTTTTTTTCGTGATTGAATCACGTAGTAATGTGGTAACACACTGAGGCAGTCAATTAAACCTGGTTTCGATCAATATTTCAGAGGATAACACCGGTTAGGTTTGGGTTAGGTCTGGGAAATGCGCGCATCAGGCTTATTCTTTCGCCTTCTTCGCATACTTCTTGGCCAGATCCTGGGTTTTTTTCGTGCTTGAATCACGTAGGAATGTGGTAACACACTGAAGCAGTCAATTAAACCTGGTTTCTATCAATATTTTAGAGGATAACACCGGTTAGGTCTGGGTTAGGTCCGGGATATGCCCGCATCTGGCTCATGATTTTGCCTTCTTCGCATACTTGTTGGCCAGATCCTGGGTTTTTTTCGTGTTTGAATCACGTAGTAATGTGGTAACACACTGAAGCTGTCAATTAAACCTGGTTTCGATCAATATTTTAGAGGATAACACCGGTTAGGTCTGGGTTAGGTCTGGGTTATGCCCGCATCTGGCTCATGATTTTGCCTTCATCGCATACTTGTTGGCCAGATCCTGGGTTTTTTCCGTGTTTGAATCACGTAGTAATGTGGTAACACACTGAAGCAGTCAATTAAACCTGGTTTCGATCAATATTTCAGAGGATAACACCGGTTAGGTCTGGGTTAGGTCTGGAAATGCGCGCATCTGGCTTATTCTTTCGCCTTCTTCGCATACTTCTTGGCCAGATCCTGGGTTTTTTTCGTGTTTGAATCACGTAGGAATGTGGTAACACACTGAAGCAGTCAATTAAACCTGGTTTCGATCAATATTTTAGAGGATAACACCGGTTAGGTCTGGGTTAGGTCCGGGATATGCCCGCATCTGGCTCATGATTTAGCCTTCTTCGCATACTTGCTGGCCAGATCCTGGGTTTTTTTCGTGTTTGAATCACGTAGTAATGTGGTAACACACTGAAGCTGTCAATTAAACCTGGTTTCGATCAATATTTTAGAGGATAACACCGGCTAGGTCTGGGTTAGGTCTGGGTTATGCCCGCATCTGGCTCATGATTTTGCCTTCTTCGCATACTTGTTGGCCAGATCCTGGGTTTTTTTTCGTGTTTGAATCACGTAGTAATGTGGTAACACACTGAAGCTGTCAATTAAACCTGGTTTCGATCAATATTTTAGAGGATAACACCGGTTAGGTCTGGGTTAGGTCTGGGATATGCGCGCATCTGGCTTATACTTTCACATTTTTCGCAAACTTGTTGGCCAGATCCTGGGTTTTTTCCGTGTTTGATCACGTAGTAATGTGGTAACACACTGAAGCAGTCAATAAAACCTGGTATCGATCAATATTTTAGAGGATGACACCGGTTAGGTCTGGGTTAGGTCTGGGATTTGCGCGCATCTGGCTTATACTTTCGCCTTTTTCGCAAACTTGTTGGCCAGATCCTGGGTATTTTCCGTGTTTGAATCACGTAGTAATGTGGTAATCCCCGACGGCGTCAGCACGGTGTGTTATGCGGATGACACACTGGTGCTGGCCGTCGGGGCGCACTGGGGGAGGGCCATGCGTCGCGCGGAGGAGGGGTCGCAACGCGTCGTCGACCGGATCAGGGGGATGGGGATGACGGTGGCGGTCCATAAGACCGAGGTGATTGCGTTTCATTCACCTCGGCAGGATCCGCCACCCCCTCTGATTCGGGTGGGTGGGGCTGACATCGAGGTGAAGCCCCAGATCAGGTATCTGGGGCTGATCCTCGATAGCCACTGGCGTTTCGAGAAGCATTTCCGCTGCCTGGTCCCCCGGTTGGAAAGGATGGTTGCGGCTCTGGGCCGGATCCTGCCCAACCTGGGGGGCCCGGCGGGCAGAGTTCGTCGCCTCTATGTGGCAATGGTCCAGTCGGTGGCCCTATACGGGGCCCCGGTCTGGGCGGACGACCTGGCTGCCTCCCGGCGCAGCATGACTGTGCTGCGGCGGGTGCAGAGGCGCATGGCGCTCAGGGTCGTCCGCGGGTATCGGACCATGTCACATGAGGCGGCGACGGTTCTAGCGGGGATGCCGCCCATGGACCTGCTCGCGCGGTCGCACGCGGTGATGTACCGGCACCGCGTCGACCGTCGCGCGTGGGTGGGGGCGGTCCCGGGCGGGCAGGAACCTGCTTGGGGCGATTTGAAGCGCCAGGCCCGGCAGTCCGTGTTGCTCGCGTGGCAGGAGCGGCTGGCTCTGCCAACCGCGGGGCACCGGACTGTCGGGGCTGTTCGGCCACTCCTGAAGGAGTGGCTGGACAGAGGCCATGGCAGCCTCACCTACCGGCTGGCACAGGTATTTTCCGGGCATGGCAGCTTCGGAAGATACCTGTGCCGGATAGGGAAGGAGCCGACGGCGCGTTGCTGCCACTGCGACGCTGAGCAGGACACGGCGGATCATACCCTGGAGGTATGCCCCGCGTGGGAGGGGGAGCGCCGTGTCCTGGTCGGCGTCGTCGGGCGGGATGTCTCGCTGCCGGGCGTGGTGCGCGCCATGCTCGGCAGCGAGGAGAAGTGGAGGGCCGTGGCCTCCTTCTGCGAGAACGTAATGTTGCAGAAGGAGGCCGCGGGGAGGGAGCGCGAGCTTCAGCGGCGTGCTGAAGCGCGCGCTCGTGCGGTGGCCCGAGGTCGTCGCCCGGTCGCGAGGCGTCGCGGGCGGCCGCCTCGGCGTGGCGGATGACCTAGGCTGGGAGGGGGGTCCTGAGGGGACCCTCCTCCCGCCAGGCGGCGCCGGGTCGGACCGGTTGGGGGTAGGAGTGCCTCCCCCTACCGGTCCGACGCAAGGGGAGGCACCCTCGGCGGTCTGGTGCGGCCATGAACGCCCGGCCGCCGAGGGGTGGAAACGGGGTCGCGGGCGGTTGCGAGTTGGGGCTCGCAGCCGCCACTAAACGCGGCCCCGGGACGGATAGCGGCGGGATGGAGTGGCCCCGTCCCGCCGCTATGAGGCAGTGTGTCTACTGGGGGGACCGATTGTCCCCCCGGGGGATGGGCGCGAAAGCGCGGGCACGGGGAGGATACCGGAAGAATGCTTCGAGCGATTCCCGGTATCCTCCCAAAGCGTGCCGAAGGGTCACCGTGGGGTTTTTAGTGGGTAGGTCCCGCGCCTGTCGTTGTACGGGCGCGGGGAATCCCACACACCCCCCCCACCTCTCCCCAAGGAGGTGGGAGGGAGTCTTTCGAAGATTTTCCCCACGACAAAAAAAAAAAAAAAAAAAAAAAAAAAAAAAAAAAAGTAATGTGGTAACACACTGAAGCAGTCAATTAAACCTGGTTTCTATCAATATTTTAGAGGATAACACCGGTTAGGTCTGGGTTAGGTCCGGGATATGCCCGCATCTGGCTCATGATTTTGCCTTCTTCGCATACTTGTTGTCCAGATCTTGGGTTTTTTTCGTGTTTGAATCACGTAGTAATGTGGTAACACACTGAAGCAGTCAATTAAACCTGGTTTCTATCAATATTTTAGAGGATAACACCGGTTAGGTCTGGGTTAGGTCCGGGATATGCCCGCATCTGGCTCATGATTTTGCCTTCTTCGCATACTTGCTGGCCAGATCCTGGGTTTTTTTCGTGATTGAATCACGTAGTAATGTGGTAACACACTGAAGCTGTCAATTAAACCTGGTTTCGATCAATATTTTAGGGGATAACACCGGTTAGGTCTGGGTTAGGTCTGGGAAATGCGCGCATCTGGCTTAATCTTTCGCCTTCTTCGCATACTTCTTGGCCAGATCCTGGGTTTTTTTCGTGATTGAATCACGTAGTAATGTGGTAACACACTGAGGCAGTCAATTAAACCTGGTTTCGATCAATATTTCAGAGGATAACACCGGTTAGGTTTGGGTTAGGTCTGGGAAATGCGCGCATCAGGCTTATTCTTTCGCCTTCTTCGCATACTTCTTGGCCAGATCCTGGGTTTTTTTCGTGCTTGAATCACGTAGGAATGTGGTAACACACTGAAGCAGTCAATTAAACCTGGTTTCTATCAATATTTTAGAGGATAACACCGGTTAGGTCTGGGTTAGGTCCGGGATATGCCCGCATCTGGCTCATGATTTTGCCTTCTTCGAATGCTTGCTGGCCAGATCCTGGGTTTTTTCGTGTTTGAATCACGTAGTAATGTGGTAACACACTGAAGCTGTCAATTAAACCTGGTTTCGATCAATATTTTAGAGGATAACACTGGTTAGGTTTGGGTTAGGTCTGGGATATGCGCGCATCTGGCTTATACTTTCACCTTTTTCGCAAACTTGTTGGCCAGATCCTTGGTTTTTTCCGTGTTTGATCACGTAGTAATGTGGTAACACACTGAAGCAGTCAATAAAACCTGGTTTCGATCAATATTTTAGAGGATGACACCGGTTAGGTCTGGGTTAGGTCTGGGATTTGCGCGCATCTGGCTTATACTTTCGCCTTTTTCGCAAACTTGTTGGCCAGATCCTGGGTATTTTCCGTGTTTGAATCACGTAGTAATGTGGTAACACACTGAAGCAGTCAATTAAACCTGGTTTCTATCAATATTTTAGAGGATAACACCGGTTAGGTCTGGGTTAGGTCCGGGATATGCCCGCATCTGGCTCATGATTTTGCCTTCTTCGCATACTTGTTGTACAGATCTTGGGTTTTTTTCGTGTTTGAATCACGTAGTAATGTGGTAACACACTGAAGCAGTCAATTAAACCTGGTTTCTATCAATATTTTAGAGGATAACACCGGTTAGGTCTGGGTTAGGTCCGGGATATGCCCGCATCTGGCTCATGATTTTGCCTTCTTCGCATACTTGCTGGCCAGATCCTGGGTTTTTTTCGTGATTGAATCACGTAGTAATGTGGTAACACACTGAAGCTGTCAATTAAACCTGGTTTCGATCAATATTTTAGAGGATAACACCGGTTAGGTCTGGGTTAGGTCTGGGAAATGCGCGCATCTGGCTTATTCTTTCGCCTTCTTCGCATACTTCTTGGCCAGATCCTGGGTTTTTTTCGTGTTTGAATCACGTAGTAATGTGGTACCACACTGAGGCAGTCAATTAAACCTGGTTTCGATCAATATTTTAGAGGATAACACCGGTTAGGTCTGGGATTTGCGCGCATCTGGCTTATACTTTCGCCTTTTTCGCAAACTTGTTGGCCAGATCCTGGGTATTTTCCGTGTTTGAATCACGTAGTAATGTGGTAACACACTGAAGCAGTCAATTAAACCTGGTTTCTATCAATATTTTAGAGGATAACACCAGTTAGGTCTGGGTTAGGTCCGGGATATGCCCGCATCTGGCTCATGATTTTGCCTTCTTCGCATACTTGTTGGCCAGATCCTGGGTTTTTTTCGTGATTGAATCACGTAGTAATGTGGTAACACACTGAAGCTGTCAATTAAACCTGGTTTCGATCAATATTTTAGAGGATAACACCGGTTAGGTCTGGGTTAGGTCTGGGTTATGCTCGCATCTGGCTCATGATTTTGCCTTCTTCGCATACTTGTTGGCCAGATCCTGGGTTTTTTTCGCGTTTGAATCACGTAGTAATGTGGTAACACACTGAAGCTGTCAATTAAACCTGGTTTCGAGCAATATTTTAGAGGATAACACCGGTTAGGTCTGGGTTAGGTCTGGGATATGCGCGCATCTGGCTTAAACTTTCACCTTTTTCGCAAACTTGTTGGCCAGATCCTGGGTTTTTTTCGTGTTTGAATCACGTAGGAATGTGGTAACACACTGAAGCAGTCAATTAAACCTGGTTTCTATCAATATTTTAGAGGATAACACCGGTTAGGACTGGGTTAGGTCCGGGATATGCCCGCATCTGGCTCATGATTTTGCCTTCTTCGCATACTTGTTGGCCAGATCCTGGGTTTTTTTCGTGTTTGAATCACGTAGTAATGTGGTAACACACTGAAGCTGTCAATTAAACCTGGTTTCGATCAATATTTTAGAGGATAACACCGGTTAGGTCTGGGTTAGGTCTGGGATTTGCGCGCATCTGGCTCATGATTTTGCCTTCTTCGCATACTTGTTGGCCAGATCCTGGGTTTCTTCCGTGTTTGAATCAGGTAGTAATGTGGTAACGCACTGAAGCAGTCAATTAAACCTGGTTTCGATCAATATTTTAGAGGATAACACCGGTTAGGTCTGGGTTATGCCCGCATCTGGCTCATGATTTTGCCTTCTTCGCATACTTGTTGGCCAGATCCTGGGTTTTTTTCGTGTGTGAATCACGTAGTAATGTGGTAATACACTGAAGCAGTCTGTAAAACCTGGTTTCGATCAATATTTTAGAGGATAACACCGGTTAGGTCTGGGTTAGGTCCGGGATATTCCCGAATCTGGCTCATGATTTTGCCTTCTTCGCATACTTGTTGGCCAGATCCTGGGTTTTCTTCGTGTTTGAATCACGTAGTAATGTGGTAACACACTGAACCTGTCAATTAAACCTGGTTTCGATCAATATTTTAGAGGATAACACCGGTTAGGTCTGGGTTATGCCCTCATCTGGCTCATGATATTGCCTTCTTCGCATACTTGTTGGCCAGATCCTGGGTTTTTTTCGTGTTTGAATCACGTAGTAATGTGGTAACACACTGAAGCTGTCAATTAAACCTGGTTTCGATCAATATTTTAGAGGATAACACCGGTTAGGTCTGGGTTAGGTCTGGGATATGCGGGCATCTGGCTCATACTTTCACATTTTTCGCAAACTTGTTGGCCAGATCCTGGGTTTTTTCGTGTTTGATCACGTAGTAATGTGGTAACACACTGAAGCAGTCAATAAAACCTGGTTTCGATCAATATTTTAGAGGATGACACCGGTTAGGTCTGGGTTAGGTCTGGGATTTGCGCGCATCTGGCTTATACTTTCGCCTTTTTCGCAAACTTGTTGGCCAGATCCTGGGTATTTTCCGTGTTTGAATCACGTAGTAATGTGGTAACACACTGAAGCAGTCAATTAAACCTGGTTTCTATCAATATTTTAGAGGATAACACCGGTTAGGTCTGGGTTAGGTCCGGGATATGCCCGCATCTGGCTCATGATTTTGCCTTCTTCGCATACTTGTTGTCCAGATCTTGGTTTTTTTTCGTGTTTGAATCACGTAGTAATGTGGTAACACACTGAAGCAGTCAATTAAACCTGGTTTCTATCAATATTTTAGAGGATAACACCGGTTAGGTCTGGGTTAGGTCCGGGATATGCCCGCATCTGGCTCATGATTTTGCCTTCTTCGCATACTTGCTGGCCAGATCCTGGGTTTTTTTCGTGATTGAATCACGTAGTAATGTGGTAACACACTGAAGCTGTCAATTAAACCTGGTTTCGATCAATATTTTAGAGGATAGCACCGGTTAGGTCTGGGTTAGGTCTGGGAAATGCGCGCATCTGGCTTATTCTTTCGCCTTCTTCGCATACTTCTTGGCCAGATCCTGGGTTTTTTTCGTGATTGAATCACGTAGTAATGTGGTAACACACTGAAGCAGTCAATTAAACCTGGTTTCGATCAATATTTCAGAGGATAACACCGGTTAGGTTTGGGTTAGGTCTGGGAAATGCGCGCATCTGGCTCATGATTTTGCCTTCTTCGCATACTTGCTGGCCAGATCCTGGGTTTTTTTCGTGTTTGAATCACGTAGTAATGTGGTAACACACTGAAGCTGTCAATTAAACCTGGTTTCGATCAATATTTTAGAGGATAACACTGGTTAGGTTTGGGTTAGGTCTGGGATATGCACGCATCTGGCTTATACTTTCACCTTTTTCGCAAACTTGTTGGCCAGATCCTTGGTTTTTTCCGTGTTTGATCACGTAGTAATGTGGTAACACACTGAAGCAGTCAATAAAACCTGGTTTCGATCAATATTTTAGAGGATGACACCGGTTAGGTCTGGGTTAGGTCTGGGATTTGCGCGCATCTGGCTTATACTTTCGCCTTTTTCGCAAACTTGTTGGCCAGATCCTGGGTATTTTCCGTGTTTGAATCACGTAGTAATGTGGTAACACACTGAAGCAGTCAATTAAACCTGGTTTCTATCAATATTTTAGAGGATAACACCGGTTAGGTCTTGGTTAGGTCCGGGATATGCCCGCATCTGGCTCATGATTTTGCCTTCTTCGCATACTTGTTGTCCAGATCATGGGTTTTTTTCGTGTTTGAATCACGTAGTAATGTGGTAACACACTGAAGCAGTCAATTAAACCTGGTTTCTATCAATATTTTAGAGGATAACACCGGTTAGGTCTGGGTTAGGTCCGGGATATGCCCGCATCTGGCTCATGATTTTGCCTTCTTCGCATACTTGCTGGCCAGATCCTGGGTTTTTTTCGTGATTGAATCAGGTAGTAATGTGGTAACACAATGAAGCTGTCAATTAAACCTGGTTTCGATCAATATTTTAGAGGATAACACCGGTTAGGTCTGGGTTAGGTCTGGGAAATGCGCGCATCTGGCTTATTCTTTCGCCTTCTTCGCATACTTCTTGGCCAGATCCTGGGTTTTTTTCGTGATTGAATCACGTAGTAATGTGGTAACACACTGAAGCAGTCAATTAAACCTGGTTTCGATCAATATTTCAGAGGATAACACCGGTTAGGTTTGGGTTAGGTCTGGGAAATGCGCGCATCTGGCTTATTCTTTCGCCTTCTTCGCATACTTCTTGGCCAGATCCTGGGTTTTTTTCGTGCTTGAATCACGTAGGAATGTGGTAACACACTGAAGCAGTCAATTAAACCTGGTTTCGATCAATATTTTAGAGGATAACACCGGTTAGGTCTGGGTTAGGTCCGGGATATGCCCGCATCTGGCTCATGATTTTGCCTTCTTCGCATACTTGCTGGCCAGATCCTGGGTTTTTTTCGTGTTTGAATCACGTAGTAATGTGGTAACACACTGAAGCTGTCAATTAAACCTGGTTTCGATCAATATTTTAGAGGATAACACTGGTTAGGTTTGGGTTAGGTCTGGGATATGCGCGCATCTGGCTTATACTTTCACCTTTTTCGCAAACTTGTTGGCCAGATCCTTGGTTTTTTCCGTGTTTGAATCACGTAGTAATGTGGTACCACACTGAGGCAGTCAATTAAACCTGGTTTCGATCAATATTTTAGAGGATAACACCGGTAAGGTCTGGGATTTGCGCGCATCTGGCTTATACTTTCGCCTTTTTCGCAAACTTGTTGGCCAGATCCTGGGTATTTTCCGTGTTTGAATCACGTAGTAATGTGGTAACACACTGAAGCAGTCAATTAAACCTGGTTTCTATCAATATTTTAGAGGATAACACCAGTTAGGTCTGGGTTAGGTCCGGGATATGCCCGCATCTGGCTCATGATTTTGCCTTCTTCGCATACTTGTTGGCCAGATCCTGGGTTTTTTTCGTGATTGAATCACGTAGTAATGTGGTAACACACTGAAGCTGTCAATTAAACCTGGTTTCGAGCAATATTTTAGAGGATAACACCGGTTAGGTCTGGGTTAGGTCTGGGATATGCGGGCATCTGGCTTAAACTTTCACCTTTTTCGCAAACTTGTTGGCCAGATCCTGGGTTTTTTTCGTGTTTGAATCACGTTGGAATGTGGTAACACACTGAAGCAGTCAATTAAACCTGGTTTCTATCAATATTTTAGAGGATAACACCGGTTAGGACTGGGTTAGGTCCGGGATATGCCCGCATCTGGCTCATGATTTTGCCTTCTTCGCATACTTGTTGGCCAGATCCTGGGTTTTTTTCGTGTTTGAATCACGTAGTAATGTGGTAACACACTGAAGCTGTCAATTAAACCTGGTTTCGATCAATATTTTAGAGGATAACACCGGTTAGGTCTGGGTTAGGTCTGGGATATGCGCGCATCTGGCTTATACTTTTTTTTTTTTTTTTTTTTTTTTTCGTGGGGAAAATCTTCGAAAGACTCCCTCCCGCCTCCTTGGGGAGAGGTGGGAGGGGTGTGTGGGATTCCCCGCGCCCGTACAACGACAGGCGCGGGACCTACCCACTAAAAACCCCACGGTGACCCTTCGGCACGCTTTGGGAGGATACCGGGAATCGCTCGAAGCATTCTTCCGGTATCCTCCCCGTGCCCGCGCTTTCGCGCCCATCCCCCGGGGGGACAATCGGTCCCCCCAGTAGACACACTGCCTCATAGCGGCGGGACGGGGCCACTCCATCCCGCCGCTATCCGTCCCGGGGCCGCGTTTAGTGGCGGCTGCGAGCCCCAACTCGCAACCGCCCGCGACCCCGTTTCCACCCCTCGGCGGCCGGGCGTTCATGACCGCACCAGACCGCCGAGGGTGCCTCCCCTTGCGTCGCACCGGTAGGGGGAGGCACTCCTACCCCCAACCGGTCCGACCCGGCGCCGCCTGGCGGGAGGAGGGTCTCCTCAGGACCCCCCTCCCAGCCTAGGTCATCCGCCACGCCGAGGCGGCCGCCCGCGACGCCTCGCGACCGGGCGACGACCTCGGGCCACCGCACGAGCGCGAGCTTCAGTGCGCCGCTGAAGCTCGCGCTCCCTCCCCGCGGCCTCCTTCTGCAACATTACGTTCTCGCAGATGGAGGCCACGGCCCTCCACTTCTCCTCGCTGCCGAGCATGGCGCGCACCACGCCCGGCAGCGAGACATCCCGCCCGACGACGCCGACCAGGACACGGCGCTCCCCCTCCCACGCGGGGCATACCTCCAGGGTATGATCCGCCGTGTCCTGCTCAGCGTCGCAGTGGCAGCAACGCGCCGTCGGCTCCTTCCCTATCCGGCACAGGTATCTTCCGAAGCTGCCATGCCCGGAAAATACCTGTGCCAGCCGGTAGGTGAGGCTGCCATGGCCTCTGTCCAGCCACTCCTTCAGGAGTGGCCGAACAGCCCCCACAATCCGGTGCCCCGCGGTTGGCAGAGCCAGCCGCTCCTGCCACGCGAGCAACACGGACTGCCGGGCCTGGCGCTTCAAATCGCCCCAAGCAGGTTCCTGCCCGCCCGGGACCGCCCCCACCCCCGCGCGACGGTCGACGCGGTGCCGGTACATCACCGCGTGCGACCGCGCGAGCAGGTCCATGGGCGGCATCCCCGCTAGAACCGTCGCCGCCTCATGTGACATGGTCATCTGGCTTATACTTTCACTTTTTTCGCAAACTTGTTGGCCAGATCCTGGGTTTTTTCCGTGTTTGAATCACGTAGTAATGTGGTAACGCACTGAAGCAGTCAATTAAACCTGGTTTCGATCAATATTTTAGAGGATAACACCAGTTAGGGCTGGGTTATGCCCGCATCTGGCTCATGATTTTGCCTTCTTCGCATACTTGTTGGCCAGATCCTGGGTTTTTTTCGTGTTTGAATCACGTAGTAATGTGGTAACACACTGAAGCTGTCTATTAAACCTGGTTTCGATCAATATTTCAGAGGATAACACCGGTTAGGTCTGGGTTAGGTCTGGGCTATGCGCGCATCTGGCTTAAACTTTCACCTTTTTCGCAAACTTGTTGGCCAGATCCTGGGTTTTTTTCGTGTTTGAATCACGTAGGAATGTGGTAACACACTGAAGCAGTCAATTAAACCTGGTTTCTATCAATATTTTAGAGGATAACACCGGTTAGGACTGGGTTAGGTCCGGGATATGCCCGCATCTGGCTCATGATTTTGCCTTCTTCGCATACTTGTTGGCCAGATCCTGGGTTTTTTTCGTGTTTGAATCACGTAGTAATGTGGTAACACACTGAAGCTGTCAATTAAACCTGGTTTCGATCAATATTTTAGAGGATAACACCGGTTAGGTCTGGGTTAGGTCTGGGATATGCGCGCATCTGGCTTATACTTTCACTTTTTTCGCAAACTTGTTGGCCAGATCCTGGGTTTTTTCCGTGTTTGAATCACGTAGTAATGTGGTAACGCACTGAAGCAGTCAATTAAACCTGGTTTCGATCAATATTTTAGAGGATAACACCGGTTAGGTCTGGGTTATGCCCGCATCTGGCTCATGATTTTGCCTTCTTCGCATACTTGTTGGCCAGATCCTGGGTTTTTTTCGTGTTTGAATCACGTAGTAATGTGGTAACACACTGAAGCTGTCTATTAAACCTGGTTTCGATCAATATTTCAGAGGATAACACCGGTTAGGTCTGGGTTAGGTCTGGGATTTGCGCGCGTCTGGCTAATGATTTTGCCTTCTTCGCATACTTGTTGGCCAGATCCTGGGTTTTTTTCGTGTGTGAATCACGTAGTAATGTGGTAATACACTGAAGCAGTCTATAAAACCTGGTTTCGATCAATATTTTAGAGGATAACACCGGTTAGGTCTGTGTTAGGTCCGGGATATGCCCGCATCTGGCTCATGATTTTGCCTTCTTCGCATACTTGTTGGCCAGATCCTGGGTTTTCTTCGTGTTTGAATCACGTAGTAATGTGGTAACACACTGATGCTGTCAATTAAACCTGGTTTCGATCAATATTTTAGAGGATAACACCGGTTAGGTCTGGGTTATGCCCTCATCTGGCTCATGATATTGCCTTCTTCGCATACTTGTTGGCCAGATCCTGGGTTTTTTTCGTGTTTGAATCACGTAGTAATGTGGTAACACACTGAAGCTGTCAATTAAACCTGGTTTCGATCAATATTTCAGAGGATAACACCGGTTAGGTTTGGGTTAGGTCTGGGAAATGCGCGCATCTGGCTTATTCTTTCGCCTTCTTCGCATACTTCTTGGCCAGATCCTGGGTTTTTTTCGTGCTTGAATCACGTAGGAATGTGGTAACACACTGAAGCAGTCAATTAAACCTGGTTTCGATCAATATTTTAGAGGATAACACCGGTTAGGTCTGGGTTAGGTCCGGGATATGCCCGCATCTGGCTCATGATTTTGCCTTCTTCGCATACTTGCTGGCCAGATCCTGGGTTTTTTTCGTGTTTGAATCACGTAGTAATGTGGTAACACACTGAAGCTGTCAATTAAACCTGGTTTCGATCAATATTTTAGAGGATAACACTGGTTAGGTTTGGGTTAGGTCTGGGATATGCGCGCATCTGGCTTATACTTTCACCTTTTTCGCAAACTTGTTGGCCAGATCCTTGGTTTTTTCCGTGTTTGATCACGTAGTAATGTGGTAACACACTGAAGCAGTCAATAAAACCTGGTTTCGATCAATATTTTAGAGGATGACACCGGTTAGGTCTGGGTTAGGTCTGGGATTTGCGCGCATCTGGCTTATACTTTCGCCTTTTTCGCAAACTTGTTGGCCAGATCCTGGGTATTTTCCGTGTTTGAATCACGTAGTAATGTGGTAACACACTGAAGCAGTCAATTAAACCTGGTTTCTATCAATATTTTAGAGGATAACACCGGTTAGGTCTGGGTTAGGTCCGGGATATGCCCGCATCTGGCTCATGATTTTGCCTTCTTCGCATACTTGTTGTCCAGATCTTGGGTTTTTTTCGTGTTTGAATCACGTAGTAATGTGGTAACACACTGAAGCAGTCAATTAAACCTGGTTTCTATCAATATTTTAGAGGATAAAACCGGTTAGGTCTGGGTTAGGTCCGGGATATGCCCGCATCTGGCTCATGATTTTGCCTTCTTCGCATACTTGCTGGCCAGATCCTGGGTTTTTTTCGTGATTGAATCACGTAGTAATGTGGTAACACACTGAAGCTGTCAATTAAACCTGGTTTCGATCAATATTTTAGAGGATAACACCGGTTAGGTCTGGGTTAGGTCTGGGAAATGCGCGCATCTGGCTTATTCTTTCGCCTTCTTCGCATACTTCTTGGCCAGATCCTGGGTTTTTTTCGTGATTGAATCACGTAGTAATGTGGTAACACACTGAAGCAGTCAATTAAACCTGGTTTCGATCAATATTTCAGAGGATAACACCGGTTAGGTTTGGGTTAGGTCTGGGAAATGCGCGCATCTGGCTTATTCTTTCGCCTTCTTCGCATACTTCTTGGCCAGATCCTGGGTTTTTTTCGTGCTTGAATCACGTAGGAATGTGGTAACACACTGAAGCAGTCAATTAAACCTGGTTTCGATCAATATTTTAGAGGATAACACCGGTTAGGTCTGGGTTAGGTCCGGGATATGCCCGCATCTGGCTCATGATTTTGCCTTCTTCGCATACTTGCTGGCCAGATCCTGGGTTTTTTTCGTGTTTGAATCACGTAGTAATGTGGTAACACACTGAAGCTGTCAATTAAACCTGGTTTCGATCAATATTTTAGAGGATAACACTGGTTAGGTTTGGGTTAGGTCTGGGATATGCGCGCATCTGGCTTATACTTTCACCTTTTTCGCAAACTTGTTGGCCAGATCCTTGGTTTTTTCCGTGTTTGAATCACGTAGTAATGTGGTACCACACTGAGGCAGTCAATTAAACCTGGTTTCGATCAATATTTTAGAGGATAACACCGGTTAGGTCTGGGATTTGCGCGCATCTGGCTTATACTTTCGCCTTTTTCGCAAACTTGTTGGCCAGATCCTGGGTATTTTCCGTGTTTGAATCACGTAGTAATGTGGTAACACACTGAAGCAGTCAATTAAACCTGGTTTCTATCAATATTTTAGAGGATAACACCAGTTAGGTCTGGGTTAGGTCCGGGATATGCCCGCATCTGGCTCATGATTTTGCCTTCTTCGCATACTTGTTGGCCAGATCCTGGGTTTTTTTCGTGATTGAATCACGTAGTAATGTGGTAACACACTGAAGCTGTCAATTAAACCTGGTTTCGATCAATATTTTAGAGGATAACACCGGTTAGGTCTGGGTTAGGTCTGGGTTATGCCCGCATCTGGCTCATGATTTTGCCTTCTTCGCATACTTGTTGGCCAGATCCTGGGTTTTTTTCGTGTTTGAATCACGTAGTAATGTGGTAACACACTGAAGCTGTCAATTAAACCTGGTTTCGAGCAATATTTTAGAGGATAACACCGGTTAGGTCTGGGTTAGGTCTAGGACATGCGCGCATCAGGCTTAAACTTTCACCTTTTTCGCAAACTTGTTGGCCAGATCCTGGGTTTTTTTCGTGTTTGAATCACGTAGGAATGTGGTAACACACTGAAGCAGTCAACTAAACCTGGTTTCTATCAATATTTTAGAGGATAACACCGGTTAGGACTGGGTTAGGTCCGGGATATGCCCGCATCTGGCTCATGATTTTGCCTTCTTCGCATACTTGTTGGCCAGATCCTGGGTTTTTTTCGTGTTTGAATCACGTAGTAATGTGGTAACACACTGAAGCTGTCTATTAAACCTGGTTTCGATCAATATTTCAGAGGATAACACAGGTTAGGTCTGGGTTAGGTCTGGGATTTGCGCGCATCTGGCTCATGATTTTGCCTTCTTCGCATACTTGTTGGCCAGATCCTGGGTTTTTTCCGTGTTTGAATCAGGTAGTAATGTGGTAACGCACTGAAGCAGTCAATTAAACCTGGTTTCGATCAATATTTTAGAGGATAACACCGGTTAGGTCTGGGTTATGCCCGCATCTGGCTCATGATTTTGCCTTCTTCGCATACTTGTTGGCCAGATCCTGGGTTTTTTTCGTGTTTGAATCACGTAGTAATGTGGTAACACACTGAAGCTGTCAATTAAACCTGGCTTCGATCAATATTTTAGAGGATAACACCGGTTAGGTCTGGGTTAGGTCTGGGATATGCGCGCATCTGGCTTATACTTTCACCTTTATCGCAAACTTGTTGGCCAGATCCTGGGTTTTTTCCGTGTTTGATCACGTAGTAATGTGGTAACACACTGAAGCAGTCAATTAAACCTGGTTCCGATCAATATTTTAGAGGATAACACCGGTTAGGTCTGGGTTAGGTCCGGGATATGCCCGCATCTGGCTCATGATTTTGCCTTCTTCGCATACTTGCTGGCCAGATCCTGGGTTTTTTTCGTGTTTGAATCACGTAGTAATGTGGTAACACACTGAAGCTGTCAATTAAACCTGGTTTCGATCAATATTTTAGAGGATAACACTGGTTAGGTTTGGGTTAGGTCTGGGATATGCGCGCATCTGGCTTATACTTTCACCTTTTTCGCAAACTTGTTGGCCAGATCCTTGGTTTTTTCCGTGTTTGATCACGTAGTAATGTGGTAACACACTGAAGCAGTCAATAAAACCTGTTTTCGATCAATATTTTAGAGGATGACACCGGTTAGGTCTGGGATAGGTCTGGGATTTGCGCGCATCTGGCTTATACTTTCGCCTTTTTCGCAAACTTGTTGGCCAGATCCTGGGTATTTTCCGTGTTTGAATCACGTAGTAATGTGGTAACACACTGAAGCAGTCAATTAAACCTGGTTTCTATCAATATTTTAGAGGATAACACCGGTTAGGTCTGGGTTAGGTCCGGGATATGCCCGCATCTGGCTCATGATTTTGCCTTCTTCGCATACTTGTTGTCCAGATCTTGGGTTTTTTTCGTGTTTGAATCACGTAGTAATGTGGTAACACACTGAAGCAGTCAATTAAACCTGGTTTCTATCAATATTTTAGAGGATAACACCGGTTAGGTCTGGGTTAGGTCCGGGATATGCCCGCATCTGGCTCATGATTTTGCCTTCTTCGCATACTTGCTGGCCAGATCCTGGGTTTTTTTCGTGATTGAATCACGTAGTAATGTGGTAACACACTGAAGCTGTCAATTAAACCTGGTTTCGATCAATATTTTAGAGGATAACACCGGTTAGGTCTGGGTTAGGTCTGGGAAATGCGCGCATCTGGCTTATTCTTTCGCCTTCTTCGCATACTTCTTGGCCAGATCCTGGGTTTTTTTCGTGATTGAATCACGTAGTAATGTGGTAACACACTGAAGCAGTCAATTAAACCTGGTTTCGATCAATATTTCAGAGGATAACACCGGTTAGGTTTGGGTTAGGTCTGGGAAATGCGCGCATCTGGCTTATTCTTTCGCCTTCTTCGCATACTTCTTGGCCAGATCCTGGGTTTTTTTCGTGCTTGAATCACGTAGGAATGTGGTAACACACTGAAGCAGTCAATTAAACCTGGTTTCGATCAATATTTTAGAGGATAACACCGGTTAGGTCTGGGTTAGGTCCGGGATATGCCCGCATCTGGCTCATGATTTTGCCTTCTTCGCATACTTGCTGGCCAGATCCTGGGTTTTTTTCGTGTTTGAATCACGTAGTAATGTGGTAACACACTGAAGCTGTCAATTAAACCTGGTTTCGATCAATATTTTAGAGGATAACACTGGTTAGGTTTGGGTTAGGTCTGGGATATGCGCGCATCTGGCTTATACTTTCACCTTTTTCGCAAACTTGTTGGCCAGATCCTTGGTTTTTTCCGTGTTTGAATCACGTAGTAATGTGGTACCACACTGAGGCAGTCAATTAAACCTGGTTTCGATCAATATTTTAGAGGATAACACCGGTTAGGTCTGGGATTTGCGCGCATCTGGCTTATACTTTCGCCTTTTTCGCAAACTTGTTGGCCAGATCCTGGGTATTTTCCGTGTTTGAATCACGTAGTAATGTGGTAACACACTGAAGCAGTCAATTAAACCTGGTTTCTATCAATATTTTAGAGGATAACACCAGTTAGGTCTGGGTTAGGTCCGGGATATGCCCGCATCTGGCTCATGATTTTGCCTTCTTCGCATACTTGTTGGCCAGATCCTGGGTTTTTTTCGTGATTGAATCACGTAGTAATGTGGTAACACACTGAAGCTGTCAATTAAACCTGGTTTCGATCAATATTTTAGAGGATAACACCGGTTAGGTCTGGGTTAGGTCTGGGTTATGCCCGCATCTGGCTCATGATTTTGCCTTCTTCGCATACTTGTTGGCCAGATCCTGGGTTTTTTTCGTGTTTGAATCACATAGTAATGTGGTAACACACTGAAGCTGTCAATTAAACCTGGTTTCGAGCAATATTTTAGAGGATAACACCGGTTAGGTCTGGGTTAGGTCTGGGATATGCGCGCATCAGGCTTAAACTTTCACCTTTTTCGCAAACTTGTTGGCCAGATCCTGGGTTTTTTTCGTGTTTGAATCACGTAGGAATGTGGTAACACACTGAAGCAGTCAACTAAACCTGGTTTCTATCAATATTTTAGAGGATAACACCGGTTAGGACTGGGTTAGGTCCGGGATATGCCCGCATCTGGCTCATGATTTTGCCTTCTTCGCATACTTGTTGGCCAGATCCTGGGTTTTTTTCGTGTTTGAATCACGTAGTAATGTGGTAACACACTGAAGCTGTCAATTAAACCTGGTTTCGATCAATATTTTAGAGGATAACACCGGTTAGGTCTGGGTTAGGTCTGGGATATGCGCGCATCTGGCTTATACTTTCACTTCTTTCGCAAACTTGTTGGCCAGATCCTGGGTTTTTTCCGTGATTGAATCACGTAGTAATGTGGTAACGCACTGAAGCAGTCAATTAAACCTGGTTTCGATCAATATTTTAGAGGATAACACCGGTTAGGTCTGGGTTATGCCCGCATCTGGCTCATGATTTTGCCTTCTTCGCATACTTGTTGGCCAGATCCTGGGTTTTTTTCGTGTTTGAATCACGTAGTAATGTGGTAACACACTGAAGCTGTCTATTAAACCTGGTTTCGATCAATATTTCTGAGGATAACACCGGTTAGGTCTGGGTTAGGTCTGGGATTTGCGCGCATCTGGCTCATGATTTTGCCTTCTTCGCATACTTTTTGGCCAGATCCTGGGTTTTTTCCGTGTTTGAATCAGGTAGTAATGTGGTAACGCACTGAAGCAGTCAATTAAACCTGGTTTCGATCAATATTTTAGAGGATAACACCGGTTAGGTCTGGGTTATGCCCGCATCTGGCTCATGATTTTGCCTTCTTCGCATACTTGTTGGCCAGATCCTGGGTTTTTTTCGTGTTTGAATCACGTAGTAATGTGGTAACACACTGAAGCTGTCAATTAAACCTGGCTTCGATCAATATTTTAGAGGATAACACCGGTTAGGTCTGGGTTAGGTCTGGGATATGCGCGCATCTGGCTTATACTTTCACCTTTATCGCAAACTTGTTGGCCAGATCCTGGGTTTTTTCCGTGTTTGATCACGTAGTAATGTGGTAACACACTGAAGCAGTCAATTAAACCTGGTTTCGATCAATATTTTAGAGGATAACACCGGTTAGGTCTGGGTTAGGTCCGGGATATGCCCGCATCTGGCTCATGATTTTGCCTTCTTCGCATACTTGCTGGCCAGATCCTGGGTTTTTTTCGTGTTTGAATCACGTAGTAATGTGGTAACACACTGAAGCTGTCAATTAAACCTGGTTTCGATCAATATTTTAGAGGATAACACTGGTTAGGTTTGGGTTAGGTCTGGGATATGCGCGCATCTGGCTTATACTTTCACCTTTTTCACAAACTTGTTGGCCAGATCCTTGGTTTTTTCCGTGTTTGATCACGTAGTAATGTGGTAACACACTGAAGCAGTCAATAAAACCTGTTTTCGATCAATATTTTAGAGGATGACACCGGTTAGGTCTGGGTTAGGTCTGGGATTTGCGCGCATCTGGCTTATACTTTCGCCTTTTTCGCAAACTTGTTGGCCAGATCCTGGGTATTTTCCGTGTTTGAATCACGTAGTAATGTGGTAACACACTGAAGCAGTCAATTAAACCTGGTTTCTATCAATATTTTAGAGGATAACACCGGTTAGGTCTGGGTTAGGTCCGGGATATGCCCGCATCTGGCTCATGATTTTGCCTTCTTCGCATACTTGTTGTCCAGATCTTGGGTTTTTTTCGTGTTTGAATCACGTAGTAATGTGGTAACACACTGAAGCAGTCAATTAAACCTGGTTTCTATCAATATTTTAGAGGATAACACCGGTTAGGTCTGGGTTAGGTCCGGGATATGCCCGCATCTGGCTCATGATTTTGCCTTCTTCGCATACTTGCTGGCCAGATCCTGGGTTTTTTTCGTGATTGAATCACGTAGTAATGTGGTAACACACTGAAGCTGTCAATTAAACCTGGTTTCGATCAATATTTTAGAGGATAACACCGGTTAGGTCTGGGTTAGGTCTGGGAAATGCGCGCATCTGGCTTATTCTTTCGCCTTCTTCGCATACTTCTTGGCCAGATCCTGGGTTTTTTTCGTGATTGAATCACGTAGTAATGTGGTAACACACTGAAGCAGTCAATTAAACCTGGTTTCGATCAATATTTCAGAGGATAACACCGGTTAGGTTTGGGTTAGGTCCGGGATATGCCCGCATCTGGCTCATGATTTTGCCTTCTTCGCATACTTCTTGGCCAGATCCTGGGTTTTTTTCGTGCTTGAATCACGTAGGAATGTGGTAACACACTGAAGCAGTCAATTAAACCTGGTTTCGATCAATATTTTAGAGGATAACACCGGTTAGGTCTGGGTTAGGTCCGGGATATGCCCGCATCTGGCTCATGATTTTGCCTTCTTCGCATACTTGTTGGCCAGATCCTGGGTTTTCTTCGTGTTTGAATCACGTAGTAATGTGGTAACACACTGAAGCTGTCAATTAAACCTGGTTTCGATCAATATTTTAGAGGATAACACCGGTTAGGTCTGGGTTATGCCCTCATCTGGCTCATGATATTGCCTTCTTCGCATACTTGTTGGCCAGATCCTGGGTTTTTTTCGTGTTTGAATCACGTAGTAATGTGGTAACACACTGAAGCTGTCAATTAAACCTGGCTTCGATCAATATTTTAGAGGATAACACCGGTTAGGTCTGGGTTAGGTCTGGGATATGCGCGCATCTGGCTTATACTTTCACCTTTATCGCAAACTTGTTGGCCAGATCCTGGGTTTTTTCCGTGTTTGATCACGTAGTAATGTGGTAACACACTGAAGCAGTCAATTAAACCTGGTTTCGATCAATATTTTAGAGGATAACACCGGTTAGGTCTGGGTTAGGTCCGGGATATGCCCGCATCTGGCTCATGATTTTGCCTTCTTCGCATACTTGCTGGCCAGATCCTGGGTTTTTTTCGTGTTTGAATCACGTAGTAATGTGGTAACACACTGAAGCTGTCAATTAAACCTGGTTTCGATCAATATTTTAGAGGATAACACTGGTTAGGTTTGGGTTAGGTCTGGGATATGCGCGCATCTGGCTTATACTATCACCTTTTTCGCAAACTTGTTGGCCAGATCCTTGGTTTTTTCCGTGTTTGATCACGTAGTAATGTGGTAACACACTGAAGCAGTCAATAAAACCTGGTTTCGATCAATATTTTAGAGGATGACACCGGTTAGGTCTGGGTTAGGTCTGGGATTTGCGCGCATCTGGCTTATACTTTCGCCTTTTTCGCAAACTTGTTGGCCAGATCCTGGGTATTTTCCGTGTTTGAATCACGTAGTAATGTGGTAACACACTGAAGCAGTCAATTAAACCTGGTTTCTATCAATATTTTAGAGGATAACACCGGTTAGGTCTGGGTTAGGTCCGGGATATGCCCGCATCTGGCTCATGATTTTGCCTTCTTCGCATACTTGTTGTCCAGATCTTGGGTTTTTTTCGTGTTTGAATCACGTAGTAATGTGGTAACACACTGAAGCAGTCAATTAAACCTGGTTTCTATCAATATTTTAGAGGATAACACCGGTTAGGTCTGGGTTAGGTCCGGGATATGCCCGCATCTGGCTCATGATTTTGCCTTCTTCGCATACTTGCTGGCCAGATCCTGGGTTTTTTTCGTGATTGAATCACGTAGCAATGTGGTAACACACTGAAGCTGTCAATTAAACCTGGTTTCGATCAATATTTTAGAGGATAACACCGGTTAGGTCTGGGTTAGGTCTGGGAAATGCGCGCATCTGGCTTATTCTTTCGCCTTCTTCGCATACTTCTTGGCCAGATCCTGGGTTTTTTTCGTGATTGAATCACGTAGTAATGTGGTAACACACTGAAGCAGTCAATTAAACCTGGTTTCGATCAATATTTCAGAGGATAACACCGGTTAGGTTTGGGTTAGGTCTGGGAAATGCGCGCATCTGGCTTATTCTTTCGCCTTCTTCGCATACTTCTTGGCCAGATCCTGGGTTTTTTTCGTGCTTGAATCACGTAGGAATGTGGTAACACACTGAAGCAGTCAATTAAACCTGGTTTCGATCAATATTTTAGAGGATAACACCGGTTAGGTCTGGGTTAGGTCCGGGATATGCCCGCATCTGGCTCATGATTTTGCCTACTTCGCATACTTGCTGGCCAGATCCTGGGTTTTTTTCGTGTTTGAATCACGTAGTAATGTGGTAACACACTGAAGCTGTCAATTAAACCTGGTTTCGATCAATATTTTAGAGGATAACACTGGTTAGGTTTGGGTTAGGTCTGGGATATGCGCGCATCTGGCTTATACTTTCACCTTTTTCGCAAACTTGTTGGCCAGATCCTTGGTTTTTTCCGTGTTTGAATCACGTAGTAATATGGTACCACACTGAGGCAGTCAATTAAACCTGGTTTCGATCAATATTTTAGAGGATAACACCGGTTAGGTCTGGGATTTGCGCGCATCTGGCTTATACTTTCGCCTTTTTCGCAAACTTGTTGGCCAGATCCTGGGTATTTTCCGTGTTTGAATCACGTAGTAATGTGGTAACACACTGAAGCAGTCAATTAAACCTGGTTTCTATCAATATTTTAGAGGATAACACCAGTTAGGTCTGGGTTAGGTCCGGGATATGCCCGCATCTGGCTCATGATTTTGCCTTCTTCGCATACTTGTTGGCCAGATCCTGGGTTTTTTTCGTGATTGAATCACGTAGTAATGTGGTAACACACTGAAGCTGTCAATTAAACCTGGTTTCAATCAATATTTTAGAGGATAACACCGGTTAGGTCTGGGTTAGGTCTGGGTTATGCCCGCATCTGGCTCATGATTTTGCCTTCTTCGCATACTTGTTGGCCAGATCCTGGGTTTTTTTCGTGTTTGAATCACGTAGTAATGTGGTAACACACTGAAGCTGTCAATTAAACCTGGTTTCGAGCAATATTTTAGAGGATAACACCGGTTAGGTCTGGGTTAGGTCTGGGATATGCGCGCATCTGGCTTAAACTTTCACCTTTTTCGCAAACTTGTTGGCCAGATCCTGGGTTTTTTTCGTGTTTGAATCACGTAGGAATGTGGTAACACACTGAAGCAGTCAATTAAACCTGGTTTCGATCAATATTTTAGAGGATAACACCGGTTAGGTCTGGGTTATGCCCGCATCTGGCTCATGATTTTGCCTTCTTCGCATACTTGTTGGCCAGATCCTGGGTTTTTTTCGTGTTTGAATCACGTAGTAATGTGGTAACACACTGAAGCTGTCTATTAAACCTGGTTTCGATCAATATTTCAGAGGATAACACCGGTTAGGTCTGGGTTAGGTCTGGGATTTGCGCGCATCTGGCTCATGATTTTGCCTTCTTCGCATACTTGTTGGCCAGATCCTGGGTTTTTTCCGTGTTTGAATCAGGTAGTAATGTGGTAACGCACTGAAGCAGTCAATTAAACCTGGTTTCGATCAATATTTTAGAGGATAACACCGGTTAGGTCTGGGTTATGCCCGCATCTGGCTCATGATTTTGCCTTCTTCGCATACTTGTTGGCCAGATCCTGGGTTTTTTTCGTGTGTGAATCACGTAGTAATGTGGTAATACACTGAAGCAGTCTGTAAAACCTGGTTTCGATCATTATTTTAGAGGATAACACCGGTTAGGTCTGGGTTAGGTCCGGGATATGCCCGCATCTGGCTCATGATTTTGCCTTCTTCGCATACTTGTTGGCCAGATCCTGGGTTTTTTTCGTGTTTGAATCACGTAGTAATGTGGTAACACACTGAAGCTGTCAATTAAACCTGGTTTCGATGAATATTTTAGAGGATAACACCGGTTAGGTCTGGGTTATGCCCTCATCTGGCTCATGATATTGCCTTCTTCGCATACTTGTTGGCCAGATCCTGGGTTTTTTTCGTGTTTGAATCACGTAGTAATGTGGTAACACACTGAAGCTGTCAATTAAACCTGGCTTCGATCAATATTTTAGAGGATAACACCGGTTAGGTCTGGGTTAGGTCTGGGATATGCGCGCATCTGGCTTATACTTTCACCTTTATCGCAAACTTGTTGGCCAGATCCTGGGTTTTTTCCGTGTTTGATCACGTAGTATTGTGGTAACACACTGAAGCAGTCAATAAAACCTGGTTTCGATCAATATTTTAGAGGATAACACCGGTTAGGTCTGGGTTAGGTCTGGGATTTGCGCGCATCTGGCTTATACTTTCGCCTTTTTCGCAAACTTGTTGGCCAGATCCTGGGTATTTTCCGTGTTTGAATCACGTAGTAATGTGGTAACACACTGAAGCAGTCAATTAAACCTGGTTTCGATCAATATTTTAGAGGATAACACCGGTTAGGTCTGGGTTAGGTCTTGGTTATGCCCGCATCTGGCTCATGATTTTGCCTTCTTCGCATACTTGTTGGCCAGATCCTGGGTTTTTTTCGTGTTTGAATCACGCAGTAATGTGGTAATACACTGAAGCAGTCAATTAAACCTGGTTTCGATCAATATTTTAGAGGATAACACCGGTTAGGTCTGGGTTAGGTCTGGGTTATGCCCGCATCTGGCTTATACTTTCACCTTTTTCGCAAACTTGTTGGCCAGATCCTGGGTTTCTTTCGTGTTTGAATCACGTAGGAATGTGGTAACACACTGAAGCAGTCAATTATACCTGGTTTCTATCAATATTTTAGAGGATAACACCGGTTAGGACTGGGTTAGGTCCGGGATATGCCCGCATCTGGCTCTTGATTTCGCCTTCTTCGCATACTTCTTGGCCAGATCCTGGGTTTTTTTCGTGTTTGAATCACGTAGGAATGTGGTAACACACTGAAGCAGTCAATTATACCTGGTTTCGATAAATATTTTAGAGGATAACACCGGTTAGGACTGGGTTAGGTCCGGGATATGCCCGCATCTGGCTCATGATTTTGCCTTCTTCGCATACTTGTTGTCCAGATCTTGGGTTTTTTTCGTGTTTGAATCACGTAGTAATGTGGTAACACACTGAAGCAGTCAATTAAACCTGGTTTCTATCAATATTTTAGAGGATAACACCGGTTAGGTCTGGGTTAGGTCCGGGATATGCCCGCATCTGGCTCATGATTTTGCCTTCTTCGCATACTTGCTGGCCAGATCCTGGGTTTTTTTCGTGATTGAATCACGTAGTAATGTGGTAACACACTGAAGCTGTCAATTAAACCTGGTTTCGATCATTATTTTAGAGGATAACACCGGTTAGGTCTGGGTTAGGTCTGGGAAATGCGCGCATCTGGGTTATTCTTTCGCCTTCTTCGCATACTTCTTGGCCAGATCGTGGGTTTTTTTCGTGTTTGAATCACGTAGGAATGTGGTAACACACTGAAGCAGTCAATTAAACCTGGTTTCGATCAATATTTTAGAGGATAACACCGGTTAGGTCTGGGTTAGGTCCGGGATATGCCCGCATCTGGCTCATGATTTTGCCTTCATCGCATACTTGCTGGCCAGATCCTGGGTTTTTTTCGTGTTTGAATCACGTAGTAATGTGGTAACACACTGAAGCTGTCAATTAAACCTGGTTTCGATCAATATTTTAGAGGATAACACTGGTTAGGTTTGGGTTAGGTCTGGGATATGCGCGCATCTGGCTTATACTTTCACCTTTTTCGCAAACTTGTTGGCCAGATCCTTGGTTTTTTCCGTGTTTGAATCACGTAGTAATGTGGTACCACACTGAGGCAGTCAATTAAACCTGGTTTCGATCAATATTTTAGAGGATAACACCGGTTAGGTCTGGGATTTGCGCGCATCTGGCTTATACTTTCGCCTTTTTCGCAAACTTGTTGGCCAGATCCTGGGTATTTTCCGTGTTTGAATCACGTAGTAATGTGGTAACACACTGAAGCAGTCAATTAAACCTGGTTTCGATCAATATTTTAGAGGATAACACCGGTTAGGTCTGGGTTAGGTCTTGGTTATGCCCGCATCTGGCTCATGATTTTGCCTTCTTCGCATACTTGTTGGCCAGATCCTGGGTTTTTTTCGTGTTTGAATCACGTAGTAATGTGGTAATACACTGAAGCAGTCAATTAAACCTGGTTTCGATCAATATTTTAGAGGATAACACCGGTTAGGTCTGGGTTAGGTCTGGGTTATGCCCGCATCTGGCTTATACTTTCACCTTTTTCGCAAACTTGTTGGCCAGATCCTGGGTTTCTTTCGTGTTTGAATCACGTAGGAATGTGGTAACACACTGAAGCAGTCAATTATACCTGGTTTCTATCAATATTTTAGAGGATAACACCGGTTAGGACTGGGTTAGGTCCGGGATATGCCCGCATCTGGCTCATGATTTCGCCTTCTTCGCATACTTCTTGGCCAGATCCTGGGTTTTTTTCGTGTTTGAATCACGTAGGAATGTGGTAACACACTGAAGCAGTCAATTATACCTGGTTTCGATAAATATTTTAGAGGATAACACCGGTTAGGACTGGGTTAGGTCCGGGATATGCCCGCATCTGGCTCATGATTTTGCCTTCTTCGCATACTTGTTGTCCAGATCTTGGGTTTTTTTCGTGTTTGAATCACGTAGTAATGTGGTAACACACTGAAGCAGTCAATTAAACCTGGTTTCTATCAATATTTTAGAGGATAACACCGGTTAGGTCTGGGTTAGGTCCGGGATATGCCCGCATCTGGCTCATGATTTTGCCTTCTTCGCATACTTGCTGGCCAGATCCTGGGTTTTTTTCGTGATTGAATCACGTAGTAATGTGGTAACACACTGAAGCTGTCAATTAAACCTGGTTTCGATCATTATTTTAGAGGATAACACCGGTTAGGTCTGGGTTAGGTCTGGGAAATGCGCGCATCTGGGTTATTCTTTCGCCTTCTTCGCATACTTCTTGGCCAGATCGTGGGTTTTTTTCGTGTTTGAATCACGTAGGAATGTGGTAACACACTGAAGCAGTCAATTAAACCTGGTTTCGATCAATATTTTAGAGGATAACACCGGTTAGGTCTGGGTTAGGTCCGGGATATGCCCGCATCTGGCTCATGATTTTGCCTTCATCGCATACTTGCTGGCCAGATCCTGGGTTTTTTTCGTGTTTGAATCACGTAGTAATGTGGTAACACACTGAAGCTGTCAATTAAACCTGGTTTCGATCAATATTTTAGAGGATAACACTGGTTAGGTTTGGGTTAGGTCTGGGATATGCGCGCATCTGGCTTATACTTTCACCTTTTTCGCAAACTTGTTGGCCAGATCCTTGGTTTTTTCCGTGTTTGAATCACGTAGTAATGTGGTACCACACTGAGGCAGTCAATTAAACCTGGTTTCGATCAATATTTTAGAGGATAACACCGGTTAGGTCTGGGATTTGCGCGCATCTGGCTTATACTTTCGCCTTTTTCGCAAACTTGTTGGCCAGATCCTGGGTATTTTCCGTGTTTGAATCACGTAGTAATGTGGTAACACACTGAAGCAGTCAATTAAACCTGGTTTCTATCAATATTTTAGAGGATAACACCAGTTAGGTCTGGGTTAGATCCGGGATATGCCCGCATCTGGCTCATGATTTTGCCTTCTTCGCATACTTGTTGGCCAGATCCTGGGTTTTTTTCGTGATTGAATCACGTAGTAATGTGGTAACACACTGAAGCTGTCAATTAAACCTGGTTTCGATCAATATTTTAGAGGATAACACCGGTTAGGTCTGGGTTAGGTCTGGGTTATGCCCGCATCTGGCTCATGATTTTGCCTTCTTCGCATACTTGTTGGCCAGATCCTGGGTTTTTTTCGTGTTTGAATCACGTAGTAATGTGGTAACACACTGAAGCTGTCAATTAAACCTGGTTTCGAGCAATATTTTAGAGAATAACACCGGTTAGGTCTGGGTTAGGTCTGGGATATGCGCGCATCTGGCTTAAACTTTCACCTTTTTCGCAAACTTGTTGGCCAGATCCTGGGTTTTTTTCGTGTTTGAATCACGTAGGAATGTGGTAACACACTGAAGCAGTCAATTAAACCTGGTTTCTATCAATATTTTAGAGGATAACACCGGTTAGGACTGGGTTAGGTCCGGGATATGCCCGCATCTGGCTCATGATTTTGCCTTCTTCGCATACTTGTTGGCCAGATCCTGGGTTTTTTTCGTGTTTGAATCACGTAGTAATGTGGTAACACACTGAAGCTGTCAATTAAACCTGGTTTCGATCAATATTTTAGAGGATAACACCGGTTAGGTCTGGGTTAGGTCTGGGATATGCGCGCATCTGGCTTATACTTTCACTTTTTTCGCAAACTTGTTGGCCAGATCCTGGGTTTTTTCCGTGTTTGAATCACGTAGTAATGTGGTAACGCACTGAAGCAGTCAATTAAACCTGGTTTCGATCAATATTTTAGAGGATAACACCGGTTAGGTCTGGGTTATGCCCGCATCTGGCTCATGATTTTGCCTTCTTCGCATACTTGTTGGCCAGATCCTGGGTTTTTTTCGTGTTTGAATCACGTAGTAATGTGGTAACACACTGAAGCTGTCTATTAAACCTGGTTTCGATCAATATTTCAGAGGATAACACCGGTTAGGTCTGGGTTAGGTCTGGGATTTGCGCGCATCTGGCTCATGATTTTGCCTTCTTCGCATACTTGTTGGCCAGATCCTGGGTTTTTTTCGTGTGTGAATCACGTAGTAATGTGGTAATACACTGAAGCAGTCTATAAAACCTGGTTTCGATCAATATTTTAGAGGATAACACCGGTTAGGTCTGTGTTAGGTCCGGGATATGCCCGCATCTGGCTCATGATTTTGCCTTCTTCGCATACTTGTTGGCCAGATCCTGGGTTTTCTTCGTGTTTGAATCACGTAGTAATGTGGTAACACACTGAAGCTGTCAATTAAACGTGGTTTCGATCAATATTTTAGAGGATAACACCGGTTAGGTCTGGGTTATGCCCTCATCTGGCTCATGATATTGCCTTCTTCGCATACTTGTTGGCCAGATCCTGGGTTTTTTTCGTGTTTGAATCACGTAGTAATGTGGTAACACACTGAAGCAGTCAATTAAACCTGGCTTCGATCAATATTTTAGAGGATAACACCGGTTAGGTCTGGGTTAGGTCTGGGATATGCGCGCATCTGGCTTATACTTTCACCTTTATCGTAAACTTGTTGGCCAGATCCTGGGTTTTTTCCGTGTTTGATCACGTAGTATTGTGGTAACACACTGAAGCAGTCAATAAAACCTGGTTTCGATCAATATTTTAGAGGATAACACCGGTTAGGTCTGGGTTAGGTCTGGGATTTGCGCGCATCTGGCTTATACTTTCGCCTTTTTCGCAAACTTGTTGGCCAGATCCTGGGTATTTTCCGTGTTTGAATCACGTAGTAATGTGGTAACACACTGAAACAGTCAATTAAACCTGGTTTCGATCAATATTTCAGAGGATAACACCGGTTAGGTCTGGGTTAGGTCTTGGTTATGCCAGCATCTGGCTCATGATTTTGCCTTCTTCGCATACTTGTTGGCCAGATCCTGGGTTTTTTTCGTGTTTGAATCACGTAGTAATGTGGTAATACACTGAAGCAGTCAATTAAACCTGGTTTCGATCAATGTTTTAGAGGATAACACCGGTTAGGTCTGGGTTATGCCCGCATCTGGCTTATACTTTCACCTTTTTCGCAAACTTGTTGGCCAGATCCTGGGTTTTTTTCGTGTTTGAATCACGTAGTAATGTGGTAACACACTGAAGCTGTCAATTAAACCTAGTTTCGATCAATATTTTAGAGGATAACACCGGTTAGGTCTGGGTTAGGTCTGGGATATGCGCGCATCTGGCTTATACTTTCACTTTTTTCGCAAACTTGTTGGACAGGTCCTGGGTTTTTTCCGTGTTTGAATCACGTAGTAATGTGGTAACGCACTGAAGCAGTCAATTAAACCTGGTTTCGATCAATATTTTAGAGGATAACACCGGTTAGGTCTGGGTTATGCCCGCATCTGGCTCATGATTTTGCCTTCTTCGCATACTTGTTGGCCAGATCCTGGGTTTTTTTCGTGTTTGAATCACGTAGTAATGTGGTAACACACTGAAGCTGTCTATTAAACCTGGTTTCGATCAATATTTTAGAGGATAACACCGGTTAGGTCTGGGTTAGGTCTGGGATTTGCGCGCATCTGGCTCATGATTTTGCCTTCTTCGCATACTTGTTGGCCAGATCCTGGGTTTTTTTCGTGTGTGAATCACGTAGTAATGTGGTAATACACTGAAGCAGTCTATAAAACCTGGTTTCGATCAATATTTTAGAGGATAACACCGGTTAGGTCTGTGTTAGGTCCGGGATATGCCCGCATCTGGCTCATGATTTTGCCTTCTTCGCATACTTGTTGGCCAGATCCTGGGTTTTCTTCGTGTTTGAATCACGTAGTAATGTGGTAACACACTGAAGCTGTCAATTAAACCTGGCTTCGATCAATATTTTAGAGGATAACACCGGTTAGGTCTGGGTTAGGTCTGGGTTATGCCCGCATCTGGCTCATGATTTCGCCTTTTTCGCAAACTTGTTGGCCAGATACTGGGTATTTTCCGTGTTTGAATCACGTAGTAATGTGGTAACACACTGAAGCAGTCAATTAAACCTGGTTTCGATCAATATTTCAGAGGATAACACCGGTTAGGTCTGGGTTAGGTCTTGGTTATGCCCGCATCTGGCTCATGATTTTGCCTTCTTCGCATACTTGTTGGCCAGATCCTGGGTTTTTTTCGTGTTTGAATCACGTAGTAATGTGGTAATACACTGAAGCAGTCAATTAAACCTGGTTTCGATCAATGTTTTAGAGGATAACACCGGTTAGGTCTGGGTTATGCCCGCATCTGGCTTATACTTTCACCTTTTTCGCAAACTTGTTGGCCAGATCCTGGGTTTTTTTCGTGTTTGAATCACGTAGTAATGTGGTAACACACTGAAGCTGTCAATTAAACCTGGTTTCGATCAATATTTTAGAGGATAACAACGGTTAGGTCTGGGTTAGGTCTGGGATATGCGCGCATCTGGCTTATACTTTCACTTTTTTCGCAAACTTGTTGGCCAGATCCTGGGTTTTTTCCGTGTTTGAATCACGTAGTAATGTGGTAACGCACTGAAGCAGTCAATTAAACCTGGTTTCGATCAATATTTTAGAGGATAACACCGGTTAGGTCTGGGTTATGCCCGCATCTGGCTCATGATTTTGCCTTCTTCGCATACTTGTTGGCCAGATCCTGGGTTTTTTTCGTGTTTGAATCACGTAGTAATGTGGTAACACACTGAAGCTGTCTATTAAACCTGGTTTCGATCAATATTTCAGAGGATAACACCGGTTAGGTCTGGGTTAGGTCTGGGATTTGCGCGCATCTGGCTCATGATTTTGCCTTCTTCGCATACTTGTTGGCCAGATCCTGGGTTTTTTTCGTGTTTGAATCACGTAGTAATGTGGTAACACACTGAAGCAGTCAATTAAACCAGGTATCTATCAATATTTTAGAGGATAACACCGGTTAGGTCTGGGTTAGGTCCGGGATATGCCCGCATCTGGCTCATGATTTTGCCTTCTTCGCATACTTGTTGTCCAGATCTTGGGTTTTTTTCGTGTTTGAATCACGTAGTAATGTGGTAACACACAGAAGCAGTCAATTAAACCTGGTTTCTATCAATATTTTAGAGGATAACACCGGTTAGGTCTGGGTTAGGTCCGGGATATGCCCGCATCTGGCTCATGATTTTGCCTTCTTCGCATACTTGTTGGCCAGATCCTGGGTTTTTTTCGTGATTGAATCACGTAGTAATGTGGTAACACACTGAAGCTGTCAATTAAACCTGGTTTCGATCAATATTTTAGAGGATAACACCGGTTAGGTCCGGGTTAGGTCTGGGATTTCCGCGCATCTGGCTTATACTTTCGCCTTTTTCGCAAACTTGTTGGCCAGATCCTGGGTATTTTCCGTGTTTGAATCACGTAGTAATGTTGTACCACACTGAGGCAGTCAATTAAACCTGGATTCGGACAGTATTTTGGAGGGTAACACCGGTTAGGTCTGGGTTAGGTCTGGGTTATGCCCGCATCTGGCTCACGATTTTGCCTTCTTCGCATACTTGTTGGCCAGATCCTGGGTTTTTACCGTGTTTGAATCACGTAGTAATGTGGTAACACACTGAAGCAGTCAATTAAACCTGGTTTCGATCAATATTTCAGAGGATAACACCGGTTAGGTCTGGGTTAGGTCTGGGATTTCCGCGCATCTGGCTTATACTTTCGCCTTTTTCGCAAACTTGTTGGCCAGATCCTTGGTTTTTTCCGTGTTTGAATCACGTAGTAATGTGGTACCACACTGAGGCAGTCAATTAAACCTGGTTTCGATCAATATTTCAGAGGATAACACCGGTTAGGTCTGGGTTAGGTCTGGGTTATGCCCGCATCTGGCTCATGATTTTGCCTTCTTCGCATACTTGTTGGCCAGATCCTGGGTTTTTTTCGTGTTTCAGTCACGTAGTCATGTGGTAACACAGTGAGGGAGTCAATTAAACCTGGTTTCGATCAATATTTCAGAGGATAACACCGGTTAGGTCTGGGTTAGGTCTGGGATATGCGCGCATCTGGCTTATACTTTCGCCTTTCTCGCAAACTTGTTGGCCAGATCCTGGGTATTTTCCGTGTTTGAAACACGTAGTAATGTGGTAACACACTGAAGCAGTCAATTGAACCTGGTTCCGATCAATATTTTAGAGGATAACGCCCGTTAGGTCTCGGTTAGGTCTGGGTAATGCCCGCATCTGGCTCATGATTCTGCCTTCTTCGCATACTTGTTGGCCAGATCCTGGGTTTTTACCGTGTTTGAATCACGTAGTAATGTGGTAACACACTGAAGCAGTCAATTAAACCTGGTTTCGATCAATATTTCAGAGGATAACACCGGTTAGGTCTGGGACAGGTCCGGGATATGCCCGCATCTGGCTCATGATTTTGCCTTCTTCGCATACTTGTTGGCCTGATCCTGGGTTTTTTTCGTGTTTGAAACACGTAGTAATGTGGTAACACACTGAGGCAGTCAATTAAACCTGGTTTCGATCAATATTTCAGAGGATAACACCGGTTAGGTCTGGGTTAGGTCTGGGAAATGCGCGCATCTGGCTTGTACTTTCGCCTTTTTCGCAAACTTTTTGGCCAGATCCTTGGTTTTTTCCGTGTTTGAATCACGTAGTAATGTGGTACCACACTGAGGCAGTCAATTAAACCTGGTTTCGATCAATATTTTAGAGGATAACACCGGTTAGGTCTGGGTTAGGTCTGGGATTTGCGCGCATCTGGCTTATACTTTCGCCTTTTTCGCAAACTTGTTGGCCAGATCCTGGGTATTTTCCGTGTTTGAATCACGTAGTAATGTTGTACCACACTGAGGCAGTCAATTAAACCTGGATTCGGACAGTATTTTGGAGGATAACACCGGTTAGGTCTGGGTTAGGTCTGGGTTATGCCCGCATCTGGCTCATGATTTTGCCTTCTTCGCATACTTGTTGGCCAGATCCTGGGTTTTTTTAGTGTTTGAATCATGTAGTAATGTGGTACCACACTGAAGCAGTCAATTAAACCTGGTTTCGATCAATATTTTAGAGGATAACACCGGTTAGGTCTGGGTTAGGTCTGGGAAATGCGCGCATCTGGCTTATACTTTCGCCTTTTTTGCAAACTTGTTGGCCAGATCCTGGGTATTTTCCGTGTTTGAATCACGTAGTAATGTGGTAACACACTGAAGCAGTCAATTAAACCTGGTTACGATCAATATTTTAGAGGATAACACCGGTTAGGTCTGGGTTAGGTCTGGGTTATGCCCGCATCTGGCTCATGATTTGGCTTCTTCGCATACTTTTTGGCCAGATCCTGGGTATTTTCCGTGTTTGAATCACGTAGTAATGTGGTAACACACTGAAGCAGTCAATTAAACCTGGTTACGATCAATATTTTAGAGGATAACACCGGTTAGGTCTGGGTTAGGTCGTGGTTATGCCCGCATCTGGCTCATGATTTTGCCTTCTTCGCATACTTCTTGGCCAGATCCTGGGTTTTTTCCGTGTTTGAATCACGTAGTAATGTGGTAACACACTGAAGCAGTCAATTAAACCTGGTTTCGATCAATATTTCAGAGAATAACACCGGTTAGGTCTGGGTTAGGTCTGGGTTATTTCCGCATCTGGCTCATGATTTTGCCTTCTTCGCATACTTGTTGGCCGGATCCTGGGTTTTTTTCGTGTTTGAATCACGTAGTAATGTGGTAACACACTGAAGCTGTCAATTAAACCTGGTTTCGATCAATATTTTAGAGGATAACACCGGTTAGGTCTGGGTTAGGTCTGGGATATGCGCGCATCTGGCTTATACTTTCACCTTTATCGCAAACTTGTTGGCCAGATCCTGGGTTTTTTCCGTGTTTGATCACGTAGTAATGTGGTAACACACTGAAGCAGTCAATTAAACCTGGTTTCGATCAATATTTCAGAGGATAACACCGGTTAGGTCTGGGTTAGGTCTGGGTTATGCCCGCATCTGGCTCATGATTTTGCCTTCTTCGCATACTTGTTGGCCAGATCCTGGGTTTTTTTCGTGTTTGAATCACGTAGTAATGTGGTAATACACTGAAGCAGTCAATTAAACCTGGTTTCGATCAATATTTTAGAGGATAACACCGGTTAGGTCTGGGTTAGGTCTGGGTTATGCCCGCATCTGGCTCATGATTTTGCCTTCTTCGCATACTTGTTTGCCGGATCCTGGGTTTTTTTCGTGTTTGAATCACGTAGTAATGTGGTAACACACTGAAGCTGTCAATTAAACCTGGTTTCGATCAATATTTTAGAGGATAACACCGGTTAGGTCTGGGTTAGGTCTGGGATATGCGCGCATCTGGCTTATACTTTCACCTTTTCCGCAAACTTGTTGGCCAGATCCGGGGTTTTTTCCGTGTTTGAATCACGTAGTAATGTGGTAACACACTGAAGCTGTCAATTAAACCTGGTTTCGATCAATATTTCAGAGGATAACACCGGTTAGGTCTGGGTTAGGTCCGGTATATGCCCGCATCTGGCTCATGATTTTGCCTTCTTCGCATACTTGTTGGCCAGATCCTGGGTTTTTTTCGTGTTTGAATCACGTAGTAATGTGGTAACACACTGTAGCAGTCAATTAAACCTGGTTTCGATCAATATTTCAGAGGATAACACCGGTTAGGTCTGGGTTAGGTCCGGTATATGCCCGCATCTGGCTCATGATTTTGCCTTCTTCGCATACTTGTTGGCCAGATCCTGGGTTTTTTTCGTGTTTGAATCACGTAGTAATGTGGTAACACACTGAAGCTGTCAATTAAACCTGGTTTCGATCAATATTTTAGAGGATAACACCGGTTAGGTCTGGGTAAGGTCTGGGTTATGCCCGCATCTGGCTCATGATTTTGCCTTCATCGCATACATGTTGGCCAGATCCTGGGTTTTTTCCGTGTTTGAATCACGTAGTAATGTGGTAACACACTGAAGCAGTCAATTAAACCAGGTTTCGATCAATATTTTAGAGGATAACACCGGTTAGGTCTGGGTTAGGTCTGGGATATGCGCGCATCTGGCTTATACTTTCGCCTTTTGCGCAAACTTGTTGGCTAGATCCTGGGTTTTTTTAGGGTTTGAATAACGCAGTAATGTGGTACCACACTGAAGCAGTCAATTAAACCTGGTTTCGACGAATATTTTAGAGGATAACACCGGTTAGGTCTGGGTTAGGTCCGGGATATGCCCGCATCTCGCTCATGATTTTGCCTTCTTCGCATACTTGTTGGCCAGATCCTGGGTTTTTTTCGTGTTTGAATCACGTAGTAATGTGGTAATACACTGAAGCAGTCAATAAAACCTGGTTTCGATCAATATTTTAGAGGATAACGCCGGTTAGGTCTGGGTTAGGTCTGGGTAATGCCCGCATCTGGCTCATGATTTTGCCTTCTTCGCATACTTGTTGGCCAGATCCTGGGGTTTTTTCGTATTTGAATCACGTAGTAATGTGGTAACACACTGAAGCAGTCAATTAAACCTGGTTTCGATCAATATTTCAGAGGATAACACCGGTTAGGTCTGGGTTAAGTCTGGGATATGCGCGCATCTGGCTTATACTTTCGCCTTTTTCGCAAACTTGTTGGCTAGATCCTGGGTTTTTTTCGGGTTTGAATAACGCAGTAATGTGGTACCACACTGAAGCAGTCAATTAAACCTGGTTTCGATCAATATTTCAGAGGATAACACCGGTTAGGTCTGGGTTAGGTCTGGGAAATGCGCGCATCTGGCTTATACTTTCGCCTTTTTCGCAAACTTGTTGGCCAGATCCTGGGTTTTTTTCGTGTTTGAATCACGTAGTAATGTGGTAACACACTGAAGCAGTCAATTAAAGCTGGTTTCGATCAATATTTTAGAGGATAACACCGGTTAGGTCTGGGTTAGGTCTGGCTTATGCCCGCATCTGGCTCATGATTTTGCCTTCTTTGCATACTTGTTGGCCAGATCCTGGGTTTTTTTCGTGTTTGAATCACGTAGTAATGAGGTAATACACTGAAGCAGTCAATAAAACCTGGTTTCGATCAATATTTTAGAGGATAACACCGGTTAGGTCAGGGTTAGGTCTGGGTTATGCCCGCATCTGGCTTATACTTTCGCCTTTTTCGCAAACTTGTTGGCCAGATCCTGGGTATTTTCCGTGTTTGAATCACGTAGTAATGTGGTAATACACTGATGCAGTCAATAAAACCTGGTTTCGATCAATATTTCAGAGGATAACACCGGTTAGGTCTGGGATAGGTCCGGGACATGCCCGCATCTGGCTCATGATTTTGCCTTCTTCGCATACTTGTTGGCCAGATCCTGGGGTTTTTTCGTGTTTGAATCACGTAGTAATGTGGTAACACACTGAAGCAGTCAATTAAACCTGGTTTCGATCAATATTTTAGAGGATAACACCGGTTAGGTCTGGGATAGGTCCGGGATATGCCCGCATCTGGCTCATGATTTTGCCTTCTTCGCATACTTGTTGGCCAGATCCTGGGTTTTTTTCGTGTTTGAATCACGTAGTAATGTGGTAACACACTGAAGTAGCCAATTAAACCTGGTTTCTATCAATATTTTAGAGGATAACACCGGTTAGGTCTGGGTTAGGTCTGGGATATGCGCGCATCTGGCTTATACTTTCGCATTTTTCGCAAACTTGTTGGCTAGATCCTGGGTTTTTTTAGGGTTTGAATAACGCAGTAATGTGGTACCACACTGAAGCAGTCAATTAAACCTGGTTTCGACGAATATTTTAGAGGATAACACCGGTTAGGTCTGGGTTAGGTCCGGGATATGCCCGCATCTGGCTCATGATTTTGCCTTCTTCGCATACTTGTTGGCCAGATCCTGGGTTTTTTTCGTGTTTCAATCACGTAGTAATGTGGTAACACACTGAAGCAGTCAATTAAACCTGGTTTCGACGAATATTTTAGAGGATAACACCGGTTAGGCCTGGGTTAGGTCCGGGATATGCCCGCATCTGGCTCATGATTTTGCCTTCTTCGCATACTTGTTGGCCAGATCCTGGGTTTTTTTCGTGTTTCAATCACGTAGTAATGTGGTAACACACTGAAGCAGTCAATTAAACCTGGTTTCGATCAATATTTTAGAGGATAACACCGGTTAGGTCTGGGTTAGGTCTGGGTTATGCCCGCATCTGGCTCATGATTTTGCCTTCTTCGCATACTTGTTGGCCAGATCCTGGGGTTTTTTCGTGTTCGAATCACGTATTAATGTGGTAACACACTGAAGCAGTCAATTAAACCTGGTTTCGATCAATATTTCAGAGGATAACACCGGTTAGGTCTGGGTTAAGTCTGGGATATGCGCGCATCTGGCTTATACTTTCGCCTTTTTCGCAAACTTGTTGGCTAGATCCTGGGGTTTTTTCGTGTTTGAATCACGTAGTAATGTGGTAACACACTGAAGCAGTCAATTAAACCTGGTTTCGATCAATATTTTAGAGGATAACACCGGTTAGGTCTGGGACAGGTCCGGGATATGCCCGCATCTGGCTCATGATTTTGCCTTCTTCGCATACTTGTTGGCCAGATCCTGGGTTTTTTTCGTGTTTGAATCACGTAGTAATGTGGTAACACACTGAAGCAGTCAATTAAACCCGGTTTCGATCAATATTTCAGAGGATAACACCGGTTAGGTCTGGGTTAGGTCTGGGTTATGCCCGCATCTGGCTCATGATTTTGCCTTCTTCGCATACTTGTTGGCCAGATCCTGGGTTTTTTCCGTGTTTGAATCACGTAGTAATGTGGTAACACACTGAAGCAGTCAATTAAACCTGGTTTCGATCAATATTTCAGAGGATAACACCGGTTAGGTCTGGGTTAAGTCTGGGATATGCGCGCATCTGGCTTATACTTTCGCCTTTTTCGCAAACTTGTTGGCTAGATCCTGGGTTTTTTTCGGGTTTGAATAACGCAGTAATGTGGTACCACACTGAAGCAGTCAATTAAACCTGGTTTCGATCAATATTTCAGAGGATAACACCGGTTAGGTCTGGGTTAGGTTTGGGAAATGCGCGCATCTGGCTTATACTTTCGCCTTTTTCGCGAACTTGTTGGCCAGATCCTGGGTTTTTTCCGTGTTTGATCACGTAGTATTGTGGTAACACACTGAAGCAGTCAATAAAACCTGGTTTCGATCAATATTTTAGAGGATAACACCGGTTAGGTCTGGGTTAGGTCTGGGATTTGCGCGCATCTGGCTTATACTTTCGCCTTCTTCGCATACTTGTTGGCCAGATCCTGGGTTTTTTTCGTGTTTGAATCACGTAGTAATGTCGTAATACACTGAAGCAGTCAATTAAACCTGGTTTCGATCAATGTTTTAGAGGATAACACCGGTTAGGTCTGGGTTATGCCCGCATCTGGCTTATACTTTCACCTTTTTCGCAAACTTGTTGGCCAGATCCTGGGTTTTTTTCGTGTTTGAATCACGTAGGAATGTGGTAACACACTGAAGCAGTCAATTAAACCTGGTTTCTATCAATATTTTAGAGGATAACACCGGTTAGGACTGGGTTAGGTCCGGGATATGCCCGCATCTGGCTCATGATTTTGCCTTCTTCGCATACTTGTTGGCCAGATCCAGGGTTTTTTTCGTGTTTGAATCACGTAGTAATGTGGTAACACACTGAAGCTGTCAATTAAACCTGGTTTCGATCAATATTTCAGAGGATAACACCGGTTAGGTCTGGGTTAGGTCTGGGAAATGCGCGCATCTGGCTTATTCTTTCGCCTTCTTCGCATACTTCTTGGCCAGATCCTGGGTTTTTTTCGTGTTTGAATCACGTAGGAATGTGGTAACACACTGAAGCAGTCAATTAAACCTGGTTTCGATCAATATTTTAGAGGATAACACCGGTTAGGTCTGGGTTATGTCTGGGTTATGCCCGCATCTGGCTCATGATTTTGCCTTCTTCGCATACTTGTTGGCCAGATCCTGGGTTTTTTTCGTGTTTGAATCACGTAGTAATGTGGTAACACACTGAAGCTGTCAATTAAACCTGGTTTCGATCAATATTTTAGAGGATAACACCGGTTAGGTCTGGGTTAGGTCTGGGATATGCGCGCATCTGGCTTATACTTTCACTTTTTTCGCAAACTTGTTGGCCAGATCTTGGGTTTTTTCCGTGTTTGAATCAGGTAGTAATGTGGTAACGCACTGAAGCAGTCAATTAAACCTGGTTTCGATCAATATTTTAGAGGATAACACCGGTTAGGTCTGGGTTATGCCCGCATCTGGCTCATGATTTTGCCTTCTTCGCATACTTGTTGGCCAGATCCTGGGTTTTTTTCGTGTTTGAATCACGTAGTAATGTGGTAACACACTGAAGCTGTCTATTAAACCTGGTTTCGATCAATATTTCAGAGGATAACACCGGTTAGGTCTGGGTTAGGTCTGGGATTTGCGCGCATCTGGCTCATGATTTTGCCTTCTTCGCATACTTGTTGGCCAGATCCTGGGTTTTTTTCGTGTTTGAATCACGTAGTAATGTGGTAACACACTGAAGCTGTCAATTAAACCTGGTTTCGATCAATATTTTAGAGGATAACACCGGTTAGGTCTGGGTTAGGTCTGGGATATGCGCGCATCTGGCTTATACTTTCACTTTTTTCGCAAACTTGTTGGCCAGATCTTGGGTTTTTTCCGTGTTTGAATCACGTAGTAATGTGGTAACGCACTGAAGCAGTCAATTAAACCTGGTTTCGATCAATATTTTAGAGGATAACACCGGTTAGGTCTGGGTTATGCCCGCATCTGGCTCATGATTTTGCCTTCTTCGCATACTTGTTGGCCAGATCCTGGGTTTTTTTCGTGTTTGAATCACGTAGTAATGTGGTAACACACTGAAGCTGTCTATTAAACCTGGTTTCGATCAATATTTCAGAGGATAACACCGGTTAGGTCTGGGTTAGGTCTGGGATTTGCGCGCATCTGGCTCATGATTTTGCCTTCTTCGCATACTTGTTGGCCAGATCCTGGGTTTTTTTCGTGTTTGAATCACGTAGTAATGTGGTAACACACTGAAGCAGTCAATTAAAGCTGGTTTCGATCAATATTTTAGAGGATAACACCGGTTAGGTCTGGGTTAGGTCTGGCTTATGCCCGCATCTGGCTCATGATTTTGCCTTCTTTGCATACTTGTTGGCCAGATCCTGGGTTTTTTTCGTGTTTGAATCACGTAGTAATGAGGTAATACACTGAAGCAGTCAATAAAACCTGGTTTCGATCAATATTTTAGAGGATAACACCGGTTAGGTCAGGGTTAGGTCTGGGTTATGCCCGCATCTGGCTTATACTTTCGCCTTTTTCGCAAACTTGTTGGCCAGATCCTGGGTATTTTCCGTGTTTGAATCACGTAGTAATGTGGTAATACACTGATGCAGTCAATAAAACCTGGTTTCGATCAATATTTCAGAGGAAAACACCGGTTAGGTCTGGGATAGGTCCGGGACATGCCCGCATCTGGCTCATGATTTTGCCTTCTTCGCATACTTGTTGGCCAGATCCTGGGGTTTTTTCGTGTTTGAATCACGTAGTAATGTGGTAACACACTGAAGCAGTCAATTAAAGCTGGTTTCGATCAATATTTTAGAGGATAACACCGGTTAGGTCTGGGTTAGGTCTGGCTTATGCCCGCATCTGGCTCATGATTTTGCCTTCTTCGCATACTTGTTGGCCAGATCCTGGGTTTTTTTCGTGTTTGAATCACGTAGTAATGTGGTAACACACTGAAGTAGCCAATTAAACCTGGTTTCTATCAATATTTTAGAGGATAACGCCGGTTAGGTCTGGGTTAGGTCTGGGATATGCGCGCATCTGGCTTATACTTTCGCATTTTTCGCAAACTTGTTGGCTAGATCCTGGGTTTTTTTAGGGTTTGAATAACGCAGTAATGTGGTACCACACTGAAGCAGTCAATTAAACCTGGTTTCGACGAATATTTTAGAGGATAACACCGGTTAGGTCTGGGTTAGGTCCGGGATATGCCCGCATCTGGCTCATGATTTTGCCTTCTTCGCATACTTGTTGGCCAGATCCTGGGTTTTTTTCGTGTTTCAATCACGTAGTAATGTGGTAACACACTGAAGCAGTCAATTAAACCTGGTTTCGACGAATATTTTAGAGGATAACACCGGTTAGGTCTGGGTTAGGTCCGGGATATGCCCGCATCTGGCTCATGATTTTGCCTTCTTCGCATACTTGTTGGCCAGATCCTGGGTTTTTTTCGTGTTTGAATCACGTAGTAATGTGGTAACACACTGAAGCAGTCAATTAAACCTGGTTTCGATCAATATTTCAGAGGATAACACCGGTTAGGTCTGGGTTAGGTCTGGGTTATGCCCGCATCTGGCTCATGATTTTGCCTTCTTCGCATACTTGTTGGCCAGATCCTGGGTTTTTTCCGTGTTTGAATCACGTAGTAATGTGGTAACACACTGAAGCAGTCAATTAAACCAGGTTTCGATCAATATTTTAGAGGATAACACCGGTTAGGTCTGGGTTAGGTCTGGGATATGCGCGCATGTGGCTTATACTTTCGCCTTTTTCGCAAACTTGTTGGCTAGATCCTGGGTTTTTTTAGGGTTTGAATAAGGCAGTAATGTGGTACCACACTGAAGCAGTCAATTAAACCTGGTTTCGACGAATATTTTAGAGGATAACACCGGCTAGGTCTGGGTTAGGTCCGGGATATGCCCGCATCTGGCTCATGATTTTGCCTTCTTCGCATACTTGTTGGCCAGATCCTGGGTTTTTTTCGTGTTTGAATCACGTAGTAATGTGGTAATACACTGAAGCAGTCAATAAAACCTGGTTTCGATCAATATTTTAGAGGATAACACCGGTTAGGTCTGGGTTAGGTCTGGGTAATGGCCGCATCTGGCTCATGATTTTGCCTTCTTCGCATACTTGTTGGCCAGATCCTGGGGTTTTTTCGTGTTTGAATCACGTAGTAATGTGGTAACACACTGAAGCAGTCAATTAAACCTGGTTTCGATCAATATTTCAGAGGATAACACCGGTTAGGTCTGGGTTAAGTCTGGGATATGCGCGCATCTGGCTTATACTTTCGCCTTTTTCGCAAACTTGTTGGCTAGATCCTGGGTTTTTTTCGGGTTTGAATAACGCAGTAATGTGGTACCACACTGAAGCAGTCAATTAAACCTGGTTTCGATCAATATCTCAGAGGATAACACCGGTTAGGTCTGGGTTAGGTCTGGGAAATGCGCGCATCTGGCTTATACTTTCGCCTTTTTCGCGAACTTGTTGGCCAGATCCTGGGTTTTTTCCGTGTTTGATCACGTAGTATTGTGGTAACACACTGAAGCAGTCAATAAAACCTGGTTTCGATCAATATTTTAGAGGATAACACCGGTTAGGTCTGGGTTAGGTCTGGGATTTGCGCGCATCTGGCTTATACTTTCGCCTTCTTCGCATACTTGTTGGCCAGATCCTGGGTTTTTTTCGTGTTTGAATCACGTAGGAATGTGGTAACACACTGAAGCAGTCAATTAAACCTGGTTTCTATCAATATTTTAGAGGATAACACCGGTTAGGACTGGGTTAGGTCCGGGATATGCCCGCATCTGGCTCATGATTTTGCCTTCTTCGCATACTTGTTGGCCAGATCCAGGGTTTTTTTCGTGTTTGAATCACGTAGTAATGTGGTAACACACTGAAGCTGTCAATTAAACCTGGTTTCGATCAATATTTCAGAGGATAACACCGGTTAGGTCTGGGTTATGTCTGGGTTATGCCCGCATCTGGCTCATGATTTTGCCTTCTTCGCATACTTGTTGGCCAGATCCTGGGTTTTTTTCGTGTTTGAATCACGTAGTAATGTGGTAACACACTGAAGCTGTCAATTAAACCTGGTTTCGATCAATATTTTAGAGGATAACACCGGTTAGGTCTGGGTTAGGTCTGGGATATGCGCGCATCTGGCTTATACTTTCACTTTTTTCGCAAACTTGTTGGCCAGATCTTGGGTTTTTTCCGTGTTTGAATCACGTAGTAATGTGGTAACGCACTGAAGCAGTCAATTAAACCTGGTTTCGATCAATATTTTAGAGGATAACACCGGTTAGGTCTGGGTTATGCCCGCATCTGGCTCATGATTTTGCCTTCTTCGCATACTTGTTGGCCAGATCCTGGGTTTTTTTCGTGTTTGAATCACGTAGTAATGTGGTAACACACTGAAGCTGTCTATTAAACCTGGTTTCGATCAATATTTCAGAGGATAACACCGGTTAGGTCTGGGTTAGGTCTGGGATTTGCGCGCATCTGGCTCATGATTTTGCCTTCTTCGCATACTTGTTGGCCAGATCCTGGGTTTTTTTCGTGTTTGAATCACGTAGTAATGTGGTAACACACTGAAGCTGTCAATTAAACCTGGTTTCGATCAATATTTTAGAGGATAACACCGGTTAGGTCTGGGTTAGGTCTGGGATATGCGCGCATCTGGCTTATACTTTCACTTTTTTCGCAAACTTGTTGGCCAGATCTTGGGTTTTTTCCGTGTTTGAATCACGTAGTAATGTGGTAACGCACTGAAGCAGTCAATTAAACCTGGTTTCGATCAATATTTTAGAGGATAACACCGGTTAGGTCTGGGTTATGCCCGCATCTGGCTCATGATTTTGCCTTCTTCGCATACTTGTTGGCCAGATCCTGGGTTTTTTTCGTGTTTGAATCACGTAGTAATGTGGTAACACACTGAAGCTGTCTATTAAACCTGGTTTCGATCAATATTTCAGAGGATAACACCGGTTAGGTCTGGGTTAGGTCTGGGATTTGCGCGCATCTGGCTCATGATTTTGCCTTCTTCGCATACTTGTTGGCCAGATCCTGGGTTTTTTTCGTGTTTGAATCACGTAGTAATGTGGTAACACACTGAAGCAGTCAACTAAACCTGGTTTCGAGCAATATTTTAGAGGATAACACCGGTTAGGTCTGGGTTAGGTCCGGGATATGCCCGCATCTGGCTCATGATTTTGCCTTCTTCGCATACTTGCTGGCCAGATCCTGGGTTTTTTTCGTGTTTGAATCACGTAGTAATGTGGTAACACACTGAAGCTGTCAATTAAACCTGGTTTCGATCAATATTTTAGAGGATAACACGGGTTAGGTCTGGGTTAGGTCTGGGTTATGCCCGCATCTGGCTCATGATTTTGCCTTCTACGCATACTTGTTGGCCAGATCTTGGGTTTTTTTCGTGTTTGAATCACGTAGTAATGTGGTAACACACTGAAGCAGTCAATTAAACCCGGTTTCGATCAATATTTTAGAGGATAACACCGGTTAGGTCTGGGTTAGGTCTGGGAAATGCGCGCATCTGGCTTATACTTTCGCCTTTTTTGCAAACTTGTTGGCCAGATCCTGGGTATTTTCCGTGTTTGAATCACGTAGTAATGTGGTAACACACTGAAGCAGTCAATTAAACCTGGTTACGATCAATATTTTAGAGGATAACACCGGTTAGGTCTGGGTTAGGTCTGGGTTATGCCCGCATCTGGCTCATGATTTTGCCTTCTACGCATACTTGTTGGCCAGATCCTGGGTTTTTTTCGTGTTTGAATCACGTAGTAATGTGCTAACACACTGAAGCTGTCAATTAAACCTGGTTTCGATCAATATTTCAGATGATAACACCGGTTAGGTCTGGGTTAGGTCTGGGAAATGCGCGCATCTGGCTTATTCTTTCGCCTTCTTCGCATACTTCTTGGCCAGATCCTGGGTTTTTTTCGTGTTTGAATCACGTAGGAATGTGGTAACACACTGAAGCAGTCAATTAAACCTGGTTTCGATCAATATTTTAGAGGATAACACCGGTTAGGTCTGGGTTAGGTCTGGGTTATGCCCGCATCTGGCTCATGATTTTGCCTTCTACGCATACTTGTTGGCCAGATCTTGGGTTTTTTTCGTGTTTGAATCACGTAGTAATGTGGTAACACACTGAAGCAGTCAATAAAACCTGGTTTCGATCAATATTTTAGAGGATAACAACGGATAGGTCTGGGTTAGGTCTGGGTAATGGCCGCATCTGGCTCATGATTTTGCCTTCTTCGCATACTTGTTGGCCAGATCCTGGGGTTTTTTCGTGTTTGAATCACGTAGTAATGTGGTAACACACTGAAGCAGTCAATTAAACCTGGTTTCGATCAATATTTCAGAGGATAACACCGGTTAGGTCTGGGTTAAGTCTGGGATATGCGCGCATCTGGCTTATACTTTCGCCTTTTTCGCAAACTTGTTGGCTAGATCCTGGGTTTTTTTCGGGTTTGAATAACGCAGTAATGTGGTACCACACTGAAGCAGTCAATTAAACCTGGTTTCGATCAATATTTCAGAGGATAACACCGGTTAGGTCTGGGTTAGGTCTGGGAAATGCGCGCATCTGGCTTATACTTTCGCCTTTTTCGCGAACTTGTTGGCCAGATCCTGGGTTTTTTCCGTGTTTGATCACGTAGTATTGTGGTAACACACTGAAGCAGTCAATAAAACCTGGTTTCGATCAATATTTTAGAGGATAACACCGGTTAGGTCTGGGTTAGGTCTGGGATTTGCGCGCATCTGGCTTATACTTTCGCCTTCTTCGCATACTTGTTGGCCAGATCCTGGGTTTTTTTCGTGTTTGAATCACGTAGTAATGTCGTAATACACTGAAGCAGTCAATTAAACCTGGTTTCGATCAATGTTTTAGAGGATAACACCGGTTAGGTCTGGGTTATGCCCGCATCTGGCTTATACTTTCACCTTTTTCGCAAACTTGTTGGCCAGATCCTGGGTTTTTTTCGTGTTTGAATCACGTAGGAATGTGGTAACACACTGAAGCAGTCAATTAAACCTGGTTTCTATCAATATTTTAGAGGATAACACCGGCTAGGACTGGGTTAGGTCCGGGATATGCCCGCATCTGGCTCATGATTTTGCCTTCTTCGCATACTTGTTGGCCAGATCCTGGGTTTTTTTCGTGTTTGAATCACGTAGTAATGTGGTAACACACTGAAGCTGTCAATTAAACCTGGTTTCGATCAATATTTCAGAGGATAACACCGGTTAGGTCTGGGTTAGGTCTGGGAAATGCGCGCATCTGGCTTATTCTTTCGCCTTCTTCGCATACTTCTTGGCCAGATCCTGGGTTTTTTTCGTGTTTGAATCACGTAGGAATGTGGTAACACACTGAAGCAGTCAATTAAACCTGGTTTCGATCAATATTTTAGAGGATAACACCGGTTAGGTCTGGGTTATGTCTGGGTTATGCCCGCATCTGGCTCATGATTTTGCCTTCTTCGCATACTTGTTGGCCAGATCCTGGGTTTTTTTCGTGTTTGAATCACGTAGTAATGTGGTAACACACTGAAGCTGTCAATTAAACCTGGTTTTGATCAATATTTTAGAGGATAACACCGGTTAGGTCTGGGTTAGGTCTGGGATATGCGCGCATCTGGCTTATACTTTCACTTTTTTCGCAAACTTGTTGGCCAGATCTTGGGTTTTTTCCGTGTTTGAATCACGTAGTAATGTGGTAACGCACTGAAGCAGTCAATTAAACCTGGTTTCGATCAATATTTTAGAGGATAACACCGGTTAGGTCTGGGTTATGCCCGCATCTGGCTCATGATTTTGCCTTCTTCGCATACTTGTTGGCCAGATCCTGGGTTTTTTTCGTGTTTGAATCACGTAGTAATGTGGTAACACACTGAAGCTGTCTATTAAACCTGGTTTCGATCAATATTTCAGAGGATAACACCGGTTAGGTCTGGGTTAGGTCTGGGATTTGCGCGCATCTGGCTCATGATTTTGCCTTCTTCGCATACTTGTTGGCCAGATCCTGGGTTTTTTTCGTGTTTGAATCACGTAGTAATGTGGTAACACACTGAAGCAGTCAATTAAACCTGGTATCTATCAATATTTTAGAGGATAACACCGGTTAGGTCTGGGTTAGGTCCGGGATATGCTCGCATCTGGCTCATGATTTTGCCTTCCTCGCATACTTGTTGGCCAGATCTTGGGTTTTTTTCGTGTTTGAATCACGTAGTAATGTGGTAACACACTGAAGCAGTCAATTAAACCCGGTTTCGATCAATATTTTAGAGGATAACACCGGTTAGGTCTGGGTTAGGTCTGGGTTATGCCCGCATCTGGCTCATGTTTTTGCCTTCATCGCATACTTGTTGGCCAGATCCTGGGTTTTTTCCGTGTTTGAATCACATAGTAATGTGGTAACACCCTGAAGCAGTCAATTAAACCTGGTTTCGATCAATATTTCAGAGGATAACACCGGTTAGGTCTGGGTTAGGTCTGGGAAATGCGCGCATCTGGCTTATTCTTTCGCCTTCTTCGCATACTTCTTGGCCAGATCCTGGGTTTTTTTCGTGTTTGAATCACGTAGGAATGTGGTAACACACTGAAGCAGTCAATTAAACCTGGTTTCGATCAATATTTTAGAGGATAACACCGGTTAGGTCTGGGTTAGGTCCGGGATATGCCCGCATCTGGCTCATGATTTTGCCTTCTTCGCATACTTGCTGGCCAGATCCTGGGTTTTTTTCGTGTTTGAATCACGTAGTAATGTGGTAACACACTGAAGCTGTCAATTAAACCTGGTTTCGATCAATATTTTAGAGGATAACACGGGTTAGGTCTGGGTTAGGTCTGGGTTATGCCCGCATCTGGCTCATGATTTAGCCTTCTACGCATACTTGTTGGCCAGATCTTGGGTTTTTTTCGTGTTTGAATCACGTAGTAATGTGGTAACACACTGAAGCAGTCAATTAAACCCGGTTTCGATCAATATTTTAGAGGATAACACCGGTTAGGTCCGGGTTAGGACTGGGAAATGCGCGCATCTGGCTTATACTTTCGCCTTTTTTGCAAACTTGTTGGCCAGATCCTGGGTATTTTCCGTGTTTGAATCACGTAGTAATGTGGTAACACACTGAAGCAGTCAATTAAACCTGGTTACGATCAATATTTTAGAGGATAACACCGGTTAGGTCTGGGTTAGGTCTGGGTTATGCCCGCATCTGGCTCATGATTTTGCCTTCTACGCATACTTGTGGGCCAGATCCTGGGTTTTTTTCGTGTTTGAATCACGTAGTAATGTGGTAACACACTGAAGCTGTCAATTAAACCTGGTTTCGATCAATATTTCAGAGGATAACACCGGTTAGGTCTGGGTTAGGTCTGGGAAATGCGCGCATCTGGCTTATTCTTTCGCCTTCTTCGCATACTTCTTGGCCAGATCCTGGGTTTTTTTCGTGTTTGAATCACGTAGGAATGTGGTAACACACTGAAGCAGTCAATTAAACCTGGTTTCGATCAATATTTTAGAGGATAACACCGGTTAGGTCTGGGTTAGGTCTGGGTTATGCCCGCATCTGGCTCATGATTTTGCCTTCTACGCATACTTGTTGGCCAGATCTTGGGTTTTTTTCGTGTTTGAATCACGTAGTAATGTGGTAACACACTGAAGCAGTCAATTAAACCCGGTTTCGATCAATATTTTAGAGGATAACACCGGTTAGGTCTGGGTTAGGTCTGGGTTATCCCCGCATCTGGCTCATGATTTTGCCTTCATCGCATACTTGTTGGCCAGATCCTGGGTTTTTTCCGTGTTTGAATCACGTAGTAATGTGGTAACACACTGAAGCAGTCAATTAAACCTGGTTTCGATCAATATTTTAGAGGATAACACCGGTTAGGTCTGGGTTAGGTCTGGGAAATGCGCGCATCTGTCTTATACTTTCACCTTTATCGCAAACTTGTTGGCCAGATCCTGGTTTTTTTCCGTGTTTGATCACGTAGTAATGTGGTAACACACTGAAGCAGTCAATTAAACCTGGTTTCGATCAATATTTCAGAGGATAACACCGGTTAGGTCTGGGTTAGGTCTGGGTTATGCCCGCATCTGGCTCATGATTTTGCCTTCTTCGCATACTTGTTGGCCAGATCCTGGGTTTTTTTCGTGTTTGAATCACGTAGTAATGTGGTAATACACTGAAGCAGTCAATTAAACCTGGTTTCGATCAATATTTTAGAGGATAACACCGGTTAGGTCTGGGTTAGGTCTGGGATATGCGCGCATCTGGCTTATACTTTCACCTTTTCCGCAAACTTGTTGGCCAGATCCGGGGTTTTTTCCGTGTTTGAATCACGTAGTAATGTGGTAACACACTGAAGCTGTCAATTAAACCTGGTTTCGATCAATATTTCAGAGGATAACACCGGTTAGGTCTGGGTTAGGTCCGGTATATGCCCGCATCTGGCTCATGATTTTGCCTTCTTCGCATACTTGTTGGCCAGATCCTGGGTTTTTTTCGTGTTTGAATCACGTAGTAATGTGGTAACACACTGAAGCAGTCAATTAAACCTGGTTTCGATCAATATTTCAGAGGATAACACCGGTTAGGTCTGGGTTAGGTCCGGTATATGCCCGCATCTGGCTCATGATTTTGCCTTCTTCGCATACTTGTTGGCCAGATCCTGGGTTTTTTTCGTGTTTGAATCACGTAGTAATGTGGTAACACACTGAAGCTGTCAATTAAACCTGGTTTCGATCAATATTTTAGAGGATAACACCGGTTAGGTCTGGGTAAGGTCTGGGTTATGCCCGCATCTGGCTCATGATTTTGCCTTCATCGCATACATGTTGGCCAGATCCTGGGTTTTTTCCGTGTTTGAATCACGTAGTAATGTGGTAACACACTGAAGCAGTCAATTAAACCAGGTTTCGATCAATATTTTAGAGGATAACACCGGTTAGGTCTGGGCTAGGTCTGGGATATGCGCGCATCTGGCTTATACTTTCGCCTTTTTCGCAAACTTGTTGGCTAGATCCTGGGTTTTTTTAGGGTTTGAATAACGCAGTAATGTGGTACCACACTGAAGCAGTCAATTAAACCTGGTTTCGACGAATATTTTAGAGGATAACACCGGTTAGGTCTGGGTTAGGTCCGGGATATGCCCGCATCTGGCTCATGATTTTGCCTTCCTCGCATACTTGTTGGCCAGATCCTGGGTTTTTTTCGTGTTTGAATCACGTAGTAATGTGGTAATACACTGAAGCAGTCAATAAAACCTGGTTTCGATCAATATTTTAGAGGATAACGCCGGTTAGGTCTGGGTTAGGTCTGGGTAATGCCCGCATCTGGCTCATGATTTTGCCTTCTACGCATACTTGTTGGCCAGATCCTGGGGTTTTTTCGTATTTGAATCACGTAGTAATGTGGTAACACACTGAAGCAGTCAATTAAACCTGGTTTCGATCAATATTTCAGAGGATAACACCGGTTAGGTCTGGGTTAAGTCTGGGATATGCGCGCATCTGGCTTATACTTTCGCCTTTTTCGCAAACTTGTTGGCTAGATCCTGGGTTTTTTTCGGGTTTGAATAACGCAGTAATGTGGTACCACACTGAAGCAGTCAATTAAACCTGGTTTCGATCAATATTTCAGAGGATAACACCGGTTAGGTCTGGGTTAGGTCTGGGAAATGCGCGCATCTGGCTTATACTTTCGCCTTTTTCGCAAACTTGTTGGCCAGATCCTGGGTTTTTTTCGTGTTTGAATCACGTAGTAATGTGGTAACACACTGAAGCAGTCAATTAAAGCTGGTTTCGATCAATATTTTAGAGGATAACACCGGTTAGGTCTGGGTTAGGTCTGGCTTATGCCCGCATCTGGCTCATGATTTTGCCTTCTTTGCATACTTGTTGGCCATATCCTGGGTTTTTTTCGTGTTTGAATCACGTAGTAATGAGGTAATACACTGAAGCAGTCAATAAAACCTGGTTTCGATCAATATTTTAGAGGATAACACCGGTTAGGTCAGGGTTAGGTCTGGGTTATGCCCGCATCTGGCTTATACTTTCGCCTTTTTCGCAAACTTGTTGGCCAGATCCTGGGTATTTTCCGTGTTTGAATCACGTAGTAATGTGGTAATACACTGATGCAGTCAATAAAACCTGGTTTCGATCAATATTTCAGAGGATAACACCGGTTAGGTCTGGGATAGGTCCGGGACATGCCCGCATCTGGCTCATGATTTTGCCTTCTTCGCATACTTGTTGGCCAGATCCTGGGGTTTTTTCGTGTTTGAATCACGTAGTAATGTGGTAACACACTGAAGCAGTCAATTAAACCTGGTTTCGATCAATATTTTAGAGGATAACACCGGTTAGGTCTGGGATAGGTCCGGGATATGCCCGCATCTGGCTCATGATTTTGCCTTCTTCGCATACTTGTTGGCCAGATCCTGGGTTTTTTTCGTGTTTGAATCACGTAGTAATGTGGTAACACACTGAAGTAGCCAATTAAACCTGGTTTCTATCAATATTTTAGAGGATAACACCGGTTAGGTCTGGGTTAGGTCTGGGATATGCGCGCATCTGGCTTATACTTTCGCATTTTTCGCAAACTTGTTGGCTAGATCCTGGGTTTTTTTAGGGTTTGAATAACGCAGTAATGTGGTACCACACTGAAGCAGTCAATTAAACCTGGTTTCGACGAATATTTTAGAGGATAACACCGGTTAGGTCTGGGTTAGGTCCGGGATATGCCCGCATCTGGCTCATGATTTTGCCTTCTTCGCATACTTGTTGGCCAGATCCTGGGTTTTTTTCGTGTTTCAATCACGTAGTAATGTGGTAACACACTGAAGCAGTCAATTAAACCAGGTTTCGATCAATATTTTAGAGGATAACACCGGTTAGGTCTGGGCTAGGTCTGGGATATGCGCGCATCTGGCTTATACTTTCGCCTTTTTCGCAAACTTGTTGGCTAGATCCTGGGTTTTTTTAGGGTTTGAATAACGCAGTAATGTGGTACCACACTGAAGCAGTCAATTAAACCTGGTTTCGACGAATATTTTAGAGGATAACACCGGTTAGGTCTGGGTTAGGTCCGGGATATGCCCGCATCTGGCTCATGATTTTGCCTTCCTCGCATACTTGTTGGCCAGATCCTGGGTTTTTTTCGTGTTTGAATCACGTAGTAATGTGGTAATACACTGAAGCAGTCAATAAAACCTGGTTTCGATCAATATTTTAGAGGATAACGCCGGTTAGGTCTGGGTTAGGTCTGGGTAATGCCCGCATCTGGCTCATGATTTTGCCTTCTACGCATACTTGTTGGCCAGATCCTGGGGTTTTTTCGTATTTGAATCACGTAGTAATGTGGTAACACACTGAAGCAGTCAATTAAACCTGGTTTCGATCAATATTTCAGAGGATAACACCGGTTAGGTCTGGGTTAAGTCTGGGATATGCGCGCATCTGGCTTATACTTTCGCCTTTTTCGCAAACTTGTTGGCTAGATCCTGGGTTTTTTTCGGGTTTGAATAACGCAGTAATGTGGTACCACACTGAAGCAGTCAATTAAACCTGGTTTCGATCAATATTTCAGAGGATAACACCGGTTAGGTCTGGGTTAGGTCTGGGAAATGCGCGCATCTGGCTTATACTTTCGCCTTTTTCGCAAACTTGTTGGCCAGATCCTGGGTTTTTTTCGTGTTTGAATCACGTAGTAATGTGGTAACACACTGAAGCAGTCAATTAAAGCTGGTTTCGATCAATATTTTAGAGGATAACACCGGTTAGGTCTGGGATAGGTCCGGGACATGCCCGCATCTGGCTCATGATTTTGCCTTCTTCGCATACTTGTTGGCCAGATCCTGGGGTTTTTTCGTGTTTGAATCACGTAGTAATGTGGTAACACACTGAAGCAGTCAATTAAACCTGGTTTCGATCAATATTTTAGAGGATAACACCGGTTAGGTCTGGGATAGGTCCGGGATATGCCCGCATCTGGCTCATGATTTTGCCTTCTTCGCATACTTGTTGGCCAGATCCTGGGTTTTTTTCGTGTTTGAATCACGTAGTAATGTGGTAACACACTGAAGTAGCCAATTAAACCTGGTTTCTATCAATATTTTAGAGGATAACACCGGTTAGGTCTGGGTTAGGTCTGGGATATGCGCGCATCTGGCTTATACTTTCGCATTTTTCGCAAACTTGTTGGCTAGATCCTGGGTTTATTAGGGTTTGAATAACGCAGTAATGTGGTACCACACTGAAGCAGTCAATTAAACCTGGTTTCGACGAATATTTTAGAGGATAACACCGGTTAGGTCTGGGTTAGGTCCGGGATATGCCCGCATCTGGCTCATGATTTTGCCTTCTTCGCATACTTGTTGGCCAGATCCTGGGTTTTTTTCGTGTTTCAATCACGTAGTAATGTGGTAACACACTGAAGCAGTCAATTAAACCTGGTTTCGATCAATATTTTAGAGGATAACACCGGTTAGGTCTGGGTTAGGTCTGGGTTATGCCCGCATCTGGCTCATGATTTTGCCTTCTTCGCATACTTGTTGGCCAGATCCTGGCGTTTTTTCGTGTTTGAATCACGTAGTAATGTGGTAACACACTGAAGCAGTCAATTAAACCTGGTTTCGATCAATATTTCAGAGGATAACACCGGTTAGGTCTGGGTTAAGTCTGGGATATGCGCGCATCTGGCTTATACTTTCGCCTTTTTCGCAAACTTGTTGGCTAGATCCTGGGGTTTTTTCGTGTTTGAATCACGTAGTAATGTGGTAACACACTGAAGCAGTCAATTAAACCTGGTTTCGATCAATATTTTAGAGGATAACACCGGTTAGGTCTGGGACAGGTGCGGGATATGCCCGCATCTGGCTCATGATTTTGCCTTCTTCGCATACTTGTTGGCCAGATCCTGGGTTTTTTTCGTGTTTGAATCACGCAGTAATGTGGTAACACACTGAAGCAGTCAATTAAACCTGGTTTCGATCAATATTTTAGAGGATAACACCGGCTAGGTCTGGGTTAGGTCCGGGATATGCCCGCATCTGGCTCATGATTTTGCCTTCTTCGCATACTTCTTGGCCAGATCCTGGGTATTTTCCGTGTTTGAATCACGTAGTAATGTGGTAACACACTGAAGCAGTCAATTAAACCTGGTTACGATCAATATTTTAGAGGATAACACCGGTTAGGTCTGGGTTAGGTCTGGGTTATGCCCGCATCTGGCTCATGATTTTGCCTTCTACGCATACTTGTTGGCCAGATCCTGGGTTTTTTTCGTGTTTGAATCACGTAGTAATGTGGTAACACACTGAAGCTGTCAATTAAACCTGGTTTCGACGAATATTTTAGAGGATAACACCGGCTAGGTCTGGGTTAGGTCCGGGATATGCCCGCATCTGGCTCATGATTTTGCCTTCTTCGCATACTTGTTGGCCAGATCCTGGGTTTTTTTCGTGTTTGAATCACGTAGTAATGTGGTAATACACTGAAGCAGTCAATAAAACCTGGTTTCGATCAATATTTTAGAGGATAACACCGGTTAGGTCTGGGTTAGGTCTGGGTAATGGCCGCATCTGGCTCATGATTTTGCCTTCTTCGCATACTTGTTGGCCAGATCCTGGGGTTTTTTCGTGTTTGAATCACGTAGTAATGTGGTAACACACTGAAGCAGTCAATTAAACCTGGTTTCGATCAATATTTCAGAGGATAACACCGGTTAGGTCTGGGCTAAGTCTGGGATATGCGCGCATCTGGCTTATACTTTCGCCTTTTTCGCAAACTTGTTGGCTAGATCCTGGGTTTTTTTCGGGTTTGAATAACGCAGTAATGTGGTACCACACTGAAGCAGTCAATTAAACCTGGTTTCGATCAATATTTCAGAGGATAACACCGGTTAGGTCTGGGTTAGGTCTGGGAAATGCGCGCATCTGGCTTATACTTTCGCCTTTTTCGCGAACTTGTTGGCCAGATCCTGGGTTTTTTCCGTGTTTGATCACGTAGTATTGTGGTAACACACTGAAGCAGTCAATAAAACCTGGTTTCGATCAATATTTTAGAGGATAACACCGGTTAGGTCTGGGTTAGGTCTGGGATTTGCGCGCATCTGGCTTATACTTTCGCCTTCTTCGCATACTTGTTGGCCAGATCCTGGGTTTTTTTCGTGTTTGAATCACGTAGTAATGTCGTAATACACTGAAGCAGTCAATTAAACCTGGTTTCGATCAATGTTTTAGAGGATAACACCGGTTAGGTCTGGGTTATGCCCGCATCTGGCTTATACTTTCACCTTTTTCGCAAACTTGTTGGCCAGATCCTGGGTTTTTTTCGTGTTTGAATCACGTAGGAACGTGGTAACACACTGAAGCTGTCAATTAAACCTGGTTTCGATCAATATTTCAGAGGATAACACCGGTTAGGTCTGGGTTAGGTCTGGGAAATGCGCGCATCTGGCTTATTCTTTCGCCTTCTTCGCATACTTCTTGGCCAGATCCTGGGTTTTTTTCGTGTTTGAATCACGTAGGAATGTGGTAACACACTGAAGCAGTCAATTAAACCTGGTTTCGATCAATATTTTAGAGGATAACACCGGTTAGGTCTGGGTTATGTCTGGGTTATGCCCGCATCTGGCTCATGATTTTGCCTTCTTCGCATACTTGTTGGCCAGATCCTGGGTTTTTTTCGTGTTTGAATCACGTAGTAATGTGGTAACACACTGAAGCTGTCAATTAAACCTGGTTTCGATCAATATTTTAGAGGATAACACCGGTTAGGTCTGGGTTAGGTCTGGGATATGCGCGCATCTGGCTTATACTTTCACTTTTTTCGCAAACTTGTTGGCCAGATCTTGGGTTTTTTCCGTGTTTGAATCACGTAGTAATGTGGTAACGCACTGAAGCAGTCAATTAAACCTGGTTTCGATCAATATTTTAGAGGATAACACCGGTTAGGTCTGGGTTATGCCCGCATCTGGCTCATGATTTTGCCTTCTTCGCATACTTGTTGGCCAGATCCTGGGTTTTTTTCGTGTTTGAATCACGTAGTAATGTGGTAACACACTGAAGCTGTCTATTAAACCTGGTTTCGATCAATATTTCAGAGGATAACACCGGTTAGGTCTGGGTTAGGTCTGGGATTTGCGCGCATCTGGCTCATGATTTTGCCTTCTTCGCATACTTGTTGGCCAGATCCTGGGTTTTTTTCGTGTTTGAATCACGTAGTAATGTGGTAACACACTGAAGCAGTCAATTAAACCTGGTATCTATCAATATTTTAGAGGATAACACCGGTTAGGTCTGGGTTAGGTCCGGGATATGCCCGCATCTGGCTCATGATTTTGCCTTCTTCGCATACTTGTTGGCCAGATCTTGGGTTTTTTTCGTGTTTGAATCACGTAGTAATGTGGTAACACACTGAAGCAGTCAATTAAACCCGGTTTCGATCAATATTTTAGAGGATAACACCGGTTAGGTCTGGGTAAGGTCTGGGTTATGCCCGCATCTGGCTCATGATTTTGCCTTCATCGCATACTTGTTGGCCAGATCCTGGGTTTTTTCCGTGTTTGAATCACGTAGTAATGTGGTAACACCCTGAAGCAGTCAATTAAACCTGGTTTCGATCAATATTTCAGAGGATAACACCGGTTAGGTCTGGGTTAGGTCTGGGAAATGCGCGCATCTGGCTTATTCTTTCGCCTTCTTCGCATACTTCTTGGCCAGATCCTGGGTTTTTTTCGTGTTTGAATCACGTAGGAATGTGGTAACACACTGAAGCAGTCAATTAAACCTGGTTTCGATCAATATTTTAGAGGATAACACCGGTTAGGTCTGGGTTAGGTCCGGGATATGCCCGCATCTGGCTCATGATTTTGCCTTCTTCGCATACTTGCTGGCCAGATCCTGGGTTTTTTTCGTGTTTGAATCACGTAGTAATGTGGTAACACACTGAAGCTGTCAACTAAACCTGGTTTCGATCAATATTTTAGAGGATAACACGGGTTAGGTCTGGGTTAGGTCTGGGTTATGCCCGCATCTGGCTCATGATTTTGCCTTCTACGCATACTTGTTGGCCAGATCTTGGGTTTTTTTCGTGTTTGAATCACGTAGTAATGTGGTAACACACTGAAGCAGTCAATTAAACCCGGTTTCGATCAATATTTTAGAGGATAACACCGGTTAGGTCTGGGTTAGGTCTGGGAAATGCGCGCATCTGGCTTATACTTTCGCCTTTTTTGCAAACTTGTTGGCCAGATCCTGGGTATTTTCCGTGTTTGAATCACGTAGTAATGTGGTAACACACTGAAGCAGTCAATTAAACCTGGTTACGATCAATATTTCAGAGGATAACACCGGTTAGGTCTGGGTTAGGTCTGGGTTATGCCCGCATCTGGCTCATGATTTTGCCTTCTACGCATACTTGTTGGCCAGATCCTGGGTTTTTTTCGTGTTTGAATCACGTAGTAATGTGGTAACACACTGAAGCTGTCAATTAAACCTGGTTTCGATCAATATTTCAGAGGATAACACCGGTTAGGTCTGGGTTAGGTCTGGGAAATGCGCGCATCTGGCTTATTCTTTCGCCTTCTTCGCATACTTCTTGGCCAGATCCTGGGTTTTTTTCGTGTTTGAATCACGTAGGAATGTGGTAACACACTGAAGCAGTCAATTAAACCTGGTTTCGATCAATATTTTAGAGGATAACACCGGTTAGGTCTGGGTTAGGTCTGGGTTATGCCCGCATCTGGCTCATGATTTTGCCTTCTACGCATACTTGTTGGCCAGATCTTGGGTTTTTTTCGTGTTTGAATCACGTAGTAATGTGGTAACACACTGAAGCAGTCAATAAAACCTGGTTTCGATCAATATTTCAGAGGATAACACCGGTTAGGTCTGGGTTAGGTCTGGGAAATGCGCGCATCTGGCTTATACTTTCGCCTTTTTCGCGAACTTGTTGGCCAGATCCTGGGTTTTTTTCGGGTTTGAATAACGCAGTAATGTGGTACCACACTGAAGCAGTCAATTAAACCTGGTTTCGATCAATATTTCAGAGGATAACACCGGTTAGGTCTGGGTTAGGTCTGGGAAATGCGCGCATCTGGCTTATACTTTCGCCTTTTTCGCGAACTTGTTGGCCAGATCCTGGGTTTTTTCCGTGTTTGATCACGTAGTATTGTGGTAACACACTGAAGCAGTCAATAAAACCTGGTTTCGATCAATATTTTAGAGGATAACACCGGTTAGGTCTGGGTTAGGTCTGGGATTTGCGCGCATCTGGCTTATACTTTCGCCTTCTTCGCATACTTGTTGGCCAGATCCTGGGTTTTTTTCGTGTTTGAATCACGTAGTAATGTCGTAATACACTGAAGCAGTCAATTAAACCTGGTTTCGATCAATGTTTTAGAGGATAACACCGGTTAGGTCTGGGTTATGCCCGCATCTGGCTTATACTTTCACCTTTTTCGCAAACTTGTTGGCCAGATCCTGGGTTTTTTTCGTGTTTGAATCACGTAGGAATGTGGTAACACACTGAAACAGTCAATTAAACCTGGTTTCTATCAATATTTTAGAGGATAACACCGGTTAGGACTGGGTTAGGTCCGGGATATGCCCGCATCTGGCTCATGATTTTGCCTTCTTCGCATACTTGTTGGCCAGTTCCTGGGTTTTTTTCGTGTTTGAATCACGTAGTAATGTGGTAACACACTGAAGCTGTCAATTAAACCTGGTTTCGATCAATATTTCAGAGGATAACACCGGTTAGGTCTGGGTTAGGTCTGGGAAATGCGCGCATCTGGCTTATTCTTTCGCCTTCTTCGCATACTTCTTGGCCAGATCCTGGGTTTTTTTCGTGTTTGAATCACGTAGGAATGTGGTAACACACTGAAGCAGTCAATTAAACCTGGTTTCGATCAATATTTTAGAGGATAACACCGGTTAGGTCTGGGTTATGTCTGGGTTATGCCCGCATCTGGCTCATGATTTTGCCTTCTTCGCATACTTGTTGGCCAGATCCTGGGTTTTTTTCGTGTTTGAATCACGTAGTAATGTGGTAACACACTGAAGCTGTCAATTAAACCTGGTTTCGATCAATATTTTAGAGGATAACTCTGGTTAGGTCTGGGTTAGGTCTGGGATATGCGCGCATCTGGCTTATACTTTCACTTTTTTCGCAAACTTGTTGGCCAGATCTTGGGTTTTTTCCGTGTTTGAATCACGTAGTAATGTGGTAACGCACTGAAGCAGTCAATTAAACCTGGTTTCGATCAATATTTTAGAGGATAACACCGGTTAGGTCTGGGTTATGCCCGCATCTGGCTCATGATTTTGCCTTCTTCGCATACTTGTTGGCCAGATCCTGGGTTTTTTTCGTGTTTGAATCACGTAGTAATGTGGTAACACACTGAAGCTGTCTATTAAACCTGGTTTCGATCAATATTTCAGAGGATAACACCGGTTAGGTCTGGGTTAGGTCTGGGATTTGCGCGCATCTGGCTCATGATTTTGCCTTCTTCGCATACTTGTTGGCCAGATCCTGGGTTTTTTTCGTGTTTGAATCACGTAGTAATGTGGTAACACACTGAAGCAGTCAATTAAACCTGGTATCTCTCAATATTTTAGAGGATAACACCGGTTAGGTCTGGGTTAGGTCCGGGATATGCCCGCATCTGGCTCATGATTTGGCCTTCTTCGCATACTTGTTGGCCAGATCTTGGGTTTTTTTCGTGTTTGAATCACGTAGTAATGTGGTAACACACTGAAGCAGTCAATTAAACCCGGTTTCGATCAATATTTTAGAGGATAACACCGGTTAGGTCTGGGTTAGGTCTGGGTTATGCCCGCATCTGGCTCATGATTTTGCCTTCATCGCATACTTGTTGGTCAGATCCTGGGTTTTTTCCGTGTTTGAATCACGTAGTAATGTGGTAACACCCTGAAGCAGTCAATTAAACCTGGTTTCGATCAATATTTCAGAGGATAACACCGGTTAGGTCTGGGTTAGGTCTGGGAAATGCGCGCATCTGGCTTATTCTTTCGCCTTCTTCGCATACTTCTTGGCCAGATCCTGGGTTTTTTTCGTGTTTGAATCACGTAGGAATGTGGTAACACACTGAAGCAGTCAATTAAACCTGGTTTCGATCAATATTTTAGAGGATAACACCGGTTAGGTCTGGGTTAGGTCCGGGATATGCCCGCATCTGGCTCATGATTTTGCCTTCTTCGCATACTTGCTGGCCAGATCCTGGGTTTTTTTCGTGTTTGAATCACGTAGTAATGTGGTAACACACTGAAGCTGTCAATTAAACCTGGTTTCGATCAATATTTTAGAGGATAACACGGGTTAGGTCTGGGTTAGGTCTGGGTTATGCCCGCATCTGGCTCATGATTTAGCCTTCTACGCATACTTGTTGGCCAGATCTTGGGTTTTTTTCGTGTTTGAATCACGTAGTAATGTGGTAACACACTGAAGCAGTCAATTAAACCCGGTTTCGATCAATATTTTAGAGGATAACACCGGTTAGGTCCGGGTTAGGTCTGGGAAATGCGCGCATCTGGCTTATACTTTCGCCTTTTTTGCAAACTTGTTGGCCAGATCCTGGGTATTTTCCGTGTTTGAATCACGTAGTAATGTGGTAACACACTGAAGCAGTCAATTAAACCTGGTTACGATCAATATTTTAGAGGATAACACCGGTTAGGTCTGGGTTAGGTCTGGGTTATGCCCGCATCTGGCTCATGATTTTGCCTTCTACGCATACTTGTTGGCCAGATCCTGGGTTTTTTTCGTGTTTGAATCACGTAGTAATGTGGTAACACACTGAAGCTGTCAATTAAACCTGGTTTCGATCAATATTTCAGAGGATAACACCGGTTAGGTCTGGGTTAGGTCTGGGAAATGCGCGCATCTGGCTTATTCTTTCGCCTTCTTCGCATACTTCTTGGCCAGATCCTGGGTTTTTTTCGTGTTTGAATCACGTAGGAATGTGGTAACACACTGAAGCAGTCAATTAAACCTGGTTTCGATCAATATTTTAGAGGATAACACCGGTTAGGTCTGGGTTAGGTCTGGGTTATGCCCGCATCTGGCTCATGATTTTGCCTTCTACGCATACTTGTTGGCCAGATCTTGGGTTTTTTTCGTGTTTGAATCACGTAGTAATGTGGTAACACACTGAAGCAGTCAATTAAACCCGGTTTCGATCAATATTTTAGAGGATAACACCGGTTAGGTCTGGGTTAGGTCTGGGTTATCCCCGCATCTGGCTCATGATTTTGCCTTCATCGCATACTTGTTGGCCAGATCCTGGGTTTTTTCCGTGTTTGAATCACGTAGTAATGTGGTAACACACTGAAGCAGTCAATTAAACCTGGTTTCGATCAATATTTTAGAGGATAACACCGGTTAGGTCTGGGTTAGGTCTGGGAAATGCGCGCATCTGGCTTATACTTTCACCTTTATCGCAAACTTGTTGGCCAGATCCTGGGTTTTTTCCGTGTTTGATCACGTAGTAATGTGGTAACACACTGAAGCAGTCAATTAAACCTGGTTTCGATCAATATTTCAGAGGATAACACCGGTTAGGTCTGGGTTAGGTCTGGGTTATGCCCGCATCTGGCTCATGATTTTGCCTTCTTCGCATACTTGTTGGCCAGATCCTGGGTTTTTTTCGTGTTTGAATCACGTAGTAATGTGGTAATACACTGAAGCAGTCAATTAAACCTGGTTTCGATCAATATTTTAGCGGATAACACCGGTTAGGTCTGGGCTAGGTCTGGGTTATGCCCGCATCTGGCTCATGATTTTGCCTTCTTCGCATACTTGTTTGCCGGATCCTGGGTTTTTTTCGTGTTTGAATCACGTAGTAATGTGGTAACACACTGAAGCTGTCAATTAAACCTGGTTTCGATCAATATTTTAGAGGATAACACCGGTTAGGTCTGGGTTAGGTCTGGGATATGCGCGCATCTGGCTTATACTTTCACCTTTTCCGCAAACTTGTTGGCCAGATCCGGGGTTTTTTCCGTGTTTGAATCACGTAGTAATGTGGTAACACACTGAAGCTGTCAATTAAACCTGGTTTCGATCAATATTTCAGAGGATAACACCGGTTAGGTCTGGGTTAGGCCCGGTATATGCCCGCATCTGGCTCATGATTTTGCCTTCTTCGCATACTTGTTGGCCAGATCCTGGGTTTTTTTCGTGTTTGAATCACGTAGTAATGTGGTAACACACTGAAGCAGTCAATTAAACCTGGTTTCGATGAATATTTCAGAGGATAACACCGGTTAGGTCTGGGTTAGGTCCGGTATATGCCCGCATCTGGCTCATGATTTTGCCTTCTTCGCATACTTGTTGGCCAGATCCTGGGTTTTTTTCGTGTTTGAATCACGTAGTAATGTGGTAACACACTGAAGCAGTCAATTAAACCTGGTTTCGATCAATATTTCAGAGGATAACACCGGTTAGGTCTGGGTTAGGTCCGGTATATGCCCGCATCTGGCTCATGATTTTGCCTTCTTCGCATACTTGTTGGCCAGATCCTGGGTTTTTTTCGTGTTTGAATCACGTAGTAATGTGGTAACACACTGAAGCTGTCAATTAAACCAGGTTTCGATCAATATTTTAGAGGATAACACCGGTTAGGTCTGGGCTAGGTCTGGGATATGCGCGCATCTGGCTTATACTTTCGCCTTTTTCGCAAACTTGTTGGCTAGATCCTGGGTTTTTTTAGGGTTTGAATAACGCAGTAATGTGGTACCACACTGAAGCAGTCAATTAAACCTGGTTTCGACGAATATTTTAGAGGATAACACCGGTTAGGTCTGGGTTAGGTCCGGGATATGCCCGCATCTGGCTCATGATTTTGCCTTCTTCGCATACTTGTTGGCCAGATCCTGGGTTTTTTTCGTGTTTGAATCACGTAGTAATGTGGTAATACACTGAAGCAGTCAATAAAACCTGGTTTCGATCAATATTTTAGAGGATAACGCCGGTTAGGTCTGGGTTAGGTCTGGGTAAAGCCCGCATCTGGCTCATGATTTTGCCTTCTACGCATACTTGTTGGCCAGATCCTGGGGTTTTTTCGTATTTGAATCACGTAGTAATGTGGTAACACACTGAAGCAGTCAATTAAACCTGGTTTCGATCAATATTTCAGAGGATAACACCGGTTAGGTCTGGGTTAAGTCTGGGATATGCGCGCATCTGGCTTATACTTTCGCCTTTTTCGCAAACTTGTTGGCTAGATCCTGGGTTTTTTTCGGGTTTGAATAACGCAGTAATGTGGTACCACACTGAAGCAGTCAATTAAACCTGGTTTCGATCAATATTTCAGAGGATAACACCGGTTAGGTCTGGGTTAGGTCTGGGAAATGCGCGCATCTGGCTTATACTTTCGCCTTTTTCGCAAACTTGTTGGCCAGATCCTGGGTTTTTTTCGTGTTTGAATCACGTAGTAATGTGGTAACACACTGAAGCAGTCAATTAAAGCTGGTTTCGATCAATATTTTAGAGGATAACACCGGTTAGGTCTGGGTTAGGTCTGGCTTATGCCCGCATCTGGCTCATGATTTTGCCTTCTTTGCATACTTGTTGGCCAGATCCTAGGTTTTTTTCGTGTTTGAATCACGTAGTAATGAGGTAATACACTGAAGCAGTCAATAAAACCTGGTTTCGATCAATATTTTAGAGGATAACACCGGTTAGGTCAGGGTTAGGTCTGGGTTATGCCCGCATCTGGCTTATACTTTCGCCTTTTTCGCAAACTTGTTGGCCAGATCCTGGGTATTTTCCGTGTTTGAATCACGTAGTAATGTGGTAATACACTGATGCAGTCAATAAAACCTGGTTTCGATCAATATTTCAGAGGATAACACCGGTTAGGTCTGGGATAGGTCCGGGACATGCCCGCATCTGGCTCATGATTTTGCCTTCTTCGCATACTTGTTGGCCAGATCCTGGGGTTTTTTCGTGTTTGAATCACGTAGTAATGTGGTAACACACTGAAGCAGTCAATTAAACCTGGTTTCGATCAATATTTTAGAGGATAACACCGGTTAGGTCTGGGATAGGTCCGGGATATGCCCGCATCTGGCTCATGATTTTGCCTTCTTCGCATACTTGTTGGCCAGATCCTGGGTTTTTTTCGTGTTTGAATCACGTAGTAATGTGGTAACACACTGAAGTAGCCAATTAAACCTGGTTTCTATCAATATTTTAGAGGATAACACCGGTTAGGTCTGGGTTAGGTCTGGGATATGCGCGCATCTGGCTTATACTTTCGCATTTTTCGCAAACTTGTTGGCTAGATCCTGGGTTTTTTTAGGGTTTGAATAACGCAGTAATGTGGTACCACACTGAAGCAGTCAATTAAACCTGGTTTCGACGAATATTTTAGAGGATAACACCGGTTAGGTCTGGGTTAGGTCCGGGATATGCCCGCATCTGGCTCATGATTTTGCCTTCTTCGCATACTTGTTGGCCAGATCCTGGGTTTTTTTCGTGTTTGAATCACGCAGTAATGTGGTAACACACTGAAGCAGTCAATTAAACCTGGTTTCGATCAATATTTTAGAGGATAACACCGGCTAGGTCTGGGTTAGGTCCGGGATATGCCCGCATCTGGCTCATGATTTTGCCTTCTTCGCATACTTCTTGGCCAGATCCTGGGTTTTTTTCGTGTTTGAATCACGTAGGAATGTGGTAACACACTGAAGCAGTCAATTAAACCTGGTTTCGATCAATATTTTAGAGGATAACACCGGTTAGGTCTGGGTTAGGTCCGGGATATGCCCGCATCTGGCTCATGATTTTGCCTTCTTCGCAAACTTGTTGGCCAGATCCTGGGTATTTTCCGTGTTTGAATCACGTAGTAATGTGGTAACACACTGAAGCAGTCAATTAAACCTGGTTACGATCAATATTTTAGAGGATAACACCGGTTAGGTCTGGGTTAGGTCTGGGTTATGCCCGCATCTGGCTCATGATTTTGCCTTCTACGCATACTTGTTGGCCAGATCCTGGGTTTTTTTCGTGTTTGAATCACGTAGTAATGTGGTAACACACTGAAGCTGTCAATTAAACCTGGTTTCGATCAATATTTCAGAGGATAACACCGGTTAGGTCTGGGTTAGGTCTGGGAAATGCGCGCATCTGGCTTATTCTTTCGCCTTCTTCGCATACTTCTTGGCCAGATCCTGGGTTTTTTTCGTGTTTGAATCACGTAGGAATGTGGTAACACACTGAAGCAGTCAATTAAACCTGGTTTCGATCAATATTTTAGAGGATAACACCGGTTAGGTCTGGGTTAGGTCTGGGTTATGCCCGCATCCGGCTCATGATTTTGCCTTCTACGCATACTTGTTGGCCAGATCTTGGGTTTTTTTCGTGTTTGAATCACGTAGTAATGTGGTAACACACTGAAGCAGTCAATTAAACCCGGTTTCGATCAATATTTTAGAGGATAACACCGGTTAGGTCTGGGTTAGGTCTGGGTTATGCCCGCATCTGGCTCATGATTTTGCCTTCATCGCATACTTGTTGGCCAGATCCTGGGTTTTTTCCGTGTTTGAATCACGTAGTAATGTGGTAACACACTGAAGCAGTCAATTAAACCTGGTTTCGATCAATATTTTAGAGGATAACACCGGTTAGGTCTGGGTTAGGTCTGGGAAATGCGCGCATCTGGCTTATACTTTCGCCTTTTTTGCAAACTTGTTGGCCAGATCCTGGGTATTTTCCGTGTTTGAATCACGTAGTAATGTGGTAACACACTGAAGCAGTCAATTAAACCTGGTTACGATCAATATTTTAGAGGATAACACCGGTTAGGTCTGGGTTAGGTCGTGGTTATGCCCGCATCTGGCTCATGATTTTGCCTTCTTCGCATACTTCTTGGCCAGATCCTGGGTTTTTTCCGTGTTTGAATCACGTAGTAATGTGGTAACACACTGAAGCAGTCAATTAAACCTGGTTTCGATCAATATTTCAGAGAATAACACCGGTTAGGTCTGGGTTAGGTCTGGGTTATGCCCGCATCTGGCTCATGATTTTGCCTTCTTCGCATACTTGTTGGCCGGATCCTGGGTTTTTTTCGTGTTTGAATCACGTAGTAATGTGGTAACACACTGAAGCTGTCAATTAAACCTGGTTTCGATCAATATTTTAGAGGATAACACCGGTTAGGTCTGGGTTAGGTCTGGGATATGCGCGCATCTGGCTTATACTTTCACCTTTATCGCAAACTTGTTGGCCAGATCCTGGGTTTTTTCCGTGTTTGATCACGTAGTAATGTGGTAACACACTGAAGCAGTCAATTAAACCTGGTTTCGATCAATATTTCAGAGGATAACAACGGTTAGGTCTGGGTTAGGTCTGGGTTATGCCCGCATCTGGCTCATGATTTTGCCTTCTTCGCATACTTGTTGGCCAGATCCTGGGTTTTTTTCGTGTTTGAATCACGTAGTAATGTGGTAATACACTGAAGCAGTCAATTAAACCTGGTTTCGATCAATATTTTAGAGGATAACACCGGTTAGGTCTGGGTTAGGTCTGGGTTATGCCCGCATCTGGCTCATGATTTTGCCTTCTTCGCATACTTGTTTGCCGGATCCTGGGTTTTTTTCGTGTTTGAATCACGTAGTAATGTGGTAACACACTGAAGCTGTCAATTAAACCTGGTTTCGATCAATATTTTAGAGGATAACACCGGTTAGGTCTGGGTTAGGTCTGGGATATGCGCGCATCTGGCTTATACTTTCACCTTTTCCGCAAACTTGTTGGCCAGATCCGGGGTTTTTTCCGTGTTTGAATCACGTACTAATGTGGTAACACACTGAAGCTGTCAATTAAACCTGGTTTCGATCAATATTTCAGAGGATAACACCGGTTAGGTCTGGGTTAGGTCCGGTATATGCCCGCATCTGGCTCATGATTTTGCCTTCTTCGCATACTTGTTGGCCAGATCCTGGGTTTTTTTCGTGTTTGAATCACGTAGTAATGTGGTAACACACTGAAGCAGTCAATTAAACCTGGTTTCGATCAATATTTCAGAGGATAACACCGGTTAGGTCTGGGTTAGGTCCGGTATATGCCCGCATCTGGCTCATGATTTTGCCTTCTTCGCATACTTCTTGGCCAGATCCTGGGTTTTTTTCGTGTTTGAATCACGTAGGAATGTGGTAACACACTGAAGCAGTCAATTAAACCTGGTTTCGATCAATATTTTAGAGGATAACACCGGTTAGGTCTGGGTTAGGTCTGGGTTATGCCCGCATCTGGCTCATGATTTTGCCTTCTACGCATACTTGTTGGCCGGATCCTGGGTTTTTTTCGTGTTTGAATCACGTAGTAATGTGGTAACACACTGAAGCTGTCAATTAAACCTGGTTTCGATCAATATTTTAGAGGATAACACCGGTTAGGTCTGGGTTAGGTCTGGGATATGCGCGCATCTGGCTTATACTTTCACCTTTATCGCAAACTTGTTGGCCAGATCCTGGGTTTTTTCCGTGTTTGATCACGTAGTAATGTGGTAACACACTGAAGCAGTCAATTAAACCTGGTTTCGATCAATATTTCAGAGGATAACACCGGTTAGGTCTGGGTTAGGTCTGGGTTATGCCCGCATCTGGCTCATGATTTTGCCTTCTTCGCATACTTGTTGGCCAGATCCTGGGTTTTTTTCGTGTTTGAATCACGTAGTAATGTGGTAATACACTGAAGCTGTCAATTAAACCTGGTTTCGATCAATATTTTAGAGGATAACACCGGTTAGGTCTGGGTTAGGTCTGGGATATGCGCGCATCTGGCTTATACTTTCACCTTTATCGCAAACTTGTTGGCCAGATCCTGGGTTTTTTCCGTGTTTGATCACGTAGTAATGTGGTAACACACTGAAGCAGTCAATTAAACCTGGTTTCGATCAATATTTCAGAGGATAACACCGGTTAGGTCTGGGTTAGGTCTGGGTTATGCCCGCATCTGGCTCATGATTTTGCCTTCTTCGCATACTTGTTGGCCAGATCCTGGGTTTTTTTCGTGTTTGAATCACGTAGTAATGTGGTAATACACTGAAGCAGTCAATTAAACCTGGTTTCGATCAATATTTTAGAGGATAACACCGGTTAGGTCTGGGTTAGGTCTGGCTTATGCCCGCATCTGGCTCATGATTTTGCCTTCTTTGCATACTTGTTGGCCAGATCCTAGGTTTTTTTCGTGTTTGAATCACGTAGTAATGAGGTAATACACTGAAGCAGTCAATAAAACCTGGTTTCGATCAATATTTTAGAGGATAACACCGGTTAGGTCAGGGTTAGGTCTGGGTTATGCCCGCATCTGGCTTATACTTTCGCCTTTTTCGCAAACTTGTTGGCCAGATCCTGGGTATTTTCCGTGTTTGAATCACGTAGTAATGTGGTAATACACTGATGCAGTCAATAAAACCTGGTTTCGATCAATATTTCAGAGGATAACACCGGTTAGGTCTGGGTTAGGTCTGGGTTATGCCCGCATCCGGCTCATGATTTTGCCTTCTACGCATACTTGTTGGCCAGATCTTGGGTTTTTTTCGTGTTTGAATCACGTAGTAATGTGGTAACACACTGAAGCAGTCAATTAAACCCGGTTTCGATTAATATTTTAGAGGATAACACCGGTTAGGTCTGGGTTAGGTCTGGGTTATGCCCGCATCTGGCTCATGATTTTGCCTTCATCGCATACTTGTTGGCCAGATCCTGGGTTTTTTCCGTGTTTGAATCACGTAGTAATGTGGTAACACACTGAAGCAGTCAATTAAACCTGGTTTCGATCAATATTTTAGAGGATAACACCGGTTAGGTCTGGGTTAGGTCTGGGAAATGCGCGCATCTGGCTTATACTTTCGCCTTTTTTGCAAACTTGTTGGCCAGATCCTGGGTATTTTCCGTGTTTGAATCACGTAGTAATGTGGTAACACACTGAAGCAGTCAATTAAACCTGGTTACGATCAATATTTTAGAGGATAACACCGGTTAGGTCTGGGTTAGGTCGTGGTTATGCCCGCATCTGGCTCATGATTTTGCCTTCTTCGCATACTTCTTGGCCAGATCCTGGGTTTTTTCCGTGTTTGAATCACGTAGTAATGTGGTAACACACTGAAGCAGTCAATTAAACCTGGTTTCGATCAATATTTCAGAGAATAACACCGGTTAGGTCTGGGTTAGGTCTGGGTTATGCCCGCATCTGGCTCATGATTTTGCCTTCTTCGCATACTTGTTGGCCGGATCCTGGGTTTTTTTCGTGTTTGAATCACGTAGTAATGTGGTAACACACTGAAGCTGTCAATTAAACCTGGTTTCGATCAATATTTTAGAGGATAACACCGGTTAGGTCTGGGTTAGGTCTGGGATATGCGCGCATCTGGCTTATACTTTCACCTTTATCGCAAACTTGTTGGCCAGATCCTGGGTTTTTTCCGTGTTTGATCACGTAGTAATGTGGTAACACACTGAAGCAGTCAATTAAACCTGGTTTCGATCAATATTTCAGAGGATAACAACGGTTAGGTCTGGGTTAGGTCTGGGTTATGCCCGCATCTGGCTCATGATTTTGCCTTCTTCGCATACTTGTTGGCCAGATCCTGGGTTTTTTTCGTGTTTGAATCACGTAGTAATGTGGTAATACACTGAAGCAGTCAATTAAACCTGGTTTCGATCAATATTTTAGAGGATAACACCGGTTAGGTCTGGGTTAGGTCTGGGTTATGCCCGCATCTGGCTCATGATTTTGCCTTCTTCGCATACTTGTTTGCCGGATCCTGGGTTTTTTTCGTGTTTGAATCACGTAGTAATGTGGTAACACACTGAAGCTGTCAATTAAACCTGGTTTCGATCAATATTTTAGAGGATAACACCGGTTAGGTCTGGGTTAGGTCTGGGATATGCGCGCACCTGGCTTATACTTTCACCTTTTCCGCAAACTTGTTGGCCAGATCCGGGGTTTTTTCCGTGTTTGAATCACGTACTAATGTGGTAACACACTGAAGCTGTCAATTAAACCTGGTTTCGATCAATATTTCAGAGGATAACACCGGTTAGGTCTGGGTTAGGTCCGGTATATGCCCGCATCTGGCTCATGATTTTGCCTTCTTCGCATACTTGTTGGCCAGATCCTGGGTTTTTTTCGTGTTTGAATCACGTAGTAATGTGGTAACACACTGAAGCAGTCAATTAAACCTGGTTTCGATCAATATTTCAGAGGATAACACCGGTTAGGTCTGGGTTAGGTCCGGTATATGCCCGCATCTGGCTCATGATTTTGCCTTCTTCGCATACTTCTTGGCCAGATCCTGGGTTTTTTTCGTGTTTGAATCACGTAGGAATGTGGTAACACACTGAAGCAGTCAATTAAACCTGGTTTCGATCAATATTTTAGAGGATAACACCGGTTAGGTCTGGGTTAGGTCTGGGTTATGCCCGCATCTGGCTCATGATTTTGCCTTCTACGCATACTTGTTGGCCGGATCCTGGGTTTTTTTCGTGTTTGAATCACGTAGTAATGTGGTAACACACTGAAGCTGTCAATTAAACCTGGTTTCGATCAATATTTTAGAGGATAACACCGGTTAGGTCTGGGTTAGGTCTGGGATATGCGCGCATCTGGCTTATACTTTCACCTTTATCGCAAACTTGTTGGCCAGATCCTGGGTTTTTTCCGTGTTTGATCACGTAGTAATGTGGTAACACACTGAAGCAGTCAATTAAACCTGGTTTCGATCAATATTTCAGAGGATAACACCGGTTAGGTCTGGGTTAGGTCTGGGTTATGCCCGCATCTGGCTCATGATTTTGCCTTCTTCGCATACTTGTTGGCCAGATCCTGGGTTTTTTTCGTGTTTGAATCACGTAGTAATGTGGTAATACACTGAAGCTGTCAATTAAACCTGGTTTCGATCAATATTTTAGAGGATAACACCGGTTAGGTCTGGGTTAGGTCTGGGATATGCGCGCATCTGGCTTATACTTTCACCTTTATCGCAAACTTGTTGGCCAGATCCTGGGTTTTTTCCGTGTTTGATCACGTAGTAATGTGGTAACACACTGAAGCAGTCAATTAAACCTGGTTTCGATCAATATTTCAGAGGATAACACCGGTTAGGTCTGGGTTAGGTCTGGGTTATGCCCGCATCTGGCTCATGATTTTGCCTTCTTCGCATACTTGTTGGCCAGATCCTGGGTTTTTTTCGTGTTTGAATCACGTAGTAATGTGGTAATACACTGAAGCAGTCAATTAAACCTGGTTTCGATCAATATTTTAGAGGATAACACCGGTTAGGTCTGGGTTAGGTCTGGCTTATGCCCGCATCTGGCTCATGATTTTGCCTTCTTTGCATACTTGTTGGCCAGATCCTAGGTTTTTTTCGTGTTTGAATCACGTAGTAATGAGGTAATACACTGAAGCAGTCAATAAAACCTGGTTTCGATCAATATTTTAGAGGATAACACCGGTTAGGTCAGGGTTAGGTCTGGGTTATGCCCGCATCTGGCTTATACTTTCGCCTTTTTCGCAAACTTGTTGGCCAGATCCTGGGTATTTTCCGTGTTTGAATCACGTAGTAATGTGGTAATACACTGATGCAGTCAATAAAACCTGGTTTCGATCAATATTTCAGAGGATAACACCGGTTAGGTCTGGGATAGGTCCGGGACATGCCCGCATCTGGCTCATGATTTTGCCTTCTTCGCATACTTGTTGGCCAGATCCTGGGGTTTTTTCGTGTTTGAATCACGTAGTAATGTGGTAACACACTGAAGCAGTCAATTAAACCTGGTTTCGATCAATATTTTAGAGGATAACACCGGTTAGGTCTGGGATAGGTCCGGGATATGCCCGCATCTGGCTCATGATTTTGCCTTCTTCGCATACTTGTTGGCCAGATCCTGGGTTTTTTTCGTGTTTGAATCACGTAGTAATGTGGTAACACACTGAAGTAGCCAATTAAACCTGGTTTCTATCAATATTTTAGAGGATAACACCGGTTAGGTCTGGGTTAGGTCTGGGATATGCGCGCATCTGGCTTATACTTTCGCATTTTTCGCAAACTTGTTGGCTAGATCCTGGGTTTTTTTAGGGTTTGAATAACGCAGTAATGTGGTACCACACTGAAGCAGTCAATTAAACCTGGTTTCGACGAATATTTTAGAGGATAACACCGGTTAGGTCTGGGTTAGGTCCGGGATATGCCCGCATCTGGCTCATGATTTTGCCTTCTTCGCATACTTGTTGGCCAGATCCTGGGTTTTTTTCGTGTTTGAATCACGCAGTAATGTGGTAACACACTGAAGCAGTCAATTAAACCTGGTTTCGATCAATATTTTAGAGGATAACACCGGCTAGGTCTGGGTTAGGTCCGGGATATGCCCGCATCTGGCTCATGATTTTGCCTTCTTCGCATACTTCTTGGCCAGATCCTGGGTTTTTTTCGTGTTTGAATCACGTAGGAATGTGGTAACACACTGAAGCAGTCAATTAAACCTGGTTTCGATCAATATTTTAGAGGATAACACCGGTTAGGTCTGGGTTAGGTCCGGGATATGCCCGCATCTGGCTCATGATTTTGCCTTCTTCGCAAACTTGTTGGCCAGATCCTGGGTATTTTCCGTGTTTGAATCACGTAGTAATGTGGTAACACACTGAAGCAGTCAATTAAACCTGGTTACGATCAATATTTTAGAGGATAACACCGGTTAGGTCTGGGTTAGGTCTGGGTTATGCCCGCATCTGGCTCATGATTTTGCCTTCTACGCATACTTGTTGGCCAGATCCTGGGTTTTTTTCGTGTTTGAATCACGTAGTAATGTGGTAACACACTGAAGCTGTCAATTAAACCTGGTTTCGATCAATATTTCAGAGGATAACACCGGTTAGGTCTGGGTTAGGTCTGGGAAATGCGCGCATCTGGCTTATTCTTTCGCCTTCTTCGCATACTTCTTGGCCAGATCCTGGGTTTTTTTCGTGTTTGAATCACGTAGGAATGTGGTAACACACTGAAGCAGTCAATTAAACCTGGTTTCGATCAATATTTTAGAGGATAACACCGGTTAGGTCTGGGTTAGGTCTGGGTTATGCCCGCATCCGGCTCATGATTTTGCCTTCTACGCATACTTGTTGGCCAGATCTTGGGTTTTTTTCGTGTTTGAATCACGTAGTAATGTGGTAACACACTGAAGCAGTCAATTAAACCCGGTTTCGATCAATATTTTAGAGGATAACACCGGTTAGGTCTGGGTTAGGTCTGGGTTATGCCCGCATCTGGCTCATGATTTTGCCTTCATCGCATACTTGTTGGCCAGATCCTGGGTTTTTTCCGTGTTTGAATCACGTAGTAATGTGGTAACACACTGAAGCAGTCAATTAAACCTGGTTTCGATCAATATTTTAGAGGATAACACCGGTTAGGTCTGGGTTAGGTCTGGGAAATGCGCGCATCTGGCTTATACTTTCGCCTTTTTTGCAAACTTGTTGGCCAGATCCTGGGTATTTTCCGTGTTTGAATCACGTAGTAATGTGGTAACACACTGAAGCAGTCAATTAAACCTGGTTACGATCAATATTTTAGAGGATAACACCGGTTAGGTCTGGGTTAGGTCGTGGTTATGCCCGCATCTGGCTCATGATTTTGCCTTCTTCGCATACTTCTTGGCCAGATCCTGGGTTTTTTCCGTGTTTGAATCACGTAGTAATGTGGTAACACACTGAAGCAGTCAATTAAACCTGGTTTCGATCAATATTTCAGAGAATAACACCGGTTAGGTCTGGGTTAGGTCTGGGTTATGCCCGCATCTGGCTCATGATTTTGCCTTCTTCGCATACTTGTTGGCCGGATCCTGGGTTTTTTTCGTGTTTGAATCACGTAGTAATGTGGTAACACACTGAAGCTGTCAATTAAACCTGGTTTCGATCAATATTTTAGAGGATAACACCGGTTAGGTCTGGGTTAGGTCTGGGATATGCGCGCATCTGGCTTATACTTTCACCTTTATCGCAAACTTGTTGGCCAGATCCTGGGTTTTTTCCGTGTTTGATCACGTAGTAATGTGGTAACACACTGAAGCAGTCAATTAAACCTGGTTTCGATCAATATTTCAGAGGATAACAACGGTTAGGTCTGGGTTAGGTCTGGGTTATGCCCGCATCTGGCTCATGATTTTGCCTTCTTCGCATACTTGTTGGCCAGATCCTGGGTTTTTTTCGTGTTTGAATCACGTAGTAATGTGGTAATACACTGAAGCAGTCAATTAAACCTGGTTTCGATCAATATTTTTGAGGATAACACCGGTTAGGTCTGGGTTAGGTCTGGGTTATGCCCGCATCTGGCTCATGATTTTGCCTTCTTCGCATACTTGTTTGCCGGATCCTGGGTTTTTTTCGTGTTTGAATCACGTAGTAATGTGGTAACACACTGAAGCTGTCAATTAAACCTGGTTTCGATCAATATTTTAGAGGATAACACCGGTTAGGTCTGGGTTAGGTCTGGGATATGCGCGCATCTGGCTTATACTTTCACCTTTTCCGCAAACTTGTTGGCCAGATCCGGGGTTTTTTCCGTGTTTGAATCACGTACTAATGTGGTAACACACTGAAGCTGTCAATTAAACCTGGTTTCGATCAATATTTCAGAGGATAACACCGGTTAGGTCTGGGTTAGGTCCGGTATATGCCCGCATCTGGCTCATGATTTTGCCTTCTTCGCATACTTGTTGGCCAGATCCTGGGTTTTTTTCGTGTTTGAATCACGTAGTAATGTGGTAACACACTGAAGCAGTCAATTAAACCTGGTTTCGATCAATATTTCAGAGGATAACACCGGTTAGGTCTGAGTTAGGTCCGGTATATGCCCGCATCTGGCTCATGATTTTGCCTTCTTCGCATACTTCTTGGCCAGATCCTGGGTTTTTTTCGTGTTTGAATCACGTAGGAATGTGGTAACACACTGAAGCAGTCAATTAAACCTGGTTTCGATCAATATTTTAGAGGATAACACCGGTTAGGTCTGGGTTAGGTCTGGGTTATGCCCGCATCTGGCTCATGATTTTGCCTTCTACGCATACTTGTTGGCCGGATCCTGGGTTTTTTTCGTGTTTGAATCACGTAGTAATGTGGTAACACACTGAAGCTGTCAATTAAACCTGGTTTCGATCAATATTTTAGAGGATAACACCGGTTAGGTCTGGGTTAGGTCTGGGATATGCGCGCATCTGGCTTATACTTTCACCTTTATCGCAAACTTGTTGGCCAGATCCTGGGTTTTTTCCGTGTTTGATCACGTAGTAATGTGGTAACACACTGAAGCAGTCAATTAAACCTGGTTTCGATCAATATTTCAGAGGATAACACCGGTTAGGTCTGGGTTAGGTCTGGGTTATGCCCGCATCTGGCTCATGATTTTGCCTTCTTCGCATACTTGTTGGCCAGATCCTGGGTTTTTTTCGTGTTTGAATCACGTAGTAATGTGGTAATACACTGAAGCTGTCAATTAAACCTGGTTTCGATCAATATTTTAGAGGATAACACCGGTTAGGTCTGGGTTAGGTCTGGGATATGCGCGCATCTGGCTTATACTTTCACCTTTATCGCAAACTTGTTGGCCAGATCCTGGGTTTTTTCCGTGTTTGATCACGTAGTAATGTGGTAACACACTGAAGCAGTCAATTAAACCTGGTTTCGATCAATATTTCAGAGGATAACACCGGTTAGGTCTGGGTTAGGTCTGGGTTATGCCCGCATCTGGCTCATGATTTTGCCTTCTTCGCATACTTGTTGGCCAGATCCTGGGTTTTTTTCGTGTTTGAATCACGTAGTAATGTGGTAATACACTGAAGCAGTCAATTAAACCTGGTTTCGATCAATATTTTAGAGGATAACACCGGTTAGGTCTGGGTTAGGTCTGGGTTATGCCCGCATCTGGCTCATGATTTTGCCTTCTTCGCATACTTGTTTGCCGGATCCTGGGTTTTTTTCGTGTTTGAATCACGTAGTAATGTGGTAACACACTGAAGCTGTCAATTAAACCTGGTTTCGATCAATATTTTAGAGGATAACACCGGTTAGGTCTGGGTTAGGTCTGGGATATGCGCGCATCTGGCTTATACTTTCACCTTTTCCGCAAACTTGTTGGCCAGATCCGGGGTTTTTTCCGTGTTTGAATCACGTAGTAATGTGGTAACACACTGAAGCTGTCAATTAAACCTGGTTTCGATCAATATTTCAGAGGATAACACCGGTTAGGTCTGGGTTAGGTCCGGTATATGCCCGCATCTGGCTCATGATTTTGCCTTCCTCGCATACTTGTTGGCCAGATCCTGGGTTTTTTTCGTGTTTGAATCACGTAGTAATGTGGTAACACACTGAAGCAGTCAATTAAACCTGGTTTCGATCAATATTTCAGAGGATAACACCGGTTAGGTCTGGGTTAGGTCCGGTATATGCCCGCATCTGGCTCATGATTTTGCCTTCTTCGCATACTTGTTGGCCAGATCCTGGGTTTTTTTCGTGTTTGAATCACGTAGTAATGTGGTAACACACTGAAGCTGTCAATTAAACCTGGTTTCGATCAATATTTTAGAGGATAACACCGGTTAGGTCTGGTTAAGGTCTGGGTTATGCCCGCATCTGGCTCATGATTTTGCCTTCATCGCATACATGTTGGCCAGATCCTGGGTTTTTTCCGTGTTTGAATCACGTAGTAATGTGGTAACACACTGAAGCAGTCAATTAAACCAGGTTTCGATCAATATTTTAGAGGATAACACCGGTTAGGTCTGGGTTAGGTCTGGGATATGCGCGCATCTGGCTTATACTTTCGCCTTTTTCGCAAACTTGTTGGCTAGATCCTGGGTTTTTTTAGGGTTTGAATAACGCAGTAATGTGGCACCACACTGAAGCAGTCAATTAAACCTGGTTTCGACGAATATTTTAGAGGATAACACCGGTTAGGTCTGGGTTAGGTCCGGGATATGCCCGCATCTGGCTCATGATTTTGCCTTCTTCGCATACTTGTTGGCCAGATCCTGGGTTTTTTTCGTGTTTGAATCACGTAGTAATGTGGAAATACACTGAAGCAGTCAATAAAACCTGGTTTCGATCAATATTTTAGAGGATAACGCCGGTTAGGTCTGGGTTAGGTCTGGGTAATGCCCGCATCTGGCTCATGATTTTGCCTTCTTCGCATACTTGTTGGCCAGATCCTGGGGTTTTTTCGTATTTGAATCACGTAGTAATGTGGTAACACACTGAAGCAGTCAATTAAACCTGGTTTCGATCAATATTTCAGAGGATAACACCGGTTAGGTCTGGGTTAAGTCTGGGATATGCGCTCATCTGGCTTATACTTTCGCCTTTTTCGCAAACTTGTTGGCTAGATCCTGGGTTTTTTTCGGGTTTGAATAACGCAGTAATGTGGTACCACACTGAAGCAGTCAATTAAACCTGGTTTCGATCAATATTTCAGAGGATAACACCGGTTAGGTCTGGGTTAAGTCTGGGAAATGCGCGCATCTGGCTTATACTTTCGCCTTTTTCGCAAACTTGTTGGCCAGATCCTGGGTTTTTTTCGTGTTTGAATCACGTAGTAATGTGGTAACACACTGAAGCAGTCAATTAAAGCTGGTTTCGATCAATATTTTAGAGGATAACACCGGTTAGGTCTGGGTTAGGTCTGGCTTATGCCCGCATCTGGCTCATGATTTTGCCTTCTTTGCATACTTGTTGGCCAGATCCTGGGTTTTTTTCGTGTTTGAATCACGTAGTAATGAGGTAATACACTGAAGCAGTCAATAAAACCTGGTTTCGATCAATATTTTAGAGGATAACACCGGTTAGGTCAGGGTTAGGTCTGGGTTATGCCCGCATCTGGCTTATACTTTCGCCTTTTTCGCAAACTTGTTGGCCAGATCCTGGGTATTTTCCGTGTTTGAATCACGTAGTAATGTGGTAATACACTGATGCAGTCAATAAAACCTGGTTTCGATCAATATTTCAGAGGATAACACCGGTTAGGTCTGGGTTAAGTCTGGGATATGCGCGCATCTGGCTTATACTTTCGCCTTTTTCGCAAACTTGTTGGCTAGATCCTGGGGTTTTTTCGTGTTTGAATCACGTAGTAATGTGGTAACACACTGAAGCAGTCAATTAAACCTGGTTTCGATCAATATTTCAGAGGATAACACCGGTTAGGTCTGGGTTAAGTCTGGGATATGCGCGCATCTGGCTCATACTTTCGCCTTTTTCGCAAACTTGTTGGCTAGATCCTGGGGTTTTTTCGTGTTTGAATCACGTAGTAATGTGGTAACACACTGAAGCAGTCAATTAAACCTGGTTTCGATCAATATTTTAGAGGATAACACCGGTTAGGTCTGGGACAGGTCCGGGATATGCCCGCATCTGGCTCATGATTTTGCCTTCTTCGCATACTTGTTGGCCAGATCCTGGGTTTTTTTCGTGTTTGAATCACGTAGTAATGTGGTAACACACTGAAGCAGTCAATTAAACCTGGTTTCGATCAATATTTCAGAGGATAACACCGGTTAGGTCTGGGTTAGGTCTGGGTTATGCCCGCATCTGGCTCATGATTTTGCCTTCTTCGCATACTTGTTGGCCAGATCCTGGGTTTTTTCCGTGTTTGAATCACGTAGTAATGTGGTAACACACTGAAGCAGTCAATTAAACCAGGTTTCGATCAATATTTTAGAGGATAACACCGGTTAGGTCTGGGTTAGGTCTGGGATATGCGCGCATCTGGCTTATACTTTCGCCTTTTTCGCAAACTTGTTGGCTAGATCCTGGGTTTTTTTAGGGTTTGAATAACGCAGTAATGTGGTACCACACTGAAGCAGTCAATTAAACCTGGTTTCGACGAATATTTTAGAGGATAACACCGGCTAGGTCTGGGTTAGGTCCGGGATATGCCCGCATCTGGCTCATGATTTTGCCTTCATCGCATACTTGTTGGCCAGATCCTGGGTTTTTTTCGTGTTTGAATCACGTAGTAATGTGGTAATACACTGAAGCAGTCAATAAAACCTGGTTTCGATCAATATTTTAGAGGATAACACCGGTTAGGTCTGGGTTAGGTCTGGGTAATGGCCGCATCTGGCTCATGATTTTGCCTTCTTCGCATACTTGTTGGCCAGATCCTGGGGTTTTTTCGTGTTTGAATCACGTAGTAATGTGGTAACACACTGAAGCAGTCAATTAAACCTGGTTTCGATCAATATTTCAGAGGATAACACCGGTTAGGTCTGGGTTAAGTCTGGGATTTGCGCGCATCTGGCTTATACTTTCGCCTTTTTCGCAAACTTGTTGGCCAGATCCTGGGTATTTTCCGTGTTTGAATCACGTAGTAATGTGGTAACACACTGAAGCAGTCAATTAAACCTGGTTTCGATCAATATTTCAGAGGATAACACCGGTTAGGTCTGGGTTAGGTCTTGGTTATGCCCGCATCTGGCTCATGATTTTGCCTTCTTCGCATACTTGTTGGCCAGATCCTGGGTTTTTTTCGTGTTTGAATCACGTAGTAATGTCGTAATACACTGAAGCAGTTAATTAAACCTGGTTTCGATCAATGTTTTAGAGGATAACACCGGTTAGGTCTGGGTTATGCCCGCATCTGGCTTATACTTTCACCTTTTTCGCAAACTTGTTGGCCAGATCCTGGGTTTTTTCCGTGTTTGAATCACGTAGTAATGTGGTAACGCACTGAAGCAGTCAATTAAACCTGGTTTCGATCAATATTTTAGAGGATAACACCGGTTAGGTCTGGGTTATGCCCGCATCTGGCTCATGATTTTGCCTTCTTCGCATACTTGTTGGCCAGATCCTGGGTTTTTTTCGTGTTTGAATCACGTAGTAATGTGGTAACACACTGAAGCTGTCTATTAAACCTGGTTTCGATCAATATTTCAGAGGATAACACCGGTTAGGTCTGGGTTAGGTCTGGGATTTGCGCGCATCTGGCTCATGATTTTGCCTTCTTCGCATACTTGTTGGCCAGATTCTGGGTTTTTTTCGTGTTTGAATCACGTAGTAATGTGGTAACACACTGAAGCAGTCAATTAAACCTGGTATCTATCAATATTTTAGAGGATAACACCGGTTAGGTCTGGGTTAGGTCCGGGATATGCCCGCATCTGGCTCATGATTTTGCCTTCTTCGCATACTTGTTGGCCAGATCTTGGGTTTTTTTCGTGTTTGAATCACGTAGTAATGTGGTAACACACTGAAGCAGTCAATTAAACCCGGTTTCGATCAATATTTTAGAGGATAACACCGGTTAGGTCTGGGTTAGGTCTGGGTTATGCCCGCATCTGGCTCATGATTTTGCCTTCATCGCATACTTGTTGGCCAGATCCTGGGTTTTTTCCGTGTTTGAATCACGTAGTAATGTGGTAACACCCTGAAGCAGTCAATTAAACCTGGTTTCGATCAATATTTCAGAGGATAACACCGGTTAGGTCTGGGTTAGGTCTGGGAAATGCGCGCATCTGGCTTATTCTTTCGCCTTCTTCGCATACTTCTTGGCCAGATCCTGGGTTTTTTTCGTGTTTGAATCACGTAGGAATGTGGTAACACACTGAAGCAGTCAATTAAACCTGGTTTCGATCAATATTTTAGAGGATAACACCGGTTAGGTCTGGGTTAGGTCCGGGATATGCCCGCATCTGGCTCATGATTTTGCCTTCTTCGCATACTTGCTGGCCAGATCCTGGGTTTTTTTCGTGTTTGAATCACGTAGTAATGTGGTAACACACTGAAGCTGTCAATTAAACCTGGTTTCGATCAATATTTTAGAGGATAACACGGGTTAGGTCTGGGTTAGGTCTGGGTTATGCCCGCATCTGGCTCATGATTTTGCCTTCTACGCATACTTGTTGGCCAGATCTTGGGTTTTTTTCGTGTTTGAATCACGTAGTAATGTGGTAACACACTGAAGCAGTCAATTAAACCCGGTTTCGATCAATATTTTAGAGGATAACACCGGTTAGGTCTGGGTTAGGTCTGGGTTATGCCCGCATCTGGCTCATGATTTTGCCTTCATCGCATACTTGTTGGCCAGATCCTGGGTTTTTTCCGTGTTTGAATCACGTAGTAATGTGGAAACACCCTGAAGCAGTCAATTAAACCTGGTTTCGATCAATATTTCAGAGGATAACACCGGTTAGGTCTGGGTTAGGTCTGGGTTAGGTCTGGGAAATGCGCGCATCTGGCTTATTCTTTCGCCTTCTTCGCATACTTCTTGGCCAGATCCTGGGTTTTTTTCGTGTTTGAATCACGTAGGAATGTGGTAACACACTGAAGCAGTCAATTAAACCTGGTTTCGATCAATATTTTAGAGGATAACACCGGTTAGGTCTGGGTTAGGTCCGGGATATGCCCGCATTTGGCTCATGATTTTGCCTTCTTCGCATACTTGCTGGCCAGATCCTGGGTTTTTTTCGTGTTTGAATCACGTAGTAATGTGGTAACACACTGAAGCTGTCAATTAAACCTGGTTTCGATCAATATTTTAGAGGATAACACCGGTTAGGTCTGGGTTAGGTCTGGGTTATGCCCGCATCTGGCTCATGATTTTGCCTTCTTCGCATACTTGTTGGCCAGATCTTGGGTTTTTTTCGTGTTTGAATCACGTAGTAATGTGGTAACACACTGAAGCAGTCAATTAAACCCGGTTTCGATCAATATTTTAGAGGATAACACCGGTTAGGTCTGGGTTAGGTCTGGGAAATGCGCGCATCTGGCTTATTCTTTCGCCTTCTTCGCATACTTCTTGGCCAGATCCTGGGTTTTTTTCGTGTTTGAATCACGTAGGAATGTGGTAACACACTGAAGCAGTCAATTAAACCTGGTTTCGATCAATATTTTAGAGGATAACACCGGTTAGGTCTGGGTTAGGTCCGGGATATGCCCGCATCTGGCTCATGATTTTGCCTTCTTCGCATACTTGCTGGCCAGATCCTGGGTTTTTTTCGTGTTTGAATCACGCAGTAATGTGGTAACACACTGAAGCTGTCAATTGAACCTGGTTTCGATCAATATTTCAGAGGATAACACCGGATAGGTCTGGGTTAGGTCTGGGAAATGCGCGCATCTGGCTTATTCTTTCGCCTTCTTCGCATACTTCTTGGCCAGATCCTGGGTTTTTTTCGTGTTTGAATCACGTAGGAATGTGGTAACACACTGAAGCAGTCAATTAAACCTGGTTTCGATCAATATTTTAGAGGATAACACCGGTTAGGTCTGGGTTAGGTCCGGGATATGCCCGCATCTGGCTCATGATTTTGCCTTCTTCGCATACTTGTTGGCCAGATCCTGGGTTTTTTTCGTGTTTGAATCACGTAGTACTGTGGTAACACAATGAAGCAGTCAATTAAACCTGGTTTCGATCAATATTTTAGAGGATAACACCGGTTAGGTCAGGGCTAGGTCTGGGTTATGCCCGCATCTGGCTCATGATTTTGCCTTCATCGCATACTTGTTGGCCAGATGCTGGGTTTTTCCGAGGTTGAATCAGGTAGTAATGTGGTAACACACTGAAGCAGTCAATTAAACCTGGTTTCGATCAATATTTCAGAGGATAACACCGGTTAGGTCTGGGTTAGGTCTGGGTTATGCCCGCATCTGGCTCATGATTTTGCCTTCTTCGCATACTTGTTGGCCAGATCCTGGGTTTTTTCCGTGTTTGAATCACGTAGTAATGTGGTAACACACTGAAGCAGTCAATTAAACCAGGTTTCGATCAATATTTTAGAGGATAACACCGGTTAGGTCTGGGTTAGGTCTGGGATATGCGCGCATCTGGCTTATACTTTCGCCTTTTTCGCAAACTTGTTGGCTAGATCCTGGGTTTTTTTAGGGTTTGAATAACGCAGTAATGTGGTACCAAACTGAAGCAGTCAATTAAACCTGGTTTCGACGAATATTTTAGAGGATAACACCGGCTAGGTCTGGGTTAGGTCCGGGATATGCCCGCATCTGGCTCATGATTTTGCCTTCTTCGCATACTTGTTGGCCAGATCCTGGGTTTTTTTCGTGTTTGAATCACGTAGTAATGTGGTAACACACTGAAGCAGTCAATTAAACCTGGTTTCGATCAATATTTTAGAGGATAACACCGGTTAGGTCTGGGTTAGGTCTGGGAAATGCGCGCATCTGGCTTATACTTTCGCCTTTTTCGCGAACTTGTTGGCCAGATCCTGGGTTTTTTCCGTGTTTGATCACGTAGTATTGTGGTAACACACTGAAGCAGTCAATTAAACCTGGTTTCGATCAATATTTTAGAGGATAACACCGGTTAGGTCTGGGTTAGGTCTGGGAAATGCGCGCATCTGGCTTATACTTTCGCCTTTTTCGCGAACTTGTTGGCCAGATCCTGGGTATTTTCCGTGTTTGAATCACGTAGTAATGTGGTAACACACTGAAGCAGTCAATTAAACCTGGTTTCGATCAATATTTCAGAGGATAACACCGGTTAGGTCTGGGTTAGGTCTTGGTTATGCCCGCATCTGGCTCATGATTTTGCCTTCTTCGCATACTTGTTGGCCAGATCCTGGGTTTTTTTCGTGTTTGAATCACGTAGTAATGTCGTAATACACTGAAGCAGTCAATTAAACCTGGTTTCGATCAATGTTTTAGAGGATAACACCGGTTAGGTCTGGGTTATGCCCGCATCTGGCTTATACTTTCACCTTTTTCGCAAACTTGTTGGCCAGATCCTGGGTATTTTTCGTGTTTGAATCACGTAGGAATGTGGTAACACACTGAAGCAGTCAATTAAACCTGGTTTCTATCAATATTTTAGAGGATAACACCGGTTAGGACTGGGTTAGGTCCGGGATATGCCCGCATCTGGCTCATGATTTTGCCTTCTTCGCATACTTGTTGGCCAGATCCTGGGTTTTTTTCGTGTTTGAATCACGTAGTAATGTGGTAACACACTGAAGCTGTCAATTAAACCTGGTTTCGATCAATATTTCAGAGGATAACACCGGTTAGGTCTGGGTTAGGTCTGGGAAATGCGCGCATCTGGCTTATTCTTTCGCCTTCTTCGCATACTTCTTGGCCAGATCCTGGGTTTTTTTCGTGTTTGAATCACGTAGGAATGTGGTAACACACTGAAGCAGTCAATTAAACCTGGTTTCGATCAATATTTTAGAGGATAACACCGGTTAGGTCTGGGTTATGTCTGGGTTATGCCCGCATCTGGCTCATGATTTTGCCTTCTTCGCATACTTGTTGGCCAGATCCTGGGTTTTTTTCGTGTTTGAATCACGTAGTAATGTGGTAACACACTGAAGCTGTCAATTAAACCTGGTTTCGATCAATATTTTAGAGGATAACACCGGTTAGGTCTGGGTTAGGTCTGGGATATGCGCGCATATGGCTTATACTTTCACTTTTTTCGCAAACTTGTTGGCCAGATCTTGGGTTTTTTCCGTGTTTGAATCACGTAGTAATGTGGTAACGCACTGAAGCAGTCAATTAAACCTGGTTTCGATCAATATTTTAGAGGATAACACCGGTTAGGTCTGGGTTATGCCCGCATCTGGCTCATGATTTTGCCTTCTTCGCATACTTGTTGGCCAGATCCTGGGTTTTTTTCGTGTTTGAATCACGTAGTAATGTGGTAACACACTGAAGCTGTCTATTAAACCTGGTTTCGATCAATATTTCAGAGGATAACACCGGTTAGGTCTGGGTTAGGTCTGGGATTTGCGCGCATCTGGCTCATGATTTTGCCTTCTTCGCATACTTGTTGGCCAGATCCTGGGTTTTTTTCGTGTTTGTATCACGTAGTAATGTGGTAACACACTGAAGCAGTCAATTAAACCTGGTATCTATCAATATTTTAGAGGATAACACCGGTTAGGTCTGGGTTAGGTCCGGGATATGCCCGCATCTGACTCATGATTTTGCCTTCTTCGCATACTTGTTGGCCAGATCTTGGGTTTTTTTCGTGTTTGAATCACGTAGTAATGTGGTAACACACTGAAGCAGTCAATTAAACCCGGTTTCGATCAATATTTTAGAGGATAACACCGGTTAGGTCTGGGTTAGGTCTGGGTTATGCCCGCATCTGGCTCATGATTTTGCCTTCATCGCATACTTGTTGGCCAGATCCAGGGTTTTTTCCGTGTTTGAATCACGTAGTAATGTGGTAACACCCTGAAGCAGTCAATTAAACCTGGTTTCGATCAATATTTCAGAGGATAACACCGGTTAGGTCTGGGTTAGGTCTGGGAAATGCGCGCATCTGGCTTATTCTTTCGCCTTCTTCGCATACTTCTTGGCCAGATCCTGGGTTTTTTTCGTGTTTGAATCACGTAGGAATGTGGTAACACACTGAAGCAGTCAATTAAACCTGGTTTCGATCAATATTTTAGAGGATAACACCGGTTAGGTCTGGGTTAGGTCCGGGATATGCCCGCATCTGGCTCATGATTTTGCCTTCTTCGCATACTTGCTGGCCAGATCCTGGGTTTTTTTCGTGTTTGAATCACGTAGTAATGTGGTAACACACTGAAGCTGTCAATTAAACCTGGTTTCGATCAATATTTTAGAGGATAACACGGGTTAGGTCTGGGTTAGGTCTGGGTTATGCCCGCATCTGGCTCATGATTTTGCCTTCTACGCATACTTGTTGCCCAGATCTTGGGTTTTTTTCGTGTTTGAATCACGTAGTAATGTGGTAACACACTGAAGCAGTCAATTAAACCCGGTTTCGAACAATATTTTAGAGGATAACACCGGTTAGGTCTGGGTTAGGTCTGGGTTATGCCCGCATCTGGCTCATGATTTTGCCTTCATCGCATACTTGTTGGCCAGATCCTGGGTTTTTTCCGTGTTTGAATCACGTTGTAATGTGGTAACACCCTGAAGCAGTCAATTAAACCTGGTTTCGATCAATATTTCAGAGGATAACACCGGTTAGGTCAGGGTTAGGTCTGGGAAATGCGCGCATCTGGCTTATTCTTTCGCCTTCTTCGCATAATTCTTGGCCAGATCCTGGGTTTTTTTCGTGTTTGAATCACGTAGGAATGTGGTAACACACTGAAGCAGTCAATTAAACCTGGTTTCGATCAATATTTTAGAGGATAACACCGGTTAGGTCTGGGTTAGGTCCGGGATATGCCCGCATCTGGCTCATGATTTTGCCTTCTTCGCATACTTGCTGGCCAGATCCTGGGTTTTTTTCGTGTTTGAATCACGTAGTAATGTGGTAACACACTGAAGCTGTCAATTAAACCTGGTTTCGATCAATATTTCAGAGGATAACACCGGATAGGTCTGGGTTAGGTCTGGGAAATGCGCGCATCTGGCTTATTCTTTCGCCTTCTTCGCATACTTCTTGGCCAGATCCTGGGTTTTTTTCGTGTTTGAATCACGTAGGAATGTGGTAACACACTGAAGCAGTCAATTAAACCTGGTTTCGATCAATATTTTAGATGATAACACCGGTTAGGTCTGGGTTAGGTCCGGGATATGCCCGCATCTGGCTCATGATTTTGCCTTCTTCGCATACTTGTTGGCCAGATCCTGGGTTTTTTGCGTGTTTGAATCACGTAGTACTGTGGCAACACAATGAAGCAGTCAATTAAACCTGGTTTCGATCAATATTTTAGAGGATAACACCGGTTAGGTCAGGGCTAGGTCTGGGTTATGCCCGCATCTGGCTCATGATTTTGCCTTTTTCGCAAACTTGTTGGCTAGATCCTGGGTTTTTTTAGGGTTTGAATAACGCAGTAATGTGGTACCACACTGAAGCAGTCAATTAAACCTGGTTTCGACGAATATTTTAGAGGATAACACCGGCTAGGTCTGGGTTAGGTCCGGGATATGCCCGCATCTGGCTCATGATTTTGCCTTCTTCGCATACTTGTTAGCCAGATCCTGGGTTTTTTTCGTGTTTGAATCACGTAGTAATGTGGTAATACACTGAAGCAGTCAATAAAACCTGGTTTCGATCAATATTTTAGAGGATAACACCGGTTAGGTCTGGGTTAGGTCTGGGTAATGGCCGCATCTGGCTCATGATTTTGCCTTCTTCGCATACTTGTTGGCCAGATCCTGGGGTTTTTTCGTGTTTGAATCACGTAGTAATGTGGTAACACACTGAAGCAGTCAATTAAACCTGGTTTCGATCAATATTTCAGAGGATAACACCGGTTAGGTCTGGGTTAAGTCTGGGATATGCGCGCATCTGGCTTATACTTTCGCCTTTTTCGCAAACTAGTTGGCTAGATCCTGGGTTTTTTTCGGGCTGGAATAACGCAGTAATGTGGTAACACCCTGAAGCAGTCAATTAAACCTGGTTTCGATCAATATTTCAGAGGATAACACCGGTTAGGTCTGGGTTAGGTCTGGGAAATGCGCGCATCTGGCTTATTCTTTCGCCTTCTTCGCATACTTCTTGGCCAGATCCTGGGTTTTTTTCGTGTTTGAATCACGTAGGAATGTGGTAACACACTGAAGCAGTCAATTAAACCTGGTTTCGATCAATATTTTAGAGGATAACACCTGTTAGGTCTGGGTTAGGTCCGGGATATGCCCGCATCTGGCTCATGATTTTGCCTTCTTCGCATACTTGCTGGCCAGATCCTGGGTTTTTTTCGTGTTTGAATCACGTAGTAATGTGGTAACACACTGAAGCTGTCAACTAAACCTGGTTTCGATCAATATTTTAGAGGATAACACCGGTTAGGTCTGGGTTAGGTCTGGGTTATGCCCGCATCTGGCTCATGATTTTGCCTTCTTCGCATACTTGTTGGCCAGATCTTGGGTTTTTTTCGTGTTTGAATCACGTAGTAATGTGGTAACACACTGAAGCAGTCAATTAAACCCGGTTTCGATCAATATTTTAGAGGATAACACCGGTTAGGTCTGGGTTAGGTCTGGGTTATGCCCGCATCTGGCTCATGATTTTGCCTTCATCGCATACTTGTTGGCCAGATCCTGGGTTTTTTCCGTGTTTGAATCACGTTGTAATGTGGTAACACCCTGAAGCAGTCAATTAAACCTGGTTTCGATCAATATTTCAGAGGATAACACCGGTTAGGTCTGGGTTAGGTCTGGGAAATGCGCGCATCTGGCTTATTCTTTCGCCTTCTTCGCATAATTCTTGGCCAGATCCTGGGTTTTTTTCGTGTTTGAATCACGTAGGAATGTGGTAACACACTGAAGCAGTCAATTAAACCTGGTTTCGATCAATATTTTAGAGGATAACACCGGTTAGGTCTGGGTTAGGTCCGGGATATGCCCGCATCTGGCTCATGATTTTGCCTTCTTCGCATACTTGCTGGCCAGATCCTGGGTTTTTTTCGTGTTTGAATCACGTAGTAATGTGGTAACACACTGAAGCTGTCAATTAAACCTGGTTTCGATCAATATTTCAGAGGATAACACCGGATAGGTCTGGGTTAGGTCTGGGAAATGCGCGCATCTGGCTTATTCTTTCGCCTTCTTCGCATACTTCTTGGCCAGATCCTGGGTTTTTTTCGTGTTTGAATCACGTAGGAATGTGGTAACACACTGAAGCAGTCAATTAAACCTGGTTTCGATCAATATTTTAGATGATAACACCGGTTAGGTCTGGGTTAGGTCCGGGATATGCCCGCATCTGGCTCATGATTTTGCCTTCTTCGCATACTTGTTGGCCAGATCCTGGGTTTTTTTCGTGTTTGAATCACGTAGTACTGTGGCAACACAATGAAGCAGTCAATTAAACCTGGTTTCGATCAATATTTTAGAGGATAACACCGGTTAGGTCAGGGCTAGGTCTGGGTTATGCCCGCATCTGGCTCATGATTTTGCCTTTTTCGCAAACTTGTTGGCTAGATCCTGGGTTTTTTTAGGGTTTGAATAACGCAGTAATGTGGTACCACACTGAAGCAGTCAATTAAACCTGGTTTCGACGAATATTTTAGAGGATAACACCGGCTAGGTCTGGGTTAGGTCCGGGATATGCCCGCATCTGGCTCATGATTTTGCCTTCTTCGCATACTTGTTAGCCAGATCCTGGGTTTTTTTCGTGTTTGAATCACGTAGTAATGTGGTAATACACTGAAGCAGTCAATAAAACCTGGTTTCGATCAATATTTTAGAGGATAACACCGGTTAGGTCTGGGTTAGGTCTGGGTAATGGCCGCATCTGGCTCATGATTTTGCCTTCTTCGCATACTTGTTGGCCAGATCCTGGGGTTTTTTCGTGTTTGAATCACGTAGTAATGTGGTAACACACTGAAGCAGTCAATTAAACCTGGTTTCGATCAATATTTCAGAGGATAACACCGGTTAGGTCTGGGTTAAGTCTGGGATATGCGCGCATCTGGCTTATACTTTCGCCTTTTTCGCAAACTAGTTGGCTAGATCCTGGGTTTTTTTCGGGCTGGAATAACGCAGTAATGTGGTACCACACTGAAGCAGTCAATTAAACCTGGTTTCGATCAATATTTTAGAGGATAACACCGGTTAGGTCAGGGCTAGGTCTGGGTTATGCCCGCATCTGGCTCATGATTTTGCCTTTTTCGCAAACTTGTTGGCTAGATCCTGGGTTTTTTTAGGGTTTGAATAACGCAGTAATGTGGTACCACACTGAAGCAGTCAATTAAACCTGGTTTCGACGAATATTTTAGAGGATAACACCGGCTAGGTCTGGGTTAGGTCCGGGATATGCCCGCATCTGGCTCATGATTTTGCCTTCTTCGCATACTTGTTAGCCAGATCCTGGGTTTTTTTCGTGTTTGAATCACGTAGTAATGTGGTAATACACTGAAGCAGTCAATAAAACCTGGTTTCGATCAATATTTTAGAGGATAACACCGGTTAGGTCTGGGTTAGGTCTGGGTAATGGCCGCATCTGGCTCATGATTTTGCCTTCTTCGCATACTTGTTGGCCAGATCCTGGGGTTTTTTCGTGTTTGAATCACGTAGTAATGTGGTAACACACTGAAGCAGTCAATTAAACCTGGTTTCGATCAATATTTCAGAGGATAACACCGGTTAGGTCTGGGTTAAGTCTGGGATATGCGCGCATCTGGCTTATACTTTCGCCTTTTTCGCAAACTAGTTGGCTAGATCCTGGGTTTTTTTCGGGCTGGAATAACGCAGTAATGTGGTACCACACTGAAGCAGTCAATTAAACCTGGTTTCGATCAATATTTCAGAGGATAACACCGGTTAGGTCTGGGTTAGGTCTGGGAAATGCGCGCATCTGGCTTATACTTTCGCCTTTTTCGCAAACTTGTTGGCCAGATCCTGGGTTTTTTCCGTGTTTGATCACGTAGTATTGTGGTAACACACTGAAGCAGTCAATAAAACCTGGTTTCGATCAATATTTTAGAGGATAACACCGGTTAGGTCTGGGTTAGGTCTGGGATTTGCGCGCATCTGGCTTATACTTTCGCCTTTTTCGCAAACTTGTTGGCCAGATCCTGGGTATTTTCCGTGTTTGAATCACGTAGTAATGTGGTAACACACTGAAGCAGTCAATTAAACCTGGTTTCGATCAATATTTCAGAGGATAACACCGGTTAGGTCTGGGTTAGGTCTTGGTTATGCCCGCATCTGGCTCATGATTTTGCCTTCTTCGCATACTTGTTGGCCAGATCCTGGGTTTTTTTCGTGTTTGAATCACGTAGTAATGTGGTAATACACTGATGCAGTCAATTAAACCTGGTTTCGATCAATGTTTTAGAGGATAACACCGGTTAGGTCTGGGTTATGCCCGCATCTGGCTTATACTTTCACCATTTTCGCAAACTTGTTGGCCAGATCCTGGGTTTTTTTCGTGTTTGAATCACGTAGGAATGTGGTAACACACTGAAGCAGTCAATTAAACCTGGTTTCTATCAATATTTTAGAGGATAACACCGGTTAGGACTGGGTTAGGTCCGGGATATGCCCGCATCTGGCTCATGATTTTGCCTTCTTCGCATACTTGTTGGCCAGATCCTGGGTTTTTTTCGTGTTTGAATCACGTAGTAATGTGGTAACACACTGAAGCTGTCAATTAAACCTGGTTTCGATCAATATTTCAGAGGATAACACCGGTTAGGTCTGGGTTAGGTCTGGGAAATGCGCGCATCTGGCTTATTCTTTCGCCTTCTTCGCATACTTCTTGGCCAGATCCTGGGTTTTTTTCGTGTTTGAATCACGTAGGAATGTGGTAACACACTGAAGCAGTCAATTAAACCTGGTTTCGATCAATATTTTAGAGGATAACACCGGTTAGGTCTGGGTTATGTCTGGGTAATGCCCGCATCTGGCTCATGATTTTGCCTTCTTCGCATACTTGTTGGCCAGATCCTGGGTTTTTTTCGTGTTTGAATCACGTAGTAATATGGTAACACACTGAAGCTGTCAATTAAACCTGGTTTCGATCAATATTTTAGAGGATAACACCGGTTAGGTCTGGGTTAGGTCTGGGATATGCGCGCATCTGGCTTATACTTTCACTTTTTTCGCAAACTTGTTGGCCAGATCCTGGGTTTTTTCCGTGTTTGAATCACGCAGTAATGTGGTAACGCACTGAAGCAGTCAATTAAACCTGGTTTCGATCAATATTTTAGAGGATAACACCGGTTAGGTCTGGGTTATGCCCGCATCTGGCTCATGATTTTGCCTTCTTCGCATACTTGTTGGCCAGATCCTGGGTTTTTTTCGTGTTTGAATCACGTAGTAATATGGTAACACACTGAAGCTGTCAATTAAACCTGGTTTCGATCAATATTTTAGAGGATAACACCGGTTAGGTCTGGGTTAGGTCTGGGATTTGCGCGCATCTGGCTCATGATTTTGCCTTCTTCGCATACTTGTTGGCCAGATCCTGGGTTTTTTCGTGTTTGAATCACGTAGTAATGTGGTAACACACTGAAGCAGTCAATTAAACCTGGTATCTATCAATATTTTAGAGGATAACACCGGTTAGGTCTGGGTTAGGTCCGGGATATGCCCGCATCTGGCTCATGATTTTGCCTTCTTCGCATACTTGTTATCCAGATCTTGGGTTTTTTTCGTGTTTGAATCACGTAGTAATGTGGTAACACACAGAAGCAGTCAATTAAACCTGGTTTCTATCAATATTTTAGAGGATAACACCGGTTAGGTCTGGGTTAGGCCCGGGATATGCCCGCATCTGGCTCATGATTTTGCCTTCTTCGAATACTTGTTGGCCAGATCCTGGGGTTTTTTCGTGATTGAATCACGTAGTAATGTGGTAACACACTGAAGCTGTCAATTAAACCTGGTCTCGATCAATATTTTAGAGGATAACACGGGTTAGGTCTGGGTTAGGTCTGGGTTATGCCCGCATCTGGCTCATGATTTTGCCTTCTACGCATACTTGTTGGCCAGATCTTGGGTTTTTTTCGTGTTTGAATCACGTAGTAATGTGGTAACACACTGAAGCAGTCAATTAAACCCGGTTTCGATCAATATTTTAGAGGATAACACCGGTTAGGTCTGGGTTAGGTCTGGGTTATGCCCGCATCTGGCTCATGATTTTGCCTTCATCGCATACTTGTTGGCCAGATCCTGGGTTTTTTCCGTGTTTGAATAACGTAGTAATGTGGTAACACCCTGAAGCAGTCAATTAAACCTGGTTTCGATCAATATTTCAGAGGATAACACCGGTTAGGTCTGGGTTAGGTCTGGGAAATGCGCGCATCTGGCTTATTCTTTCGCCTTCTTCGCATACTTCTTGGCCAGATCCTGGGTTTTTTTCGTGTTTGAATCACGTAGGAATGTGGTAACACACTGAATCAGTCAATTAAACCTGGTTTCGATCAATATTTTAGAGGATAACACCGGTTAGGTCTGGGTTAGGTCCGGGATATGCCCGCATCTGGCTCATGATTTTGCCTTCTTCGCATACTTGCTGGCCAGATCCTGGGTTTTTTTCGTGTTTGAATCACGTAGTAATGTGGTAACACACTGAAGCTGTCAATTAAACCTGGTTTCGATCAATATTTTAGAGGATAACACCGGTTAGGTCTGGGTTAGGTCTGGGTTATGCCCGCATCTGGCTCATGATTTTGCCTTCTTCGCATACTTGTTGGCCAGATCTTGGGTTTTTTTCGTGTTTGAATCACGTAGTAATGTGGTAACACACTGAAGCAGTCAATTAAACCCGGTTTCGATCAATATTTTAGAGGATAACACCGGTTGGGTCTGGGTTAGGTCTGGGTTATGCCCGCATCTGGCTCATGATTTTGCCTTCATCGCATACTTGTTGGCCAGATCCTGGGTTTTTTCCGTGTTTGAATCACGTTGTAATGTGGTAACACCCTGAAGCAGTCAATTAAACCTGGTTTCGATCAATATTTCAGAGGATAACACCGGTTAGGCCTGGGTTAGGTCTGGGAAATGCGCGCATCTGGCTTATTCTTTCGCCTGCTTCGCATACTTCTTGGCCAGATCCTGGGTTTTTTTCGTGTTTGAATCACGTAGGAATGTGGTAACACACTGAAGCAGTCAATTAAACCTGGTTTCGATCAATATTTTAGAGGATAACACCGGTTAGGTCTGGGTTTGGTCCGGGATATGCCCGCATCTGGCTCATGATTTTGCCTTCTTCGCATACTTGCTGGCCAGATCCTGGGATTTTTTCGTGTTTGAATCACGTAGTAATGTGGTAACACACTGAAGCTGTCAATTAAACCTGGTTTCGATCAATATTTCAGAGGATAACACCGGATAGGTCTGGGTTAGGTCTGGGAAATGCGCGCATCTGGCTTATTCTTTCGCCTTCTTCGCATACTTCTTGGCCAGATCCTGGGTTTTTTTCGTGTTTGAATCACGTAGGAATGTGGTAACACACTGAAGCAGTCAATTAAACCTGGTTTCGATCAATATTTTAGAGGATAACACCGGTTAGGTCTGGGTTAGGTCGGGGATATGCCCGCATCTGGCTCATGATTTTGCCTTCTTCGCATACTTGTTGGCCAGATCCTGGGTTTTTTTCGTGTTTGAATCACGTAGTACTGTGGTAACACAATGAAGCAGTCAATTAAACCTGGTTTCGATCAATATTTTAGAGGATAACACCGGTTAGGTCAGGGCTAGGTCTGGGTTATGCCCGCATGTGGCTCATGATTTTGCCTTCTTCGCATACTTGTTGGCCAGATCCGGGGTTTTTTTCGTGTTTGAATCACGTAGTAATGTGGTAACACACTGAAGCTGTCAATTAAACCTGGTTTCGATCAATATTTTAGAGGATAACACCGGTTAGGTCTGGGTTAGGTCTGGGTTATGCCCGCATCTGGCTCATGATTTTGCCTTCTTCGCATACTTGTTGGCCAGATCCTGGGTTTTTTTCGTGTTTGAAACACGTAGTAATGTGGTAACACACTGAAGCAGTCAATTAAACCTGGTTTCGATCAATATTTCAGAGGATAACACCGGTTAGGTCTGGGTTAGGTCTGGGAAATGCGCGCATCTGGCTTATACTTTCGCCTTTTTCGCAAACTTGTTGGCCAGATCCTTGGTTTTTTCCGTGTTTGAATCACGTAGTAATGTGGTAACACACTGAAGCTGTCAATTAAACCTGGTTTCGATCAATATTTCAGCGAATAACACCGGTTAGGTCTGGGTTAGGTCTGGGAAATGCGCGCATCTGGCTTATACTTTCGCCTTCTTCGCATACTTGTTGGCCAGATCCTGGGTTTTTTTCGTGTTTGAATCACGTAGGAATGTGGTAACACACTGAAGCAGTCAATTAAACCTGGTTTCGATCAATATTTTAGAGTATAACACCGGTTAGGTCTGGGTTAGGTCTGGGTTATGCCCGCATCTGGCTCATGATTTTGCCTTCTTCGCATACTTGTTGGCCAGATCCGGGGTTTTTTTCGTGTTTGAATCACGTAGTAATGTGGTAACACACTGAAGCTGTCAATTAAACCTGGTTTCGATCAATATTTTAGAGGATAACACCGGTTAGGTCTGGGTTAGGTCTGGGATTTCCGCGCATCTGGCTTATACTTTCGCCTTTTTCGCAAACTTGTTGGCCAGATCCTGGGTATTTTCCGTGTTTGAATCACGTAGTAATGTTGTACCACACTGAGGCAGTCAATTAAACCTGGATTCGGACAGTATTTTGGAGGGTAACACCGGTTAGGTCTGGGTTAGGTCTAGGTAATGCCCGCATCTGGCTCACGATTTTGCCTTCTTCGCATACTTGTTGGCCAGATCCTGTGTTTTTACCGTGTTTGAATCACGTAGTAATGTGGTAACACACTGAAGCAGTCAATTAAACCTGGTTTCGATCAATATTTCAGAGGATAACACCGGTTAGGTCTGGGTTAGGTCTGGGATTTCCGCGCATCTGGCTTATACTTTCGCCTTTTTCGCAAACTTGTTGGCCAGATCCTTGGTTTTTTCCGTGTTTGAATCACGTAGTAATGTGGTACCACACTGAGGCAGTCAATTAAACCTGGTTTCGATGAATATTTCAGAGGATAACACCGGTTAGGTCTGGGTTATGCCCGCATCTGGCTCATGATTTTGCCTTCTTCGCATACTTGTTGGCCAGATCCTGGGTTTTTTTCGTGTTTCAATCACGTAGTCATGTGGTAACACAGTGAGGGAGTCAATTAAACCTGGTTTCGATCAATATTTCAGAGGATAACACCGGTTAGGTCTGGGTTAGGTCTGGGATATGCGCGCATCTGGCTTATACTTTCGCCTTTTTCGCAAACTTGTTGGCCAGATCCTGGGTATTTTCCGTGTTTGAAACACGTAGTAATGTGGTAACACACTGAAGCAGTCAATTGAACCTGGTTTCGATCAATATTTTAGAGGATAACGCCCGTTAGGTCTCGGTTAGGTCTGGGTAATGCCCGCATCTGGCTCATGATTCTGCCTTCTTCGCATACTTGTTGGCCAGATCCTGGGTTTTTACCGTGTTTGAATCACGTAGTAATGTGGTAACACACTGAAGCAGTCAATTAAACCTGGTTTCGATCAATATTTCAGAGGATAACACCGGTTAGGTCTGGGACAGGTCCGGGATATGCCCGCATCTGGCTCATGATTTTGCCTTCTTCGCATACTTGTTGGCCTGATCCTGGGTTTTTTTCGTGTTTGAAACACGTAGTAATGTGGTAACACACTGAAACAGTCAATTAAACCTGGTTTCGATCAATATTTCAGAGGATAACACCGGTTAGGTCTGGGTTAGGTCTGGGAAATGCGCGCATCTGGCTTGTACTTTCGCCTTTTTCGCAAACTTTTTGGCCAGATCCTTGGTTTTTTCCGTGTTTGAATCACGTAGTAATGTTGTACCACACTGAGGCAGTCAATTAAACCTGGATTCGGGCAGTATTTTGGAGGATAACACCGGTTAGGTCTGAGTTAGGTCTGGGTTATGCCCGCATCTGGCTCATGATTTTGCCTTCTTCGCATACTTGTTGGCCAGATCCTGGGTTTTGTTAGTGTTTGAATCATGTAGTAATGTGGTAACACACTGAAGCAGTCAATTAAACCTGGTTTCGATCAATATTTTAGAGGATAACACCGGTTAGGTCTGGGTTAGGTCTGGGAAATGCGCGCATCTGGCTTATACTTTCGCCTTTTTTGCAAACTTGTTGGCCAGATCCTGGGTATTTCCCGTGTTTGAATCACGTAGTAATGTGGTAACACACTGAAGCAGTCAATTAAACCTGGTTACGATCAATATTTTAGAGGATAACACCGGTTAGGTCTGGGTTAGGTCTGGGTTATGCCCGCATCTGGCTCATGATTTGGCTTCTTCGCATACTTGTTGGCCAGATCCTGGGTATTTTCCGCGTTTGAATCACGTAGTAATGTGGTAACACACTGAAGCAGTCAATTAAACCTGGTTTCGATCAATATTTCAGAGAATAACACCGGTTAGGTCTGGGTTAGGTCTGGGTTATGCCCGCATCTGGCTCATGATTTTGCCTTCTTCACATACTTGTTTGCCGGATCCTGGGTTTTTTTCGTGTTTGAATCACGTAGTAATGTGGTAACACACTGAAGCTGTCAATTAAACCTGGTTTCGATCAATATTTTAGAGGATAACACCGGTTAGGTCTGGGTTAGGTCTGGGAAATGCGCGCATCTGGCTTATTCTTTCGCCTTCTTCGCATACTTCTTGGCCAGATCCTGGGTTTTTTTCGTGTTTGAATCACGTAGGAATGTGGTAACACACTGAAGCAGTCAATTAAACCTGGTTTCGATCAATATTTTAGAGGATAACACCGGTTAGGTCTGGGTTAGGTCCGGGATATGCCCGCATCTGGCTCATGATTTTGCCTTCTTCGCATACTTGCTGGCCAGATCCTGGGTTTTTTTCGTGTTTGAATCACGTAGTAATGTGGTAACACACTGAAGCTGTCAACTAAACCTGGTTTCGATCAATATTTTAGAGGATAACACCGGTTAGGTCTGGGTTAGGTCTGGGTTATGCCCGCATCTGGCTCATGATTTTGCCTTCTTCGCATACTTGTTGGCCAGATCTTGGGTTTTTTTCGTGTTTGAATCACGTAGTAATGTGGTAACACACTGAAGCAGTCAATTAAACCCGGTTTCGATCAATATTTTAGAGGATAACACCGGTTAGGTCTGGGTTAGGTCTGGGTTATGCCCGCATCTGGCTCATGATTTTGCCTTCATCGCATACTTGTTGGCCAGATCCTGGGTTTTTTCCGTGTTTGAATCACGTTGTAATGTGGTAACACCCTGAAGCAGTCAATTAAACCTGGTTTCGATCAATATTTCAGAGGATAACACCGGTTAGGTCTGGGTTAGGTCTGGGAAATGCGCGCATCTGGCTTATTCTTTCGCCTTCTTCGCATAATTCTTGGCCAGATCCTGGGTTTTTTTCGTGTTTGAATCACGTAGGAATGTGGTAACACACTGAAGCAGTCAATTAAACCTGGTTTCGATCAATATTTTAGAGGATAACACCGGTTAGGTCTGGGTTAGGTCCGGGATATGCCCGCATCTGGCTCATGATTTTGCCTTCTTCGCATACTTGCTGGCCAGATCCTGGGTTTTTTTCGTGTTTGAATCACGTAGTAATGTGGTAACACACTGAAGCTGTCAATTAAACCTGGTTTCGATCAATATTTCAGAGGATAACACCGGATAGGTCTGGGTTAGGTCTGGGAAATGCGCGCATCTGGCTTATTCTTTCGCCTTCTTCGCATATTTCTTGGCCAGATCCTGGGTTTTTTTCGTGTTTGAATCACGTAGGAATGTGGTAACACACTGAAGCAGTCAATTAAACCTGGTTTCGATCAATATTTTAGATGATAACATCGGTTAGGTCTGGGTTAGGTCCGGGATATGCCCGCATCTGGCTCATGATTTTGCCTTCTTCGCATACTTGTTGGCCAGATCCTGGGTTTTTTTCGTGTTTGAATCACGTAGTACTGTGGCAACACAATGAAGCAGTCAATTAAACCTGGTTTCGATCAATATTTTAGAGGATAACACCGGTTAGGTCAGGGCTAGGTCTGGGTTATGCCCGCATCTGGCTCATGATTTTGCCTTTTTCGCAAACTTGTTGGCTAGATCCTGGGTTTTTTTAGGGTTTGAATAACGCAGTAATGTGGTACCACACTGAAGCAGTCAATTAAACCTGGTTTCGACGAATATTTTAGAGGATAACACCGGCTAGGTCTGGGTTAGGTCCGGGATATGCCCGCATCTGGCTCATGATTTTGCCTTCTTCGCATACTTGTTAGCCAGATCCTGGGTTTTTTTCGTGTTTGAATCACGTAGTAATGTGGTAATACACTGAAGCAGTCAATAAAACCTGGTTTCGATCAATATTTTAGAGGATAACACCGGTTAGGTCTGGGTTAGGTCTGGGTAATGGCCGCATCTGGCTCATGATTTTGCCTTCTTCGCATACTTGTTGGCCAGATCCTGGGGTTTTTTCGTGTTTGAATCACGTAGTAATGTGGTAACACACTGAAGCAGTCAATTAAACCTGGTTTCGATCAATATTTCAGAGGATAACACCGGTTAGGTCTGGGTTAAGTCTGGGATATGCGCGCATCTGGCTTATACTTTCGCCTTTTTCGCAAACTAGTTGGCTAGATCCTGGGTTTTTTTCGGGCTGGAATAACGCAGTAATGTGGTACCACACTGAAGCAGTCAATTAAACCTGGTTTCGATCAATATTTCAGAGGATAACACCGGTTAGGTCTGGGTTAGGTCTGGGAAATGCGCGCATCTGGCTTATACTTTCGCCTTTTTCGCAAACTTGTTGGCCAGATCCTGGGTTTTTTCCGTGTTTGATCACGTAGTATTGTGGTAACACACTGAAGCAGTCAATAAAACCTGGTTTCGATCAATATTTTAGAGGATAACACCGGTTAGGTCTGGGTTAGGTCTGGGATTTGCGCGCATCTGGCTTATACTTTCGCCTTTTTCGCAAACTTGTTGGCCAGATCCTGGGTATTTTCCGTGTTTGAATCACGTAGTAATGTGGTAACACACTGAAGCAGTCAATTAAACCTGGTTTCGATCAATATTTCAGAGGATAACACCGGTTAGGTCTGGGTTAGGTCTTGGTTATGCCCGCATCTGGCTCATGATTTTGCCTTCTTCGCATACTTGTTGGCCAGATCCTGGGTTTTTTTCGTGTTTGAATCACGTAGTAATGTGGTAATACACTGATGCAGTCAATTAAACCTGGTTTCGATCAATGTTTTAGAGGATAACACCGGTTAGGTCTGGGTTATGCCCGCATCTGGCTTATACTTTCACCATTTTCGCAAACTTGTTGGCCAGATCCTGGGTTTTTTTCGTGTTTGAATCACGTAGGAATGTGGTAACACACTGAAGCAGTCAATTAAACCTGGTTTCTATCAATATTTTAGAGGATAACACCGGTTAGGACTGGGTTAGGTCCGGGATATGCCCGCATCTGGCTCATGATTTTGCCTTCTTCGCATACTTGTTGGCCAGATCCTGGGTTTTTTTCGTGTTTGAATCACGTAGTAATGTGGTAACACACTGAAGCTGTCAATTAAACCTGGTTTCGATCAATATTTCAGAGGATAACACCGGTTAGGTCTGGGTTAGGTCTGGGAAATGCGCGCATCTGGCTTATTCTTTCGCCTTCTTCGCATACTTCTTGGCCAGATCCTGGGTTTTTTTCGTGTTTGAATCACGTAGGAATGTGGTAACACACTGAAGCTGTCTATTAAACCTGGTTTCGATCAATATTTCAGAGGATAACACCGGTTAGGTCTGGGTTATGTCTGGGTAATGCCCGCATCTGGCTCATGATTTTGCCTTCTTCGCATACTTGTTGGCCAGATCCTGGGTTTTTTTCGTGTTTGAATCACGTAGTAATATGGTAACACACTGAAGCTGTCAATTAAACCTGGTTTCGATCAATATTTTAGAGGATAACACCGGTTAGGTCTGGGTTAGGTCTGGGATATGCGCGCATCTGGCTTATACTTTCACTTTTTTCGCAAACTTGTTGGCCAGATCCTGGGTTTTTTCCGTGTTTGAATCACGTAGTAATGTGGTAACGCACTGAAGCAGTCAATTAAACCTGGTTTCGATCAATATTTTAGAGGATAACACCGGTTAGGTCTGGGTTATGCCCGCATCTGGCTCATGATTTTGCCTTCTTCGCATACTTGTTGGCCAGATCCTGGGTTTTTTTCGTGTTTGAATCACGTAGTAATGTGGTAACACACTGAAGCTGTCTATTAAACCTGGTTTCGATCAATATTTCAGAGGATAACACCGGTTAGGTCTGGGTTAGGTCTGGGATTTGCGCGCATCTGGCTCATGATTTTGCCTTCTTCGCATACTTGTTGGCCAGATCCTGGGTTTTTTTCGTGTTTGAATCACGTAGTAATGTGGTAACACACTGAAGCAGTCAATTAAACCTGGTATCTATCAATATTTTAGAGGATAACACCGGTTAGGTCTGGGTTAGGTCCGGGATATGCCCGCATCTGGCTCATGATTTTGCCTTCTTCGCATACTTGTTATCCAGATCTTGGGTTTTTTTCGTGTTTGAATCACGTAGTAATGTGGTAACACACAGAAGCAGTCAATTAAACCTGGTTTCTATCAATATTTTAGAGGATAACACCGGTTAGGTCTGGGTTAGGTCCGGGATATGCCCGCATCTGGCTCATGATTTTGCCTTCTTCGCATACTTGTTGGCCAGATCCTGGGGTTTTTTCGTGATTGAATCACGTAGTAATGTGGTAACACACTGAAGCTGTCAATTAAACCTGGTTTCGATCAATATTTTAGAGGATAACACGGGTTAGGTCTGGGTTAGGTCTGGGTTATGCCCGCATCTGGCTCATGATTTTGCCTTCTACGCATACTTGTTGGCCAGATCTTGGGTTTTTTTCGTGTTTGAATCACGTAGTAATGTGGTAACACACTGAAGCAGTCAATTAAACCCGGTTTCGATCAATATTTTAGAGGATAACACCGGTTAGGTCTGGGTTAGGTCTGGGTTATGCCCGCATCTGGCTCATGATTTTGCCTTCATCGCATACTTGTTGGCCAGATCCTGGGTTTTTTCCGTGTTTGAATAACGTAGTAATGTGGTAACACCCTGAAGCAGTCAATTAAACCTGGTTTCGATCAATATTTCAGAGGATAACACCGGTTAGGTCTGGGTTAGGTCTGGGAAATGCGCGCATCTGGCTTATTCTTTCGCCTTCTTCGCATACTTCTTGGCCAGATCCTGGGTTTTTTTCGTGTTTGAATCACGTAGGAATGTGGTAACACACTGAATCAGTCAATTAAACCTGGTTTCGATCAATATTTTAGAGGATAACACCGGTTAGGTCTGGGTTAGGTCCGGGATATGCCCGCATCTGGCTCATGATTTTGCCTTCTTCGCATACTTGCTGGCCAGATCCTGGGTTTTTTTCGTGTTTGAATCACGTAGTAATGTGGTAACACACTGAAGCTGTCAATTAAACCTGGTTTCGATCAATATTTTAGAGGATAACACCGGTTAGGTCTGGGTTAGGTCTGGGTTATGCCCGCATCTGGCTCATGATTTTGCCTTCTTCGCATACTTGTTGGCCAGATCTTGGGTTTTTTTCGTGTTTGAATCACGTAGTAATGTGGTAACACACTGAAGCAGTCAATTAAACCCGGTTTCGATCAATATTTTAGAGGATAACACCGGTTGGGTCTGGGTTAGGTCTGGCTTATGCCCGCATCTGGCTCATGATTTTGCCTTCATCGCATACTTGTTGGCCAGATCCTGGGTTTTTTCCGTGTTTGAATCACGTTGTAATGTGGTAACACCCTGAAGCAGTCAATTAAACCTGGTTTCGATCAATATTTCAGAGGATAACACCGGTTAGGCCTGGGTTAGGTCTGGGAAATGCGCGCATCTGGCTTATTCTTTCGCCTTCTTCGCATACTTCTTGGCCAGATCCTGGGTTTTTTTCGTGTTTGAATCACGTAGGAATGTGGTAACACACTGAAGCAGTCAATTAAACCTGGTTTCGATCAATATTTTAGAGGATAACACCGGTTAGGTCTGGGTTTGGTCCGGGATATGCCCGCATCTGGCTCATGATTTTGCCTTCTTCGCATACTTGCTGGCCAGATCCTGGGATTTTTTCGTGTTTGAATCACGTAGTAATGTGGTAACACACTGAAGCTGTCAATTAAACCTGGTTTCGATCAATATTTCAGAGGATAACACCGGATAGGTCTGGGTTAGGTCTGGGAAATGCGCGCATCTGGCTTATTCTTTCGCCTTCTTCGCATACTTCTTGGCCAGATCCTGGGTTTTTTTCGTGTTTGAATCACGTAGGAATGTGGTAACACACTGAAGCAGTCAATTAAACCTGGTTTCGATCAATATTTTAGAGGATAACACCGGTTAGGTCTGGGTTAGGTCGGGGATATGCCCGCATCTGGCTCATGATTTTGCCTTCTTCGCATACTTGTTGGCCAGATCCTGGGTTTTTTTCGTGTTTGAATCACGTAGTACTGTGGTAACACAATGAAGCAGTCAATTAAACCTGGTTTCGATCAATATTTTAGAGGATAACACCGGTTAGGTCAGGGCTAGGTCTGGGTTATGCCCGCATCTGGCTCATGATTTTGCCTTCTTCGCATACTTGTTGGCCAGATCCGGGGTTTTTTTCGTGTTTGAATCACGTAGTAATGTGGTAACACACTGAAGCTGTCAATTAAACCTGGTTTCGATCAATATTTTAGAGGATAACACCGGTTAGGTCTGGGTTAGGTCTGGGTTATGCCCGCATCTGGCTCATGATTTTGCCTTCTTCGCATACTTGTTGGCCAGATCCTGGGTTTTTTTCGTGTTTGAAACACGTAGTAATGTGGTAACACACTGAAGCAGTCAATTAAACCTGGTTTCGATCAATATTTCAGAGGATAACACCGGTTAGGTCTGGGTTAGGTCTGGGAAATGCGCGCATCTGGCTTATACTTTCGCCTTTTTCGCAAACTTGTTGGCCAGATCCTTGGTTTTTTCCGTGTTTGAATCACGTAGTAATGTGGTAACACACTGAAGCTGTCAATTAAACCTGGTTTCGATCAATATTTCAGCGAATAACACCGGTTAGGTCTGGGTTAGGTCTGGGAAATGCGCGCATCTGGCTTATACTTTCGCCTTCTTCGCATACTTGTTGGCCAGATCCTGGGTTTTTTTCGTGTTTGAATCACGTAGGAATGTGGTAACACACTGAAGCAGTCAATTAAACCTGGTTTCGATCAATATTTTAGAGTATAACACCGGTTAGGTCTGGGTTAGGTCTGGGTTATGCCCGCATCTGGCTCATGATTTTGCCTTCTTCGCATACTTGTTGGCCAGATCCGGGGTTTTTTTCGTGTTTGAATCACGTAGTAATGTGGTAACACACTGAAGCTGTCAATTAAACCTGGTTTCGATCAATATTTTAGAGGATAACACCGGTTAGGTCTGGGTTAGGTCTGGGTTATGCCCGCATCTGGCTCATGATTTTGCCTTCTTCGCATACTTGTTGGCCAGATCCTGGGTTTTTTTCGTGTTTGAAACACGTAGTAATGTGGTAACACACTGAAGCAGTCAATTAAACCTGGTTTCGATCAATATTTCAGAGGATAACACCGGTTAGGTCTGGGTTAGGTCTGGGAAATGCGCGCATCTGGCTTATACTTTCGCCTTTTTCGCAAACTTGTTGGCCAGATCCTTGGTTTTTTCCGTGTTTGAATCACGTAGTAATGTGGTACCACACTGAGGCAGTCAATTAAACCTGGTTTCGATAAATATTTTAGAGGATAACACCGGTTAGGTCTGGGTTAGGTCTGGGATTTCCGCGCATCTGGCTTATACTTTCGCCTTTTTCGCAAACTTGTTGGCCAGATCCTGGGTATTTTCCGTGTTTGAATCACGTAGTAATGTTGTACCACACTGAGGCAGTCAATTAAACCTGGATTCGGACAGTATTTTGGAGGGTAACACCGGTTAGGTCTGGGTTAGGTCTAGGTTATGCCCGCATCTGGCTCACGATTTTGCCTTCTTCGCATACTTGTTGGCCAGATCCTGGGTTTTTACCGTGTTTGAATCACGTAGTAATGTGGTAACACACTGAAGCAGTCAATTAAACCTGGTTTCGATCAATATTTCAGAGGATAACACCGGTTAGGTCTGGGTTAGGTCTGGGATTTCCGCGGATCTGGCTTATACTTTCGCCTTTTTCGCAAACTTGTTGGCCAGATCCTTGGTTTTTTCCGTGTTTGAATCACGTAGTAATGTGGTACCACACTGAGGCAGTCAATTAAACCTGGTTTCGATGAATATTTCAGAGGATAACACCGGTTAGGTCTGGGTTAGGTCTGGGTTATGCCCGCATCTGGCTCATGATTTTGCCTTCTTCGCATACTTGTTGGCCAGATCCTGGGTTTTTTTCGTGTTTCAATCACGTAGTCATGTGGTAACACAGTGAGGGAGTCAATTAAACCTGGTTTCGATCAATATTTCAGAGGATAACACCGGTTAGGTCTGGGTTAGGTCTGGGATATGCGCGCATCTGGCTTATACTTTCGCCTTTTTCGCAAACTTGTTGGCCAGATCCTGGGTATTTTCCGTGTTTGAAACACGTAGTAATGTGGTAACACACTGAAGCAGTCAATTGAACCTGGTTTCGATCAATATTTTAGAGGATAACGCCCGTTAGGTCTCGGTTAGGTCTGGGTAATGCCCGCATCTGGCTCATGATTCTGCCTTCTTCGCATACTTGTTGGCCAGATCCTGGGTTTTTTTCGTGTTTGAATCACGTAGTAATGTGGTAATACACTGAAGCAGTCAATTAAACCTGGTTTCGATCAATATTTTAGAGGATAACACCGGTTAGGTCTGGGTTAGGTCTGGGTTATGCCCGCATCTGGTTCATGATTTTGCCTTCTTCGCATACTTGTTTGCCGGATCCTGGGTTTTTTTCGTGTTTGAATCACGTAGTAATGTGGTAACACACTGAAGCTGTCAATTAAACCTGGTTTCGATCAATATTTTAGAGGATAACACCGGTTAGGTCTGGGTTAGGTCTGGGATATGCGCGCATCTGGCTTATACTTTCACCTTTTCCGCAAACTTGTTGGCCAGATCCGGGGTTTTTTCCGTGTTTGAATCACGTAGTAATGTGGTAACACACTGAAGCTGTCAATTAAACCTGGTTTCGATCAATATTTCAGAGGATAACACCGGTTAGGTCTGGGTTAGGTCCGGTATATGCCCGCATCTGGCTCATGATTTTGCCTTCTTCGCATACTTGTTGGCCAGATCCTGGGTTTTTTTCGTGTTTGAATCACGTAGTAATGTGGTAACACACTGAAGCAGTCAATTAAACCTGGTTTCGATCAATATTTCAGAGGATAACACCGGTTAGGTCTGGGTTAGGTCCGGTATATGCCCGCATCTGGCTCATGATTTTGCCTTCTTCGCATACTTGTTGGCCAGATCCTGGGTTTTTTTCGTGTTTGAATGACGTAGTAATGTGGTAACACACTGAAGCTGTCAATTAAACCTGGTTTCGATCAATATTTTAGAGGATAACACCGGTTAGGTCTGGGTAAGGTCTGGGTTATGCCCGCATCTGGCTCATGATTTAGCCTTCATCGCATAGATGTTGGCCAGATCCTGGGTTTTTTCCGTGTTTGAATCACGTAGTAATGTGGTAACACACTGAAGCAGTCAATTAAACCTGGTTTCGATCAATATTTCAGAGGATAACACCGGTTAGGTCTGGGTTAAGTCTGGGATATGCGCGCATCTGGCTTATACTATCGCCTTTTTCGCAAACTTGTTGGCTAGATCCTGGGGTTTTTTCGTGTTTGAATCACGTAGTAAAGTGGTAACACACTGAAGCAGTCAATTAAACCTGGTTTCGATCAATATTTTAGAGGATAACACCGGTTAGGTCTGGGACAGGTCCGGGATATGCCCGCATCTGGCTCATGATTTTGCCTTCTTCGCATACTTGTTGGCCAGATCCTGGGTTTTTTTCGTGTTTGAATCACGTAGTAATGTGGTAACACACTGAAGCAGTCAATTAAACCTGGTTTCGACGAATATTTCAGAGGATAACACCGGTTAGGTCTGGGTTAGGTCTGGGTTATGGCCGCATCTAGCTCATGATTTTGCCTTCTTCGCATACTTGTTGGCCAGATCCTGGGGTTTTTTCGTGTTTGAATCACGTAGTAATGTGGTAAGACACTGAAGCAGTCAATTAAACCTGGTTTCGATCAATATTTCAGAGGATAACACCGGTTAGGTCTGGGTTAAGACTGGGATATGCGCGCATCTGGCTTATACTTTCGCCTTTTTCGCAAACTTGTTGGCTAGATCCTGGGTTTTTTTCGGGTTTGAATAACGCAGTAATGTGGTACCACACTGAAGCAGTCAATTAAACCTGGTATCGATCAATATTTCAGAGGATAACACCGGTTAGGTCTGGGTTAGGTCTGGGAAATGCGCGCATCTGGCTAATACTTTCGCCTTTTTCGCAAACTTGTTGGCCAGATCCTGGGTTTTTTTCGTGTTTGAATCACGTAGTAATGTGGTAACACACTGAAGCAGTCAATTAAACCTGGTTTCGATCAATATTTTAGAGGATAACACCGGTTAGGTCTGGGTTAGGTCTGGCTTATGCCCGCATCTGGCTCATGATTTTGCCTTCATCGCATACTTGTTGGCCAGATCCTGGGTTTTTTTCGTGTTTGAATCACGTAGTAATGAGGTAATACACTGAAGCAGTCAATTAAACCTGGTTTCGATCAATATTTTAGAGGATAACACCGGTTAGGTCTGGGTTAGGTCTGGGATATGCGCGCATCTGGCTTATACTTCCGCCTTTTTCGCAAACTTGTTGGCCAGATCCTGGATTTTTTCCGTGTTTGAATCACGTAGTAATGTTGTACCACACTGAGGCAGTCAATTAAACCTGGATTCGGACATTATTTTAGAGGATAACACCGGTTAGGTCTGGGTTAGGTCTGGGTTATGCCCGCATCTGGCTCATGATTTTGCCTTCCACGCATACTTGTTGGCCAGATCCTGGGTTTTTTTCGTGTTTGAATCACGTAGTAATGTGGTAACACACTGAAGCTGTCAATTAAACCTGGTTTCGATCAATATTTTAGAGGATAACACCGGTTAGGTCTGGGTTAGGTCTGGGATATGCGCGCATCTGGCTTATACTTTCACCTTTATCGCAAACTTGTTGGCCAGATCCTGGGTTTTTTCCGTGTTTGATCACGTAGTAATGTGGTAACACACTGAAGCAGTCAATTAAACCTGGTTTCGATCAATATTTCAGAGGATAACACCGGTTAGGTCTGGGTTAGGTCTGGGTTATGCCCGCATCTGGCTCATGATTTTGCCTTCTTCGCATACTTGTTGGCCTGATCCTGGGTTTTTTCCGTGTTTGATCACGTAGTAATGTGGTAACACACTGAAGCAGTCAATTAAACCTGGTTTCGACGAATATTTTAGAGGATAACACCGGTTAGGTCTGGGTTAGGTCCGGGATATGCCCGCATCTGGCTCATGATTTTGCCTTCTTCGCATACTTGATGGCCAGATCCTGGGTTTTTTTCGTGTTTGAATCACGTAGTAATGTGGTAATACACTGAAGCAGTCAATAAAACCTGGTTTCGATCAATATTTTAGAGGATAACACCGGTTAGGTCTGGGTTAGGTCTGGCTAATGCCCGCATCTGGCTCATGATTTTGCCTTCTTCGCATACTTGTTGGCCAGATCCTGGGGTTTTTTCGTGTTTGAATCACGTAGTAATGTGGTAACACACTGAAGCAGTCAATTAAACCTGGTTTCGATCAATATTTCAGAGGATAACACCGGTTAGGTCTGGGTTAAGTCTGGGATATGCCCGCATCTGGCTCATGATTTTGCCTTCTTCGCATACTTGTTGGCCAGATCCTGGGTTTTTTTCGTGTTTGAATCACGTAGTAATGAGGTAATACACTGAAGCAGTCAATTAAACCTGGTTTCGATCAATATTTTAGAGGATAACACCGGTTAGGTCTGGGTTAGGCCTGGGATATGCGCGCATCTGGCTTATACTTTCGCCTTATTCGCAAACTTGTTGGCCAGATCCTGGGTTTTTTTCGTGTTTGAATCACGTAGTAATGTGGTAACACACTGAAGCAGTCAATTAAAGCTGGTTTCGATCAATATTTTAGAGGATAACACCGGTTAGGTCTGGGTTAGGTCTGGGTTATGCCCGCATCTGGCTCATGATTTTGCCTTCTTCGCATACTTGTTGGCCAGATCCGGGGTTTTTTTCGTGTTTGAATCACGTAGTAATGTGGTAACACACTGAAGCTGTCAATTAAACCTGGTTTCGATCAATATTTTAGAGGATAACACCGGTTAGGTCTGGGTTAGGTCTGGGATATGCGCGCATCTGGCTTATACTTTCACCTTTATCGCAAACTTGTTGTCCAGATCCTGGGTTTTTTCCGTGTTTGATCGCGTAGTAATGTGGTAACACACTGAAGCAGTCAATTAAACCTGGTTTCGATCAATATTTCAGAGGATAACACCGGTTAGGTCTGGGTTAGGTCTGGGTTATGCCCGCATCTGGCTCATGATTTTGCCTTCTTCGCATACTTGTTGGCCTGATCCTGGGTTTTTTCCGTGTTTGAATCACGTAGTAATGTGGTAATACACTGAAGCAGTCAGTTAAACCTGGTTTCGATCAATATTTTAGAGGATAACACCGGTTAGGTCTGGGTTAGGTCTGGGATATGCGCGCATCTGGCTTATACTTTCACCTTTATCGCAAACTTGTTGTCCAGATCCTGGGTTTTTTCCGTGTTTGATCGCGTAGTAATGTGGTAACACACTGAAGCAGTCAATTAAACCTGGTTTCGATCAATATTTCAGAGGATAACACCGGTTAGGTCTGGGTTAGGTCTGGGTTATGCCCGCATCTGGCTCATGATTTTGCCTTCTTCGCATACTTGTTGGCCTGATCCTGGGTTTTTTCCGTGTTTGAATCACGTAGTAATGTGGTAATACACTGAAGCAGTCAGTTAAACCTGGTTTCGATCAATATTTTAGAGGATAACACCTGTTAGGTCTGGGTTAGGTCTGGGTTATGCCCGCATCTGGCTCATGATTTTGCCTTCTTCGCATACTTGTTTGCCGGATCCTGGGTTTTTTTCGTGTTTGAATCACGTAGTAATGTGGTAACACACTGAAGCTGTCAATTAAACCTGGTTTCGATCAATATTTTAGAGGATAACACCGGTTAGGTCTGGGTTAGGTCTGGGTTATGCCCGCATCTGGCTCATGATTTTGCCTTCTTCGCATACTTGTTTGCCGGATCCTGAGTTTTTTTCGTGTTTGAATCACGTAGTAATGTGGTAACACACTGAAGCTGTCAATTAAACCTGGTTTCGATCAATATTTTAGAGGATAACACCGGTTAGGTCTGGGTTAGGTCTGGGATATGCGCGCATCTGGCTTATACTTTCACCTTTTCCGCAAACTTGTTGGCCAGATCCGGGGTTTTTTCCGTGTTTGAATCACGTAGTAATGTGGTAACACACTGAAGCTGTCAATTAAGCCTGGTTTCGATCAATATTTCAGAGGATAACACCGGTTAGGTCTGGGTTAAGACTGGGATATGCGCGCATCTGGCTTATACTTTCGCCTTTTTCGCAAACTTGTTGGCTAGATCCTGGGTTTTTTTCGGGTTTGAATAACGCAGTAATGTGGTACCACACTGAAGCAGTCAATTAAACCTGGTTTCGATCAATATTTCAGAGAATAACACCGGTTAGGTCTGGGTTAGGTCTGGGAAATGCGCGCATCTGGCTAATACTTTCGCCTTTTTCGCAAACTTGTTGGCCAGATCCTGGGTTTTTTTCGTGTTTGAATCACGTAGTAATGTGGTAACACACTGAAGCAGTCAATTAAACCTGGTTTCGATCAATATTTTAGAGGATAACACCGGTTAGGTCTGGGTTAGGTCTGGCTTATGCCCGCATCTGGCTCATGATTTTGCCTTCATCGCATACTTGTTGGCCAGATCCTGGGTTTTTTTCGTGTTTGAATCACGTAGTAATGAGGTAATACACTGAAGCAGTCAATTAAACCTGGTTTCGATCAATATTTTAGAGGATAACACCGGTTAGGTCTGGGTTAGGTCTGGGATATGCGCGCATCTGGCTTATACTTCCGCCTTTTTCGCAAACTTGTTGGCCAGATCCTGGATTTTTTCCGTGTTTGAATCACGTAGTAATGTTGTACCACACTGAGGCAGTCAATTAAACCTGGATTCGGACATTATTTTAGAGGATAACACCGGTTAGGTCTGGGTTAGGTCTGGGTTATGCCCGCATCTGGCTCATGATTTTGCCTTCCACGCATACTTGTTGGCCAGATCCTGGGTTTTTTTCGTGTTTGAATCACGTAGTAATGTGGTAACACACTGAAGCTGTCAATTAAACCTGGTTTCGATCAATATTTTAGAGGATAACACCGGTTAGGTCTGGGTTAGGTCTGGGATATGCGCGCATCTGGCTTATACTTTCACCTTTATCGCAAACTTGTTGGCCAGATCCTGGGTTTTTTCCGTGTTTGATCACGTAGTAATGTGGTAACACACTGAAGCAGTCAATTAAACCTGGTTTCGATCAATATTTCAGAGGATAACACCGGTTAGGTCTGGGTTAGGTCTGGGTTATGCCCGCATCTGGCTCATGATTTTGCCTTCTTCGCATACTTGTTGGCCTGATCCTGGGTTTTTTCCGTGTTTGATCACGTAGTAATGTGGTAACACACTGAAGCAGTCAATTAAACCTGGTTTCGACGAATATTTTAGAGGATAACACCGGTTAGGTCTGGGTTAGGTCCGGGATATGCCCGCATCTGGCTCATGATTTTGCCTTCTTCGCATACTTGATGGCCAGATCCTGGGTTTTTTTCGTGTTTGAATCACGTAGTAATGTGGTAATACACTGAAGCAGTCAATAAAACCTGGTTTCGATCAATATTTTAGAGGATAACACCGGTTAGGTCTGGGTTAGGTCTGGCTAATGCCCGCATCTGGCTCATGATTTTGCCTTCTTCGCATACTTGTTGGCCAGATCCTGGGGTTTTTTCGTGTTTGAATCACGTAGTAATGTGGTAACACACTGAAGCAGTCAATTAAACCTGGTTTCGATCAATATTTCAGAGGATAACACCGGTTAGGTCTGGGTTAAGTCTGGGATATGCGCGCATCTGGCTTATACTTTCGCCTTTTTCGCAAACTTGTTGGCTAGATCCTGGGTTTTTTCGGGTTTGAATAACGCAGTAATGTGGTACCACACTGAAGAAGTCAATTAAACCTGGTTTCGATCAATATTTCAGAGGATAACACCGGTTAGGTCTGGGTTAGGTCTGGGAAATGCGCGCATCTGGCTTATACTTTCGCCTTTTTCGCAAACTTGTTGGCCAGATCCTGGGTTTTTTTCGTGTTTGAATCACGTAGTAATGTGGTAACACACTGAAGCAGTCAATTAAAGCTGGTTTCGATCAATATTTTAGAGGATAACACCGGTTAGGTCTGGGTTAGGTCTGGCTTATGCCCGCATCTGGCTCATGATTTTGCCTTCTTCGCATACTTGTTGGCCAGATCCTGGGTTTTTTTCGTGTTTGAATCACGTAGTAATGAGGTAATACACTGAAGCAGTCAATTAAACCTGGTTTCGATCAATATTTTAGAGGATAACACCGGTTAGGTCTGGGTTAGGCCTGGGATATGCGCGCATCTGGCTTATACTTTCGCCTTATTCGCAAACTTGTTGGCCAGATCCTGGATTTTTTCCGTGTTTGAATCACGTAGTAATGTTGTACCACACTGAGGCAGTCAATTAAACCTGGATTCGGACATTATTTTAGAGGATAACACCGGTTAGGTCTGGGTTAGGTCTGGGTTATGCCCGCATCTGGCTCATGATTTTGCCTTCTTCGCATACTTGTTGGCCAGATCCGGGGTTTTTTTCGTGTTTGAATCACGTAGTAATGTGGTAACACACTGAAGCTGTCAATTAAACCTGGTTTCGATCAATATTTTAGAGGATAACACCGGTTAGGTCTGGGTTAGGTCTGGGATATGCGCGCATCTGGCTTATACTTTCACCTTTATCGCAAACTTGTTGTCCAGATCCTGGGTTTTTTCCGTGTTTGATCGCGTAGTAATGTGGTAACACACTGAAGCAGTCAATTAAACCTGGTTTCGATCAATATTTCAGAGGATAACACCGGTTAGGTCTGGGTTAGGTCTGGGTTATGCCCGCATCTGGCTCATGATTTTGCCTTCTTCGCATACTTGTTGGCCTGATCCTGGGTTTTTTCCGTGTTTGAATCACGTAGTAATGTGGTAATACACTGAAGCAGTCAGTTAAACCTGGTTTCGATCAATATTTTAGAGGATAACACCTGTTAGGTCTGGGTTAGGTCTGGGTTATGCCCGCATCTGGCTCATGATTTTGCCTTCTTCGCATACTTGTTTGCCGGATCCTGGGTTTTTTTCGTGTTTGAATCACGTAGTAATGTGGTAACACACTGAAGCTGTCAATTAAACCTGGTTTCGATCAATATTTTAGAGGATAACACCGGTTAGGTCTGGGTTAGGTCTGGGTTATGCCCGCATCTGGCTCATGATTTTGCCTTCTTCGCATACTTGTTTGCCGGATCCTGAGTTTTTTTCGTGTTTGAATCACGTAGTATTGTGGTAACACACTGAAGCTGTCAATTAAACCTGGTTTCGATCAATATTTTAGAGGATAACACCGGTTAGGTCTGGGTTAGGTCTGGGATATGCGCGCATCTGGCTTATACTTTCACCTTTTCCGCAAACTTGTTGGCCAGATCCGGGGTTTTTTCCGTGTTTGAATCACGTAGTAATGTGGTAGCACACTGAAGCTGTCAATTAAACCTGGTTTCGATCAATATTTTAGAGGATAACACCGGTTAGGTCTGGGTTAGGTCTGGGATATGCGCGCATCTGGCTTATACTTTCACCTTTTCCGCAAACTTGTTGGCCAGATCCGGGGTTTTTTCCGTGTTTGAATCACGTAGTAATGTGGTAACACACTGAAGCTGTCAATTAAGCCTGGTTTCGATCAATATTTCAGAGGATAACACCGGTTAGGTCTGGGTTAAGACTGGGATATGCGCGCATCTGGCTTATACTTTCGCCTTTTTCGCAAACTTGTTGGCTAGATCCTGGGTTTTTTTCGGGTTTGAATAACGCAGTAATGTGGTACCACACTGAAGCAGTCAATTAAACCTGGTTTCGATCAATATTTCAGAGGATAACACCGGTTAGGTCTGGGTTAGGTCTGGGAAATGCGCGCATCTGGCTAATACTTTCGCCTTTTTCGCAAACTTGTTGGCCAGATCCTGGGTTTTTTTCGTGTTTGAATCACGTAGTAATGTGGTAACACACTGAAGCAGTCAATTAAACCTGGTTTCGATCAATATTTTAGAGGATAACACCGGTTAGGTCTGGGTTAGGTCTGGCTTATGCCCGCATCTGGCTCATGATTTTGCCTTCATCGCATACTTGTTGGCCAGATCCTGGGTTTTTTTCGTGTTTGAATCACGTAGTAATGAGGTAATACACTGAAGCAGTCAATTAAACCTGGTTTCGATCAATATTTTAGAGGATAACACCGGTTAGGTCTGAGTTAGGTCTGGGATATGCGCGCATCTGGCTTATACTTCCGCCTTTTTCGCAAACTTGTTGGCCAGATCCTGGATTTTTTCCGTGTTTGAATCACGTAGTAATGTTGTACCACACTGAGGCAGTCAATTAAACCTGGATTCGGACATTATTTTAGAGGATAACACCGGTTAGGTCTGGGTTAGGTCTGGGTTATGCCCGCATCTGGCTCATGATTTTGCCTTCCACGCATACTTGTTGGCCAGATCCTGGGTTTTTTTCGTGTTTGAATCACGTAGTAATGTGGTAACACACTGAAGCTGTCAATTAAACCTGGTTTCGATCAATATTTTAGAGGATAACACCGGTTAGGTCTGGGTTAGGTCTGGGATATGCGCGCATCTGGCTTATACTTTCACCTTTATCGCAAACTTGTTGGCCAGATCCTGGGTTTTTTCCGTGTTTGATCACGTAGTAATGTGGTAACACACTGAAGCAGTCAATTAAACCTGGTTTCGATCAATATTTCAGAGGATAACACCGGTTAGGTCTGGGTTAGGTCTGGGTTATGCCCGCATCTGGCTCATGATTTTGCCTTCTTCGCATACTTGTTGGCCTGATCCTGGGTTTTTTCCGTGTTTGATCACGTAGTAATGTGGTAACACACTGAAGCAGTCAATTAAACCTGGTTTCGACGAATATTTTAGAGGATAACACCGGTTAGGTCTGGGTTAGGTCCGGGATATGCCCGCATCTGGCTCATGATTTTGCCTTCTTCGCATACTTGATGGCCAGATCCTGGGTTTTTTTCGTGTTTGAATCACGTAGTAATGTGGTAATACACTGAAGCAGTCAATAAAACCTGGTTTCGATCAATATTTTAGAGGATAACACCGGTTAGGTCTGGGTTAGGTCTGGCTAATGCCCGCATCTGGCTCATGATTTTGCCTTCTTCGCATACTTGTTGGCCAGATCCTGGGGTTTTTTCGTGTTTGAATCACGTAGTAATGTGGTAACACACTGAAGCAGTCAATTAAACCTGGTTTCGATCAATATTTCAGAGGATAACACCGGTTAGGTCTGGGTTAAGTCTGGGATATGCGCGCATCTGGCTTATACTTTCGCCTTTTTCGCAAACTTCTTGGCTAGATCCTGGGTTTTTTCGGGTTTGAATAACGCAGTAATGTGGTACCACACTGAAGAAGTCAATTAAACCTGGTTTCGATCAATATTTCAGAGGATAACACCGGTTAGGTCTGGGTTAGGTCTGGGAAATGCGCGCATCTGGCTTATACTTTCGCCTTTTTCGCAAACTTGTTGGCCAGATCCTGGGTTTTTTTCGTGTTTGAATCACGTAGTAATGTGGTAACACACTGAAGCAGTCAATTAAAGCTGGTTTCGATCAATATTTTAGAGGATAACACCGGTTAGGTCTGGGTTAGGTCTGGCTTATGCCCGCATCTGGCTCATGATTTTGCCTTCTTCGCATACTTGTTGGCCAGATCCTGGGTTTTTTTCGTGTTTGAATCACGTAGTAATGAGGTAATACACTGAAGCAGTCAATTAAACCTGGTTTCGATCAATATTTTAGAGGATAACACCGGTTAGGTCTGGGTTAGGCCTGGGATATGCGCGCATCTGGCTTATACTTTCGCCTTATTCGCAAACTTGTTGGCCAGATCCTGGATTTTTTCCGTGTTTGAATCACGTAGTAATGTTGTACCACACTGAGGCAGTCAATTAAACCTGGATTCGGACATTATTTTAGAGGATAACACCGGTTAGGTCTGGGTTAGGTCTGGGTTATGCCCGCATCTGGCTCATGATTTTGCCTTCTTCGCATACTTGTTGGCCAGATCCGGGGTTTTTTTCGTGTTTGAATCACGTAGTAATGTGGTAACACACTGAAGCTGTCAATTAAACCTGGTTTCGATCAATATTTTAGAGGATAACACCGGTTAGGTCTGGGTTAGGTCTGGGATATGCGCGCATCTGGCTTATACTTTCACCTTTATCGCAAACTTGTTGTCCAGATCCTGGGTTTTTTCCGTGTTTGATCGCGTAGTAATGTGGTAACACACTGAAGCAGTCAATTAAACCTGGTTTCGATCAATATTTCAGAGGATAACACCGGTTAGGTCTGGGTTAGGTCTGGGTTATGCCCGCATCTGGCTCATGATTTTGCCTTCTTCGCATACTTGTTGGCCTGATCCTGGGTTTTTTCCGTGTTTGAATCACGTAGTAATGTGGTAATACACTGAAGCAGTCAGTTAAACCTGGTTTCGATCAATATTTTAGAGGATAACACCTGTTAGGTCTGGGTTAGGTCTGGGTTATGCCCGCATCTGGCTCATGATTTTGCCTTCTTCGCATACTTGTTTGCCGGATCCTGGGTTTTTTTCGTGTTTGAATCACGTAGTAATGTGGTAACACACTGAAGCTGTCAATTAAACCTGGTTTCGATCAATATTTTAGAGGATAACACCGGTTAGGTCTGGGTTAGGTCTGGGTTATGCCCGCATCTGGCTCATGATTTTGCCTTCTTCGCATACTTGTTTGCCGGATCCTGAGTTTTTTTCGTGTTTGAATCACGTAGTAATGTGGTAACACACTGAAGCTGTCAATTAAACCTGGTTTCGATCAATATTTTAGAGGATAACACCGGTTAGGTCTGGGTTAGGTCTGGGATATGCGCGCATCTGGCTTATACTTTCACCTTTTCCGCAAACTTGTTGGCCAGATCCGGGGTTTTTTCCGTGTTTGAATCACGTAGTAATGTGGTAACACACTGAAGCTGTCAATTAAGCCTGGTTTCGATCAATATTTCAGAGGATAACACCGGTTAGGTCTGGGTTAGGTCCGGTATATGCCCGCATCTGGCTCATGATTTTGCCTTCTTCGCATACTTGTTGGCCAGATCCTGGGTTTTTTTCGTGTTTGAATCACGTAGTAATGTGGTAACACACTGAAGCAGTCAATTAAACCTGGTTTCGATCAATATTTCAGAGGATAACACCGGTTAGGTCTGGTTTAGGTCCGGTATATGCCCGCATCTGGCTCATGATTTTGCCTTCTTCGCATACTTGTTGGCCAGATCCTGGGTTTTTTTCGTGTTTGAATGACGTAGTAATGTGGTAACACACTGAAGCTGTCAATTAAACCTGGTTTCGATCAATATTTTAGATGATAACACCGGTTAGGTCTGGGTAAGGTCTGGGTTATGCCCGCATCTGGCTCATGATTTTGCCTTCATCGCATACATGTTGGCCAGATCCTGGGTTTTTTCCGTGTTTGAATCACGTAGTAATGTGGTAACACACTGAAGCAGTCAATTAAACCAGGTTTCGATCAATATTTTAGAGGATAACACCGGTTAGGTCTGGGTTAGGTCTGGGATATGCGCGCATCTGGCTTATACTTTCGCCTTTTTCGCAAACTTGTTGGCTAGATCCTGGGTTTTTTTAGGGTTTGAATAACGCAGTAATGTGGTACCACACTGAAGCAGTCAATTAAACCTGGTTTCGACGAATATTTTAGAGGATAACACCGGTTAGGTCTGGGTTAGGTCCGGGATATGCCCGCATCTGGCTCATGATTTTGCCTTCTTCGCATACTTGATGGCCAGATCCTGGGTTTTTTTCGTGTTTGAATCACGTAGTAATGTGGTAATACACTGAAGCAGTCAATAAAACCTGGTTTCGATCAATATTTTAGAGGATAACACCGGTTAGGTCTGGGTTAGGTCTGGCTAATGCCCGCATCTGGCTCATGATTTTGCCTTCTTCGCATACTTGTTGGCCAGATCCTGGGGTTTTTTCGTGTTTGAATCACGTAGTAATGTGGTAACACACTGAAGCAGTCAATTAAACCTGGTTTCGATCAATATTTCAGAGGATAACACCGGTTAGGTCTGGGATAAGTCTGGGATATGCGCGCATCTGGCTTATACTTTCGCCTTTTTCGCAAACTTGTTGGCTAGATCCTGGGTTTTTTCGGGTTTGAATAACGCAGTAATGTGGTACCACACTGAAGCAGTCAATTAAACCTGGTTTCGATCAATATTTCAGAGGATAACACCGGTTAGGTCTGGGTTAGGTCTGGGAAATGCGCGCATCTGGCTTATACTTTCGCCTTTTTCGCAAACTTGTTGGCCAGATCCTGGGTTTTTTTCGTGTTTGAATCACGTAGTAATGTGGTAACACACTGAAGCAGTCAATTAAACCTGGTTTCGATCAATATTTTAGAGGATAACACCGGTTAGGTCTGGGTTAGGTCTGGCTTATGCCCGCATCTGGCTCATGATTTTGCCTTCTTCGCATACTTGTTGGCCAGATCCTGGGTTTTTTTCGTGTTTGAATCACGTAGTAATGAGGTAATACACTGAAGCAGTCAATTAAACCTGGTTTCGATCAATATTTTAGAGGATAACACCGGTTAGGTCTGGGTTAGGCCTGGGATATGCGCGCATCTGGCTTATACTTTCGCCTTATTCGCAAACTTGTTGGCCAGATCCTGGATTTTTTCCGTGTTTGAATCACGTAGTAATGTTGTACCACACTGAGGCAGTCAATTAAACCTGGATTCGGACATTATTTTAGAGGATAACACCGGTTAGGTCTGGGTTAGGTCTGGGTTATGCCCGCATCTGGCTCATGATTTTGCCTTCTTCGCATACTTGTTGGCCAGATCCTGGGTTTTTTTCGTGTTTGAATCACGTACTAATGTGGTAACACACTGAAGCTGTCAATTAAACCTGGTTTCGATCAATATTTTAGAGGATAACACCGGTTAGGTCTGGGTTAGGTCTGGGTTATGCCCGCAACTGGCTCATGATTTTGCCTTCTTCGCATACTTGTTGGCCAGATCCGGGGTTTTTTCCGTGTTTGATCACGTAGTAATGTGGTAACACACTGAAGCAGTCAATAAAACTTGGTTTCGATCAATATTTTAGAGGATAACACCGGTTAGGTCTGGGTTAGGTCTGGGATTTGCGCGCATCTGGCTTATACTTTCGCCTTTTTCGCAAACTTGTTGGCCAGATCCTGGGTTTTTTCCGTGTTTGAATCACGTAGTAATGTGGTAACACACTGAAGCAGTCAATTAAACCTGGTTTCGATCAATATTTCAGAGGATAACACCGGTTAGGTCTGGGTTAGGTCTGGGTTATGCCCGCATCTGGCTCATGATTTTGCCTTCTTCGCATACTTGTTGGCCAGATCCTGGGTTTTTTTCGTGTTTGAATCACGTAGTAATGTGGTAATACACAGAAGCAGTCAATTAAACCTGGTTTCGATCAATATTTTAGAGGATAACACCGGTTAGGTCTGGGATAGGTCCGGGTCATGCCCGCATCTGGCTCATGATTTTGCCTTCTTCGCATACTTGTTGGCCAGATCCTGGGTTTTTTTCGTGTTTGAATCACGTAGTAATGTGGTAACACACTGAAGCAGCCAATTAAACCTGGTTTCTATCAATATTTTAGAGGATAACACCGGTTAGGTCTGGGTTAGGTCTGGGATTTGCGCGCATCTGGCTTATACTTTCGCCTTTTTCGCAAACTTGTTGGGCAGATCCTGGGTTTTTTCCGTGTTTGAATCACGTAGTAAAGTGGTAACACACTGAAGCAGTCAATTAAACCTGGTTTCGATCAATATTTCAGAGGATAACACCGGTTAGGTCTGGGTTAGGTCTGGGTTATGCCCGCATCTGGCTCATGATTTTGCCTTCTTCGCATACTTGTTGGCCAGATCCTGGGTTTTTTTCGTGTTTGAATCACGTAGTAATGTGGCAATACACAGAAGCAGTCAATTAAACCTGGTTTCGATCAATATTTTAGAGGATAACACCGGTTAGGTCTGGGATAGGTCCGGGTCATGCCCGCATCTGGCTCACGATTTTGCCTTCTTCGCATACTTGTTGGCCAGATCCTGGGTTTTTTTCGTGTTTGAATCACGTAGTAATGTGGTAACACACTGAAGCAGCCAATTAAACCTGGTTTCTATCAATATTTTAGAGGATAACACCGGTTAGGTCTGGGTTAGGTCTGGGATATGCGCGCATCTGGCTTATACTTTCGCCTTTTTCGCAAACTTGTTGGCTAGATCCTGGGTTTTTTTAGGGTTTGAATAACGCAGTAATGTGGTACCACACTGAAGCAGTCAATTAAACCTGGTTTGGACGAATATTTTAGAGGATAACACCGGTTAGGTCTGGGTTAGGTCCGGGATATGCCCGCATCTGGCTCATGATTTTGCCTTCTTCGCATACTTGTTGGCCAGATCCTGGGTTTTTTTCGTGTTTGAATCACGTAGTAATGTGGTAACACACTGAAGCTGTCAATTAAACCTGGTTTCGATCAATATTTTAGAGGATAACACCGGTTAGGTCTGGGTTAGGTCTGGGTTATGCCCGCATCTGGCTCATGATTTTGCCTTCTTCGCATACTTGTTGGCCAGATCCGGGGGTTTTTCCGTGTTTGATCACGTAGTAATGTGGTAACACACTGAAGCAGTCAATAAAACTTGGTTTCGATCAATATTTTAGAGGATAACACCGGTTAGGTCTGGGTTAGGTCTGGGATTTGCGCGCATCTGGCTTATACTTTCGCCTTTTTCGCAAACTTGTTGGCCAGATCCTGGGTTTTTTCCGTGTTTGAATCACGTAGTAAAGTGGTAACACACTGAAGCAGTCAATTAAACCTGGTTTCGATCATTATTTCAGAGGATAACACCGGTTAGGTCTGGGTTAGGTCTGGGTTATGCCCGCATCTGGCTCATGATTTTGCCTTCTTCGCATACTTGTTGGCCAGATCCTGGGTTTTTTTCGTGTTTGAATGACGTAGTAATGTGGTAACACACTGAAGCTGTCAATTAAACCTGGTGTCGATCAATATTTTAGAGGATAACACCGGTTAGGTCTGGGTTAGGTCTGGGTTATGCCCGCATCTGGCTCATGATTTTGCCTTCTTCGCATACTTGTTGGCCAGATCCTGGGTTTTTTTCGTGTTTGAATGACGTAGTAATGTCGTAACACACTGAAGCTGTCAACTAAACCTGGTGTCGATCAATATTTTAGAGGATAACACCGGTTAGGTCTGGGTTAGGTCTGGGATATGCGCGCATCTGGCTTATACTTTCGCCTTTTTCGCAAACTTGTTGGCCAGATCCTGGATTTTTTCCGTGTTTGAATCACGTAGTAATGTTGTACCACACTGAGGCAGTCAATTAAACCTGGATTCGGACATTATTTTAGAGGATAACACCGGTTAGGTCTGGGTTAGGTCTGGGTTATGCCCGCATCTGGCTCATGATTTTGCCTTCTTCGCATACTTGTTGGCCAGATCCTGGGTTTTTTTCGTGTTTGAATCACGTAATAATGTGGTAACACACTGAAGCTGTCAATTAAACCTGGTGTCGATCAATATTTTAGAGGATAACACCGGTTAGGTCTGGGTTAGGTCTGGGTTATGCCCGCATCTGGCTCATGATTTTGCCTTCTTCGCATACTTGTTGGCCAGATCCTGGGTTTTTTTCGTGTTTGAATCACGTAGTAATGTGGTAACACACTGAAGCTGTCAATTAAACCTGGTTTCGATCAATATTTTAGAGGATAACACCGGTTAGGTCTGGGTTAGGTCTGGGTTATGCCCGCATCTGGCTCATGATTTTGCCTTCTTCGCATACTTGTTGGCCAGATCCGGGGTTTTTGCCGTGTTTGATCACGTAGTAATGTGGTAACACACTGAAGCAGTCAATAAAACTTGGTTTCGATCAATATTTTAGAGGATAACACCGGTTAGGTCTGGGTTAGGTCTGGGATTTGCGCGCATCTGGCTTATACTTTCGCCTTTTTCGCAAACTTGTTGGCCAGATCCTGGGTATTTTCCGTGTTTGAATCACGTAGTAATGTGGTAACACACTGAAGCAGTCAATTAAACCTGGTTTCGATCAATATTTCAGAGGATAACACCGGTTAGGTCTGGGTTAGGTCTGGGTTATGCCCGCATCTGGCTCATGATTTTGCCTTCTTCGCATACTTGTTGGCCAGATCCTGGGTTTTTTTCGTGTTTGAATCACGTAGTAATGTGGTAACACACTGAAGCTGTCAATTAAACCTGGTTTCGATCAATATTTTAGAGGATAACACCGGTTAGGTCTGGGTTAGGTCTGGGTTATGCCCGCATCTGGCTCATGATTTTGCCTTCTTCGCATACTTGTTGGCCAGATCCTGGGTTTTTTTCGTGCTTGAATCACGTAGTAATGTGGTAATACACTGAAGCAGTCAATTAAACCTGGTTTCGATCCATATTTTAGAGGATAACACCGGTTAGGTCTGGGTTAGGTCTGGGTTATGCCCGCAACTGGCTCATGATTTTGCCTTCATCGCATACTTGTTGGCCAGATCCTGGGTTTTTTTCGTGTTTGAATCACGTAGTAATGTGGTAACACACTGAAGCAGTCAATTAAACCTGGTTTCGATCAATATTTCAGAGGATAACACCGGTTAGGTCTGGGTTAGGTCTGGGTTATGCCCGCATCTGGCTCATGATTTTGCCTTCTTCGCATACTTGTTGGCCAGATCCTGGGTTTTTTTCGTGTTTGAATGACGTAGTAATGTGGTAACACACTGAAGCTGTCAATTAAACCTGGTTTCGATCAATATTTTAGAGGATAACACCGGTTAGGTCTGGGTAAGGTCTGGGTTATGCCCGCATCTGGCTCATGATTTTGCCTTCATCGCATACATGTTGGCCAGATCCTGGGTTTTTTTAGGGTTTGAATAACGCAGTAATGTGGTACCACACTGAAGCAGTCAATTAAACCTGGTTTCGACGAATATTTTAGAGGATAACACCGGTTAGGTCTGGGTTAGGTCCGGGATATGCCCGCATCTGGCTCATGATTTTGCCTTCTTCGCATACTTGTTGGCCAGATCCTGGGTTTTTTTCGTGTTTGAATCACGTAGTAATGTGGTAATACACTGAAGCAGTCAATAAAACCTGGTTTCGATCAATATTTTAGAGGATAACACCGGTTAGGTCTGGGTTAGGTCTGGGTAATGCCCGCATCTGGCTCATGATTTTGCCTTCTTCGCATACTTGTTGGCCAGATCCTGGGGTTTTTTCGTGTTTGAATCACGTAGTAATGTGGTAACACACTGAAGCAGTCAATTAAACCTGGTTTCGATCAATATTTCAGAGGATAACACCGGTTAGGTCTGGGTTAAGTCTGGGATATGCGCGCATCTGGCTTATACTTTCGCCTTTTTCGCAAACTTGTTGGCTAGATCCTGGGTTTTTTCGGGTTTGAATAACGCAGTAATGTGGTACCACACTGAAGCAGTCAATTAAACCTGGTTTCGATCAATATTTCAGAGGATAACACCGGTTAGGTCTGGGTTAGGTCTGGGAAATGCGCGCATCTGGCTTATACTTTCGCCTTTTTCGCAAACTTGTTGGCCAGATCCTGGGTTTTTTTCGTGTTTGAATCACGTAGTAATGTGGTAACACACTGAAGCAGTCAATTAAAGCTGGTTTCGATCAATATTTTAGAGGATAACACCGGTTAGGTCTGGGTTAGGTCTGGGTTATGCCCGCATCTGGCTCATGATTTTGCCTTCTTCGCATACTTGTTGGCCAGATCCTGGGTTTTTTTCGTGTTTGAATCACGTAGTAATGAGGTAATACACTGAAGCAGTCAATTAAACCTGGTTTCGATCAATATTTTAGAGGATAACACCGGTTAGGTCTGGGTTAGGTCTGGGATATGCGCGCATCTGGCTCATGATTTTGCCTTCTTCGCATACTTGTTGGCCAGATCCTGGGTTTTTTTCGTGTTTGAATCACGTAGTAATGTGGTAACACACTGAAGCAGTCAATAAAACTTGGTTTCGATCAATATTTTAGAGGATAACACCGGTTAGGTCTGGGTTAGGTCTGGGATTTGCGCGCATCTGGCTTATACTTTCGCCTTTTTCGCAAACTTGTTGGCCAGATCCTGGGTATTTTCCGTGTTTGAATCACGTAGTAATGTGGTAACACACTGAAGCAGTCAATTAAACCTGGTTTCGATCAATATTTCAGAGGATAACACCGGTTAGGTCTGGGTTAGGTCTGGGTTATGCCCGCATCTGGCTCATGATTTTGCCTTCTTCGCATACTTGTTGGCCAGATCCTGGGTTTTTTTCGTGTTTGAAGCACGTAGTAATGTGGTAACACACTGAAGCTGTCAATTAAACCTGGTTTCGATCAATATTTTAGAGGATAACACCGGTTAGGTCTGGGTTAGGTCTGGGTTATGCCCGCATCTGGCTCATGATTTTGCCTTCTTCGCATACTTGTTGGCCAGATCCTGGGTTTTTTTCGTGTTTGAATCACGTAGTAATGTGGTAACACACTGAAGCTGTCAATTAAACCTGGTTTCGATCAATATTTTAGAGGATAACACCGGTTAGGTCTGGGTTAGGTCTGGGTTATGCCCGCATCTGGCTCATGATTTTGCCTTCATCGCATACTTGTTGGCCAGATCCTGGGTTTTTTTCGTGTTTGAATCACGTAGTAATGTGGTAACACACTGAAGCAGTCAATTAAACCTGGTTTCGATCAATATTTTAGAGGATAACACCGGTGAGGTCTGGGTTAGGTCTGGGATATGCGCGCATCTGGCTTATACTTTCGCCTTTTTCGCAAACTTGTTGGCTAGATCCTGGGTTTTTGTAGGGTTTGAATAACGCAGTAATGTGGTACCACACTGAAGCATTCAATTAAACCTGGTTTCGACGAATATTTTAGAGGATAACACCGGTTAGGTCTGGGTTAGGTCCGGGATATGCCCGCATCTGGCTCATGATTTTGCCTTCTTCGCATACTTGTTGGCCAGATCCTGGGTTTTTTTCGTGTTTCAATCACGTAGTAATGTGGTAACACACTGAAGCAGTCAATTAAACCTGGTTTCGATCAATATTTTAGAGGATAACACCGGTTAGGTCTGGGTTAGGTCTGGGTTATGCCCGCATCTGGCTCATGATTTTGCCTTCTTCGCATACTTGTTGGCCAGATCCTGGGGTTTTTTCGTGTTTGAATCACGTAGTAATGTGGTAACACACTGAAGCAGTCAATTAAACCTGGTTTCGATCAATATTTCAGAGGATAACACCGGTTAGGTCTGGGTTAAGTCTGGGATATGCGCGCATCTGGCTTATACTTTCGCCTTTTTCGCAAACTTGTTGGCTAGATCCTGGGGTTTTTTCGTGTTTGAATCACGTAGTAATGTGGTAACACACTGAAGCAGTCAATTAAACCTGGTTTCGATCAATATTTTAGAGGATAACACCGGTTAGGTCTGGGACAGGTCCGGGATATGCCCGCATCTGGCTCATGATTTTGCCTTCTTCGCATACTTGTTGGCCAGATCCTGGGGTTTTTTCGTGTTTGAATCACGTAGTAATGTGGTGACACACTGAAGCAGTCAATTAAACCTGGTTTCGATCAATATTTCAGAGGATAACACCGGTTAGGTCTGGGTTAGGTCTGGGTTATGCCCGCATCTGGCTCATGATTTTGCCTTCTTCGCATACTTGTTGGCCAGATCCTGGGTTTTTTCCGTGTTTGAATCACGTAGTAATGTGGTAACACACTGAAGCAGTCAATTAAACCTGGTTTCGATCAATATTTTAGAGGATAACACCGGTTAGGTCTGGGTTAGGTCTGGGATATGCGCGCATCTGGCTTATACTTTCGCCTTTTTCGCAAACTTGTTGGCTAGACCCTGGGTTTTTTTAGGGTTTGAATAACGCAGTAATGTGGTACCACACTGAAGCAGTCAATTAAACCTGGTTTCGACGAATATTTTAGAGGATAACACCGGTTAGGTCTGGGTTAGGTCCGGGATATGCCCGCATCTGGCTCATGATTTTGCCTTCTTCGCATACTTGTTTGCCGGATCCTGGGTTTTTTTCGTGTTTGAATAACGCAGTAATGTGGTACCACACTGAAGCAGTCAATTAAACCTGGTTTCTATCAATATTTTAGAGGATAACACCGGTTAGGTCTGGGTTAGGTCCGGGATATGCCCGCATCTGGCTTATGATTTTGCCTTCATCGCATACTTGTTGGCCAGATCCTGGGTTTTTTCCGTGTTTGAATCACGTAGTAATGTGGTAACACACTGAAGCTGTCAATTAAACCTGGTTTCGATCAATATTTTAGAGGATAACACCGGTTAGGTCTGGGTTAGGTCTGGGTTATGCCCGCATCTGGCTCATGATTTTGCCTTCTTCGCATACTTGTTGGCCAGATCCTGGGTTTTTTTCGGGTTTGAATAACGCAGTAATGTGGTACCACACTGAAGGAGTCAATTAAACCTGGTTTCGATCAATATTTTAGAGGATAACGCCGGTTAGGTCTGGGTTAGGTCCGGGATATGCGCGCATCTGGCTTATACTTTCGCCTTTTTCGCAAACTTGTTGGCCAGATCCTGGAATTTTTCCGTGTTTGAATCACGTAGTAATGTTGTACCACACTGAGGCAGTCAATTAAACCTGGATTCGGACATTATTTTAGAGGATAACACCGGTTAGGTCTGGGTTAGGTCTGGGTTATGCCCGCATCTGGCTCATGATTTTGCCTTCTTCGCATACGTGTTGGCCACGTGTTGACGATAAAACTGTAAGATATAGGATGAATTAAGTTCCATGTCCCTAAAATTTTCCAAATCATAGATTTAAAAATGATTTAGATATTTAGATGATTTTAGTGTGGGTATTTATACAAGTATGTAAATCTCTATTTATGCATAACATGTTACCCCTAAATGGGCAAGTTAATGAATTATATAGATGTTAATTGTATAATAATAACCCTTTGTTCCTCATAAAAATTCATAACTGAATTGCTATCATTCTAAAAAAATCCATCCCAAAATATATTGTCAAAACTAGTAATAAATTATTTGAACAAGGTGATAACAGATTTGAAATATTTAATAAAATTTAAATACCAGTAGTATTAATAAAAGATAATATTAATACTATTTTGACACTGTTATTTGATTTTAATATTAATTATAGATACTTTGATTATTGATTTATTAAAACATAAAGTTAATGAAGTCCCAGTAGATTATAAATATTTTAAAGAGCATGAATTAGCATAGAATTTCATAATAAATTTGATGAGTGATAGAAGTATCTTGAATAATCTGAATTTTGTAGCTTTTACTATATCTTTGGATATGGAATCACAGATTCATTTTATTAATAAAAATAGAGATAGTACTGATGATTTACTCAGGCTCGTTAAAGTAAGTGGGCCAAGTGGGAAGAATATTAAGATAGATGGATAGATATTGGTAAAAGTATTCTTCTTGTCCTTATATAGGAAATCTTTAATATTACAAATAAACTCTTTCTGTAAAATCTTGAACTTATCATTATAATTTATAGAATTAAAGTCAACGCATCTAATAATGAAAGTGAACTGAAGTATTTTATAGACTTGTCAAGAACGTTTTTTGGTATATTCCTAGCAAACGACCCGTTCAACGATCGGGATGAGTTATACGTAATTCGATTCGTCTAATTCAGTATATTATTTCATTAGTATATGCATTTCATTATCTGCGGAAATTCGGTATTTTTACAAAGTAACTAAGTATTTTAAATATATTCTGACAGGTTCACAGGTGGAAACAAGTGACTGTCGTTTCCTGTGTTCAAAATGCCAGCTAGTCAAATGCTAATTTGTTAACAATAACATTTATTGAATGAAATTTCTGCTATTTCTGCAAATATCTCATTGAATAAATCACCATCTTTCTATTATATATACATTTACTAAATACATAATGGCTCAGGTATCCAATGAAGTTACTCTTATTGAAAATATAAAATATTGATAGTATTATATGTTAGAAAAAAGTGGTTTCTTCAATTTAATTCATGTAAGCATCAGTAATGAGATCTTGAAAATTGACGCTGTGATTAATTTTCAAATGGCCTCTGTGCCATTATTTCTACAACAAAATGTTGATTCATCAGTCTCTATCTACTCTACCCTTCCACAATTGCTGCGCAGTATTTTTATTTAATGTTAGTTATATAATATCACGACATTGCTCATAATTATATGTTAGCATATATGGTAATTTTAAAACAATATCTGTAACTGAGTTTGTTTTTAGAAAACCACGTTCTTTGCTTTTCAAATATCTTTATATAATGCAATGGCTTTTAAAAAATAAGGGTATAAACATCTCACCGTAAACCGTAAATAGTTTACATTTTAAAGATCCAGAAACAGGCGCTCATACGAATAAAACAGAAACTACGTGGAAGCATAGTAAACACTTTTTGCCTGAATATTGTCGGTTAGTATTTGCAGTTCCACACGTTTTTTAATATGTTTTTCTAACATATAATACAAAATAATAAATATTATATTTTCTATTTTCAGCAAAAAAGATAATTTCATTGGGTACTTAAGCCATTACGTGTTTTATAAGCCTTCCAAGCAAGGAAAGGATGATTTATTTAATCAGTTCTTAAAAGAAATTTCAGAAATTTCATTTGATGATGATCGATTCTGTAAAAAATCAAAATATACCAGACTTAGATGATAATGAAATTTAATAATAAAAACAAGTTAAACCAACGTACTGCGTACAATAGTAATTTACTATATATTGTAAACACTGTCAGCGACGGGGAGACATTTTTTACTGTTGCTGCATGTACTGTCTACATACCTGGTTTTAATACTGTCCACCTGACCGACTCGTGGAAGTTCTATGCCTAAAAAAATGATTTTTATGCATCATACAAATTCTTCTACAAATTCCCATTTGACAATGTAGAATAGATCCAATTAGATAAATTATTTATAATTTTTAAAATGAACATAGCAACGATGGTCACTAGTTTCTATCTGTGAACCTGTCAAAAAATCTACTTGACCTTACTTTTTTACTGTAACTTTTTATAATAACTGTTAAAATACTGTTTATATTATTTATTATAATGAATCTTGTTACAAAACAAACACACTTATTTTCCATTGTGAAAAGAAAACTTAAAAACTAAAAGAACATTCCTCTACATGTGCTTCTTTCACACACACACACACACACACACACACACACACACACACACACACACACACACACACACACCACACTACCCCTCTTATCTGAAACGGTAAACTCCTAAACACTAAAGAAACTAACGAATTTTAAGTCATATTTCTAACACGCCTTCTTGACTTAAAATTTATCAAAACAACAACAAAAATTTTGCCTTTCCTAACGATTTAGTCAGTACATCTGCAATTTGATCGTCCGTAGTCACACTTATTAGTCCCTTTTTTCATAATCATAAACAAAATGATAACTTATATCTATATGCTTGGAATTTTTTGAAAATTTTCCATTTTTTGATAAGGCTATCGCTCCAATATTGTCTTCATATATTTTTACTGGATTGTCATTCTTCACGTCAAAAACAGATAAAATGCCCTTAATTGGAATGATTTCTTCTACACAATCAGCAAGAGCGTAGTATTCAGCATGCGTTGAGGCTCTGGAGACAATTTTTTGTTTTTGCGATTTCCATAGTACTACATTTCCAAAAACTCGTATGATTATCCCTGTAGTCGATTTTCTGTCCGTAGTGTCTGCAGCCCAATCAGCGTCAACAAATGCATCCATTATTTCCTGAGTAGTTGAGTTATAAACAAGATTTATGGAACGAGTGTGATACAAGTATTTTAGAACACGTGTGCTGTCATAGCTATTTTGGAATCGACTTAGGTAATTGACCGCAAATGAAATGTCTGGGCGAGTACCATTTGCAATATACAATAATGCTCCAATTAAATTCCTATATTTCAGTTCTTCATCCACTATATCAGCAGGTTCAATTTTTCGATTCATTTCCATAGGTGTATCGAACCTTTTACTATTTATTATTCCGTACTTATGACTAAGATTTTCAATATATTTTTCTTGATTCAAGTATATTTCCTCTTTACTTTGGTTACGTTGTACTTCAATTCCCAAGTATTGCTTTATTTGTCCCAAGTCTTTCATGCGAAATCGTTTATTAAGCATGATCTTAACTTCATCTATAGCCATTTCATTTATACCACTGATTAATATATCATCCACATATAAAATAATATATATTTTTGTGTCGTTTATCTCTCCAGTATACAGACAGTAATCATAATCAGATCTTTTAAAATGCAAGCTTATCATGTAATTATGAAAACAATCATACCAGTCACGTGGACTTTCTCTCAATCCATAAAGCGCCTTCTTAAGTAAACAAACCTTATCTGACTGTATATTACTACCATCAGGAGGGTAGATGTAAACTTCAGACTTGATATTTCCGTTTAAAAAAGCTGTTTGAACATCCATTTGTTCTATTTTTAAATTTTTAACACATGCAATTGACAGCAACACCTTTAGCGTGCTCATTCTTGCAACCGGTGAATAAACTTCTTCATCGCTTTGGTACAACTGTTGGAAATGCGACTTTGGCGACAATGCGCGCTTTGCATACTCCATCTGTCTTAATTCTATATATCCACTTTACTTCAATTATTTTCTTATTTATTGGAACGTTGACCAAATCCCATGTGTCGTTTTCTTTTAAACCATCAAGTTCTTGTTTCATAGCCGCTTTCCATTTTCTTGACTCTTCGCAGTTCAATGGTTCTTGGTAGTTTTCAGGTATCAAAGCATTGCAATAGTTTGTATATACGACATGATCATCAAATTTCACAACATTTCACACATTATGTTACGCTTGGGGCGTGTATCTTATTTAACTTCCTCAGTTTTGCTGCATTGATCATCGTCAGTTTTATTTTCTTTTATTTTCAAAACTCTTTCTTCTTCTTCTTCTTCTTCTTCTTCTTCTTCTTCTTCTTCTTTTGGCGTTTCCCCTTCGTATTTTTCTTCGTTATCAGTATTTCTATAAATGGTATATCTTGCACGTGACGACTTACAACTATTTTGTCATTAACCAATATCTGTATACCCTATTAATATTAATTCCTTTTTCGGCCTTTGGATTTAGCTTTGAATATCTGCATGCCTCGGGAATTCGTACAAAAGCAGTGCTTCCATATAAGTGTAAGTTTGAAACATCAGCCCTTTTATTAAAAAATATTTCATATGGTGTTTTTCTTATTCTTGTGTTTGCTAATAGGCGATTTCCAATGTAGGCAGCCGTGTAAATACATTCTGGCCAATAAAACTTGTCGACATTTGCCTCTGACAGCAAGCAGCGTGCACGATCCATTATCGTTCTGTTGTGCCTTTCGGCGACTCCGTTCAATTCGTGTGTGTATGCTGGTCCTGGTTTCAAATAAATACCTTCTCGTTTCGCTAATTCATCAAAGTTTTTGTTAAGATATGATTCTCTTCCATTGTCACATCGAATTTCTTTAATACTTTTTCCAGTTTGATTTTTTACTAATTTCCTAATATACCTAATGAAGCAATAAAAAACATCACTTTTTTGTTTTATGCAATACACAACAGCAATTTTACTGAAATCATCTATAAAAGACACAAAGTATTTCTCACCATTATGACCTGTCTGAGTTATTGGACCATGGACATCTGTATGGACTATTTGTAACAAATCATTTGCTCTTGTACGTTTGTTTTTAAATTTCAAATTTGTCATTTTATTCTCCGGACAAACTTCGCATTTTATAAATTCGTTTTCGAGTTTCACCGGTGTTCCATTTAGCAGCTGAGCTTCACACAAATATTTTAAATCTCTAAAATTTGTGTGACAAAGTATATATCTATGCCATTTTTCTATATTTGAAATTCCCATTGAACTAGTGTACGTACTTGTTTTCTTATTCTCAAGTCTGGCAACTTCTCCATTTACTTCAAAGAGTTTATTTCTTTTAACAGCAATAGCAATGAGTTTTTCTTTCGAATTACAAATTTTATTGTAATTCATTGTCTTTCTCAAACATTATTTTTAATTGTTTTGATTTACAAATACAAGAGACACTTAGTAAGTTTTGTTTCATTTCTGGTACATAGTATATACATTTTTAATCTTTATTTCCTCCGACTTGTCATTAATGTTAATCATTACATTACCAATTTTTCCAGATATTAGTTTAAAACCATCACCAACTTTAATATCAACCGGGTTTTGTAGATTTTTGGATTCATAAAAGTACTCATCTGTGTTTATTATGTGATCTGAGCAACCACTATCTAGTAGCCATTTAATATTTCTACTTCTTCTATTTTGCTACTTTTCATTACTTCAACCTTGAATGAATTGTAATTTCTACTGTCATCTAGACTCGAATTTCCAGCCACTTTTCTATCGTGTCTATTTTGTATATGTTTGAAAAGGTTGCATTTTGTAATAATTATTAAAGTTTTCTGGGCAGTAACGTTGGATGTGCCCTGACTTATTACACTGACTTAACATACCGCTTCAGTAGTCGTTGCACTGCTATGCTGATTATCCTTTGAATTGAGATACTTGTTCTGATTGCGTTGTACGTGCCGAAACCTATGACCTCTAAGATTTTTAGTTAAATTTGAACTAAACGTGCGAGTGTAATTTCTGCTGTACTCAAAGTAGTAACTTTTACCGTTTCTCTTTTGATACTCTAACAGTAATTTAGATTTTACATACTCAACTGTTTTCTCCTTCGTTGGCAGTGCATCAATAATATCAACAATACGTGAGAAGTTAACGTTAATAACAGATAATTCAATTTATCCTCTTCATTCACAGTCTCACCAGTATTTTTCAGCCTATTTATATGCGTTTCAAATTCGTTAAAGAAGTCACTTGGATTTTCACCTTCTTTCATTTTTAATTCTAACAATCTTCTTTTACACAATAGCTTTACTGCACTGTTTTTAACTAGATAAATTTCGTCAAGCTTTGCAATCATATTTTTCGCAGTCGTTTCTGATATTATTAATTCTAACTGAGTGTTTGAAATACTGTTTACGATGTAACTTTTTGCTTTAATTTCCGTTTTTATTCCAATCTTCGACTCTTATTTCAGCCGGTCTTTCATCATGTAGAATAACCTCGTTACAGTCTTTCATTTCTAAAAATAAATTTAGCCTGAATTTCCAGTTCCATAAAATATTTGTAACATGAAATCGTCCTTTTTTTCACTTGCCATGCTTCTATCTTAGGTTATCTTCCTTTCACAACTAAATTTCTTTTCTTTACTGTTAACGAACAAACCACGGACCTCTGCTACCATGTTAAAATACTGTTTATATTATTTATTATAATGAATCTTGTTACAAAACAAACACACTTATTTTCCATTGTGAAAAGAAAACTTAAAAACTAAAAGAACATTTCTCGACGTGTGCTTCTTTCACACACACACACAACACGCGCGCGCGCACACACTCCTAAACACTAAAGAAACTAACGAATTTTAAGTCATATTTCTAACAATAGCAGTAACAGTTTATAAAAAAATAACGAATTTCCACAGATGCATAGAAATGCATATCAATAATGTACTGAATTAGGCGAATCGAATAATGTATAACTCACCCCGATCCGTGAACGGGCCGTTTGCTAGGAATATAATTAATGTTCCATAACTTTTCAACAAAGTCTAAAATTTTTCCCAAGGGTTTTTGAATACCTATACACTGTATAGATATCCTGTTTCCTTCAACCGAACGACACGTGTCCCTAAAAAATATATTTATAAAGTAAGTCGGTCAAGTAGGAAGAATATTCAGATATTTAAGAATATGGATATATTGGTAAAAATATCCATTCCTCTTACCTTTATGTCCTGTGTATTGGATAATATAGATTTACATACTTTTACCGCTGAATTCGAAATTCTGAACTAAACATAGGTACAGGACTCGTAAAAACCGTTTTTTATTCTTTTTATAGTTTTATCTGTTTTCCAAAAAACAACCAATTAAATTAAGTTGCAAGAATGCAAAAGCGATAAAACTTACAGAGGCTTTAATAGAAAATTATAAAACAAAATGTTTACTTAAGACTTTACCTTTTGTAAAAACCGGCGATATTGACTGTGTGTGTGTAAATCGTCGTACGTTCGTGCCCGGTGCAGTAAAACACGTGCATCGATCTAGGTTACGTACGTTCCTCACGTGCCACTTTCTCAATCTATACTTTTACATAAAAATTACTTAGAAAATCACTCCTACTCCTCATTTGGACAGAATTTTTACTTTCATGATTTTAGCGAAAAGTCGTTTTCCTGCTCGGGGAACACATATGTACAGGGTGTTCGGCCACCCCTGGGAAAAATTTTAATGGGGGATTCTAGATGCCAAAATACGAAAATACAGACGAAAATCAAGAATACCAATTTGTTGATAGAGGCTACGTTGAAAAGTTATTAACAATTAAACTCAAAAATTTCAAATCGTTCTGGAAAAATTGTTATCGGTTGCGGGGGTCAATTACAATCATTTTTGGTGAATACACATACCTCCGAAATCTTACCCACTTTCGAGATAAAAATTCGAGAATGTGTGAAATTTGTTCGATGGAAAAGAAAAATTTCAAATCGTTTTGGAAAAATTATCTTCGGTTGCGGGGGTTACTTACAACCATTTTGGGTGAATCGTCATACCCCCCTAATCATGCGCATTTTCGAGAAAGAAATTCAGTACGGGCGGAACTTTAAACGTTAATAACTTTTTAATAAAGCCTCCATTAACAAATTGGTATTCTTGATTTTCGTCTTACTTTGGTCTCTAGAATCCCCCGGGAGAAATTGTAATGGGAGATTCTAGAGGTTAAAGTAGAACGAAAATCAAGAATACCAATTTGTTGATGGAGTAATACGATACTAAACAAGTTATTGACGTTTAAAGTTCCGCTCTTACTTTCGAATTTTTTTCTCGAAAATGCGCAGGATTTCGTATGTGGTATGTCTATTCACCGAAAATAATTGTAATTGACCCCCGAAACCGAAAGTAATTTTTTCAGAACGATTTGAAATTTTCTTTTTCTTTCGTCGAAAAATTTAGGCACTGTCTGTCGATTTTTCTTAAAAATTCCTTTCTGATTTTTATTCAGTTTGTAAAATAGTTGTTTAATAATACTCTTTGTGTAGGTACCCATGAGCTCTACTCGCGAAAAAAAACGTTTCATTGGAATATATTCACTATTCACTATATCAGTAGGAGTTGCGGGGGCTGTTTGAAAATTTGACCAGTTATATGGGATTTTTCTCACTTTACGGGGTCAAGGAACAACTTTTCCAACATCTCTACATATTCTCCATTAAAATATGCGTTGTGTTGCTGTTTGAAACATTAAAATCGTTCAATCCGGCTGTCGACCAAAAAAAAAAAATGCTTGTAACTGACCCCTGCAACGAAAACTAATTCTTCCAAGACGATTCGAAATTCTTTTTTACTTGAATTCTTTTTGTCGAAACTGAGTAGGATTTCGGGGGTACGATTCTAACTGACCTCCGCGACCAAAAATAATTTTTTCAGAACGATTTGAAATTTTTTTATTTAATGTTATTAATAACTACTTTTTAACGAAACCTCAGTCGAAAAATTGATATTCTTAATTTTCGTCTTATTTTGGCTTCTAGAATCTCCCATTAAAATTTTCCCCAGGGGTGGCCAAACACCCTGTATATATTAAATCAATATTAATGAAATTACACCTTGACCGAATTCATTTCAATCCCCCCACACTAATACATATATTGTGTGTAGCCCATAAATGGTCGAGAATGGAGTCACCTATACTGGTTTCCTATACTGGTATTATTAGATGGTCGCAGGTCCTGCATAAATTTCAATTTACATAATTTTTGTTTTGAGTAAACTCATTTTACTTTTTTGTATATTATTACCTAATGCAACTCATATTTTCCAGCCATGCGATGTAGGAATATTTAGACGATTAAAAGTTGCATGGCGAAGGGTAGTGCAGGAACATTAGACAAAGTACGTAGGTAGACTAAACCCATTACGAAGGTGAATTTCGCACCAATATATCATACCATATATAAATTCCATGAAGAAGGAAATGCTTTTAAAGCTTGTGGTGGCCTATGACCGTTTAACTCAAATACAATTTACTAGACAAAACGTATTTCAGAAAGAAGAAAATAAATTAGAATTCATGTCGCCAGATGAAACTGACATCAATGACAGCAATATAGGTAGTTTTACATAGCATTCAAGAGCATATTCCAGATGATCTGAGAGGGGAACAATTTTCTTTTCTATATAGAAAATATTAAAATACAATCGGGACACAACTAAGACACAACACAAGACACAACTCGCAGAGAGAAAGCACTGCTGATGTTCAACGCAGTGCAGTTCATAGTAACAGTAAAACCAATACCAGTGTAGAAGACTAATTTAACAACGTTTCGCTAGAAGAAACTAATATATGATATACTGATCATTAATTAACTTTAATATTTCATGACAATGATGCTTTTACTTTTTTCTAATGGGAATTGTTTTGTTTCCGATGGTACTGAAATCAAACTACATTAATTCTACAACGTTACTTTACTTATTTTCTCGTAAAGACAAAGATTCTTCAGAATCTATTCTGGATAAACATTATCAACATTATCAAAAGATTGAAAAAACAACAAAGAAAAGAAAAGAAAAGAAAAGAAAAGAAAAGAAAAGAAAAGAAAAGAAAAGAAATATAGAAAGAGTGTGTGCAATCAAAGTTACATCAAAGACATGAAAATAGGCTCAGCTTGAAAAAATAGAAGCAATTGATAACCAGGAAAAAGAAAAACAAAGAATGAAAGAAGAACGATTAGAAAAGAAAAAAACAAGCCGAGAAATTAAAAGAAGAAAAGCTATTGAAAAAAGAAAGAAAAACAGAAAAATGAAAAGGAAAAGGAGAAAGAAAAGCAAGACGAAGAGAAGGAGAAATGTAAAACTCAAACTAAAAATAAAAATAAAGTTAAGAACGTGAAAAGAAAATAATAAATAATATTATTGTGTTGTTTTTACAGGGTGAATGTAGTAACTGAACCAGGTGGTTATGACTATGCAACATTTTTATTAGCATCTTTTTCAAACTCCACTTGGAACAACACTGTACGTATGTATGTATGGGATTATCAGGAACCGTGTTTGTTCGTTAATCGGCACACTCGTATTTATTTCGTTAAACACAGTCACACCTACTACGTACTTTTCTTCAATCTTTCTCTCTTCCGTGCTGTCTTTTCTCGCTTTCTGGGTTATTCACCCATCAGCTGTTCGGCCGTACGCTCGCCGCGTGTTGACGGCTTTTTCGGCGGTAACCATCTTCGCTCGTGCAAGCTCGTGGACAGCGAACGATTCGCTGTTCGGCCAAAAATTCGTGCGCGATTTAATAATTTTCAACTGCACGGTTCCCTACATACAGGGTGTTCGGCCATCCATGGGAAAAATTTTAATGGGGGATTCTAGAGGTAAAAATAAGACGAAAATCAAGAATACCAATTTGTTGATGGAGGCACTGTTAAAAAGTTATTAATGTTTAAAGTTCCGCTCGTACTGAATTTTTTTCTCGAAAATGCGCAAGATTTCGGGGGTATGTCTATACATAAAAAATGATTGTCACCGACCCTCGCAACTGAAAATAATTTTTCACAGAACGATTTGAAATCTTTCTTTTTCATCGAAAAATAAAGGCACCCGATTAGATTTTCGGTAAGGAATTTTTTTCTCGAAAGTGCGTAGGATTTCGGGGGTATGTGTAATGACCAAAAATGATTGTAATTGACCCCTGTAACCGAAAATAATTTTTTTAGAACGATTTGAAAAATTTGTTTTTCGCCGAAAAATATCAACACATACTCGAATTTTTTTCTCGAAACTGAGTAGGATTCCGAATATATGTCTACTCACTAAAAATGCTTGTAATTGACCTCCGCAGCCGAAAATAATTTTTCTGGAACGATTTGAAATTTTTGAATCAAATTGTTAATAACTTTTTAACGAAGCCTCCATCAACAAATTGATATTCTTGATTTTCGTCTTAGTTTGGCCTCTAGAATATCCTATTAAAATGTTTCTCAGGGCTGGCCGAACACCCTCTATACTACTATGTTTACTAGATCCTGGGTTTTTTTCGGGTTTGAATCACGTAGTAATGTGGTACCACACAGAAACAGTCCACTAAACCTGGATTCGGACAGTATTTTGGAGGATAACACTGGTTAGGCTTGGGTTTCGTCTGGGTTATGTCCGCACCTGGCTCATGACTTTGCCTTCTTCGCATACTTGTTGGCCAGATCCTGGGTATTTTTCGTGTTTGAATCACGTAGTAATGTGGTAACACACTGAAGCTGTCAATTAAACCTGGTTTCGATCAATATTTTAGAGGATAACACCGGTTAGGTCTGGGTTAGGTCCGGGATATGCCCGCATCTGGCTCATGATTTTGCCTTCTTCGCATACTTGTTGGCCAGATCCTGGGTTTTTTTCGTGTTTGAATCACGTAGTAATGTGGTAACACACTGAAGCTGTCAATTAAACCTGGTTTCGATCAATATTTCAGAGGATAACACCGGTTAGGTCTGGGTTAGGTCTGGGAAATGCGCGCATCTGGCTTATACTTTCGCCTTTTTCGCAAACTTGTTGGCCAGATCCTGGGTACCTTCCGTGTTTGAATCACGTAGTAATGTGGTAACACACTGAAGCAGTCAACTAAACCTGGTTTCGATCAATATTTTAGAGGATAACACCGGTTAGGTCTGGGTTAAGTCCGGGATATGCCCGCATCTGGCTTATACTTTCGCCTTTTTCGCAAACTTGTTGGCCAGATCCTGGGTTTTTTTCGTGTTTGAATCACGTAGTAATGTGGTAACACACTGAAGCTGTCAATTAAACCTGGTTTCGATCAATATTTTAGAGGATAACACCGGTTAGGTCTGGGTTAGGTCTGGGTTATGCCCGCATCTGGCTCATGATTTTGCCTTCTTCGCATACTTGTTGGCCAGATCTTGGGTTTTTTTCGTGTTTGAATCACGTAGTAATGTGGTAACACACTGAAGCAGTCAATTAAACCTGGTTTCGATCAATATTTCAGAGGATAACACCGGTTAGGTCTGGGTTAGGTCTGGGTTATGCCCGCATCTGGCTCATGATTTTGCCTTCTTCGCATACTTGTTGGCCAGATCCTGGGTTTTTTTCGTGTTTGAATCACGTAGTAATGTGGTAACACACTGAAGCTGTCAATTAAACCTGGTTTCGATCAATATTTTAGAGGATAACACCGGTTAGGTCTGGGTTAGGTCTGGGATATGCGCGCATCTGGCTTATACTTTCACCTTTTTCGCAAACTTGTTGGCCAGATCCTGGGTTTTTTCCGTGTTTGATCACGTAGTAATGTGGTAACACACTGAAGCTGTCAATTAAACCTGGTTTCGATCAATATTTTAGAGGATAACACCGGTTAGGTCTGGGTTAGGTCTGGGAAATGCGCGCATCTGGCTTATACTTTCGCCTTTTTCGCAAACTTGTTGGCCAGATCCTGGGTATCTTCCGTGTTTGAATCACGTAGTAATGTGGTAACACACTGAAGCAGTCAATTAAACCTGGTTTCGATCAATATTTTAGAGGATAACACCGGTTAGGTCTGGGTTAGGTCCGGGATATGCCCGCATCTGGCTTATACTTTCGCCTTCTTCGCAAACTTGTTGGCCAGATCCTGGGTTTTTTTCGTGTTTGAATCACGTAGGAATGTGGTAACACACTGAAGCAGTCAATTAAACCTGGTTTCGATCAATATTTTAGAGGATAACACCGGTTAGGTCTGGGTTAGGTCCGGGATATGCCCGCATCTGGCTCATGATTTTGCCTTCTTCGCATACTTGTTGGCCAGATCCTGGGTTTTTTTCGTGTTTGAATCACGTAGTAATGTGGTAACACACTGAAGCTGTCAATTAAACCTGGTTTCGATCAATATTTCAGAGGATAACACCGGTTAGGTCTGGGTTAGGTCTGGGAAATGCGCGCATCTGGCTTATACTTTCGCCTTTTTCGCAAACTTGTTGGCCAGATCCTGGGTATTTTCCGTGTTTGAATCACGTAGTAATGTGGTAACACACTGAAGCAGTCAATTAAACCTGGTTTCGATCAATATTTTAGAGGATAACACCGGTTAGGTCTGGGTTAGGTCCGGGATATGCCCGCATCTGGCTCATGATTTTGCCTTCTTCGCATACTTGTTGGCCAGATCCTGGGTTTTTTTCGTGTTTGAATCACGTAGTAATATGGTAACACACTGAAGCTGTCAATTAAACCTGGTTTCGATCAATATTTTAGAGGATAACACCGGTTAGGTCTGGGTTAGGTCTAGGATTTGCGCGCATCTGGCTTATACTTTCGCCTTTTTCGCAAACTTGTTGGCCAGATCCTGGGTATTTTCCGTGTTTGAATCACGTAGTAAAGTGGTAACACACTGAAGCAGTCAATTAAACCTGGTTTCGATCAATATTTTAGAGCATAACACCGGTTAGGTCTGGGTTAGGTCCGGGATATGCCCGCATCTGGCTCATGATTTTGCCTTCTTCGCATACTTGTTGGCCAGATCCTGGGTTTTTTTCGTGTTTGAATCACGTAGTAATGTGGTAACACACTGAAGCTGTCAATTAAACCTGGTTTCGATCAATATTTTAGAGGATAACACCGGTTAGGTCTGGGTTAGGTCTGGGTTATGCCCGCATCTGGCTCATGATTTTGCCTTCTTCGCATACTTGTTGGCCAGATCCTGGGTTTTTTCGTGTTTGAATCACGTAGTAATGTGGTAACACACTGAAGCTGTCAATTAAACCTGGTTTCGATCAATATTTCAGAGGATAACACCGGTTAGGTCTGGGTTAGGTCTGGGAAATGCGCGCATCTGGCTTATACTTTCGCCTTCTTCGCATACTTGTTGGTCAGATCCTGGGTTTTTTCCGTGTTTGATCACGTAGTAATGTGGTAACACACTGAAGCAGTCAATAAAACCTGGTTTCGATCAATATTTTAGAGGATAACACCGGTTAGGTCTGGGTTAGGTCTGGGATTTGCGCGCATCTGGCTTATACTTTCGCCTTTTTCGCAAACTTGTTGGCCAGATCCTGGGTATTTTCCGCGTTTGAATCACGTAGTAATGTGGTAACACACTGAAGCAGTCAATTAAACCTGGTTTCGATCAATATTTCAGAGGATAACACCGGTTAGGTCTGGGTTAGGTCCGGGATATGCCCGCATCTGGCTCATGATTTTGCCTTCTTCGCATACTTGTTGGCCAGATCCTGGGTTTTTTTCGTGTTTGAATCACGTAGTAATGTGGTAACACACTGAAGCTGTCAATTAAACCTGGTTTCGATCAATATTTTAGAGGATAACACCGGCTAGGTCTGGGTTAGGTCTGGGTTATGCCCGCATCTGGCTCATGATTTTGCCTTCTTCGCATACTTGTTGGCCAGATCCTGGGTTTTTTTCGTGTTTGAATCACGTAGTAATGTGGTAACACACTGAAGCTGTCAATTAAACCTGGTTTCGATCAATATTTCAGAGGATAACACCGGTTAGGTCTGGGTTAGGTCTGGGAAATGCGCGCATCTGGCTTATACTTTCGCCTTCTTCGCATACTTGTTGGTCAGATCCTCGGTTTTTTCCGTGTTTGATCACGTAGTAATGTGGTAACACACTGAAGCAGTCATTAAAACCTGGTTTCACTCAATATTTTAGAGGATAACACCGGTTAGGTCTGGGTTAGGTCTGGGATTTGCGCGCATCTGGCTTATACTTTCGCCTTTTTCGCAAACTTGTTGGCCAGATCCTGGGTATTTTCCGTGTTTGAATCACGTAGTAATGTGGTAACACACTGAAGCAGTCAATTAAACCTGGATTCGGACAGTATTTTAGAGGATAACACCGGTAAGGTCTGGGTTAGGTCTGGGTTATGCCCGCATCTGGCTCATGATTTTGCCTTCTTCGCAAACTTGTTGGCCAGATCCAGGGTATTTTCCGTGTTTGAATCACGTAGTAATGTGGTAACACACTGAAGCTGTCAATTAAACCTGGTTTCGATCAATATTTTAGAGGATAACACCGGTTAGGTCTGGGTTAGGTCTGGGAAATGCGCGCATCTGGCTTATACTTTCGCCTTTTTCGCAAACTTGTTGGCCAGATCCTGGGTACCTTCCGTGTTTGAATCACGTAGTAATGTGGTAACACACTGAAGCAGTCAACTAAACCTGGTTTCGATCAATATTTTAGAGGATAACACCGGTTAGGTCTGGGTTAAGTCCGGGATATGCCCGCATCTGGCTTATACTTTCGCCTTTTTCGCAAACTTGTTGGCCAGATCCTGGGTTTTTTTCGTGTTTGAATCACGTAGTAATGTGGTAACACACTGAAGCTGTCAATTAAACCTGGTTTCGATCAATATTTTAGAGGATAACACCGGTTAGGTCTGGGTTAGGTCTGGGTTATGCCCGCATCTGGCTCATGATTTTGCCTTCTTCGCATACTTGTTGGCCAGATCTTGGGTTTTTTTCGTGTTTGAATCATGTAGTAATGTGGTAACACACTGAAGCAGTCAATTAAACCTGGTTTCGATCAATATTTCAGAGGATAACACCGGTTAGGTCTGGGTTAGGTCTGGGTTATGCCCGCATCTGGCTCATGATTTTGCCTTCTTCGCATACTTGTTGGCCAGATCCTGGGTTTTTTTCGTGTTTGAATCACGTAGTAATGTGGTAACACACTGAAGCTGTCAATTAAACCTGGTTTCGATCAATATTTTAGAGGATAACACCGGTTAGGTCTGGGTTAGGTCTGGGATATGCGCGCATCTGGCTTATACTTTCACCTTTTTCGCAAACTTGTTGGCCAGATCCTGGGTTTTTTCCGTGTTTGATCACGTAGTAATGTGGTAACACACTGAAGCTGTCAATTAAACCTGGTTTCGATCAATATTTTAGAGGATAACACCGGTTAGGTCTGGGTTAGGTCTGGGAAATGCGCGCATCTGGCTTATACTTTCGCCTTTTTCGCAAACTTGTTGGCCAGATCCTGGGTATCTTCCGTGTTTGAATCACGTAGTAATGTGGTAACACACTGAAGCAGTCAATTAAACCTGGTTTCGATCAATATTTTAGAGGATAACACCGGTTAGGTCTGGGTTAGGTCCGGGATATGCCCGCATCTGGCTTATACTTTCGCCTTCTTCGCAAACTTGTTGGCCAGATCCTGGGTTTTTTTCGTGTTTGAATCACGTAGGAATGTGGTAACACACTGAAGCAGTCAATTAAACCTGGTTTCGATCAATATTTTAGAGGATAACACCGGTTAGGTCTGGGTTAGGTCCGGGATATGCCCGCATCTGGCTCATGATTTTGCCTTCTTCGCATACTTGTTGGCCAGATCCTGGGTTTTTTTCGTGTTTGAATCACGTAGTAATGTGGTAACACACTGAAGCAGTCAATTAAACCTGGATTCGGACAGTATTTTAGAGGATAACACCGGTAAGGTCTGGGTTAGGTCTGGGTTATGCCCGCATCTGGCTCATGATTTTGCCTTCTTCGCAAACTTGTTGGCCAGATCCAGGGTATTTTCCGTGTTTGAAACACGTAGTAATGTGGTAACACACTGAAGCAGTCAATTAAACCTGGTTTCGATCAATATTTCAGAGGATAACACCGGTTAGGTCTGGGTTAGGTCTGGGAAATGCGCGCATCTGTCTTATACTTTCGCCTGTTTCGCAAACTTGTTGGCCAGGTCCTGGATTTTTTCCGTGTTTGAATCACGTAGTAATGTGGTAACACACTGAAGCAGTCAATTAAACCTGGTTTCGATCAATATTTCAGAGGATAACACCGGTTAGGTCTGGGTTAGGTCTGGGATATGCGCGCATCTGGCTTATACTTTCGCCTTTTTCGCAAACTTGTTGGCCAGATCCTAGGTTTTTTTCGTGTTTCAATCACGTAGTAATGTGGTAACACACTGAGGCAGTCTATTAAACCTGGATTCGGACAGTATTTTAGAGGATATCACCGGTTAGGTCTGGGTTAGGTCTGGGTTATGCCCGCATCTGGCTCATGATTTTGCCTTCATCGCATACTTGTTGGCCAGATCCTGGGTTTTTTCCGTGTTTGAATCACGTAGTAATGTGGTAACACACTGAAGCAGTCAATTAAACCTGGTTTCGATCAATATTTCAGAGGATAACACCGGTTAGGTCTGGGTTAGGTCTGGGTTATGCCCGCATCTGGCTCATGATTTTGCCTTCTTCGCATACTTGTTGGCCTGATCCTGGGGTTTTTCCGTGTTTGATCACGTAGTAATGTGGTAACACACTGAAGCAGTCAATTAAACCTGGTTTCGATCAATATTTTAGAGGATAACACCGGTTAGGTCTGGGTTAGGTCTGGGAAATGCGCGCATCTGGCCTATACTTTCGCCTTTTTCGCAAACTTGTTGGCCTGATCCTGGGTATTTTCCGTGTTTGAATCACGTAGTAATGTGGTAACACACTGAAGCAGTCAATTAAACCTGGTTTCGATCAATATTTTAGAGGATAACACCGGTTAGGTCTGGGTTAGGTCCGGGATATGCCCGCATCTGGCTCATGATTTTGCCTTCTTCGCATACTTGTTGGCCAGATCATGGGTTTTTTTCGTGTTTGAATCACGTAGTAATGTGGTAACACACTGAAGCTGTCAATTAAACCTGGTTTCGATCAATATTTTAGAGGATAACACCGGTTAGGTCTGGGTTAGGTCTGGGATATGCGCGCATCTGGCTTATACTTTCGCCTTTTTCGCATACTTGTTGGCCAGATCCTGGGTTTTTTTCGTGTTTGAATCACGTAGTAATGTGGTAACACACTGAAGCTGTCAATTAAACCTGGTTTCGATCAATATTTTAGAGGATAACACCGGTTAGGTCTGGGTTAGGTCTAGGATTTGCGCGCATCTGGCTTATACTTTCGCCTTTTTCGCAAACTTGTTGGCCAGATCCTGGGTATTTTCCGTGTTTGAATCACGTAGTAAAGTGGTAACACACTGAAGCAGTCAATTAAACCTGGTTTCGATCAATATTTTAGAGCATAACACCGGTTAGGTCTGGGTTAGGTCCGGGATATGCCCGCATCTGGCTCATGATTTTGCCTTCTTCGCATACTTGTTGGCCAGATCCTGGGTTTTTTTCGTGTTTGAATCACGTAGTAATGTGGTAACACACTGAAGCTGTCAATTAAACCTGGTTTCGATCAATATTTTAGAGGATAACACCGGTTAGGTCTGGGTTAGGTCTGGGTTATGCCCGCATCTGGCTCATGATTTTGCCTTCTTCGCATACTTGTTGGCCAGATCCTGGGTTTTTTCGTGTTTGAATCACGTAGTAATGTGGTAACACACTGAAGCTGTCAATTAAACCTGGTTTCGATCAATATTTCAGAGGATAACACCGGTTAGGTCTGGGTTAGGTCTGGGAAATGCGCGCATCTGGCTTATACTTTCGCCTTCTTCGCATACTTGTTGGTCAGATCCTGGGTTTTTTCCGTGTTTGATCACGTAGTAATGTGGTAACACACTGAAGCAGTCAATAAAACCTGGTTTCGATCAATATTTTAGAGGATAACACCGGTTAGGTCTGGGTTAGGTCTGGGATTTGCGCGCATCTGGCTTATACTTTCGCCTTTTTCGCAAACTTGTTGGCCAGATCCTGGGTATTTTCCGTGTTTGAATCACGTAGTAATGTGGTAACACACTGAAGCAGTCAATTAAACCTGGATTCGGACAGTATTTTAGAGGATAACACCGGTTAGGTCTGGGTTAGGTCTGGGTTATGCCCGCATCTGGCTCATGATTTTGCCTTCTTCGCAAACTTGTTGGCCAGATCCAGGGTATTTTCCGTGTTTGAAACACGTAGTAATGTGGTAACAAACTGAAGCAGTCAATTAAACCTGGTTTCGATCAATATTTCAGAGGATAACACCGGTTAGGTCTGGGTTAGGTCTGGGAAATGCGCGCATCTGACTTATACTTTCGCCTTTTTCGCAAACTTGTTGGCCAGATCCTAGGTTTTTTTCGTGTTTCAATCACGTAGTAATGTGGTAACACACTGAGGCAGTCTATTAAACCTGGATTCGGACAGTATTTTAGAGGATATCACCGGTTAGGTCTGGGTTAGGTCTGGGTTATGCCCGCATCTGGCTCATGATTTTGCCTTCATCGCATACTTGTTGGCCAGATCCCGGGTTTTTTCCGTGTTTGAATCACGTAGTAATGTGGTAACACACTGAAGCAGTCAATTAAAACTGGTTTCGATTAATATTTCAGAGGATAACACCGGTTAGGTCTGGGTTAGGTCTGGGTTATGCCCGCATCTGACTTATACTTTCGCCTTTTTCGCAAACTTGTTGGCCAGATCCTAGGTTTTTTTCGTGTTTCAATCACGTAGTAATGTGGTAACACACTGAAGCAGTCAATTAAACCTGGTTTCGATCAATATTTCAGAGGATAACACCGGTTAGGTCTGGGTTAGGTCTGGGATATGCGCGCATCTGACTTATACTTTCGCCTTTTTCGCAAACTTGTTGGCCAGATCCTAGGTTTTTTTCGTGTTTCAATCACGTAGTAATGTGGTAACACACTGAAGCAGTCAATTAAACCTGGTTTCGATCAATATTTCAGAGGATAACACCGGTTAGGTCTGGGTTAGGTCTGGGAAATGCGCGCATCTGGCTTATACTTTCGCCTTTTTCGCAAACTTGTTGGCCAGATCCTGGGTATTTTCCGCGTTTGAATCACGTAGTAATGTGGTAACACACTGAAGCAGTCAATTAAACCTGGTTTCGATCAATATTTCAGAGGATAACACCGGTTAGGTCTGGGTTAGGTCCGGGATATGCCCGCATCTGGCTCATGATTTTGCCTTCTTCGCATACTTGTTGGCCAGATCATGGGTTTTTTTCGTGTTTGAATCACGTAGTAATGTGGTAACACACTGAAGCTGTCAATTAAACCTGGTTTCGATCAATATTTCAGAGGATAACACCGGTTAGGTCTGGGTTAGGTCTGGGAAATGCGCGCATCTGGCTTATACTTTCGCCTTTTTCGCAAACTTGTTGGCCAGATCCTGGGTATTTTCCGCGTTTGAATCACGTAGTAATGTGGTAACACACTGAAGCAGTCAATTAAACCTGGTTTCCATCAATATTTTAGAGGATAACACCGGTTAGGTCTGGGTTAGGTCCGGGATATGCCCGCATCTGGCTTATACTTTCGCCTTTTTCGCAAACTTGTTGGCCAGATCCTGGGTTTTTTCCGTGTTTGAATCACGTAGTAATGTGGTAACACACTGAAGCAGTCAATTAAACCTGGTTTCGATTAATATTTCAGAGGATAACACCGGTTAGGTCTGGGTTAGGTCTGGGTTATGCCCGCATCTGGCTCATGATTTTGCCTTCATCGCATACTTGTTGGCCAGATCCTGGGTTTTTTCCGTGTTTGATCAAGTAGTAATGTGGTAACACACTGAAGCAGTCATTAAAACCTGGTTTCACTCAATATTTTAGAGGATAACACCGGTTAGGTCTGGGTTAGGTCTGGGATTTGCGCGCATCTGGCTTATACTTTCGCCTTTTTCGCAAACTTGTTGGCCAGATCCTGGGTATTTTCCGTGTTTGAATCACGTAGTAATGTGGTAACACACTGAAGCAGTCAATTAAACCTGGATTCGGACAGTATTTTAGAGGATAACACCGGTAAGGTCTGGGTTAGGTCTGGGTTATGCCCGCATCTGGCTCATGATTTTGCCTTCTTCGCAAACTTGTTGGCCAGATCCAGGGTATTTTCCGTGTTTGAAACACGTAGTAATGTGGTAACACACTGAAGCAGTCAATTAAACCTGGTTTCGATCAATATTTCAGAGGATAACACCGGTTAGGTCTGGGTTAGGTCTGGGAAATGCGCGCATCTGTCTTATACTTTCGCCTGTTTCGCAAACTTGTTGGCCAGGTCCTGGGTTTTTTCCGTGTTTGAATCACGTAGTAATGTGGTAACACACTGAAGCAGTCAATTAAACCTGGTTTCGATCAATATTTCAGAGGATAACACCGGTTAGGTCTGGGTTAGGTCTGGGATATGCGCGCATCTGGCTTATACTTTCGCCTTTTTCGCAAACTTGTTGGCCAGATCCTAGGTTTTTTTCGTGTTTCAATCACGTAGTAATGTGGTAACACACTGAGGCAGTCTATTAAACCTGGATTCGGACAGTATTTTAGAGGATATCACCGGTTAGGTCTGGGTTAGGTCTGGGTTATGCCCGCATCTGGCTCATGATTTTGCCTTCATCGCATACTTGTTGGCCAGATCCTGGGTTTTTTCCGTGTTTGAATCACGTAGTAATGTGGTAACACACTGAAGCAGTCAATTAAACCTGGTTTCGATTAATATTTCAGAGGATAACACCGGTTAGGTCTGGGTTAGGTCTGGGTTATGCCCGCATCTGGCTCATGATTTTGCCTTCATCGCATACTTGTTGGCCAGATCCTGGGTTTTTTCCGTGTTTGAATCACGTAGTAATGTGGTAACACACTGAAGCAGTCAATTAAACCTGGTTTCGATCAATATTTCAGAGGATAACACCGGTTAGGTCTGGGTTAGGTCTGGGTTATGCCCGCATCTGGCTCATGATTTTGCCTTCTTCGCATACTTGTTGGCCTGATCCTGGGGTTTTTCCGTGTTTGATCACGTAGTAATGTGGTAACACACTGAAGCAGTCAATTAAACCTGGTTTCGAACAATATTTTAGAGGATAACACCGGTTAGGTCTGGGTTAGGTCTGGGAAATGCGCGCATCTGGCCTATACTTTCGCCTTTTTCGCAAACTTGTTGGCCTGATCCTGGGTATTTTCCGTGTTTGAATCACGTAGTAATGTGGTAACACACTGAAGCAGTCAATTAAACCTGGTTTCGATCAATATTTTAGAGGATAACACCGGTTAGGTCTGGGTTAGGTCCGGGATATGCCCGCATCTGGCTCATGATTTTGCCTTCTTCGCATACTTGTTGGCCAGATCCTGGGTTTTTTTCGTGTTTGAATCACGTAGTAATGTGGTAACACACTGAAGCTGTCAATTAAACCTGGTTTCGATCAATATTTTAGAGGATAACACCGGTTAGGTCTGGATTAGGTCTGGGATATGCGCGCATCTGGCTTATACTTTCGCCTTTTTCGCAAACTTGTTGGCCAGATCCTAGGTTTTTTTCGTGTTTCAATCACGTAGTAATGTGGTAACACACTGAGGCAGTCTATTAAACCTGGATTCGGACAGTATTTTAGAGGATATCACCGGTTAGGTCTGGGTTAGGTCTGGGTTATGCCCGCATCTGGCTCATGATTTTGCCTTCATCGCACACTTGTTGGCCAGATCCTGGGTTTTTTCCGTGTTTGAATCACGTAGTAATGTGGTAACACACTGAAGCAGTCAATTAAACCTGGTTTCGATTAATATTTCAGAGGATAACACCGGTTAGGTCTGGGTTAGGTCTGGGTTATGCCCGCATCTGGCTCATGATTTTGCCTACATCGCATACTTGTTGGCCAGATCCTGGGTTTTTTCCGTGTTTGAATAACGTAGTAATGTGGTAACACACTGAAGCAGTCAATTAAACCTGGTTTCGATCAATATTTCAGAGGATAACACCGGTTAGGTCTGGGTTAGGTCTGGGTTATGCCCGCATCTGGCTCATGATTTTGCCTTCTTCGCATACTTGTTGGCCAGATCCTGGGTTTTTTCCGTGTTTGATCACGTAGTAATGTGGTAACACACTGAAGCAGTCAATTAAACCTGGTTTCGATCAATATTTTAGAGGATAACACCGGTTAGGTCTGGGTTAGGTCTGGGATTTGCGCGCATCTGGCTCATGATTTTGCCTTCTTCGCATACTTGTTGGCCAGATCCTGGGTTTTTTTCGTGTTTCAATCACGTAGTAATGTGGTAACACAGTGAGGCAGTCTATTAAACCTGGATTCGGACAGTATTTTAGAGGATAACACCGGTTAGGTCTGGATTAGGTCTGGGTTATGCCCGCATCTGGCTCATGATTTTACCTTCTTCGCATACTTGTTGGCCAGATCCTGGGTTTTTTGAGTGTTTGAATCACATAGTAATGTGGTAACACACTGAAGCTGTCAATTAAACCTGGTTTCGATCAATATTTCAGAGGATAACACCGTTTAGGTCTGGGTTAGGTCTGGGAAATGCGCGCATCTGGCTTATACTTTCGCCTTTTTCGCAAGCTTGTTGGCCAGATCCTGGGTTTTTTCCGTGTTTCAATCACGTAGTAATGTGGTAACACACTGAGGCAGTCTATTAAACCTGGATTCGGACAGTATTTTAGAGGATAACACCGGTTAGGTCTGGGTTAGGTCTGGGTTATGCCCGCATCTGGCTCATGATTTTGCCTTCTTCGCATACTTGTTGGCCAGATCCTGGGGTTTTTTCGTGTTTGAATCACGTAGTAATGTGGTAACACAGTGAGGCAGTCTATTAAACCTGGATTCGGACAGTATTTTAGAGGATAACACCGGTTAGGTCTGGGTTAGGTCTGGGTTATGCCCGCATCTGGCTCATGATTTTGCCTTCTTCGCATACTTGTTGGCCAGATCCTGGGTTTTTTTCGTGTTCGAATCACGTAGTAATGTGGTAATACACTGAAGCAGTCAATTAAACCAGGTTTCGATCAATATTTTAGAGGATAACACCGGTTAGGTCTGGGTTAGGTCTGGTATATGCGCGCATCTGGCTTATGCTTTCGCCTTTTTCGCAAACTTGTTGGCCAGATCCTGGGTATTTTCCGTGTTTGAAACACGTAGTAATGTGGTAACACACTGAAGCAGTCAATTAAACCTGGTTTCGATCAATATTTCAGAGGATAACACCGGTTAGGTCTGGGTAAGGTCTGGGTTATGCCCGCATCTAGCTCATGATTTTGCTTTCTTCGCATACTTGTTGGCCACATCCTGGGTTTTTTTCGTGTTTGAATCACTTAGTAATGTGGTAATACACTGAAGCAGTCAATAAAACCTGGTTTCGATCAATATTTTAGAGGAGAACACCGGTTAGGTCTGGGTTAGGTCTGGGTTATGCCCGCATCTGGCTCATGATTTTGCCTTCTTCGCATACTTGTTGGCCAGATCCTGGGTTTTTTTCGTGTTTGAATCACGTAGTAATGTGGTAATACACTGAAGCAGTCAATTAAACCTGGTTTCGATCAATATTTCAGAGGATAACACCGGTTAGGTCTGGGTTAAGTCTGGGATATGCGCGCATCTGGCTTATACTTACGCCTTTTTCGCAAACTTGTTGGCTAGATCCTGGGTTTTTTTCGGGTTTGAATTACGCAGTAATGTGGTACCACACTGAAGCAGTCAATTAAACCTGGTTTCGATCAATATTTTAGAGGATAACGCCGGTTAGGTCTGGGTTAGGTCTGGGATTTGCGCGCATCTGGCTTATACTTTCGCCTTTTTCGCAAACTTGTTGGCCAGATCCTGGGTTTTTTTCGTGTTTGAATCACGTAGTAATGTGGTAACACACTGAAGCTGTCAATTAAACCTGGTTTCGATCAATATTTTAGAGGATAACACCGGTTAGGTCTGGGTTAGGTCCGGGATATGCCCGCATCTGGCTCATGATTTTGCCTTCTTCGCATACTTGTTGGCCAGATCCTGGGTTTTTTTCGTGTTTGAATCACGTAGTAATGTGGTAACACACTGAAGCAGTCAATTAAACCTGGTTTCGATCAATATTTTATAGGATAACACCGGTTAGGTCTGGGTTAGGTCCGGGATATGCCCGCATCTGGCTCATGATTTTGCCTTCTTCGCATACTTGTTGGCCAGATCCTGGGTTTTTTTCGTGTTTGAATCACGAAGTAATGAGGTAATACACTGAAGCAGTCAATTAAACCTGGTTTCGATCAATATTTTAGAGGATAACACCGGTTAGGTCTGGGTCAGGTCTGGGATATGCGCGCATCTGGCTTATGCATTCGCCTTTTTCGCAAACTTGTTGGCCAGATCCTGGGTTTTTTCCGTGCTTGAATCACGTAGTAATGTTGTACCACACTGAGGCAGTCAATTAAACCTGGATTCGTACAGTATTTTAGAGGATAACACCGGTTAGGTCTGGGTGAGGTCTGGGTTATGCCCGCATCTGGCTCATGATTTTGCCTTTTTCGCAAACTTGTTGGCCAGATCCTGGGTTTTTTTCGTGTTTGAATCTCGTAGTAATGTGGTGATACACTGAAGCAGTCAATAAAACCTGGTTTCGATCAATATTTTAGAGGATAACACCGGTTAGGTCTTGGATAGGTCCGGGATTTGCGCGCATCTGGCTTATACTTTCGCCTTTTTCGCAAACTTGTTGGCCAGATCCTGGGTTTTTTTCGTGTTTGAATCACGTAGTAATGTGGTAACACGCTGAAGCAGTCAATTAAACCTGGTTTCGATCAATATTTCAGAGGATAACACCGGTTAGGTCTGGGTTAGGTCTGGGAAATGCGCGCATCTGGCTTATACTTTCGCCTTTTTCGCAAACTTGTTGGCCAGATCCTGGGTTTTTTCCGTGTTTGAATCACGTAGTAATGTGGTAACACACTGAAGCAGTCAATTAAACCTGGTTTCGATCAATATTTTAGATGATAACACCGGTTAGGTCTGGGTTAGGTCTGGGTTATGCCCGCATCTGGCTCATGATTTTGCCTTCTTCGCATACTTGTTGGCCAGATCCTGGGGTTTTTTCGTGTTTGAATCACGTAGTAATGTGGTAACACACTGAAGCAGTCAATTGAACCTGGTTTCGATCAATATTTCAGAGGATAACACCGGTTAGGTCTGGGTTAAGTCTGGGATATGCGCGCATCTGGCTTATACTTACGCCTTTTTCGCAAACTTGTTGGCTAGATCCTGGGTTTTTTTCGGGTTTGAATTACGCAGTAATGTGGTACCACACTGAAGCAGTCAATTAAACCTGGTTTCGATCAATATTTTAGAGGATAACACCGGTTAGGTCTGGGTTAGGTCTGGGATTTGCGCGCATCTGGCTCATGATTTTGCCTTCTTCGCATACTTGTTGGCCACATCCTGGGTTTTTTTCGTGTTTGAATAACGTAGTAATGTGGTAACACACTGAAGCAGTCAATTCAACCTGGTTTCGATCAATATTTCAGAGGATAACACCGGTTAGGTCTGGGTTAGGTCTGGGAAATGCGCGCATCTGGCTTATACTTTCGCCTTTTTCGCAAACTTGTTGGCTAGATCCTGGGTTTTTTTAGGGTTTGAATAACGCAGTAATGTGGTACCACACTGAAGCAGTCAATTAAACCTTGTTTCGACGAATATTTTAGGGGATAACACCGGTTAGGTCTGGGTTAGGTCCGGGATATGCCCGCATCTGGCTCATGATTTTGCCTTCTTCGCATACTTGTTGGCCAGATCCTGGGTTTTTTTCGTGTTTGAATCACGTAGTAATGTGGTAACACACTGAAGCAGTCAATTAAACCTGGTTTCGATCATTATTTCAGAGGATAACACCGGTTAGGTCTGGGTTAGGTCTGGGAAATGCGCGCATCTGGCTTATACTTTCGCCTTTTTCGCAAGCTTGTTGGCCAGATCCTGGGTTTTTTCCGTGTTTCAATCACGTAGTAATGTGGTAACACACTGAGGCAGTCTATTAAACCTGGATTCGGACAGTATTTTAGAGGATAACACCGGTTAGGTCTGGGTTAGGTCTGGGTTATGCCCGCATCTGGCTCATGATTTTGCCTTCTTCGCAAACTTGTTGGCCAGATCCTGGGTATTTTCCGTGTTTGAAACACGTAGTAATGTGGTAACACACTGAAGCAGTCAATTAAACCTGGTTTCGATCAATATTTTAGAGGATAACACCGGTTAGGTCTTGGATAGGTCCGGGATTTGCGCGCATCTGGCTTATACTTTCGCCTTTTTCGCAAACTTGTTGGCCAGATCCTGGGTTTTTTTCGTGTTTGAATCACGTAGTAATGTGGTAACACGCTGAAGCAGTCAATTAAACCTGGTTTCGATCATTATTTCAGAGGATAACACCGGTTAGGTCTGGGTTAGGTCTGGGAAATGCGCGCATCTGGCTTATACTTTCGCCTTTTTCGCAAACTTGTTGGCCAGATCCTGGGTTTTTTCCGTGTTTGAATCACGTAGTAATGTGGTAACACACTGAAGCAGTCAATTAAACCTGGTTTCGATCAATATTTTAGAGGATAACGCCGGTTAGGTCTGGGTTAGGTCTGGGATTTGCGCGCATCTGGCTTATACTTTCGCCTTTTTCGCAAACTTTTTGGCCAGATCCTGGGTTTTTTTCGTGTTTGAATCACGTAGTAATGTGGTAACACACTGAAGCTGTCAATTAAACCTGGTTTCGATCAATATTTTAGAGGATAACACCGGTTAGGTCTGGGTTAGGTCCGGGATATGCCCGCATCTGGCTCATGATTTTGCCTTCTTCGCATACTTGTTGGCCAGGTCCTGGGTTTTTTTCGTGTTTGAATCACGTAGTAATGAGGTAATACACTGAAGCAGTCAATTAAACCTGGTTTCGATCAATATTTTAGAGGATAACACCGGTTAGGTCTGGGTTAGGTCTGGGATATGCGCGCATCTGGCTTATGCATTCGCCTTTTTCGCAAACTTGTTGGCCAGATCCTGGGTTTTTTCCGTGCTTGAATCACGTAGTAATGTTGTACCACACTGAGGCAGTCAATTAAACCTGGATTCGTACAGTATTTTAGAGGATAACACCGGTTAGGTCTGGGTGAGGTCTGGGTTATGCCCGCATCTGGCTCATGATTTTGCCTTTTTCGCAAACTTGTTGGCCAGATCCTGGGTTTTTTTCGTGTTTGAATCACGTAGTAATGTGGTAATACACTGAAGCAGTCAATAAAGCCTGGTTTCGATCAATATTTTAGAGGATAACACCGGTTAGGTCTGGGATAGGTCCGGGATATGCCCGCATCTGGCTCATGATTTTGCCTTCTTCGCATACTTGTTGGCCAGATCCTGGGTTTTTTTCGTGTTTGAATCACGTAGTAATGTGGTAACACACTGAAGCAGTCAATTAAACCTGGTTTCGATCAATATTTCAGAGGATAACACCGCTTAGGTCTGGGTTAGGTCCGGGATATGCCCGCATCTGGCTCATGATTTTGCCTTCTTCGCATACTTGTTGGCCAGATCCTGGGTTTTTTTCGTGTTTGAATCACGTAGTAATGTGGTAACACACTGAAGCTGTCAATTAAACCTGGTTTCGATCAATATTTTAGAGGATAACACCGGTTAGGTCTGGGTTAGGTCTGGGTTATGCCCGCATCTGGCTCATGATTTTGCCTTTTTCGCAAACTTGTTGGCCAGATCCTGGGTTTTTTTCGTGTTTGAATCACGTAGTAATGTGGTAATACACTGAAGCAGTCAATAAAACCTGGTTTCGATCAATATTTTAGAGGATAACACCGGTTAGGTCTGGGATAGGTCCGGGATATGCCCGCATCTGGCTCATGATTTTGCCTTCTTCGCATACTTGTTGGCCAGATCCTGGGTTTTTTTCGTGTTTGAATCACGTAGTAATGTGGTAATACACTGAAGCAGTCAATAAAACCTGGTTTCGATCAATATTTTAGAGGATAACACCGGTTAGGTCTGGGATAGGTCCGGGATATGCCCGCATCTGGCTCATGATTTTGCCTTCTTCGCATACTTGTTGGCCAGATCCTGGGTTTTTTTCGTGTTTGAATCACGTAGTAATGTGGTAACACACTGAAGCTGTCAATTAAAGCTGGTTTCGATCAATATTTTAGAGGATAACACCGGTTAGGTCTGGGTTAGGTCTGGGTTATGCCCGCATCTGGCTCATGATTTTGCCTTCTTCGCATACTTGTTGGCCAGATCTTGGGTTTTTTTCGTGTTTGAATCACGTAGTAATGTGGTAACACACTGAAGCAGTCAATTAAACCTGGTTTCGATCAATATTTCACAGGATAACACCGGTTAGGTCTGGGTTAGGTCTGGGTTATGCCCGCATCTGGCTCATGATTTTGCCTTCATCGCATACTTGTTGGCCAGATCCTGGGTTTTTTCCGTGTTTGAATCACGTAGTAATGTGGTAACACACTGAAGCTGTCAATTAAACCTGGTTTCGATCAATATTTTAGAGGATAACACCGGTTAGGTCTGGGTTAGGTCTGGGATATGCGCGCTTCTGGCTTATACTTTCACCTTTTTCGCAAACTTGTTGGCCAGATCCTGGGTTTTTTCCGTGTTTGATCACGTAGTAATGTGGTAACACACTGAAGCAGTCAATAAAACCTGGTTTCGATCAATATTTTAGAGGATAACACCGGTTAGGTCTGGGTTAGGTCTGGGATTTGCGCGCATCTGGCTTATACTTTCGCCTTTTTCGCAAACTTGTTAGCCAGATCCTGGGTATTTTCCGTGTTTGTATCACGTAGTAATGTGGTAGCACACTGAAGCAGTCAATTAAACCTGGTTTCGATCAATATTTTAGAGGATAACACCGGTTAGGTCTGGGTTAGGTCCGGGATATGCCCGCATCGGGCTCATGATTTTGCCTTCTTCGCATACTTGCTGGCCAGATCCTGGGTTTTTTTCGTGTTTGAATCACGTAGTAATGTGGTAACACACTGAAGCTGTCAATTAAACCTGGTTTCGATCAATATTTTAGAGGATAACACCGGTTAGGTCTGGGTTAGGTCTGGGTTATGCCCGCATCTGGCTCATGATTTTGCCTTCTTCGCATACTTGTTGGCCAGATCCTGGGTTTTTTTCGTGTTTGAATCACGTAGTAATGTGGTAACACACTGAAGCTGTCAATTAAACCTCGTTTCGATCAATATTTTAGAGGATAACACCGGTTAGGTCTGGGTTAGGTCTGGGATATGCGCGCATCTGGCTTATACTTTCACCTTTTTCGCAAACTTGTTGGCCAGATCCTGGGTTTTTTCCGTGTTTGATCACGTAGTAATGTGGTAACACACTGAAGCAGTCAATAAAACCTGGTTTCGATCAATATTTTAGAGGATAACACCGGTTAGGTCTGGGTTAGGTCTGGGATTTGCGCGCATCTGGCTTATACTTTCGCCTTTACCGCAAACTTGTTGGCCAGATCCTGGGTATTTTCCGTGTTTGAATCACGTAGTAATGTGGTAACACACTGAAGCAGTCAATTAAACCTGGTTTCGATCAATATTTTAGAGGATAACACCGGTTAGGTCTGGGTTAGGTCCGGGATATGCCCGCATCTGGCTCATGATTTTGCCTTCTTCGCATACTTGTTGGCCAGATCCTGGGTTTTTTTCGTGTTTGAATCACGTAGTAATGTGGTAACACACTGAAGCAGTCAATTAAACCTGGTTTCTATCAATATTTTAGAGGATAACACCGGTTAGGTCTGGGTTAGGTCCGGGATATGCCCGCATCTGGCTCATGATTTTGCCTTCATCGCATACTTGTTGGCCAGATCCTGGGTTTTTTCCGTGTTTGAATCACGTAGTAATGTGGTATCACACTGAAGCTGTCAATTAAACCTGGTTTCGATCAATATTTCAGAGGATAACACCGTTTAGGTCTGGGTTAGGTCTGGGAAATGCGCGCGTCTGGCTTATACTTTCGCCATCTTCGCATACTTGTTGGCCAGATCCTGGGTTTCTTCCGTGTTTGAATCACGTAGTAATGTGGTAACACACTGAAGCAGTCAATTAAACCTGGTTTCGATCAATATTTTAGAGGATAACACCGGTTAGGTCTGGGTTAGGTCCGGGATATGCCCGCATCTGGCTCATGATTTTGCCTTCATCGCATACTTGTTGGCCAGATCCTGGGTTTTTTCCGTGTTTGAATCACGTAGTAATGTGGTAACACACTGAAGCTGTCAATTAAACCTGGTTTCGATCAATATTTCAGAGGATAACACCGGTTAGGTCTGGGTTAGGTCTGGGAAATGCGCGCATCTGGCTCATGATTTTGCCTTCATCGCATACTTGTTGGCCAGATCCTGGGTTTTTTCCGTGTTTGAATCACGTAGTAATGTGGTAACACACTGAAGCTGTCAATTAAACCTGGTTTCGAACAATATTTCAGAGGATAACACCGGTTAGGTCTGGGTTAGGTCTGGGAAATGCGCGCATCTGGCTTATACTTTCGCCTTCTTCGCATACTTGTTGGCCAGATCCTGGGTTTTTTTCGTGTTTGAATCACGTAGTAATGTGGTAACACACTGAAGCAGTCAATTAAACCTGGTTTCGATCAATATTTCAGAGGATAACACCGGTTAGGTCTGGGTTAGGTCTGGGTTATGCCCGCATCTGGCTCATGATTTTGCCTTCTTCGCATACTTGTTGGCCAGATCCTGGGTTTTTTCCGTGTTTGAATCACGTAGTAATGTGGTAACACACTGAAGCAGTCAATTAAACCTGGTTTCGATCAATATTTTAGATGATAACACCGGTTAGGTCTGGGTTAGGTCTGGGTTATGCCCGCATCTGGCTCATGATTTTGCCTTCTTCGCATACTTGTTGGCCAGATCCTGAGGTTTTTTCGTGTTTGAATCACGTAGTAATGTGGTAACACACTGAAGCAGTCAATTAAACCTGGTTTCGATCAATATTTCAGAGGATAACACCGGTCAGGTCTGGGTTAAGTCTGGGATATGCGCGCATCTGGCTTATACTTACGCCTTTTTCGCAAACTTGTTGGCTAGATCCTGGGTTTTTTTCGGGTTTGAATTACGCAGTAATGTGGTACCACACTGAAGCAGTCAATTAAACCTGGTTTCGCTCAATATTTTAGAGGATAACGCCGGTTAGGTCTGGGTTAGGTCTGGGATTTGCGCGCATCTGGCTTATACTTTCGCCTTTTTCGCAAACTTTTTGGCCAGATCCTGGGTTTTTTTCGTGTTTGAATCAAGTTGTAATGTGGTAACACACTGAAGCTGTCAATTAAACCTGGTTTCGATCAATATTTTAGAGGATAACACCGGTTAGGTCTGGGTTAGGTCCGGGATATGCCCGCATCTGGCTCATGATTTTGCCTTCTTCGCATACTTGTTGGCCAGGTCCTGGGTTTTTTTCGTGTTTGAATCACGTAGTAATGAGGTAATACACTGAAGCACTCAATTAAACCTGGTTTCGATCAATATTTTAGAGGATAACACCGGTTAGGTCTGGGTTAGGTCTGGGATATGCGCGCATCTGGCTTATGCATTCGCCTTTTTCGCAAACTTGTTGGCCAGATCCTGGGTTTTTTCCGTGCTTGAATCACGTAGTAATGTTGTACCACACTGAGGCAGTCAATTAAACCTGGATTCGTACAGTATTTTAGAGGATAACACCGGTTAGGTCTGGGTGAGGTCTGGGTTATGCCCGCATCTGGCTCATGATTTTGCCTTTTTCGCAAACTTGTTGGCCAGATCCTGGGTTTTTTTCGTGTTTGAATCACGTAGTAATGTGGTAATACACTGAAGCAGTCAATAAAACCTGGTTTCGATCAATATTTTAGAGGATAACACCGGTTAGGTCTGGGATAGGTCCGGGATATGCCCGCATCTGGCTCATGATTTTGCCTTCTTCGCATACTTGTTGGCCAGATCCTGGGTTTTTTTCGTGTTTGAATCACGTAGTAATGTGGTAACACACTGAAGCAGTCAATTAAACCTGGTTTCGATCAATATTTTAGAGGATAACACCGGTTAGGTCTGGGTTAGGTCTGGGAAATGCGCGCATCTGGCTTATACTTTCGCCTTCTTCGCATACTTGTTGGTCAGATCCTGGGTTTTTTCCGTGTTTGATCACGTAGTAATGTGGTAACACACTGAAGCAGTCAATAAAACCTGGTTTCGATCAATATTTTAGAGGATAACACCGGTTAGGTCTGGGTTAGGTCTGGGATTTGCGCGCATCTGGCTTATACTTTCGCCTTTTTCGCAAACTTGTTGGCCAGATCCTGGGTATTTTCCGCGTTTGAATCACGTAGTAATGTGGTAACACACTGAAGCAGTCAATTAAACCTGGTTTCGATCAATATTTCAGAGGATAACACCGGTTAGGTCTGGGTTAGGTCCGGGATATGCCCGCATCTGGCTCATGATTTTGCCTTCTTCGCATACTTGTTGGCCAGATCCTGGGTTTTTTTCGTGTTTGAATCACGTAGTAATGTGGTAACACACTGAAGCTGTCAATTAAACCTGGTTTCGATCAATATTTTAGAGGATAACACCGGTTAGGTCTGGGTTAGGTCTGGGTTATGCCCGCATCTGGCTCATGATTTTGCCTTCTTCGCATACTTGTTGGCCAGATCCTGGGTTTTTTCGTGTTTGAATCACGTAGTAATGTGGTAACACACTGAAGCTGTCAATTAAACCTGGTTTCGATCAATATTTCAGAGGATAACACCGGTTAGGTCTGGGTTAGGTCTGGGAAATGCGCGCATCTGGCTTATACTTTCGCCTTCTTCGCATACTTGTTGGTCAGATCCTGGGTTTTTTCCGTGTTTGATCACGTAGTAATGTGGTAACACACTGAAGCAGTCAATAAAACCTGGTTTCGATCAATATTTTAGAGGATAACACCGGTTAGGTCTGGGTTAGGTCTGGGATTTGCGCGCATCTGGCTTATACTTTCGCCTTTTTCGCAAACTTGTTGGCCAGATCCTGGGTATTTTCCGTGTTTGAATCACGTAGTAATGTGGTAACACACTGAAGCAGTCAATTAAACCTGGATTCGGACAGTATTTTAGAGGATAACACCGGTAAGGTCTGGGTTAGGTCTGGGTTATGCCCGCATCTGGCTCATGATTTTGCCTTCTTCGCAAACTTGTTGGCCAGATCCAGGGTATTTTCCGTGTTTGAAACACGTAGTAATGTGGTAACACACTGAAGCAGTCAATTAAACCTGGTTTCGATCAATATTTCAGAGGATAACACCGGTTAGGTCTGGGTTAGGTCTGGGAAATGCGCGCATCTGTCTTATACTTTCGCCTGTTTCGCAAACTTGTTGGCCAGGTCCTGGGTTTTTTCCGTGTTTGAATCACGTAGTAATGTGGTAACACACTGAAGCAGTCAATTAAACCTGGTTTCGATCAATATTTCAGAGGATAACACCGGTTAGGTCTGGGTTAGGTCTGGGATATGCGCGCATCTGGCTTATACTTTCGCCTTTTTCGCAAACTTGTTGGCCAGATCCTAGGTTTTTTTCGTGTTTCAATCACGTAGTAATGTGGTAACACACTGAGGCAGTCTATTAAACCTGGATTCGGACAGTATTTTAGAGGATATCACCGGTTAGGTCTGGGTTAGGTCTGGGTTATGCCCGCATCTGGCTCATGATTTTGCCTTCATCGCATACTTGTTGGCCAGATCCTGGGTTTTTTCCGTGTTTGAATCACGTAGTAATGTGGTAACACACTGAAGCAGTCAATTAAACCTGGTTTCGATGAATATTTCAGAGGATAACACCGGTTAGGTCTGGGTTAGGTCTGGGTTATGCCCGCATCTGGCTCATGATTTTGCCTTCTTCGCAAACTTGTTGGCCAGATCCAGGGTATTTTCCGTGTTTGAAACACGTAGTAATGTGGTAACAAACTGAAGCAGTCAATTAAACCTGGTTTCGATCAATATTTCAGAGGATAACACCGGTTAGGTCTGGGTTAGGTCTGGGAAATGCGCGCATCTGACTTATACTTTCGCCTTTTTCGCAAACTTGTTGGCCAGATCCTAGGTTTTTTTCGTGTTTCAATCACGTAGTAATGTGGTAACACACTGAAGCAGTCAATTAAACCTGGTTTCGATCAATATTTCAGAGGATAACACCGGTTAGGTCTGGGTTAGGTCTGGGATATGCGCGCATCTGACTTATACTTTCGCCTTTTTCGCAAACTTGTTGGCCAGATCCTAGGTTTTTTTCGTGTTTCAATCACGTAGTAATGTGGTAACACACTGAAGCAGTCAATTAAACCTGGTTTCGATCAATATTTCAGAGGATAACACCGGTTAGGTCTGGGTTAGGTCTGGGAAATGCGCGCATCTGGCTTATACTTTCGCCTTTTTCGCAAACTTGTTGGCCAGATCCTGGGTATTTTCCGCGTTTGAATCACGTAGTAATGTGGTAACACACTGAAGCAGTCAATTAAACCTGGTTTCGATCAATATTTCAGAGGATAACACCGGTTAGGTCTGGGTTAGGTCCGGGATATGCCCGCATCTGGCTCATGATTTTGCCTTCTTCGCATACTTGTTGGCCAGATCATGGGTTTTTTTCGTGTTTGAATCACGTAGTAATGTGGTAACACACTGAAGCTGTCAATTAAACCTGGTTTCGATCAATATTTCAGAGGATAACACCGGTTAGGTCTGGGTTAGGTCTGGGAAATGCGCGCATCTGGCTTATACTTTCGCCTTTTTCGCAAACTTGTTGGCCAGATCCTGGGTATTTTCCGCGTTTGAATCACGTAGTAATGTGGTAACACACTGAAGCAGTCAATTAAACCTGGTTTCCATCAATATTTTAGAGGATAACACCGGTTAGGTCTGGGTTAGGTCCGGGATATGCCCGCATCTGGCTTATACTTTCGCCTTTTTCGCAAACTTGTTGGCCAGATCCTGGGTTTTTTCCGTGTTTGAATCACGTAGTAATGTGGTAACACACTGAAGCAGTCAATTAAACCTGGTTTCGATTAATATTTCAGAGGATAACACCGGTTAGGTCTGGGTTAGGTCTGGGTTATGCCCGCATCTGGCTCATGATTTTGCCTTCATCGCATACTTGTTGGCCAGATCCTGGGTTTTTTCCGTGTTTGATCAAGTAGTAATGTGGTAACACACTGAAGCAGTCATTAAAACCTGGTTTCACTCAATATTTTAGAGGATAACACCGGTTAGGTCTGGGTCAGGTCTGGGATTTGCGCGCATCTGGCTTATACTTTCGCCTTTTTCGCAAACTTGTTGGCCAGATCCTGGGTATTTTCCGTGTTTGAATCACGTAGTAATGTGGTAACACACTGAAGCAGTCAATTAAACCTGGATTCGGACAGTATTTTAGAGGATAACACCGGTAAGGTCTGGGTTAGGTCTGGGTTATGCCCGCATCTGGCTCATGATTTTGCCTTCTTCGCAAACTTGTTGGCCAGATCCAGGGTATTTTCCGTGTTTGAAACACGTAGTAATGTGGTAACACACTGAAGCAGTCAATTAAACCTGGTTTCGATCAATATTTCAGAGGATAACACCGGTTAGGTCTGGGTTAGGTCTGGGAAATGCGCGCATCTGTCTTATACTTTCGCCTGTTTCGCAAACTTGTTGGCCAGGTCCTGGGTTTTTTCCGTGTTTGAATCACGTAGTAATGTGGTAACACACTGAAGCAGTCAATTAAACCTGGATTCGGACAGTATTTTAGAGGATAACACCGGTAAGGTCTGGGTTAGGTCTGGGTTATGCCCGCATCTGGCTCATGATTTTGCCTTCTTCGCAAACTTGTTGGCCAGATCCAGGGTATTTTCCGTGTTTGAAACACGTAGTAATGTGGTAACACACTGAAGCAGTCAATTAAACCTGGTTTCGATCAATATTTCAGAGGATAACACCGGTTAGGTCTGGGTTAGGTCTGGGAAATGCGCGCATCTGTCTTATACTTTCGCCTGTTTCGCAAACTTGTTGGCCAGGTCCTGGGTTTTTTCCGTGTTTGAATCACGTAGTAATGTGGTAACACACTGAAGCAGTCAATTAAACCTGGTTTCGATCAATATTTCAGAGGATAACACCGGTTAGGTCTGGGTTAGGTCTGGGATATGCGCGCATCTGGCTTATACTTTCGCCTTTTTCGCAAACTTGTTGGCCAGATCCTAGGTTTTTTTCGTGTTTCAATCACGTAGTAATGTGGTAACACACTGAGGCAGTCTATTAAACCTGGATTCGGACAGTATTTTAGAGGATATCACCGGTTAGGTCTGGGTTAGGTCTGGGTTATGCCCGCATCTGGCTCATGATTTTGCCTTCATCGCATACTTGTTGGCCAGATCCTGGGTTTTTTCCGTGTTTGAATCACGTAGTAATGTGGTAACACACTGAAGCAGTCAATTAAACCTGGTTTCGATTAATATTTCAGAGGATAACACCGGTTAGGTCTGGGTTAGGTCTGGGTTATGCCCGCATCTGGCTCATGATTTTGCCTTCATCGCATACTTGTTGGCCAGATCCTGGGTTTTTTCCGTGTTTGAATCACGTAGTAATGTGGTAACACACTGAAGCAGTCAATTAAACCTGGTTTCGATCAATATTTCAGAGGATAACACCGGTTAGGTCTGGGTTAGGTCTGGGTTATGCCCGCATCTGGCTCATGATTTTGCCTTCTTCGCATACTTGTTGGCCTGATCCTGGGGTTTTTCCGTGTTTGATCACGTAGTAATGTGGTAACACACTGAAGCAGTCAATTAAACCTGGTTTCGATCAATATTTTAGAGGATAACACCGGTTAGGTCTGGGTTAGGTCTGGGAAATGCGCGCATCTGGCCTATACTTTCGCCTTTTTCGCAAACTTGTTGGCCTGATCCTGGGTATTTTCCGTGTTTGAATCACGTAGTAATGTGGTAACACACTGAAGCAGTCAATTAAACCTGGTTTCGATCAATATTTTAGAGGATAACACCGGTTAGGTCTGGGTTAGGTCCGGGATATGCCCGCATCTGGCTCATGATTTTGCCTTCTTCGCATACTTGTTGGCCAGATCCTGGGTTTTTTTCGTGTTTGAATCACGTAGTAATGTGGTAACACACTGAAGCTGTCAATTAAACCTGGTTTCGATCAATATTTTAGAGGATAACACCGGTTAGGTCTGGATTAGGTCTGGGATATGCGCGCATCTGGCTTATACTTTCGCCTTTTTCGCAAACTTGTTGGCCAGATCCTAGGTTTTTTTCGTGTTTCAATCACGTAGTAATGTGGTAACACACTGAGGCAGTCTATTAAACCTGGATTCGGACAGTATTTTAGAGGATATCACCGGTTAGGTCTGGGTTAGGTCTGGGTTATGCCCGCATCTGGCTCATGATTTTGCCTTCATCGCACACTTGTTGGCCAGATCCTGGGTTTTTTCCGTGTTTGAATCACGTAGTAATGTGGTAACACACTGAAGCAGTCAATTAAACCTGGTTTCGATTAATATTTCAGAGGATAACACCGGTTAGGTCTGGGTTAGGTCTGGGTTATGCCCGCATCTGGCTCATGATTTTGCCTACATCGCATACTTGTTGGCCAGATCCTGGGTTTTTTCCGTGTTTGAATAACGTAGTAATGTGGTAACACACTGAAGCAGTCAATTAAACCTGGTTTCGATCAATATTTCAGAGGATAACACCGGTTAGGTCTGGGTTAGGTCTGGGTTATGCCCGCATCTGGCTCATGATTTTGCCTTCTTCGCATACTTGTTGGCCAGATCCTGGGTTTTTTCCGTGTTTGATCACGTAGTAATGTGGTAACACACTGAAGCAGTCAATTAAACCTGGTTTCGATCAATATTTTAGAGGATAACACCGGTTAGGTCTGGGTTAGGTCTGGGATTTGCGCGCATCTGGCTCATGATTTTGCCTTCTTCGCATACTTGTTGGCCAGATCCTGGGTTTTTTTCGTGTTTCAATCACGTAGTAATGTGGTAACACAGTGAGGCAGTCTATTAAACCTGGATTCGGACAGTATTTTAGAGGATAACACCGGTTAGGTCTGGATTAGGTCTGGGTTATGCCCGCATCTGGCTCATGATTTTACCTTCTTCGCATACTTGTTGGCCAGATCCTGGGTTTTTTGAGTGTTTGAATCACGTAGTAATGTGGTAACACACTGAAGCTGTCAATTAAACCTGGTTTCGATCAATATTTCAGAGGATAACACCGTTTAGGTCTGGGTTAGGTCTGGGAAATGCGCGCATCTGGCTTATACTTTCGCCTTTTTCGCAAGCTTGTTGGCCAGATCCTGGGTTTTTTCCCTGTTTCAATCACGTAGTAATGTGGTAACACACTGAGGCAGTCTATTAAACCTGGATTCGGACAGTATTTTAGAGGATAACACCGGTTAGGTCTGGGTTAGGTCTGGGTTATGCCCGCATCTGGCTCATGATTTTGCCTTCTTCGCATACTTGTTGGCCAGATCCTGGGGTTTTTTCGTGTTTGAATCACGTAGTAATGTGGTAACACAGTGAGGCAGTCTATTAAACCTGGATTCGGACAGTATTTTAGAGGATAACACCGGTTAGGTCTGGGTTAGGTCTGGGTTATGCCCGCATCTGGCTCATGATTTTGCCTTCTTCGCATACTTGTTGGCCAGATCCTGGGTTTTTTTCGTGTTCGAATCACGTAGTAATGTGGTAATACACTGAAGCAGTCAATTAAACCAGGTTTCGATCAATATTTTAGAGGATAACACCGGTTAGGTCTGGGTTAGGTCTGGTATATGCGCGCATCTGGCTTATGCTTTCGCCTTTTTCGCAAACTTGTTGGCCAGATCCTGGGTATTTTCCGTGTTTGAAACACGTAGTAATGTGGTAACACACTGAAGCAGTCAATTAAACCTGGTTTCGATCAATATTTCAGAGGATAACACCGGTTAGGTCTGGGTAAGGTCTGGGTTATGCCCGCATCTGGCTCATGATTTTGCTTTCTTCGCATACTTGTTGGCCACATCCTGGGTTTTTTTCGTGTTTGAATCACTTAGTAATGTGGTAATACACTGAAGCAGTCAATAAAACCTGGTTTCGATCAATATTTTAGAGGAGAACACCGGTTAGGTCTGGGTTAGGTCTGGGTTATGCCCGCATCTGGCTCATGATTTTGCCTTCTTCGCATACTTGTTGGCCAGATCCTGGGTTTTTTTCGTGTTTGAATCACGTAGTAATGTGGTAATACACTGAAGCAGTCAATTAAACCTGGTTTCGATCAATATTTCAGAGGATAACACCGGTTAGGTCTGGGTTAAGTCTGGGATATGCGCGCATCTGGCTTATACTTACGCCTTTTTCGCAAACTTGTTGGCTAGATCCTGGGTTTTTTTCGGGTTTGAATTACGCAGTAATGTGGTACCACACTGAAGCAGTCAATTAAACCTGGTTTCGATCAATATTTTAGAGGATAACGCCGGTTAGGTCTGGGTTAGGTCTGGGATTTGCGCGCATCTGGCTTATACTTTCGCCTTTTTCGCAAACTTGTTGGCCAGATCCTGGGTTTTTTTCGTGTTTGAATCACGTAGTAATGTGGTAACACACTGAAGCTGTCAATTAAACCTGGTTTCGATCAATATTTTATAGGATAACACCGGTTAGGTCTGGGTTAGGTCCGGGATATGCCCGCATCTGGCTCATGATTTTGCCTTCTTCGCATACTTGTTGGCCAGATCCTGGGTTTTTTTCGTGTTTGAATCACGTAGTAATGTGGTAACACACTGAAGCAGTCAATTAAACCTGGTTTCGATCAATATTTCAGCGGATAACACCGGTTAGGTCTGGGTTAGGTCTGGGAAATGCGCGCATCTGGCTTATACTTTCGCCTTTTTCGCAAGCTTGTTGGCCAGATCCTGGGTTTTTTCCGTGTTTCAATCACGTAGTAATGTGGTAACACACTGAGGCAGTCCATTAAAGCTAGATTCGGACAGTATTTTAGAGGATAACACCGGTTAGGTCTGGGTTAGGTCTGGGTTATGCCCGCATCTGGCTCATGATTTTGCCTTTTTCGCAAACTTGTTGGCCAGATCCTGGGTTTTTTTCGTGTTTGAATCACGTAGTAATGTGGTAATACACTGAAGCAGTCAATTAAACCTGGTTTCGATCAATATTTCAGAGGATAACACCGGTTAGGTCTGGGTTAAGTCTGGGATATGCGCGCATCTGGCTTATACTTACGCCTTTTTCGCAAACTTGTTGGCTAGATCCTGGGTTTTTTTCGGGTTTGAATTACGCAGTAATGTGGTACCACACTGAAGCAGTCAATTAAACCTGGTTTCGATCAATATTTTAGAGGATAACGCCGGTTAGGTCTGGGTTAGGTCTGGGATTTGCGCGCATCTGGCTTATACTTTCGCCTTTTTCGCAAACTTGTTGGCCAGATCCTGGGTTTTTTTCGTGTTTGAATCACGTAGTAATGTGGTAACACACTGAAGCTGTCAATTAAACCTGGTTTCGATCAATATTTTATAGGATAACACCGGTTAGGTCTGGGTTAGGTCCGGGATATGCCCGCATCTGGCTCATGATTTTGCCTTCTTCGCATACTTGTTGGCCAGATCCTGGGTTTTTTTCGTGTTTGAATCACGAAGTAATGAGGTAATACACTGAAGCAGTCAATTAAACCTGGTTTCGATCAATATTTTAGAGGATAACACCGGTTAGGTCTGGGTCAGGTCTGGGATATGCGCGCATCTGGCTTATGCATTCGCCTTTTTCGCAAACTTGTTGGCCAGATCCTGGGTTTTTTCCGTGCTTGAATCACGTAGTAATGTTGTACCACACTGAGGCAGTCAATTAAACCTGGATTCGTACAGTATTTTAGAGGATAACACCGGTTAGGTCTGGGTGAGGTCTGGGTTATGCCCGCATCTGGCTCATGATTTTGCCTTTTTCGCAAACTTGTTGGCCAGATCCTGGGTTTTTTTCGTGTTTGAATCTCGTAGTAATGTGGTGATACACTGAAGCAGTCAATAAAACCTGGTTTCGATCAATATTTTAGAGGATAACACCGGTTAGGTCTTGGATAGGTCCGGGATTTGCGCGCATCTGGCTTATACTTTCGCCTTTTTCGCAAACTTGTTGGCCAGATCCTGGGTTTTTTTCGTGTTTGAATCACGTAGTAATGTGGTAACACGCTGAAGCAGTCAATTAAACCTGGTTTCGATCAATATTTCAGAGGATAACACCGGTTAGGTCTGGGTTAGGTCTGGGAAATGCGCGCATCTGGCTTATACTTTCGCCTTTTTCGCAAACTTGTTGGCCAGATCCTGGGTTTTTTCCGTGTTTGAATCACGTAGTAATGTGGTAACACACTGAAGCAGTCAATTAAACCTGGTTTCGATCAATATTTTAGATGATAACACCGGTTAGGTCTGGGTTAGGTCTGGGTTATGCCCGCATCTGGCTCATGATTTTGCCTTCTTCGCATACTTGTTGGCCAGATCCTGGGGTTTTTTCGTGTTTGAATCACGTAGTAATGTGGTAACACACTGAAGCAGTCAATTGAACCTGGTTTCGATCAATATTTCAGAGGATAACACCGGTTAGGTCTGGGTTAAGTCTGGGATATGCGCGCATCTGGCTTATACTTACGCCTTTTTCGCAAACTTGTTGGCTAGATCCTGGGTTTTTTTCGTGTTTGAATTACGCAGTAATGTGGTACCACACTGAAGCAGTCAATTAAACCTGGTTTCGATCAATATTTTAGAGGATAACACCGGTTAGGTCTGGGTTAGGTCTGGGATTTGCGCGCATCTGGCTCATGATTTTGCCTTCTTCGCATACTTGTTGGCCACATCCTGGGTTTTTTTCGTGTTTGAATAACGTAGTAATGTGGTAACACACTGAAGCAGTCAATTCAACCTGGTTTCGATCAATATTTCAGAGGATAACACCGGTTAGGTCTGGGTTAGGTCTGGGAAATGCGCGCACCTGGCTTATACTTTCGCCTTTTTCGCAAACTTGTTGGCTAGATCCTGGGTTTTTTTAGGGTTTGAATAACGCAGTAATGTGGTACCACACTGAAGCAGTCAATTAAACCTTGTTTCGACGAATATTTTAGGGGATAACACCGGTTAGGTCTGGGTTAGGTCCGGGATATGCCCGCATCTGGCTCATGATTTTGCCTTCTTCGCATACTTGTTGGCCAGGTCCTGGGTTTTTTTCGTGTTTGAATCACGTAGTAATGAGGTAATACACTGAAGCAGTCAATTAAACCTGGTTTCGATCAATATTTTAGAGGATAACACCGGTTAGGTCTGGGTTAGGTCTGGGATATGCGCGCATCTGGCTTATGCATTCGCCTTTTTCGCAAACTTGTTGGCCAGATCCTGGGTTTTTTCCGTGCTTGAATCACGTAGTAATGTTGTACCACACTGAGGCAGTCAATTAAACCTGGATTCGTACAGTATTTTAGAGGATAACACCGGTTAGGTCTGGGTGAGGTCTGGGTTATGCCCGCATCTGGCTCATGATTTTGCCTTTTTCGCAAACTTGTTGGCCAGATCCTGGGTTTTTTTCGTGTTTGAATCACGTAGTAATGTGGTAATACACTGAAGCAGTCAATAAAACCTGGTTTCGATCAATATTTTAGAGGATAACACCGGTTAGGTCTGGGATAGGTCCGGGATATGCCCGCATCTGGCTCATGATTTTGCCTTCTTCGCATACTTGTTGGCCAGATCCTGGGTTTTTTTCGTGTTTGAATCACGTAGTAATGTGGTAACACACTGAAGCTGTCAATTAAACCTGGTTTCGATCAATATTTTAGAGGATAACACCGGTTAGGTCTGGGTTAGGTCTGGGTTATGCCCGCATCTGGCTCATGATTTTGCCTTTTTCGCAAACTTGTTGGCCAGATCCTGGGTTTTTTTCGTGTTTGAATCACGTAGTAATGTGGTAATACACTGAAGCAGTCAATAAAACCTGGTTTCGATCAATATTTTAGAGGATAACACCGGTTAGGTCTGGGATAGGTCCGGGATATGCCCGCATCTGGCTCATGATTTTGCCTTCTTCGCATACTTGTTGGCCAGATCCTGGGTTTTTTTCGTGTTTGAATCACGTAGTAATGTGGTAATACACTGAAGCAGTCAATAAAACCTGGTTTCGATCAATATTTTAGAGGATAACACCGGTTAGGTCTGGGATAGGTCCGGGATATGCCCGCATCTGGCTCATGATTTTGCCTTCTTCGCATACTTGTTGGCCAGATCCTGGGTTTTTTTCGTGTTTGAATCACGTAGTAATGTGGTAACACACTGAAGCTGTCAATTAAAGCTGGTTTCGATCAATATTTTAGAGGATAACACCGGTTAGGTCTGGGTTAGGTCTGGGTTATGCCCGCATCTGGCTCATGATTTTGCCTTCTTCGCATACTTGTTGGCCAGATCTTGGGTTTTTTTCGTGTTTGAATCACGTAGTAATGTGGTAACACACTGAAGCAGTCAATTAAACCTGGTTTCGATCAATATTTCACAGGATAACACCGGTTAGGTCTGGGTTAGGTCTGGGTTATGCCCGCATCTGGCTCATGATTTTGCCTTCATCGCATACTTGTTGGCCAGATCCTGGGTTTTTTCCGTGTTTGAATCACGTAGTAATGTGGTAACACACTGAAGCTGTCAATTAAACCTGGTTTCGATCAATATTTTAGAGGATAACACCGGTTAGGTCTGGGTTAGGTCTGGGATATGCGCGCTTCTGGCTTATACTTTCACCTTTTTCGCAAACTTGTTGGCCAGATCCTGGGTTTTTTCCGTGTTTGATCACGTAGTAATGTGGTAACACACTGAAGCAGTCAATAAAACCTGGTTTCGATCAATATTTTAGAGGATAACACCGGTTAGGTCTGGGTTAGGTCTGGGATTTGCGCGCATCTGGCTTATACTTTCGCCTTTTTCGCAAACTTGTTAGCCAGATCCTGGGTATTTTCCGTGTTTGTATCACGTAGTAATGTGGTAGCACACTGAAGCAGTCAATTAAACCTGGTTTCGATCAATATTTTAGAGGATAACACCGGTTAGGTCTGGGTTAGGTCCGGGATATGCCCGCATCGGGCTCATGATTTTGCCTTCTTCGCATACTTGCTGGCCAGATCCTGGGTTTTTTTCGTGTTTGAATCACGTAGTAATGTGGTAACACACTGAAGCTGTCAATTAAACCTGGTTTCGATCAATATTTTAGAGGATAACACCGGTTAGGTCTGGGTTAGGTCTGGGTTATGCCCGCATCTGGCTCATGATTTTGCCTTCTTCGCATACTTGTTGGCCAGATCCTGGGTTTTTTTCGTGTTTGAATCACGTAGTAATGTGGTAACACACTGAAGCTGTCAATTAAACCTCGTTTCGATCAATATTTTAGAGGATAACACCGGTTAGGTCTGGGTTAGGTCTGGGATATGCGCGCATCTGGCTTATACTTTCACCTTTTTCGCAAACTTGTTGGCCAGATCCTGGGTTTTTTCCGTGTTTGATCACGTAGTAATGTGGTAACACACTGAAGCAGTCAATAAAACCTGGTTTCGATCAATATTTTAGAGGATAACACCGGTTAGGTCTGGGTTAGGTCTGGGATTTGCGCGCATCTGGCTTATACTTTCGCCTTTACCGCAAACTTGTTGGCCAGATCCTGGGTATTTTCCGTGTTTGAATCACGTAGTAATGTGGTAACACACTGAAGCAGTCAATTAAACCTGGTTTCGATCAATATTTTAGAGGATAACACCGGTTAGGTCTGGGTTAGGTTCGGGATATGCCCGCATCTGGCTCATGATTTTGCCTTCTTCGCATACTTGTTGGCCAGATCCTGGGTTTTTTTCGTGTTTGAATCACGTAGTAATGTGGTAACACACTGAAGCAGTCAATTAAACCTGGTTTCTATCAATATTTTAGAGGATAACACCGGTTAGGTCTGGGTTAGGTCCGGGATATGCCCGCATCTGGCTCATGATTTTGCCTTCATCGCATACTTGTTGGCCAGATCCTGGGTTTTTTCCGTGTTTGAATCACGTAGTAATGTGGTATCACACTGAAGCTGTCAATTAAACCTGGTTTCGATCAATATTTCAGAGGATAACACCGTTTAGGTCTGGGTTAGGTCTGGGAAATGCGCGCGTCTGGCTTATACTTTCGCCATCTTCGCATACTTGTTGGCCAGATCCTGGGTTTCTTCCGTGTTTGAATCACGTAGTAATGTGGTAACACACTGAAGCAGTCAATTAAACCTGGTTTCGATCAATATTTCAGAGGATAACACCGGTTAGGTCTGGGTTAGGTCCGGGATATGCCCGCATCTGGCTCATGATTTTGCCTTCATCGCATACTTGTTGGCCAGATCCTGGGTTTTTTCCGTGTTTGAATCACGTAGTAATGTGGTAACACACTGAAGCTGTCAATTAAACCTGGTTTCGATCAATATTTCAGAGGATAACACCGGTTAGGTCTGGGTTAGGTCTGGGAAATGCGCGCATCTGGCTCATGATTTTGCCTTCATCGCATACTTGTTGGCCAGATCCTGGGTTTTTTCCGTGTTTGAATCACGTAGTAATGTGGTAACACACTGAAGCTGTCAATTAAACCTGGTTTCGAACAATATTTCAGAGGATAACACCGGTTAGGTCTGGGTTAGGTCTGGGAAATGCGCGCATCTGGCTTATACTTTCGCCTTCTTCGCATACTTGTTGGCCAGATCCTGGGTTTTTTTCGTGTTTGAATCACGTAGTAATGTGGTAACACACTGAAGCAGTCAATTAAACCTGGTTTCGATCAATATTTCAGAGGATAACACCGGTTAGGTCTGGGTTAGGTCTGGGTTATGCCCGCATCTGGCTCATGATTTTGCCTTCTTCGCATACTTGTTGGCCAGATCCTGGGTTTTTTCCGTGTTTGAATCACGTAGTAATGTGGTAACACACTGAAGCAGTCAATTAAACCTGGTTTCGATCAATATTTTAGATGATAACACCGGTTAGGTCTGGGTTAGGTCTGGGTTATGCCCGCATCTGGCTCATGATTTTGCCTTCTTCGCATACTTGTTGGCCAGATCCTGGGGTTTTTTCGTGTTTGAATCACGTAGTAATGTGGTAACACACTGAAGCAGTCAATTAAACCCGGTTTCGATCAATATTTCAGAGGATAACACCGGTCAGGTCTGGGTTAAGTCTGGGATATGCGCGCATCTGGCTTATACTTACGCCTTTTTCGCAAACTTGTTGGCTAGATCCTGGGTTTTTTTCGGGTTTGAATTACGCAGTAATGTGGTACCACACTGAAGCAGTCAATTAAACCTGGTTTCGCTCAATATTTTAGAGGATAACGCCGGTTAGGTCTGGGTTAGGTCTGGGATTTGCGCGCATCTGGCTTATACTTTCGCCTTTTTCGCAAACTTTTTGGCCAGATCCTGGGTTTTTTTCGTGTTTGAATCAAGTTGTAATGTGGTAACACACTGAAGCTGTCAATTAAACCTGGTTTCGATCAATATTTTAGAGGATAACACCGGTTAGGTCTGGGTTAGGTCCGGGATATGCCCGCATCTGGCTCATGATTTTGCCTTCTTCGCATACTTGTTGGCCAGGTCCTGGGTTTTTTTCGTGTTTGAATCACGTAGTAATGAGGTAATACACTGAAGCACTCAATTAAACCTGGTTTCGATCAATATTTTAGAGGATAACACCGGTTAGGTCTGGGTTAGGTCTGGGATATGCGCGCATCTGGCTTATGCATTCGCCTTTTTCGCAAACTTGTTGGCCAGATCCTGGGTTTTTTCCGTGCTTGAATCACGTAGTAATGTTGTACCACACTGAGGCAGTCAATTAAACCTGGATTCGTACAGTATTTTAGAGGATAACACCGGTTAGGTCTGGGTGAGGTCTGGGTTATGCCCGCATCTGGCTCATGATTTTGCCTTTTTCGCAAACTTGTTGGCCAGATCCTGGGTTTTTTTCGTGTTTGAATCACGTAGTAATGTGGTAATACACTGAAGCAGTCAATAAAACCTGGTTTCGATTAATATTTTAGAGGATAACACCGGTTAGGTCTGGGATAGGTCCGGGATATGCCCGCATCTGGCTCATGATTTTGCCTTCTTCGCATACTTGTTGGCCAGATCCTGGGTTTTTTTCGTGTTTGAATCACGTAGTAATGTGGTAACACACTGAAGCAGTCAATTAAACCTGGTTTCGATCAATATTTCAGAGGATAACACCGGTTAGGTCTGGGTTAGGTCTGGGAAATGCGCGCATCTGGCTTATACTTTCGCCTTCTTCGCATACTTGTTGGCCAGATCCTGGGTTTTTTTCGTGTTTGAATCACGTAGTAATGTGGTAACACACTGAAGCAGTCAATTAAACCTGGTTTCGATCAATATTTCAGAGGATAACACCGGTTAGGTCTGGGTTAGGTCTGGGTTATGCCCGCATCTGGCTCATGATTTTGCCTTCTTCGCATACTTGTTGGCCAGATCCTGGGTTTTTTTCGTGTTTGAATCATGTAGTAATGTGGTAACACACTGAAGCAGTCAATTAAACCTGGTTTCGATCAATATTTTAGAGGATAACACCGGTTAGGTCTGGGTTAGGTCTGGATTATGCCCGCATCTGGCTCATGATTTTGCCTTCTTCGCATACGTGTTGGCCACGTGTTGACGATAAAACTGTAAGATATAGGATGAATTAAGTTCCATGTCCCTAAAATTTTCCAAATCATAGATTTAAAAATGATTTAGATATTTACATGATTTTAGTGTGGGTATTTATACAAGTATGTAAATCTCTATTTATGCATAACATGTTACCCCTAAATGGGCAAGTTAATGAATTATATACATGTTAATTGTATAATAATAACCCTTTGTTCCTCATAAAAATTCACAACTGAATTGCTATCATTCTAAAAAAATCCATCCCAAAATATATTATCAAAACTAGTAATAAATTATTTGAACAAGGTGATAACAGATTTGAAATATTTAATAAAATTTAAATACCAGAGATTGATAGTATTAATAAAAGATAATATTAATACTATTTTGACACTGTTATTTGATTTTAATATTAATTATAGATACTTTGATTATTGATTTATTAAAACATAAAGTTAATGAAGTCCCAGTAGATTATAAATATTTTAAAGAGCATGAATTAGCATAGAATTTCATAAAAAATTTGATGAGTGATAGAAGTAACTTGAATAATCTGAATTTTGTAGCTTTTACTATATCTTTGGATATGGAATCACAGATTCATTTTATTAATAAAAATAGAGATAGTACTGATGATTTACTCAGGCTCGTTAAAGTAAGTGGGCCAAGTGGGAAGAATATTAAGATAGATGGATAGATATTGGTAAAAGTATTCTTCTTGTCCTTATATAGGAAATCTTTAATATTACAAATAAACTCTTTCTGTAAAATCTTGAACTTATCATTATAATTTATAGAATTAAAGTCAACGCATCTAATAATGAAAGTGAACTGAAGTATTTTATAGACTTGTCAAGAACGTTTTTTGGTATATTCCTAGCAAACGACCCGTTCAACGATCGGGATGAGTTATACGTAATTCGATTCGTCTAATTCAGTATATTATTTCATTAGTATATGCATTTCATTATCTGCGGAAATTCGGTATTTTTACAAAGTAACTAAGTATTTTAAATATATTCTGATAGGTTCACAGGTGGAAACAAGTGACTGTCGTTACCTGTGTTCAAAATGCCAGCTAGTAAAATGCTAATTTGTTAACAATAACATTTGTTGAATGAAATTTCTGCTATTTCTGCAAATATCTCATTGAATAAATCACCATCTTTCTATTATATATACATTTACTAAATACATAATGGCTCAGGTATCCAATGAAGTTACTCTTATTGGAAATATAAAATATTGATAGTATTATATGTTAGAAAAAAGTGGTGTCTTCAATTTAATTCATGTAAGCATCAGTAATGAGATCTTGAAAATTGACGCTGTGATTAATTTTCAAATGGCCTCTGTGCCATTATTTCTACAACAAAATGTTGATTCATCAGTCTCTATCCACTCTACCCTTCCACAATTGCTGCGCAGTATTTTTATTTAATGTTAGTTATATAATATATCACGACATTGCTCATAATTATATGTTAGCATATATGGTAATTTTAAAACAATATCTGTAACTGAGTTTGTTTTTAGAAAACCACGTTCTTTGCTTTTCAAATATCTTTATATAATGCAATGGCTTTTAAAAACTAAGGGTATAAACATCTCACCGTAAACCGTAAATAGTTTACATTTTAAAGATCCAGAAACAGGCGCTCATACGAATAAAACAGAAACTACGTGGAAGCATAGTAAACACTTTTTGCCTGAATATTGTCGGTTAGCATTTGCAGTTCCACACGTTTTTTAATATGTTTTTCTAACATATAATACAAAATAATAAATATTATATTTTCTATTTTCAGCAAAAAAGATAATTTCATTGGGTACTTAAGCCATTACGTGTTTTATAAACCTTCCAAGCAAGGAAAGGATGATTTATTTAATCAGTTCTTAAAAGAAATTTCAGAAATTTCATTTGATGATGATTGATTCTGTAAAAAATCAAAATATACCAGACTTAGATGATAATGAAATTTAATAATAAAAACAAGTTAAACCAACGTACTGCGTGCAATAGTAATTTACTATATATTGTAAACACTGTCAGCGGCGGGGAGACATTTTTTACTGTTGCTGCATGTACTGTCTACATACCTGGTTTTAATACTGTCCACCTGACCGACTCGTGGAAGTTCTATGCCTAAAAAAATGATTTTTATGCATCATACAAATTCTTCTACAAATTCCCATTTGACAATGTAGAATAGATCCAATTAGATAAATTATTTATAATTTTTAAAATGAACATAGCAACGATTTAATGTTAATCATTACATTACCAATCTTTCCAGATATTAGTTTAAAACCATCACCAACTTTAATATCAACCGGGTTTTGTAGATTTTTGGATTCATAAAAGTACTCATCTGTGTTTATTATGTGATCTGAGCAACCACTATCTAGTAGCCATTTAATATTTCTACTTCTTCTATTTTGCTACTTTTCATTACTTCAACCTTGAATGAATTGTAATTTCTACTGTCATCTAGACTCGAATTTCCAGCCACTTTTCTATCGTGTCTATTTTGTATATGTTTGAAAAGGTTGCCTTTTGTAATAATTATTAAAGTTTTCTGGGCAGTAACGTTGGATGTGCCCTGACTTATTACACTGACTTAACATACCGCTTCAGTAGTCGTTGCACTGCTATGCTGATTATCCTTTGAATTGAGATACTTGTTCTGATTGCGTTGTACGTGTCGAAACCTATGACCTCTAGGATTTTTAGTTAAATTTGAACTAAAAGTGCGAGTGTAATTTCTGCTGTACTCAAAGTAGTAACTCTTACCGTTTCTCTTTTGATACTCTAACAGTAATTTAGATTTTACATACTCAACTGTTTTCTCCTTCGTTGGCAGTGCATCAATAATATCAACAATACGTGAGAAGTTAACGTTAATAACAGATAATTCAATTTATCCTCTTCATTCACAGTCTCACCAGTATTTTTGAGCCTATTTATATGCGTTTCAAATTCGTTAAAGAAGTCACTTGGATTTTCACCTTCTTTCATTTTTAATTCTAACAATCTTCTTTTACACAATAGCTTTACTGCACTGTTTTTAACTAGATAAATTTCGTCAAGCTTTGCAATCATATTTTTCGCAGTCGTTTCTGATATTATTAATTCTAACTGAGTGTTTGAAATACTGTTTACGATGTAACTTTTTGCTTTAATTCCCTTTTTTATTCCAATCTTCGACTCTTATTTCAGCCGGTCTTTCATCATGTAGAATAACCTCGTTACAGTCTTTCATTTCTAAAAATAAATTTAGCCTGAATTTCCAGTTCCATAAAATATTTGTAACATGAAATCGTCCTTTTTTTCACTTGCCATGCTTCTATCTTAGGTTATCTTCCTTTCACAACTAAATTTCTTTTCTTTACTGTTAACGAACAAACCACGGACCTCTGCTACCATGTTAAAATACTGTTTATATTATTTATTATAATGAATCTTGTTACAAAACAAACACACTTATTTTCCATTGTGAAAAGAAAACTTAAAAACTAAAAGAACATTCCTCGACGTGTGCTTCTCTCACAAACACACACACAAACACACACTCCTAAACACTAAAGAAACTAACGAATTTTAAGTCATATTTCTAACAATAACAGTAACAGTTTATAAAAAAATAACGAATTTCCACAGATGCATAGAAATGCATATCAATAATGTACTGAATTAGGCGAATCGAATAATGTATAACTCACCCCGATCCGTGAACGGGCCGTTTGCTAGGAATATAATTAATGTTCCATAACTTTTCAACAAAGTCTAAAATTTTTCCCAAGGGTTTTTGAATACCTATACACTGTATAGATATCCTGTTTCCTTCAACCGAACGACACGTGTCCCTAAAAAATATATTTATAAAGTAAGTCGGTCAAGTAGGAAGAATATTCAGATATTTAAGAATATGAATATATTGGTAAAAATATCCATTCCTCTTACCTTTATGTCCTGTGTATTGGATAATATAGATTTACATACTTTTACCGCTGAATTCGAAATTCTGAACTAAACATAGGTACAGGACTCGTCAAAACCGTTTTTCATTCTTTTTATAGTTTTATCTGTTTTCCAAAAAACAACCAATTAAATTAAGTTGCAAGAATGCAAAAGCGATAAAACTTACAGAGGCTTTAAATGTTTACTTAAGACTTTGCCTTTTGTAAAAACCGGCGATATTGACTGTGTGTGTGTGTGTGTGTAAATCGTCGTACGTTCGTGCCCGGTGCAGTAAAACACGTGCATCGATCTAGGTTACGTACGTTCCTCACGTGCCACTTTCTCAATCTATACTTTTAAATAAAAATTTTCGATGAGGTGCATTTGTAGCTATTACGTGTAGCATCATGAGCAAACTCTTAGAAAATCACTCCTACTCCTCGTTTGGACAGAATTTTTACTTTCATGATTTTAGCGAAAAGTCGTTTTCCTGCTCGGGGAACACATATGTACAGGGTGTTCGGCCACCCCTGGGAAAAATTTTAATGGGGGATTCTAGATGCCAAAATACGAAAATACAGACGAAAATCAAGAATACCAATTTGTTGATAGAGGCTACGTTAAAAAGTTATTAACAATTAAACTAAAAAATTTCAAATCGTTCTGGAAAAATTGTTATCGGTTGCGGGGGTCAATTACAATCATTTTTGGTGAATACACATACCTCCGAAATCTTACCCACTTTCGAGATAAAAATTCGAGAATGTGTGAAATTTGTTCGATGGAAAAGAAAAATTTCAAATCGTTTTGGAAAAATTATCTTCGGTTGCGGGGGTTACTTACAACCATTTTGGGTGAATCGTCATACCCCCCTAATCATGCGCATTTTCGAGAAAGAAATTCAGTACGGGCGGAACTTTAAACGTTAATAACTTTTTAATAAAGCCTCCATTAACAAATTGGTATTCTTGATTTTCGTCTTACTTTGGTCTCTAGAATCCCCCGGGAGAAATTGTAATGGGAGATTCTAGAGGTTAAAGTAGAACGAAAATCAAGAATACCAATTTGTTGATGGAGTAATACGATACTAAACAAGTTATTGACGTTTAAAGTTCCGCTCTTACTTTCGAATTTTTTTCTCGAAAATGCGCAGGATTTCGTATGTGGTATGTCTATTCACCGAAAATAATTGTAATTGACCCCCGAAACCGAAAGTAATTTTTTCAGAACGATTTGAAATTTTCTTTTTCTTTCGTCGAAAAATTTAGGCACTGCCTGTCGATTTTTCTTAAAAATTCCTTTCTGATTTTTATTCAGTTTGTAAAATAGTTGTTTAATAATACTCTTTGTGTAGGTACCCATGAGCTCTACTCGCGAAAAAAAAACGTTTCATTGGAATATATTCACTATTCACTATATCAGTAGGAGTTGCGGGGGCTGTTTGAAAATTTGACCAGTTATATGGGATTTTTCTCACTTTACGGGGTCAAGGAACAACTTTTCCAACATCTCTACATATTCTCCATTAAAATATGCGTTGTGTTGCTGTTTGAAACATTAAAATCGTTCGATCCGGCTGTCGACCAAAAAAAAAAAATGCTTGTTACTGACCCCTGCAACGAAAACTAATTCTTCCAAGACGATTCGAAATTCTTTTTTACTTGAATTCTTTTTGTCGAAACTGAGTAGGATTTCGGGGGTACGATTCTAACTGACCTCCGCGACCAAAAATAATTTTTTCAGAACGATTTGAAATTTTTTTATTTAATGTTATTAATAACTACTTTTTAACGAAACCTCAGTCGAAAAATTGATATTCTTAATTTTCGTCTTATTTTGGCTTCTAGAATCTCCCATTAAAATTTTTCCCAGGTGTGGCCAAACACCCTGTATATATTAAATCAATATTAATGAAATTACACCTTGACCGAATTCATTTCAATCCCCCCACACTAATACATATATTGTGTGTAGCCCATAAATGGTCGAGAATGGAGTCACCTATACTGGTTTCCTATACTGGTATTATTAGATGGTCGCAGGTCCTGCATAAATTTCAATTTACATAATTTTTGTTTTGAGTAAACTCATTTTACTTTTTTGTATATTATTACCTAATGCAACTCATATTTTCCAGCCATGCGATGTAGGAATATTTAGACGATTAAAAGTTGCATGGCGAAGGGTAGTGCAGGAACATTAGACAAAGTACGTAGGTAGACTAAACCCATTACGAAGGTGAATTTCGCACCAATATATCATACCATATATAAATTCCATGAAGAAGGAAATGCTTTTAAAGCTTGTGGTGGCCTATGACCGTTTAACTCAAATACAATTTACTAGACAAAACGTATTTCAGAAAGAAGAAAATAAATTAGAATTCATGTCGCCAGATGAAACTGACATCAATGACAGCAATATAGGTAGTTTTACATAGCATTCAAGAGCATATTCCAGATGATCTGAGAGGGGAACAATTTTCTTTTCTATATAGAAAATATTAAAATACAATCGGGACACAACTAAGACACAACACAAGACACAACTCGCAGAGAGAAAGCACTGCTGATGTTCAACGCAGTGCAGTTCATAGTAACAGTAAAACCAATACCAGTGTAGAAGACTAATTTAACAACGTTTCGCTAGAAGAAACTAATATATGATATACTGATCATTAATTAACTTTAATATTTCATGACAATGATGCTTTTACTTTTTTCTAATGGGAATTGTTTTGTTTCCGATGGTACTGAAATCAAACTACATTAATTCTACAACGTTACTTTACTTATTTTCTCGTAAAGACAAAGATTCTTCAGAATCTATTCTGGATAAACATTATCAACATTATCAAAAGATTGAAAAAACAACAAAGAAAAGAAAAGAAAAGAAAAGAAATATAGAAAGAGTGTGTGCAATCAAAGTTACATCAAAGACATGAAAATAGGCTCAGCTTGAAAAAATAGAAGCAATTGATAACCAGGAAAAAGAAAAACAAAGAATGAAAGAAGAACGATTAGAAAAGAAAAAAACAAGCCGAGAAATTAAAAGAAGAAAAGCTATTGAAAAAAGAAAGAAAAACAGAAAAATGAAAAGGAAAAGGAGAAAGAAAAGCAAGACGAAGAGAAGGAGAAATGTAAAACTCAAACTAAAAATAAAAATAAAGTTAAGAACGTGAAAAGAAAATAATAAATAATATTATTGTGTTGTTTTTACAGGGTGAATGTAGTAACTGAACCAGGTGGTTATGACTATGCAACATTTTTATTAGCATCTTTTTCAAACTCCACTTGGAACAACACTGTACGTATGTATGTATGGGATTATCAGGAACCGTGTTTGTTCGTTAATCGGCACACTCGTATTTATTTCGTTAAACACAGTCACACCTACTACGTACTTTTCTTCAATCTTTCTCTCTTCCGTGCTGTCTTTTCTCGCTTTCTGGGTTATTCACCCATCAGCTGTTCGGCCGTACGCTCGCCGCGTGTTGACGGCTTTTTCGGCGGTAACCGTCTTCGCTCGTGCAAGCTCGTGGACAGCGAACGATTCGCTGTTCGGCCAAAAATTCGTGCGCGATTTAATAATTTTCAACTGCACGGTTCCCTACATACAGGGTGTTCGGCCATCCATGGGAAAAATTTTAATGGGGGATTCTAGAGGTAAAAATAAGACGAAAATCAAGAATACCAATTTGTTGATGGAGGCACTGTTAAAAAGTTATTAATGTTTAAAGTTCCGCTCGTACTGAATTTTTTTCTCGAATATGCGCAAGATTTCGGGGGTATGTCTATACATAAAAAATGATTGTCACCGACCCTCGCAACTGAAAATAATTTTTCACAGAACGATTTGAAATCTTTTTTTTTTCATCGAAAAATATAGGCACCCGATTAGATTTTCGGTAAGGAATTTTTTCCTCGAAAGTGCGTAGGATTTCGGGGGTATGTGTAATGACCAAAAATGATTGTAATTGACCCCTGCAACCGAAAATAATTTTTTTAGAAAAATTTTTGAAAAATTTCTTTTTCGCCGAAAAATATCAACACATACTCGAATTTTTTTCTCGAAACTGAGTAGGATTTCGAATATATGTCTATTCACTGAAAATGCTTGTAATTGACCTCCGCAGCCGAAAATAATTTTTCCGGAACGATTTGAAATTTTTGAATTTAATTGTTAATAACTTTTTAACGAAGCCTCCATCAACAAATTGGTATTCTTGATTTTCGTCTTAGTTTGGCCTCTAGAATCTCCTATTAAAATGTTTCTCAGGGCTGGCCGAACACCCTGTATACTACTATGTTGGTTTGTTCCGGTTTGAATCACGCAGTAATGTGGTACCACACAGTAACAGTCCATTAAACCTGGATTCGGACAGTATTTTAGAGGATAACACCGGTTAGGTCTGGGTCAGGTCTGGGTTATGCCCGCATCTGGCTCATGATTATGCCTTCTTCGCATACTTGTTGGCCAGATCCTGGGTTTTTTTCGGGTTTGAATCACGTAGTAATGTGGTACCACACAGTAACAGTCCATTAAACCTGGATTCGGACAGTATTTTAGAGGATAACACCGGTTAGGTCTGGGTTAGGTCTGGGTTATGCCCGCATCTGGCTCATGATTTCGCCTTCTTCGCATACGTGTTGGCCACGTGTTGGCGATAAAACTGTAAGATAAAGGATGAATTAAGTTCCAAGTCCCTAAAATTTTCCAAATCATAGATTTAAAAATGATTTAGATATTTACATGATTTTAGTGTGGGTATTTATACAAGTATGTAAATCTCTATTTATGCATAACATGTTACCCCTAAATGGGCAAGTTAATGAATTATATACATGTTAATTGTATAATAATAACCCTTTGTTCCTCATAAAAATTCACAACTGAATTGCTATCATTCTAAAAAAATCCATCCCAAAATATATTATCAAAACTAGTAATAAATTATTTGAACAAGGTGATAACAGATTTGAAATATTTAATAAAATTTAAATACCAGAGATTGATAGTATTAATAAAAGATAATATTAATACTATTTTGACACTGTTATTTGATTTTAATATTAATTATAGATACTTTGATTATTGATTTATTAAAACATAAAGTTAATGAAGTCCCAGTAGATTATAAATATTTTAAAGAGCATGAATTAGCATAGAATTTCATAAAAAATTTGATGAGTGATAGAAGTAACTTGAATAATCTGAATTTTGTAGCTTTTACTATATCTTTGGATATGGAATCACAGATTCATTTTATTAATAAAAATAGAGATAGTACTGATGATTTACTCAGGCTCGTTAAAGTAAGTGGGCCAAGTGGGAAGAATATTAAGATAGATGGATAGATATTGGTAAAAGTATTCTTCTTGTCCTTATATAGGAAATCTTTAATATTACAAATAAACTCTTTCTGTAAAATCTTGAACTTATCATTATAATTTATAGAATTAAAGTCAACGCATCTAATAATGAAAGTGAACTGAAGTATTTTATAGACTTGTCAAGAACGTTTTTTGGTATATTCCTAGCAAACGACCCGTTCAACGATCGGGATGAGTTATACGTAATTCGATTCGTCTAATTCAGTATATTATTTCATTAGTATATGCATTTCATTATCTGCGGAAATTCGGTATTTTTACAAAGTAACTAAGTATTTTAAATATATTCTGATAGGTTCACAGGTGGAAACAAGTGACTGTCGTTACCTGTGTTCAAAATGCCAGCTAGTAAAATGCTAATTTGTTAACAATAACATTTGTTGAATGAAATTTCTGCTATTTCTGCAAATATCTCATTGAATAAATCACCATCTTTCTATTATATATACATTTACTAAATACATAATGGCTCAGGTATCCAATGAAGTTACTCTTATTGGAAATATAAAATATTGATAGTATTATATGTTAGAAAAAAGTGGTGTCTTCAATTTAATTCATGTAAGCATCAGTAATGAGATCTTGAAAATTGACGCTGTGATTAATTTTCAAATGGCCTCTGTGCCATTATTTCTACAACAAAATGTTGATTCATCAGTCTCTATCCACTCTACCCTTCCACAATTGCTGCGCAGTATTTTTATTTAATGTTAGTTATATAATATATCACGACATTGCTCATAATTATATGTTAGCATATATGGTAATTTTAAAACAATATCTGTAACTGAGTTTGTTTTTAGAAAACCACGTTCTTTGCTTTTCAAATATCTTTATATAATGCAATGGCTTTTAAAAACTAAGGGTATAAACATCTCACCGTAAACCGTAAATAGTTTACATTTTAAAGATCCAGAAACAGGCGCTCATACGAATAAAACAGAAACTACGTGGAAGCATAGTAAACACTTTTTGCCTGAATATTGTCGGTTAGCATTTGCAGTTCCACACGTTTTTTAATATGTTTTTCTAACATATAATACAAAATAATAAATATTATATTTTCTATTTTCAGCAAAAAAGATAATTTCATTGGGTACTTAAGCCATTACGTGTTTTATAAACCTTCCAAGCAAGGAAAGGATGATTTATTTAATCAGTTCTTAAAAGAAATTTCAGAAATTTCATTTGATGATGATTGATTCTGTAAAAAATCAAAATATACCAGACTTAGATGATAATGAAATTTAATAATAAAAACAAGTTAAACCAACGTACTGCGTGCAATAGTAATTTACTATATATTGTAAACACTGTCAGCGGCGGGGAGACATTTTTTACTGTTGCTGCATGTACTGTCTACATACCTGGTTTTAATACTGTCCACCTGACCGACTCGTGGAAGTTCTATGCCTAAAAAAATGATTTTTATGCATCATACAAATTCTTCTACAAATTCCCATTTGACAATGTAGAATAGATCCAATTAGATAAATTATTTATAATTTTTAAAATGAACATAGCAACGATTTAATGTTAATCATTACATTACCAATCTTTCCAGATATTAGTTTAAAACCATCACCAACTTTAATATCAACCGGGTTTTGTAGATTTTTGGATTCATAAAAGTACTCATCTGTGTTTATTATGTGATCCGAGCAACCACTATCTAGTAGCCATTTAATATTTCTACTTCTTCTATTTTGCTACTTTTCATTACTTCAACCTTGAATGAATTGTAATTTCTACTGTCATCTAGACTCGAATTTCCAGCCACTTTTCTATCGTGTCTATTTTGTATATGTTTGAAAAGGTTGCCTTTTGTAATAATTATTAAAGTTTTCTGGGCAGTAACGTTGGATGTGCCCTGACTTATTACACTGACTTAACATACCGCTTCAGTAGTCGTTGCACTGCTATGCTGATTATCCTTTGAATTGAGATACTTGTTCTGATTGCGTTGTACGTGTCGAAACCTATGACCTCTAGGATTTTTAGTTAAATTTGAACTAAAAGTGCGAGTGTAATTTCTGCTGTACTCAAAGTAGTAACTCTTACCGTTTCTCTTTTGATACTCTAACAGTAATTTAGATTTTACATACTCAACTGTTTTCTCCTTCGTTGGCAGTGCATCAATAATATCAACAATACGTGAGAAGTTAACGTTAATAACAGATAATTCAATTTATCCTCTTCATTCACAGTCTCACCAGTATTTTTGAGCCTATTTATATGCGTTTCAAATTCGTTAAAGAAGTCACTTGGATTTTCACCTTCTTTCATTTTTAATTCTAACAATCTTCTTTTACACAATAGCTTTACTGCACTGTTTTTAACTAGATAAATTTCGTCAAGCTTTGCAATCATATTTTTCGCAGTCGTTTCTGATATTATTAATTCTAACTGAGTGTTTGAAATACTGTTTACGATGTAACTTTTTGCTTTAATTCCCTTTTTTATTCCAATCTTCGACTCTTATTTCAGCCGGTCTTTCATCATGTAGAATAACCTCGTTACAGTCTTTCATTTCTAAAAATAAATTTAGCCTGAATTTCCAGTTCCATAAAATATTTGTAACATGAAATCGTCCTTTTTTTCACTTGCCATGCTTCTATCTTAGGTTATCTTCCTTTCACAACTAAATTTCTTTTCTTTACTGTTAACGAACAAACCACGGACCTCTGCTACCATGTTAAAATACTGTTTATATTATTTATTATAATGAATCTTGTTACAAAACAAACACACTTATTTTCCATTGTGAAAAGAAAACTTAAAAACTAAAAGAACATTCCTCGACGTGTGCTTCTCTCACAAACACACACACAAACACACACTCCTAAACACTAAAGAAACTAACGAATTTTAAGTCATATTTCTAACAATAACAGTAACAGTTTATAAAAAAATAACGAATTTCCACAGATGCATAGAAATGCATATCAATAATGTACTGAATTAGGCGAATCGAATAATGTATAACTCACCCCGATCCGTGAACGGGCCGTTTGCTAGGAATATAATTAATGTTCCATAACTTTTCAACAAAGTCTAAAATTTTTCCCAAGGGTTTTTGAATACCTATACACTGTATAGATATCCTGTTTCCTTCAACCGAACGACACGTGTCCCTAAAAAATATATTTATAAAGTAAGTCGGTCAAGTAGGAAGAATATTCAGATATTTAAGAATATGAATATATTGGTAAAAATATCCATTCCTCTTACCTTTATGTCCTGTGTATTGGATAATATAGATTTACATACTTTTACCGCTGAATTCGAAATTCTGAACTAAACATAGGTACAGGACTCGTCAAAACCGTTTTTCATTCTTTTTATAGTTTTATCTGTTTTCCAAAAAACAACCAATTAAATTAAGTTGCAAGAATGCAAAAGCGATAAAACTTACAGAGGCTTTAAATGTTTACTTAAGACTTTGCCTTTTGTAAAAACCGGCGATATTGACTGTGTGTGTGTGTGTGTGTAAATCGTCGTACGTTCGTGCCCGGTGCAGTAAAACACGTGCATCGATCTAGGTTACGTACGTTCCTCACGTGCCACTTTCTCAATCTATACTTTTAAATAAAAATTTTCGATGAGGTGCATTTGTAGCTATTACGTGTAGCATCATGAGCAAACTCTTAGAAAATCACTCCTACTCCTCGTTTGGACAGAATTTTTACTTTCATGATTTTAGCGAAAAGTCGTTTTCCTGCTCGGGGAACACATATGTACAGGGTGTTCGGCCACCCCTGGGAAAAATTTTAATGGGGGATTCTAGATGCCAAAATACGAAAATACAGACGAAAATCAAGAATACCAATTTGTTGATAGAGGCTACGTTAAAAAGTTATTAACAATTAAACTAAAAAATTTCAAATCGTTCTGGAAAAATTGTTATCGGTTGCGGGGGTCAATTACAATCATTTTTGGTGAATACACATACCTCCGAAATCTTACCCACTTTCGAGATAAAAATTCGAGAATGTGTGAAATTTGTTCGATGGAAAAGAAAAATTTCAAATCGTTTTGGAAAAATTATCTTCGGTTGCGGGGGTTACTTACAACCATTTTGGGTGAATCGTCATACCCCCCTAATCATGCGCATTTTCGAGAAAGAAATTCAGTACGGGCGGAACTTTAAACGTTAATAACTTTTTAATAAAGCCTCCATTAACAAATTGGTATTCTTGATTTTCGTCTTACTTTGGTCTCTAGAATCCCCCGGGAGAAATTGTAATGGGAGATTCTAGAGGTTAAAGTAGAACGAAAATCAAGAATACCAATTTGTTGATGGAGTAATACGATACTAAACAAGTTATTGACGTTTAAAGTTCCGCTCTTACTTTCGAATTTTTTTCTCGAAAATGCGCAGGATTTCGTATGTGGTATGTCTATTCACCGAAAATAATTGTAATTGACCCCCGAAACCGAAAGTAATTTTTTCAGAACGATTTGAAATTTTCTTTTTCTTTCGTCGAAAAATTTAGGCACTGCCTGTCGATTTTTCTTAAAAATTCCTTTCTGATTTTTATTCAGTTTGTAAAATAGTTGTTTAATAATACTCTTTGTGTAGGTACCCATGAGCTCTACTCGCGAAAAAAAAACGTTTCATTGGAATATATTCACTATTCACTATATCAGTAGGAGTTGCGGGGGCTGTTTGAAAATTTGACCAGTTATATGGGATTTTTCTCACTTTACGGGGTCAAGGAACAACTTTTCCAACATCTCTACATATTCTCCATTAAAATATGCGTTGTGTTGCTGTTTGAAACATTAAAATCGTTCGATCCGGCTGTCGACCAAAAAAAAAAAATGCTTGTTACTGACCCCTGCAACGAAAACTAATTCTTCCAAGACGATTCGAAATTCTTTTTTACTTGAATTCTTTTTGTCGAAACTGAGTAGGATTTCGGGGGTACGATTCTAACTGACCTCCGCGACCAAAAATAATTTTTTCAGAACGATTTGAAATTTTTTTATTTAATGTTATTAATAACTACTTTTTAACGAAACCTCAGTCGAAAAATTGATATTCTTAATTTTCGTCTTATTTTGGCTTCTAGAATCTCCCATTAAAATTTTTCCCAGGTGTGGCCAAACACCCTGTATATATTAAATCAATATTAATGAAATTACACCTTGACCGAATTCATTTCAATCCCCCCACACTAATACATATATTGTGTGTAGCCCATAAATGGTCGAGAATGGAGTCACCTATACTGGTTTCCTATACTGGTATTATTAGATGGTCGCAGGTCCTGCATAAATTTCAATTTACATAATTTTTGTTTTGAGTAAACTCATTTTACTTTTTTGTATATTATTACCTAATGCAACTCATATTTTCCAGCCATGCGATGTAGGAATATTTAGACGATTAAAAGTTGCATGGCGAAGGGTAGTGCAGGAACATTAGACAAAGTACGTAGGTAGACTAAACCCATTACGAAGGTGAATTTCGCACCAATATATCATACCATATATAAATTCCATGAAGAAGGAAATGCTTTTAAAGCTTGTGGTGGCCTATGACCGTTTAACTCAAATACAATTTACTAGACAAAACGTATTTCAGAAAGAAGAAAATAAATTAGAATTCATGTCGCCAGATGAAACTGACATCAATGACAGCAATATAGGTAGTTTTACATAGCATTCAAGAGCATATTCCAGATGATCTGAGAGGGGAACAATTTTCTTTTCTATATAGAAAATATTAAAATACAATCGGGACACAACTAAGACACAACACAAGACACAACTCGCAGAGAGAAAGCACTGCTGATGTTCAACGCAGTGCAGTTCATAGTAACAGTAAAACCAATACCAGTGTAGAAGACTAATTTAACAACGTTTCGCTAGAAGAAACTAATATATGATATACTGATCATTAATTAACTTTAATATTTCATGACAATGATGCTTTTACTTTTTTCTAATGGGAATTGTTTTGTTTCCGATGGTACTGAAATCAAACTACATTAATTCTACAACGTTACTTTACTTATTTTCTCGTAAAGACAAAGATTCTTCAGAATCTATTCTGGATAAACATTATCAACATTATCAAAAGATTGAAAAAACAACAAAGAAAAGAAAAGAAAAGAAAAGAAATATAGAAAGAGTGTGTGCAATCAAAGTTACATCAAAGACATGAAAATAGGCTCAGCTTGAAAAAATAGAAGCAATTGATAACCAGGAAAAAGAAAAACAAAGAATGAAAGAAGAACGATTAGAAAAGAAAAAAACAAGCCGAGAAATTAAAAGAAGAAAAGCTATTGAAAAAAGAAAGAAAAACAGAAAAATGAAAAGGAAAAGGAGAAAGAAAAGCAAGACGAAGAGAAGGAGAAATGTAAAACTCAAACTAAAAATAAAAATAAAGTTAAGAACGTGAAAAGAAAATAATAAATAATATTATTGTGTTGTTTTTACAGGGTGAATGTAGTAACTGAACCAGGTGGTTATGACTATGCAACATTTTTATTAGCATCTTTTTCAAACTCCACTTGGAACAACACTGTACGTATGTATGTATGGGATTATCAGGAACCGTGTTTGTTCGTTAATCGGCACACTCGTATTTATTTCGTTAAACACAGTCACACCTACTACGTACTTTTCTTCAATCTTTCTCTCTTCCGTGCTGTCTTTTCTCGCTTTCTGGGTTATTCACCCATCAGCTGTTCGGCCGTACGCTCGCCGCGTGTTGACGGCTTTTTCGGCGGTAACCGTCTTCGCTCGTGCAAGCTCGTGGACAGCGAACGATTCGCTGTTCGGCCAAAAATTCGTGCGCGATTTAATAATTTTCAACTGCACGGTTCCCTACATACAGGGTGTTCGGCCATCCATGGGAAAAATTTTAATGGGGGATTCTAGAGGTAAAAATAAGACGAAAATCAAGAATACCAATTTGTTGATGGAGGCACTGTTAAAAAGTTATTAATGTTTAAAGTTCCGCTCGTACTGAATTTTTTTCTCGAATATGCGCAAGATTTCGGGGGTATGTCTATACATAAAAAATGATTGTCACCGACCCTCGCAACTGAAAATAATTTTTCACAGAACGATTTGAAATCTTTTTTTTTTCATCGAAAAATATAGGCACCCGATTAGATTTTCGGTAAGGAATTTTTTCCTCGAAAGTGCGTAGGATTTCGGGGGTATGTGTAATGACCAAAAATGATTGTAATTGACCCCTGCAACCGAAAATAATTTTTTTAGAAAAATTTTTGAAAAATTTCTTTTTCGCCGAAAAATATCAACACATACTCGAATTTTTTTCTCGAAACTGAGTAGGATTTCGAATATATGTCTATTCACTGAAAATGCTTGTAATTGACCTCCGCAGCCGAAAATAATTTTTCCGGAACGATTTGAAATTTTTGAATTTAATTGTTAATAACTTTTTAACGAAGCCTCCATCAACAAATTGGTATTCTTGATTTTCGTCTTAGTTTGGCCTCTAGAATCTCCTATTAAAATGTTTCTCAGGGCTGGCCGAACACCCTGTATACTACTATGTTGGTTTGTTCCGGTTTGAATCACGCAGTAATGTGGGCCCACAAAGAAGCAGTCAATTAAACCTGATTTCGATCAATATTTTAGAGGATAACACCGGTTAGGTCTGGGTCAGGTCTGGGTTATGCCCGCATCTGGCTCATGATTATGCCTTCTTCGCATACTTGTTGGCCAGATCCTGGGTTTTTTTCGGGTTTGAATCACGTAGTAATGTGGTACCACACAGTAACAGTCCATTAAACCTGGATTCGGACAGTATTTTAGAGGATAACACCGGTTAAGTCTGGGTTAGGTCTGGGTTATGCCCGCATCTGGCTCATGATTTTGCCTTCTTCGCATACTTGTTGGCCAGATCCTGGGTTTTTTTCGGGTTTGAATCACGTAGTAATGTGGTATCACACAGAAACAGTCCATTAAACCTGGATTCGGACAGTATTTTAGAGGATAACACCGGTTAGGTCTGGGTTAGGTCTGGGTTATGCCCGCATCTGGCTCATGATTTCGCCTTCTTCGCATACGTGTTGGCCACGTGTTGGCGATAAAACTGTAAGATAAAGGATGAATTAAGTTCCAAGTCCCTAAAATTTTCCAAATCATAGATTTAAAAATGATTTAGATATTTACATGATTTTAGTGTGGGTATTTATACAAGTATGTAAATCTCTATTTATGCATAACATGTTACCCCTAAATGGGCAAGTTAATGAATTATATACATGTTAATTGTATAATAATAACCCTTTGTTCCTCATAAAAATTCACAACTGAATTGCTATCATTCTAAAAAAATCCATCCCAAAATATATTATCAAAACTAGTAATAAATTATTTGAACAAGGTGATAACAGATTTGAAATATTTAATAAAATTTAAATACCAGAGATTGATAGTATTAATAAAAGATAATATTAATACTATTTTGACACTGTTATTTGATTTTAATATTAATTATAGATACTTTGATTATTGATTTATTAAAACATAAAGTTAATGAAGTCCCAGTAGATTATAAATATTTTAAAGAGCATGAATTAGCATAGAATTTCATAAAAAATTTGATGAGTGATAGAAGTAACTTGAATAATCTGAATTTTGTAGCTTTTACTATATCTTTGGATATGGAATCACAGATTCATTTTATTAATAAAAATAGAGATAGTACTGATGATTTACTCAGGCTCGTTAAAGTAAGTGGGCCAAGTGGGAAGAATATTAAGATAGATGGATAGATATTGGTAAAAGTATTCTTCTTGTCCTTATATAGGAAATCTTTAATATTACAAATAAACTCTTTCTGTAAAATCTTGAACTTATCATTATAATTTATAGAATTAAAGTCAACGCATCTAATAATGAAAGTGAACTGAAGTATTTTATAGACTTGTCAAGAACGTTTTTTGGTATATTCCTAGCAAACGACCCGTTCAACGATCGGGATGAGTTATACGTAATTCGATTCGTCTAATTCAGTATATTATTTCATTAGTATATGCATTTCATTATCTGCGGAAATTCGGTATTTTTACAAAGTAACTAAGTATTTTAAATATATTCTGATAGGTTCACAGGTGGAAACAAGTGACTGTCGTTACCTGTGTTCAAAATGCCAGCTAGTAAAATGCTAATTTGTTAACAATAACATTTGTTGAATGAAATTTCTGCTATTTCTGCAAATATCTCATTGAATAAATCACCATCTTTCTATTATATATACATTTACTAAATACATAATGGCTCAGGTATCCAATGAAGTTACTCTTATTGGAAATATAAAATATTGATAGTATTATATGTTAGAAAAAAGTGGTGTCTTCAATTTAATTCATGTAAGCATCAGTAATGAGATCTTGAAAATTGACGCTGTGATTAATTTTCAAATGGCCTCTGTGCCATTATTTCTACAACAAAATGTTGATTCATCAGTCTCTATCCACTCTACCCTTCCACAATTGCTGCGCAGTATTTTTATTTAATGTTAGTTATATAATATATCACGACATTGCTCATAATTATATGTTAGCATATATGGTAATTTTAAAACAATATCTGTAACTGAGTTTGTTTTTAGAAAACCACGTTCTTTGCTTTTCAAATATCTTTATATAATGCAATGGCTTTTAAAAACTAAGGGTATAAACATCTCACCGTAAACCGTAAATAGTTTACATTTTAAAGATCCAGAAACAGGCGCTCATACGAATAAAACAGAAACTACGTGGAAGCATAGTAAACACTTTTTGCCTGAATATTGTCGGTTAGCATTTGCAGTTCCACACGTTTTTTAATATGTTTTTCTAACATATAATACAAAATAATAAATATTATATTTTCTATTTTCAGCAAAAAAGATAATTTCATTGGGTACTTAAGCCATTACGTGTTTTATAAACCTTCCAAGCAAGGAAAGGATGATTTATTTAATCAGTTCTTAAAAGAAATTTCAGAAATTTCATTTGATGATGATTGATTCTGTAAAAAATCAAAATATACCAGACTTAGATGATAATGAAATTTAATAATAAAAACAAGTTAAACCAACGTACTGCGTGCAATAGTAATTTACTATATATTGTAAACACTGTCAGCGGCGGGGAGACATTTTTTACTGTTGCTGCATGTACTGTCTACATACCTGGTTTTAATACTGTCCACCTGACCGACTCGTGGAAGTTCTATGCCTAAAAAAATGATTTTTATGCATCATACAAATTCTTCTACAAATTCCCATTTGACAATGTAGAATAGATCCAATTAGATAAATTATTTATAATTTTTAAAATGAACATAGCAACGATTTAATGTTAATCATTACATTACCAATCTTTCCAGATATTAGTTTAAAACCATCACCAACTTTAATATCAACCGGGTTTTGTAGATTTTTGGATTCATAAAAGTACTCATCTGTGTTTATTATGTGATCCGAGCAACCACTATCTAGTAGCCATTTAATATTTCTACTTCTTCTATTTTGCTACTTTTCATTACTTCAACCTTGAATGAATTGTAATTTCTACTGTCATCTAGACTCGAATTTCCAGCCACTTTTCTATCGTGTCTATTTTGTATATGTTTGAAAAGGTTGCCTTTTGTAATAATTATTAAAGTTTTCTGGGCAGTAACGTTGGATGTGCCCTGACTTATTACACTGACTTAACATACCGCTTCAGTAGTCGTTGCACTGCTATGCTGATTATCCTTTGAATTGAGATACTTGTTCTGATTGCGTTGTACGTGTCGAAACCTATGACCTCTAGGATTTTTAGTTAAATTTGAACTAAAAGTGCGAGTGTAATTTCTGCTGTACTCAAAGTAGTAACTCTTACCGTTTCTCTTTTGATACTCTAACAGTAATTTAGATTTTACATACTCAACTGTTTTCTCCTTCGTTGGCAGTGCATCAATAATATCAACAATACGTGAGAAGTTAACGTTAATAACAGATAATTCAATTTATCCTCTTCATTCACAGTCTCACCAGTATTTTTGAGCCTATTTATATGCGTTTCAAATTCGTTAAAGAAGTCACTTGGATTTTCACCTTCTTTCATTTTTAATTCTAACAATCTTCTTTTACACAATAGCTTTACTGCACTGTTTTTAACTAGATAAATTTCGTCAAGCTTTGCAATCATATTTTTCGCAGTCGTTTCTGATATTATTAATTCTAACTGAGTGTTTGAAATACTGTAACTTTTTGCTTTAATTCCCTTTTTTATTCCAATCTTCGACTCTTATTTCAGCCGGTCTTTCATCATGTAGAATAACCTCGTTACAGTCTTTCATTTCTAAAAATAAATTTAGCCTGAATTTCCAGTTCCATAAAATATTTGTAACATGAAATCGTCCTTTTTTTCACTTGCCATGCTTCTATCTTAGGTTATCTTCCTTTCACAACTAAATTTCTTTTCTTTACTGTTAACGAACAAACCACGGACCTCTGCTACCATGTTAAAATACTGTTTATATTATTTATTATAATGAATCTTGTTACAAAACAAACACACTTATTTTCCATTGTGAAAAGAAAACTTAAAAACTAAAAGAACATTCCTCGACGTGTGCTTCTCTCACAAACACACACACAAACACACACTCCTAAACACTAAAGAAACTAACGAATTTTAAGTCATATTTCTAACAATAACAGTAACAGTTTATAAAAAAATAACGAATTTCCACAGATGCATAGAAATGCATATCAATAATGTACTGAATTAGGCGAATCGAATAATGTATAACTCACCCCGATCCGTGAACGGGCCGTTTGCTAGGAATATAATTAATGTTCCATAACTTTTCAACAAAGTCTAAAATTTTTCCCAAGGGTTTTTGAATACCTATACACTGTATAGATATCCTGTTTCCTTCAACCGAACGACACGTGTCCCTAAAAAATATATTTATAAAGTAAGTCGGTCAAGTAGGAAGAATATTCAGATATTTAAGAATATGAATATATTGGTAAAAATATCCATTCCTCTTACCTTTATGTCCTGTGTATTGGATAATATAGATTTACATACTTTTACCGCTGAATTCGAAATTCTGAACTAAACATAGGTACAGGACTCGTCAAAACCGTTTTTCATTCTTTTTATAGTTTTATCTGTTTTCCAAAAAACAACCAATTAAATTAAGTTGCAAGAATGCAAAAGCGATAAAACTTACAGAGGCTTTAAATGTTTACTTAAGACTTTGCCTTTTGTAAAAACCGGCGATATTGACTGTGTGTGTGTGTGTGTGTAAATCGTCGTACGTTCGTGCCCGGTGCAGTAAAACACGTGCATCGATCTAGGTTACGTACGTTCCTCACGTGCCACTTTCTCAATCTATACTTTTAAATAAAAATTTTCGATGAGGTGCATTTGTAGCTATTACGTGTAGCATCATGAGCAAACTCTTAGAAAATCACTCCTACTCCTCGTTTGGACAGAATTTTTACTTTCATGATTTTAGCGAAAAGTCGTTTTCCTGCTCGGGGAACACATATGTACAGGGTGTTCGGCCACCCCTGGGAAAAATTTTAATGGGGGATTCTAGATGCCAAAATACGAAAATACAGACGAAAATCAAGAATACCAATTTGTTGATAGAGGCTACGTTAAAAAGTTATTAACAATTAAACTAAAAAATTTCAAATCGTTCTGGAAAAATTGTTATCGGTTGCGGGGGTCAATTACAATCATTTTTGGTGAATACACATACCTCCGAAATCTTACCCACTTTCGAGATAAAAATTCGAGAATGTGTGAAATTTGTTCGATGGAAAAGAAAAATTTCAAATCGTTTTGGAAAAATTATCTTCGGTTGCGGGGGTTACTTACAACCATTTTGGGTGAATCGTCATACCCCCCTAATCATGCGCATTTTCGAGAAAGAAATTCAGTACGGGCGGAACTTTAAACGTTAATAACTTTTTAATAAAGCCTCCATTAACAAATTGGTATTCTTGATTTTCGTCTTACTTTGGTCTCTAGAATCCCCCGGGAGAAATTGTAATGGGAGATTCTAGAGGTTAAAGTAGAACGAAAATCAAGAATACCAATTTGTTGATGGAGTAATACGATACTAAACAAGTTATTGACGTTTAAAGTTCCGCTCTTACTTTCGAATTTTTTTCTCGAAAATGCGCAGGATTTCGTATGTGGTATGTCTATTCACCGAAAATAATTGTAATTGACCCCCGAAACCGAAAGTAATTTTTTCAGAACGATTTGAAATTTTCTTTTTCTTTCGTCGAAAAATTTAGGCACTGCCTGTCGATTTTTCTTAAAAATTCCTTTCTGATTTTTATTCAGTTTGTAAAATAGTTGTTTAATAATACTCTTTGTGTAGGTACCCATGAGCTCTACTCGCGAAAAAAAAACGTTTCATTGGAATATATTCACTATTCACTATATCAGTAGGAGTTGCGGGGGCTGTTTGAAAATTTGACCAGTTATATGGGATTTTTCTCACTTTACGGGGTCAAGGAACAACTTTTCCAACATCTCTACATATTCTCCATTAAAATATGCGTTGTGTTGCTGTTTGAAACATTAAAATCGTTCGATCCGGCTGTCGACCAAAAAAAAAAAATGCTTGTTACTGACCCCTGCAACGAAAACTAATTCTTCCAAGACGATTCGAAATTCTTTTTTACTTGAATTCTTTTTGTCGAAACTGAGTAGGATTTCGGGGGTACGATTCTAACTGACCTCCGCGACCAAAAATAATTTTTTCAGAACGATTTGAAATTTTTTTATTTAATGTTATTAATAACTACTTTTTAACGAAACCTCAGTCGAAAAATTGATATTCTTAATTTTCGTCTTATTTTGGCTTCTAGAATCTCCCATTAAAATTTTTCCCAGGTGTGGCCAAACACCCTGTATATATTAAATCAATATTAATGAAATTACACCTTGACCGAATTCATTTCAATCCCCCCACACTAATACATATATTGTGTGTAGCCCATAAATGGTCGAGAATGGAGTCACCTATACTGGTTTCCTATACTGGTATTATTAGATGGTCGCAGGTCCTGCATAAATTTCAATTTACATAATTTTTGTTTTGAGTAAACTCATTTTACTTTTTTGTATATTATTACCTAATGCAACTCATATTTTCCAGCCATGCGATGTAGGAATATTTAGACGATTAAAAGTTGCATGGCGAAGGGTAGTGCAGGAACATTAGACAAAGTACGTAGGTAGACTAAACCCATTACGAAGGTGAATTTCGCACCAATATATCATACCATATATAAATTCCATGAAGAAGGAAATGCTTTTAAAGCTTGTGGTGGCCTATGACCGTTTAACTCAAATACAATTTACTAGACAAAACGTATTTCAGAAAGAAGAAAATAAATTAGAATTCATGTCGCCAGATGAAACTGACATCAATGACAGCAATATAGGTAGTTTTACATAGCATTCAAGAGCATATTCCAGATGATCTGAGAGGGGAACAATTTTCTTTTCTATATAGAAAATATTAAAATACAATCGGGACACAACTAAGACACAACACAAGACACAACTCGCAGAGAGAAAGCACTGCTGATGTTCAACGCAGTGCAGTTCATAGTAACAGTAAAACCAATACCAGTGTAGAAGACTAATTTAACAACGTTTCGCTAGAAGAAACTAATATATGATATACTGATCATTAATTAACTTTAATATTTCATGACAATGATGCTTTTACTTTTTTCTAATGGGAATTGTTTTGTTTCCGATGGTACTGAAATCAAACTACATTAATTCTACAACGTTACTTTACTTATTTTCTCGTAAAGACAAAGATTCTTCAGAATCTATTCTGGATAAACATTATCAACATTATCAAAAGATTGAAAAAACAACAAAGAAAAGAAAAGAAAAGAAAAGAAATATAGAAAGAGTGTGTGCAATCAAAGTTACATCAAAGACATGAAAATAGGCTCAGCTTGAAAAAATAGAAGCAATTGATAACCAGGAAAAAGAAAAACAAAGAATGAAAGAAGAACGATTAGAAAAGAAAAAAACAAGCCGAGAAATTAAAAGAAGAAAAGCTATTGAAAAAAGAAAGAAAAACAGAAAAATGAAAAGGAAAAGGAGAAAGAAAAGCAAGACGAAGAGAAGGAGAAATGTAAAACTCAAACTAAAAATAAAAATAAAGTTAAGAACGTGAAAAGAAAATAATAAATAATATTATTGTGTTGTTTTTACAGGGTGAATGTAGTAACTGAACCAGGTGGTTATGACTATGCAACATTTTTATTAGCATCTTTTTCAAACTCCACTTGGAACAACACTGTACGTATGTATGTATGGGATTATCAGGAACCGTGTTTGTTCGTTAATCGGCACACTCGTATTTATTTCGTTAAACACAGTCACACCTACTACGTACTTTTCTTCAATCTTTCTCTCTTCCGTGCTGTCTTTTCTCGCTTTCTGGGTTATTCACCCATCAGCTGTTCGGCCGTACGCTCGCCGCGTGTTGACGGCTTTTTCGGCGGTAACCGTCTTCGCTCGTGCAAGCTCGTGGACAGCGAACGATTCGCTGTTCGGCCAAAAATTCGTGCGCGATTTAATAATTTTCAACTGCACGGTTCCCTACATACAGGGTGTTCGGCCATCCATGGGAAAAATTTTAATGGGGGATTCTAGAGGTAAAAATAAGACGAAAATCAAGAATACCAATTTGTTGATGGAGGCACTGTTAAAAAGTTATTAATGTTTAAAGTTCCGCTCGTACTGAATTTTTTTCTCGAATATGCGCAAGATTTCGGGGGTATGTCTATACATAAAAAATGATTGTCACCGACCCTCGCAACTGAAAATAATTTTTCACAGAACGATTTGAAATCTTTTTTTTTTCATCGAAAAATATAGGCACCCGATTAGATTTTCGGTAAGGAATTTTTTCCTCGAAAGTGCGTAGGATTTCGGGGGTATGTGTAATGACCAAAAATGATTGTAATTGACCCCTGCAACCGAAAATAATTTTTTTAGAAAAATTTTTGAAAAATTTCTTTTTCGCCGAAAAATATCAACACATACTCGAATTTTTTTCTCGAAACTGAGTAGGATTTCGAATATATGTCTATTCACTGAAAATGCTTGTAATTGACCTCCGCAGCCGAAAATAATTTTTCCGGAACGATTTGAAATTTTTGAATTTAATTGTTAATAACTTTTTAACGAAGCCTCCATCAACAAATTGGTATTCTTGATTTTCGTCTTAGTTTGGCCTCTAGAATCTCCTATTAAAATGTTTCTCAGGGCTGGCCGAACACCCTGTATACTACTATGTTGGTTTGTTCCGGTTTGAATCACGCAGTAATGTGGGCCCACAAAGAAGCAGTCAATTAAACCTGATTTCGATCAATATTTTAGAGGATAACACCGGTTAGGTCTGGGTCAGGTCTGGGTTATGCCCGCATCTGGCTCATGATTATGCCTTCTTCGCATACTTGTTGGCCAGATCCTGGGTTTTTTTCGGGTTTGAATCACGTAGTAATGTGGTACCACACAGTAACAGTCCATTAAACCTGGATTCGGACAGTATTTTAGAGGATAACACCGGTTAAGTCTGGGTTAGGTCTGGGTTATGCCCGCATCTGGCTCATGATTTTGCCTTCTTCGCATACTTGTTGGCCAGATCCTGGGTTTTTTTCGGGTTTGAATCACGTAGTAATGTGGTATCACACAGAAACAGTCCATTAAACCTGGATTCGGACAGTATTTTAGAGGATAACACCGGTTAGGTCTGGGTTAGGTCTGGGTTATGCCCGCATCTGGCTCATGATTTCGCCTTCTTCGCATACGTGTTGGCCACGTGTTGGCGATAAAACTGTAAGATAAAGGATGAATTAAGTTCCAAGTCCCTAAAATTTTCCAAATCATAGATTTAAAAATGATTTAGATATTTACATGATTTTAGTGTGGGTATTTATACAAGTATGTAAATCTCTATTTATGCATAACATGTTACCCCTAAATGGGCAAGTTAATGAATTATATACATGTTAATTGTATAATAATAACCCTTTGTTCCTCATAAAAATTCACAACTGAATTGCTATCATTCTAAAAAAATCCATCCCAAAATATATTATCAAAACTAGTAATAAATTATTTGAACAAGGTGATAACAGATTTGAAATATTTAATAAAATTTAAATACCAGAGATTGATAGTATTAATAAAAGATAATATTAATACTATTTTGACACTGTTATTTGATTTTAATATTAATTATAGATACTTTGATTATTGATTTATTAAAACATAAAGTTAATGAAGTCCCAGTAGATTATAAATATTTTAAAGAGCATGAATTAGCATAGAATTTCATAAAAAATTTGATGAGTGATAGAAGTAACTTGAATAATCTGAATTTTGTAGCTTTTACTATATCTTTGGATATGGAATCACAGATTCATTTTATTAATAAAAATAGAGATAGTACTGATGATTTACTCAGGCTCGTTAAAGTAAGTGGGCCAAGTGGGAAGAATATTAAGATAGATGGATAGATATTGGTAAAAGTATTCTTCTTGTCCTTATATAGGAAATCTTTAATATTACAAATAAACTCTTTCTGTAAAATCTTGAACTTATCATTATAATTTATAGAATTAAAGTCAACGCATCTAATAATGAAAGTGAACTGAAGTATTTTATAGACTTGTCAAGAACGTTTTTTGGTATATTCCTAGCAAACGACCCGTTCAACGATCGGGATGAGTTATACGTAATTCGATTCGTCTAATTCAGTATATTATTTCATTAGTATATGCATTTCATTATCTGCGGAAATTCGGTATTTTTACAAAGTAACTAAGTATTTTAAATATATTCTGATAGGTTCACAGGTGGAAACAAGTGACTGTCGTTACCTGTGTTCAAAATGCCAGCTAGTAAAATGCTAATTTGTTAACAATAACATTTGTTGAATGAAATTTCTGCTATTTCTGCAAATATCTCATTGAATAAATCACCATCTTTCTATTATATATACATTTACTAAATACATAATGGCTCAGGTATCCAATGAAGTTACTCTTATTGGAAATATAAAATATTGATAGTATTATATGTTAGAAAAAAGTGGTGTCTTCAATTTAATTCATGTAAGCATCAGTAATGAGATCTTGAAAATTGACGCTGTGATTAATTTTCAAATGGCCTCTGTGCCATTATTTCTACAACAAAATGTTGATTCATCAGTCTCTATCCACTCTACCCTTCCACAATTGCTGCGCAGTATTTTTATTTAATGTTAGTTATATAATATATCACGACATTGCTCATAATTATATGTTAGCATATATGGTAATTTTAAAACAATATCTGTAACTGAGTTTGTTTTTAGAAAACCACGTTCTTTGCTTTTCAAATATCTTTATATAATGCAATGGCTTTTAAAAACTAAGGGTATAAACATCTCACCGTAAACCGTAAATAGTTTACATTTTAAAGATCCAGAAACAGGCGCTCATACGAATAAAACAGAAACTACGTGGAAGCATAGTAAACACTTTTTGCCTGAATATTGTCGGTTAGCATTTGCAGTTCCACACGTTTTTTAATATGTTTTTCTAACATATAATACAAAATAATAAATATTATATTTTCTATTTTCAGCAAAAAAGATAATTTCATTGGGTACTTAAGCCATTACGTGTTTTATAAACCTTCCAAGCAAGGAAAGGATGATTTATTTAATCAGTTCTTAAAAGAAATTTCAGAAATTTCATTTGATGATGATTGATTCTGTAAAAAATCAAAATATACCAGACTTAGATGATAATGAAATTTAATAATAAAAACAAGTTAAACCAACGTACTGCGTGCAATAGTAATTTACTATATATTGTAAACACTGTCAGCGGCGGGGAGACATTTTTTACTGTTGCTGCATGTACTGTCTACATACCTGGTTTTAATACTGTCCACCTGACCGACTCGTGGAAGTTCTATGCCTAAAAAAATGATTTTTATGCATCATACAAATTCTTCTACAAATTCCCATTTGACAATGTAGAATAGATCCAATTAGATAAATTATTTATAATTTTTAAAATGAACATAGCAACGATTTAATGTTAATCATTACATTACCAATCTTTCCAGATATTAGTTTAAAACCATCACCAACTTTAATATCAACCGGGTTTTGTAGATTTTTGGATTCATAAAAGTACTCATCTGTGTTTATTATGTGATCCGAGCAACCACTATCTAGTAGCCATTTAATATTTCTACTTCTTCTATTTTGCTACTTTTCATTACTTCAACCTTGAATGAATTGTAATTTCTACTGTCATCTAGACTCGAATTTCCAGCCACTTTTCTATCGTGTCTATTTTGTATATGTTTGAAAAGGTTGCCTTTTGTAATAATTATTAAAGTTTTCTGGGCAGTAACGTTGGATGTGCCCTGACTTATTACACTGACTTAACATACCGCTTCAGTAGTCGTTGCACTGCTATGCTGATTATCCTTTGAATTGAGATACTTGTTCTGATTGCGTTGTACGTGTCGAAACCTATGACCTCTAGGATTTTTAGTTAAATTTGAACTAAAAGTGCGAGTGTAATTTCTGCTGTACTCAAAGTAGTAACTCTTACCGTTTCTCTTTTGATACTCTAACAGTAATTTAGATTTTACATACTCAACTGTTTTCTCCTTCGTTGGCAGTGCATCAATAATATCAACAATACGTGAGAAGTTAACGTTAATAACAGATAATTCAATTTATCCTCTTCATTCACAGTCTCACCAGTATTTTTGAGCCTATTTATATGCGTTTCAAATTCGTTAAAGAAGTCACTTGGATTTTCACCTTCTTTCATTTTTAATTCTAACAATCTTCTTTTACACAATAGCTTTACTGCACTGTTTTTAACTAGATAAATTTCGTCAAGCTTTGCAATCATATTTTTCGCAGTCGTTTCTGATATTATTAATTCTAACTGAGTGTTTGAAATACTGTTTACGATGTAACTTTTTGCTTTAATTCCCTTTTTTATTCCAATCTTCGACTCTTATTTCAGCCGGTCTTTCATCATGTAGAATAACCTCGTTACAGTCTTTCATTTCTAAAAATAAATTTAGCCTGAATTTCCAGTTCCATAAAATATTTGTAACATGAAATCGTCCTTTTTTTCACTTGCCATGCTTCTATCTTAGGTTATCTTCCTTTCACAACTAAATTTCTTTTCTTTACTGTTAACGAACAAACCACGGACCTCTGCTACCATGTTAAAATACTGTTTATATTATTTATTATAATGAATCTTGTTACAAAACAAACACACTTATTTTCCATTGTGAAAAGAAAACTTAAAAACTAAAAGAACATTCCTCGACGTGTGCTTCTCTCACAAACACACACACAAACACACACTCCTAAACACTAAAGAAACTAACGAATTTTAAGTCATATTTCTAACAATAACAGTAACAGTTTATAAAAAAATAACGAATTTCCACAGATGCATAGAAATGCATATCAATAATGTACTGAATTAGGCGAATCGAATAATGTATAACTCACCCCGATCCGTGAACGGGCCGTTTGCTAGGAATATAATTAATGTTCCATAACTTTTCAACAAAGTCTAAAATTTTTCCCAAGGGTTTTTGAATACCTATACACTGTATAGATATCCTGTTTCCTTCAACCGAACGACACGTGTCCCTAAAAAATATATTTATAAAGTAAGTCGGTCAAGTAGGAAGAATATTCAGATATTTAAGAATATGAATATATTGGTAAAAATATCCATTCCTCTTACCTTTATGTCCTGTGTATTGGATAATATAGATTTACATACTTTTACCGCTGAATTCGAAATTCTGAACTAAACATAGGTACAGGACTCGTCAAAACCGTTTTTCATTCTTTTTATAGTTTTATCTGTTTTCCAAAAAACAACCAATTAAATTAAGTTGCAAGAATGCAAAAGCGATAAAACTTACAGAGGCTTTAAATGTTTACTTAAGACTTTGCCTTTTGTAAAAACCGGCGATATTGACTGTGTGTGTGTGTGTGTGTAAATCGTCGTACGTTCGTGCCCGGTGCAGTAAAACACGTGCATCGATCTAGGTTACGTACGTTCCTCACGTGCCACTTTCTCAATCTATACTTTTAAATAAAAATTTTCGATGAGGTGCATTTGTAGCTATTACGTGTAGCATCATGAGCAAACTCTTAGAAAATCACTCCTACTCCTCGTTTGGACAGAATTTTTACTTTCATGATTTTAGCGAAAAGTCGTTTTCCTGCTCGGGGAACACATATGTACAGGGTGTTCGGCCACCCCTGGGAAAAATTTTAATGGGGGATTCTAGATGCCAAAATACGAAAATACAGACGAAAATCAAGAATACCAATTTGTTGATAGAGGCTACGTTAAAAAGTTATTAACAATTAAACTAAAAAATTTCAAATCGTTCTGGAAAAATTGTTATCGGTTGCGGGGGTCAATTACAATCATTTTTGGTGAATACACATACCTCCGAAATCTTACCCACTTTCGAGATAAAAATTCGAGAATGTGTGAAATTTGTTCGATGGAAAAGAAAAATTTCAAATCGTTTTGGAAAAATTATCTTCGGTTGCGGGGGTTACTTACAACCATTTTGGGTGAATCGTCATACCCCCCTAATCATGCGCATTTTCGAGAAAGAAATTCAGTACGGGCGGAACTTTAAACGTTAATAACTTTTTAATAAAGCCTCCATTAACAAATTGGTATTCTTGATTTTCGTCTTACTTTGGTCTCTAGAATCCCCCGGGAGAAATTGTAATGGGAGATTCTAGAGGTTAAAGTAGAACGAAAATCAAGAATACCAATTTGTTGATGGAGTAATACGATACTAAACAAGTTATTGACGTTTAAAGTTCCGCTCTTACTTTCGAATTTTTTTCTCGAAAATGCGCAGGATTTCGTATGTGGTATGTCTATTCACCGAAAATAATTGTAATTGACCCCCGAAACCGAAAGTAATTTTTTCAGAACGATTTGAAATTTTCTTTTTCTTTCGTCGAAAAATTTAGGCACTGCCTGTCGATTTTTCTTAAAAATTCCTTTCTGATTTTTATTCAGTTTGTAAAATAGTTGTTTAATAATACTCTTTGTGTAGGTACCCATGAGCTCTACTCGCGAAAAAAAAACGTTTCATTGGAATATATTCACTATTCACTATATCAGTAGGAGTTGCGGGGGCTGTTTGAAAATTTGACCAGTTATATGGGATTTTTCTCACTTTACGGGGTCAAGGAACAACTTTTCCAACATCTCTACATATTCTCCATTAAAATATGCGTTGTGTTGCTGTTTGAAACATTAAAATCGTTCGATCCGGCTGTCGACCAAAAAAAAAAAATGCTTGTTACTGACCCCTGCAACGAAAACTAATTCTTCCAAGACGATTCGAAATTCTTTTTTACTTGAATTCTTTTTGTCGAAACTGAGTAGGATTTCGGGGGTACGATTCTAACTGACCTCCGCGACCAAAAATAATTTTTTCAGAACGATTTGAAATTTTTTTATTTAATGTTATTAATAACTACTTTTTAACGAAACCTCAGTCGAAAAATTGATATTCTTAATTTTCGTCTTATTTTGGCTTCTAGAATCTCCCATTAAAATTTTTCCCAGGTGTGGCCAAACACCCTGTATATATTAAATCAATATTAATGAAATTACACCTTGACCGAATTCATTTCAATCCCCCCACACTAATACATATATTGTGTGTAGCCCATAAATGGTCGAGAATGGAGTCACCTATACTGGTTTCCTATACTGGTATTATTAGATGGTCGCAGGTCCTGCATAAATTTCAATTTACATAATTTTTGTTTTGAGTAAACTCATTTTACTTTTTTGTATATTATTACCTAATGCAACTCATATTTTCCAGCCATGCGATGTAGGAATATTTAGACGATTAAAAGTTGCATGGCGAAGGGTAGTGCAGGAACATTAGACAAAGTACGTAGGTAGACTAAACCCATTACGAAGGTGAATTTCGCACCAATATATCATACCATATATAAATTCCATGAAGAAGGAAATGCTTTTAAAGCTTGTGGTGGCCTATGACCGTTTAACTCAAATACAATTTACTAGACAAAACGTATTTCAGAAAGAAGAAAATAAATTAGAATTCATGTCGCCAGATGAAACTGACATCAATGACAGCAATATAGGTAGTTTTACATAGCATTCAAGAGCATATTCCAGATGATCTGAGAGGGGAACAATTTTCTTTTCTATATAGAAAATATTAAAATACAATCGGGACACAACTAAGACACAACACAAGACACAACTCGCAGAGAGAAAGCACTGCTGATGTTCAACGCAGTGCAGTTCATAGTAACAGTAAAACCAATACCAGTGTAGAAGACTAATTTAACAACGTTTCGCTAGAAGAAACTAATATATGATATACTGATCATTAATTAACTTTAATATTTCATGACAATGATGCTTTTACTTTTTTCTAATGGGAATTGTTTTGTTTCCGATGGTACTGAAATCAAACTACATTAATTCTACAACGTTACTTTACTTATTTTCTCGTAAAGACAAAGATTCTTCAGAATCTATTCTGGATAAACATTATCAACATTATCAAAAGATTGAAAAAACAACAAAGAAAAGAAAAGAAAAGAAAAGAAATATAGAAAGAGTGTGTGCAATCAAAGTTACATCAAAGACATGAAAATAGGCTCAGCTTGAAAAAATAGAAGCAATTGATAACCAGGAAAAAGAAAAACAAAGAATGAAAGAAGAACGATTAGAAAAGAAAAAAACAAGCCGAGAAATTAAAAGAAGAAAAGCTATTGAAAAAAGAAAGAAAAACAGAAAAATGAAAAGGAAAAGGAGAAAGAAAAGCAAGACGAAGAGAAGGAGAAATGTAAAACTCAAACTAAAAATAAAAATAAAGTTAAGAACGTGAAAAGAAAATAATAAATAATATTATTGTGTTGTTTTTACAGGGTGAATGTAGTAACTGAACCAGGTGGTTATGACTATGCAACATTTTTATTAGCATCTTTTTCAAACTCCACTTGGAACAACACTGTACGTATGTATGTATGGGATTATCAGGAACCGTGTTTGTTCGTTAATCGGCACACTCGTATTTATTTCGTTAAACACAGTCACACCTACTACGTACTTTTCTTCAATCTTTCTCTCTTCCGTGCTGTCTTTTCTCGCTTTCTGGGTTATTCACCCATCAGCTGTTCGGCCGTACGCTCGCCGCGTGTTGACGGCTTTTTCGGCGGTAACCGTCTTCGCTCGTGCAAGCTCGTGGACAGCGAACGATTCGCTGTTCGGCCAAAAATTCGTGCGCGATTTAATAATTTTCAACTGCACGGTTCCCTACATACAGGGTGTTCGGCCATCCATGGGAAAAATTTTAATGGGGGATTCTAGAGGTAAAAATAAGACGAAAATCAAGAATACCAATTTGTTGATGGAGGCACTGTTAAAAAGTTATTAATGTTTAAAGTTCCGCTCGTACTGAATTTTTTTCTCGAATATGCGCAAGATTTCGGGGGTATGTCTATACATAAAAAATGATTGTCACCGACCCTCGCAACTGAAAATAATTTTTCACAGAACGATTTGAAATCTTTTTTTTTTCATCGAAAAATATAGGCACCCGATTAGATTTTCGGTAAGGAATTTTTTCCTCGAAAGTGCGTAGGATTTCGGGGGTATGTGTAATGACCAAAAATGATTGTAATTGACCCCTGCAACCGAAAATAATTTTTTTAGAAAAATTTTTGAAAAATTTCTTTTTCGCCGAAAAATATCAACACATACTCGAATTTTTTTCTCGAAACTGAGTAGGATTTCGAATATATGTCTATTCACTGAAAATGCTTGTAATTGACCTCCGCAGCCGAAAATAATTTTTCCGGAACGATTTGAAATTTTTGAATTTAATTGTTAATAACTTTTTAACGAAGCCTCCATCAACAAATTGGTATTCTTGATTTTCGTCTTAGTTTGGCCTCTAGAATCTCCTATTAAAATGTTTCTCAGGGCTGGCCGAACACCCTGTATACTACTATGTTGGTTTGTTCCGGTTTGAATCACGCAGTAATGTGGTACCACACAGTAACAGTCCATTAAACCTGGATTCGGACAGTATTTTAGAGGATAACACCGGTTAGGTCTGGGTCAGGTCTGGGTTATGCCCGCATCTGGCTCATGATTATGCCTTCTTCGCATACTTGTTGGCCAGATCCTGGGTTTTTTTCGGGTTTGAATCACGTAGTAATGTGGTACCACACAGTAACAGTCCATTAAACCTGGATTCGGACAGTATTTTAGAGGATAACACCGGTTAGGTCTGGGTTAGGTCTGGGTTATGCCCGCATCTGGCTCATGATTTCGCCTTCTTCGCATACGTGTTGGCCACGTGTTGGCGATAAAACTGTAAGATAAAGGATGAATTAAGTTCCAAGTCCCTAAAATTTTCCAAATCATAGATTTAAAAATGATTTAGATATTTACATGATTTTAGTGTGGGTATTTATACAAGTATGTAAATCTCTATTTATGCATAACATGTTACCCCTAAATGGGCAAGTTAATGAATTATATACATGTTAATTGTATAATAATAACCCTTTGTTCCTCATAAAAATTCACAACTGAATTGCTATCATTCTAAAAAAATCCATCCCAAAATATATTATCAAAACTAGTAATAAATTATTTGAACAAGGTGATAACAGATTTGAAATATTTAATAAAATTTAAATACCAGAGATTGATAGTATTAATAAAAGATAATATTAATACTATTTTGACACTGTTATTTGATTTTAATATTAATTATAGATACTTTGATTATTGATTTATTAAAACATAAAGTTAATGAAGTCCCAGTAGATTATAAATATTTTAAAGAGCATGAATTAGCATAGAATTTCATAAAAAATTTGATGAGTGATAGAAGTAACTTGAATAATCTGAATTTTGTAGCTTTTACTATATCTTTGGATATGGAATCACAGATTCATTTTATTAATAAAAATAGAGATAGTACTGATGATTTACTCAGGCTCGTTAAAGTAAGTGGGCCAAGTGGGAAGAATATTAAGATAGATGGATAGATATTGGTAAAAGTATTCTTCTTGTCCTTATATAGGAAATCTTTAATATTACAAATAAACTCTTTCTGTAAAATCTTGAACTTATCATTATAATTTATAGAATTAAAGTCAACGCATCTAATAATGAAAGTGAACTGAAGTATTTTATAGACTTGTCAAGAACGTTTTTTGGTATATTCCTAGCAAACGACCCGTTCAACGATCGGGATGAGTTATACGTAATTCGATTCGTCTAATTCAGTATATTATTTCATTAGTATATGCATTTCATTATCTGCGGAAATTCGGTATTTTTACAAAGTAACTAAGTATTTTAAATATATTCTGATAGGTTCACAGGTGGAAACAAGTGACTGTCGTTACCTGTGTTCAAAATGCCAGCTAGTAAAATGCTAATTTGTTAACAATAACATTTGTTGAATGAAATTTCTGCTATTTCTGCAAATATCTCATTGAATAAATCACCATCTTTCTATTATATATACATTTACTAAATACATAATGGCTCAGGTATCCAATGAAGTTACTCTTATTGGAAATATAAAATATTGATAGTATTATATGTTAGAAAAAAGTGGTGTCTTCAATTTAATTCATGTAAGCATCAGTAATGAGATCTTGAAAATTGACGCTGTGATTAATTTTCAAATGGCCTCTGTGCCATTATTTCTACAACAAAATGTTGATTCATCAGTCTCTATCCACTCTACCCTTCCACAATTGCTGCGCAGTATTTTTATTTAATGTTAGTTATATAATATATCACGACATTGCTCATAATTATATGTTAGCATATATGGTAATTTTAAAACAATATCTGTAACTGAGTTTGTTTTTAGAAAACCACGTTCTTTGCTTTTCAAATATCTTTATATAATGCAATGGCTTTTAAAAACTAAGGGTATAAACATCTCACCGTAAACCGTAAATAGTTTACATTTTAAAGATCCAGAAACAGGCGCTCATACGAATAAAACAGAAACTACGTGGAAGCATAGTAAACACTTTTTGCCTGAATATTGTCGGTTAGCATTTGCAGTTCCACACGTTTTTTAATATGTTTTTCTAACATATAATACAAAATAATAAATATTATATTTTCTATTTTCAGCAAAAAAGATAATTTCATTGGGTACTTAAGCCATTACGTGTTTTATAAACCTTCCAAGCAAGGAAAGGATGATTTATTTAATCAGTTCTTAAAAGAAATTTCAGAAATTTCATTTGATGATGATTGATTCTGTAAAAAATCAAAATATACCAGACTTAGATGATAATGAAATTTAATAATAAAAACAAGTTAAACCAACGTACTGCGTGCAATAGTAATTTACTATATATTGTAAACACTGTCAGCGGCGGGGAGACATTTTTTACTGTTGCTGCATGTACTGTCTACATACCTGGTTTTAATACTGTCCACCTGACCGACTCGTGGAAGTTCTATGCCTAAAAAAATGATTTTTATGCATCATACAAATTCTTCTACAAATTCCCATTTGACAATGTAGAATAGATCCAATTAGATAAATTATTTATAATTTTTAAAATGAACATAGCAACGATTTAATGTTAATCATTACATTACCAATCTTTCCAGATATTAGTTTAAAACCATCACCAACTTTAATATCAACCGGGTTTTGTAGATTTTTGGATTCATAAAAGTACTCATCTGTGTTTATTATGTGATCCGAGCAACCACTATCTAGTAGCCATTTAATATTTCTACTTCTTCTATTTTGCTACTTTTCATTACTTCAACCTTGAATGAATTGTAATTTCTACTGTCATCTAGACTCGAATTTCCAGCCACTTTTCTATCGTGTCTATTTTGTATATGTTTGAAAAGGTTGCCTTTTGTAATAATTATTAAAGTTTTCTGGGCAGTAACGTTGGATGTGCCCTGACTTATTACACTGACTTAACATACCGCTTCAGTAGTCGTTGCACTGCTATGCTGATTATCCTTTGAATTGAGATACTTGTTCTGATTGCGTTGTACGTGTCGAAACCTATGACCTCTAGGATTTTTAGTTAAATTTGAACTAAAAGTGCGAGTGTAATTTCTGCTGTACTCAAAGTAGTAACTCTTACCGTTTCTCTTTTGATACTCTAACAGTAATTTAGATTTTACATACTCAACTGTTTTCTCCTTCGTTGGCAGTGCATCAATAATATCAACAATACGTGAGAAGTTAACGTTAATAACAGATAATTCAATTTATCCTCTTCATTCACAGTCTCACCAGTATTTTTGAGCCTATTTATATGCGTTTCAAATTCGTTAAAGAAGTCACTTGGATTTTCACCTTCTTTCATTTTTAATTCTAACAATCTTCTTTTACACAATAGCTTTACTGCACTGTTTTTAACTAGATAAATTTCGTCAAGCTTTGCAATCATATTTTTCGCAGTCGTTTCTGATATTATTAATTCTAACTGAGTGTTTGAAATACTGTTTACGATGTAACTTTTTGCTTTAATTCCCTTTTTTATTCCAATCTTCGACTCTTATTTCAGCCGGTCTTTCATCATGTAGAATAACCTCGTTACAGTCTTTCATTTCTAAAAATAAATTTAGCCTGAATTTCCAGTTCCATAAAATATTTGTAACATGAAATCGTCCTTTTTTTCACTTGCCATGCTTCTATCTTAGGTTATCTTCCTTTCACAACTAAATTTCTTTTCTTTACTGTTAACGAACAAACCACGGACCTCTGCTACCATGTTAAAATACTGTTTATATTATTTATTATAATGAATCTTGTTACAAAACAAACACACTTATTTTCCATTGTGAAAAGAAAACTTAAAAACTAAAAGAACATTCCTCGACGTGTGCTTCTCTCACAAACACACACACAAACACACACTCCTAAACACTAAAGAAACTAACGAATTTTAAGTCATATTTCTAACAATAACAGTAACAGTTTATAAAAAAATAACGAATTTCCACAGATGCATAGAAATGCATATCAATAATGTACTGAATTAGGCGAATCGAATAATGTATAACTCACCCCGATCCGTGAACGGGCCGTTTGCTAGGAATATAATTAATGTTCCATAACTTTTCAACAAAGTCTAAAATTTTTCCCAAGGGTTTTTGAATACCTATACACTGTATAGATATCCTGTTTCCTTCAACCGAACGACACGTGTCCCTAAAAAATATATTTATAAAGTAAGTCGGTCAAGTAGGAAGAATATTCAGATATTTAAGAATATGAATATATTGGTAAAAATATCCATTCCTCTTACCTTTATGTCCTGTGTATTGGATAATATAGATTTACATACTTTTACCGCTGAATTCGAAATTCTGAACTAAACATAGGTACAGGACTCGTCAAAACCGTTTTTCATTCTTTTTATAGTTTTATCTGTTTTCCAAAAAACAACCAATTAAATTAAGTTGCAAGAATGCAAAAGCGATAAAACTTACAGAGGCTTTAAATGTTTACTTAAGACTTTGCCTTTTGTAAAAACCGGCGATATTGACTGTGTGTGTGTGTGTGTGTAAATCGTCGTACGTTCGTGCCCGGTGCAGTAAAACACGTGCATCGATCTAGGTTACGTACGTTCCTCACGTGCCACTTTCTCAATCTATACTTTTAAATAAAAATTTTCGATGAGGTGCATTTGTAGCTATTACGTGTAGCATCATGAGCAAACTCTTAGAAAATCACTCCTACTCCTCGTTTGGACAGAATTTTTACTTTCATGATTTTAGCGAAAAGTCGTTTTCCTGCTCGGGGAACACATATGTACAGGGTGTTCGGCCACCCCTGGGAAAAATTTTAATGGGGGATTCTAGATGCCAAAATACGAAAATACAGACGAAAATCAAGAATACCAATTTGTTGATAGAGGCTACGTTAAAAAGTTATTAACAATTAAACTAAAAAATTTCAAATCGTTCTGGAAAAATTGTTATCGGTTGCGGGGGTCAATTACAATCATTTTTGGTGAATACACATACCTCCGAAATCTTACCCACTTTCGAGATAAAAATTCGAGAATGTGTGAAATTTGTTCGATGGAAAAGAAAAATTTCAAATCGTTTTGGAAAAATTATCTTCGGTTGCGGGGGTTACTTACAACCATTTTGGGTGAATCGTCATACCCCCCTAATCATGCGCATTTTCGAGAAAGAAATTCAGTACGGGCGGAACTTTAAACGTTAATAACTTTTTAATAAAGCCTCCATTAACAAATTGGTATTCTTGATTTTCGTCTTACTTTGGTCTCTAGAATCCCCCGGGAGAAATTGTAATGGGAGATTCTAGAGGTTAAAGTAGAACGAAAATCAAGAATACCAATTTGTTGATGGAGTAATACGATACTAAACAAGTTATTGACGTTTAAAGTTCCGCTCTTACTTTCGAATTTTTTTCTCGAAAATGCGCAGGATTTCGTATGTGGTATGTCTATTCACCGAAAATAATTGTAATTGACCCCCGAAACCGAAAGTAATTTTTTCAGAACGATTTGAAATTTTCTTTTTCTTTCGTCGAAAAATTTAGGCACTGCCTGTCGATTTTTCTTAAAAATTCCTTTCTGATTTTTATTCAGTTTGTAAAATAGTTGTTTAATAATACTCTTTGTGTAGGTACCCATGAGCTCTACTCGCGAAAAAAAAACGTTTCATTGGAATATATTCACTATTCACTATATCAGTAGGAGTTGCGGGGGCTGTTTGAAAATTTGACCAGTTATATGGGATTTTTCTCACTTTACGGGGTCAAGGAACAACTTTTCCAACATCTCTACATATTCTCCATTAAAATATGCGTTGTGTTGCTGTTTGAAACATTAAAATCGTTCGATCCGGCTGTCGACCAAAAAAAAAAAATGCTTGTTACTGACCCCTGCAACGAAAACTAATTCTTCCAAGACGATTCGAAATTCTTTTTTACTTGAATTCTTTTTGTCGAAACTGAGTAGGATTTCGGGGGTACGATTCTAACTGACCTCCGCGACCAAAAATAATTTTTTCAGAACGATTTGAAATTTTTTTATTTAATGTTATTAATAACTACTTTTTAACGAAACCTCAGTCGAAAAATTGATATTCTTAATTTTCGTCTTATTTTGGCTTCTAGAATCTCCCATTAAAATTTTTCCCAGGTGTGGCCAAACACCCTGTATATATTAAATCAATATTAATGAAATTACACCTTGACCGAATTCATTTCAATCCCCCCACACTAATACATATATTGTGTGTAGCCCATAAATGGTCGAGAATGGAGTCACCTATACTGGTTTCCTATACTGGTATTATTAGATGGTCGCAGGTCCTGCATAAATTTCAATTTACATAATTTTTGTTTTGAGTAAACTCATTTTACTTTTTTGTATATTATTACCTAATGCAACTCATATTTTCCAGCCATGCGATGTAGGAATATTTAGACGATTAAAAGTTGCATGGCGAAGGGTAGTGCAGGAACATTAGACAAAGTACGTAGGTAGACTAAACCCATTACGAAGGTGAATTTCGCACCAATATATCATACCATATATAAATTCCATGAAGAAGGAAATGCTTTTAAAGCTTGTGGTGGCCTATGACCGTTTAACTCAAATACAATTTACTAGACAAAACGTATTTCAGAAAGAAGAAAATAAATTAGAATTCATGTCGCCAGATGAAACTGACATCAATGACAGCAATATAGGTAGTTTTACATAGCATTCAAGAGCATATTCCAGATGATCTGAGAGGGGAACAATTTTCTTTTCTATATAGAAAATATTAAAATACAATCGGGACACAACTAAGACACAACACAAGACACAACTCGCAGAGAGAAAGCACTGCTGATGTTCAACGCAGTGCAGTTCATAGTAACAGTAAAACCAATACCAGTGTAGAAGACTAATTTAACAACGTTTCGCTAGAAGAAACTAATATATGATATACTGATCATTAATTAACTTTAATATTTCATGACAATGATGCTTTTACTTTTTTCTAATGGGAATTGTTTTGTTTCCGATGGTACTGAAATCAAACTACATTAATTCTACAACGTTACTTTACTTATTTTCTCGTAAAGACAAAGATTCTTCAGAATCTATTCTGGATAAACATTATCAACATTATCAAAAGATTGAAAAAACAACAAAGAAAAGAAAAGAAAAGAAAAGAAATATAGAAAGAGTGTGTGCAATCAAAGTTACATCAAAGACATGAAAATAGGCTCAGCTTGAAAAAATAGAAGCAATTGATAACCAGGAAAAAGAAAAACAAAGAATGAAAGAAGAACGATTAGAAAAGAAAAAAACAAGCCGAGAAATTAAAAGAAGAAAAGCTATTGAAAAAAGAAAGAAAAACAGAAAAATGAAAAGGAAAAGGAGAAAGAAAAGCAAGACGAAGAGAAGGAGAAATGTAAAACTCAAACTAAAAATAAAAATAAAGTTAAGAACGTGAAAAGAAAATAATAAATAATATTATTGTGTTGTTTTTACAGGGTGAATGTAGTAACTGAACCAGATGGTTATGACTATGCAACATTTTTATTAGCATCTTTTTCAAACTCCACTTGGAACAACACTGTACGTATGTATGTATGGGATTATCAGGAACCGTGTTTGTTCGTTAATCGGCACACTCGTATTTATTTCGTTAAACACAGTCACACCTACTACGTACTTTTCTTCAATCTTTCTCTCTTCCGTGCTGTCTTTTCTCGCTTTCTGGGTTATTCACCCATCAGCTGTTCGGCCGTACGCTCGCCGCGTGTTGACGGCTTTTTCGGCGGTAACCGTCTTCGCTCGTGCAAGCTCGTGGACAGCGAACGATTCGCTGTTCGGCCAAAAATTCGTGCGCGATTTAATAATTTTCAACTGCACGGTTCCCTACATACAGGGTGTTCGGCCATCCATGGGAAAAATTTTAATGGGGGATTCTAGAGGTAAAAATAAGACGAAAATCAAGAATACCAATTTGTTGATGGAGGCACTGTTAAAAAGTTATTAATGTTTAAAGTTCCGCTCGTACTGAATTTTTTTCTCGAATATGCGCAAGATTTCGGGGGTATGTCTATACATAAAAAATGATTGTCACCGACCCTCGCAACTGAAAATAATTTTTCACAGAACGATTTGAAATCTTTTTTTTTTCATCGAAAAATATAGGCACCCGATTAGATTTTCGGTAAGGAATTTTTTCCTCGAAAGTGCGTAGGATTTCGGGGGTATGTGTAATGACCAAAAATGATTGTAATTGACCCCTGCAACCGAAAATAATTTTTTTAGAAAAATTTTTGAAAAATTTCTTTTTCGCCGAAAAATATCAACACATACTCGAATTTTTTTCTCGAAACTGAGTAGGATTTCGAATATATGTCTATTCACTGAAAATGCTTGTAATTGACCTCCGCAGCCGAAAATAATTTTTCCGGAACGATTTGAAATTTTTGAATTTAATTGTTAATAACTTTTTAACGAAGCCTCCATCAACAAATTGGTATTCTTGATTTTCGTCTTAGTTTGGCCTCTAGAATCTCCTATTAAAATGTTTCTCAGGGCTGGCCGAACACCCTGTATACTACTATGTTGGTTTGTTCCGGTTTGAATCACGCAGTAATGTGGGCCCACAAAGAAGCAGTCAATTAAACCTGATTTCGATCAATATTTTAGAGGATAACACCGGTTAGGTCTGGGTCAGGTCTGGGTTATGCCCGCATCTGGCTCATGATTATGCCTTCTTCGCATACTTGTTGGCCAGATCCTGGGTTTTTTTCGGGTTTGAATCACGTAGTAATGTGGTACCACACAGTAACAGTCCATTAAACCTGGATTCGGACAGTATTTTAGAGGATAACACCGGTTAGGTCTGGGTTAGGTCTGGGTTATGCCCGCATCTGGCTCATGATTTCGCCTTCTTCGCATACGTGTTGGCCACGTGTTGGCGATGAAACTGTAAGATAAAGGATGAATTAAGTTCCAAGTCCCTAAAATTTTCCAAATCATAGATTTAAAAATGATTTAGATATTTACATGATTTTAGTGTGGGTATTTATACAAGTATGTAAATCTCTATTTATGCATAACATGTTACCCCTAAATGGGCAAGTTAATGAATTATATACATGTTAATTGTATAATAATAACCCTTTGTTCCTCATAAAAATTCACAACTGAATTGCTATCATTCTAAAAAAATCCATCCCAAAATATATTATCAAAACTAGTAATAAATTATTTGAACAAGGTGATAACAGATTTGAAATATTTAATAAAATTTAAATACCAGAGATTGATAGTATTAATAAAAGATAATATTAATACTATTTTGACACTGTTATTTGATTTTAATATTAATTATAGATACTTTGATTATTGATTTATTAAAACATAAAGTTAATGAAGTCCCAGTAGATTATAAATATTTTAAAGAGCATGAATTAGCATAGAATTTCATAAAAAATTTGATGAGTGATAGAAGTAACTTGAATAATCTGAATTTTGTAGCTTTTACTATATCTTTGGATATGGAATCACAGATTCATTTTATTAATAAAAATAGAGATAGTACTGATGATTTACTCAGGCTCGTTAAAGTAAGTGGGCCAAGTGGGAAGAATATTAAGATAGATGGATAGATATTGGTAAAAGTATTCTTCTTGTCCTTATATAGGAAATCTTTAATATTACAAATAAACTCTTTCTGTAAAATCTTGAACTTATCATTATAATTTATAGAATTAAAGTCAACGCATCTAATAATGAAAGTGAACTGAAGTATTTTATAGACTTGTCAAGAACGTTTTTTGGTATATTCCTAGCAAACGACCCGTTCAACGATCGGGATGAGTTATACGTAATTCGATTCGTCTAATTCAGTATATTATTTCATTAGTATATGCATTTCATTATCTGCGGAAATTCGGTATTTTTACAAAGTAACTAAGTATTTTAAATATATTCTGATAGGTTCACAGGTGGAAACAAGTGACTGTCGTTACCTGTGTTCAAAATGCCAGCTAGTAAAATGCTAATTTGTTAACAATAACATTTGTTGAATGAAATTTCTGCTATTTCTGCAAATATCTCATTGAATAAATCACCATCTTTCTATTATATATACATTTACTAAATACATAATGGCTCAGGTATCCAATGAAGTTACTCTTATTGGAAATATAAAATATTGATAGTATTATATGTTAGAAAAAAGTGGTGTCTTCAATTTAATTCATGTAAGCATCAGTAATGAGATCTTGAAAATTGACGCTGTGATTAATTTTCAAATGGCCTCTGTGCCATTATTTCTACAACAAAATGTTGATTCATCAGTCTCTATCCACTCTACCCTTCCACAATTGCTGCGCAGTATTTTTATTTAATGTTAGTTATATAATATATCACGACATTGCTCATAATTATATGTTAGCATATATGGTAATTTTAAAACAATATCTGTAACTGAGTTTGTTTTTAGAAAACCACGTTCTTTGCTTTTCAAATATCTTTATATAATGCAATGGCTTTTAAAAACTAAGGGTATAAACATCTCACCGTAAACCGTAAATAGTTTACATTTTAAAGATCCAGAAACAGGCGCTCATACGAATAAAACAGAAACTACGTGGAAGCATAGTAAACACTTTTTGCCTGAATATTGTCGGTTAGCATTTGCAGTTCCACACGTTTTTTAATATGTTTTTCTAACATATAATACAAAATAATAAATATTATATTTTCTATTTTCAGCAAAAAAGATAATTTCATTGGGTACTTAAGCCATTACGTGTTTTATAAACCTTCCAAGCAAGGAAAGGATGATTTATTTAATCAGTTCTTAAAAGAAATTTCAGAAATTTCATTTGATGATGATTGATTCTGTAAAAAATCAAAATATACCAGACTTAGATGATAATGAAATTTAATAATAAAAACAAGTTAAACCAACGTACTGCGTGCAATAGTAATTTACTATATATTGTAAACACTGTCAGCGGCGGGGAGACATTTTTTACTGTTGCTGCATGTACTGTCTACATACCTGGTTTTAATACTGTCCACCTGACCGACTCGTGGAAGTTCTATGCCTAAAAAAATGATTTTTATGCATCATACAAATTCTTCTACAAATTCCCATTTGACAATGTAGAATAGATCCAATTAGATAAATTATTTATAATTTTTAAAATGAACATAGCAACGATTTAATGTTAATCATTACATTACCAATCTTTCCAGATATTAGTTTAAAACCATCACCAACTTTAATATCAACCGGGTTTTGTAGATTTTTGGATTCATAAAAGTACTCATCTGTGTTTATTATGTGATCCGAGCAACCACTATCTAGTAGCCATTTAATATTTCTACTTCTTCTATTTTGCTACTTTTCATTACTTCAACCTTGAATGAATTGTAATTTCTACTGTCATCTAGACTCGAATTTCCAGCCACTTTTCTATCGTGTCTATTTTGTATATGTTTGAAAAGGTTGCCTTTTGTAATAATTATTAAAGTTTTCTGGGCAGTAACGTTGGATGTGCCCTGACTTATTACACTGACTTAACATACCGCTTCAGTAGTCGTTGCACTGCTATGCTGATTATCCTTTGAATTGAGATACTTGTTCTGATTGCGTTGTACGTGTCGAAACCTATGACCTCTAGGATTTTTAGTTAAATTTGAACTAAAAGTGCGAGTGTAATTTCTGCTGTACTCAAAGTAGTAACTCTTACCGTTTCTCTTTTGATACTCTAACAGTAATTTAGATTTTACATACTCAACTGTTTTCTCCTTCGTTGGCAGTGCATCAATAATATCAACAATACGTGAGAAGTTAACGTTAATAACAGATAATTCAATTTATCCTCTTCATTCACAGTCTCACCAGTATTTTTGAGCCTATTTATATGCGTTTCAAATTCGTTAAAGAAGTCACTTGGATTTTCACCTTCTTTCATTTTTAATTCTAACAATCTTCTTTTACACAATAGCTTTACTGCACTGTTTTTAACTAGATAAATTTCGTCAAGCTTTGCAATCATATTTTTCGCAGTCGTTTCTGATATTATTAATTCTAACTGAGTGTTTGAAATACTGTTTACGATGTAACTTTTTGCTTTAATTCCCTTTTTTATTCCAATCTTCGACTCTTATTTCAGCCGGTCTTTCATCATGTAGAATAACCTCGTTACAGTCTTTCATTTCTAAAAATAAATTTAGCCTGAATTTCCAGTTCCATAAAATATTTGTAACATGAAATCGTCCTTTGTTTTGAGTAAACTCATTTTACTTTTTTGTATATTATTACCTAATGCAACTCATATTTTCCAGCCATGCGATGTAGGAATATTTAGACGATTAAAAGTTGCATGGCGAAGGGTAGTGCAGGAACATTAGACAAAGTACGTAGATAGACTAAACCCATTACGAAGGTGAATTTCGCACCAATATATCATACCATATATAAATTCCATGAAGAAGGAAATGCTTTTAAAGCTTGTGGTGGCCTATGACCGTTTAACTCAAATACAATTTACTAGACAAAACGTATTTCAGAAAGAAGAAAATAAATTAGAATTCATGTCGCCAGATGAAACTGACATCAATGACAGCAATATAGGTAGTTTTACATAGCATTCAAGAGCATATTCCAGATGATCTGAGAGGGGAACAATTTTCTTTTCTATATAGAAAATATTAAAATACAATCGGGACACAACTAAGACACAACACAAGACACAACTCGCAGAGAGAAAGCACTGCTGATGTTCAACGCAGTGCAGTTCATAGTAACAGTAAAACCAATACCAGTGTAGAAGACTAATTTAACAACGTTTCGCTAGAAGAAACTAATATATGATATACTGATCATTAATTAACTTTAATATTTCATGACAATGATGCTTTTACTTTTTTCTAATGGGAATTGTTTTGTTTCCGATGGTACTGAAATCAAACTACATTAATTCTACAACGTTACTTTACTTATTTTCTCGTAAAGACAAAGATTCTTCAGAATCTATTCTGGATAAACATTATCAACATTATCAAAAGATTGAAAAAACAACAAAGAAAAGAAAAGAAAAGAAAAGAAATATAGAAAGAGTGTGTGCAATCAAAGTTACATCAAAGACATGAAAATAGGCTCAGCTTGAAAAAATAGAAGCAATTGATAACCAGGAAAAAGAAAAACAAAGAATGAAAGAAGAACGATTAGAAAAGAAAAAAACAAGCCGAGAAATTAAAAGAAGAAAAGCTATTGAAAAAAGAAAGAAAAACAGAAAAATGAAAAGGAAAAGGAGAAAGAAAAGCAAGACGAAGAGAAGGAGAAATGTAAAACTCAAACTAAAAATAAAAATAAAGTTAAGAACGTGAAAAGAAAATAATAAATAATATTATTGTGTTGTTTTTACAGGGTGAATGTAGTAACTGAACCAGGTGGTTATGACTATGCAACATTTTTATTAGCATCTTTTTCAAACTCCACTTGGAACAACACTGTACGTATGTATGTATGGGATTATCAGGAACCGTGTTTGTTCGTTAATCGGCACACTCGTATTTATTTCGTTAAACACAGTCACACCTACTACGTACTTTTCTTCAATCTTTCTCTCTTCCGTGCTGTCTTTTCTCGCTTTCTGGGTTATTCACCCATCAGCTGTTCGGCCGTACGCTCGCCGCGTGTTGACGGCTTTTTCGGCGGTAACCGTCTTCGCTCGTGCAAGCTCGTGGACAGCGAACGATTCGCTGTTCGGCCAAAAATTCGTGCGCGATTTAATAATTTTCAACTGCACGGTTCCCTACATACAGGGTGTTCGGCCATCCATGGGAAAAATTTTAATGGGGGATTCTAGAGGTAAAAATAAGACGAAAATCAAGAATACCAATTTGTTGATGGAGGCACTGTTAAAAAGTTATTAATGTTTAAAGTTCCGCTCGTACTGAATTTTTTTCTCGAATATGCGCAAGATTTCGGGGGTATGTCTATACATAAAAAATGATTGTCACCGACCCTCGCAACTGAAAATAATTTTTCACAGAACGATTTGAAATCTTTTTTTTTTCATCGAAAAATATAGGCACCCGATTAGATTTTCGGTAAGGAATTTTTTCCTCGAAAGTGCGTAGGATTTCGGGGGTATGTGTAATGACCAAAAATGATTGTAATTGACCCCTGCAACCGAAAATAATTTTTTTAGAAAAATTTTTGAAAAATTTCTTTTTCGCCGAAAAATATCAACACATACTCGAATTTTTTTCTCGAAACTGAGTAGGATTTCGAATATACGTCTATTCACTGAAAATGCTTGTAATTGACCTCCGCAGCCGAAAATAATTTTTCCGGAACGATTTGAAATTTTTGAATTTAATTCTTAATAACTTTTTAACGAAGCCTCCATCAACAAATTGGTATTCTTGATTTTCGTCTTAGTTTGGCCTCTAGAATCTCCTATTAAAATGTTTCTCAGGGCTGGCCGAACACCCTGTATACTACTATGTTGGTTTGTTCCGGTTTGAATCACGCAGTAATGTGGGCCCACAAAGAAGCAGTCAATTAAACCTGATTTCGATCAATATTTTAGAGGATAACACCGGTTAGGTCTGGGTCAGGTCTGGGTTATGCCCGCATCTGGCTCATGATTATGCCTTCTTCGCATACTTGTTGGCCAGATCCTGGGTTTTTTTCGGGTTTGAATCACGTAGTAATGTGGTACCACACAGTAACAGTCCATTAAACCTGGATTCGGACAGTATTTTAGAGGATAACACCGGTTAGGTCTGGGTTAGGTCTGGGTTATGCCCGCATCTGGCTCATGATTTTGCCTTCTTCGCATACTTGTTGGCCAGATCCTGGGTTTTTTTCGTGTTTGAATCACGTAGTAATGTGGTAATACACTGAAGCAGTCAATTAAACCTGGTTTCGATCAATATTTTAGAGGATAACACCGGTTAGGTCTGGGTTAGGTCTGGGTTATGCCCGCATCTGGCTCATGATTTTGCCTTTTTCGCAAACTTGTTGGCCAGATCCTGGGTTTTTTTCGTGTTTGAATCACGTAGTAATGTGGTAATACACTGAAGCAGTCAATAAAACCTGGTTTCGATCAATATTTTAGAGGATAACACCGGTTAGGTCTGGGATAGGTCCGGGATATGCCCGCATCTGGCTCATGATTTTGCCTTCTTCGCATACTTGTTGGCCAGATCCTGGGTTTTTTTCGTGTTTGAATCACGTAGTAATGTGGTAACACACTGAAGCAGTCAATTAAACCTGGTTTCGATCAATATTTCAGAGGATAACACCGCTTAGGTCTGGGTTAGGTCCGGGATATGCCCGCATCTGGCTCATGATTTTGCCTTCTTCGCATACTTGTTGGCCAGATCCTGGGTTTTTTTCGTGTTTGAATCACGTAGTAATGTGGTAACACACTGAAGCAGTCAATTAAACCTGGTTTCGATCAATATTTCAGAGGATAACACCGGTTAGGTCTGGGTTAGGTCCGGTATATGCCCGCATCTGGCTCATGATTTTGCCTTCTTCGCATACTTGTTGGCCAGATCCTGGGTTTTTTTCGTGTTTGAATGACGTAGTAATGTGGTAACACACTGAAGCTGTCAATTAAACCTGGTTTCGATCAATATTTTAGAGGATAACACCGGTTAGGTCTGGGTAAGGTCTGGGTTATGCCCGCATCTGGCTCATGATTTTGCCTTCATCGCATACTTGTTGGCCAGATCCTGGGTTTTTTCCGTGTTTGAATCACGTAGTAATGTGGTAACACACTGAAGCAGTCAATTAAACCAGGTTTCGATCAATATTTTAGAGGATAACACCGGTTAGGTCTGGGTTAGGTCTGGGATATGCGCGCATCTGGCTTATACTTTCGCCTTTTTCGCAAACTTGTTGGCTAGATCCTGGGTTTTTTTAGGGTTTGAATAACGCAGTAATGTGGTACCACACTGAAGCAGTCTATTAAACCTGGTTTCGACGAATATTTTAGAGGATAACACCGGTTAGGTCTGGGTTAGGTCCGGGATATGCCCGCATCTGGCTCATGATTTTGCCTTCTTCGCATACTTGTTGGCCAGATCCTGGGTTTTTTTCGTGTTTGAATCACGTAGTAATGTGGTAATACACTGAAGCAGTCAATAAAACCTGGTTTCGATCAATATTTTAGAGGATAACGCCGGTTAGGTCTGGGTTAGGTCTGGGTAATGCCCGCATCTGGCTCATGATTTTGCCTTCTTCGCATACTTGTTGGCCAGATCCTGGGGTTTTTTCGTATTTGAATCACGTAGTAATGTGGTAACACACTGAAGCAGTCAATTAAACCTGGTTTCGATCAATATTTCAGAGGATAACACCGGTTAGGTCTGGGTTAAGTCTGGGATATGCGCGCATCTGGCTTATACTTTCGCCTTTTTCGCAAACTTGTTGGCTAGATCCTGGGTTTTTTTCGGGTTTGAATAACGCAGTAATGTGGTACCACACTGAAGCAGTCAATTAAACCTGGTTTCGATCAATATTTCAGAGGATAACACCGGTTAGGTCTGGGTTAGGTCTGGGAAATGCGCGCATCTGGCTTATACTTTCGCCTTTTTCGCAAACTTGTTGGCCAGATCCTGGGTTTTTTTCGTGTTTGAATCACGTAGTAATGTGGTAACACACTGAAGCAGTCAATTAAAGCTGGTTTCGATCAATATTTTAGAGGATAACACCGGTTAGGTCTGGGTTAGGTCTGGCTTATGCCCGCATCTGGCTCATGATTTTGCCTTCTTCGCATACTTGTTGGCCAGATCCTGGGTTTTTTTCGTGTTTGAATCACGTAGTAATGAGGTAATACACTGAAGCAGTCAATAAAACCTGGTTTCGATCAATATTTTAGAGGATAACACCGGTTAGGTCAGGGTTAGGTCTGGGTTATGCCCGCATCTGGCTTATACTTTCGCCTTTTTCGCAAACATGTTGGCCAGATCCTGGGTATTTTCCGTGTTTGAATCACGTAGTAATGTGGTAATACACTGATGCAGTCAATAAAACCTGGTTTCGATCAATATTTCAGAGGATAACACCGGTTAGGTCTGGGATAGGTCCGGGACATGCCCGCATCTGGCTCATGATTTTGCTTTCTTCGCATACTTGTTGGCCAGATCCTGGGGTTTTTTCGTGTTTGAATCACGTAGTAATGTGGTAACACACTGAAGCAGTCAATTAAACCTGGTTTCGATCAATATTTTAGAGGATAACACCGGTTAGGTCTGGGATAGGTCCGGGATATGCCCGCATCTGGCTCATGATTTTGCCTTCTTCGCATACTTGTTGGCCAGATCCTGGGTTTTTTTCGTGTTTGAATCACGTAGTAATGTGGTAACACACTGAAGCAGCCAATTAAACCTGGTTTCTATCAATATTTTAGTGGATAACACCGGTTAGGTCTGGGTTAGGTCTGGGATATGCGCGCATCTGGCTTATACTTTCGCCTTTTTCGCAAACTTGTTGGCCAGATCCTGGGGTTTTTTCGTGTTTGAATCACGTAGTAATGTGGTAACACACTGAAGCAGTCAATTAAACCTGGTTTCGATCAATATTTCAGAGGATAACACCGGTTAGGTCTGGGTTAAGTCTGGGATATGCGCGCATCTGGCTTATACTTTCGCCTTTTTCGCAAACTTGTTGGCTAGATCCTGGGGTTTTTTCGTGTTTGAATCACGTAGTAATGTGGTAACACACTGAAGCAGTCAATTAAACCTGGTTTCGATCAATATTTTAGAGGATAACACCGGTTAGGTCTGGGTTAGGTCTGGGATATGCGCGCATCTGGCTTATACTTTCGCCTTTTTCGCAAACTTGTTGGCTAGATCCTGGGTTTTTTTAGGGTTTGAATAACGCAGTAATGTGGTACCACACTGAAGCAGTCAATTAAACCTGGTTTCGACGAATATTTTAGAGGATAACACCGGCTAGGTCTGGGTTAGGTCCGGGATATGCCCGCATCTGGCTCATGATTTTGCCTTCTTCGCATACTTGTTGGCCAGATCCTGGGTTTTTTTCGTGTTTGAATCACGTAGTAATGTGGTAATACACTGAAGCAGTCAATAAAACCTGGTTTCGATCAATATTTTAGAGGATAACACCGGTTAGGTCTGGGTTAGGTCTGGGTAATGGCCGCATCTGGCTCATGATTTTGCCTTCTTCGCATACTTGTTGGCCAGATCCTGGGGTCTTTTCGTGTTTGAATCACGTAGTAATGTGGTAAGACACTGAAGCAGTCAATTAAACCTGGTTTCGATCAATATTTCAGAGGATAACACCGGTTAGGTCTGGGTTAAGTCTGGGATATGCGCGCATCTGGCTTATACTTTCGCCTTTTTCGCAAACTTGTTGGCTAGATCCTGGGTTTTTTTCGGGTTTGAATAACGCAGTAATGTGGTACCACACTGAAGCAGTCAATTAAACCTGGTTTCGATCAATATTTCAGAGGATAACACCGGTTAGGTCTGGGTTAGGTCTGGGTTATGCCCGCATCTGGCTCATGATTTTGCCTTCCACGCATACTTGTTGGCCAGATCCTGGGTTTTTTTCGTGTTTGAATCACGTAGTAATGTGGTAACACACTGAAGCTGTCAATTAAACCTGGTTTCGATCAATATTTTAGAGGATAACACCGGTTAGGTCTGGGTTAGGTCTGGGATATGCGCGCATCTGGCTTATACTTTCACCTTTATCGCAAACTTGTTGGCCAGATCCTGGGTTTTTTCCGTGTTTGATCACGTAGTAATGTGGTAACACACTGAAGCAGTCAATTAAACCTGGTTTCGATCAATATTTCAGAGGATAACACCGGTTAGGTCTGGGTTAGGTCTGGGTTATGCCCGCATCTGGCTCATGATTTTGCCTTCTTCGCATACTTGTTGGCCTGATCCTGGGTTTTTTTCGTGTTTGAATCACGTAGTAATGTGGTAATACACTGAAGCAGTCAGTTAAACCTGGTTTCGATCAATATTTTAGAGGATAACACCTGTTAGGTCTGGGTTAGGTCTGGGTTATGCCCGCATCTGGCTCATGATTTTGCCTTCTTCGCATACTTGTTTGCCGGATCCTGGGATTTTTTCGTGTTTGAATCACGTAGTAATGTGGTAACACACTGAAGCTGTCAATTAAACCTGGTTTCGATCAATATTTTAGAGGATAACACCGGTTAGGTCTGGGTTAGGTCTGGGTTATGCCCGCATCTGGCTCATGATTTTGCCTTCTTCGCATACTTGTTTGCCGGATCCTGAGTTTTTTTCGTGTTTGAATCACGTAGTAATGTGGTAACACACTGAAGCTGTCAATTAAACCTGGTTTCGATCAATATTTTAGAGGATAACACCGGTTAGGTCTGGGTTAGGTCTGGGATATGCGCGCATCTGGCTTATACTTTCACCTTTTCCGGAAACTTGTTGGCCAGATCCGGGGTTTTTTCCGTGTTTGAATCACGTAGTAATGTGGTAACACACTGAAGCTGTCAATTAAGCCTGGTTTCGATCAATATTTCAGAGGATAACACCGGTTAGGTCTGGGTTAGGTCCGGTATATGCCCGCATCTGGCTCATGATTTTGCCTTCTTCGCATACTTGTTGGCCAGATCCTGGGTTTTTTTCGTGTTTGAATCACGTAGTAATGTGGTAACACACTGAAGCAGTCAATTAAACCTGGTTTCGATCAATATTTCAGAGGATAACACCGGTTAGGTCTGGTTTAGGTCCGGTATATGCCCGCATCTGGCTCATGATTTTGCCTTCTTCGCATACTTGTTGGCCAGATCCTGGGGTTTTTTCGTGTTTGAATCACGTAGTAATGTGGTAACACACTGAAGCAGTCAATTAAACCTGGTTTCGATCAATATTTCAGAGGATAACACCGGTTAGGTCTGGGTTAGGTCTGGGTTATGCCCGCATCTGGCTCATGATTTTGCCTTCTTCGCATACTTGTTGGCCAGATCCTGGGTTTTTTCCGTGTTTGAATCACGTAGTAATGTGGTAACACACTGAAGCTGTCAATTAAACCTGGTTTCGATCAATATTTTAGAGGATAACACCGGTTAGGTCTGGGTTAGGTCTGGGATATGCGCGCATCTGGCTTATACTTTCGCCTTTTTCGCAAACTTGTTGGCTAGACCCTGGGTTTTTTTAGGGTTTGAATAACGCAGTAATGTGGTACCACACTGAAGCAGTCAATTAAACCTGGTTTCGACGAATATTTTAGAGGATAACACCGGTTAGGTCTGGGTTAGGTCCGGGATATGCCCGCATCTGGCTCATGATTTTGCCTTCTTCGCATACTTGTTGGCCAGATCCTGGGTTTTTTTCGTGTTTCAATCACGTAGTAATGTGGTAACACACTGAAGCAGTCAATTAAACCTGGTTTCGATCAATATTTTAGAGGATAACACCGGTTAGGTCTGGGTTAGGTCTGGGTTATGCCCGCATCTGGCTCATGATTTTTCCTTCTTCGCATACTTGTTGGCCAGATCCTGGGGTTTTTTCGTGTTTGAATCACGTAGTAATGTGGTAACACACTGAAGCAGTCAATTAAACCTGGTTTCGATCAATATTTCAGAGGATAACACCGGTTAGGTCTGGGTTAAGTCTGGGATATGCGCGCATCTGGCTTATACTTTCGCCTTTTTCGCAAACTTGTTGGCTAGATCCTGGGTTTTTTCGGGTTTGAATAACGCAGTAATGTGGTACCACACTGAAGCAGTCAATTAAACCTGATTTCGATCAATATTTCAGAGGATAACACCGGTTAGGTCTGGGTTAGGTCTGGGAAATGCGCGCATCTGGCTTATACTTTCGCCTTTTTCGCAAACTTGTTGGCCAGATCCTGGATTTTTTCCGTGTTTGAATCACGTAGTAATGTTGTACCACACTGAGGCAGTCAATCAAACCTGGATTCGGACATTATTTTAGAGGATAACACCGGTTAGGTCTGGGTTAGGTCTGGGTTATGCCCGCATCTGGCTCATGATTTTGCCTTCTTCGCATACTTGTTGGCCAGATCCTGGGTTTTTTTCGTGTTTGAATCACGTAGTAATGTGGTAACACACTGAAGCTGTCAATTAAACCTGGTGTCGATCAATATTTTAGAGGATAACACCGGTTAGGTCTGGGTTAGGTCTGGATTATGCCCGCATCTGGCTCATGATTTTGCCTTCTTCGCATACTTGTTGGCCAGATCCTGGGTTTTTTTCGTGTTTGAATCACGTAGTAATGTGGTAACACACTGAAGCTGTCAATTAAACCTGGTTTCGATCAATATTTTAGAGGATAACACCGGTTAGGTCTGGGTTAGGTCTGGGTTATGCCCGCATCTGGCTCATGATTTTGCCTTCTTCGCATACTTGTTGGCCAGATCCGGGGTTTTTGCCGTGTTTGATCACGTAGTAATGTGGTAACACACTGAAGCAGTCAATAAAACTTGGTTTCGATCAATATTTTAGAGGATAACACCGGTTAGGTCTGGGTTAGGTCTGGGATTTGCGCGCATCTGGCTTATACTTTCGCCTTTTTCGCAAACTTGTTGGCCAGATCCTGGGTATTTTCCGTGTTTGAATCACGTAGTAATGTGGTAACACACTGAAGCAGTCAATTAAACCTGGTTTCGATCAATATTTCAGAGGATAACACCGGTTAGGTCTGGGTTAGGTCTGGGTTATGCCCGCATCTGGCTCATGATTTTGCCTTCTTCGCATACTTGTTGGCCAGATCCTGGGTTTTTTTCGTGTTTGAATCACGTAGTAATGTGGTAACACACTGAAGCTGTCAATTAAACCTGGTTTCGATCAATATTTTAGAGGATAACACCGGTTAGGTCTGGGTTAGGTCTGGGTTATGCCCGCATCTGGCTCATGATTTTGCCTTCTTCGCATACTTGTTGGCCAGATCCTGGGTTTTTTTCGTGCTTGAATCACGTAGTAATGTGGTAATACACTGAAGCAGTCAATTAAACCTGGTTTCGATCCATATTTTAGAGGATAACACCGGTTAGGTCTGGGTTAGGTCTGGGTTATGCCCGCATCTGGCTCATGATTTTGCCTTCATCGCATACTTGTTGGCCAGATCCTGGGTTTTTTTCGTGTTTGAATCACGTAGTAATGTGGTAACACACTGAAGCAGTCAATTAAACCTGGTTTCGATCAATATTTTAGAGGATAACACCGGTTAGGTCTGGGTTAGGTCTGGGTTATGCCCGCATCTGGCTCATGATTTTGCCTTCATCGCATACTTGTTGGCCAGATCCTGGGTTTTTTCCGTGTTTGAATCACGTAGTAATGTGGTAACACACTGAAGCAATCAATTAAACCTGGATTCGATTAATATTTCAGAGGATAACACCGGTTAGGTCTGGGTTAGGTCTGGGTTATGCCCGCATCTGGCTCATGATTTTGCCTTCTTCGCATACTTGTTGGCCAGATCCTGGGTTTTTTTCGTGTTTGAATGACGTAGTAATGTGGTAATACACTGAAGCAGTCAATAAAACCTGGTTTCGATCAATATTTTAGAGGATAACACCGGTTAGGTCAGGGTTAGGTCTGGGTTATGCCCGCATCTGGCTCATGATTTTGCCTTCATCGCATACTTGTTGGCCAGATCCTGGGTTTTTTCCGTGTTTGAATCACGTAGTAATGTGGTAACACACTGAAGCAGTCAATTAAACCTGGTTTCGATTAATATTTTAGAGGATAACACCGGTTAGGTCTGGGTTAGGTCTGGGATTTGCGCGCATCTGGCTTATACTTTCGCCTTTTTCGCAAACTTGTTGGCCAGATCCTGGGTATTTTTCGTGTTTGAATCACGTAGTAATGTGGTAATACACTGATGCAGTCAATAAAACCTGGTTTCGATCAATATTTCAGAGGATAACACCGGTTAGGTCTGGGATAGGTCCGGGACATGCCCGCATCTGGCTCATGATTTTGCCTTCTTCGCATACTTGTTGGCCAGATCCTGGGGTTTTTTCGTGTTTGAATCACGTAGTAATGTGGTAACACACTGAAGCAGTCAATTAAACCTGGTTTCGATCAATATTTTAGAGGATAACACCGGTTAGGTCTGGGATAGGTCCGGGATATGCCCGCATCTGGCTCATGATTTTGCCTTCTTCGCATACTTGTTGGCCAGATCCTGGGTTTTTTTCGTGTTTGAATCACGTAGTAATGTGGTAACACACTGAAGCAGCCAATTAAACCTGGTTTCGATCAATATTTTAGAGGATAACACCGGTTAGGTCTGGGTTAGGTCTGGGATATGCGCGCATCTGGCTTATACTTTCGCCTTTTTCGCAAACTTGCTGGCTAGATCCTGGGTTTTTTTAGGGTTTGAATAACGCAGTAATGTGGTACCACACTGAAGCATTCAATTAAACCTGGTTTCGACGAATATTTTAGAGGATAACACCGGTTAGGTCTGGGTTAGGTCCGGGATATGCCCGCATCTGGCTCATGATTTTGCCTTCTTCGCATACTTGTTGGCCAGATCCTGGGTTTTTTTCGTGTTTCAATCACGTAGTAATGTGGTAACACACTGAAGCAGTCAATTAAACCTGGTTTCGATCAATATTTTAGAGGATAACACCGGTTAGGTCTGGGTTAGGTCTGGGTTATGCCCGCATCTGGCTCATGATTTTGCCTTCTTCGCATACTTGTTGGCCAGATCCTGGGGTTTTTTCGTGTTTGAATCACGTAGTAATGTGGTAACACACTGAAGCAGTCAATTAAACCTGGTTTCGATCAATATTTCAGAGGATAACACCGGTTAGGTCTGGGTTAGGTCTGGGTTATGCCCGCATCTGGCTCAAGATTTTGCCTTCTTCGCATACTTGTTGGCCAGATCCTGGGGTTTTTTCGTGTTTGAATCACGTAGTAATGTGGTAACACACTGAAGCAGTCAATTAAACCTGGTTTCGATCAATATTTCAGAGGATAACACCGGTTAGGTCTGGGTTAGGTCTGGGTTATGCCCGCATCTGGCTCATGATTTTGCCTTCTTCGCATACTTGTTGGCCAGATCCTGGGTTTTTTCCGTGTTTGAATCACGTAGTAATGTGGTAACACACTGAAGCTGTCAATTAAACCTGGTTTCGATCAATATTTTAGAGGATAACACCGGTTAGGTCTGGGTTAGGTCTGGGATATGCGCGCATCTGGCTTATACTTTCGCCTTTTTCGCAAACTTGTTGGCTAGACCCTGGGTTTTTTTAGGGTTTGAATAACGCAGTAATGTGGTACCACACTGAAGCAGTCAATTAAACCTGGTTTCGACGAATATTTTAGAGGATAACACCGGTTAGGTCTGGGTTAGGTCCGGGATATGCCCGCATCTGGCTCATGATTTTGCCTTCTTCGCATACTTGTTGGCCAGATCCTGGGTTTTTTTCGTGTTTCAATCACGTAGTAATGTGGTAACACACTGAAGCAGTCAATTAAACCTGGTTTCGATCAATATTTTAGAGGATAACACCGGTTAGGTCTGGGTTAGGTCTGGGTTATGCCCGCATCTGGCTCATGATTTTTCCTTCTTCGCATACTTGTTGGCCAGATCCTGGGGTTTTTTCGTGTTTGAATCACGTAGTAATGTGGTAACACACTGAAGCAGTCAATTAAACCTGGTTTCGATCAATATTTTAGAGGATAACACCGGTTAGGTCTGGGTTAGGTCCGGGATATGCCCGCATCTGGCTTATGATTTTGCCTTCATCGCATACTTGTTGGCCAGATCCTGGGTTTTTTCCGTGTTTGAATCACGTAGTAATGTGGTAACACACTGAAGCTGTCAATTAAACCTGGTTTCGATCAATATTTTAGAGGATAACACCGGTTAGGTCTGGGTTAGGTCTGGGTTATGCCCGCATCTGGCTCATGATTTTGCCTTCTTCGCATACTTGTTGGCCAGATCCTGGGTTTTTTTCGTGCTTGAATCACGTAGTAATGGGGTAATACACTGAAGCAGTCAATTAAACCTGGTTTCGATCCATATTTTAGAGGATAACACCGGTTAGGTCTGGGTTAGGTCTGGGTTATGCCCGCATCTGGCTCATGATTTTGCCTTCATCGCATACTTGTTGGCCAGATCCTGGGTTTTTTCCGTGTTTGAATCACGTAGTAATGTGGTAACACACTGAAGCAATCAATTAAACCTGGTTTCGATTAATATTTCAGAGGATAACACCGGTTAGGTCTGGGTTAGGTCTGGGTTATGCCCGCATCTGGCTCATGATTTTGCCTTCTTCGCATACTTGTTGGCCAGATCCTGGGTTTTTTTCGTGTTTGAATGACGTAGTAATGTGGTAATACACTGAAGCAGTCAATAAAACCTGGTTTCGATCAATATTTTAGAGGATAACACCGGTTAGGTCAGGGTTAGGTCTGGGTTATGCCCGCATCTGGCTCATGATTTTGCCTTCATCGCATACTTGTTGGCCAGATCCTGGGTTTTTTCTGTGTTTGAATCACGTAGTAATGTGGTAACACACTGAAGCAGTCAATTAAACCTGGTTTCGATTAATATTTTAGAGGATAACACCGGTTAGGTCTGGGTTAGGTCTGGGATTTGCGCGCATCTGGCTTATACTTTCGCCTTTTTCGCAAACTTGTTGGCCAGATCCTGGGTATTTTCCGTGTTTGAATCACGTAGTAATGTGGTAATACACTGATGCAGTCAATAAAACCTGGTTTCGATCAATATTTCAGAGGATAACACCGGTTAGGTCTGGGATAGGTCCGGGACATGCCCGCATCTGGCTCATGATTTTGCCTTCTTCGCATACTTGTTGGCCAGATCCTGGGGTTTTTTCGTGTTTGAATCACGTAGTAATGTGGTAACACACTGAAGCAGTCAATTAAACCTGGTTTCGATCAATATTTTAGAGGATAACACCGGTTAGGTCTGGGATAGGTCCGGGATATGCCCGCATCTGGCTCATGATTTTGCCTTCTTCGCATACTTGTTGGCCAGATCCTGGGTTTTTTTAGGGTTTGAATAACGCAGTAATGTGGTACCACACTGAAGCATTCAATTAAACCTGGTTTCGACGAATATTTTAGAGGATAACACCGGTTAGGACTGGGTTAGGTCCGGGATATGCCCGCATCTGGCTCATGATTTTGCCTTCTTCGCATACTTGTTGGCCAGATCCTGGGTTTTTTTCGTGTTTCAATCACGTAGTAATGTGGTAACACACTGAAGCAGTCAATTAAACCTGGTTTCGATCAATATTTTAGAGGATAACACCGGTTAGGTCTGGGTTAGGTCTGGGTTATGCCCGCATCTGGCTCATGATTTTGCCTTCTTCGCATACTTGTTGGCCAGATCCTGGGGTTTTTTCGTGTTTGAATCACGTAGTAATGTGGTAACACACTGAAGCAGTCAATTAAACCTGGTTTCGATCAATATTTCAGAGGATAACACCGGTTAGGTCTGGGTTAGGTCTGGGTTATGCCCGCATCTGGCTCATGATTTTGCCTTCTTCGCATACTTGTTGGCCAGATCCTGGGGTTTTTTCGTGTTTGAATCACGTAGTAATGTGGTAACACACTGAAGCAGTCAATTAAACCTGGTTTCGATCAATATTTCAGAGGATAACACCGGTTAGGTCTGGGTTAGGTCTGGGTTATGCCCGCATCTGGCTCATGATTTTGCCTTCTTCGCATACTTGTTGGCCAGATCCTGGGTTTTTTCCGTGTTTGAATCACGTAGTAATGTGGTAACACACTGAAGCAGTCAATTAAACCTGGTTTCGATCAATATTTTAGAGGATAACACCGGTTAGGTCTGGGTTAGGTCTGGGATATGCGCGCATCTGGCTTATACTTTCGCCTTTTTCGCAAACTTGTTGGCTAGACCCTGGGTTTTTTTAGGGTTTGAATAACGCAGTAATGTGGTACCACACTGAAGCAGTCAATTAAACCTGGTTTCGACGAATATTTTAGAGGATAACACCGGTTAGGTCTGGGTTAGGTCCGGGATATGCCCGCATCTGGCTCATGATTTTGCCTTCTTCGCATACTTGTTGGCCAGATCCTGGGTTTTTTTCGTGTTTCAATCACGTAGTAATGTGGTAACACACTGAAGCAGTCAATTAAACCTGGTTTCGATCAATATTTTAGAGGATAACACCGGTTAGGTCTGGGTTAGGTCTGGGTTATGCCCGCATCTGGCTCATGATTTTTCCTTCTTCGCATACTTGTTGGCCAGATCCTGGGGTTTTTTCGTGTTTGAATCACGTAGTAATGTGGTAACACACTGAAGCAGTCAATTAAACCTGGTTTCGATCAATATTTCAGAGGATAACACCGGTTAGGTCTGGGTTAAGTCTGGGATATGCGCGCATCTGGCTTATACTTACGCCTTTTTCGCAAACTTGTTGGCGAGATCCTGGGTTTTTTTCGTGTTTGAATCACGTAGTAATGTGGTACCACACAGAAGCAGTCAATTAAACCTGGTTTCGATCAATATTTTAGAGGATAACGCCGGTTAGGTCTGGGTTAGGTCTGGGATATGCGCGCATCTGGCTTATACTTTCGCCTTTTTCGCAAACTTGTTGGCCAGATCCTGGATTTTTTCCGTGTTTGTATCACGTAGTAATGTGGTAACACACTGAAGCAGTCAATTAAACCTGGTTTCGATCAATATTTTACAGGATAACACCGGTTAGGTCTGGGATAGGTCCGGGATATGCCCGCATCTGGCTCATGATTTTGCCTTCTTCGCATACTTGTTGGCCAGATCCTGGGTTTTTTTCGTGTTTGAATCACGTAGTAATGTGGTAACACACTGAAGCAGTCAATTAAACCTGGTTTCGATCAATATTTCAGAGGATAACACCGGTTAGGTCTGGGTTAGGTCTGGGAAATGCGCGCATCTGGCTCATGATTTTGCCTTCATCGCATACTTGTTGGCCAGATCCTGGGTTTTTTCCGTGTTTGAATCACGTAGTAATGTGTTAACACACTGAAGCAGTCAATAAAACCTGGTTTCGATCAATATTTTAGAGGATAACACCGGTTAGGTCTGCGTTAGGTCTGGGATTTGCGCGCATCTGGCTTATACTTTCGCCTTTTTCGCAAACTTGTTGGCCAGATCCTGGGTATTTTCCGTGTTTGAATCACGTAGTAATGTGGTAACACACTGAAGCAGTCAATTAAACCTGGTTTCTATCAATATTTTAGAGGATAACACCGGTTAGGTCTGGGTTAGGTCCGGGATATGCCCGCATCTGGCTTATGATTTTGCCTTCATCGCATACTTGTTGGCCAGATCCTGGGTTTTTTCCGTGTTTGAATCACGTAGTAATGTGGTAACACACTGAAGCTGTCAATTAAACCTGGTTTCGATCAATATTTTAGAGGATAACACCGGTTAGGTCTGGGTTAGGTCTGGGTTATGCCCGCATCTGGCTCATGATTTTGCCTTCTTCGCATACTTGTTGGCCAGATCCTGGGTTTTTTTCGGGTTTGAATAACGCAGTAATGTGGTACCACACTGAAGGAGTCAATTAAACCTGGTTTCGATCAATATTTTAGAGGATAACGCCGGTTAGGTCTGGGTTAGGTCCGGGATATGCGCGCATCTGGCTTATACTTTCGCCTTTTTCGCAAACTTGTTGGCCAGATCCTGGAATTTTTCCGTGTTTGAATCACGTAGTAATGTTGTACCACACTGAGGCAGTCAATTAAACCTGGATTCGGACATTATTTTAGAGGATAACACCGGTTAGGTCTGGGTTAGGTCTGGGTTGTGCCCGCATCTGGCTCATGATTTTGCCTTCTTCGCATACGTGTTGGCCACGTGTTGGCGATAAAACTGTAAGATAAAGGATGAATTAAGTTCCAAGTCCCTAAAATTTTCCAAATCATAGATTTAAAAATGATTTAGATATTTACATGATTTTAGTGTGGGTATTTATACAAGTATGTAAATCTCTATTTATGCATAACATGTTACCCCTAAATGGGCAAGTTAATGAATTATATACATGTTAATTGTATAATAATAACCCTTTGTTCCTCATAAAAATTCACAACTGAATTGCTATCATTCTAAAAAAATCCATCCCAAAATATATTATCAAAACTAGTAATAAATTATTTGAACAAGGTGATAACAGATTTGAAATATTTAATAAAATTTAAATACCAGAGATTGATAGTATTAATAAAAGATAATATTAATACTATTTTGACACTGTTATTTGATTTTAATATTAATTATAGATACTTTGATTATTGATTTATTAAAACATAAAGTTAATGAAGTCCCAGTAGATTATAAATATTTTAAAGAGCATGAATTAGCATAGAATTTCATAAAAAATTTGATGAGTGATAGAAGTAACTTGAATAATCTGAATTTTGTAGCTTTTACTATATCTTTGGATATGGAATCACAGATTCATTTTATTAATAAAAATAGAGATAGTACTGATGATTTACTCAGGCTCGTTAAAGTAAGTGGGCCAAGTGGGAAGAATATTAAGATAGATGGATAGATATTGGTAAAAGTATTCTTCTTGTCCTTATATAGGAAATCTTTAATATTACAAATAAACTCTTTCTGTAAAATCTTGAACTTATCATTATAATTTATAGAATTAAAGTCAACGCATCTAATAATGAAAGTGAACTGAAGTATTTTATAGACTTGTCAAGAACGTTTTTTGGTATATTCCTAGCAAACGACCCGTTCAACGATCGGGATGAGTTATACGTAATTCGATTCGTCTAATTCAGTATATTATTTCATTAGTATATGCATTTCATTATCTGCGGAAATTCGGTATTTTTACAAAGTAACTAAGTATTTTAAATATATTCTGATAGGTTCACAGGTGGAAACAAGTGACTGTCGTTACCTGTGTTCAAAATGCCAGCTAGTAAAATGCTAATTTGTTAACAATAACATTTGTTGAATGAAATTTCTGCTATTTCTGCAAATATCTCATTGAATAAATCACCATCTTTCTATTATATATACATTTACTAAATACATAATGGCTCAGGTATCCAATGAAGTTACTCTTATTGGAAATATAAAATATTGATAGTATTATATGTTAGAAAAAAGTGGTGTCTTCAATTTAATTCATGTAAGCATCAGTAATGAGATCTTGAAAATTGACGCTGTGATTAATTTTCAAATGGCCTCTGTGCCATTATTTCTACAACAAAATGTTGATTCATCAGTCTCTATCCACTCTACCCTTCCACAATTGCTGCGCAGTATTTTTATTTAATGTTAGTTATATAATATATCACGACATTGCTCATAATTATATGTTAGCATATATGGTAATTTTAAAACAATATCTGTAACTGAGTTTGTTTTTAGAAAACCACGTTCTTTGCTTTTCAAATATCTTTATATAATGCAATGGCTTTTAAAAACTAAGGGTATAAACATCTCACCGTAAACCGTAAATAGTTTACATTTTAAAGATCCAGAAACAGGCGCTCATACGAATAAAACAGAAACTACGTGGAAGCATAGTAAACACTTTTTGCCTGAATATTGTCGGTTAGTATTTGCAGTTCCACACGTTTTTTAATATGTTTTTCTAACATATAATACAAAATAATAAATATTATATTTTCTATTTTCAGCAAAAAAGATAATTTCATTGGGTACTTAAGCCATTACGTGTTTTATAAACCTTCCAAGCAAGGAAAGGATGATTTATTTAATCAGTTCTTAAAAGAAATTTCAGAAATTTCATTTGATGATGATCGATTCTGTAAAAAATCAAAATATACCAGACTTAGATGATAATGAAATTTAATAATAAAAACAAGTTAAACCAACGTACTGCGTACAATAGTAATTTACTATATATTGTAAACACTGTCAGCGACGGGGAGACATTTTTTACTGTTGCTGCATGTACTGTCTACATACCTGGTTTTAATACTGTCCACCTGACCGACTCGTGGAAGTTCTATGCCTAAAAAAATGATTTTTATGCATCATACAAATTCTTCTACAAATTCCCATTTGACAATGTAGAATAGATCCAATTAGATAAATTATTTATAATTTTTAAAATGAACATAGCAACGATGGTCACTAGTTTCTATCTGTGAACCTGTCAAAAAATCTACTTGACCTTACTTTTTTACTGTAACTTTTTATAATAACTGTTAAAATACTGTTTATATTATTTATTATAATGAATCTTGTTACAAAACAAACACACTTATTTTCCATTGTGAAAAGAAAACTTAAAAACTAAAAGAACATTCCTCTACATGTGCTTCTTTCACACACACACACACACACACACACACACACACACACACACACACACACACACACACACACACACACACACACACACACACACACACCACACTACCCCTCTTATCTGAAACGGTAAACTCCTAAACACTAAAGAAACTAACGAATTTTAAGTCATATTTCTAACACGCCTTCTTGACTTAAAATTTATCAAAACAACAACAAAAATTTTGCCTTTCCTAACGATTTAGTCAGTACATCTGCAATTTGATCGTCCGTAGTCACACTTATTAGTCCCTTTTTTCATAATCATAAACAAAATGATAACTTATATCTATATGCTTGGAATTTTTTGAAAATTTTCCATTTTTTGATAAGGCTATCGCTCCAATATTGTCTTCATATATTTTTACTGGATTGTCATTCTTCACGTCAAAAACAGATAAAATGCCCTTAATTGGAATGATTTCTTCTACACAATCAGCAAGAGCGTAGTATTCAGCATGCGTTGAGGCTCTGGAGACAATTTTTTGTTTTTGCGATTTCCATAGTACTACATTTCCAAAAACTCGTATGATTATCCCTGTAGTCGATTTTCTGTCCGTAGTGTCTGCAGCCCAATCAGCGTCAACAAATGCATCCATTATTTCCTGAGTAGTTGAGTTATAAACAAGATTTATGGAACGAGTGTGATACAAGTATTTTAGAACACGTGTGCTGTCATAGCTATTTTGGAATCGACTTAGGTAATTGACCGCAAATGAAATGTCTGGGCGAGTACCATTTGCAATATACAATAATGCTCCAATTAAATTCCTATATTTCAGTTCTTCATCCACTATATCAGCAGGTTCAATTTTTCGATTCATTTCCATAGGTGTATCGAACCTTTTACTATTTATTATTCCGTACTTATGACTAAGATTTTCAATATATTTTTCTTGATTCAAGTATATTTCCTTTTTACTTTGGTTACGTTGTACTTCAATTCCCAAGTATTGCTTTATTTGTCCCAAGTCTTTCATGCGAAATCGTTTATTAAGCATGATCTTAACTTCATCTATAGCCATTTCATTTATACCACTGATTAATATATCATCCACATATAAAATAATATATATTTTTGTGTCGTTTATCTCTCCAGTATACAGACAGTAATCATAATCAGATCTTTTAAAATGCAAGCTTATCATGTAATTATGAAAACAATCATACCAGTCACGTGGACTTTCTCTCAATCCATAAAGCGCCTTCTTAAGTAAACAAACCTTATCTGACTGTATATTACTACCATCAGGAGGGTAGATGTAAACTTCAGACTTGATATTTCCGTTTAAAAAAGCTGTTTGAACATCCATTTGTTCTATTTTTAAATTTTTAACACATGCAATTGACAGCAACACCTTTAGCGTGCTCATTCTTGCAACCGGTGAATAAACTTCTTCATCGCTTTGGTACAACTGTTGGAAATGCGACTTTGGCGACAATGCGCGCTTTGCATACTCCATCTGTCTTAATTCTATATATCCACTTTACTTCAATTATTTTCTTATTTATTGGAACGTTGACCAAATCCCATGTGTCGTTTTCTTTTAAACCATCAAGTTCTTGTTTCATAGCCGCTTTCCATTTTCTTGACTCTTCGCAGTTCAATGGTTCTTGGTAGTTTTCAGGTATCAAAGCATTGCAATAGTTTGTATATACGACATGATCATCAAATTTCACAACATTTCACACATTATGTTACGCTTGGGGCGTGTATCTTATTTAACTTCCTCAGTTTTGCTGCATTGATCATCGTCAGTTTTATTTTCTTTTATTTTCAAAACTCTTTCTTCTTCTTCTTCTTCTTCTTCTTCTTCTTCTTCTTCTTCTTTTGGCGTTTCCCCTTCGTATTTTTCTTCGTTATCAGTATTTCTATAAATGGTATATCTTGCACGTGACGACTTACAACTATTTTGTCATTAACCAATATCTGTATACCCTATTAATATTAATTCCTTTTTCGGCCTTTGGATTTAGCTTTGAATATCTGCATGCCTCGGGAATTCGTACAAAAGCAGTGCTTCCATATAAGTGTAAGTTTGAAACATCAGCCCTTTTATTAAAAAATATTTCATATGGTGTTTTTCTTATTCTTGTGTTTGCTAATAGGCGATTTCCAATGTAGGCAGCCGTGTAAATACATTCTGGCCAATAAAACTTGTCGACATTTGCCTCTGACAGCAAGCAGCGTGCACGATCCATTATCGTTCTGTTGTGCCTTTCGGCGACTCCGTTCAATTCGTGTGTGTATGCTGGTCCTGGTTTCAAATAAATACCTTCTCGTTTCGCTAATTCATCAAAGTTTTTGTTAAGATATGATTCTCTTCCATTGTCACATCGAATTTCTTTAATACTTTTTCCAGTTTGATTTTTTACTAATTTCCTAATATACCTAATGAAGCAATAAAAAACATCACTTTTTTGTTTTATGCAATACACAACAGCAATTTTACTGAAATCATCTATAAAAGACACAAAGTATTTCTCACCATTATGACCTGTCTGAGTTATTGGACCATGGACATCTGTATGGACTATTTGTAACAAATCATTTGCTCTTGTACGTTTGTTTTTAAATTTCAAATTTGTCATTTTATTCTCCGGACAAACTTCGCATTTTATAAATTCGTTTTCGAGTTTCACCGGTGTTCCATTTAGCAGCTGAGCTTCACACAAATATTTTAAATCTCTAAAATTTGTGTGACAAAGTATATATCTATGCCATTTTTCTATATTTGAAATTCCCATTGAACTAGTGTACGTACTTGTTTTCTTATTCTCAAGTCTGGCAACTTCTCCATTTAATTCAAAGAGTTTATTTCTTTTAACAGCAATAGCAATGAGTTTTTCTTTCGAATTACAAATTTTATTGTAATTCATTGTCTTTCTCAAACATTATTTTTAATTGTTTTGATTTACAAATACAAGAGACACTTAGTAAGTTTTGTTTCATTTCTGGTACATAGTATATACATTTTTAATCTTTATTTCCTCCGACTTGTCATTAATGTTAATCATTACATTACCAATTTTTCCAGATATTAGTTTAAAACCATCACCAACTTTAATATCAACCGGGTTTTGTAGATTTTTGGATTCATAAAAGTACTCATCTGTGTTTATTATGTGATCTGAGCAACCACTATCTAGTAGCCATTTAATATTTCTACTTCTTCTATTTTGCTACTTTTCATTACTTCAACCTTGAATGAATTGTAATTTCTACTGTCATCTAGACTCGAATTTCCAGCCACTTTTCTATCGTGTCTATTTTGTATATGTTTGAAAAGGTTGCATTTTGTAATAATTATTAAAGTTTTCTGGGCAGTAACGTTGGATGTGCCCTGACTTATTACACTGACTTAACATACCGCTTCAGTAGTCGTTGCACTGCTATGCTGATTATCCTTTGAATTGAGATACTTGTTCTGATTGCGTTGTACGTGCCGAAACCTATGACCTCTAAGATTTTTAGTTAAATTTGAACTAAACGTGCGAGTGTAATTTCTGCTGTACTCAAAGTAGTAACTTTTACCGTTTCTCTTTTGATACTCTAACAGTAATTTAGATTTTACATACTCAACTGTTTTCTCCTTCGTTGGCAGTGCATCAATAATATCAACAATACGTGAGAAGTTAACGTTAATAACAGATAATTCAATTTATCCTCTTCATTCACAGTCTCACCAGTATTTTTGAGCCTATTTATATGCGTTTCAAATTCGTTAAAGAAGTCACTTGGATTTTCACCTTCTTTCATTTTTAATTCTAACAATCTTCTTTTACACAATAGCTTTACTGCACTGTTTTTAACTAGATAAATTTCGTCAAGCTTTGCAATCATATTTTTCGCAGTCGTTTCTGATATTATTAATTCTAACTGAGTGTTTGAAATACTGTTTACGATGTAACTTTTTGCTTTAATTTCCGTTTTTATTCCAATCTTCGACTCTTATTTCAGCCGGTCTTTCATCATGTAGAATAACCTCGTTACAGTCTTTCATTTCTAAAAATAAATTTAGCCTGAATTTCCAGTTCCATAAAATATTTGTAACATGAAATCGTCCTTTTTTTCACTTGCCATGCTTCTATCTTAGGTTATCTTCCTTTCACAACTAAATTTCTTTTCTTTACTGTTAACGAACAAACCACGGACCTCTGCTACCATGTTAAAATACTGTTTATATTATTTATTATAATGAATCTTGTTACAAAACAAACACACTTATTTTCCATTGTGAAAAGAAAACTTAAAAACTAAAAGAACATTTCTCGACGTGTGCTTCTTTCACACACACACACAACACGCGCGCGCGCACACACTCCTAAACACTAAAGAAACTAACGAATTTTAAGTCATATTTCTAACAATAGCAGTAACAGTTTATAAAAAAATAACGAATTTCCACAGATGCATAGAAATGCATATCAATAATGTACTGAATTAGGCGAATCGAATAATGTATAACTCACCCCGATCCGTGAACGGGCCTAGCGTTTGCTAGGAATATAATGTTCCATAACTTTTCAACAAAGTCTAAAATTTTTCCCAAGGGTTTTTGAATACCTATACACTGTATAGATATCCTGTTTCCTTCAACCGAACGACATGTGTCCCTAAAAAATATATTTATAAAGTAAGTCGGTCAAGTAGGAAGAATATTCAGATATTTAAGAATATGGATATATTGGTAAAAATATCCATTCCTCTTACCTTTATGTCCTGTGTATTGGATAATATAGATTTACATACTTTTACCGCTGAATTCGAAATTCTGAACTAAACATAGGTACAGGACTCGTCAAAACCGTTTTTCATTCTTTTTATAGTTTTATCTGTTTTCCAAAAAACAACCAATTAAATTAAGTTGCAAGAATGCAAAAGCGATAAAACTTACAGAGGCTTTAATAGAAAATTATAAAACAAAATGTTTACTTAAGACTTTACCTTTTGTAAAAACCGGCGATATTGACTGTGTGTGTGTAAATCGTCGTACGTTCGTGCCCGGTGCAGTAAAACACGTGCATCGATCTAGGTTACGTACGTTCCTCACGTGCCACTTTCTCAATCTATACTTTTACATAAAAATTACTTAGAAAATCACTCCCACTCCTCATTTGGACAGAATTTTTACTTTCATGATTTTAGCGAAAAGTCGTTTTCCTGCTCGGGGAACACATATGTACAGGGTGTTCGGCCACCCCTGGGAAAAATTTTAATGGGGGATTCTAGATGCCAAAATACGAAAATACAGACGAAAATCAAGAATACCAATTTGTTGATAGAGGCTACGTTAAAAAGTTATTAACAATTAAACTAAAAAATTTCAAATCGTTCTGGAAAAATTGTTATCGGTTGCGGGGGTCAATTACAATCATTTTTGGTGAATACACATACCTCCGAAATCTTACCCACTTTCGAGATAAAAATTCGAGAATGTGTGAAATTTGTTCGATGGAAAAGAAAAATTTCAAATCGTTTTGGAAAAATTATCTTCGGTTGCGGGGGTTACTTACAACCATTTTGGGTGAATCGTCATACCCCCCTAATCATGCGCATTTTCGAGAAAGAAATTCAGTACGGGCGGAACTTTAAACGTTAATAACTTTTTAATAAAGCCTCCATTAACAAATTGGTATTCTTGATTTTCGTCTTACTTTGGTCTCTAGAATCCCCCGGGAGAAATTGTAATGGGAGATTCTAGAGGTTAAAGTAGAACGAAAATCAAGAATACCAATTTGTTGATGGAGTAATACGATACTAAACAAGTTATTGACGTTTAAAGTTCCGCTCTTACTTTCGAATTTTTTTCTCGAAAATGCGCAGGATTTCGTATGTGGTATGTCTATTCACCGAAAATAATTGTAATTGACCCCCGAAACCGAAAGTAATTTTTTCAGAACGATTTGAAATTTTCTTTTTCTTTCGTCGAAAAATTTAGGCACTGCCTGTCGATTTTTCTTAAAAATTCCTTTCTGATTTTTATTCAGTTTGTAAAATAGTTGTTTAATAATACTCTTTGTGTAGGTACCCATGAGCTCTACTCGCGAAAAAAAAACGTTTCATTGGAATATATTCACTATTCACTATATCAGTAGGAGTTGCGGGGGCTGTTTGAAAATTTGACCAGTTATATGGGATTTTTCTCACTTTACGGGGTCAAGGAACAACTTTTCCAACATCTCTACATATTCTCCATTAAAATATGCGTTGTGTTGCTGTTTGAAACATTAAAATCGTTCGATCCGGCTGTCGACCAAAAAAAAAAAATGCTTGTTACTGACCCCTGCAACGAAAACTAATTCTTCCAAGACGATTCGAAATTCTTTTTTACTTGAATTCTTTTTGTCGAAACTGAGTAGAATTTCGGGGGTACGATTCTAACTGACCTCCGCGACCAAAAATAATTTTTTCAGAACGATTTGAAATTTTTTTATTTAATGTTATTAATAACTACTTTTTAACGAAACCTCAGTCGAAAAATTGATATTCTTAATTTTCGTCTTATTTTGGCTTCTAGAATCTCCCATTAAAATTTTTCCCAGGTGTGGCCAAACACCCTGTATATATTAAATCAATATTAATGAAATTACACCTTGACCGAATTCATTTCAATCCCCCCACACTAATACATATATTGTGTGTAGCCCATAAATGGTCGAGAATGGAGTCACCTATACTGGTTTCCTATACTGGTATTATTAGATGGTCGCAGGTCCTGCATAAATTTCAATTTACATAATTTTTGTTTTGAGTAAACTCATTTTACTTTTTTGTATATTATTACCTAATGCAACTCATATTTTCCAGCCATGCGATGTAGGAATATTTAGACGATTAAAAGTTGCATGGCGAAGGGTAGTGCAGGAACATTAGACAAAGTACGTAGGTAGACTAAACCCATTACGAAGGTGAATTTCGCACCAATATATCATACCATATATAAATTCCATGAAGAAGGAAATGCTTTTAAAGCTTGTGGTGGCCTATGACCGTTTAACTCAAATACAATTTACTAGACAAAACGTATTTCAGAAAGAAGAAAATAAATTAGAATTCATGTCGCCAGATGAAACTGACATCAATGACAGCAATATAGGTAGTTTTACATAGCATTCAAGAGCATATTCCAGATGATCTGAGAGGGGAACAATTTTCTTTTCTATATAGAAAATATTAAAATACAATCGGGACACAACTAAGACACAACACAAGACACAACTCGCAGAGAGAAAGCACTGCTGATGTTCAACGCAGTGCAGTTCATAGTAACAGTAAAACCAATACCAGTGTAGAAGACTAATTTAACAACGTTTCGCTAGAAGAAACTAATATATGATATACTGATCATTAATTAACTTTAATATTTCATGACAATGATGCTTTTACTTTTTTCTAATGGGAATTGTTTTGTTTCCGATGGTACTGAAATCAAACTACATTAATTCTACAACGTTACTTTACTTATTTTCTCGTAAAGACAAAGATTCTTCAGAATCTATTCTGGATAAACATTATCAACATTATCAAAAGATTGAAAAAACAACAAAGAAAAGAAAAGAAAAGAAAAGAAATATAGAAAGAGTGTGTGCAATCAAAGTTACATCAAAGACATGAAAATAGGCTCAGCTTGAAAAAATAGAAGCAATTGATAACCAGGAAAAAGAAAAACAAAGAATGAAAGAAGAACGATTAGAAAAGAAAAAAACAAGCCGAGAAATTAAAAGAAGAAAAGCTATTGAAAAAAGAAAGAAAAACAGAAAAATGAAAAGGAAAAGGAGAAAGAAAAGCAAGACGAAGAGAAGGAGAAATGTAAAACTCAAACTAAAAATAAAAATAAAGTTAAGAACGTGAAAAGAAAATAATAAATAATATTATTGTGTTGTTTTTACAGGGTGAATGTAGTAACTGAACCAGGTGGTTATGACTATGCAACATTTTTATTAGCATCTTTTTCAAACTCCACTTGGAACAACACTGTACGTATGTATGTATGGGATTATCAGGAACCGTGTTTGTTCGTTAATCGGCACACTCGTATTTATTTCGTTAAACACAGTCACACCTACTACGTACTTTTCTTCAATCTTTCTCTCTTCCGTGCTGTCTTTTCTCGCTTTCTGGGTTATTCACCCATCAGCTGTTCGGCCGTACGCTCGCCGCGTGTTGACGGCTTTTTCGGCGGTAACCGTCTTCGCTCGTGCAAGCTCGTGGACAGCGAACGATTCGCTGTTCGGCCAAAAATTCGTGCGCGATTTAATAATTTTCAACTGCACGGTTCCCTACATACAGGGTGTTCGGCCATCCATGGGAAAAATTTTAATGGGGGATTCTAGAGGTAAAAATAAGACGAAAATCAAGAATACCAATTTGTTGATGGAGGCACTGTTAAAAAGTTATTAATGTTTAAAGTTCCGCTCGTACTGAATTTTTTTCTCGAATATGCGCAAGATTTCGGGGGTATGTCTATACATAAAAAATGATTGTCACCGACCCTCGCAACTGAAAATAATTTTTCACAGAACGATTTGAAATCTTTTTTTTTTCATCGAAAAATATAGGCACCCGATTAGATTTTCGGTAAGGAATTTTTTCCTCGAAAGTGCGTAGGATTTCGGGGGTATGTGTAATGACCAAAAATGATTGTAATTGACCCCTGCAACCGAAAATAATTTTTTTAGAAAAATTTTTGAAAAATTTCTTTTTCGCCGAAAAATATCAACACATACTCGAATTTTTTTCTCGAAACTGAGTAGGATTTCGAATATATGTCTATTCACTGAAAATGCTTGTAATTGACCTCCGCAGCCGAAAATAATTTTTCCGGAACGATTTGAAATTTTTGAATTTAATTGTTAATAACTTTTTAACGAAGCCTCCATCAACAAATTGGTATTCTTGATTTTCGTCTTAGTTTGGCCTCTAGAATCTCCTATTAAAATGTTTCTCAGGGCTGGCCGAACACGCTGTATACTACTATGTTGGTTTGTTCCGGTTTGAATCACGCAGTAATGTGGGCCCACAAAGAAGCAGTCAATTAAACCTGATTTCGATCAATATTTTAGAGGATAACACCGGTTAGGTCTGGGTCAGGTCTGGGTTATGCCCGCATCTGGCTCATGATTATGCCTTCTTCGCATACTTGTTGGCCAGATCCTGGGTTTTTTTCGGGTTTGAATCACGTAGTAATGTGGTACCACACAGTAACAGTCCATTAAACCTGGATTCGGACAGTATTTTAGAGGATAACACCGGTTAGGTCTGGGTTAGGTCTGGGTTATGCCCGCATCTGGCTCATGATTTTGCCTTCTTCGCATACTTGTTGGCCAGATCCTGGGTTTTTTTCGGGTTTGAATCACGTAGTAATGTGGTATCACACAGAAACAGTCCATTAAACCTGGATTCGGACAGTATTTTAGAGGATAACACCGGTCAGGTCTGGGTCAGGTCTGGGTTATGCCCGCATCTGGCTCATGATTTTGCCTTCTTCGCATACTTGTTGGCCAGATCCTGGGTTTTTTCGTGTTTGAATCACGTAGTAATGTGGTAACACACTGAAGCTGTCAATTAAACCTGGTTTCGATCAATATTTCAGAGGATAACACCGGTTAGGTCTGGGTTAGGTCTGGGAAATGCGCGCATCTGGCTTATACTTTCGCCTTCTTCGCATACTTGTTGGTCAGATCCTGGGTTTTTTCCGTGTTTGATCACGTAGTAATGTGGTAACACACTGAAGCAGTCAATAAAACCTGGTTTCGATCAATATTTTAGAGGATAACACCGGTTAGGTCTGGGTTAGGTCTGGGATTTGCGCGCATCTGGCTTATACTTTCGCCTTTTTCGCAAACTTGTTGGCCAGATCCTGGGTATTTTCCGTGTTTGAATCACGTAGTAATGTGGTAACACACTGAAGCAGTCAATTAAACCTGGATTCGGACAGTATTTTAGAGGATAACACCGGTTAGGTCTGGGTTAGGTCTGGGTTATGCCCGCATCTGGCTCATGATTTTGCCTTCTTCGCAAACTTGTTGGCCAGATCCAGGGTATTTTCCGTGTTTGAAACACGTAGTAATGTGGTAACAAACTGAAGCAGTCAATTAAACCTGGTTTCGATCAATATTTCAGAGGATAACACCGGTTAGGTCTGGGTTAGGTCTGGGAAATGCGCGCATCTGACTTATACTTTCGCCTTTTTCGCAAACTTGTTGGCCAGATCCTAGGTTTTTTTCGTGTTTCAATCACGTAGTAATGTGGTAACACACTGAGGCAGTCTATTAAACCTGGATTCGGACAGTATTTTAGAGGATATCACCGGTTAGGTCTGGGTTAGGTCTGGGTTATGCCCGCATCTGGCTCATGATTTTGCCTTCATCGCATACTTGTTGGCCAGATCCTGGGTTTTTTCCGTGTTTGAATCACGTAGTAATGTGGTAACACACTGAAGCAGTCAATTAAACCTGGTTTCGATTAATATTTCAGAGGATAACACCGGTTAGGTCTGGGTTAGGTCTGGGTTATGCCCGCATCTGACTTATACTTTCGCCTTTTTCGCAAACTTGTTGGCCAGATCCTAGGTTTTTTTCGTGTTTCAATCACGTAGTAATGTGGTAACACACTGAAGCAGTCAATTAAACCTGGTTTCGAACAATATTTCAGAGGATAACACCGGTTAGGTCTGGGTTAGGTCTGGGATATGCGCGCATCTGACTTATACTTTCGCCTTTTTCGCAAACTTGTTGGCCAGATCCTAGGTTTTTTTCGTGTTTCAATCACGTAGTAATGTGGTAACACACTGAGGCAGTCAATTAAACCTGGTTTCGATCAATATTTCAGAGGATAACACCGGTTAGGTCTGGGTTAGGTCTGGGAAATGCGCGCATCTGGCTTATACTTTCGCCTTTTTCGCAAACTTGTTGGCCAGATCCTGGGTATTTTCCGCGTTTGAATCACGTAGTAATGTGGTAACACACTGAAGCTGTCAATTAAACCTGGTTTCGATCAATATTTTAGAGGATAACACCGGTTAGGTCTGGGTTAGGTCTGGGATATGCGCGCATCTGGCTTATACTTTCGCCTTTTTCGCAAACTTGTTGGCCAGATCCTAGGTTTTTTTCGTGTTTCAATCACGTAGTAATGTGGTAACACACTGAGGCAGTCTATTAAACCTGGATTCGGACAGTATTTTAGAGGATATCACCGGTTAGGTCTGGGTTAGGTCTGGGTTATGCCCGCATCTGGCTCATGATTTTGCCTTCATCGCATACTTGTTGGCCAGATCCTGGGTTTTTTCCGTGTTTGAATCACGTAGTAATGTGGTAACACACTGAAGCAGTCAATTAAACCTGGTTTCGATCAATATTTCAGAGGATAACACCGGTTAGGTCTGGGTTAGGTCTGGGTTATGCCCGCATCTGGCTCATGATTTTGCCTTCTTCGCATACTTGTTGGCCTGATCCTGGGGTTTTTCCGTGTTTGATCACGTAGTAATGTGGTAACACACTGAAGCAGTCAATTAAACCTGGTTTCGATCAATATTTTAGAGGATAACACCGGCTAGGTCTGGGTTAGGTCTGGGTTATGCCCGCATCTGGCTCATGATTTTGCCTTCTTCGCATACTTGTTGGCCAGATCCTGGGTTTTTTTCGTGTTTGAATCACGTAGTAATGTGGTAACACACTGAAGCTGTCAATTAAACCTGGTTTCGATCAATATTTCAGAGGATAACACCGGTTAGGTCTGGGTTAGGTCTGGGAAATGCGCGCATCTGGCTTATACTTTCGCCTTCTTCGCATACTTGTTGGTCAGATCCTGGGTTTTTTCCGTGTTTGATCACGTAGTAATGTGGTAACACACTGAAGCAGTCATTAAAACCTGGTTTCACTCAATATTTTAGAGGATAACACCGGTTAGGTCTGGGTTAGGTCTGGGATTTGCGCGCATCTGGCTTATACTTTCGCCTTTTTCGCAAACTTGTTGGCCAGATCCTGGGTATTTTCCGTGTTTGAATCACGTAGTAATGTGGTAACACACTGAAGCAGTCAATTAAACCTGGATTCGGACAGTATTTTAGAGGATAACACCGGTAAGGTCAGGGTTAGGTCTGGGTTATGCCCGCATCTGGCTCATGATTTTGCCTTCTTCGCAAACTTGTTGGCCAGATCCAGGGTATTTTCCGTGTTTGAAACACGTAGTAATGTGGTAACACACTGAAGCAGTCAATTAAACCTGGTTTCGATCAATATTTCAGAGGATAACACCGGTTAGGTCTGGGTTAGGTCTGGGAAATGCGCGCATCTGTCTTATACTTTCGCCTGTTTCGCAAACTTGTTGGCCAGGTCCTGGGTTTTTTCCGTGTTTGAATCACGTAGTAATGTGGTAACACACTGAAGCAGTCAATTAAACCTGGTTTCGATCAATATTTCAGAGGATAACACCGGTTAGGTCTGGGTTAGGTCTGGGATATGCGCGCATCTGGCTTATACTTTCGCCTTTTTCGCAAACTTGTTGGCCAGATCCTAGGTTTTTTTCGTGTTTCAATCACGTAGTAATGTGGTAACACACTGAGGCAGTCTATTAAACCTGGATTCGGACAGTATTTTAGAGGATATCACCGGTTAGGTCTGGGTTAGGTCTGGGTTATGCCCGCATCTGGCTCATGATTTTGCCTTCATCGCATACTTGTTGGCCAGATCCTGGGTTTTTTCCGTGTTTGAATCACGTAGTAATGTGGTAACACACTGAAGCAGTCAATTAAACCTGGTTTCGATCAATATTTCAGAGGATAACACCGGTTAGGTCTGGGTTAGGTCTGGGTTATGCCCGCATCTGGCTCATGATTTTGCCTTCTTCGCATACTTGTTGGCCTGATCCTGGGGTTTTTCCGTGTTTGATCACGTAGTAATGTGGTAACACACTGAAGCAGTCAATTAAACCTGGTTTCGATCAATATTTTAGAGGATAACACCGGTTAGGTCTGGGTTAGGTCTGGGAAATGCGCGCATCTGGCCTATACTTTCGCCTTTTTCGCAAACTTGTTGGCCTGATCCTGGGTATTTTCCGTGTTTGAATCACGTAGTAATGTGGTAACACACTGAAGGAGTCAATTAAACCTGGTTTCGATCAATATTTTAGAGGATAACACCGGTTAGGTCTGGGTTAGGTCCGGGATATGCCCGCATCTGGCTCATGATTTTGCCTTCTTCGCATACTTGTTGGCCAGATCCTGGGTTTTTTTCGTGTTTGAATCACGTAGTAATGTGGTAACACACTGAAGCTGTCAATTAAACCTGGTTTCGATCAATATTTTAGAGGATAACACCGGTTAGGTCTGGGTTAGGTCTGGGATATGCGCGCATCTGGCTTATACTTTCGCCTTTTTCGCAAACTTGTTGGCCAGATCCTAGGTTTTTTTCGTGTTTCAATCACGTAGTAATGTGGTAACACACTGAGGCAGTCTATTAAACCTGGATTCGGACAGTATTTTAGAGGATATCACCGGTTAGGTCTGGGTTAGGTCTGGGTTATGCCCGCATCTGGCTCATGATTTTGCCTTCATCGCATACTTGTTGGCCAGATCCTGGGTTTTTTCCGTGTTTGAATCACGTAGTAATGTGGTAACACACTGAAGCAGTCAATTAAACCTGGTTTCGATCAATATTTCAGAGGATAACACCGGTTAGGTCTGGGTTAGGTCTGGGTTATGCCCGCATCTGGCTCATGATTTTGCCTTCTTCGCATACTTGTTGGCCAGATCCTGGGTTTTTTTCGTGTTTGAATCACGTAGTAATGTGGTAACACACTGAAGCTGTCAATTAAACCTGGTTTCGATCAATATTTCAGAGGATAACACCGGTTAGGTCTGGGTTAGGTCTGGGAAATGCGCGCATCTGGCTTATACTTTCGCCTTCTTCGCATACTTGTTGGTCAGATCCTGGGTTTCTTCCGTGTTTGATCACGTAGTAATGTGGTAACACACTGAAGCAGTCATTAAAACCTGGTTTCACTCAATATTTTAGAGGATAACACCGGTTAGGTCTGGGTTAGGTCTGGGATTTGCGCGCATCTGGCTTATACTTTCGCCTTTTTCGCAAACTTGTTGGCCAGATCCTGGGTATTTTCCGTGTTTGAATCACGTAGTAATGTGGTAACACACTGAAGCAGTCAATTAAACCTGGATTCGGACAGTATTTTAGAGGATAACACCGGTAAGGTCAGGGTTAGGTCTGGGTTATGCCCGCATCTGGCTCATGATTTTGCCTTCTTCGCAAACTTGTTGGCCAGATCCAGGGTATTTTCCGTGTTTGAAACACGTAGTAATGTGGTAACACACTGAAGCAGTCAATTAAACCTGGTTTCGATCAATATTTCAGAGGATAACACCGGTTAGGTCTGGGTTAGGTCTGGGAAATGCGCGCATCTGTCTTATACTTTCGCCTGTTTCGCAAACTTGTTGGCCAGGTCCTGGGTTTTTTCCGTGTTTGAATCACGTAGTAATGTGGTAACACACTGAAGCAGTCAATTAAACCTGGTTTCGATCAATATTTCAGAGGATAACACCGGTTAGGTCTGGGTTAGGTCTGGGATATGCGCGCATCTGGCTTATACTTTCGCCTTTTTCGCAAACTTGTTGGCCAGATCCTAGGTTTTTTTCGTGTTTCAATCACGTAGTAATGTGGTAACACACTGAGGCAGTCTATTAAACCTGGATTCGGACAGTATTTTAGAGGATATCACCGGTTAGGTCTGGGTTAGGTCTGGGTTATGCCCGCATCTGGCTCATGATTTTGCCTTCATCGCATACTTGTTGGCCAGATCCTGGGTTTTTTCCGTGTTTGAATCACGTAGTAATGTGGTAACACACTGAAGCAGTCAATTAAACCTGGTTTCGATCAATATTTCAGAGGATAACACCGGTTAGGTCTGGGTTAGGTCTGGGTTATGCCCGCATCTGGCTCATGATTTTGCCTTCTTCGCATACTTGTTGGCCTGATCCTGGGGTTTTTCCGTGTTTGATCACGTAGTAATGTGGTAACACACTGAAGCAGTCAATTAAACCTGGTTTCGATCAATATTTTAGAGGATAACACCGGTTAGGTCTGGGTTAGGTCTGGGAAATGCGCGCATCTGGCCTATACTTTCGCCTTTTTCGCAAACTTGTTGGCCTGATCCTGGGTATTTTCCGTGTTTGAATCACGTAGTAATGTGGTAACACACTGAAGGAGTCAATTAAACCTGGTTTCGATCAATATTTTAGAGGATAACACCGGTTAGGTCTGGGTTAGGTCCGGGATATGCCCGCATCTGGCTCATGATTTTGCCTTCTTCGCATACTTGTTGGCCAGATCCTGGGTTTTTTTCGTGTTTGAATCACGTAGTAATGTGGTAACACACTGAAGCTGTCAATTAAACCTGGTTTCGATCAATATTTTAGAGGATAACACCGGTTAGGTCTGGGTTAGGTCTGGGATATGCGCGCATCTGGCTTATACTTTCGCCTTTTTCGCAAACTTGTTGGCCAGATCCTAGGTTTTTTTCGTGTTTCAATCACGTAGTAATGTGGTAACACACTGAGGCAGTCTATTAAACCTGGATTCGGACAGTATTTTAGAGGATATCACCGGTTAGGTCTGGGTTAGGTCTGGGTTATGCCCGCATCTGGCTCATGATTTTGCCTTCATCGCATACTTGTTGGCCAGATCCTGGGTTTTTTCCGTGTTTGAATCACGTAGTAATGTGGTAACACACTGAAGCAGTCAATTAAACCTGGTTTCGATCAATATTTCAGAGGATAACACCGGTTAGGTCTGGGTTAGGTCTGGGTTATGCCCGCATCTGGCTCATGATTTTGCCTTCTTCGCATACTTGTTGGCCTGATCCTGGGTATTTTCCGTGTTTGAATCACGTAGTAATGTGGTAACACACTGAGGCAGTCTATTAAACCTGGATTCGGACAGTATTTTAGAGGATATCACCGGTTAGGTCTGGGTTAGGTCTGGGTTATGCCCGCATCTGGCTCATGATTTTGCCTTCATCGCATACTTGTTGGCCAGATCCTGGGTTTTTTCCGTGTTTGAATCACGTAGTAATGTGGTAACACACTGAAGCTGTCAATTAAACCTGGTTTCGATCAATATTTTAGAGGATAACACCGGTTAGGTCTGGGTTAGGTCTGGGATATGCGCGCATCTGGCTTATACTTTCGCCTTTTTCGCAAACTTGTTGGCCAGATCCTAGGTTTTTTTCGTGTTTCAATCACGTAGTAATGTGGTAACACAGTGAGGCAGTCTATTAAACCTGGATTCGGACAGTATTTTAGAGGATAACACCGGTTAGGTCTGGATTAGGTCTGGGTTATGCCCGCATCTGGCTCATGATTTTACCTTCTTCGCATACTTGTTGGCCAGATCCTGGGTTTTTTGAGTGTTTGAATCACGTAGTAATGTGGTAACACACTGAAGCTGTCAATTAAACCTGGTTTCGATCAATATTTCAAAGGATAACACCGTTTAGGTCTGGGTTAGGTCTGGGAAATGCGCGCGTCTGGCTTATACTTTCGCCTTTTTCGCAAACTTGTTGGCCAGATCCTGGGTATTTTCCGTGTTTGAGACACGTAGTAATGTGGTAACACACTGAAGCTGTCAATTAAACCTGGTTTCGATCAATATTTTAGAGGATAACACCGGTTAGGTCTGGGTTAGGTCCGGGATATGCCCGCATCTGGCTCATGATTTTGCCTTCTTCGCATACTTGTTGGCCACATCCTGGGTTTTTTTCGTGTTTGAATAACGTAGTAATGTGGTAACACACTGAAGCAGTCAATTAAACCTGGTTTCGATCAATATTTCAGAGGATAACACCGGTTAGGTCTGGGTTAGGTCTGGGAAATGCGCGCATCTGGCTTATACTTTCGCCTTTTTCGCAAACTTGTTGGCTAGATCCTGGGTTGTTTTAGGGTTTGAATAACGCAGTAATGTGGTACCACACTGAAGCAGTCAATTAAACCTGGTTTCGACGAATATTTTAGAGGATAACACCGGTTAGGTCTGGATTAGGTCCGGGATATGCCCGCATCTGGCTCATGATTTTGCCTTCTTCGCATACTTGTTGGCCAGATCCTGGGTTTTTTTCGTGTTTGAATCACGTAGTAATGTGGTAACACACTGAAGCAGTCAATTAAACCTGGTTTCGATCAATATTTCAGAGGCTAACACCGGTTAGGTCTGGGAAATGCGCGCATCTGGCTTATACTTTCGCCTTTTTCGCAAGCTTGTTGGCCAGATTCTGGGTTTTTTCCGTGTTTCAACCACGTAGTAATGTGGTAACACACTGAGGCAGTCTATTAAACCTGGATTCGGACAGTATTTTAGAGGATAACACCGGTTAGGTCTGGGTTAGGTCTGGGTTATGCCCGCATCTGGCTCATGATTTTGCCTTCTTCGCAAACTTGTTGGCCAGATCCAGGGTATTTTCCGTGTTTGAAACACGTAGTAATGTGGTAATACACTGAAGCAGTCAATTAAACCAGGTTTCGATCAATATTTTAGAGGATAACACCGGTTAGGTCTGGGTTAGGTCTGGTATATGCGCGCATCTGGCTTATGCTTTCGCCTTTTTCGCAAACTTGTTGGCCAGATCCTGGGTATTTTCCGTGTTTGAAACACGTAGTAATGTGGTAACACACTGAAGCAATCAATTAAACCTGGTTTCGATCAATATTTCAGAGGATAACACCGGTTAGGTCTGGGTAAGGTCTGGGTTATGCCCGCATCTGGCTCATGATTTTGCCTTCTTCGCATCCTTGTTGGCCAGATCCTGGGTATTTTCCGTGTTAGAAACACGTAGTAATGTGGTAACACACTGAAGCTGTCAATTAAACCTGGTTTCGATCAATATTTTAGAGGATAACACCGGTTAGGTCTGGGTTAGGTCCGGGATATGCCCGCATCTGGCTCATGATTTTGCCTTCTTCGCATACTTGTTGGCCACATCCTGGGTTTTTTTCGTGTTTGAATAACGTAGTAATGTGGTAACACACTGAAGCAGTCAATTAAACCTGGTTTCGATCAATATTTCAGAGGATAACACCGGTTAGGTCTGGGTTAGGTCTGGGAAATGCGCGCATCTGGCTTATACTTTCGCCTTTTTCGCAAACTTGTTGGCCAGATCCTGGATTTTTTTAGGGTTTGAATAACGCAGTAATGTGGTACCACACTGAAGCAGTCATTTAAACCTGGTTTCGACGAATATTTTAGAGGATAACACCGGTTAGGTCTGGGTTAGGTCCGGGATATGCCCGCATCTGGCTCATGATTTTGCCTTCTTCGCATACTTGTTGGCCAGATCCTGGGTTTTTTTCGTGTTTGAATCACGTAGTAATGTGGTAACACACTGAAGCAGTCAATTAAACCTGGTTTCGATCAATATTTCAGAGGATAACACCGGTTAGGTCTGGGTTAAGTCTGGGATATGCGCGCATCTGGCTTATACTTACGCCTTTTTCGCAAACTTGTTGGCCAGATCCTGGGTTTTTTTCGTGTTTGAATCACGTAGTAATGTGGTAATACACTGAAGCAGTCAATAAAACCTGGTTTCGATCAATATTTTAGAGGATAACACCGGTTAGGTCTTGGATAGGTCCGGGATATGCCCGCATCTGGCTCATGATTTTGCCTTCTTCGCATACTTGTTGGCCAGATCCTGGGTTTTTTTCGGGTTTGAATCACGTAGTAATGTGGTAACACACTGAAGCAGTCAATTAAACCTGGTTTCGATCAATGTTTCAGAGGATAACACCGGTTAGGTCTGGGTTAGGTCCGGGATATGCCCGCATCTGGCTCATGATTTTGCCTTCTTCGCATACTTGTTGGCCAGATCCTGGGTTTTTTTCGTGTTTGAATCACGTAGTAATGTGGTAACACGCTGAAGCAGTCAATTAAACCTGGTTTCGATCAATATTTCAGAGGATAACACCGGTTAGGTCTGGGTTAGGTCTGGGAAATGCGCGCATCTGGCTTATACTTTCGCCTTTTTCGCAAACTTGTTGGCCAGATCCTGGGTTTTTTCCGTGTTTGAATCACGTAGTAATGTGGTAACACACTGAAGCAGTCAATTAAACCTGGTTTCGATCAATATTTTAGATGATAACACCGGTTAGGTCTGGGTTAGGTCTGGGTTATGCCCGCATCTGGCTCATGATTTTGCCTTCTTCGCATACTTGTTGGCCAGATCCTGGGGTTTTTTCGTGTTTGAATCACGTAGTAATGTGGTAACACACTGAAGCAGTCAATTGAACCTGGTTTCGATCAATATTTCAGAGGATAACACCGGTTAGGTCTGGGTTAAGTCTGGGATGTGCGCGCATCTGGCTTATACTTACGCCTTTTTCGCAAACTTGTTGGCTAGATCCTGGGTTTTTTTCGGGTTTGAATTACGCAGTAATGTGGTACCACACTGAAGCAGTCAACTAAACCTGGTTTCGATCAATATTTTAGAGGATAACACCGGTTAGGTCTGGGTTAGGTCTGGGTTATGCCCGCATCTGGCTCATGATTTTGCCTTCTTCGCATACTTGTTGGCCACATCCTGGGTTTTTTTCGTGTTTGAATCACGTAGTAATGTGGTAACACACTGAAGCAGTCAATTAAACCTGGTTTCGATCAATATTTCAGAGGATAACACCGGTTAGGTCTGGGTCAGGTCTGGGTTATGCCCGCATCTGGCTCATGATTTTGCCTTCTTCGCATACTTGTTGGCCAGATCCTGGGTTTTTTTCGGGTTTGAATCACGTAGTAATGTGGTATCACACAGAAACAGTCCATTAAACCTGGATTCGGACAGTATTTTAGAGGATAACACCGGTTAGGTCTGGGTTAGGTCTGGGTTATGCCCGCATCTGGCTCATGATTTCGCCTTCTTCGCATACGTGTTGGCCACGTGTTGGCGATAAAACTGTAAGATAAAGGATGAATTAAGTTCCAAGTCCCTAAAATTTTCCAAATCATAGATTTAAAAATGATTTAGATATTTACATGATTTTAGTGTGGGTATTTATACAAGTATGTAAATCTCTATTTATGCATAACATGTTACCCCTAAATGGGCAAGTTAATGAATTATATACATGTTAATTGTATAATAATAACCCTTTGTTCCTCATAAAAATTCACAACTGAATTGCTATCATTCTAAAAAAATCCATCCCAAAATATATTATCAAAACTAGTAATAAATTATTTGAACAAGGTGATAACAGATTTGAAATATTTAATAAAATTTAAATACCAGAGATTGATAGTATTAATAAAAGATAATATTAATACTATTTTGACACTGTTATTTGATTTTAATATTAATTATAGATACTTTGATTATTGATTTATTAAAACATAAAGTTAATGAAGTCCCAGTAGATTATAAATATTTTAAAGAGCATGAATTAGCATAGAATTTCATAAAAAATTTGATGAGTGATAGAAGTAACTTGAATAATCTGAATTTTGTAGCTTTTACTATATCTTTGGATATGGAATCACAGATTCATTTTATTAATAAAAATAGAGATAGTACTGATGATTTACTCAGGCTCGTTAAAGTAAGTGGGCCAAGTGGGAAGAATATTAAGATAGATGGATAGATATTGGTAAAAGTATTCTTCTTGTCCTTATATAGGAAATCTTTAATATTACAAATAAACTCTTTCTGTAAAATCTTGAACTTATCATTATAATTTATAGAATTAAAGTCAACGCATCTAATAATGAAAGTGAACTGAAGTATTTTATAGACTTGTCAAGAACGTTTTTTGGTATATTCCTAGCAAACGACCCGTTCAACGATCGGGATGAGTTATACGTAATTCGATTCGTCTAATTCAGTATATTATTTCATTAGTATATGCATTTCATTATCTGCGGAAATTCGGTATTTTTACAAAGTAACTAAGTATTTTAAATATATTCTGATAGGTTCACAGGTGGAAACAAGTGACTGTCGTTACCTGTGTTCAAAATGCCAGCTAGTAAAATGCTAATTTGTTAACAATAACATTTGTTGAATGAAATTTCTGCTATTTCTGCAAATATCTCATTGAATAAATCACCATCTTTCTATTATATATACATTTACTAAATACATAATGGCTCAGGTATCCAATGAAGTTACTCTTATTGGAAATATAAAATATTGATAGTATTATATGTTAGAAAAAAGTGGTGTCTTCAATTTAATTCATGTAAGCATCAGTAATGAGATCTTGAAAATTGACGCTGTGATTAATTTTCAAATGGCCTCTGTGCCATTATTTCTACAACAAAATGTTGATTCATCAGTCTCTATCCACTCTACCCTTCCACAATTGCTGCGCAGTATTTTTATTTAATGTTAGTTATATAATATATCACGACATTGCTCATAATTATATGTTAGCATATATGGTAATTTTAAAACAATATCTGTAACTGAGTTTGTTTTTAGAAAACCACGTTCTTTGCTTTTCAAATATCTTTATATAATGCAATGGCTTTTAAAAACTAAGGGTATAAACATCTCACCGTAAACCGTAAATAGTTTACATTTTAAAGATCCAGAAACAGGCGCTCATACGAATAAAACAGAAACTACGTGGAAGCATAGTAAACACTTTTTGCCTGAATATTGTCGGTTAGCATTTGCAGTTCCACACGTTTTTTAATATGTTTTTCTAACATATAATACAAAATAATAAATATTATATTTTCTATTTTCAGCAAAAAAGATAATTTCATTGGGTACTTAAGCCATTACGTGTTTTATAAACCTTCCAAGCAAGGAAAGGATGATTTATTTAATCAGTTCTTAAAAGAAATTTCAGAAATTTCATTTGATGATGATTGATTCTGTAAAAAATCAAAATATACCAGACTTAGATGATAATGAAATTTAATAATAAAAACAAGTTAAACCAACGTACTGCGTGCAATAGTAATTTACTATATATTGTAAACACTGTCAGCGGCGGGGAGACATTTTTTACTGTTGCTGCATGTACTGTCTACATACCTGGTTTTAATACTGTCCACCTGACCGACTCGTGGAAGTTCTATGCCTAAAAAAATGATTTTTATGCATCATACAAATTCTTCTACAAATTCCCATTTGACAATGTAGAATAGATCCAATTAGATAAATTATTTATAATTTTTAAAATGAACATAGCAACGATTTAATGTTAATCATTACATTACCAATCTTTCCAGATATTAGTTTAAAACCATCACCAACTTTAATATCAACCGGGTTTTGTAGATTTTTGGATTCATAAAAGTACTCATCTGTGTTTATTATGTGATCTGAGCAACCACTATCTAGTAGCCATTTAATATTTCTACTTCTTCTATTTTGCTACTTTTCATTACTTCAACCTTGAATGAATTGTAATTTCTACTGTCATCTAGACTCGAATTTCCAGCCACTTTTCTATCGTGTCTATTTTGTATATGTTTGAAAAGGTTGCCTTTTGTAATAATTATTAAAGTTTTCTGGGCAGTAACGTTGGATGTGCCCTGACTTATTACACTGACTTAACATACCGCTTCAGTAGTCGTTGCACTGCTATGCTGATTATCCTTTGAATTGAGATACTTGTTCTGATTGCGTTGTACGTGTCGAAACCTATGACCTCTAGGATTTTTAGTTAAATTTGAACTAAAAGTGCGAGTGTAATTTCTGCTGTACTCAAAGTAGTAACTCTTACCGTTTCTCTTTTGATATTCTAACAGTAATTTAGATTTTACATACTCAACTGTTTTCTCCTTCGTTGGCAGTGCATCAATAATATCAACAATACGTGAGAAGTTAACGTTAATAACAGATAATTCAATTTATCCTCTTCATTCACAGTCTCACCAGTATTTTTGAGCCTATTTATATGCGTTTCAAATACGTTAAAGAAGTCACTTGGATTTTCACCTTCTTTCATTTTTAATTCTAACAATCTTCTTTTACACAATAGCTTTACTGCACTGTTTTTAACTAGATAAATTTCGTCAAGCTTTGCAATCATATTTTTCGCAGTCGTTTCTGATATTATTAATTCTAACTGAGTGTTTGAAATACTGTTTACGATGTAACTTTTTGCTTTAATTCCCTTTTTTATTCCAATCTTCGACTCTTATTTCAGCCGGTCTTTCATCATGTAGAATAACCTCGTTACAGTCTTTCATTTCTAAAAATAAATTTAGCCTGAATTTCCAGTTCCATAAAATATTTGTAACATGAAATCGTCCTTTTTTTCACTTGCCATGCTTCTATCTTAGGTTATCTTCCTTTCACAACTAAATTTCTTTTCTTTACTGTTAACGAACAAACCACGGACCTCTGCTACCATGTTAAAATACTGTTTATATTATTTATTATAATGAATCTTGTTACAAAACAAACACACTTATTTTCCATTGTGAAAAGAAAACTTAAAAACTAAAAGAACATTCCTCGACGTGTGCTTCTCTCACAAACACACACACAAACACACACTCCTAAACACTAAAGAAACTAACGAATTTTAAGTCATATTTCTAACAATAACAGTAACAGTTTATAAAAAAATAACGAATTTCCACAGATGCATAGAAATGCATATCAATAATGTACTGAATTAGGCGAATCGAATAATGTATAACTCACCCCGATCCGTGAACGGGCCGTTTGCTAGGAATATAATTAATGTTCCATAACTTTTCAACAAAGTCTAAAATTTTTCCCAAGGGTTTTTGAATACCTATACACTGTATAGATATCCTGTTTCCTTCAACCGAACGACACGTGTCCCTAAAAAATATATTTATAAAGTAAGTCGGTCAAGTAGGAAGAATATTCAGATATTTAAGAATATGAATATATTGGTAAAAATATCCATTCCTCTTACCTTTATGTCCTGTGTATTGGATAATATAGATTTACATACTTTTACCGCTGAATTCGAAATTCTGAACTAAACATAGGTACAGGACTCGTCAAAACCGTTTTTCATTCTTTTTATAGTTTTATCTGTTTTCCAAAAAACAACCAATTAAATTAAGTTGCAAGAATGCAAAAGCGATAAAACTTACAGAGGCTTTAAATGTTTACTTAAGACTTTGCCTTTTGTAAAAACCGGCGATATTGACTGTGTGTGTGTGTGTGTGTAAATCGTCGTACGTTCGTGCCCGGTGCAGTAAAACACGTGCATCGATCTAGGTTACGTACGTTCCTCACGTGCCACTTTCTCAATCTATACTTTTAAATAAAAATTTTCGATGAGGTGCATTTGTAGCTATTACGTGTAGCATCATGAGCAAACTCTTAGAAAATCACTCCTACTCCTCGTTTGGACAGAATTTTTACTTTCATGATTTTAGCGAAAAGTCGTTTTCCTGCTCGGGGAACACATATGTACAGGGTGTTCGGCCACCCCTGGGAAAAATTTTAATGGGGGATTCTAGATGCCAAAATACGAAAATACAGACGAAAATCAAGAATACCAATTTGTTGATAGAGGCTACGTTAAAAAGTTATTAACAATTAAACTAAAAAATTTCAAATCGTTCTGGAAAAATTGTTATCGGTTGCGGGGGTCAATTACAATCATTTTTGGTGAATACACATACCTCCGAAATCTTACCCACTTTCGAGATAAAAATTCGAGAATGTGTGAAATTTGTTCGATGGAAAAGAAAAATTTCAAATCGTTTTGGAAAAATTATCTTCGGTTGCGGGGGTTACTTACAACCATTTTGGGTGAATCGTCATACCCCCCTAATCATGCGCATTTTCGAGAAAGAAATTCAGTACGGGCGGAACTTTAAACGTTAATAACTTTTTAATAAAGCCTCCATTAACAAATTGGTATTCTTGATTTTCGTCTTACTTTGGTCTCTAGAATCCCCCGGGAGAAATTGTAATGGGAGATTCTAGAGGTTAAAGTAGAACGAAAATCAAGAATACCAATTTGTTGATGGAGTAATACGATACTAAACAAGTTATTGACGTTTAAAGTTCCGCTCTTACTTTCGAATTTTTTTCTCGAAAATGCGCAGGATTTCGTATGTGGTATGTCTATTCACCGAAAATAATTGTAATTGACCCCCGAAACCGAAAGTAATTTTTTCAGAACGATTTGAAATTTTCTTTTTCTTTCGTCGAAAAATTTAGGCACTGCCTGTCGATTTTTCTTAAAAATTCCTTTCTGATTTTTATTCAGTTTGTAAAATAGTTGTTTAATAATACTCTTTGTGTAGGTACCCATGAGCTCTACTCGCGAAAAAAAAACGTTTCATTGGAATATATTCACTATTCACTATATCAGTAGGAGTTGCGGGGGCTGTTTGAAAATTTGACCAGTTATATGGGATTTTTCTCACTTTACGGGGTCAAGGAACAACTTTTCCAACATCTCTACATATTCTCCATTAAAATATGCGTTGTGTTGCTGTTTGAAACATTAAAATCGTTCGATCCGGCTGTCGACCAAAAAAAAAAAATGCTTGTTACTGACCCCTGCAACGAAAACTAATTCTTCCAAGACGATTCGAAATTCTTTTTTACTTGAATTCTTTTTGTCGAAACTGAGTAGGATTTCGGGGGTACGATTCTAACTGACCTCCGCGACCAAAAATAATTTTTTCAGAACGATTTGAAATTTTTTTATTTAATGTTATTAATAACTACTTTTTAACGAAACCTCAGTCGAAAAATTGATATTCTTAATTTTCGTCTTATTTTGGCTTCTAGAATCTCCCATTAAAATTTTTCCCAGGTGTGGCCAAACACCCTGTATATATTAAATCAATATTAATGAAATTACACCTTGACCGAATTCATTTCAATCCCCCCACACTAATACATATATTGTGTGTAGCCCATAAATGGTCGAGAATGGAGTCACCTATACTGGTTTCCTATACTGGTATTATTAGATGGTCGCAGGTCCTGCATAAATTTCAATTTACATAATTTTTGTTTTGAGTAAACTCATTTTACTTTTTTGTATATTATTACCTAATGCAACTCATATTTTCCAGCCATGCGATGTAGGAATATTTAGACGATTAAAAGTTGCATGGCGAAGGGTAGTGCAGGAACATTAGACAAAGTACGTAGGTAGACTAAACCCATTACGAAGGTGAATTTCGCACCAATATATCATACCATATATAAATTCCATGAAGAAGGAAATGCTTTTAAAGCTTGTGGTGGCCTATGACCGTTTAACTCAAATACAATTTACTAGACAAAACGTATTTCAGAAAGAAGAAAATAAATTAGAATTCATGTCGCCAGATGAAACTGACATCAATGACAGCAATATAGGTAGTTTTACATAGCATTCAAGAGCATATTCCAGATGATCTGAGAGGGGAACAATTTTCTTTTCTATATAGAAAATATTAAAATACAATCGGGACACAACTAAGACACAACACAAGACACAACTCGCAGAGAGAAAGCACTGCTGATGTTCAACGCAGTGCAGTTCATAGTAACAGTAAAACCAATACCAGTGTAGAAGACTAATTTAACAACGTTTCGCTAGAAGAAACTAATATATGATATACTGATCATTAATTAACTTTAATATTTCATGACAATGATGCTTTTACTTTTTTCTAATGGGAATTGTTTTGTTTCCGATGGTACTGAAATCAAACTACATTAATTCTACAACGTTACTTTACTTATTTTCTCGTAAAGACAAAGATTCTTCAGAATCTATTCTGGATAAACATTATCAACATTATCAAAAGATTGAAAAAACAACAAAGAAAAGAAAAGAAAAGAAAAGAAATATAGAAAGAGTGTGTGCAATCAAAGTTACATCAAAGACATGAAAATAGGCTCAGCTTGAAAAAATAGAAGCAATTGATAACCAGGAAAAAGAAAAACAAAGAATGAAAGAAGAACGATTAGAAAAGAAAAAAACAAGCCGAGAAATTAAAAGAAGAAAAGCTATTGAAAAAAGAAAGAAAAACAGAAAAATGAAAAGGAAAAGGAGAAAGAAAAGCAAGACGAAGAGAAGGAGAAATGTAAAACTCAAACTAAAAATAAAAATAAAGTTAAGAACGTGAAAAGAAAATAATAAATAATATTATTGTGTTGTTTTTACAGGGTGAATGTAGTAACTGAACCAGGTGGTTATGACTATGCAACATTTTTATTAGCATCTTTTTCAAACTCCACTTGGAACAACACTGTACGTATGTATGTATGGGATTATCAGGAACCGTGTTTGTTCGTTAATCGGCACACTCGTATTTATTTCGTTAAACACAGTCACACCTACTACGTACTTTTCTTCAATCTTTCTCTCTTCCGTGCTGTCTTTTCTCGCTTTCTGGGTTATTCACCCATCAGCTGTTCGGCCGTACGCTCGCCGCGTGTTGACGGCTTTTTCGGCGGTAACCGTCTTCGCTCGTGCAAGCTCGTGGACAGCGAACGATTCGCTGTTCGGCCAAAAATTCGTGCGCGATTTAATAATTTTCAACTGCACGGTTCCCTACATACAGGGTGTTCGGCCATCCATGGGAAAAATTTTAATGGGGGATTCTAGAGGTAAAAATAAGACGAAAATCAAGAATACCAATTTGTTGATGGAGGCACTGTTAAAAAGTTATTAATGTTTAAAGTTCCGCTCGTACTGAATTTTTTTCTCGAATATGCGCAAGATTTCGGGGGTATGTCTATACATAAAAAATGATTGTCACCGACCCTCGCAACTGAAAATAATTTTTCACAGAACGATTTGAAATCTTTTTTTTTTCATCGAAAAATATAGGCACCCGATTAGATTTTCGGTAAGGAATTTTTTCCTCGAAAGTGCGTAGGATTTCGGGGGTATGTGTAATGACCAAAAATGATTGTAATTGACCCCTGCAACCGAAAATAATTTTTTTAGAAAAATTTTTGAAAAATTTCTTTTTCGCCGAAAAATATCAACACATACTCGAATTTTTTTCTCGAAACTGAGTAGGATTTCGAATATATGTCTATTCACTGAAAATGCTTGTAATTGACCTCCGCAGCCGAAAATAATTTTTCCGGAACGATTTGAAATTTTTGAATTTAATTGTTAATAACTTTTTAACGAAGCCTCCATCAACAAATTGGTATTCTTGATTTTCGTCTTAGTTTGGCCTCTAGAATCTCCTATTAAAATGTTTCTCAGGGCTGGCCGAACACCCTGTATACTACTATGTTGGTTTGTTCCGGTTTGAATCACGCAGTAATGTGGGCCCACAAAGAAGCAGTCAATTAAACCTGATTTCGATCAATATTTTAGAGGATAACACCGGTTAGGTCTGGGTCAGGTCTGGGTTATGCCCGCATCTGGCTCATGATTATGCCTTCTTCGCATACTTGTTGGCCAGATCCTGGGTTTTTTTCGGGTTTGAATCACGTAGTAATGTGGTACCACACAGTAACAGTCCATTAAACCTGGATTCGGACAGTATTTTAGAGGATAACACCGGTTAGGTCTGGGTTAGGTCTGGGTTATGCCCGCATCTGGCTCATGATTTTGCCTTCTTCGCATACTTGTTGGCCAGATCCTGGGTTTTTTTCGGGTTTGAATCACGTAGTAATGTGGTATCACACAGAAACAGTCCATTAAACCTGGATTCGGACAGTATTTTAGAGGATAACACCGGTTAGGTCTGGGTTAGGTCTGGGTTATGCCCGCATCTGGCTCATGATTTCGCCTTCTTCGCATACGTGTTGGCCACGTGTTGGCGATAAAACTGTAAGATAAAGGATGAATTAAGTTCCAAGTCCCTAAAATTTTCCAAATCATTGATTTAAAAATGATTTAGATATTTACATGATTTTAGTGTGGGTATTTATACAAGTATGTAAATCTCTATTTATGCATAACATGTTACCCCTAAATGGGCAAGTTAATGAATTATATACATGTTAATTGTATAATAATAACCCTTTGTTCCTCATAAAAATTCACAACTGAATTGCTATCATTCTAAAAAAATCCATCCCAAAATATATTATCAAAACTAGTAATAAATTATTTGAACAAGGTGATAACAGATTTGAAATATTTAATAAAATTTAAATACCAGAGATTGATAGTATTAATAAAAGATAATATTAATACTATTTTGACACTGTTATTTGATTTTAATATTAATTATAGATACTTTGATTATTGATTTATTAAAACATAAAGTTAATGAAGTCCCAGTAGATTATAAATATTTTAAAGAGCATGAATTAGCATAGAATTTCATAAAAAATTTGATGAGTGATAGAAGTAACTTGAATAATCTGAATTTTGTAGCTTTTACTATATCTTTGGATATGGAATCACAGATTCATTTTATTAATAAAAATAGAGATAGTACTGATGATTTACTCAGGCTCGTTAAAGTAAGTGGGCCAAGTGGGAAGAATATTAAGATAGATGGATAGATATTGGTAAAAGTATTCTTCTTGTCCTTATATAGGAAATCTTTAATATTACAAATAAACTCTTTCTGTAAAATCTTGAACTTATCATTATAATTTATAGAATTAAAGTCAACGCATCTAATAATGAAAGTGAACTGAAGTATTTTATAGACTTGTCAAGAACGTTTTTTGGTATATTCCTAGCAAACGACCCGTTCAACGATCGGGATGAGTTATACGTAATTCGATTCGTCTAATTCAGTATATTATTTCATTAGTATATGCATTTCATTATCTGCGGAAATTCGGTATTTTTACAAAGTAACTAAGTATTTTAAATATATTCTGATAGGTTCACAGGTGGAAACAAGTGACTGTCGTTACCTGTGTTCAAAATGCCAGCTAGTAAAATGCTAATTTGTTAACAATAACATTTGTTGAATGAAATTTCTGCTATTTCTGCAAATATCTCATTGAATAAATCACCATCTTTCTATTATATATACATTTACTAAATACATAATGGCTCAGGTATCCAATGAAGTTACTCTTATTGGAAATATAAAATATTGATAGTATTATATGTTAGAAAAAAGTGGTGTCTTCAATTTAATTCATGTAAGCATCAGTAATGAGATCTTGAAAATTGACGCTGTGATTAATTTTCAAATGGCCTCTGTGCCATTATTTCTACAACAAAATGTTGATTCATCAGTCTCTATCCACTCTACCCTTCCACAATTGCTGCGCAGTATTTTTATTTAATGTTAGTTATATAATATATCACGACATTGCTCATAATTATATGTTAGCATATATGGTAATTTTAAAACAATATCTGTAACTGAGTTTGTTTTTAGAAAACCACGTTCTTTGCTTTTCAAATATCTTTATATAATGCAATGGCTTTTAAAAACTAAGGGTATAAACATCTCACCGTAAACCGTAAATAGTTTACATTTTAAAGATCCAGAAACAGGCGCTCATACGAATAAAACAGAAACTACGTGGAAGCATAGTAAACACTTTTTGCCTGAATATTGTCGGTTAGCATTTGCAGTTCCACACGTTTTTTAATATGTTTTTCTAACATATAATACAAAATAATAAATATTATATTTTCTATTTTCAGCAAAAAAGATAATTTCATTGGGTACTTAAGCCATTACGTGTTTTATAAACCTTCCAAGCAAGGAAAGGATGATTTATTTAATCAGTTCTTAAAAGAAATTTCAGAAATTTCATTTGATGATGATTGATTCTGTAAAAAATCAAAATATACCAGACTTAGATGATAATGAAATTTAATAATAAAAACAAGTTAAACCAACGTACTGCGTGCAATAGTAATTTACTATATATTGTAAACACTGTCAGCGGCGGGGAGACATTTTTTACTGTTGCTGCATGTACTGTCTACATACCTGGTTTTAATACTGTCCACCTGACCGACTCGTGGAAGTTCTATGCCTAAAAAAATGATTTTTATGCATCATACAAATTCTTCTACAAATTCCCATTTGACAATGTAGAATAGATCCAATTAGATAAATTATTTATAATTTTTAAAATGAACATAGCAACGATTTAATGTTAATCATTACATTACCAATCTTTCCAGATATTAGTTTAAAACCATCACCAACTTTAATATCAACCGGGTTTTGTAGATTTTTGGATTCATAAAAGTACTCATCTGTGTTTATTATGTGATCTGAGCAACCACTATCTAGTAGCCATTTAATATTTCTACTTCTTCTATTTTGCTACTTTTCATTACTTCAACCTTGAATGAATTGTAATTTCTACTGTCATCTAGACTCGAATTTCCAGCCACTTTTCTATCGTGTCTATTTTGTATATGTTTGAAAAGGTTGCCTTTTGTAATAATTATTAAAGTTTTCTGGGCAGTAACGTTGGATGTGCCCTGACTTATTACACTGACTTAACATACCGCTTCAGTAGTCGTTGCACTGCTATGCTGATTATCCTTTGAATTGAGATACTTGTTCTGATTGCGTTGTACGTGTCGAAACCTATGACCTCTAGGATTTTTAGTTAAATTTGAACTAAAAGTGCGAGTGTAATTTCTGCTGTACTCAAAGTAGTAACTCTTACCGTTTCTCTTTTGATATTCTAACAGTAATTTAGATTTTACATACTCAACTGTTTTCTCCTTCGTTGGCAGTGCATCAATAATATCAACAATACGTGAGAAGTTAACGTTAATAACAGATAATTCAATTTATCCTCTTCATTCACAGTCTCACCAGTATTTTTGAGCCTATTTATATGCGTTTCAAATACGTTAAAGAAGTCACTTGGATTTTCACCTTCTTTCATTTTTAATTCTAACAATCTTCTTTTACACAATAGCTTTACTGCACTGTTTTTAACTAGATAAATTTCGTCAAGCTTTGCAATCATATTTTTCGCAGTCGTTTCTGATATTATTAATTCTAACTGAGTGTTTGAAATACTGTTTACGATGTAACTTTTTGCTTTAATTCCCTTTTTTATTCCAATCTTCGACTCTTATTTCAGCCGGTCTTTCATCATGTAGAATAACCTCGTTACAGTCTTTCATTTCTAAAAATAAATTTAGCCTGAATTTCCAGTTCCATAAAATATTTGTAACATGAAATCGTCCTTTTTTTCACTTGCCATGCTTCTATCTTAGGTTATCTTCCTTTCACAACTAAATTTCTTTTCTTTACTGTTAACGAACAAACCACGGACCTCTGCTACCATGTTAAAATACTGTTTATATTATTTATTATAATGAATCTTGTTACAAAACAAACACACTTATTTTCCATTGTGAAAAGAAAACTTAAAAACTAAAAGAACATTCCTCGACGTGTGCTTCTCTCACAAACACACACACAAACACACACTCCTAAACACTAAAGAAACTAACGAATTTTAAGTCATATTTCTAACAATAACAGTAACAGTTTATAAAAAAATAACGAATTTCCACAGATGCATAGAAATGCATATCAATAATGTACTGAATTAGGCGAATCGAATAATGTATAACTCACCCCGATCCGTGAACGGGCCGTTTGCTAGGAATATAATTAATGTTCCATAACTTTTCAACAAAGTCTAAAATTTTTCCCAAGGGTTTTTGAATACCTATACACTGTATAGATATCCTGTTTCCTTCAACCGAACGACACGTGTCCCTAAAAAATATATTTATAAAGTAAGTCGGTCAAGTAGGAAGAATATTCAGATATTTAAGAATATGAATATATTGGTAAAAATATCCATTCCTCTTACCTTTATGTCCTGTGTATTGGATAATATAGATTTACATACTTTTACCGCTGAATTCGAAATTCTGAACTAAACATAGGTACAGGACTCGTCAAAACCGTTTTTCATTCTTTTTATAGTTTTATCTGTTTTCCAAAAAACAACCAATTAAATTAAGTTGCAAGAATGCAAAAGCGATAAAACTTACAGAGGCTTTAAATGTTTACTTAAGACTTTGCCTTTTGTAAAAACCGGCGATATTGACTGTGTGTGTGTGTGTGTGTAAATCGTCGTACGTTCGTGCCCGGTGCAGTAAAACACGTGCATCGATCTAGGTTACGTACGTTCCTCACGTGCCACTTTCTCAATCTATACTTTTAAATAAAAATTTTCGATGAGGTGCATTTGTAGCTATTACGTGTAGCATCATGAGCAAACTCTTAGAAAATCACTCCTACTCCTCGTTTGGACAGAATTTTTACTTTCATGATTTTAGCGAAAAGTCGTTTTCCTGCTCGGGGAACACATATGTACAGGGTGTTCGGCCACCCCTGGGAAAAATTTTAATGGGGGATTCTAGATGCCAAAATACGAAAATACAGACGAAAATCAAGAATACCAATTTGTTGATAGAGGCTACGTTAAAAAGTTATTAACAATTAAACTAAAAAATTTCAAATCGTTCTGGAAAAATTGTTATCGGTTGCGGGGGTCAATTACAATCATTTTTGGTGAATACACATACCTCCGAAATCTTACCCACTTTCGAGATAAAAATTCGAGAATGTGTGAAATTTGTTCGATGGAAAAGAAAAATTTCAAATCGTTTTGGAAAAATTATCTTCGGTTGCGGGGGTTACTTACAACCATTTTGGGTGAATCGTCATACCCCCCTAATCATGCGCATTTTCGAGAAAGAAATTCAGTACGGGCGGAACTTTAAACGTTAATAACTTTTTAATAAAGCCTCCATTAACAAATTGGTATTCTTGATTTTCGTCTTACTTTGGTCTCTAGAATCCCCCGGGAGAAATTGTAATGGGAGATTCTAGAGGTTAAAGTAGAACGAAAATCAAGAATACCAATTTGTTGATGGAGTAATACGATACTAAACAAGTTATTGACGTTTAAAGTTCCGCTCTTACTTTCGAATTTTTTTCTCGAAAATGCGCAGGATTTCGTATGTGGTATGTCTATTCACCGAAAATAATTGTAATTGACCCCCGAAACCGAAAGTAATTTTTTCAGAACGATTTGAAATTTTCTTTTTCTTTCGTCGAAAAATTTAGGCACTGCCTGTCGATTTTTCTTAAAAATTCCTTTCTGATTTTTATTCAGTTTGTAAAATAGTTGTTTAATAATACTCTTTGTGTAGGTACCCATGAGCTCTACTCGCGAAAAAAAAACGTTTCATTGGAATATATTCACTATTCACTATATCAGTAGGAGTTGCGGGGGCTGTTTGAAAATTTGACCAGTTATATGGGATTTTTCTCACTTTACGGGGTCAAGGAACAACTTTTCCAACATCTCTACATATTCTCCATTAAAATATGCGTTGTGTTGCTGTTTGAAACATTAAAATCGTTCGATCCGGCTGTCGACCAAAAAAAAAAAATGCTTGTTACTGACCCCTGCAACGAAAACTAATTCTTCCAAGACGATTCGAAATTCTTTTTTACTTGAATTCTTTTTGTCGAAACTGAGTAGGATTTCGGGGGTACGATTCTAACTGACCTCCGCGACCAAAAATAATTTTTTCAGAACGATTTGAAATTTTTTTATTTAATGTTATTAATAACTACTTTTTAACGAAACCTCAGTCGAAAAATTGATATTCTTAATTTTCGTCTTATTTTGGCTTCTAGAATCTCCCATTAAAATTTTTCCCAGGTGTGGCCAAACACCCTGTATATATTAAATCAATATTAATGAAATTACACCTTGACCGAATTCATTTCAATCCCCCCACACTAATACATATATTGTGTGTAGCCCATAAATGGTCGAGAATGGAGTCACCTATACTGGTTTCCTATACTGGTATTATTAGATGGTCGCAGGTCCTGCATAAATTTCAATTTACATAATTTTTGTTTTGAGTAAACTCATTTTACTTTTTTGTATATTATTACCTAATGCAACTCATATTTTCCAGCCATGCGATGTAGGAATATTTAGACGATTAAAAGTTGCATGGCGAAGGGTAGTGCAGGAACATTAGACAAAGTACGTAGGTAGACTAAACCCATTACGAAGGTGAATTTCGCACCAATATATCATACCATATATAAATTCCATGAAGAAGGAAATGCTTTTAAAGCTTGTGGTGGCCTATGACCGTTTAACTCAAATACAATTTACTAGACAAAACGTATTTCAGAAAGAAGAAAATAAATTAGAATTCATGTCGCCAGATGAAACTGACATCAATGACAGCAATATAGGTAGTTTTACATAGCATTCAAGAGCATATTCCAGATGATCTGAGAGGGGAACAATTTTCTTTTCTATATAGAAAATATTAAAATACAATCGGGACACAACTAAGACACAACACAAGACACAACTCGCAGAGAGAAAGCACTGCTGATGTTCAACGCAGTGCAGTTCATAGTAACAGTAAAACCAATACCAGTGTAGAAGACTAATTTAACAACGTTTCGCTAGAAGAAACTAATATATGATATACTGATCATTAATTAACTTTAATATTTCATGACAATGATGCTTTTACTTTTTTCTAATGGGAATTGTTTTGTTTCCGATGGTACTGAAATCAAACTACATTAATTCTACAACGTTACTTTACTTATTTTCTCGTAAAGACAAAGATTCTTCAGAATCTATTCTGGATAAACATTATCAACATTATCAAAAGATTGAAAAAACAACAAAGAAAAGAAAAGAAAAGAAAAGAAATATAGAAAGAGTGTGTGCAATCAAAGTTACATCAAAGACATGAAAATAGGCTCAGCTTGAAAAAATAGAAGCAATTGATAACCAGGAAAAAGAAAAACAAAGAATGAAAGAAGAACGATTAGAAAAGAAAAAAACAAGCCGAGAAATTAAAAGAAGAAAAGCTATTGAAAAAAGAAAGAAAAACAGAAAAATGAAAAGGAAAAGGAGAAAGAAAAGCAAGACGAAGAGAAGGAGAAATGTAAAACTCAAACTAAAAATAAAAATAAAGTTAAGAACGTGAAAAGAAAATAATAAATAATATTATTGTGTTGTTTTTACAGGGTGAATGTAGTAACTGAACCAGGTGGTTATGACTATGCAACATTTTTATTAGCATCTTTTTCAAACTCCACTTGGAACAACACTGTACGTATGTATGTATGGGATTATCAGGAACCGTGTTTGTTCGTTAATCGGCACACTCGTATTTATTTCGTTAAACACAGTCACACCTACTACGTACTTTTCTTCAATCTTTCTCTCTTCCGTGCTGTCTTTTCTCGCTTTCTGGGTTATTCACCCATCAGCTGTTCGGCCGTACGCTCGCCGCGTGTTGACGGCTTTTTCGGCGGTAACCGTCTTCGCTCGTGCAAGCTCGTGGACAGCGAACGATTCGCTGTTCGGCCAAAAATTCGTGCGCGATTTAATAATTTTCAACTGCACGGTTCCCTACATACAGGGTGTTCGGCCATCCATGGGAAAAATTTTAATGGGGGATTCTAGAGGTAAAAATAAGACGAAAATCAAGAATACCAATTTGTTGATGGAGGCACTGTTAAAAAGTTATTAATGTTTAAAGTTCCGCTCGTACTGAATTTTTTTCTCGAATATGCGCAAGATTTCGGGGGTATGTCTATACATAAAAAATGATTGTCACCGACCCTCGCAACTGAAAATAATTTTTCACAGAACGATTTGAAATCTTTTTTTTTTCATCGAAAAATATAGGCACCCGATTAGATTTTCGGTAAGGAATTTTTTCCTCGAAAGTGCGTAGGATTTCGGGGGTATGTGTAATGACCAAAAATGATTGTAATTGACCCCTGCAACCGAAAATAATTTTTTTAGAAAAATTTTTGAAAAATTTCTTTTTCGCCGAAAAATATCAACACATACTCGAATTTTTTTCTCGAAACTGAGTAGGATTTCGAATATATGTCTATTCACTGAAAATGCTTGTAATTGACCTCCGCAGCCGAAAATAATTTTTCCGGAACGATTTGAAATTTTTGAATTTAATTGTTAATAACTTTTTAACGAAGCCTCCATCAACAAATTGGTATTCTTGATTTTCGTCTTAGTTTGGCCTCTAGAATCTCCTATTAAAATGTTTCTCAGGGCTGGCCGAACACCCTGTATACTACTATGTTGGTTTGTTCCGGTTTGAATCACGCAGTAATGTGGGCCCACAAAGAAGCAGTCAATTAAACCTGATTTCGATCAATATTTTAGAGGATAACACCGGTTAGGTCTGGGTCAGGTCTGGGTTATGCCCGCATCTGGCTCATGATTATGCCTTCTTCGCATACTTGTTGGCCAGATCCTGGGTTTTTTTCGGGTTTGAATCACGTAGTAATGTGGTACCACACAGTAACAGTCCATTAAACCTGGATTCGGACAGTATTTTAGAGGATAACACCGGTTAGGTCTGGGTTAGGTCTGGGTTATGCCCGCATCTGGCTCATGATTTTGCCTTCTTCGCATACTTGTTGGCCAGATCCTGGGTTTTTTTCGGGTTTGAATCACGTAGTAATGTGGTATCACACAGAAACAGTCCATTAAACCTGGATTCGGACAGTATTTTAGAGGATAACACCGGTTAGGTCTGGGTTAGGTCTGGGTTATGCCCGCATCTGGCTCATGATTTCGCCTTCTTCGCATACGTGTTGGCCACGTGTTGGCGATAAAACTGTAAGATAAAGGATGAATTAAGTTCCAAGTCCCTAAAATTTTCCAAATCATTGATTTAAAAATGATTTAGATATTTACATGATTTTAGTGTGGGTATTTATACAAGTATGTAAATCTCTATTTATGCATAACATGTTACCCCTAAATGGGCAAGTTAATGAATTATATACATGTTAATTGTATAATAATAACCCTTTGTTCCTCATAAAAATTCACAACTGAATTGCTATCATTCTAAAAAAATCCATCCCAAAATATATTATCAAAACTAGTAATAAATTATTTGAACAAGGTGATAACAGATTTGAAATATTTAATAAAATTTAAATACCAGAGATTGATAGTATTAATAAAAGATAATATTAATACTATTTTGACACTGTTATTTGATTTTAATATTAATTATAGATACTTTGATTATTGATTTATTAAAACATAAAGTTAATGAAGTCCCAGTAGATTATAAATATTTTAAAGAGCATGAATTAGCATAGAATTTCATAAAAAATTTGATGAGTGATAGAAGTAACTTGAATAATCTGAATTTTGTAGCTTTTACTATATCTTTGGATATGGAATCACAGATTCATTTTATTAATAAAAATAGAGATAGTACTGATGATTTACTCAGGCTCGTTAAAGTAAGTGGGCCAAGTGGGAAGAATATTAAGATAGATGGATAGATATTGGTAAAAGTATTCTTCTTGTCCTTATATAGGAAATCTTTAATATTACAAATAAACTCTTTCTGTAAAATCTTGAACTTATCATTATAATTTATAGAATTAAAGTCAACGCATCTAATAATGAAAGTGAACTGAAGTATTTTATAGACTTGTCAAGAACGTTTTTTGGTATATTCCTAGCAAACGACCCGTTCAACGATCGGGATGAGTTATACGTAATTCGATTCGTCTAATTCAGTATATTATTTCATTAGTATATGCATTTCATTATCTGCGGAAATTCGGTATTTTTACAAAGTAACTAAGTATTTTAAATATATTCTGATAGGTTCACAGGTGGAAACAAGTGACTGTCGTTACCTGTGTTCAAAATGCCAGCTAGTAAAATGCTAATTTGTTAACAATAACATTTGTTGAATGAAATTTCTGCTATTTCTGCAAATATCTCATTGAATAAATCACCATCTTTCTATTATATATACATTTACTAAATACATAATGGCTCAGGTATCCAATGAAGTTACTCTTATTGGAAATATAAAATATTGATAGTATTATATGTTAGAAAAAAGTGGTGTCTTCAATTTAATTCATGTAAGCATCAGTAATGAGATCTTGAAAATTGACGCTGTGATTAATTTTCAAATGGCCTCTGTGCCATTATTTCTACAACAAAATGTTGATTCATCAGTCTCTATCCACTCTACCCTTCCACAATTGCTGCGCAGTATTTTTATTTAATGTTAGTTATATAATATATCACGACATTGCTCATAATTATATGTTAGCATATATGGTAATTTTAAAACAATATCTGTAACTGAGTTTGTTTTTAGAAAACCACGTTCTTTGCTTTTCAAATATCTTTATATAATGCAATGGCTTTTAAAAACTAAGGGTATAAACATCTCACCGTAAACCGTAAATAGTTTACATTTTAAAGATCCAGAAACAGGCGCTCATACGAATAAAACAGAAACTACGTGGAAGCATAGTAAACACTTTTTGCCTGAATATTGTCGGTTAGCATTTGCAGTTCCACACGTTTTTTAATATGTTTTTCTAACATATAATACAAAATAATAAATATTATATTTTCTATTTTCAGCAAAAAAGATAATTTCATTGGGTACTTAAGCCATTACGTGTTTTATAAACCTTCCAAGCAAGGAAAGGATGATTTATTTAATCAGTTCTTAAAAGAAATTTCAGAAATTTCATTTGATGATGATTGATTCTGTAAAAAATCAAAATATACCAGACTTAGATGATAATGAAATTTAATAATAAAAACAAGTTAAACCAACGTACTGCGTGCAATAGTAATTTACTATATATTGTAAACACTGTCAGCGGCGGGGAGACATTTTTTACTGTTGCTGCATGTACTGTCTACATACCTGGTTTTAATACTGTCCACCTGACCGACTCGTGGAAGTTCTATGCCTAAAAAAATGATTTTTATGCATCATACAAATTCTTCTACAAATTCCCATTTGACAATGTAGAATAGATCCAATTAGATAAATTATTTATAATTTTTAAAATGAACATAGCAACGATTTAATGTTAATCATTACATTACCAATCTTTCCAGATATTAGTTTAAAACCATCACCAACTTTAATATCAACCGGGTTTTGTAGATTTTTGGATTCATAAAAGTACTCATCTGTGTTTATTATGTGATCTGAGCAACCACTATCTAGTAGCCATTTAATATTTCTACTTCTTCTATTTTGCTACTTTTCATTACTTCAACCTTGAATGAATTGTAATTTCTACTGTCATCTAGACTCGAATTTCCAGCCACTTTTCTATCGTGTCTATTTTGTATATGTTTGAAAAGGTTGCCTTTTGTAATAATTATTAAAGTTTTCTGGGCAGTAACGTTGGATGTGCCCTGACTTATTACACTGACTTAACATACCGCTTCAGTAGTCGTTGCACTGCTATGCTGATTATCCTTTGAATTGAGATACTTGTTCTGATTGCGTTGTACGTGTCGAAACCTATGACCTCTAGGATTTTTAGTTAAATTTGAACTAAAAGTGCGAGTGTAATTTCTGCTGTACTCAAAGTAGTAACTCTTACCGTTTCTCTTTTGATATTCTAACAGTAATTTAGATTTTACATACTCAACTGTTTTCTCCTTCGTTGGCAGTGCATCAATAATATCAACAATACGTGAGAAGTTAACGTTAATAACAGATAATTCAATTTATCCTCTTCATTCACAGTCTCACCAGTATTTTTGAGCCTATTTATATGCGTTTCAAATACGTTAAAGAAGTCACTTGGATTTTCACCTTCTTTCATTTTTAATTCTAACAATCTTCTTTTACACAATAGCTTTACTGCACTGTTTTTAACTAGATAAATTTCGTCAAGCTTTGCAATCATATTTTTCGCAGTCGTTTCTGATATTATTAATTCTAACTGAGTGTTTGAAATACTGTTTACGATGTAACTTTTTGCTTTAATTCCCTTTTTTATTCCAATCTTCGACTCTTATTTCAGCCGGTCTTTCATCATGTAGAATAACCTCGTTACAGTCTTTCATTTCTAAAAATAAATTTAGCCTGAATTTCCAGTTCCATAAAATATTTGTAACATGAAATCGTCCTTTTTTTCACTTGCCATGCTTCTATCTTAGGTTATCTTCCTTTCACAACTAAATTTCTTTTCTTTACTGTTAACGAACAAACCACGGACCTCTGCTACCATGTTAAAATACTGTTTATATTATTTATTATAATGAATCTTGTTACAAAACAAACACACTTATTTTCCATTGTGAAAAGAAAACTTAAAAACTAAAAGAACATTCCTCGACGTGTGCTTCTCTCACAAACACACACACAAACACACACTCCTAAACACTAAAGAAACTAACGAATTTTAAGTCATATTTCTAACAATAACAGTAACAGTTTATAAAAAAATAACGAATTTCCACAGATGCATAGAAATGCATATCAATAATGTACTGAATTAGGCGAATCGAATAATGTATAACTCACCCCGATCCGTGAACGGGCCGTTTGCTAGGAATATAATTAATGTTCCATAACTTTTCAACAAAGTCTAAAATTTTTCCCAAGGGTTTTTGAATACCTATACACTGTATAGATATCCTGTTTCCTTCAACCGAACGACACGTGTCCCTAAAAAATATATTTATAAAGTAAGTCGGTCAAGTAGGAAGAATATTCAGATATTTAAGAATATGAATATATTGGTAAAAATATCCATTCCTCTTACCTTTATGTCCTGTGTATTGGATAATATAGATTTACATACTTTTACCGCTGAATTCGAAATTCTGAACTAAACATAGGTACAGGACTCGTCAAAACCGTTTTTCATTCTTTTTATAGTTTTATCTGTTTTCCAAAAAACAACCAATTAAATTAAGTTGCAAGAATGCAAAAGCGATAAAACTTACAGAGGCTTTAAATGTTTACTTAAGACTTTGCCTTTTGTAAAAACCGGCGATATTGACTGTGTGTGTGTGTGTGTGTAAATCGTCGTACGTTCGTGCCCGGTGCAGTAAAACACGTGCATCGATCTAGGTTACGTACGTTCCTCACGTGCCACTTTCTCAATCTATACTTTTAAATAAAAATTTTCGATGAGGTGCATTTGTAGCTATTACGTGTAGCATCATGAGCAAACTCTTAGAAAATCACTCCTACTCCTCGTTTGGACAGAATTTTTACTTTCATGATTTTAGCGAAAAGTCGTTTTCCTGCTCGGGGAACACATATGTACAGGGTGTTCGGCCACCCCTGGGAAAAATTTTAATGGGGGATTCTAGATGCCAAAATACGAAAATACAGACGAAAATCAAGAATACCAATTTGTTGATAGAGGCTACGTTAAAAAGTTATTAACAATTAAACTAAAAAATTTCAAATCGTTCTGGAAAAATTGTTATCGGTTGCGGGGGTCAATTACAATCATTTTTGGTGAATACACATACCTCCGAAATCTTACCCACTTTCGAGATAAAAATTCGAGAATGTGTGAAATTTGTTCGATGGAAAAGAAAAATTTCAAATCGTTTTGGAAAAATTATCTTCGGTTGCGGGGGTTACTTACAACCATTTTGGGTGAATCGTCATACCCCCCTAATCATGCGCATTTTCGAGAAAGAAATTCAGTACGGGCGGAACTTTAAACGTTAATAACTTTTTAATAAAGCCTCCATTAACAAATTGGTATTCTTGATTTTCGTCTTACTTTGGTCTCTAGAATCCCCCGGGAGAAATTGTAATGGGAGATTCTAGAGGTTAAAGTAGAACGAAAATCAAGAATACCAATTTGTTGATGGAGTAATACGATACTAAACAAGTTATTGACGTTTAAAGTTCCGCTCTTACTTTCGAATTTTTTTCTCGAAAATGCGCAGGATTTCGTATGTGGTATGTCTATTCACCGAAAATAATTGTAATTGACCCCCGAAACCGAAAGTAATTTTTTCAGAACGATTTGAAATTTTCTTTTTCTTTCGTCGAAAAATTTAGGCACTGCCTGTCGATTTTTCTTAAAAATTCCTTTCTGATTTTTATTCAGTTTGTAAAATAGTTGTTTAATAATACTCTTTGTGTAGGTACCCATGAGCTCTACTCGCGAAAAAAAAACGTTTCATTGGAATATATTCACTATTCACTATATCAGTAGGAGTTGCGGGGGCTGTTTGAAAATTTGACCAGTTATATGGGATTTTTCTCACTTTACGGGGTCAAGGAACAACTTTTCCAACATCTCTACATATTCTCCATTAAAATATGCGTTGTGTTGCTGTTTGAAACATTAAAATCGTTCGATCCGGCTGTCGACCAAAAAAAAAAAATGCTTGTTACTGACCCCTGCAACGAAAACTAATTCTTCCAAGACGATTCGAAATTCTTTTTTACTTGAATTCTTTTTGTCGAAACTGAGTAGGATTTCGGGGGTACGATTCTAACTGACCTCCGCGACCAAAAATAATTTTTTCAGAACGATTTGAAATTTTTTTATTTAATGTTATTAATAACTACTTTTTAACGAAACCTCAGTCGAAAAATTGATATTCTTAATTTTCGTCTTATTTTGGCTTCTAGAATCTCCCATTAAAATTTTTCCCAGGTGTGGCCAAACACCCTGTATATATTAAATCAATATTAATGAAATTACACCTTGACCGAATTCATTTCAATCCCCCCACACTAATACATATATTGTGTGTAGCCCATAAATGGTCGAGAATGGAGTCACCTATACTGGTTTCCTATACTGGTATTATTAGATGGTCGCAGGTCCTGCATAAATTTCAATTTACATAATTTTTGTTTTGAGTAAACTCATTTTACTTTTTTGTATATTATTACCTAATGCAACTCATATTTTCCAGCCATGCGATGTAGGAATATTTAGACGATTAAAAGTTGCATGGCGAAGGGTAGTGCAGGAACATTAGACAAAGTACGTAGGTAGACTAAACCCATTACGAAGGTGAATTTCGCACCAATATATCATACCATATATAAATTCCATGAAGAAGGAAATGCTTTTAAAGCTTGTGGTGGCCTATGACCGTTTAACTCAAATACAATTTACTAGACAAAACGTATTTCAGAAAGAAGAAAATAAATTAGAATTCATGTCGCCAGATGAAACTGACATCAATGACAGCAATATAGGTAGTTTTACATAGCATTCAAGAGCATATTCCAGATGATCTGAGAGGGGAACAATTTTCTTTTCTATATAGAAAATATTAAAATACAATCGGGACACAACTAAGACACAACACAAGACACAACTCGCAGAGAGAAAGCACTGCTGATGTTCAACGCAGTGCAGTTCATAGTAACAGTAAAACCAATACCAGTGTAGAAGACTAATTTAACAACGTTTCGCTAGAAGAAACTAATATATGATATACTGATCATTAATTAACTTTAATATTTCATGACAATGATGCTTTTACTTTTTTCTAATGGGAATTGTTTTGTTTCCGATGGTACTGAAATCAAACTACATTAATTCTACAACGTTACTTTACTTATTTTCTCGTAAAGACAAAGATTCTTCAGAATCTATTCTGGATAAACATTATCAACATTATCAAAAGATTGAAAAAACAACAAAGAAAAGAAAAGAAAAGAAAAGAAATATAGAAAGAGTGTGTGCAATCAAAGTTACATCAAAGACATGAAAATAGGCTCAGCTTGAAAAAATAGAAGCAATTGATAACCAGGAAAAAGAAAAACAAAGAATGAAAGAAGAACGATTAGAAAAGAAAAAAACAAGCCGAGAAATTAAAAGAAGAAAAGCTATTGAAAAAAGAAAGAAAAACAGAAAAATGAAAAGGAAAAGGAGAAAGAAAAGCAAGACGAAGAGAAGGAGAAATGTAAAACTCAAACTAAAAATAAAAATAAAGTTAAGAACGTGAAAAGAAAATAATAAATAATATTATTGTGTTGTTTTTACAGGGTGAATGTAGTAACTGAACCAGGTGGTTATGACTATGCAACATTTTTATTAGCATCTTTTTCAAACTCCACTTGGAACAACACTGTACGTATGTATGTATGGGATTATCAGGAACCGTGTTTGTTCGTTAATCGGCACACTCGTATTTATTTCGTTAAACACAGTCACACCTACTACGTACTTTTCTTCAATCTTTCTCTCTTCCGTGCTGTCTTTTCTCGCTTTCTGGGTTATTCACCCATCAGCTGTTCGGCCGTACGCTCGCCGCGTGTTGACGGCTTTTTCGGCGGTAACCGTCTTCGCTCGTGCAAGCTCGTGGACAGCGAACGATTCGCTGTTCGGCCAAAAATTCGTGCGCGATTTAATAATTTTCAACTGCACGGTTCCCTACATACAGGGTGTTCGGCCATCCATGGGAAAAATTTTAATGGGGGATTCTAGAGGTAAAAATAAGACGAAAATCAAGAATACCAATTTGTTGATGGAGGCACTGTTAAAAAGTTATTAATGTTTAAAGTTCCGCTCGTACTGAATTTTTTTCTCGAATATGCGCAAGATTTCGGGGGTATGTCTATACATAAAAAATGATTGTCACCGACCCTCGCAACTGAAAATAATTTTTCACAGAACGATTTGAAATCTTTTTTTTTTCATCGAAAAATATAGGCACCCGATTAGATTTTCGGTAAGGAATTTTTTCCTCGAAAGTGCGTAGGATTTCGGGGGTATGTGTAATGACCAAAAATGATTGTAATTGACCCCTGCAACCGAAAATAATTTTTTTAGAAAAATTTTTGAAAAATTTCTTTTTCGCCGAAAAATATCAACACATACTCGAATTTTTTTCTCGAAACTGAGTAGGATTTCGAATATATGTCTATTCACTGAAAATGCTTGTAATTGACCTCCGCAGCCGAAAATAATTTTTCCGGAACGATTTGAAATTTTTGAATTTAATTGTTAATAACTTTTTAACGAAGCCTCCATCAACAAATTGGTATTCTTGATTTTCGTCTTAGTTTGGCCTCTAGAATCTCCTATTAAAATGTTTCTCAGGGCTGGCCGAACACCCTGTATACTACTATGTTGGTTTGTTCCGGTTTGAATCACGCAGTAATGTGGGCCCACAAAGAAGCAGTCAATTAAACCTGATTTCGATCAATATTTTAGAGGATAACACCGGTTAGGTCTGGGTCAGGTCTGGGTTATGCCCGCATCTGGCTCATGATTATGCCTTCTTCGCATACTTGTTGGCCAGATCCTGGGTTTTTTTCGGGTTTGAATCACGTAGTAATGTGGTACCACACAGTAACAGTCCATTAAACCTGGATTCGGACAGTATTTTAGAGGATAACACCGGTTAGGTCTGGGTTAGGTCTGGGTTATGCCCGCATCTGGCTCATGATTTTGCCTTCTTCGCATACTTGTTGGCCAGATCCTGGGTTTTTTTCGGGTTTGAATCACGTAGTAATGTGGTATCACACAGAAACAGTCCATTAAACCTGGATTCGGACAGTATTTTAGAGGATAACACCGGTTAGGTCTGGGTTAGGTCTGGGTTATGCCCGCATCTGGCTCATGATTTCGCCTTCTTCGCATACGTGTTGGCCACGTGTTGGCGATAAAACTGTAAGATAAAGGATGAATTAAGTTCCAAGTCCCTAAAATTTTCCAAATCATTGATTTAAAAATGATTTAGATATTTACATGATTTTAGTGTGGGTATTTATACAAGTATGTAAATCTCTATTTATGCATAACATGTTACCCCTAAATGGGCAAGTTAATGAATTATATACATGTTAATTGTATAATAATAACCCTTTGTTCCTCATAAAAATTCACAACTGAATTGCTATCATTCTAAAAAAATCCATCCCAAAATATATTATCAAAACTAGTAATAAATTATTTGAACAAGGTGATAACAGATTTGAAATATTTAATAAAATTTAAATACCAGAGATTGATAGTATTAATAAAAGATAATATTAATACTATTTTGACACTGTTATTTGATTTTAATATTAATTATAGATACTTTGATTATTGATTTATTAAAACATAAAGTTAATGAAGTCCCAGTAGATTATAAATATTTTAAAGAGCATGAATTAGCATAGAATTTCATAAAAAATTTGATGAGTGATAGAAGTAACTTGAATAATCTGAATTTTGTAGCTTTTACTATATCTTTGGATATGGAATCACAGATTCATTTTATTAATAAAAATAGAGATAGTACTGATGATTTACTCAGGCTCGTTAAAGTAAGTGGGCCAAGTGGGAAGAATATTAAGATAGATGGATAGATATTGGTAAAAGTATTCTTCTTGTCCTTATATAGGAAATCTTTAATATTACAAATAAACTCTTTCTGTAAAATCTTGAACTTATCATTATAATTTATAGAATTAAAGTCAACGCATCTAATAATGAAAGTGAACTGAAGTATTTTATAGACTTGTCAAGAACGTTTTTTGGTATATTCCTAGCAAACGACCCGTTCAACGATCGGGATGAGTTATACGTAATTCGATTCGTCTAATTCAGTATATTATTTCATTAGTATATGCATTTCATTATCTGCGGAAATTCGGTATTTTTACAAAGTAACTAAGTATTTTAAATATATTCTGATAGGTTCACAGGTGGAAACAAGTGACTGTCGTTACCTGTGTTCAAAATGCCAGCTAGTAAAATGCTAATTTGTTAACAATAACATTTGTTGAATGAAATTTCTGCTATTTCTGCAAATATCTCATTGAATAAATCACCATCTTTCTATTATATATACATTTACTAAATACATAATGGCTCAGGTATCCAATGAAGTTACTCTTATTGGAAATATAAAATATTGATAGTATTATATGTTAGAAAAAAGTGGTGTCTTCAATTTAATTCATGTAAGCATCAGTAATGAGATCTTGAAAATTGACGCTGTGATTAATTTTCAAATGGCCTCTGTGCCATTATTTCTACAACAAAATGTTGATTCATCAGTCTCTATCCACTCTACCCTTCCACAATTGCTGCGCAGTATTTTTATTTAATGTTAGTTATATAATATATCACGACATTGCTCATAATTATATGTTAGCATATATGGTAATTTTAAAACAATATCTGTAACTGAGTTTGTTTTTAGAAAACCACGTTCTTTGCTTTTCAAATATCTTTATATAATGCAATGGCTTTTAAAAACTAAGGGTATAAACATCTCACCGTAAACCGTAAATAGTTTACATTTTAAAGATCCAGAAACAGGCGCTCATACGAATAAAACAGAAACTACGTGGAAGCATAGTAAACACTTTTTGCCTGAATATTGTCGGTTAGCATTTGCAGTTCCACACGTTTTTTAATATGTTTTTCTAACATATAATACAAAATAATAAATATTATATTTTCTATTTTCAGCAAAAAAGATAATTTCATTGGGTACTTAAGCCATTACGTGTTTTATAAACCTTCCAAGCAAGGAAAGGATGATTTATTTAATCAGTTCTTAAAAGAAATTTCAGAAATTTCATTTGATGATGATTGATTCTGTAAAAAATCAAAATATACCAGACTTAGATGATAATGAAATTTAATAATAAAAACAAGTTAAACCAACGTACTGCGTGCAATAGTAATTTACTATATATTGTAAACACTGTCAGCGGCGGGGAGACATTTTTTACTGTTGCTGCATGTACTGTCTACATACCTGGTTTTAATACTGTCCACCTGACCGACTCGTGGAAGTTCTATGCCTAAAAAAATGATTTTTATGCATCATACAAATTCTTCTACAAATTCCCATTTGACAATGTAGAATAGATCCAATTAGATAAATTATTTATAATTTTTAAAATGAACATAGCAACGATTTAATGTTAATCATTACATTACCAATCTTTCCAGATATTAGTTTAAAACCATCACCAACTTTAATATCAACCGGGTTTTGTAGATTTTTGGATTCATAAAAGTACTCATCTGTGTTTATTATGTGATCTGAGCAACCACTATCTAGTAGCCATTTAATATTTCTACTTCTTCTATTTTGCTACTTTTCATTACTTCAACCTTGAATGAATTGTAATTTCTACTGTCATCTAGACTCGAATTTCCAGCCACTTTTCTATCGTGTCTATTTTGTATATGTTTGAAAAGGTTGCCTTTTGTAATAATTATTAAAGTTTTCTGGGCAGTAACGTTGGATGTGCCCTGACTTATTACACTGACTTAACATACCGCTTCAGTAGTCGTTGCACTGCTATGCTGATTATCCTTTGAATTGAGATACTTGTTCTGATTGCGTTGTACGTGTCGAAACCTATGACCTCTAGGATTTTTAGTTAAATTTGAACTAAAAGTGCGAGTGTAATTTCTGCTGTACTCAAAGTAGTAACTCTTACCGTTTCTCTTTTGATATTCTAACAGTAATTTAGATTTTACATACTCAACTGTTTTCTCCTTCGTTGGCAGTGCATCAATAATATCAACAATACGTGAGAAGTTAACGTTAATAACAGATAATTCAATTTATCCTCTTCATTCACAGTCTCACCAGTATTTTTGAGCCTATTTATATGCGTTTCAAATACGTTAAAGAAGTCACTTGGATTTTCACCTTCTTTCATTTTTAATTCTAACAATCTTCTTTTACACAATAGCTTTACTGCACTGTTTTTAACTAGATAAATTTCGTCAAGCTTTGCAATCATATTTTTCGCAGTCGTTTCTGATATTATTAATTCTAACTGAGTGTTTGAAATACTGTTTACGATGTAACTTTTTGCTTTAATTCCCTTTTTTATTCCAATCTTCGACTCTTATTTCAGCCGGTCTTTCATCATGTAGAATAACCTCGTTACAGTCTTTCATTTCTAAAAATAAATTTAGCCTGAATTTCCAGTTCCATAAAATATTTGTAACATGAAATCGTCCTTTTTTTCACTTGCCATGCTTCTATCTTAGGTTATCTTCCTTTCACAACTAAATTTCTTTTCTTTACTGTTAACGAACAAACCACGGACCTCTGCTACCATGTTAAAATACTGTTTATATTATTTATTATAATGAATCTTGTTACAAAACAAACACACTTATTTTCCATTGTGAAAAGAAAACTTAAAAACTAAAAGAACATTCCTCGACGTGTGCTTCTCTCACAAACACACACACAAACACACACTCCTAAACACTAAAGAAACTAACGAATTTTAAGTCATATTTCTAACAATAACAGTAACAGTTTATAAAAAAATAACGAATTTCCACAGATGCATAGAAATGCATATCAATAATGTACTGAATTAGGCGAATCGAATAATGTATAACTCACCCCGATCCGTGAACGGGCCGTTTGCTAGGAATATAATTAATGTTCCATAACTTTTCAACAAAGTCTAAAATTTTTCCCAAGGGTTTTTGAATACCTATACACTGTATAGATATCCTGTTTCCTTCAACCGAACGACACGTGTCCCTAAAAAATATATTTATAAAGTAAGTCGGTCAAGTAGGAAGAATATTCAGATATTTAAGAATATGAATATATTGGTAAAAATATCCATTCCTCTTACCTTTATGTCCTGTGTATTGGATAATATAGATTTACATACTTTTACCGCTGAATTCGAAATTCTGAACTAAACATAGGTACAGGACTCGTCAAAACCGTTTTTCATTCTTTTTATAGTTTTATCTGTTTTCCAAAAAACAACCAATTAAATTAAGTTGCAAGAATGCAAAAGCGATAAAACTTACAGAGGCTTTAAATGTTTACTTAAGACTTTGCCTTTTGTAAAAACCGGCGATATTGACTGTGTGTGTGTGTGTGTGTAAATCGTCGTACGTTCGTGCCCGGTGCAGTAAAACACGTGCATCGATCTAGGTTACGTACGTTCCTCACGTGCCACTTTCTCAATCTATACTTTTAAATAAAAATTTTCGATGAGGTGCATTTGTAGCTATTACGTGTAGCATCATGAGCAAACTCTTAGAAAATCACTCCTACTCCTCGTTTGGACAGAATTTTTACTTTCATGATTTTAGCGAAAAGTCGTTTTCCTGCTCGGGGAACACATATGTACAGGGTGTTCGGCCACCCCTGGGAAAAATTTTAATGGGGGATTCTAGATGCCAAAATACGAAAATACAGACGAAAATCAAGAATACCAATTTGTTGATAGAGGCTACGTTAAAAAGTTATTAACAATTAAACTAAAAAATTTCAAATCGTTCTGGAAAAATTGTTATCGGTTGCGGGGGTCAATTACAATCATTTTTGGTGAATACACATACCTCCGAAATCTTACCCACTTTCGAGATAAAAATTCGAGAATGTGTGAAATTTGTTCGATGGAAAAGAAAAATTTCAAATCGTTTTGGAAAAATTATCTTCGGTTGCGGGGGTTACTTACAACCATTTTGGGTGAATCGTCATACCCCCCTAATCATGCGCATTTTCGAGAAAGAAATTCAGTACGGGCGGAACTTTAAACGTTAATAACTTTTTAATAAAGCCTCCATTAACAAATTGGTATTCTTGATTTTCGTCTTACTTTGGTCTCTAGAATCCCCCGGGAGAAATTGTAATGGGAGATTCTAGAGGTTAAAGTAGAACGAAAATCAAGAATACCAATTTGTTGATGGAGTAATACGATACTAAACAAGTTATTGACGTTTAAAGTTCCGCTCTTACTTTCGAATTTTTTTCTCGAAAATGCGCAGGATTTCGTATGTGGTATGTCTATTCACCGAAAATAATTGTAATTGACCCCCGAAACCGAAAGTAATTTTTTCAGAACGATTTGAAATTTTCTTTTTCTTTCGTCGAAAAATTTAGGCACTGCCTGTCGATTTTTCTTAAAAATTCCTTTCTGATTTTTATTCAGTTTGTAAAATAGTTGTTTAATAATACTCTTTGTGTAGGTACCCATGAGCTCTACTCGCGAAAAAAAAACGTTTCATTGGAATATATTCACTATTCACTATATCAGTAGGAGTTGCGGGGGCTGTTTGAAAATTTGACCAGTTATATGGGATTTTTCTCACTTTACGGGGTCAAGGAACAACTTTTCCAACATCTCTACATATTCTCCATTAAAATATGCGTTGTGTTGCTGTTTGAAACATTAAAATCGTTCGATCCGGCTGTCGACCAAAAAAAAAAAATGCTTGTTACTGACCCCTGCAACGAAAACTAATTCTTCCAAGACGATTCGAAATTCTTTTTTACTTGAATTCTTTTTGTCGAAACTGAGTAGGATTTCGGGGGTACGATTCTAACTGACCTCCGCGACCAAAAATAATTTTTTCAGAACGATTTGAAATTTTTTTATTTAATGTTATTAATAACTACTTTTTAACGAAACCTCAGTCGAAAAATTGATATTCTTAATTTTCGTCTTATTTTGGCTTCTAGAATCTCCCATTAAAATTTTTCCCAGGTGTGGCCAAACACCCTGTATATATTAAATCAATATTAATGAAATTACACCTTGACCGAATTCATTTCAATCCCCCCACACTAATACATATATTGTGTGTAGCCCATAAATGGTCGAGAATGGAGTCACCTATACTGGTTTCCTATACTGGTATTATTAGATGGTCGCAGGTCCTGCATAAATTTCAATTTACATAATTTTTGTTTTGAGTAAACTCATTTTACTTTTTTGTATATTATTACCTAATGCAACTCATATTTTCCAGCCATGCGATGTAGGAATATTTAGACGATTAAAAGTTGCATGGCGAAGGGTAGTGCAGGAACATTAGACAAAGTACGTAGGTAGACTAAACCCATTACGAAGGTGAATTTCGCACCAATATATCATACCATATATAAATTCCATGAAGAAGGAAATGCTTTTAAAGCTTGTGGTGGCCTATGACCGTTTAACTCAAATACAATTTACTAGACAAAACGTATTTCAGAAAGAAGAAAATAAATTAGAATTCATGTCGCCAGATGAAACTGACATCAATGACAGCAATATAGGTAGTTTTACATAGCATTCAAGAGCATATTCCAGATGATCTGAGAGGGGAACAATTTTCTTTTCTATATAGAAAATATTAAAATACAATCGGGACACAACTAAGACACAACACAAGACACAACTCGCAGAGAGAAAGCACTGCTGATGTTCAACGCAGTGCAGTTCATAGTAACAGTAAAACCAATACCAGTGTAGAAGACTAATTTAACAACGTTTCGCTAGAAGAAACTAATATATGATATACTGATCATTAATTAACTTTAATATTTCATGACAATGATGCTTTTACTTTTTTCTAATGGGAATTGTTTTGTTTCCGATGGTACTGAAATCAAACTACATTAATTCTACAACGTTACTTTACTTATTTTCTCGTAAAGACAAAGATTCTTCAGAATCTATTCTGGATAAACATTATCAACATTATCAAAAGATTGAAAAAACAACAAAGAAAAGAAAAGAAAAGAAAAGAAATATAGAAAGAGTGTGTGCAATCAAAGTTACATCAAAGACATGAAAATAGGCTCAGCTTGAAAAAATAGAAGCAATTGATAACCAGGAAAAAGAAAAACAAAGAATGAAAGAAGAACGATTAGAAAAGAAAAAAACAAGCCGAGAAATTAAAAGAAGAAAAGCTATTGAAAAAAGAAAGAAAAACAGAAAAATGAAAAGGAAAAGGAGAAAGAAAAGCAAGACGAAGAGAAGGAGAAATGTAAAACTCAAACTAAAAATAAAAATAAAGTTAAGAACGTGAAAAGAAAATAATAAATAATATTATTGTGTTGTTTTTACAGGGTGAATGTAGTAACTGAACCAGGTGGTTATGACTATGCAACATTTTTATTAGCATCTTTTTCAAACTCCACTTGGAACAACACTGTACGTATGTATGTATGGGATTATCAGGAACCGTGTTTGTTCGTTAATCGGCACACTCGTATTTATTTCGTTAAACACAGTCACACCTACTACGTACTTTTCTTCAATCTTTCTCTCTTCCGTGCTGTCTTTTCTCGCTTTCTGGGTTATTCACCCATCAGCTGTTCGGCCGTACGCTCGCCGCGTGTTGACGGCTTTTTCGGCGGTAACCGTCTTCGCTCGTGCAAGCTCGTGGACAGCGAACGATTCGCTGTTCGGCCAAAAATTCGTGCGCGATTTAATAATTTTCAACTGCACGGTTCCCTACATACAGGGTGTTCGGCCATCCATGGGAAAAATTTTAATGGGGGATTCTAGAGGTAAAAATAAGACGAAAATCAAGAATACCAATTTGTTGATGGAGGCACTGTTAAAAAGTTATTAATGTTTAAAGTTCCGCTCGTACTGAATTTTTTTCTCGAATATGCGCAAGATTTCGGGGGTATGTCTATACATAAAAAATGATTGTCACCGACCCTCGCAACTGAAAATAATTTTTCACAGAACGATTTGAAATCTTTTTTTTTTCATCGAAAAATATAGGCACCCGATTAGATTTTCGGTAAGGAATTTTTTCCTCGAAAGTGCGTAGGATTTCGGGGGTATGTGTAATGACCAAAAATGATTGTAATTGACCCCTGCAACCGAAAATAATTTTTTTAGAAAAATTTTTGAAAAATTTCTTTTTCGCCGAAAAATATCAACACATACTCGAATTTTTTTCTCGAAACTGAGTAGGATTTCGAATATATGTCTATTCACTGAAAATGCTTGTAATTGACCTCCGCAGCCGAAAATAATTTTTCCGGAACGATTTGAAATTTTTGAATTTAATTGTTAATAACTTTTTAACGAAGCCTCCATCAACAAATTGGTATTCTTGATTTTCGTCTTAGTTTGGCCTCTAGAATCTCCTATTAAAATGTTTCTCAGGGCTGGCCGAACACCCTGTATACTACTATGTTGGTTTGTTCCGGTTTGAATCACGCAGTAATGTGGGCCCACAAAGAAGCAGTCAATTAAACCTGATTTCGATCAATATTTTAGAGGATAACACCGGTTAGGTCTGGGTCAGGTCTGGGTTATGCCCGCATCTGGCTCATGATTATGCCTTCTTCGCATACTTGTTGGCCAGATCCTGGGTTTTTTTCGGGTTTGAATCACGTAGTAATGTGGTACCACACAGTAACAGTCCATTAAACCTGGATTCGGACAGTATTTTAGAGGATAACACCGGTTAGGTCTGGGTTAGGTCTGGGTTATGCCCGCATCTGGCTCATGATTTTGCCTTCTTCGCATACTTGTTGGCCAGATCCTGGGTTTTTTTCGGGTTTGAATCACGTAGTAATGTGGTATCACACAGAAACAGTCCATTAAACCTGGATTCGGACAGTATTTTAGAGGATAACACCGGTTAGGTCTGGGTTAGGTCTGGGTTATGCCCGCATCTGGCTCATGATTTCGCCTTCTTCGCATACGTGTTGGCCACGTGTTGGCGATAAAACTGTAAGATAAAGGATGAATTAAGTTCCAAGTCCCTAAAATTTTCCAAATCATTGATTTAAAAATGATTTAGATATTTACATGATTTTAGTGTGGGTATTTATACAAGTATGTAAATCTCTATTTATGCATAACATGTTACCCCTAAATGGGCAAGTTAATGAATTATATACATGTTAATTGTATAATAATAACCCTTTGTTCCTCATAAAAATTCACAACTGAATTGCTATCATTCTAAAAAAATCCATCCCAAAATATATTATCAAAACTAGTAATAAATTATTTGAACAAGGTGATAACAGATTTGAAATATTTAATAAAATTTAAATACCAGAGATTGATAGTATTAATAAAAGATAATATTAATACTATTTTGACACTGTTATTTGATTTTAATATTAATTATAGATACTTTGATTATTGATTTATTAAAACATAAAGTTAATGAAGTCCCAGTAGATTATAAATATTTTAAAGAGCATGAATTAGCATAGAATTTCATAAAAAATTTGATGAGTGATAGAAGTAACTTGAATAATCTGAATTTTGTAGCTTTTACTATATCTTTGGATATGGAATCACAGATTCATTTTATTAATAAAAATAGAGATAGTACTGATGATTTACTCAGGCTCGTTAAAGTAAGTGGGCCAAGTGGGAAGAATATTAAGATAGATGGATAGATATTGGTAAAAGTATTCTTCTTGTCCTTATATAGGAAATCTTTAATATTACAAATAAACTCTTTCTGTAAAATCTTGAACTTATCATTATAATTTATAGAATTAAAGTCAACGCATCTAATAATGAAAGTGAACTGAAGTATTTTATAGACTTGTCAAGAACGTTTTTTGGTATATTCCTAGCAAACGACCCGTTCAACGATCGGGATGAGTTATACGTAATTCGATTCGTCTAATTCAGTATATTATTTCATTAGTATATGCATTTCATTATCTGCGGAAATTCGGTATTTTTACAAAGTAACTAAGTATTTTAAATATATTCTGATAGGTTCACAGGTGGAAACAAGTGACTGTCGTTACCTGTGTTCAAAATGCCAGCTAGTAAAATGCTAATTTGTTAACAATAACATTTGTTGAATGAAATTTCTGCTATTTCTGCAAATATCTCATTGAATAAATCACCATCTTTCTATTATATATACATTTACTAAATACATAATGGCTCAGGTATCCAATGAAGTTACTCTTATTGGAAATATAAAATATTGATAGTATTATATGTTAGAAAAAAGTGGTGTCTTCAATTTAATTCATGTAAGCATCAGTAATGAGATCTTGAAAATTGACGCTGTGATTAATTTTCAAATGGCCTCTGTGCCATTATTTCTACAACAAAATGTTGATTCATCAGTCTCTATCCACTCTACCCTTCCACAATTGCTGCGCAGTATTTTTATTTAATGTTAGTTATATAATATATCACGACATTGCTCATAATTATATGTTAGCATATATGGTAATTTTAAAACAATATCTGTAACTGAGTTTGTTTTTAGAAAACCACGTTCTTTGCTTTTCAAATATCTTTATATAATGCAATGGCTTTTAAAAACTAAGGGTATAAACATCTCACCGTAAACCGTAAATAGTTTACATTTTAAAGATCCAGAAACAGGCGCTCATACGAATAAAACAGAAACTACGTGGAAGCATAGTAAACACTTTTTGCCTGAATATTGTCGGTTAGCATTTGCAGTTCCACACGTTTTTTAATATGTTTTTCTAACATATAATACAAAATAATAAATATTATATTTTCTATTTTCAGCAAAAAAGATAATTTCATTGGGTACTTAAGCCATTACGTGTTTTATAAACCTTCCAAGCAAGGAAAGGATGATTTATTTAATCAGTTCTTAAAAGAAATTTCAGAAATTTCATTTGATGATGATTGATTCTGTAAAAAATCAAAATATACCAGACTTAGATGATAATGAAATTTAATAATAAAAACAAGTTAAACCAACGTACTGCGTGCAATAGTAATTTACTATATATTGTAAACACTGTCAGCGGCGGGGAGACATTTTTTACTGTTGCTGCATGTACTGTCTACATACCTGGTTTTAATACTGTCCACCTGACCGACTCGTGGAAGTTCTATGCCTAAAAAAATGATTTTTATGCATCATACAAATTCTTCTACAAATTCCCATTTGACAATGTAGAATAGATCCAATTAGATAAATTATTTATAATTTTTAAAATGAACATAGCAACGATTTAATGTTAATCATTACATTACCAATCTTTCCAGATATTAGTTTAAAACCATCACCAACTTTAATATCAACCGGGTTTTGTAGATTTTTGGATTCATAAAAGTACTCATCTGTGTTTATTATGTGATCTGAGCAACCACTATCTAGTAGCCATTTAATATTTCTACTTCTTCTATTTTGCTACTTTTCATTACTTCAACCTTGAATGAATTGTAATTTCTACTGTCATCTAGACTCGAATTTCCAGCCACTTTTCTATCGTGTCTATTTTGTATATGTTTGAAAAGGTTGCCTTTTGTAATAATTATTAAAGTTTTCTGGGCAGTAACGTTGGATGTGCCCTGACTTATTACACTGACTTAACATACCGCTTCAGTAGTCGTTGCACTGCTATGCTGATTATCCTTTGAATTGAGATACTTGTTCTGATTGCGTTGTACGTGTCGAAACCTATGACCTCTAGGATTTTTAGTTAAATTTGAACTAAAAGTGCGAGTGTAATTTCTGCTGTACTCAAAGTAGTAACTCTTACCGTTTCTCTTTTGATACTCTAACAGTAATTTAGATTTTACATACTCAACTGTTTTCTCCTTCGTTGGCAGTGCATCAATAATATCAACAATACGTGAGAAGTTAACGTTAATAACAGATAATTCAATTTATCCTCTTCATTCACAGTCTCACCAGTATTTTTGAGCCTATTTATATGCGTTTCAAATTCGTTAAAGAAGTCACTTGGATTTTCACCTTCTTTCATTTTTAATTCTAACAATCTTCTTTTACACAATAGCTTTACTGCACTGTTTTTAACTAGATAAATTTCGTCAAGCTTTGCAATCATATTTTTCGCAGTCGTTTCTGATATTATTAATTCTAACTGAGTGTTTGAAATACTGTTTACGATGTAACTTTTTGCTTTAATTCCCTTTTTTATTCCAATCTTCGACTCTTATTTCAGCCGGTCTTTCATCATGTAGAATAACCTCGTTACAGTCTTTCATTTCTAAAAATAAATTTAGCCTGAATTTCCAGTTCCATAAAATATTTGTAACATGAAATCGTCCTTTTTTTCACTTGCCATGCTTCTATCTTAGGTTATCTTCCTTTCACAACTAAATTTCTTTTCTTTACTGTTAACGAACAAACCACGGACCTCTGCTACCATGTTAAAATACTGTTTATATTATTTATTATAATGAATCTTGTTACAAAACAAACACACTTATTTTCCATTGTGAAAAGAAAACTTAAAAACTAAAAGAACATTCCTCGACGTGTGCTTCTCTCACAAACACACACACAAACACACACTCCTAAACACTAAAGAAACTAACGAATTTTAAGTCATATTTCTAACAATAACAGTAACAGTTTATAAAAAAATAACGAATTTCCACAGATGCATAGAAATGCATATCAATAATGTACTGAATTAGGCGAATCGAATAATGTATAACTCACCCCGATCCGTGAACGGGCCGTTTGCTAGGAATATAATTAATGTTCCATAACTTTTCAACAAAGTCTAAAATTTTTCCCAAGGGTTTTTGAATACCTATACACTGTATAGATATCCTGTTTCCTTCAACCGAACGACACGTGTCCCTAAAAAATATATTTATAAAGTAAGTCGGTCAAGTAGGAAGAATATTCAGATATTTAAGAATATGAATATATTGGTAAAAATATCCATTCCTCTTACCTTTATGTCCTGTGTATTGGATAATATAGATTTACATACTTTTACCGCTGAATTCGAAATTCTGAACTAAACATAGGTACAGGACTCGTCAAAACCGTTTTTCATTCTTTTTATAGTTTTATCTGTTTTCCAAAAAACAACCAATTAAATTAAGTTGCAAGAATGCAAAAGCGATAAAACTTACAGAGGCTTTAAATGTTTACTTAAGACTTTGCCTTTTGTAAAAACCGGCGATATTGACTGTGTGTGTGTGTGTGTGTAAATCGTCGTACGTTCGTGCCCGGTGCAGTAAAACACGTGCATCGATCTAGGTTACGTACGTTCCTCACGTGCCACTTTCTCAATCTATACTTTTAAATAAAAATTTTCGATGAGGTGCATTTGTAGCTATTACGTGTAGCATCATGAGCAAACTCTTAGAAAATCACTCCTACTCCTCGTTTGGACAGAATTTTTACTTTCATGATTTTAGCGAAAAGTCGTTTTCCTGCTCGGGGAACACATATGTACAGGGTGTTCGGCCACCCCTGGGAAAAATTTTAATGGGGGATTCTAGATGCCAAAATACGAAAATACAGACGAAAATCAAGAATACCAATTTGTTGATAGAGGCTACGTTAAAAAGTTATTAACAATTAAACTAAAAAATTTCAAATCGTTCTGGAAAAATTGTTATCGGTTGCGGGGGTCAATTACAATCATTTTTGGTGAATACACATACCTCCGAAATCTTACCCACTTTCGAGATAAAAATTCGAGAATGTGTGAAATTTGTTCGATGGAAAAGAAAAATTTCAAATCGTTTTGGAAAAATTATCTTCGGTTGCGGGGGTTACTTACAACCATTTTGGGTGAATCGTCATACCCCCCTAATCATGCGCATTTTCGAGAAAGAAATTCAGTACGGGCGGAACTTTAAACGTTAATAACTTTTTAATAAAGCCTCCATTAACAAATTGGTATTCTTGATTTTCGTCTTACTTTGGTCTCTAGAATCCCCCGGGAGAAATTGTAATGGGAGATTCTAGAGGTTAAAGTAGAACGAAAATCAAGAATACCAATTTGTTGATGGAGTAATACGATACTAAACAAGTTATTGACGTTTAAAGTTCCGCTCTTACTTTCGAATTTTTTTCTCGAAAATGCGCAGGATTTCGTATGTGGTATGTCTATTCACCGAAAATAATTGTAATTGACCCCCGAAACCGAAAGTAATTTTTTCAGAACGATTTGAAATTTTCTTTTTCTTTCGTCGAAAAATTTAGGCACTGCCTGTCGATTTTTCTTAAAAATTCCTTTCTGATTTTTATTCAGTTTGTAAAATAGTTGTTTAATAATACTCTTTGTGTAGGTACCCATGAGCTCTACTCGCGAAAAAAAAACGTTTCATTGGAATATATTCACTATTCACTATATCAGTAGGAGTTGCGGGGGCTGTTTGAAAATTTGACCAGTTATATGGGATTTTTCTCACTTTACGGGGTCAAGGAACAACTTTTCCAACATCTCTACATATTCTCCATTAAAATATGCGTTGTGTTGCTGTTTGAAACATTAAAATCGTTCGATCCGGCTGTCGACCAAAAAAAAAAAATGCTTGTTACTGACCCCTGCAACGAAAACTAATTCTTCCAAGACGATTCGAAATTCTTTTTTACTTGAATTCTTTTTGTCGAAACTGAGTAGGATTTCGGGGGTACGATTCTAACTGACCTCCGCGACCAAAAATAATTTTTTCAGAACGATTTGAAATTTTTTTATTTAATGTTATTAATAACTACTTTTTAACGAAACCTCAGTCGAAAAATTGATATTCTTAATTTTCGTCTTATTTTGGCTTCTAGAATCTCCCATTAAAATTTTTCCCAGGTGTGGCCAAACACCCTGTATATATTAAATCAATATTAATGAAATTACACCTTGACCGAATTCATTTCAATCCCCCCACACTAATACATATATTGTGTGTAGCCCATAAATGGTCGAGAATGGAGTCACCTATACTGGTTTCCTATACTGGTATTATTAGATGGTCGCAGGTCCTGCATAAATTTCAATTTACATAATTTTTGTTTTGAGTAAACTCATTTTACTTTTTTGTATATTATTACCTAATGCAACTCATATTTTCCAGCCATGCGATGTAGGAATATTTAGACGATTAAAAGTTGCATGGCGAAGGGTAGTGCAGGAACATTAGACAAAGTACGTAGGTAGACTAAACCCATTACGAAGGTGAATTTCGCACCAATATATCATACCATATATAAATTCCATGAAGAAGGAAATGCTTTTAAAGCTTGTGGTGGCCTATGACCGTTTAACTCAAATACAATTTACTAGACAAAACGTATTTCAGAAAGAAGAAAATAAATTAGAATTCATGTCGCCAGATGAAACTGACATCAATGACAGCAATATAGGTAGTTTTACATAGCATTCAAGAGCATATTCCAGATGATCTGAGAGGGGAACAATTTTCTTTTCTATATAGAAAATATTAAAATACAATCGGGACACAACTAAGACACAACACAAGACACAACTCGCAGAGAGAAAGCACTGCTGATGTTCAACGCAGTGCAGTTCATAGTAACAGTAAAACCAATACCAGTGTAGAAGACTAATTTAACAACGTTTCGCTAGAAGAAACTAATATATGATATACTGATCATTAATTAACTTTAATATTTCATGACAATGATGCTTTTACTTTTTTCTAATGGGAATTGTTTTGTTTCCGATGGTACTGAAATCAAACTACATTAATTCTACAACGTTACTTTACTTATTTTCTCGTAAAGACAAAGATTCTTCAGAATCTATTCTGGATAAACATTATCAACATTATCAAAAGATTGAAAAAACAACAAAGAAAAGAAAAGAAAAGAAAAGAAATATAGAAAGAGTGTGTGCAATCAAAGTTACATCAAAGACATGAAAATAGGCTCAGCTTGAAAAAATAGAAGCAATTGATAACCAGGAAAAAGAAAAACAAAGAATGAAAGAAGAACGATTAGAAAAGAAAAAAACAAGCCGAGAAATTAAAAGAAGAAAAGCTATTGAAAAAAGAAAGAAAAACAGAAAAATGAAAAGGAAAAGGAGAAAGAAAAGCAAGACGAAGAGAAGGAGAAATGTAAAACTCAAACTAAAAATAAAAATAAAGTTAAGAACGTGAAAAGAAAATAATAAATAATATTATTGTGTTGTTTTTACAGGGTGAATGTAGTAACTGAACCAGGTGGTTATGACTATGCAACATTTTTATTAGCATCTTTTTCAAACTCCACTTGGAACAACACTGTACGTATGTATGTATGGGATTATCAGGAACCGTGTTTGTTCGTTAATCGGCACACTCGTATTTATTTCGTTAAACACAGTCACACCTACTACGTACTTTTCTTCAATCTTTCTCTCTTCCGTGCTGTCTTTTCTCGCTTTCTGGGTTATTCACCCATCAGCTGTTCGGCCGTACGCTCGCCGCGTGTTGACGGCTTTTTCGGCGGTAACCGTCTTCGCTCGTGCAAGCTCGTGGACAGCGAACGATTCGCTGTTCGGCCAAAAATTCGTGCGCGATTTAATAATTTTCAACTGCACGGTTCCCTACATACAGGGTGTTCGGCCATCCATGGGAAAAATTTTAATGGGGGATTCTAGAGGTAAAAATAAGACGAAAATCAAGAATACCAATTTGTTGATGGAGGCACTGTTAAAAAGTTATTAATGTTTAAAGTTCCGCTCGTACTGAATTTTTTTCTCGAATATGCGCAAGATTTCGGGGGTATGTCTATACATAAAAAATGATTGTCACCGACCCTCGCAACTGAAAATAATTTTTCACAGAACGATTTGAAATCTTTTTTTTTTCATCGAAAAATATAGGCACCCGATTAGATTTTCGGTAAGGAATTTTTTCCTCGAAAGTGCGTAGGATTTCGGGGGTATGTGTAATGACCAAAAATGATTGTAATTGACCCCTGCAACCGAAAATAATTTTTTTAGAAAAATTTTTGAAAAATTTCTTTTTCGCCGAAAAATATCAACACATACTCGAATTTTTTTCTCGAAACTGAGTAGGATTTCGAATATATGTCTATTCACTGAAAATGCTTGTAATTGACCTCCGCAGCCGAAAATAATTTTTCCGGAACGATTTGAAATTTTTGAATTTAATTGTTAATAACTTTTTAACGAAGCCTCCATCAACAAATTGGTATTCTTGATTTTCGTCTTAGTTTGGCCTCTAGAATCTCCTATTAAAATGTTTCTCAGGGCTGGCCGAACACCCTGTATACTACTATGTTGGTTTGTTCCGGTTTGAATCACGCAGTAATGTGGGCCCACAAAGAAGCAGTCAATTAAACCTGATTTCGATCAATATTTTAGAGGATAACACCGGTTAGGTCTGGGTCAGGTCTGGGTTATGCCCGCATCTGGCTCATGATTATGCCTTCTTCGCATACTTGTTGGCCAGATCCTGGGTTTTTTTCGGGTTTGAATCACGTAGTAATGTGGTACCACACAGTAACAGTCCATTAAACCTGGATTCGGACAGTATTTTAGAGGATAACACCGGTTAGGTCTGGGTTAGGTCTGGGTTATGCCCGCATCTGGCTCATGATTTTGCCTTCTTCGCATACTTGTTGGCCAGATCCTGGGTTTTTTTCGGGTTTGAATCACGTAGTAATGTGGTATCACACAGAAACAGTCCATTAAACCTGGATTCGGACAGTATTTTAGAGGATAACACCGGTTAGGTCTGGGTTAGGTCTGGGTTATGCCCGCATCTGGCTCATGATTTCGCCTTCTTCGCATACGTGTTGGCCACGTGTTGGCGATAAAACTGTAAGATAAAGGATGAATTAAGTTCCAAGTCCCTAAAATTTTCCAAATCATAGATTTAAAAATGATTTAGATATTTACATGATTTTAGTGTGGGTATTTATACAAGTATGTAAATCTCTATTTATGCATAACATGTTACCCCTAAATGGGCAAGTTAATGAATTATATACATGTTAATTGTATAATAATAACCCTTTGTTCCTCATAAAAATTCACAACTGAATTGCTATCATTCTAAAAAAATCCATCCCAAAATATATTATCAAAACTAGTAATAAATTATTTGAACAAGGTGATAACAGATTTGAAATATTTAATAAAATTTAAATACCAGAGATTGATAGTATTAATAAAAGATAATATTAATACTATTTTGACACTGTTATTTGATTTTAATATTAATTATAGATACTTTGATTATTGATTTATTAAAACATAAAGTTAATGAAGTCCCAGTAGATTATAAATATTTTAAAGAGCATGAATTAGCATAGAATTTCATAAAAAATTTGATGAGTGATAGAAGTAACTTGAATAATCTGAATTTTGTAGCTTTTACTATATCTTTGGATATGGAATCACAGATTCATTTTATTAATAAAAATAGAGATAGTACTGATGATTTACTCAGGCTCGTTAAAGTAAGTGGGCCAAGTGGGAAGAATATTAAGATAGATGGATAGATATTGGTAAAAGTATTCTTCTTGTCCTTATATAGGAAATCTTTAATATTACAAATAAACTCTTTCTGTAAAATCTTGAACTTATCATTATAATTTATAGAATTAAAGTCAACGCATCTAATAATGAAAGTGAACTGAAGTATTTTATAGACTTGTCAAGAACGTTTTTTGGTATATTCCTAGCAAACGACCCGTTCAACGATCGGGATGAGTTATACGTAATTCGATTCGTCTAATTCAGTATATTATTTCATTAGTATATGCATTTCATTATCTGCGGAAATTCGGTATTTTTACAAAGTAACTAAGTATTTTAAATATATTCTGATAGGTTCACAGGTGGAAACAAGTGACTGTCGTTACCTGTGTTCAAAATGCCAGCTAGTAAAATGCTAATTTGTTAACAATAACATTTGTTGAATGAAATTTCTGCTATTTCTGCAAATATCTCATTGAATAAATCACCATCTTTCTATTATATATACATTTACTAAATACATAATGGCTCAGGTATCCAATGAAGTTACTCTTATTGGAAATATAAAATATTGATAGTATTATATGTTAGAAAAAAGTGGTGTCTTCAATTTAATTCATGTAAGCATCAGTAATGAGATCTTGAAAATTGACGCTGTGATTAATTTTCAAATGGCCTCTGTGCCATTATTTCTACAACAAAATGTTGATTCATCAGTCTCTATCCACTCTACCCTTCCACAATTGCTGCGCAGTATTTTTATTTAATGTTAGTTATATAATATATCACGACATTGCTCATAATTATATGTTAGCATATATGGTAATTTTAAAACAATATCTGTAACTGAGTTTGTTTTTAGAAAACCACGTTCTTTGCTTTTCAAATATCTTTATATAATGCAATGGCTTTTAAAAACTAAGGGTATAAACATCTCACCGTAAACCGTAAATAGTTTACATTTTAAAGATCCAGAAACAGGCGCTCATACGAATAAAACAGAAACTACGTGGAAGCATAGTAAACACTTTTTGCCTGAATATTGTCGGTTAGCATTTGCAGTTCCACACGTTTTTTAATATGTTTTTCTAACATATAATACAAAATAATAAATATTATATTTTCTATTTTCAGCAAAAAAGATAATTTCATTGGGTACTTAAGCCATTACGTGTTTTATAAACCTTCCAAGCAAGGAAAGGATGATTTATTTAATCAGTTCTTAAAAGAAATTTCAGAAATTTCATTTGATGATGATTGATTCTGTAAAAAATCAAAATATACCAGACTTAGATGATAATGAAATTTAATAATAAAAACAAGTTAAACCAACGTACTGCGTGCAATAGTAATTTACTATATATTGTAAACACTGTCAGCGGCGGGGAGACATTTTTTACTGTTGCTGCATGTACTGTCTACATACCTGGTTTTAATACTGTCCACCTGACCGACTCGTGGAAGTTCTATGCCTAAAAAAATGATTTTTATGCATCATACAAATTCTTCTACAAATTCCCATTTGACAATGTAGAATAGATCCAATTAGATAAATTATTTATAATTTTTAAAATGAACATAGCAACGATTTAATGTTAATCATTACATTACCAATCTTTCCAGATATTAGTTTAAAACCATCACCAACTTTAATATCAACCGGGTTTTGTAGATTTTTGGATTCATAAAAGTACTCATCTGTGTTTATTATGTGATCTGAGCAACCACTATCTAGTAGCCATTTAATATTTCTACTTCTTCTATTTTGCTACTTTTCATTACTTCAACCTTGAATGAATTGTAATTTCTACTGTCATCTAGACTCGAATTTCCAGCCACTTTTCTATCGTGTCTATTTTGTATATGTTTGAAAAGGTTGCCTTTTGTAATAATTATTAAAGTTTTCTGGGCAGTAACGTTGGATGTGCCCTGACTTATTACACTGACTTAACATACCGCTTCAGTAGTCGTTGCACTGCTATGCTGATTATCCTTTGAATTGAGATACTTGTTCTGATTGCGTTGTACGTGTCGAAACCTATGACCTCTAGGATTTTTAGTTAAATTTGAACTAAAAGTGCGAGTGTAATTTCTGCTGTACTCAAAGTAGTAACTCTTACCGTTTCTCTTTTGATACTCTAACAGTAATTTAGATTTTACATACTCAACTGTTTTCTCCTTCGTTGGCAGTGCATCAATAATATCAACAATACGTGAGAAGTTAACGTTAATAACAGATAATTCAATTTATCCTCTTCATTCACAGTCTCACCAGTATTTTTGAGCCTATTTATATGCGTTTCAAATTCGTTAAAGAAGTCACTTGGATTTTCACCTTCTTTCATTTTTAATTCTAACAATCTTCTTTTACACAATAGCTTTACTGCACTGTTTTTAACTAGATAAATTTCGTCAAGCTTTGCAATCATATTTTTCGCAGTCGTTTCTGATATTATTAATTCTAACTGAGTGTTTGAAATACTGTTTACGATGTAACTTTTTGCTTTAATTCCCTTTTTTATTCCAATCTTCGACTCTTATTTCAGCCGGTCTTTCATCATGTAGAATAACCTCGTTACAGTCTTTCATTTCTAAAAATAAATTTAGCCTGAATTTCCAGTTCCATAAAATATTTGTAACATGAAATCGTCCTTTTTTTCACTTGCCATGCTTCTATCTTAGGTTATCTTCCTTTCACAACTAAATTTCTTTTCTTTACTGTTAACGAACAAACCACGGACCTCTGCTACCATGTTAAAATACTGTTTATATTATTTATTATAATGAATCTTGTTACAAAACAAACACACTTATTTTCCATTGTGAAAAGAAAACTTAAAAACTAAAAGAACATTCCTCGACGTGTGCTTCTCTCACAAACACACACACAAACACACACTCCTAAACACTAAAGAAACTAACGAATTTTAAGTCATATTTCTAACAATAACAGTAACAGTTTATAAAAAAATAACGAATTTCCACAGATGCATAGAAATGCATATCAATAATGTACTGAATTAGGCGAATCGAATAATGTATAACTCACCCCGATCCGTGAACGGGCCGTTTGCTAGGAATATAATTAATGTTCCATAACTTTTCAACAAAGTCTAAAATTTTTCCCAAGGGTTTTTGAATACCTATACACTGTATAGATATCCTGTTTCCTTCAACCGAACGACACGTGTCCCTAAAAAATATATTTATAAAGTAAGTCGGTCAAGTAGGAAGAATATTCAGATATTTAAGAATATGAATATATTGGTAAAAATATCCATTCCTCTTACCTTTATGTCCTGTGTATTGGATAATATAGATTTACATACTTTTACCGCTGAATTCGAAATTCTGAACTAAACATAGGTACAGGACTCGTCAAAACCGTTTTTCATTCTTTTTATAGTTTTATCTGTTTTCCAAAAAACAACCAATTAAATTAAGTTGCAAGAATGCAAAAGCGATAAAACTTACAGAGGCTTTAAATGTTTACTTAAGACTTTGCCTTTTGTAAAAACCGGCGATATTGACTGTGTGTGTGTGTGTGTGTAAATCGTCGTACGTTCGTGCCCGGTGCAGTAAAACACGTGCATCGATCTAGGTTACGTACGTTCCTCACGTGCCACTTTCTCAATCTATACTTTTAAATAAAAATTTTCGATGAGGTGCATTTGTAGCTATTACGTGTAGCATCATGAGCAAACTCTTAGAAAATCACTCCTACTCCTCGTTTGGACAGAATTTTTACTTTCATGATTTTAGCGAAAAGTCGTTTTCCTGCTCGGGGAACACATATGTACAGGGTGTTCGGCCACCCCTGGGAAAAATTTTAATGGGGGATTCTAGATGCCAAAATACGAAAATACAGACGAAAATCAAGAATACCAATTTGTTGATAGAGGCTACGTTAAAAAGTTATTAACAATTAAACTAAAAAATTTCAAATCGTTCTGGAAAAATTGTTATCGGTTGCGGGGGTCAATTACAATCATTTTTGGTGAATACACATACCTCCGAAATCTTACCCACTTTCGAGATAAAAATTCGAGAATGTGTGAAATTTGTTCGATGGAAAAGAAAAATTTCAAATCGTTTTGGAAAAATTATCTTCGGTTGCGGGGGTTACTTACAACCATTTTGGGTGAATCGTCATACCCCCCTAATCATGCGCATTTTCGAGAAAGAAATTCAGTACGGGCGGAACTTTAAACGTTAATAACTTTTTAATAAAGCCTCCATTAACAAATTGGTATTCTTGATTTTCGTCTTACTTTGGTCTCTAGAATCCCCCGGGAGAAATTGTAATGGGAGATTCTAGAGGTTAAAGTAGAACGAAAATCAAGAATACCAATTTGTTGATGGAGTAATACGATACTAAACAAGTTATTGACGTTTAAAGTTCCGCTCTTACTTTCGAATTTTTTTCTCGAAAATGCGCAGGATTTCGTATGTGGTATGTCTATTCACCGAAAATAATTGTAATTGACCCCCGAAACCGAAAGTAATTTTTTCAGAACGATTTGAAATTTTCTTTTTCTTTCGTCGAAAAATTTAGGCACTGCCTGTCGATTTTTCTTAAAAATTCCTTTCTGATTTTTATTCAGTTTGTAAAATAGTTGTTTAATAATACTCTTTGTGTAGGTACCCATGAGCTCTACTCGCGAAAAAAAAACGTTTCATTGGAATATATTCACTATTCACTATATCAGTAGGAGTTGCGGGGGCTGTTTGAAAATTTGACCAGTTATATGGGATTTTTCTCACTTTACGGGGTCAAGGAACAACTTTTCCAACATCTCTACATATTCTCCATTAAAATATGCGTTGTGTTGCTGTTTGAAACATTAAAATCGTTCGATCCGGCTGTCGACCAAAAAAAAAAAATGCTTGTTACTGACCCCTGCAACGAAAACTAATTCTTCCAAGACGATTCGAAATTCTTTTTTACTTGAATTCTTTTTGTCGAAACTGAGTAGGATTTCGGGGGTACGATTCTAACTGACCTCCGCGACCAAAAATAATTTTTTCAGAACGATTTGAAATTTTTTTATTTAATGTTATTAATAACTACTTTTTAACGAAACCTCAGTCGAAAAATTGATATTCTTAATTTTCGTCTTATTTTGGCTTCTAGAATCTCCCATTAAAATTTTTCCCAGGTGTGGCCAAACACCCTGTATATATTAAATCAATATTAATGAAATTACACCTTGACCGAATTCATTTCAATCCCCCCACACTAATACATATATTGTGTGTAGCCCATAAATGGTCGAGAATGGAGTCACCTATACTGGTTTCCTATACTGGTATTATTAGATGGTCGCAGGTCCTGCATAAATTTCAATTTACATAATTTTTGTTTTGAGTAAACTCATTTTACTTTTTTGTATATTATTACCTAATGCAACTCATATTTTCCAGCCATGCGATGTAGGAATATTTAGACGATTAAAAGTTGCATGGCGAAGGGTAGTGCAGGAACATTAGACAAAGTACGTAGGTAGACTAAACCCATTACGAAGGTGAATTTCGCACCAATATATCATACCATATATAAATTCCATGAAGAAGGAAATGCTTTTAAAGCTTGTGGTGGCCTATGACCGTTTAACTCAAATACAATTTACTAGACAAAACGTATTTCAGAAAGAAGAAAATAAATTAGAATTCATGTCGCCAGATGAAACTGACATCAATGACAGCAATATAGGTAGTTTTACATAGCATTCAAGAGCATATTCCAGATGATCTGAGAGGGGAACAATTTTCTTTTCTATATAGAAAATATTAAAATACAATCGGGACACAACTAAGACACAACACAAGACACAACTCGCAGAGAGAAAGCACTGCTGATGTTCAACGCAGTGCAGTTCATAGTAACAGTAAAACCAATACCAGTGTAGAAGACTAATTTAACAACGTTTCGCTAGAAGAAACTAATATATGATATACTGATCATTAATTAACTTTAATATTTCATGACAATGATGCTTTTACTTTTTTCTAATGGGAATTGTTTTGTTTCCGATGGTACTGAAATCAAACTACATTAATTCTACAACGTTACTTTACTTATTTTCTCGTAAAGACAAAGATTCTTCAGAATCTATTCTGGATAAACATTATCAACATTATCAAAAGATTGAAAAAACAACAAAGAAAAGAAAAGAAAAGAAAAGAAATATAGAAAGAGTGTGTGCAATCAAAGTTACATCAAAGACATGAAAATAGGCTCAGCTTGAAAAAATAGAAGCAATTGATAACCAGGAAAAAGAAAAACAAAGAATGAAAGAAGAACGATTAGAAAAGAAAAAAACAAGCCGAGAAATTAAAAGAAGAAAAGCTATTGAAAAAAGAAAGAAAAACAGAAAAATGAAAAGGAAAAGGAGAAAGAAAAGCAAGACGAAGAGAAGGAGAAATGTAAAACTCAAACTAAAAATAAAAATAAAGTTAAGAACGTGAAAAGAAAATAATAAATAATATTATTGTGTTGTTTTTACAGGGTGAATGTAGTAACTGAACCAGGTGGTTATGACTATGCAACATTTTTATTAGCATCTTTTTCAAACTCCACTTGGAACAACACTGTACGTATGTATGTATGGGATTATCAGGAACCGTGTTTGTTCGTTAATCGGCACACTCGTATTTATTTCGTTAAACACAGTCACACCTACTACGTACTTTTCTTCAATCTTTCTCTCTTCCGTGCTGTCTTTTCTCGCTTTCTGGGTTATTCACCCATCAGCTGTTCGGCCGTACGCTCGCCGCGTGTTGACGGCTTTTTCGGCGGTAACCGTCTTCGCTCGTGCAAGCTCGTGGACAGCGAACGATTCGCTGTTCGGCCAAAAATTCGTGCGCGATTTAATAATTTTCAACTGCACGGTTCCCTACATACAGGGTGTTCGGCCATCCATGGGAAAAATTTTAATGGGGGATTCTAGAGGTAAAAATAAGACGAAAATCAAGAATACCAATTTGTTGATGGAGGCACTGTTAAAAAGTTATTAATGTTTAAAGTTCCGCTCGTACTGAATTTTTTTCTCGAATATGCGCAAGATTTCGGGGGTATGTCTATACATAAAAAATGATTGTCACCGACCCTCGCAACTGAAAATAATTTTTCACAGAACGATTTGAAATCTTTTTTTTTTCATCGAAAAATATAGGCACCCGATTAGATTTTCGGTAAGGAATTTTTTCCTCGAAAGTGCGTAGGATTTCGGGGGTATGTGTAATGACCAAAAATGATTGTAATTGACCCCTGCAACCGAAAATAATTTTTTTAGAAAAATTTTTGAAAAATTTCTTTTTCGCCGAAAAATATCAACACATACTCGAATTTTTTTCTCGAAACTGAGTAGGATTTCGAATATATGTCTATTCACTGAAAATGCTTGTAATTGACCTCCGCAGCCGAAAATAATTTTTCCGGAACGATTTGAAATTTTTGAATTTAATTGTTAATAACTTTTTAACGAAGCCTCCATCAACAAATTGGTATTCTTGATTTTCGTCTTAGTTTGGCCTCTAGAATCTCCTATTAAAATGTTTCTCAGGGCTGGCCGAACACCCTGTATACTACTATGTTGGTTTGTTCCGGTTTGAATCACGCAGTAATGTGGGCCCACAAAGAAGCAGTCAATTAAACCTGATTTCGATCAATATTTTAGAGGATAACACCGGTTAGGTCTGGGTCAGGTCTGGGTTATGCCCGCATCTGGCTCATGATTATGCCTTCTTCGCATACTTGTTGGCCAGATCCTGGGTTTTTTTCGGGTTTGAATCACGTAGTAATGTGGTACCACACAGTAACAGTCCATTAAACCTGGATTCGGACAGTATTTTAGAGGATAACACCGGTTAGGTCTGGGTTAGGTCTGGGTTATGCCCGCATCTGGCTCATGATTTTGCCTTCTTCGCATACTTGTTGGCCAGATCCTGGGTTTTTTTCGGGTTTGAATCACGTAGTAATGTGGTATCACACAGAAACAGTCCATTAAACCTGGATTCGGACAGTATTTTAGAGGATAACACCGGTTAGGTCTGGGTTAGGTCTGGGTTATGCCCGCATCTGGCTCATGATTTCGCCTTCTTCGCATACGTGTTGGCCACGTGTTGGCGATAAAACTGTAAGATAAAGGATGAATTAAGTTCCAAGTCCCTAAAATTTTCCAAATCATAGATTTAAAAATGATTTAGATAGTTACATGATTTTAGTGTGGGTATTTATACAAGTATGTAAATCTCTATTTATGCATAACATGTTACCCCTAAATGGGCAAGTTAATGAATTATATACATGTTAATTGTATAATAATAACCCTTTGTTCCTCATAAAAATTCACAACTGAATTGCTATCATTCTAAAAAAATCCATCCCAAAATATATTATCAAAACTAGTAATAAATTATTTGAACAAGGTGATAACAGATTTGAAATATTTAATAAAATTTAAATACCAGAGATTGATAGTATTAATAAAAGATAATATTAATACTATTTTGACACTGTTATTTGATTTTAATATTAATTATAGATACTTTGATTATTGATTTATTAAAACATAAAGTTAATGAAGTCCCAGTAGATTATAAATATTTTAAAGAGCATGAATTAGCATAGAATTTCATAAAAAATTTGATGAGTGATAGAAGTAACTTGAATAATCTGAATTTTGTAGCTTTTACTATATCTTTGGATATGGAATCACAGATTCATTTTATTAATAAAAATAGAGATAGTACTGATGATTTACTCAGGCTCGTTAAAGTAAGTGGGCCAAGTGGGAAGAATATTAAGATAGATGGATAGATATTGGTAAAAGTATTCTTCTTGTCCTTATATAGGAAATCTTTAATATTACAAATAAACTCTTTCTGTAAAATCTTGAACTTATCATTATAATTTATAGAATTAAAGTCAACGCATCTAATAATGAAAGTGAACTGAAGTATTTTATAGACTTGTCAAGAACGTTTTTTGGTATATTCCTAGCAAACGACCCGTTCAACGATCGGGATGAGTTATACGTAATTCGATTCGTCTAATTCAGTATATTATTTCATTAGTATATGCATTTCATTATCTGCGGAAATTCGGTATTTTTACAAAGTAACTAAGTATTTTAAATATATTCTGATAGGTTCACAGGTGGAAACAAGTGACTGTCGTTACCTGTGTTCAAAATGCCAGCTAGTAAAATGCTAATTTGTTAACAATAACATTTGTTGAATGAAATTTCTGCTATTTCTGCAAATATCTCATTGAATAAATCACCATCTTTCTATTATATATACATTTACTAAATACATAATGGCTCAGGTATCCAATGAAGTTACTCTTATTGGAAATATAAAATATTGATAGTATTATATGTTAGAAAAAAGTGGTGTCTTCAATTTAATTCATGTAAGCATCAGTAATGAGATCTTGAAAATTGACGCTGTGATTAATTTTCAAATGGCCTCTGTGCCATTATTTCTACAACAAAATGTTGATTCATCAGTCTCTATCCACTCTACCCTTCCACAATTGCTGCGCAGTATTTTTATTTAATGTTAGTTATATAATATATCACGACATTGCTCATAATTATATGTTAGCATATATGGTAATTTTAAAACAATATCTGTAACTGAGTTTGTTTTTAGAAAACCACGTTCTTTGCTTTTCAAATATCTTTATATAATGCAATGGCTTTTAAAAACTAAGGGTATAAACATCTCACCGTAAACCGTAAATAGTTTACATTTTAAAGATCCAGAAACAGGCGCTCATACGAATAAAACAGAAACTACGTGGAAGCATAGTAAACACTTTTTGCCTGAATATTGTCGGTTAGCATTTGCAGTTCCACACGTTTTTTAATATGTTTTTCTAACATATAATACAAAATAATAAATATTATATTTTCTATTTTCAGCAAAAAAGATAATTTCATTGGGTACTTAAGCCATTACGTGTTTTATAAACCTTCCAAGCAAGGAAAGGATGATTTATTTAATCAGTTCTTAAAAGAAATTTCAGAAATTTCATTTGATGATGATTGATTCTGTAAAAAATCAAAATATACCAGACTTAGATGATAATGAAATTTAATAATAAAAACAAGTTAAACCAACGTACTGCGTGCAATAGTAATTTACTATATATTGTAAACACTGTCAGCGGCGGGGAGACATTTTTTACTGTTGCTGCATGTACTGTCTACATACCTGGTTTTAATACTGTCCACCTGACCGACTCGTGGAAGTTCTATGCCTAAAAAAATGATTTTTATGCATCATACAAATTCTTCTACAAATTCCCATTTGACAATGTAGAATAGATCCAATTAGATAAATTATTTATAATTTTTAAAATGAACATAGCAACGATTTAATGTTAATCATTACATTACCAATCTTTCCAGATATTAGTTTAAAACCATCACCAACTTTAATATCAACCGGGTTTTGTAGATTTTTGGATTCATAAAAGTACTCATCTGTGTTTATTATGTGATCTGAGCAACCACTATCTAGTAGCCATTTAATATTTCTACTTCTTCTATTTTGCTACTTTTCATTACTTCAACCTTGAATGAATTGTAATTTCTACTGTCATCTAGACTCGAATTTCCAGCCACTTTTCTATCGTGTCTATTTTGTATATGTTTGAAAAGGTTGCCTTTTGTAATAATTATTAAAGTTTTCTGGGCAGTAACGTTGGATGTGCCCTGACTTATTACACTGACTTAACATACCGCTTCAGTAGTCGTTGCACTGCTATGCTGATTATCCTTTGAATTGAGATACTTGTTCTGATTGCGTTGTACGTGTCGAAACCTATGACCTCTAGGATTTTTAGTTAAATTTGAACTAAAAGTGCGAGTGTAATTTCTGCTGTACTCAAAGTAGTAACTCTTACCGTTTCTCTTTTGATATTCTAACAGTAATTTAGATTTTACATACTCAACTGTTTTCTCCTTCGTTGGCAGTGCATCAATAATATCAACAATACGTGAGAAGTTAACGTTAATAACAGATAATTCAATTTATCCTCTTCATTCACAGTCTCACCAGTATTTTTGAGCCTATTTATATGCGTTTCAAATACGTTAAAGAAGTCACTTGGATTTTCACCTTCTTTCATTTTTAATTCTAACAATCTTCTTTTACACAATAGCTTTACTGCACTGTTTTTAACTAGATAAATTTCGTCAAGCTTTGCAATCATATTTTTCGCAGTCGTTTCTGATATTATTAATTCTAACTGAGTGTTTGAAATACTGTTTACGATGTAACTTTTTGCTTTAATTCCCTTTTTTATTCCAATCTTCGACTCTTATTTCAGCCGGTCTTTCATCATGTAGAATAACCTCGTTACAGTCTTTCATTTCTAAAAATAAATTTAGCCTGAATTTCCAGTTCCATAAAATATTTGTAACATGAAATCGTCCTTTTTTTCACTTGCCATGCTTCTATCTTAGGTTATCTTCCTTTCACAACTAAATTTCTTTTCTTTACTGTTAACGAACAAACCACGGACCTCTGCTACCATGTTAAAATACTGTTTATATTATTTATTATAATGAATCTTGTTACAAAACAAACACACTTATTTTCCATTGTGAAAAGAAAACTTAAAAACTAAAAGAACATTCCTCGACGTGTGCTTCTCTCACAAACACACACACAAACACACACTCCTAAACACTAAAGAAACTAACGAATTTTAAGTCATATTTCTAACAATAACAGTAACAGTTTATAAAAAAATAACGAATTTCCACAGATGCATAGAAATGCATATCAATAATGTACTGAATTAGGCGAATCGAATAATGTATAACTCACCCCGATCCGTGAACGGGCCGTTTGCTAGGAATATAATTAATGTTCCATAACTTTTCAACAAAGTCTAAAATTTTTCCCAAGGGTTTTTGAATACCTATACACTGTATAGATATCCTGTTTCCTTCAACCGAACGACACGTGTCCCTAAAAAATATATTTATAAAGTAAGTCGGTCAAGTAGGAAGAATATTCAGATATTTAAGAATATGAATATATTGGTAAAAATATCCATTCCTCTTACCTTTATGTCCTGTGTATTGGATAATATAGATTTACATACTTTTACCGCTGAATTCGAAATTCTGAACTAAACATAGGTACAGGACTCGTCAAAACCGTTTTTCATTCTTTTTATAGTTTTATCTGTTTTCCAAAAAACAACCAATTAAATTAAGTTGCAAGAATGCAAAAGCGATAAAACTTACAGAGGCTTTAAATGTTTACTTAAGACTTTGCCTTTTGTAAAAACCGGCGATATTGACTGTGTGTGTGTGTGTGTGTAAATCGTCGTACGTTCGTGCCCGGTGCAGTAAAACACGTGCATCGATCTAGGTTACGTACGTTCCTCACGTGCCACTTTCTCAATCTATACTTTTAAATAAAAATTTTCGATGAGGTGCATTTGTAGCTATTACGTGTAGCATCATGAGCAAACTCTTAGAAAATCACTCCTACTCCTCGTTTGGACAGAATTTTTACTTTCATGATTTTAGCGAAAAGTCGTTTTCCTGCTCGGGGAACACATATGTACAGGGTGTTCGGCCACCCCTGGGAAAAATTTTAATGGGGGATTCTAGATGCCAAAATACGAAAATACAGACGAAAATCAAGAATACCAATTTGTTGATAGAGGCTACGTTAAAAAGTTATTAACAATTAAACTAAAAAATTTCAAATCGTTCTGGAAAAATTGTTATCGGTTGCGGGGGTCAATTACAATCATTTTTGGTGAATACACATACCTCCGAAATCTTACCCACTTTCGAGATAAAAATTCGAGAATGTGTGAAATTTGTTCGATGGAAAAGAAAAATTTCAAATCGTTTTGGAAAAATTATCTTCGGTTGCGGGGGTTACTTACAACCATTTTGGGTGAATCGTCATACCCCCCTAATCATGCGCATTTTCGAGAAAGAAATTCAGTACGGGCGGAACTTTAAACGTTAATAACTTTTTAATAAAGCCTCCATTAACAAATTGGTATTCTTGATTTTCGTCTTACTTTGGTCTCTAGAATCCCCCGGGAGAAATTGTAATGGGAGATTCTAGAGGTTAAAGTAGAACGAAAATCAAGAATACCAATTTGTTGATGGAGTAATACGATACTAAACAAGTTATTGACGTTTAAAGTTCCGCTCTTACTTTCGAATTTTTTTCTCGAAAATGCGCAGGATTTCGTATGTGGTATGTCTATTCACCGAAAATAATTGTAATTGACCCCCGAAACCGAAAGTAATTTTTTCAGAACGATTTGAAATTTTCTTTTTCTTTCGTCGAAAAATTTAGGCACTGCCTGTCGATTTTTCTTAAAAATTCCTTTCTGATTTTTATTCAGTTTGTAAAATAGTTGTTTAATAATACTCTTTGTGTAGGTACCCATGAGCTCTACTCGCGAAAAAAAAACGTTTCATTGGAATATATTCACTATTCACTATATCAGTAGGAGTTGCGGGGGCTGTTTGAAAATTTGACCAGTTATATGGGATTTTTCTCACTTTACGGGGTCAAGGAACAACTTTTCCAACATCTCTACATATTCTCCATTAAAATATGCGTTGTGTTGCTGTTTGAAACATTAAAATCGTTCGATCCGGCTGTCGACCAAAAAAAAAAAATGCTTGTTACTGACCCCTGCAACGAAAACTAATTCTTCCAAGACGATTCGAAATTCTTTTTTACTTGAATTCTTTTTGTCGAAACTGAGTAGGATTTCGGGGGTACGATTCTAACTGACCTCCGCGACCAAAAATAATTTTTTCAGAACGATTTGAAATTTTTTTATTTAATGTTATTAATAACTACTTTTTAACGAAACCTCAGTCGAAAAATTGATATTCTTAATTTTCGTCTTATTTTGGCTTCTAGAATCTCCCATTAAAATTTTTCCCAGGTGTGGCCAAACACCCTGTATATATTAAATCAATATTAATGAAATTACACCTTGACCGAATTCATTTCAATCCCCCCACACTAATACATATATTGTGTGTAGCCCATAAATGGTCGAGAATGGAGTCACCTATACTGGTTTCCTATACTGGTATTATTAGATGGTCGCAGGTCCTGCATAAATTTCAATTTACATAATTTTTGTTTTGAGTAAACTCATTTTACTTTTTTGTATATTATTACCTAATGCAACTCATATTTTCCAGCCATGCGATGTAGGAATATTTAGACGATTAAAAGTTGCATGGCGAAGGGTAGTGCAGGAACATTAGACAAAGTACGTAGGTAGACTAAACCCATTACGAAGGTGAATTTCGCACCAATATATCATACCATATATAAATTCCATGAAGAAGGAAATGCTTTTAAAGCTTGTGGTGGCCTATGACCGTTTAACTCAAATACAATTTACTAGACAAAACGTATTTCAGAAAGAAGAAAATAAATTAGAATTCATGTCGCCAGATGAAACTGACATCAATGACAGCAATATAGGTAGTTTTACATAGCATTCAAGAGCATATTCCAGATGATCTGAGAGGGGAACAATTTTCTTTTCTATATAGAAAATATTAAAATACAATCGGGACACAACTAAGACACAACACAAGACACAACTCGCAGAGAGAAAGCACTGCTGATGTTCAACGCAGTGCAGTTCATAGTAACAGTAAAACCAATACCAGTGTAGAAGACTAATTTAACAACGTTTCGCTAGAAGAAACTAATATATGATATACTGATCATTAATTAACTTTAATATTTCATGACAATGATGCTTTTACTTTTTTCTAATGGGAATTGTTTTGTTTCCGATGGTACTGAAATCAAACTACATTAATTCTACAACGTTACTTTACTTATTTTCTCGTAAAGACAAAGATTCTTCAGAATCTATTCTGGATAAACATTATCAACATTATCAAAAGATTGAAAAAACAACAAAGAAAAGAAAAGAAAAGAAAAGAAATATAGAAAGAGTGTGTGCAATCAAAGTTACATCAAAGACATGAAAATAGGCTCAGCTTGAAAAAATAGAAGCAATTGATAACCAGGAAAAAGAAAAACAAAGAATGAAAGAAGAACGATTAGAAAAGAAAAAAACAAGCCGAGAAATTAAAAGAAGAAAAGCTATTGAAAAAAGAAAGAAAAACAGAAAAATGAAAAGGAAAAGGAGAAAGAAAAGCAAGACGAAGAGAAGGAGAAATGTAAAACTCAAACTAAAAATAAAAATAAAGTTAAGAACGTGAAAAGAAAATAATAAATAATATTATTGTGTTGTTTTTACAGGGTGAATGTAGTAACTGAACCAGGTGGTTATGACTATGCAACATTTTTATTAGCATCTTTTTCAAACTCCACTTGGAACAACACTGTACGTATGTATGTATGGGATTATCAGGAACCGTGTTTGTTCGTTAATCGGCACACTCGTATTTATTTCGTTAAACACAGTCACACCTACTACGTACTTTTCTTCAATCTTTCTCTCTTCCGTGCTGTCTTTTCTCGCTTTCTGGGTTATTCACCCATCAGCTGTTCGGCCGTACGCTCGCCGCGTGTTGACGGCTTTTTCGGCGGTAACCGTCTTCGCTCGTGCAAGCTCGTGGACAGCGAACGATTCGCTGTTCGGCCAAAAATTCGTGCGCGATTTAATAATTTTCAACTGCACGGTTCCCTACATACAGGGTGTTCGGCCATCCATGGGAAAAATTTTAATGGGGGATTCTAGAGGTAAAAATAAGACGAAAATCAAGAATACCAATTTGTTGATGGAGGCACTGTTAAAAAGTTATTAATGTTTAAAGTTCCGCTCGTACTGAATTTTTTTCTCGAATATGCGCAAGATTTCGGGGGTATGTCTATACATAAAAAATGATTGTCACCGACCCTCGCAACTGAAAATAATTTTTCACAGAACGATTTGAAATCTTTTTTTTTTCATCGAAAAATATAGGCACCCGATTAGATTTTCGGTAAGGAATTTTTTCCTCGAAAGTGCGTAGGATTTCGGGGGTATGTGTAATGACCAAAAATGATTGTAATTGACCCCTGCAACCGAAAATAATTTTTTTAGAAAAATTTTTGAAAAATTTCTTTTTCGCCGAAAAATATCAACACATACTCGAATTTTTTTCTCGAAACTGAGTAGGATTTCGAATATATGTCTATTCACTGAAAATGCTTGTAATTGACCTCCGCAGCCGAAAATAATTTTTCCGGAACGATTTGAAATTTTTGAATTTAATTGTTAATAACTTTTTAACGAAGCCTCCATCAACAAATTGGTATTCTTGATTTTCGTCTTAGTTTGGCCTCTAGAATCTCCTATTAAAATGTTTCTCAGGGCTGGCCGAACACCCTGTATACTACTATGTTGGTTTGTTCCGGTTTGAATCACGCAGTAATGTGGGCCCACAAAGAAGCAGTCAATTAAACCTGATTTCGATCAATATTTTAGAGGATAACACCGGTTAGGTCTGGGTCAGGTCTGGGTTATGCCCGCATCTGGCTCATGATTATGCCTTCTTCGCATACTTGTTGGCCAGATCCTGGGTTTTTTTCGGGTTTGAATCACGTAGTAATGTGGTACCACACAGTAACAGTCCATTAAACCTGGATTCGGACAGTATTTTAGAGGATAACACCGGTTAGGTCTGGGTTAGGTCTGGGTTATGCCCGCATCTGGCTCATGATTTTGCCTTCTTCGCATACTTGTTGGCCAGATCCTGGGTTTTTTTCGGGTTTGAATCACGTAGTAATGTGGTATCACACAGAAACAGTCCATTAAACCTGGATTCGGACAGTATTTTAGAGGATAACACCGGTTAGGTCTGGGTTAGGTCTGGGTTATGCCCGCATCTGGCTCATGATTTCGCCTTCTTCGCATACGTGTTGGCCACGTGTTGGCGATAAAACTGTAAGATAAAGGATGAATTAAGTTCCAAGTCCCTAAAATTTTCCAAATCATAGATTTAAAAATGATTTAGATAGTTACATGATTTTAGTGTGGGTATTTATACAAGTATGTAAATCTCTATTTATGCATAACATGTTACCCCTAAATGGGCAAGTTAATGAATTATATACATGTTAATTGTATAATAATAACCCTTTGTTCCTCATAAAAATTCACAACTGAATTGCTATCATTCTAAAAAAATCCATCCCAAAATATATTATCAAAACTAGTAATAAATTATTTGAACAAGGTGATAACAGATTTGAAATATTTAATAAAATTTAAATACCAGAGATTGATAGTATTAATAAAAGATAATATTAATACTATTTTGACACTGTTATTTGATTTTAATATTAATTATAGATACTTTGATTATTGATTTATTAAAACATAAAGTTAATGAAGTCCCAGTAGATTATAAATATTTTAAAGAGCATGAATTAGCATAGAATTTCATAAAAAATTTGATGAGTGATAGAAGTAACTTGAATAATCTGAATTTTGTAGCTTTTACTATATCTTTGGATATGGAATCACAGATTCATTTTATTAATAAAAATAGAGATAGTACTGATGATTTACTCAGGCTCGTTAAAGTAAGTGGGCCAAGTGGGAAGAATATTAAGATAGATGGATAGATATTGGTAAAAGTATTCTTCTTGTCCTTATATAGGAAATCTTTAATATTACAAATAAACTCTTTCTGTAAAATCTTGAACTTATCATTATAATTTATAGAATTAAAGTCAACGCATCTAATAATGAAAGTGAACTGAAGTATTTTATAGACTTGTCAAGAACGTTTTTTGGTATATTCCTAGCAAACGACCCGTTCAACGATCGGGATGAGTTATACGTAATTCGATTCGTCTAATTCAGTATATTATTTCATTAGTATATGCATTTCATTATCTGCGGAAATTCGGTATTTTTACAAAGTAACTAAGTATTTTAAATATATTCTGATAGGTTCACAGGTGGAAACAAGTGACTGTCGTTACCTGTGTTCAAAATGCCAGCTAGTAAAATGCTAATTTGTTAACAATAACATTTGTTGAATGAAATTTCTGCTATTTCTGCAAATATCTCATTGAATAAATCACCATCTTTCTATTATATATACATTTACTAAATACATAATGGCTCAGGTATCCAATGAAGTTACTCTTATTGGAAATATAAAATATTGATAGTATTATATGTTAGAAAAAAGTGGTGTCTTCAATTTAATTCATGTAAGCATCAGTAATGAGATCTTGAAAATTGACGCTGTGATTAATTTTCAAATGGCCTCTGTGCCATTATTTCTACAACAAAATGTTGATTCATCAGTCTCTATCCACTCTACCCTTCCACAATTGCTGCGCAGTATTTTTATTTAATGTTAGTTATATAATATATCACGACATTGCTCATAATTATATGTTAGCATATATGGTAATTTTAAAACAATATCTGTAACTGAGTTTGTTTTTAGAAAACCACGTTCTTTGCTTTTCAAATATCTTTATATAATGCAATGGCTTTTAAAAACTAAGGGTATAAACATCTCACCGTAAACCGTAAATAGTTTACATTTTAAAGATCCAGAAACAGGCGCTCATACGAATAAAACAGAAACTACGTGGAAGCATAGTAAACACTTTTTGCCTGAATATTGTCGGTTAGCATTTGCAGTTCCACACGTTTTTTAATATGTTTTTCTAACATATAATACAAAATAATAAATATTATATTTTCTATTTTCAGCAAAAAAGATAATTTCATTGGGTACTTAAGCCATTACGTGTTTTATAAACCTTCCAAGCAAGGAAAGGATGATTTATTTAATCAGTTCTTAAAAGAAATTTCAGAAATTTCATTTGATGATGATTGATTCTGTAAAAAATCAAAATATACCAGACTTAGATGATAATGAAATTTAATAATAAAAACAAGTTAAACCAACGTACTGCGTGCAATAGTAATTTACTATATATTGTAAACACTGTCAGCGGCGGGGAGACATTTTTTACTGTTGCTGCATGTACTGTCTACATACCTGGTTTTAATACTGTCCACCTGACCGACTCGTGGAAGTTCTATGCCTAAAAAAATGATTTTTATGCATCATACAAATTCTTCTACAAATTCCCATTTGACAATGTAGAATAGATCCAATTAGATAAATTATTTATAATTTTTAAAATGAACATAGCAACGATTTAATGTTAATCATTACATTACCAATCTTTCCAGATATTAGTTTAAAACCATCACCAACTTTAATATCAACCGGGTTTTGTAGATTTTTGGATTCATAAAAGTACTCATCTGTGTTTATTATGTGATCTGAGCAACCACTATCTAGTAGCCATTTAATATTTCTACTTCTTCTATTTTGCTACTTTTCATTACTTCAACCTTGAATGAATTGTAATTTCTACTGTCATCTAGACTCGAATTTCCAGCCACTTTTCTATCGTGTCTATTTTGTATATGTTTGAAAAGGTTGCCTTTTGTAATAATTATTAAAGTTTTCTGGGCAGTAACGTTGGATGTGCCCTGACTTATTACACTGACTTAACATACCGCTTCAGTAGTCGTTGCACTGCTATGCTGATTATCCTTTGAATTGAGATACTTGTTCTGATTGCGTTGTACGTGTCGAAACCTATGACCTCTAGGATTTTTAGTTAAATTTGAACTAAAAGTGCGAGTGTAATTTCTGCTGTACTCAAAGTAGTAACTCTTACCGTTTCTCTTTTGATATTCTAACAGTAATTTAGATTTTACATACTCAACTGTTTTCTCCTTCGTTGGCAGTGCATCAATAATATCAACAATACGTGAGAAGTTAACGTTAATAACAGATAATTCAATTTATCCTCTTCATTCACAGTCTCACCAGTATTTTTGAGCCTATTTATATGCGTTTCAAATACGTTAAAGAAGTCACTTGGATTTTCACCTTCTTTCATTTTTAATTCTAACAATCTTCTTTTACACAATAGCTTTACTGCACTGTTTTTAACTAGATAAATTTCGTCAAGCTTTGCAATCATATTTTTCGCAGTCGTTTCTGATATTATTAATTCTAACTGAGTGTTTGAAATACTGTTTACGATGTAACTTTTTGCTTTAATTCCCTTTTTTATTCCAATCTTCGACTCTTATTTCAGCCGGTCTTTCATCATGTAGAATAACCTCGTTACAGTCTTTCATTTCTAAAAATAAATTTAGCCTGAATTTCCAGTTCCATAAAATATTTGTAACATGAAATCGTCCTTTTTTTCACTTGCCATGCTTCTATCTTAGGTTATCTTCCTTTCACAACTAAATTTCTTTTCTTTACTGTTAACGAACAAACCACGGACCTCTGCTACCATGTTAAAATACTGTTTATATTATTTATTATAATGAATCTTGTTACAAAACAAACACACTTATTTTCCATTGTGAAAAGAAAACTTAAAAACTAAAAGAACATTCCTCGACGTGTGCTTCTCTCACAAACACACACACAAACACACACTCCTAAACACTAAAGAAACTAACGAATTTTAAGTCATATTTCTAACAATAACAGTAACAGTTTATAAAAAAATAACGAATTTCCACAGATGCATAGAAATGCATATCAATAATGTACTGAATTAGGCGAATCGAATAATGTATAACTCACCCCGATCCGTGAACGGGCCGTTTGCTAGGAATATAATTAATGTTCCATAACTTTTCAACAAAGTCTAAAATTTTTCCCAAGGGTTTTTGAATACCTATACACTGTATAGATATCCTGTTTCCTTCAACCGAACGACACGTGTCCCTAAAAAATATATTTATAAAGTAAGTCGGTCAAGTAGGAAGAATATTCAGATATTTAAGAATATGAATATATTGGTAAAAATATCCATTCCTCTTACCTTTATGTCCTGTGTATTGGATAATATAGATTTACATACTTTTACCGCTGAATTCGAAATTCTGAACTAAACATAGGTACAGGACTCGTCAAAACCGTTTTTCATTCTTTTTATAGTTTTATCTGTTTTCCAAAAAACAACCAATTAAATTAAGTTGCAAGAATGCAAAAGCGATAAAACTTACAGAGGCTTTAAATGTTTACTTAAGACTTTGCCTTTTGTAAAAACCGGCGATATTGACTGTGTGTGTGTGTGTGTGTAAATCGTCGTACGTTCGTGCCCGGTGCAGTAAAACACGTGCATCGATCTAGGTTACGTACGTTCCTCACGTGCCACTTTCTCAATCTATACTTTTAAATAAAAATTTTCGATGAGGTGCATTTGTAGCTATTACGTGTAGCATCATGAGCAAACTCTTAGAAAATCACTCCTACTCCTCGTTTGGACAGAATTTTTACTTTCATGATTTTAGCGAAAAGTCGTTTTCCTGCTCGGGGAACACATATGTACAGGGTGTTCGGCCACCCCTGGGAAAAATTTTAATGGGGGATTCTAGATGCCAAAATACGAAAATACAGACGAAAATCAAGAATACCAATTTGTTGATAGAGGCTACGTTAAAAAGTTATTAACAATTAAACTAAAAAATTTCAAATCGTTCTGGAAAAATTGTTATCGGTTGCGGGGGTCAATTACAATCATTTTTGGTGAATACACATACCTCCGAAATCTTACCCACTTTCGAGATAAAAATTCGAGAATGTGTGAAATTTGTTCGATGGAAAAGAAAAATTTCAAATCGTTTTGGAAAAATTATCTTCGGTTGCGGGGGTTACTTACAACCATTTTGGGTGAATCGTCATACCCCCCTAATCATGCGCATTTTCGAGAAAGAAATTCAGTACGGGCGGAACTTTAAACGTTAATAACTTTTTAATAAAGCCTCCATTAACAAATTGGTATTCTTGATTTTCGTCTTACTTTGGTCTCTAGAATCCCCCGGGAGAAATTGTAATGGGAGATTCTAGAGGTTAAAGTAGAACGAAAATCAAGAATACCAATTTGTTGATGGAGTAATACGATACTAAACAAGTTATTGACGTTTAAAGTTCCGCTCTTACTTTCGAATTTTTTTCTCGAAAATGCGCAGGATTTCGTATGTGGTATGTCTATTCACCGAAAATAATTGTAATTGACCCCCGAAACCGAAAGTAATTTTTTCAGAACGATTTGAAATTTTCTTTTTCTTTCGTCGAAAAATTTAGGCACTGCCTGTCGATTTTTCTTAAAAATTCCTTTCTGATTTTTATTCAGTTTGTAAAATAGTTGTTTAATAATACTCTTTGTGTAGGTACCCATGAGCTCTACTCGCGAAAAAAAAACGTTTCATTGGAATATATTCACTATTCACTATATCAGTAGGAGTTGCGGGGGCTGTTTGAAAATTTGACCAGTTATATGGGATTTTTCTCACTTTACGGGGTCAAGGAACAACTTTTCCAACATCTCTACATATTCTCCATTAAAATATGCGTTGTGTTGCTGTTTGAAACATTAAAATCGTTCGATCCGGCTGTCGACCAAAAAAAAAAAATGCTTGTTACTGACCCCTGCAACGAAAACTAATTCTTCCAAGACGATTCGAAATTCTTTTTTACTTGAATTCTTTTTGTCGAAACTGAGTAGGATTTCGGGGGTACGATTCTAACTGACCTCCGCGACCAAAAATAATTTTTTCAGAACGATTTGAAATTTTTTTATTTAATGTTATTAATAACTACTTTTTAACGAAACCTCAGTCGAAAAATTGATATTCTTAATTTTCGTCTTATTTTGGCTTCTAGAATCTCCCATTAAAATTTTTCCCAGGTGTGGCCAAACACCCTGTATATATTAAATCAATATTAATGAAATTACACCTTGACCGAATTCATTTCAATCCCCCCACACTAATACATATATTGTGTGTAGCCCATAAATGGTCGAGAATGGAGTCACCTATACTGGTTTCCTATACTGGTATTATTAGATGGTCGCAGGTCCTGCATAAATTTCAATTTACATAATTTTTGTTTTGAGTAAACTCATTTTACTTTTTTGTATATTATTACCTAATGCAACTCATATTTTCCAGCCATGCGATGTAGGAATATTTAGACGATTAAAAGTTGCATGGCGAAGGGTAGTGCAGGAACATTAGACAAAGTACGTAGGTAGACTAAACCCATTACGAAGGTGAATTTCGCACCAATATATCATACCATATATAAATTCCATGAAGAAGGAAATGCTTTTAAAGCTTGTGGTGGCCTATGACCGTTTAACTCAAATACAATTTACTAGACAAAACGTATTTCAGAAAGAAGAAAATAAATTAGAATTCATGTCGCCAGATGAAACTGACATCAATGACAGCAATATAGGTAGTTTTACATAGCATTCAAGAGCATATTCCAGATGATCTGAGAGGGGAACAATTTTCTTTTCTATATAGAAAATATTAAAATACAATCGGGACACAACTAAGACACAACACAAGACACAACTCGCAGAGAGAAAGCACTGCTGATGTTCAACGCAGTGCAGTTCATAGTAACAGTAAAACCAATACCAGTGTAGAAGACTAATTTAACAACGTTTCGCTAGAAGAAACTAATATATGATATACTGATCATTAATTAACTTTAATATTTCATGACAATGATGCTTTTACTTTTTTCTAATGGGAATTGTTTTGTTTCCGATGGTACTGAAATCAAACTACATTAATTCTACAACGTTACTTTACTTATTTTCTCGTAAAGACAAAGATTCTTCAGAATCTATTCTGGATAAACATTATCAACATTATCAAAAGATTGAAAAAACAACAAAGAAAAGAAAAGAAAAGAAAAGAAATATAGAAAGAGTGTGTGCAATCAAAGTTACATCAAAGACATGAAAATAGGCTCAGCTTGAAAAAATAGAAGCAATTGATAACCAGGAAAAAGAAAAACAAAGAATGAAAGAAGAACGATTAGAAAAGAAAAAAACAAGCCGAGAAATTAAAAGAAGAAAAGCTATTGAAAAAAGAAAGAAAAACAGAAAAATGAAAAGGAAAAGGAGAAAGAAAAGCAAGACGAAGAGAAGGAGAAATGTAAAACTCAAACTAAAAATAAAAATAAAGTTAAGAACGTGAAAAGAAAATAATAAATAATATTATTGTGTTGTTTTTACAGGGTGAATGTAGTAACTGAACCAGGTGGTTATGACTATGCAACATTTTTATTAGCATCTTTTTCAAACTCCACTTGGAACAACACTGTACGTATGTATGTATGGGATTATCAGGAACCGTGTTTGTTCGTTAATCGGCACACTCGTATTTATTTCGTTAAACACAGTCACACCTACTACGTACTTTTCTTCAATCTTTCTCTCTTCCGTGCTGTCTTTTCTCGCTTTCTGGGTTATTCACCCATCAGCTGTTCGGCCGTACGCTCGCCGCGTGTTGACGGCTTTTTCGGCGGTAACCGTCTTCGCTCGTGCAAGCTCGTGGACAGCGAACGATTCGCTGTTCGGCCAAAAATTCGTGCGCGATTTAATAATTTTCAACTGCACGGTTCCCTACATACAGGGTGTTCGGCCATCCATGGGAAAAATTTTAATGGGGGATTCTAGAGGTAAAAATAAGACGAAAATCAAGAATACCAATTTGTTGATGGAGGCACTGTTAAAAAGTTATTAATGTTTAAAGTTCCGCTCGTACTGAATTTTTTTCTCGAATATGCGCAAGATTTCGGGGGTATGTCTATACATAAAAAATGATTGTCACCGACCCTCGCAACTGAAAATAATTTTTCACAGAACGATTTGAAATCTTTTTTTTTTCATCGAAAAATATAGGCACCCGATTAGATTTTCGGTAAGGAATTTTTTCCTCGAAAGTGCGTAGGATTTCGGGGGTATGTGTAATGACCAAAAATGATTGTAATTGACCCCTGCAACCGAAAATAATTTTTTTAGAAAAATTTTTGAAAAATTTCTTTTTCGCCGAAAAATATCAACACATACTCGAATTTTTTTCTCGAAACTGAGTAGGATTTCGAATATATGTCTATTCACTGAAAATGCTTGTAATTGACCTCCGCAGCCGAAAATAATTTTTCCGGAACGATTTGAAATTTTTGAATTTAATTGTTAATAACTTTTTAACGAAGCCTCCATCAACAAATTGGTATTCTTGATTTTCGTCTTAGTTTGGCCTCTAGAATCTCCTATTAAAATGTTTCTCAGGGCTGGCCGAACACCCTGTATACTACTATGTTGGTTTGTTCCGGTTTGAATCACGCAGTAATGTGGGCCCACAAAGAAGCAGTCAATTAAACCTGATTTCGATCAATATTTTAGAGGATAACACCGGTTAGGTCTGGGTCAGGTCTGGGTTATGCCCGCATCTGGCTCATGATTATGCCTTCTTCGCATACTTGTTGGCCAGATCCTGGGTTTTTTTCGGGTTTGAATCACGTAGTAATGTGGTACCACACAGTAACAGTCCATTAAACCTGGATTCGGACAGTATTTTAGAGGATAACACCGGTTAGGTCTGGGTTAGGTCTGGGTTATGCCCGCATCTGGCTCATGATTTTGCCTTCTTCGCATACTTGTTGGCCAGATCCTGGGTTTTTTTCGGGTTTGAATCACGTAGTAATGTGGTATCACACAGAAACAGTCCATTAAACCTGGATTCGGACAGTATTTTAGAGGATAACACCGGTTAGGTCTGGGTTAGGTCTGGGTTATGCCCGCATCTGGCTCATGATTTCGCCTTCTTCGCATACGTGTTGGCCACGTGTTGGCGATAAAACTGTAAGATAAAGGATGAATTAAGTTCCAAGTCCCTAAAATTTTCCAAATCATAGATTTAAAAATGATTTAGATAGTTACATGATTTTAGTGTGGGTATTTATACAAGTATGTAAATCTCTATTTATGCATAACATGTTACCCCTAAATGGGCAAGTTAATGAATTATATACATGTTAATTGTATAATAATAACCCTTTGTTCCTCATAAAAATTCACAACTGAATTGCTATCATTCTAAAAAAATCCATCCCAAAATATATTATCAAAACTAGTAATAAATTATTTGAACAAGGTGATAACAGATTTGAAATATTTAATAAAATTTAAATACCAGAGATTGATAGTATTAATAAAAGATAATATTAATACTATTTTGACACTGTTATTTGATTTTAATATTAATTATAGATACTTTGATTATTGATTTATTAAAACATAAAGTTAATGAAGTCCCAGTAGATTATAAATATTTTAAAGAGCATGAATTAGCATAGAATTTCATAAAAAATTTGATGAGTGATAGAAGTAACTTGAATAATCTGAATTTTGTAGCTTTTACTATATCTTTGGATATGGAATCACAGATTCATTTTATTAATAAAAATAGAGATAGTACTGATGATTTACTCAGGCTCGTTAAAGTAAGTGGGCCAAGTGGGAAGAATATTAAGATAGATGGATAGATATTGGTAAAAGTATTCTTCTTGTCCTTATATAGGAAATCTTTAATATTACAAATAAACTCTTTCTGTAAAATCTTGAACTTATCATTATAATTTATAGAATTAAAGTCAACGCATCTAATAATGAAAGTGAACTGAAGTATTTTATAGACTTGTCAAGAACGTTTTTTGGTATATTCCTAGCAAACGACCCGTTCAACGATCGGGATGAGTTATACGTAATTCGATTCGTCTAATTCAGTATATTATTTCATTAGTATATGCATTTCATTATCTGCGGAAATTCGGTATTTTTACAAAGTAACTAAGTATTTTAAATATATTCTGATAGGTTCACAGGTGGAAACAAGTGACTGTCGTTACCTGTGTTCAAAATGCCAGCTAGTAAAATGCTAATTTGTTAACAATAACATTTGTTGAATGAAATTTCTGCTATTTCTGCAAATATCTCATTGAATAAATCACCATCTTTCTATTATATATACATTTACTAAATACATAATGGCTCAGGTATCCAATGAAGTTACTCTTATTGGAAATATAAAATATTGATAGTATTATATGTTAGAAAAAAGTGGTGTCTTCAATTTAATTCATGTAAGCATCAGTAATGAGATCTTGAAAATTGACGCTGTGATTAATTTTCAAATGGCCTCTGTGCCATTATTTCTACAACAAAATGTTGATTCATCAGTCTCTATCCACTCTACCCTTCCACAATTGCTGCGCAGTATTTTTATTTAATGTTAGTTATATAATATATCACGACATTGCTCATAATTATATGTTAGCATATATGGTAATTTTAAAACAATATCTGTAACTGAGTTTGTTTTTAGAAAACCACGTTCTTTGCTTTTCAAATATCTTTATATAATGCAATGGCTTTTAAAAACTAAGGGTATAAACATCTCACCGTAAACCGTAAATAGTTTACATTTTAAAGATCCAGAAACAGGCGCTCATACGAATAAAACAGAAACTACGTGGAAGCATAGTAAACACTTTTTGCCTGAATATTGTCGGTTAGCATTTGCAGTTCCACACGTTTTTTAATATGTTTTTCTAACATATAATACAAAATAATAAATATTATATTTTCTATTTTCAGCAAAAAAGATAATTTCATTGGGTACTTAAGCCATTACGTGTTTTATAAACCTTCCAAGCAAGGAAAGGATGATTTATTTAATCAGTTCTTAAAAGAAATTTCAGAAATTTCATTTGATGATGATTGATTCTGTAAAAAATCAAAATATACCAGACTTAGATGATAATGAAATTTAATAATAAAAACAAGTTAAACCAACGTACTGCGTGCAATAGTAATTTACTATATATTGTAAACACTGTCAGCGGCGGGGAGACATTTTTTACTGTTGCTGCATGTACTGTCTACATACCTGGTTTTAATACTGTCCACCTGACCGACTCGTGGAAGTTCTATGCCTAAAAAAATGATTTTTATGCATCATACAAATTCTTCTACAAATTCCCATTTGACAATGTAGAATAGATCCAATTAGATAAATTATTTATAATTTTTAAAATGAACATAGCAACGATTTAATGTTAATCATTACATTACCAATCTTTCCAGATATTAGTTTAAAACCATCACCAACTTTAATATCAACCGGGTTTTGTAGATTTTTGGATTCATAAAAGTACTCATCTGTGTTTATTATGTGATCTGAGCAACCACTATCTAGTAGCCATTTAATATTTCTACTTCTTCTATTTTGCTACTTTTCATTACTTCAACCTTGAATGAATTGTAATTTCTACTGTCATCTAGACTCGAATTTCCAGCCACTTTTCTATCGTGTCTATTTTGTATATGTTTGAAAAGGTTGCCTTTTGTAATAATTATTAAAGTTTTCTGGGCAGTAACGTTGGATGTGCCCTGACTTATTACACTGACTTAACATACCGCTTCAGTAGTCGTTGCACTGCTATGCTGATTATCCTTTGAATTGAGATACTTGTTCTGATTGCGTTGTACGTGTCGAAACCTATGACCTCTAGGATTTTTAGTTAAATTTGAACTAAAAGTGCGAGTGTAATTTCTGCTGTACTCAAAGTAGTAACTCTTACCGTTTCTCTTTTGATATTCTAACAGTAATTTAGATTTTACATACTCAACTGTTTTCTCCTTCGTTGGCAGTGCATCAATAATATCAACAATACGTGAGAAGTTAACGTTAATAACAGATAATTCAATTTATCCTCTTCATTCACAGTCTCACCAGTATTTTTGAGCCTATTTATATGCGTTTCAAATACGTTAAAGAAGTCACTTGGATTTTCACCTTCTTTCATTTTTAATTCTAACAATCTTCTTTTACACAATAGCTTTACTGCACTGTTTTTAACTAGATAAATTTCGTCAAGCTTTGCAATCATATTTTTCGCAGTCGTTTCTGATATTATTAATTCTAACTGAGTGTTTGAAATACTGTTTACGATGTAACTTTTTGCTTTAATTCCCTTTTTTATTCCAATCTTCGACTCTTATTTCAGCCGGTCTTTCATCATGTAGAATAACCTCGTTACAGTCTTTCATTTCTAAAAATAAATTTAGCCTGAATTTCCAGTTCCATAAAATATTTGTAACATGAAATCGTCCTTTTTTTCACTTGCCATGCTTCTATCTTAGGTTATCTTCCTTTCACAACTAAATTTCTTTTCTTTACTGTTAACGAACAAACCACGGACCTCTGCTACCATGTTAAAATACTGTTTATATTATTTATTATAATGAATCTTGTTACAAAACAAACACACTTATTTTCCATTGTGAAAAGAAAACTTAAAAACTAAAAGAACATTCCTCGACGTGTGCTTCTCTCACAAACACACACACAAACACACACTCCTAAACACTAAAGAAACTAACGAATTTTAAGTCATATTTCTAACAATAACAGTAACAGTTTATAAAAAAATAACGAATTTCCACAGATGCATAGAAATGCATATCAATAATGTACTGAATTAGGCGAATCGAATAATGTATAACTCACCCCGATCCGTGAACGGGCCGTTTGCTAGGAATATAATTAATGTTCCATAACTTTTCAACAAAGTCTAAAATTTTTCCCAAGGGTTTTTGAATACCTATACACTGTATAGATATCCTGTTTCCTTCAACCGAACGACACGTGTCCCTAAAAAATATATTTATAAAGTAAGTCGGTCAAGTAGGAAGAATATTCAGATATTTAAGAATATGAATATATTGGTAAAAATATCCATTCCTCTTACCTTTATGTCCTGTGTATTGGATAATATAGATTTACATACTTTTACCGCTGAATTCGAAATTCTGAACTAAACATAGGTACAGGACTCGTCAAAACCGTTTTTCATTCTTTTTATAGTTTTATCTGTTTTCCAAAAAACAACCAATTAAATTAAGTTGCAAGAATGCAAAAGCGATAAAACTTACAGAGGCTTTAAATGTTTACTTAAGACTTTGCCTTTTGTAAAAACCGGCGATATTGACTGTGTGTGTGTGTGTGTGTAAATCGTCGTACGTTCGTGCCCGGTGCAGTAAAACACGTGCATCGATCTAGGTTACGTACGTTCCTCACGTGCCACTTTCTCAATCTATACTTTTAAATAAAAATTTTCGATGAGGTGCATTTGTAGCTATTACGTGTAGCATCATGAGCAAACTCTTAGAAAATCACTCCTACTCCTCGTTTGGACAGAATTTTTACTTTCATGATTTTAGCGAAAAGTCGTTTTCCTGCTCGGGGAACACATATGTACAGGGTGTTCGGCCACCCCTGGGAAAAATTTTAATGGGGGATTCTAGATGCCAAAATACGAAAATACAGACGAAAATCAAGAATACCAATTTGTTGATAGAGGCTACGTTAAAAAGTTATTAACAATTAAACTAAAAAATTTCAAATCGTTCTGGAAAAATTGTTATCGGTTGCGGGGGTCAATTACAATCATTTTTGGTGAATACACATACCTCCGAAATCTTACCCACTTTCGAGATAAAAATTCGAGAATGTGTGAAATTTGTTCGATGGAAAAGAAAAATTTCAAATCGTTTTGGAAAAATTATCTTCGGTTGCGGGGGTTACTTACAACCATTTTGGGTGAATCGTCATACCCCCCTAATCATGCGCATTTTCGAGAAAGAAATTCAGTACGGGCGGAACTTTAAACGTTAATAACTTTTTAATAAAGCCTCCATTAACAAATTGGTATTCTTGATTTTCGTCTTACTTTGGTCTCTAGAATCCCCCGGGAGAAATTGTAATGGGAGATTCTAGAGGTTAAAGTAGAACGAAAATCAAGAATACCAATTTGTTGATGGAGTAATACGATACTAAACAAGTTATTGACGTTTAAAGTTCCGCTCTTACTTTCGAATTTTTTTCTCGAAAATGCGCAGGATTTCGTATGTGGTATGTCTATTCACCGAAAATAATTGTAATTGACCCCCGAAACCGAAAGTAATTTTTTCAGAACGATTTGAAATTTTCTTTTTCTTTCGTCGAAAAATTTAGGCACTGCCTGTCGATTTTTCTTAAAAATTCCTTTCTGATTTTTATTCAGTTTGTAAAATAGTTGTTTAATAATACTCTTTGTGTAGGTACCCATGAGCTCTACTCGCGAAAAAAAAACGTTTCATTGGAATATATTCACTATTCACTATATCAGTAGGAGTTGCGGGGGCTGTTTGAAAATTTGACCAGTTATATGGGATTTTTCTCACTTTACGGGGTCAAGGAACAACTTTTCCAACATCTCTACATATTCTCCATTAAAATATGCGTTGTGTTGCTGTTTGAAACATTAAAATCGTTCGATCCGGCTGTCGACCAAAAAAAAAAAATGCTTGTTACTGACCCCTGCAACGAAAACTAATTCTTCCAAGACGATTCGAAATTCTTTTTTACTTGAATTCTTTTTGTCGAAACTGAGTAGGATTTCGGGGGTACGATTCTAACTGACCTCCGCGACCAAAAATAATTTTTTCAGAACGATTTGAAATTTTTTTATTTAATGTTATTAATAACTACTTTTTAACGAAACCTCAGTCGAAAAATTGATATTCTTAATTTTCGTCTTATTTTGGCTTCTAGAATCTCCCATTAAAATTTTTCCCAGGTGTGGCCAAACACCCTGTATATATTAAATCAATATTAATGAAATTACACCTTGACCGAATTCATTTCAATCCCCCCACACTAATACATATATTGTGTGTAGCCCATAAATGGTCGAGAATGGAGTCACCTATACTGGTTTCCTATACTGGTATTATTAGATGGTCGCAGGTCCTGCATAAATTTCAATTTACATAATTTTTGTTTTGAGTAAACTCATTTTACTTTTTTGTATATTATTACCTAATGCAACTCATATTTTCCAGCCATGCGATGTAGGAATATTTAGACGATTAAAAGTTGCATGGCGAAGGGTAGTGCAGGAACATTAGACAAAGTACGTAGGTAGACTAAACCCATTACGAAGGTGAATTTCGCACCAATATATCATACCATATATAAATTCCATGAAGAAGGAAATGCTTTTAAAGCTTGTGGTGGCCTATGACCGTTTAACTCAAATACAATTTACTAGACAAAACGTATTTCAGAAAGAAGAAAATAAATTAGAATTCATGTCGCCAGATGAAACTGACATCAATGACAGCAATATAGGTAGTTTTACATAGCATTCAAGAGCATATTCCAGATGATCTGAGAGGGGAACAATTTTCTTTTCTATATAGAAAATATTAAAATACAATCGGGACACAACTAAGACACAACACAAGACACAACTCGCAGAGAGAAAGCACTGCTGATGTTCAACGCAGTGCAGTTCATAGTAACAGTAAAACCAATACCAGTGTAGAAGACTAATTTAACAACGTTTCGCTAGAAGAAACTAATATATGATATACTGATCATTAATTAACTTTAATATTTCATGACAATGATGCTTTTACTTTTTTCTAATGGGAATTGTTTTGTTTCCGATGGTACTGAAATCAAACTACATTAATTCTACAACGTTACTTTACTTATTTTCTCGTAAAGACAAAGATTCTTCAGAATCTATTCTGGATAAACATTATCAACATTATCAAAAGATTGAAAAAACAACAAAGAAAAGAAAAGAAAAGAAAAGAAATATAGAAAGAGTGTGTGCAATCAAAGTTACATCAAAGACATGAAAATAGGCTCAGCTTGAAAAAATAGAAGCAATTGATAACCAGGAAAAAGAAAAACAAAGAATGAAAGAAGAACGATTAGAAAAGAAAAAAACAAGCCGAGAAATTAAAAGAAGAAAAGCTATTGAAAAAAGAAAGAAAAACAGAAAAATGAAAAGGAAAAGGAGAAAGAAAAGCAAGACGAAGAGAAGGAGAAATGTAAAACTCAAACTAAAAATAAAAATAAAGTTAAGAACGTGAAAAGAAAATAATAAATAATATTATTGTGTTGTTTTTACAGGGTGAATGTAGTAACTGAACCAGGTGGTTATGACTATGCAACATTTTTATTAGCATCTTTTTCAAACTCCACTTGGAACAACACTGTACGTATGTATGTATGGGATTATCAGGAACCGTGTTTGTTCGTTAATCGGCACACTCGTATTTATTTCGTTAAACACAGTCACACCTACTACGTACTTTTCTTCAATCTTTCTCTCTTCCGTGCTGTCTTTTCTCGCTTTCTGGGTTATTCACCCATCAGCTGTTCGGCCGTACGCTCGCCGCGTGTTGACGGCTTTTTCGGCGGTAACCGTCTTCGCTCGTGCAAGCTCGTGGACAGCGAACGATTCGCTGTTCGGCCAAAAATTCGTGCGCGATTTAATAATTTTCAACTGCACGGTTCCCTACATACAGGGTGTTCGGCCATCCATGGGAAAAATTTTAATGGGGGATTCTAGAGGTAAAAATAAGACGAAAATCAAGAATACCAATTTGTTGATGGAGGCACTGTTAAAAAGTTATTAATGTTTAAAGTTCCGCTCGTACTGAATTTTTTTCTCGAATATGCGCAAGATTTCGGGGGTATGTCTATACATAAAAAATGATTGTCACCGACCCTCGCAACTGAAAATAATTTTTCACAGAACGATTTGAAATCTTTTTTTTTTCATCGAAAAATATAGGCACCCGATTAGATTTTCGGTAAGGAATTTTTTCCTCGAAAGTGCGTAGGATTTCGGGGGTATGTGTAATGACCAAAAATGATTGTAATTGACCCCTGCAACCGAAAATAATTTTTTTAGAAAAATTTTTGAAAAATTTCTTTTTCGCCGAAAAATATCAACACATACTCGAATTTTTTTCTCGAAACTGAGTAGGATTTCGAATATATGTCTATTCACTGAAAATGCTTGTAATTGACCTCCGCAGCCGAAAATAATTTTTCCGGAACGATTTGAAATTTTTGAATTTAATTGTTAATAACTTTTTAACGAAGCCTCCATCAACAAATTGGTATTCTTGATTTTCGTCTTAGTTTGGCCTCTAGAATCTCCTATTAAAATGTTTCTCAGGGCTGGCCGAACACCCTGTATACTACTATGTTGGTTTGTTCCGGTTTGAATCACGCAGTAATGTGGGCCCACAAAGAAGCAGTCAATTAAACCTGATTTCGATCAATATTTTAGAGGATAACACCGGTTAGGTCTGGGTCAGGTCTGGGTTATGCCCGCATCTGGCTCATGATTATGCCTTCTTCGCATACTTGTTGGCCAGATCCTGGGTTTTTTTCGGGTTTGAATCACGTAGTAATGTGGTACCACACAGTAACAGTCCATTAAACCTGGATTCGGACAGTATTTTAGAGGATAACACCGGTTAGGTCTGGGTTAGGTCTGGGTTATGCCCGCATCTGGCTCATGATTTTGCCTTCTTCGCATACTTGTTGGCCAGATCCTGGGTTTTTTTCGGGTTTGAATCACGTAGTAATGTGGTATCACACAGAAACAGTCCATTAAACCTGGATTCGGACAGTATTTTAGAGGATAACACCGGTTAGGTCTGGGTTAGGTCTGGGTTATGCCCGCATCTGGCTCATGATTTCGCCTTCTTCGCATACGTGTTGGCCACGTGTTGGCGATAAAACTGTAAGATAAAGGATGAATTAAGTTCCAAGTCCCTAAAATTTTCCAAATCATAGATTTAAAAATGATTTAGATAGTTACATGATTTTAGTGTGGGTATTTATACAAGTATGTAAATCTCTATTTATGCATAACATGTTACCCCTAAATGGGCAAGTTAATGAATTATATACATGTTAATTGTATAATAATAACCCTTTGTTCCTCATAAAAATTCACAACTGAATTGCTATCATTCTAAAAAAATCCATCCCAAAATATATTATCAAAACTAGTAATAAATTATTTGAACAAGGTGATAACAGATTTGAAATATTTAATAAAATTTAAATACCAGAGATTGATAGTATTAATAAAAGATAATATTAATACTATTTTGACACTGTTATTTGATTTTAATATTAATTATAGATACTTTGATTATTGATTTATTAAAACATAAAGTTAATGAAGTCCCAGTAGATTATAAATATTTTAAAGAGCATGAATTAGCATAGAATTTCATAAAAAATTTGATGAGTGATAGAAGTAACTTGAATAATCTGAATTTTGTAGCTTTTACTATATCTTTGGATATGGAATCACAGATTCATTTTATTAATAAAAATAGAGATAGTACTGATGATTTACTCAGGCTCGTTAAAGTAAGTGGGCCAAGTGGGAAGAATATTAAGATAGATGGATAGATATTGGTAAAAGTATTCTTCTTGTCCTTATATAGGAAATCTTTAATATTACAAATAAACTCTTTCTGTAAAATCTTGAACTTATCATTATAATTTATAGAATTAAAGTCAACGCATCTAATAATGAAAGTGAACTGAAGTATTTTATAGACTTGTCAAGAACGTTTTTTGGTATATTCCTAGCAAACGACCCGTTCAACGATCGGGATGAGTTATACGTAATTCGATTCGTCTAATTCAGTATATTATTTCATTAGTATATGCATTTCATTATCTGCGGAAATTCGGTATTTTTACAAAGTAACTAAGTATTTTAAATATATTCTGATAGGTTCACAGGTGGAAACAAGTGACTGTCGTTACCTGTGTTCAAAATGCCAGCTAGTAAAATGCTAATTTGTTAACAATAACATTTGTTGAATGAAATTTCTGCTATTTCTGCAAATATCTCATTGAATAAATCACCATCTTTCTATTATATATACATTTACTAAATACATAATGGCTCAGGTATCCAATGAAGTTACTCTTATTGGAAATATAAAATATTGATAGTATTATATGTTAGAAAAAAGTGGTGTCTTCAATTTAATTCATGTAAGCATCAGTAATGAGATCTTGAAAATTGACGCTGTGATTAATTTTCAAATGGCCTCTGTGCCATTATTTCTACAACAAAATGTTGATTCATCAGTCTCTATCCACTCTACCCTTCCACAATTGCTGCGCAGTATTTTTATTTAATGTTAGTTATATAATATATCACGACATTGCTCATAATTATATGTTAGCATATATGGTAATTTTAAAACAATATCTGTAACTGAGTTTGTTTTTAGAAAACCACGTTCTTTGCTTTTCAAATATCTTTATATAATGCAATGGCTTTTAAAAACTAAGGGTATAAACATCTCACCGTAAACCGTAAATAGTTTACATTTTAAAGATCCAGAAACAGGCGCTCATACGAATAAAACAGAAACTACGTGGAAGCATAGTAAACACTTTTTGCCTGAATATTGTCGGTTAGCATTTGCAGTTCCACACGTTTTTTAATATGTTTTTCTAACATATAATACAAAATAATAAATATTATATTTTCTATTTTCAGCAAAAAAGATAATTTCATTGGGTACTTAAGCCATTACGTGTTTTATAAACCTTCCAAGCAAGGAAAGGATGATTTATTTAATCAGTTCTTAAAAGAAATTTCAGAAATTTCATTTGATGATGATTGATTCTGTAAAAAATCAAAATATACCAGACTTAGATGATAATGAAATTTAATAATAAAAACAAGTTAAACCAACGTACTGCGTGCAATAGTAATTTACTATATATTGTAAACACTGTCAGCGGCGGGGAGACATTTTTTACTGTTGCTGCATGTACTGTCTACATACCTGGTTTTAATACTGTCCACCTGACCGACTCGTGGAAGTTCTATGCCTAAAAAAATGATTTTTATGCATCATACAAATTCTTCTACAAATTCCCATTTGACAATGTAGAATAGATCCAATTAGATAAATTATTTATAATTTTTAAAATGAACATAGCAACGATTTAATGTTAATCATTACATTACCAATCTTTCCAGATATTAGTTTAAAACCATCACCAACTTTAATATCAACCGGGTTTTGTAGATTTTTGGATTCATAAAAGTACTCATCTGTGTTTATTATGTGATCTGAGCAACCACTATCTAGTAGCCATTTAATATTTCTACTTCTTCTATTTTGCTACTTTTCATTACTTCAACCTTGAATGAATTGTAATTTCTACTGTCATCTAGACTCGAATTTCCAGCCACTTTTCTATCGTGTCTATTTTGTATATGTTTGAAAAGGTTGCCTTTTGTAATAATTATTAAAGTTTTCTGGGCAGTAACGTTGGATGTGCCCTGACTTATTACACTGACTTAACATACCGCTTCAGTAGTCGTTGCACTGCTATGCTGATTATCCTTTGAATTGAGATACTTGTTCTGATTGCGTTGTACGTGTCGAAACCTATGACCTCTAGGATTTTTAGTTAAATTTGAACTAAAAGTGCGAGTGTAATTTCTGCTGTACTCAAAGTAGTAACTCTTACCGTTTCTCTTTTGATATTCTAACAGTAATTTAGATTTTACATACTCAACTGTTTTCTCCTTCGTTGGCAGTGCATCAATAATATCAACAATACGTGAGAAGTTAACGTTAATAACAGATAATTCAATTTATCCTCTTCATTCACAGTCTCACCAGTATTTTTGAGCCTATTTATATGCGTTTCAAATACGTTAAAGAAGTCACTTGGATTTTCACCTTCTTTCATTTTTAATTCTAACAATCTTCTTTTACACAATAGCTTTACTGCACTGTTTTTAACTAGATAAATTTCGTCAAGCTTTGCAATCATATTTTTCGCAGTCGTTTCTGATATTATTAATTCTAACTGAGTGTTTGAAATACTGTTTACGATGTAACTTTTTGCTTTAATTCCCTTTTTTATTCCAATCTTCGACTCTTATTTCAGCCGGTCTTTCATCATGTAGAATAACCTCGTTACAGTCTTTCATTTCTAAAAATAAATTTAGCCTGAATTTCCAGTTCCATAAAATATTTGTAACATGAAATCGTCCTTTTTTTCACTTGCCATGCTTCTATCTTAGGTTATCTTCCTTTCACAACTAAATTTCTTTTCTTTACTGTTAACGAACAAACCACGGACCTCTGCTACCATGTTAAAATACTGTTTATATTATTTATTATAATGAATCTTGTTACAAAACAAACACACTTATTTTCCATTGTGAAAAGAAAACTTAAAAACTAAAAGAACATTCCTCGACGTGTGCTTCTCTCACAAACACACACACAAACACACACTCCTAAACACTAAAGAAACTAACGAATTTTAAGTCATATTTCTAACAATAACAGTAACAGTTTATAAAAAAATAACGAATTTCCACAGATGCATAGAAATGCATATCAATAATGTACTGAATTAGGCGAATCGAATAATGTATAACTCACCCCGATCCGTGAACGGGCCGTTTGCTAGGAATATAATTAATGTTCCATAACTTTTCAACAAAGTCTAAAATTTTTCCCAAGGGTTTTTGAATACCTATACACTGTATAGATATCCTGTTTCCTTCAACCGAACGACACGTGTCCCTAAAAAATATATTTATAAAGTAAGTCGGTCAAGTAGGAAGAATATTCAGATATTTAAGAATATGAATATATTGGTAAAAATATCCATTCCTCTTACCTTTATGTCCTGTGTATTGGATAATATAGATTTACATACTTTTACCGCTGAATTCGAAATTCTGAACTAAACATAGGTACAGGACTCGTCAAAACCGTTTTTCATTCTTTTTATAGTTTTATCTGTTTTCCAAAAAACAACCAATTAAATTAAGTTGCAAGAATGCAAAAGCGATAAAACTTACAGAGGCTTTAAATGTTTACTTAAGACTTTGCCTTTTGTAAAAACCGGCGATATTGACTGTGTGTGTGTGTGTGTGTAAATCGTCGTACGTTCGTGCCCGGTGCAGTAAAACACGTGCATCGATCTAGGTTACGTACGTTCCTCACGTGCCACTTTCTCAATCTATACTTTTAAATAAAAATTTTCGATGAGGTGCATTTGTAGCTATTACGTGTAGCATCATGAGCAAACTCTTAGAAAATCACTCCTACTCCTCGTTTGGACAGAATTTTTACTTTCATGATTTTAGCGAAAAGTCGTTTTCCTGCTCGGGGAACACATATGTACAGGGTGTTCGGCCACCCCTGGGAAAAATTTTAATGGGGGATTCTAGATGCCAAAATACGAAAATACAGACGAAAATCAAGAATACCAATTTGTTGATAGAGGCTACGTTAAAAAGTTATTAACAATTAAACTAAAAAATTTCAAATCGTTCTGGAAAAATTGTTATCGGTTGCGGGGGTCAATTACAATCATTTTTGGTGAATACACATACCTCCGAAATCTTACCCACTTTCGAGATAAAAATTCGAGAATGTGTGAAATTTGTTCGATGGAAAAGAAAAATTTCAAATCGTTTTGGAAAAATTATCTTCGGTTGCGGGGGTTACTTACAACCATTTTGGGTGAATCGTCATACCCCCCTAATCATGCGCATTTTCGAGAAAGAAATTCAGTACGGGCGGAACTTTAAACGTTAATAACTTTTTAATAAAGCCTCCATTAACAAATTGGTATTCTTGATTTTCGTCTTACTTTGGTCTCTAGAATCCCCCGGGAGAAATTGTAATGGGAGATTCTAGAGGTTAAAGTAGAACGAAAATCAAGAATACCAATTTGTTGATGGAGTAATACGATACTAAACAAGTTATTGACGTTTAAAGTTCCGCTCTTACTTTCGAATTTTTTTCTCGAAAATGCGCAGGATTTCGTATGTGGTATGTCTATTCACCGAAAATAATTGTAATTGACCCCCGAAACCGAAAGTAATTTTTTCAGAACGATTTGAAATTTTCTTTTTCTTTCGTCGAAAAATTTAGGCACTGCCTGTCGATTTTTCTTAAAAATTCCTTTCTGATTTTTATTCAGTTTGTAAAATAGTTGTTTAATAATACTCTTTGTGTAGGTACCCATGAGCTCTACTCGCGAAAAAAAAACGTTTCATTGGAATATATTCACTATTCACTATATCAGTAGGAGTTGCGGGGGCTGTTTGAAAATTTGACCAGTTATATGGGATTTTTCTCACTTTACGGGGTCAAGGAACAACTTTTCCAACATCTCTACATATTCTCCATTAAAATATGCGTTGTGTTGCTGTTTGAAACATTAAAATCGTTCGATCCGGCTGTCGACCAAAAAAAAAAAATGCTTGTTACTGACCCCTGCAACGAAAACTAATTCTTCCAAGACGATTCGAAATTCTTTTTTACTTGAATTCTTTTTGTCGAAACTGAGTAGGATTTCGGGGGTACGATTCTAACTGACCTCCGCGACCAAAAATAATTTTTTCAGAACGATTTGAAATTTTTTTATTTAATGTTATTAATAACTACTTTTTAACGAAACCTCAGTCGAAAAATTGATATTCTTAATTTTCGTCTTATTTTGGCTTCTAGAATCTCCCATTAAAATTTTTCCCAGGTGTGGCCAAACACCCTGTATATATTAAATCAATATTAATGAAATTACACCTTGACCGAATTCATTTCAATCCCCCCACACTAATACATATATTGTGTGTAGCCCATAAATGGTCGAGAATGGAGTCACCTATACTGGTTTCCTATACTGGTATTATTAGATGGTCGCAGGTCCTGCATAAATTTCAATTTACATAATTTTTGTTTTGAGTAAACTCATTTTACTTTTTTGTATATTATTACCTAATGCAACTCATATTTTCCAGCCATGCGATGTAGGAATATTTAGACGATTAAAAGTTGCATAGCGAAGGGTAGTGCAGGAACATTAGACAAAGTACGTAGGTAGACTAAACCCATTACGAAGGTGAATTTCGCACCAATATATCATACCATATATAAATTCCATGAAGAAGGAAATGCTTTTAAAGCTTGTGGTGGCCTATGACCGTTTAACTCAAATACAATTTACTAGACAAAACGTATTTCAGAAAGAAGAAAATAAATTAGAATTCATGTCGCCAGATGAAACTGACATCAATGACAGCAATATAGGTAGTTTTACATAGCATTCAAGAGCATATTCCAGATGATCTGAGAGGGGAACAATTTTCTTTTCTATATAGAAAATATTAAAATACAATCGGGACACAACTAAGACACAACACAAGACACAACTCGCAGAGAGAAAGCACTGCTGATGTTCAACGCAGTGCAGTTCATAGTAACAGTAAAACCAATACCAGTGTAGAAGACTAATTTAACAACGTTTCGCTAGAAGAAACTAATATATGATATACTGATCATTAATTAACTTTAATATTTCATGACAATGATGCTTTTACTTTTTTCTAATGGGAATTGTTTTGTTTCCGATGGTACTGAAATCAAACTACATTAATTCTACAACGTTACTTTACTTATTTTCTCGTAAAGACAAAGATTCTTCAGAATCTATTCTGGATAAACATTATCAACATTATCAAAAGATTGAAAAAACAACAAAGAAAAGAAAAGAAAAGAAAAGAAATATAGAAAGAGTGTGTGCAATCAAAGTTACATCAAAGACATGAAAATAGGCTCAGCTTGAAAAAATAGAAGCAATTGATAACCAGGAAAAAGAAAAACAAAGAATGAAAGAAGAACGATTAGAAAAGAAAAAAACAAGCCGAGAAATTAAAAGAAGAAAAGCTATTGAAAAAAGAAAGAAAAACAGAAAAATGAAAAGGAAAAGGAGAAAGAAAAGCAAGACGAAGAGAAGGAGAAATGTAAAACTCAAACTAAAAATAAAAATAAAGTTAAGAACGTGAAAAGAAAATAATAAATAATATTATTGTGTTGTTTTTACAGGGTGAATGTAGTAACTGAACCAGGTGGTTATGACTATGCAACATTTTTATTAGCATCTTTTTCAAACTCCACTTGGAACAACACTGTACGTATGTATGTATGGGATTATCAGGAACCGTGTTTGTTCGTTAATCGGCACACTCGTATTTATTTCGTTAAACACAGTCACACCTACTACGTACTTTTCTTCAATCTTTCTCTCTTCCGTGCTGTCTTTTCTCGCTTTCTGGGTTATTCACCCATCAGCTGTTCGGCCGTACGCTCGCCGCGTGTTGACGGCTTTTTCGGCGGTAACCGTCTTCGCTCGTGCAAGCTCGTGGACAGCGAACGATTCGCTGTTCGGCCAAAAATTCGTGCGCGATTTAATAATTTTCAACTGCACGGTTCCCTACATACAGGGTGTTCGGCCATCCATGGGAAAAATTTTAATGGGGGATTCTAGAGGTAAAAATAAGACGAAAATCAAGAATACCAATTTGTTGATGGAGGCACTGTTAAAAAGTTATTAATGTTTAAAGTTCCGCTCGTACTGAATTTTTTTCTCGAATATGCGCAAGATTTCGGGGGTATGTCTATACATAAAAAATGATTGTCACCGACCCTCGCAACTGAAAATAATTTTTCACAGAACGATTTGAAATCTTTTTTTTTTCATCGAAAAATATAGGCACCCGATTAGATTTTCGGTAAGGAATTTTTTCCTCGAAAGTGCGTAGGATTTCGGGGGTATGTGTAATGACCAAAAATGATTGTAATTGACCCCTGCAACCGAAAATAATTTTTTTAGAAAAATTTTTGAAAAATTTCTTTTTCGCCGAAAAATATCAACACATACTCGAATTTTTTTCTCGAAACTGAGTAGGATTTCGAATATATGTCTATTCACTGAAAATGCTTGTAATTGACCTCCGCAGCCGAAAATAATTTTTCCGGAACGATTTGAAATTTTTGAATTTAATTGTTAATAACTTTTTAACGAAGCCTCCATCAACAAATTGGTATTCTTGATTTTCGTCTTAGTTTGGCCTCTAGAATCTCCTATTAAAATGTTTCTCAGGGCTGGCCGAACACCCTGTATACTACTATGTTGGTTTGTTCCGGTTTGAATCACGCAGTAATGTGGGCCCACAAAGAAGCAGTCAATTAAACCTGATTTCGATCAATATTTTAGAGGATAACACCGGTTAGGTCTGGGTCAGGTCTGGGTTATGCCCGCATCTGGCTCATGATTATGCCTTCTTCGCATACTTGTTGGCCAGATCCTGGGTTTTTTTCGGGTTTGAATCACGTAGTAATGTGGTACCACACAGTAACAGTCCATTAAACCTGGATTCGGACAGTATTTTAGAGGATAACACCGGTTAGGTCTGGGTTAGGTCTGGGTTATGCCCGCATCTGGCTCATGATTTTGCCTTCTTCGCATACTTGTTGGCCAGATCCTGGGTTTTTTTCGGGTTTGAATCACGTAGTAATGTGGTATCACACAGAAACAGTCCATTAAACCTGGATTCGGACAGTATTTTAGAGGATAACACCGGTTAGGTCTGGGTTAGGTCTGGGTTATGCCCGCATCTGGCTCATGATTTCGCCTTCTTCGCATACGTGTTGGCCACGTGTTGGCGATAAAACTGTAAGATAAAGGATGAATTAAGTTCCAAGTCCCTAAAATTTTCCAAATCATAGATTTAAAAATGATTTAGATATTTACATGATTTTAGTGTGGGTATTTATACAAGTATGTAAATCTCTATTTATGCATAACATGTTACCCCTAAATGGGCAAGTTAATGAATTATATACATGTTAATTGTATAATAATAACCCTTTGTTCCTCATAAAAATTCACAACTGAATTGCTATCATTCTAAAAAAATCCATCCCAAAATATATTATCAAAACTAGTAATAAATTATTTGAACAAGGTGATAACAGATTTGAAATATTTAATAAAATTTAAATACCAGAGATTGATAGTATTAATAAAAGATAATATTAATACTATTTTGACACTGTTATTTGATTTTAATATTAATTATAGATACTTTGATTATTGATTTATTAAAACATAAAGTTAATGAAGTCCCAGTAGATTATAAATATTTTAAAGAGCATGAATTAGCATAGAATTTCATAAAAAATTTGATGAGTGATAGAAGTAACTTGAATAATCTGAATTTTGTAGCTTTTACTATATCTTTGGATATGGAATCACAGATTCATTTTATTAATAAAAATAGAGATAGTACTGATGATTTACTCAGGCTCGTTAAAGTAAGTGGGCCAAGTGGGAAGAATATTAAGATAGATGGATAGATATTGGTAAAAGTATTCTTCTTGTCCTTATATAGGAAATCTTTAATATTACAAATAAACTCTTTCTGTAAAATCTTGAACTTATCATTATAATTTATAGAATTAAAGTCAACGCATCTAATAATGAAAGTGAACTGAAGTATTTTATAGACTTGTCAAGAACGTTTTTTGGTATATTCCTAGCAAACGACCCGTTCAACGATCGGGATGAGTTATACGTAATTCGATTCGTCTAATTCAGTATATTATTTCATTAGTATATGCATTTCATTATCTGCGGAAATTCGGTATTTTTACAAAGTAACTAAGTATTTTAAATATATTCTGATAGGTTCACAGGTGGAAACAAGTGACTGTCGTTACCTGTGTTCAAAATGCCAGCTAGTAAAATGCTAATTTGTTAACAATAACATTTGTTGAATGAAATTTCTGCTATTTCTGCAAATATCTCATTGAATAAATCACCATCTTTCTATTATATATACATTTACTAAATACATAATGGCTCAGGTATCCAATGAAGTTACTCTTATTGGAAATATAAAATATTGATAGTATTATATGTTAGAAAAAAGTGGTGTCTTCAATTTAATTCATGTAAGCATCAGTAATGAGATCTTGAAAATTGACGCTGTGATTAATTTTCAAATGGCCTCTGTGCCATTATTTCTACAACAAAATGTTGATTCATCAGTCTCTATCCACTCTACCCTTCCACAATTGCTGCGCAGTATTTTTATTTAATGTTAGTTATATAATATATCACGACATTGCTCATAATTATATGTTAGCATATATGGTAATTTTAAAACAATATCTGTAACTGAGTTTGTTTTTAGAAAACCACGTTCTTTGCTTTTCAAATATCTTTATATAATGCAATGGCTTTTAAAAACTAAGGGTATAAACATCTCACCGTAAACCGTAAATAGTTTACATTTTAAAGATCCAGAAACAGGCGCTCATACGAATAAAACAGAAACTACGTGGAAGCATAGTAAACACTTTTTGCCTGAATATTGTCGGTTAGCATTTGCAGTTCCACACGTTTTTTAATATGTTTTTCTAACATATAATACAAAATAATAAATATTATATTTTCTATTTTCAGCAAAAAAGATAATTTCATTGGGTACTTAAGCCATTACGTGTTTTATAAACCTTCCAAGCAAGGAAAGGATGATTTATTTAATCAGTTCTTAAAAGAAATTTCAGAAATTTCATTTGATGATGATTGATTCTGTAAAAAATCAAAATATACCAGACTTAGATGATAATGAAATTTAATAATAAAAACAAGTTAAACCAACGTACTGCGTGCAATAGTAATTTACTATATATTGTAAACACTGTCAGCGGCGGGGAGACATTTTTTACTGTTGCTGCATGTACTGTCTACATACCTGGTTTTAATACTGTCCACCTGACCGACTCGTGGAAGTTCTATGCCTAAAAAAATGATTTTTATGCATCATACAAATTCTTCTACAAATTCCCATTTGACAATGTAGAATAGATCCAATTAGATAAATTATTTATAATTTTTAAAATGAACATAGCAACGATTTAATGTTAATCATTACATTACCAATCTTTCCAGATATTAGTTTAAAACCATCACCAACTTTAATATCAACCGGGTTTTGTAGATTTTTGGATTCATAAAAGTACTCATCTGTGTTTATTATGTGATCTGAGCAACCACTATCTAGTAGCCATTTAATATTTCTACTTCTTCTATTTTGCTACTTTTCATTACTTCAACCTTGAATGAATTGTAATTTCTACTGTCATCTAGACTCGAATTTCCAGCCACTTTTCTATCGTGTCTATTTTGTATATGTTTGAAAAGGTTGCCTTTTGTAATAATTATTAAAGTTTTCTGGGCAGTAACGTTGGATGTGCCCTGACTTATTACACTTGTAACATACCGCTTCAGTAGTCGTTGCACTGCTATGCTGATTATCCTTTGAATTGAGATACTTGTTCTGAATGCGTTGTACGTGTCGAAACCTATGACCTCTAGGATTTTTAGTTAAATTTGAACTAAAAGTGCGAGTGTAATTTCTGCTGTACTCAAAGTAGTAACTCTTACCGTTTCTCTTTTGATACTCTAACAGTAATTTAGATTTTACATACTCAACTGTTTTCTCCTTCGTTGGCAGTGCATCAATAATATCAACAATACGTGAGAAGTTAACGTTAATAACAGATAATTCAATTTATCCTCTTCATTCACAGTCTCACCAGTATTTTTGAGCCTATTTATATGCGTTTCAAATTCGTTAAAGAAGTCACTTGGATTTTCACCTTCTTTCATTTTTAATTCTAACAATCTTCTTTTACACAATAGCTTTACTGCACTGTTTTTAACTAGATAAATTTCGTCAAGCTTTGCAATCATATTTTTCGCAGTCGTTTCTGATATTATTAATTCTAACTGAGTGTTTGAAATACTGTTTACGATGTAACTTTTTGCTTTAATTCCCTTTTTTATTCCAATCTTCGACTCTTATTTCAGCCGGTCTTTCATCATGTAGAATAACCTCGTTACAGTCTTTCATTTCTAAAAATAAATTTAGCCTGAATTTCCAGTTCCATAAAATATTTGTAACATGAAATCGTCCTTTTTTTCACTTGCCATGCTTCTATCTTAGGTTATCTTCCTTTCACAACTAAATTTCTTTTCTTTACTGTTAACGAACAAACCACGGACCTCTGCTACCATGTTAAAATACTGTTTATATTATTTATTATAATGAATCTTGTTACAAAACAAACACACTTATTTTCCATTGTGAAAAGAAAACTTAAAAACTAAAAGAACATTCCTCGACGTGTGCTTCTCTCACAAACACACACACAAACACACACTCCTAAACACTAAAGAAACTAACGAATTTTAAGTCATATTTCTAACAATAACAGTAACAGTTTATAAAAAAATAACGAATTTCCACAGATGCATAGAAATGCATATCAATAATGTACTGAATTAGGCGAATCGAATAATGTATAACTCACCCCGATCCGTGAACGGGCCGTTTGCTAGGAATATAATTAATGTTCCATAACTTTTCAACAAAGTCTAAAATTTTTCCCAAGGGTTTTTGAATACCTATACACTGTATAGATATCCTGTTTCCTTCAACCGAACGACACGTGTCCCTAAAAAATATATTTATAAAGTAAGTCGGTCAAGTAGGAAGAATATTCAGATATTTAAGAATATGAATATATTGGTAAAAATATCCATTCCTCTTACCTTTATGTCCTGTGTATTGGATAATATAGATTTACATACTTTTACCGCTGAATTCGAAATTCTGAACTAAACATAGGTACAGGACTCGTCAAAACCGTTTTTCATTCTTTTTATAGTTTTATCTGTTTTCCAAAAAACAACCAATTAAATTAAGTTGCAAGAATGCAAAAGCGATAAAACTTACAGAGGCTTTAAATGTTTACTTAAGACTTTGCCTTTTGTAAAAACCGGCGATATTGACTGTGTGTGTGTGTGTGTGTAAATCGTCGTACGTTCGTGCCCGGTGCAGTAAAACACGTGCATCGATCTAGGTTACGTACGTTCCTCACGTGCCACTTTCTCAATCTATACTTTTAAATAAAAATTTTCGATGAGGTGCATTTGTAGCTATTACGTGTAGCATCATGAGCAAACTCTTAGAAAATCACTCCTACTCCTCGTTTGGACAGAATTTTTACTTTCATGATTTTAGCGAAAAGTCGTTTTCCTGCTCGGGGAACACATATGTACAGGGTGTTCGGCCACCCCTGGGAAAAATTTTAATGGGGGATTCTAGATGCCAAAATACGAAAATACAGACGAAAATCAAGAATACCAATTTGTTGATAGAGGCTACGTTAAAAAGTTATTAACAATTAAACTAAAAAATTTCAAATCGTTCTGGAAAAATTGTTATCGGTTGCGGGGGTCAATTACAATCATTTTTGGTGAATACACATACCTCCGAAATCTTACCCACTTTCGAGATAAAAATTCGAGAATGTGTGAAATTTGTTCGATGGAAAAGAAAAATTTCAAATCGTTTTGGAAAAATTATCTTCGGTTGCGGGGGTTACTTACAACCATTTTGGGTGAATCGTCATACCCCCCTAATCATGCGCATTTTCGAGAAAGAAATTCAGTACGGGCGGAACTTTAAACGTTAATAACTTTTTAATAAAGCCTCCATTAACAAATTGGTATTCTTGATTTTCGTCTTACTTTGGTCTCTAGAATCCCCCGGGAGAAATTGTAATGGGAGATTCTAGAGGTTAAAGTAGAACGAAAATCAAGAATACCAATTTGTTGATGGAGTAATACGATACTAAACAAGTTATTGACGTTTAAAGTTCCGCTCTTACTTTCGAATTTTTTTCTCGAAAATGCGCAGGATTTCGTATGTGGTATGTCTATTCACCGAAAATAATTGTAATTGACCCCCGAAACCGAAAGTAATTTTTTCAGAACGATTTGAAATTTTCTTTTTCTTTCGTCGAAAAATTTAGGCACTGCCTGTCGATTTTTCTTAAAAATTCCTTTCTGATTTTTATTCAGTTTGTAAAATAGTTGTTTAATAATACTCTTTGTGTAGGTACCCATGAGCTCTACTCGCGAAAAAAAAACGTTTCATTGGAATATATTCACTATTCACTATATCAGTAGGAGTTGCGGGGGCTGTTTGAAAATTTGACCAGTTATATGGGATTTTTCTCACTTTACGGGGTCAAGGAACAACTTTTCCAACATCTCTACATATTCTCCATTAAAATATGCGTTGTGTTGCTGTTTGAAACATTAAAATCGTTCGATCCGGCTGTCGACCAAAAAAAAAAAATGCTTGTTACTGACCCCTGCAACGAAAACTAATTCTTCCAAGACGATTCGAAATTCTTTTTTACTTGAATTCTTTTTGTCGAAACTGAGTAGGATTTCGGGGGTACGATTCTAACTGACCTCCGCGACCAAAAATAATTTTTTCAGAACGATTTGAAATTTTTTTATTTAATGTTATTAATAACTACTTTTTAACGAAACCTCAGTCGAAAAATTGATATTCTTAATTTTCGTCTTATTTTGGCTTCTAGAATCTCCCATTAAAATTTTTCCCAGGTGTGGCCAAACACCCTGTATATATTAAATCAATATTAATGAAATTACACCTTGACCGAATTCATTTCAATCCCCCCACACTAATACATATATTGTGTGTAGCCCATAAATGGTCGAGAATGGAGTCACCTATACTGGTTTCCTATACTGGTATTATTAGATGGTCGCAGGTCCTGCATAAATTTCAATTTACATAATTTTTGTTTTGAGTAAACTCATTTTACTTTTTTGTATATTATTACCTAATGCAACTCATATTTTCCAGCCATGCGATGTAGGAATATTTAGACGATTAAAAGTTGCATGGCGAAGGGTAGTGCAGGAACATTAGACAAAGTACGTAGGTAGACTAAACCCATTACGAAGGTGAATTTCGCACCAATATATCATACCATATATAAATTCCATGAAGAAGGAAATGCTTTTAAAGCTTGTGGTGGCCTATGACCGTTTAACTCAAATACAATTTACTAGACAAAACGTATTTCAGAAAGAAGAAAATAAATTAGAATTCATGTCGCCAGATGAAACTGACATCAATGACAGCAATATAGGTAGTTTTACATAGCATTCAAGAGCATATTCCAGATGATCTGAGAGGGGAACAATTTTCTTTTCTATATAGAAAATATTAAAATACAATCGGGACACAACTAAGACACAACACAAGACACAACTCGCAGAGAGAAAGCACTGCTGATGTTCAACGCAGTGCAGTTCATAGTAACAGTAAAACCAATACCAGTGTAGAAGACTAATTTAACAACGTTTCGCTAGAAGAAACTAATATATGATATACTGATCATTAATTAACTTTAATATTTCATGACAATGATGCTTTTACTTTTTTCTAATGGGAATTGTTTTGTTTCCGATGGTACTGAAATCAAACTACATTAATTCTACAACGTTACTTTACTTATTTTCTCGTAAAGACAAAGATTCTTCAGAATCTATTCTGGATAAACATTATCAACATTATCAAAAGATTGAAAAAACAACAAAGAAAAGAAAAGAAAAGAAAAGAAATATAGAAAGAGTGTGTGCAATCAAAGTTACATCAAAGACATGAAAATAGGCTCAGCTTGAAAAAATAGAAGCAATTGATAACCAGGAAAAAGAAAAACAAAGAATGAAAGAAGAACGATTAGAAAAGAAAAAAACAAGCCGAGAAATTAAAAGAAGAAAAGCTATTGAAAAAAGAAAGAAAAACAGAAAAATGAAAAGGAAAAGGAGAAAGAAAAGCAAGACGAAGAGAAGGAGAAATGTAAAACTCAAACTAAAAATAAAAATAAAGTTAAGAACGTGAAAAGAAAATAATAAATAATATTATTGTGTTGTTTTTACAGGGTGAATGTAGTAACTGAACCAGGTGGTTATGACTATGCAACATTTTTATTAGCATCTTTTTCAAACTCCACTTGGAACAACACTGTACGTATGTATGTATGGGATTATCAGGAACCGTGTTTGTTCGTTAATCGGCACACTCGTATTTATTTCGTTAAACACAGTCACACCTACTACGTACTTTTCTTCAATCTTTCTCTCTTCCGTGCTGTCTTTTCTCGCTTTCTGGGTTATTCACCCATCAGCTGTTCGGCCGTACGCTCGCCGCGTGTTGACGGCTTTTTCGGCGGTAACCGTCTTCGCTCGTGCAAGCTCGTGGACAGCGAACGATTCGCTGTTCGGCCAAAAATTCGTGCGCGATTTAATAATTTTCAACTGCACGGTTCCCTACATACAGGGTGTTCGGCCATCCATGGGAAAAATTTTAATGGGGGATTCTAGAGGTAAAAATAAGACGAAAATCAAGAATACCAATTTGTTGATGGAGGCACTGTTAAAAAGTTATTAATGTTTAAAGTTCCGCTCGTACTGAATTTTTTTCTCGAATATGCGCAAGATTTCGGGGGTATGTCTATACATAAAAAATGATTGTCACCGACCCTCGCAACTGAAAATAATTTTTCACAGAACGATTTGAAATCTTTTTTTTTTCATCGAAAAATATAGGCACCCGATTAGATTTTCGGTAAGGAATTTTTTCCTCGAAAGTGCGTAGGATTTCGGGGGTATGTGTAATGACCAAAAATGATTGTAATTGACCCCTGCAACCGAAAATAATTTTTTTAGAAAAATTTTTGAAAAATTTCTTTTTCGCCGAAAAATATCAACACATACTCGAATTTTTTTCTCGAAACTGAGTAGGATTTCGAATATATGTCTATTCACTGAAAATGCTTGTAATTGACCTCCGCAGCCGAAAATAATTTTTCCGGAACGATTTGAAATTTTTGAATTTAATTGTTAATAACTTTTTAACGAAGCCTCCATCAACAAATTGGTATTCTTGATTTTCGTCTTAGTTTGGCCTCTAGAATCTCCTATTAAAATGTTTCTCAGGGCTGGCCGAACACCCTGTATACTACTATGTTGGTTTGTTCCGGTTTGAATCACGCAGTAATGTGGGCCCACAAAGAAGCAGTCAATTAAACCTGATTTCGATCAATATTTTAGAGGATAACACCGGTTAGGTCTGGGTCAGGTCTGGGTTATGCCCGCATCTGGCTCATGATTATGCCTTCTTCGCATACTTGTTGGCCAGATCCTGGGTTTTTTTCGGGTTTGAATCACGTAGTAATGTGGTACCACACAGTAACAGTCCATTAAACCTGGATTCGGACAGTATTTTAGAGGATAACACCGGTTAGGTCTGGGTTAGGTCTGGGTTATGCCCGCATCTGGCTCATGATTTTGCCTTCTTCGCATACTTGTTGGCCAGATCCTGGGTTTTTTTCGGGTTTGAATCACGTAGTAATGTGGTATCACACAGAAACAGTCCATTAAACCTGGATTCGGACAGTATTTTAGAGGATAACACCGGTTAGGTCTGGGTTAGGTCTGGGTTATGCCCGCATCTGGCTCATGATTTCGCCTTCTTCGCATACGTGTTGGCCACGTGTTGGCGATAAAACTGTAAGATAAAGGATGAATTAAGTTCCAAGTCCCTAAAATTTTCCAAATCATAGATTTAAAAATGATTTAGATATTTACATGATTTTAGTGTGGGTATTTATACAAGTATGTAAATCTCTATTTATGCATAACATGTTACCCCTAAATGGGCAAGTTAATGAATTATATACATGTTAATTGTATAATAATAACCCTTTGTTCCTCATAAAAATTCACAACTGAATTGCTATCATTCTAAAAAAATCCATCCCAAAATATATTATCAAAACTAGTAATAAATTATTTGAACAAGGTGATAACAGATTTGAAATATTTAATAAAATTTAAATACCAGAGATTGATAGTATTAATAAAAGATAATATTAATACTATTTTGACACTGTTATTTGATTTTAATATTAATTATAGATACTTTGATTATTGATTTATTAAAACATAAAGTTAATGAAGTCCCAGTAGATTATAAATATTTTAAAGAGCATGAATTAGCATAGAATTTCATAAAAAATTTGATGAGTGATAGAAGTAACTTGAATAATCTGAATTTTGTAGCTTTTACTATATCTTTGGATATGGAATCACAGATTCATTTTATTAATAAAAATAGAGATAGTACTGATGATTTACTCAGGCTCGTTAAAGTAAGTGGGCCAAGTGGGAAGAATATTAAGATAGATGGATAGATATTGGTAAAAGTATTCTTCTTGTCCTTATATAGGAAATCTTTAATATTACAAATAAACTCTTTCTGTAAAATCTTGAACTTATCATTATAATTTATAGAATTAAAGTCAACGCATCTAATAATGAAAGTGAACTGAAGTATTTTATAGACTTGTCAAGAACGTTTTTTGGTATATTCCTAGCAAACGACCCGTTCAACGATCGGGATGAGTTATACGTAATTCGATTCGTCTAATTCAGTATATTATTTCATTAGTATATGCATTTCATTATCTGCGGAAATTCGGTATTTTTACAAAGTAACTAAGTATTTTAAATATATTCTGATAGGTTCACAGGTGGAAACAAGTGACTGTCGTTACCTGTGTTCAAAATGCCAGCTAGTAAAATGCTAATTTGTTAACAATAACATTTGTTGAATGAAATTTCTGCTATTTCTGCAAATATCTCATTGAATAAATCACCATCTTTCTATTATATATACATTTACTAAATACATAATGGCTCAGGTATCCAATGAAGTTACTCTTATTGGAAATATAAAATATTGATAGTATTATATGTTAGAAAAAAGTGGTGTCTTCAATTTAATTCATGTAAGCATCAGTAATGAGATCTTGAAAATTGACGCTGTGATTAATTTTCAAATGGCCTCTGTGCCATTATTTCTACAACAAAATGTTGATTCATCAGTCTCTATCCACTCTACCCTTCCACAATTGCTGCGCAGTATTTTTATTTAATGTTAGTTATATAATATATCACGACATTGCTCATAATTATATGTTAGCATATATGGTAATTTTAAAACAATATCTGTAACTGAGTTTGTTTTTAGAAAACCACGTTCTTTGCTTTTCAAATATCTTTATATAATGCAATGGCTTTTAAAAACTAAGGGTATAAACATCTCACCGTAAACCGTAAATAGTTTACATTTTAAAGATCCAGAAACAGGCGCTCATACGAATAAAACAGAAACTACGTGGAAGCATAGTAAACACTTTTTGCCTGAATATTGTCGGTTAGCATTTGCAGTTCCACACGTTTTTTAATATGTTTTTCTAACATATAATACAAAATAATAAATATTATATTTTCTATTTTCAGCAAAAAAGATAATTTCATTGGGTACTTAAGCCATTACGTGTTTTATAAACCTTCCAAGCAAGGAAAGGATGATTTATTTAATCAGTTCTTAAAAGAAATTTCAGAAATTTCATTTGATGATGATTGATTCTGTAAAAAATCAAAATATACCAGACTTAGATGATAATGAAATTTAATAATAAAAACAAGTTAAACCAACGTACTGCGTGCAATAGTAATTTACTATATATTGTAAACACTGTCAGCGGCGGGGAGACATTTTTTACTGTTGCTGCATGTACTGTCTACATACCTGGTTTTAATACTGTCCACCTGACCGACTCGTGGAAGTTCTATGCCTAAAAAAATGATTTTTATGCATCATACAAATTCTTCTACAAATTCCCATTTGACAATGTAGAATAGATCCAATTAGATAAATTATTTATAATTTTTAAAATGAACATAGCAACGATTTAATGTTAATCATTACATTACCAATCTTTCCAGATATTAGTTTAAAACCATCACCAACTTTAATATCAACCGGGTTTTGTAGATTTTTGGATTCATAAAAGTACTCATCTGTGTTTATTATGTGATCTGAGCAACCACTATCTAGTAGCCATTTAATATTTCTACTTCTTCTATTTTGCTACTTTTCATTACTTCAACCTTGAATGAATTGTAATTTCTACTGTCATCTAGACTCGAATTTCCAGCCACTTTTCTATCGTGTCTATTTTGTATATGTTTGAAAAGGTTGCCTTTTGTAATAATTATTAAAGTTTTCTGGGCAGTAACGTTGGATGTGCCCTGACTTATTACACTGACTTAACATACCGCTTCAGTAGTCGTTGCACTGCTATGCTGATTATCCTTTGAATTGAGATACTTGTTCTGATTGCGTTGTACGTGTCGAAACCTATGACCTCTAGGATTTTTAGTTAAATTTGAACTAAAAGTGCGAGTGTAATTTCTGCTGTACTCAAAGTAGTAACTCTTACCGTTTCTCTTTTGATACTCTAACAGTAATTTAGATTTTACATACTCAACTGTTTTCTCCTTCGTTGGCAGTGCATCAATAATATCAACAATACGTGAGAAGTTAACGTTAATAACAGATAATTCAATTTATCCTCTTCATTCACAGTCTCACCAGTATTTTTGAGCCTATTTATATGCGTTTCAAATTCGTTAAAGAAGTCACTTGGATTTTCACCTTCTTTCATTTTTAATTCTAACAATCTTCTTTTACACAATAGCTTTACTGCACTGTTTTTAACTAGATAAATTTCGTCAAGCTTTGCAATCATATTTTTCGCAGTCGTTTCTGATATTATTAATTCTAACTGAGTGTTTGAAATACTGTTTACGATGTAACTTTTTGCTTTAATTCCCTTTTTTATTCCAATCTTCGACTCTTATTTCAGCCGGTCTTTCATCATGTAGAATAACCTCGTTACAGTCTTTCATTTCTAAAAATAAATTTAGCCTGAATTTCCAGTTCCATAAAATATTTGTAACATGAAATCGTCCTTTTTTTCACTTGCCATGCTTCTATCTTAGGTTATCTTCCTTTCACAACTAAATTTCTTTTCTTTACTGTTAACGAACAAACCACGGACCTCTGCTACCATGTTAAAATACTGTTTATATTATTTATTATAATGAATCTTGTTACAAAACAAACACACTTATTTTCCATTGTGAAAAGAAAACTTAAAAACTAAAAGAACATTCCTCGACGTGTGCTTCTCTCACAAACACACACACAAACACACACTCCTAAACACTAAAGAAACTAACGAATTTTAAGTCATATTTCTAACAATAACAGTAACAGTTTATAAAAAAATAACGAATTTCCACAGATGCATAGAAATGCATATCAATAATGTACTGAATTAGGCGAATCGAATAATGTATAACTCACCCCGATCCGTGAACGGGCCGTTTGCTAGGAATATAATTAATGTTCCATAACTTTTCAACAAAGTCTAAAATTTTTCCCAAGGGTTTTTGAATACCTATACACTGTATAGATATCCTGTTTCCTTCAACCGAACGACACGTGTCCCTAAAAAATATATTTATAAAGTAAGTCGGTCAAGTAGGAAGAATATTCAGATATTTAAGAATATGAATATATTGGTAAAAATATCCATTCCTCTTACCTTTATGTCCTGTGTATTGGATAATATAGATTTACATACTTTTACCGCTGAATTCGAAATTCTGAACTAAACATAGGTACAGGACTCGTCAAAACCGTTTTTCATTCTTTTTATAGTTTTATCTGTTTTCCAAAAAACAACCAATTAAATTAAGTTGCAAGAATGCAAAAGCGATAAAACTTACAGAGGCTTTAAATGTTTACTTAAGACTTTGCCTTTTGTAAAAACCGGCGATATTGACTGTGTGTGTGTGTGTGTGTAAATCGTCGTACGTTCGTGCCCGGTGCAGTAAAACACGTGCATCGATCTAGGTTACGTACGTTCCTCACGTGCCACTTTCTCAATCTATACTTTTAAATAAAAATTTTCGATGAGGTGCATTTGTAGCTATTACGTGTAGCATCATGAGCAAACTCTTAGAAAATCACTCCTACTCCTCGTTTGGACAGAATTTTTACTTTCATGATTTTAGCGAAAAGTCGTTTTCCTGCTCGGGGAACACATATGTACAGGGTGTTCGGCCACCCCTGGGAAAAATTTTAATGGGGGATTCTAGATGCCAAAATACGAAAATACAGACGAAAATCAAGAATACCAATTTGTTGATAGAGGCTACGTTAAAAAGTTATTAACAATTAAACTAAAAAATTTCAAATCGTTCTGGAAAAATTGTTATCGGTTGCGGGGGTCAATTACAATCATTTTTGGTGAATACACATACCTCCGAAATCTTACCCACTTTCGAGATAAAAATTCGAGAATGTGTGAAATTTGTTCGATGGAAAAGAAAAATTTCAAATCGTTTTGGAAAAATTATCTTCGGTTGCGGGGGTTACTTACAACCATTTTGGGTGAATCGTCATACCCCCCTAATCATGCGCATTTTCGAGAAAGAAATTCAGTACGGGCGGAACTTTAAACGTTAATAACTTTTTAATAAAGCCTCCATTAACAAATTGGTATTCTTGATTTTCGTCTTACTTTGGTCTCTAGAATCCCCCGGGAGAAATTGTAATGGGAGATTCTAGAGGTTAAAGTAGAACGAAAATCAAGAATACCAATTTGTTGATGGAGTAATACGATACTAAACAAGTTATTGACGTTTAAAGTTCCGCTCTTACTTTCGAATTTTTTTCTCGAAAATGCGCAGGATTTCGTATGTGGTATGTCTATTCACCGAAAATAATTGTAATTGACCCCCGAAACCGAAAGTAATTTTTTCAGAACGATTTGAAATTTTCTTTTTCTTTCGTCGAAAAATTTAGGCACTGCCTGTCGATTTTTCTTAAAAATTCCTTTCTGATTTTTATTCAGTTTGTAAAATAGTTGTTTAATAATACTCTTTGTGTAGGTACCCATGAGCTCTACTCGCGAAAAAAAAACGTTTCATTGGAATATATTCACTATTCACTATATCAGTAGGAGTTGCGGGGGCTGTTTGAAAATTTGACCAGTTATATGGGATTTTTCTCACTTTACGGGGTCAAGGAACAACTTTTCCAACATCTCTACATATTCTCCATTAAAATATGCGTTGTGTTGCTGTTTGAAACATTAAAATCGTTCGATCCGGCTGTCGACCAAAAAAAAAAAATGCTTGTTACTGACCCCTGCAACGAAAACTAATTCTTCCAAGACGATTCGAAATTCTTTTTTACTTGAATTCTTTTTGTCGAAACTGAGTAGGATTTCGGGGGTACGATTCTAACTGACCTCCGCGACCAAAAATAATTTTTTCAGAACGATTTGAAATTTTTTTATTTAATGTTATTAATAACTACTTTTTAACGAAACCTCAGTCGAAAAATTGATATTCTTAATTTTCGTCTTATTTTGGCTTCTAGAATCTCCCATTAAAATTTTTCCCAGGTGTGGCCAAACACCCTGTATATATTAAATCAATATTAATGAAATTACACCTTGACCGAATTCATTTCAATCCCCCCACACTAATACATATATTGTGTGTAGCCCATAAATGGTCGAGAATGGAGTCACCTATACTGGTTTCCTATACTGGTATTATTAGATGGTCGCAGGTCCTGCATAAATTTCAATTTACATAATTTTTGTTTTGAGTAAACTCATTTTACTTTTTTGTATATTATTACCTAATGCAACTCATATTTTCCAGCCATGCGATGTAGGAATATTTAGACGATTAAAAGTTGCATGGCGAAGGGTAGTGCAGGAACATTAGACAAAGTACGTAGGTAGACTAAACCCATTACGAAGGTGAATTTCGCACCAATATATCATACCATATATAAATTCCATGAAGAAGGAAATGCTTTTAAAGCTTGTGGTGGCCTATGACCGTTTAACTCAAATACAATTTACTAGACAAAACGTATTTCAGAAAGAAGAAAATAAATTAGAATTCATGTCGCCAGATGAAACTGACATCAATGACAGCAATATAGGTAGTTTTACATAGCATTCAAGAGCATATTCCAGATGATCTGAGAGGGGAACAATTTTCTTTTCTATATAGAAAATATTAAAATACAATCGGGACACAACTAAGACACAACACAAGACACAACTCGCAGAGAGAAAGCACTGCTGATGTTCAACGCAGTGCAGTTCATAGTAACAGTAAAACCAATACCAGTGTAGAAGACTAATTTAACAACGTTTCGCTAGAAGAAACTAATATATGATATACTGATCATTAATTAACTTTAATATTTCATGACAATGATGCTTTTACTTTTTTCTAATGGGAATTGTTTTGTTTCCGATGGTACTGAAATCAAACTACATTAATTCTACAACGTTACTTTACTTATTTTCTCGTAAAGACAAAGATTCTTCAGAATCTATTCTGGATAAACATTATCAACATTATCAAAAGATTGAAAAAACAACAAAGAAAAGAAAAGAAAAGAAAAGAAATATAGAAAGAGTGTGTGCAATCAAAGTTACATCAAAGACATGAAAATAGGCTCAGCTTGAAAAAATAGAAGCAATTGATAACCAGGAAAAAGAAAAACAAAGAATGAAAGAAGAACGATTAGAAAAGAAAAAAACAAGCCGAGAAATTAAAAGAAGAAAAGCTATTGAAAAAAGAAAGAAAAACAGAAAAATGAAAAGGAAAAGGAGAAAGAAAAGCAAGACGAAGAGAAGGAGAAATGTAAAACTCAAACTAAAAATAAAAATAAAGTTAAGAACGTGAAAAGAAAATAATAAATAATATTATTGTGTTGTTTTTACAGGGTGAATGTAGTAACTGAACCAGGTGGTTATGACTATGCAACATTTTTATTAGCATCTTTTTCAAACTCCACTTGGAACAACACTGTACGTATGTATGTATGGGATTATCAGGAACCGTGTTTGTTCGTTAATCGGCACACTCGTATTTATTTCGTTAAACACAGTCACACCTACTACGTACTTTTCTTCAATCTTTCTCTCTTCCGTGCTGTCTTTTCTCGCTTTCTGGGTTATTCACCCATCAGCTGTTCGGCCGTACGCTCGCCGCGTGTTGACGGCTTTTTCGGCGGTAACCGTCTTCGCTCGTGCAAGCTCGTGGACAGCGAACGATTCGCTGTTCGGCCAAAAATTCGTGCGCGATTTAATAATTTTCAACTGCACGGTTCCCTACATACAGGGTGTTCGGCCATCCATGGGAAAAATTTTAATGGGGGATTCTAGAGGTAAAAATAAGACGAAAATCAAGAATACCAATTTGTTGATGGAGGCACTGTTAAAAAGTTATTAATGTTTAAAGTTCCGCTCGTACTGAATTTTTTTCTCGAATATGCGCAAGATTTCGGGGGTATGTCTATACATAAAAAATGATTGTCACCGACCCTCGCAACTGAAAATAATTTTTCACAGAACGATTTGAAATCTTTTTTTTTTCATCGAAAAATATAGGCACCCGATTAGATTTTCGGTAAGGAATTTTTTCCTCGAAAGTGCGTAGGATTTCGGGGGTATGTGTAATGACCAAAAATGATTGTAATTGACCCCTGCAACCGAAAATAATTTTTTTAGAAAAATTTTTGAAAAATTTCTTTTTCGCCGAAAAATATCAACACATACTCGAATTTTTTTCTCGAAACTGAGTAGGATTTCGAATATATGTCTATTCACTGAAAATGCTTGTAATTGACCTCCGCAGCCGAAAATAATTTTTCCGGAACGATTTGAAATTTTTGAATTTAATTGTTAATAACTTTTTAACGAAGCCTCCATCAACAAATTGGTATTCTTGATTTTCGTCTTAGTTTGGCCTCTAGAATCTCCTATTAAAATGTTTCTCAGGGCTGGCCGAACACCCTGTATACTACTATGTTGGTTTGTTCCGGTTTGAATCACGCAGTAATGTGGGCCCACAAAGAAGCAGTCAATTAAACCTGATTTCGATCAATATTTTAGAGGATAACACCGGTTAGGTCTGGGTCAGGTCTGGGTTATGCCCGCATCTGGCTCATGATTATGCCTTCTTCGCATACTTGTTGGCCAGATCCTGGGTTTTTTTCGGGTTTGAATCACGTAGTAATGTGGTACCACACAGTAACAGTCCATTAAACCTGGATTCGGACAGTATTTTAGAGGATAACACCGGTTAGGTCTGGGTTAGGTCTGGGTTATGCCCGCATCTGGCTCATGATTTTGCCTTCTTCGCATACTTGTTGGCCAGATCCTGGGTTTTTTTCGGGTTTGAATCACGTAGTAATGTGGTATCACACAGAAACAGTCCATTAAACCTGGATTCGGACAGTATTTTAGAGGATAACACCGGTTAGGTCTGGGTTAGGTCTGGGTTATGCCCGCATCTGGCTCATGATTTCGCCTTCTTCGCATACGTGTTGGCCACGTGTTGGCGATAAAACTGTAAGATAAAGGATGAATTAAGTTCCAAGTCCCTAAAATTTTCCAAATCATAGATTTAAAAATGATTTAGATATTTACATGATTTTAGTGTGGGTATTTATACAAGTATGTAAATCTCTATTTATGCATAACATGTTACCCCTAAATGGGCAAGTTAATGAATTATATACATGTTAATTGTATAATAATAACCCTTTGTTCCTCATAAAAATTCACAACTGAATTGCTATCATTCTAAAAAAATCCATCCCAAAATATATTATCAAAACTAGTAATAAATTATTTGAACAAGGTGATAACAGATTTGAAATATTTAATAAAATTTAAATACCAGAGATTGATAGTATTAATAAAAGATAATATTAATACTATTTTGACACTGTTATTTGATTTTAATATTAATTATAGATACTTTGATTATTGATTTATTAAAACATAAAGTTAATGAAGTCCCAGTAGATTATAAATATTTTAAAGAGCATGAATTAGCATAGAATTTCATAAAAAATTTGATGAGTGATAGAAGTAACTTGAATAATCTGAATTTTGTAGCTTTTACTATATCTTTGGATATGGAATCACAGATTCATTTTATTAATAAAAATAGAGATAGTACTGATGATTTACTCAGGCTCGTTAAAGTAAGTGGGCCAAGTGGGAAGAATATTAAGATAGATGGATAGATATTGGTAAAAGTATTCTTCTTGTCCTTATATAGGAAATCTTTAATATTACAAATAAACTCTTTCTGTAAAATCTTGAACTTATCATTATAATTTATAGAATTAAAGTCAACGCATCTAATAATGAAAGTGAACTGAAGTATTTTATAGACTTGTCAAGAACGTTTTTTGGTATATTCCTAGCAAACGACCCGTTCAACGATCGGGATGAGTTATACGTAATTCGATTCGTCTAATTCAGTATATTATTTCATTAGTATATGCATTTCATTATCTGCGGAAATTCGGTATTTTTACAAAGTAACTAAGTATTTTAAATATATTCTGATAGGTTCACAGGTGGAAACAAGTGACTGTCGTTACCTGTGTTCAAAATGCCAGCTAGTAAAATGCTAATTTGTTAACAATAACATTTGTTGAATGAAATTTCTGCTATTTCTGCAAATATCTCATTGAATAAATCACCATCTTTCTATTATATATACATTTACTAAATACATAATGGCTCAGGTATCCAATGAAGTTACTCTTATTGGAAATATAAAATATTGATAGTATTATATGTTAGAAAAAAGTGGTGTCTTCAATTTAATTCATGTAAGCATCAGTAATGAGATCTTGAAAATTGACGCTGTGATTAATTTTCAAATGGCCTCTGTGCCATTATTTCTACAACAAAATGTTGATTCATCAGTCTCTATCCACTCTACCCTTCCACAATTGCTGCGCAGTATTTTTATTTAATGTTAGTTATATAATATATCACGACATTGCTCATAATTATATGTTAGCATATATGGTAATTTTAAAACAATATCTGTAACTGAGTTTGTTTTTAGAAAACCACGTTCTTTGCTTTTCAAATATCTTTATATAATGCAATGGCTTTTAAAAACTAAGGGTATAAACATCTCACCGTAAACCGTAAATAGTTTACATTTTAAAGATCCAGAAACAGGCGCTCATACGAATAAAACAGAAACTACGTGGAAGCATAGTAAACACTTTTTGCCTGAATATTGTCGGTTAGCATTTGCAGTTCCACACGTTTTTTAATATGTTTTTCTAACATATAATACAAAATAATAAATATTATATTTTCTATTTTCAGCAAAAAAGATAATTTCATTGGGTACTTAAGCCATTACGTGTTTTATAAACCTTCCAAGCAAGGAAAGGATGATTTATTTAATCAGTTCTTAAAAGAAATTTCAGAAATTTCATTTGATGATGATTGATTCTGTAAAAAATCAAAATATACCAGACTTAGATGATAATGAAATTTAATAATAAAAACAAGTTAAACCAACGTACTGCGTGCAATAGTAATTTACTATATATTGTAAACACTGTCAGCGGCGGGGAGACATTTTTTACTGTTGCTGCATGTACTGTCTACATACCTGGTTTTAATACTGTCCACCTGACCGACTCGTGGAAGTTCTATGCCTAAAAAAATGATTTTTATGCATCATACAAATTCTTCTACAAATTCCCATTTGACAATGTAGAATAGATCCAATTAGATAAATTATTTATAATTTTTAAAATGAACATAGCAACGATTTAATGTTAATCATTACATTACCAATCTTTCCAGATATTAGTTTAAAACCATCACCAACTTTAATATCAACCGGGTTTTGTAGATTTTTGGATTCATAAAAGTACTCATCTGTGTTTATTATGTGATCTGAGCAACCACTATCTAGTAGCCATTTAATATTTCTACTTCTTCTATTTTGCTACTTTTCATTACTTCAACCTTGAATGAATTGTAATTTCTACTGTCATCTAGACTCGAATTTCCAGCCACTTTTCTATCGTGTCTATTTTGTATATGTTTGAAAAGGTTGCCTTTTGTAATAATTATTAAAGTTTTCTGGGCAGTAACGTTGGATGTGCCCTGACTTATTACACTGACTTAACATACCGCTTCAGTAGTCGTTGCACTGCTATGCTGATTATCCTTTGAATTGAGATACTTGTTCTGATTGCGTTGTACGTGTCGAAACCTATGACCTCTAGGATTTTTAGTTAAATTTGAACTAAAAGTGCGAGTGTAATTTCTGCTGTACTCAAAGTAGTAACTCTTACCGTTTCTCTTTTGATATTCTAACAGTAATTTAGATTTTACATACTCAACTGTTTTCTCCTTCGTTGGCAGTGCATCAATAATATCAACAATACGTGAGAAGTTAACGTTAATAACAGATAATTCAATTTATCCTCTTCATTCACAGTCTCACCAGTATTTTTGAGCCTATTTATATGCGTTTCAAATTCGTTAAAGAAGTCACTTGGATTTTCACCTTCTTTCATTTTTAATTCTAACAATCTTCTTTTACACAATAGCTTTACTGCACTGTTTTTAACTAGATAAATTTCGTCAAGCTTTGCAATCATATTTTTCGCAGTCGTTTCTGATATTATTAATTCTAACTGAGTGTTTGAAATACTGTTTACGATGTAACTTTTTGCTTTAATTCCCTTTTTTATTCCAATCTTCGACTCTTATTTCAGCCGGTCTTTCATCATGTAGAATAACCTCGTTACAGTCTTTCATTTCTAAAAATAAATTTAGCCTGAATTTCCAGTTCCATAAAATATTTGTAACATGAAATCGTCCTTTTTTTCACTTGCCATGCTTCTATCTTAGGTTATCTTCCTTTCACAACTAAATTTCTTTTCTTTACTGTTAACGAACAAACCACGGACCTCTGCTACCATGTTAAAATACTGTTTATATTATTTATTATAATGAATCTTGTTACAAAACAAACACACTTATTTTCCATTGTGAAAAGAAAACTTAAAAACTAAAAGAACATTCCTCGACGTGTGCTTCTCTCACAAACACACACACAAACACACACTCCTAAACACTAAAGAAACTAACGAATTTTAAGTCATATTTCTAACAATAACAGTAACAGTTTATAAAAAAATAACGAATTTCCACAGATGCATAGAAATGCATATCAATAATGTACTGAATTAGGCGAATCGAATAATGTATAACTCACCCCGATCCGTGAACGGGCCGTTTGCTAGGAATATAATTAATGTTCCATAACTTTTCAACAAAGTCTAAAATTTTTCCCAAGGGTTTTTGAATACCTATACACTGTATAGATATCCTGTTTCCTTCAACCGAACGACACGTGTCCCTAAAAAATATATTTATAAAGTAAGTCGGTCAAGTAGGAAGAATATTCAGATATTTAAGAATATGAATATATTGGTAAAAATATCCATTCCTCTTACCTTTATGTCCTGTGTATTGGATAATATAGATTTACATACTTTTACCGCTGAATTCGAAATTCTGAACTAAACATAGGTACAGGACTCGTCAAAACCGTTTTTCATTCTTTTTATAGTTTTATCTGTTTTCCAAAAAACAACCAATTAAATTAAGTTGCAAGAATGCAAAAGCGATAAAACTTACAGAGGCTTTAAATGTTTACTTAAGACTTTGCCTTTTGTAAAAACCGGCGATATTGACTGTGTGTGTGTGTGTGTGTAAATCGTCGTACGTTCGTGCCCGGTGCAGTAAAACACGTGCATCGATCTAGGTTACGTACGTTCCTCACGTGCCACTTTCTCAATCTATACTTTTAAATAAAAATTTTCGATGAGGTGCATTTGTAGCTATTACGTGTAGCATCATGAGCAAACTCTTAGAAAATCACTCCTACTCCTCGTTTGGACAGAATTTTTACTTTCATGATTTTAGCGAAAAGTCGTTTTCCTGCTCGGGGAACACATATGTACAGGGTGTTCGGCCACCCCTGGGAAAAATTTTAATGGGGGATTCTAGATGCCAAAATACGAAAATACAGACGAAAATCAAGAATACCAATTTGTTGATAGAGGCTACGTTAAAAAGTTATTAACAATTAAACTAAAAAATTTCAAATCGTTCTGGAAAAATTGTTATCGGTTGCGGGGGTCAATTACAATCATTTTTGGTGAATACACATACCTCCGAAATCTTACCCACTTTCGAGATAAAAATTCGAGAATGTGTGAAATTTGTTCGATGGAAAAGAAAAATTTCAAATCGTTTTGGAAAAATTATCTTCGGTTGCGGGGGTTACTTACAACCATTTTGGGTGAATCGTCATACCCCCCTAATCATGCGCATTTTCGAGAAAGAAATTCAGTACGGGCGGAACTTTAAACGTTAATAACTTTTTAATAAAGCCTCCATTAACAAATTGGTATTCTTGATTTTCGTCTTACTTTGGTCTCTAGAATCCCCCGGGAGAAATTGTAATGGGAGATTCTAGAGGTTAAAGTAGAACGAAAATCAAGAATACCAATTTGTTGATGGAGTAATACGATACTAAACAAGTTATTGACGTTTAAAGTTCCGCTCTTACTTTCGAATTTTTTTCTCGAAAATGCGCAGGATTTCGTATGTGGTATGTCTATTCACCGAAAATAATTGTAATTGACCCCCGAAACCGAAAGTAATTTTTTCAGAACGATTTGAAATTTTCTTTTTCTTTCGTCGAAAAATTTAGGCACTGCCTGTCGATTTTTCTTAAAAATTCCTTTCTGATTTTTATTCAGTTTGTAAAATAGTTGTTTAATAATACTCTTTGTGTAGGTACCCATGAGCTCTACTCGCGAAAAAAAAACGTTTCATTGGAATATATTCACTATTCACTATATCAGTAGGAGTTGCGGGGGCTGTTTGAAAATTTGACCAGTTATATGGGATTTTTCTCACTTTACGGGGTCAAGGAACAACTTTTCCAACATCTCTACATATTCTCCATTAAAATATGCGTTGTGTTGCTGTTTGAAACATTAAAATCGTTCGATCCGGCTGTCGACCAAAAAAAAAAAATGCTTGTTACTGACCCCTGCAACGAAAACTAATTCTTCCAAGACGATTCGAAATTCTTTTTTACTTGAATTCTTTTTGTCGAAACTGAGTAGGATTTCGGGGGTACGATTCTAACTGACCTCCGCGACCAAAAATAATTTTTTCAGAACGATTTGAAATTTTTTTATTTAATGTTATTAATAACTACTTTTTAACGAAACCTCAGTCGAAAAATTGATATTCTTAATTTTCGTCTTATTTTGGCTTCTAGAATCTCCCATTAAAATTTTTCCCAGGTGTGGCCAAACACCCTGTATATATTAAATCAATATTAATGAAATTACACCTTGACCGAATTCATTTCAATCCCCCCACACTAATACATATATTGTGTGTAGCCCATAAATGGTCGAGAATGGAGTCACCTATACTGGTTTCCTATACTGGTATTATTAGATGGTCGCAGGTCCTGCATAAATTTCAATTTACATAATTTTTGTTTTGAGTAAACTCATTTTACTTTTTTGTATATTATTACCTAATGCAACTCATATTTTCCAGCCATGCGATGTAGGAATATTTAGACGATTAAAAGTTGCATGGCGAAGGGTAGTGCAGGAACATTAGACAAAGTACGTAGGTAGACTAAACCCATTACGAAGGTGAATTTCGCACCAATATATCATACCATATATAAATTCCATGAAGAAGGAAATGCTTTTAAAGCTTGTGGTGGCCTATGACCGTTTAACTCAAATACAATTTACTAGACAAAACGTATTTCAGAAAGAAGAAAATAAATTAGAATTCATGTCGCCAGATGAAACTGACATCAATGACAGCAATATAGGTAGTTTTACATAGCATTCAAGAGCATATTCCAGATGATCTGAGAGGGGAACAATTTTCTTTTCTATATAGAAAATATTAAAATACAATCGGGACACAACTAAGACACAACACAAGACACAACTCGCAGAGAGAAAGCACTGCTGATGTTCAACGCAGTGCAGTTCATAGTAACAGTAAAACCAATACCAGTGTAGAAGACTAATTTAACAACGTTTCGCTAGAAGAAACTAATATATGATATACTGATCATTAATTAACTTTAATATTTCATGACAATGATGCTTTTACTTTTTTCTAATGGGAATTGTTTTGTTTCCGATGGTACTGAAATCAAACTACATTAATTCTACAACGTTACTTTACTTATTTTCTCGTAAAGACAAAGATTCTTCAGAATCTATTCTGGATAAACATTATCAACATTATCAAAAGATTGAAAAAACAACAAAGAAAAGAAAAGAAAAGAAAAGAAATATAGAAAGAGTGTGTGCAATCAAAGTTACATCAAAGACATGAAAATAGGCTCAGCTTGAAAAAATAGAAGCAATTGATAACCAGGAAAAAGAAAAACAAAGAATGAAAGAAGAACGATTAGAAAAGAAAAAAACAAGCCGAGAAATTAAAAGAAGAAAAGCTATTGAAAAAAGAAAGAAAAACAGAAAAATGAAAAGGAAAAGGAGAAAGAAAAGCAAGACGAAGAGAAGGAGAAATGTAAAACTCAAACTAAAAATAAAAATAAAGTTAAGAACGTGAAAAGAAAATAATAAATAATATTATTGTGTTGTTTTTACAGGGTGAATGTAGTAACTGAACCAGGTGGTTATGACTATGCAACATTTTTATTAGCATCTTTTTCAAACTCCACTTGGAACAACACTGTACGTATGTATGTATGGGATTATCAGGAACCGTGTTTGTTCGTTAATCGGCACACTCGTATTTATTTCGTTAAACACAGTCACACCTACTACGTACTTTTCTTCAATCTTTCTCTCTTCCGTGCTGTCTTTTCTCGCTTTCTGGGTTATTCACCCATCAGCTGTTCGGCCGTACGCTCGCCGCGTGTTGACGGCTTTTTCGGCGGTAACCGTCTTCGCTCGTGCAAGCTCGTGGACAGCGAACGATTCGCTGTACGGCCAAAAATTCGTGCGCGATTTAATAATTTTCAACTGCACGGTTCCCTACATACAGGGTGTTCGGCCATCCATGGGAAAAATTTTAATGGGGGATTCTAGAGGTAAAAATAAGACGAAAATCAAGAATACCAATTTGTTGATGGAGGCACTGTTAAAAAGTTATTAATGTTTAAAGTTCCGCTCGTACTGAATTTTTTTCTCGAATATGCGCAAGATTTCGGGGGTATGTCTATACATAAAAAATGATTGTCACCGACCCTCGCAACTGAAAATAATTTTTCACAGAACGATTTGAAATCTTTTTTTTTTCATCGAAAAATATAGGCACCCGATTAGATTTTCGGTAAGGAATTTTTTCCTCGAAAGTGCGTAGGATTTCGGGGGTATGTGTAATGACCAAAAATGATTGTAATTGACCCCTGCAACCGAAAATAATTTTTTTAGAAAAATTTTTGAAAAATTTCTTTTTCGCCGAAAAATATCAACACATACTCGAATTTTTTTCTCGAAACTGAGTAGGATTTCGAATATATGTCTATTCACTGAAAATGCTTGTAATTGACCTCCGCAGCCGAAAATAATTTTTCCGGAACGATTTGAAATTTTTGAATTTAATTGTTAATAACTTTTTAACGAAGCCTCCATCAACAAATTGGTATTCTTGATTTTCGTCTTAGTTTGGCCTCTAGAATCTCCTATTAAAATGTTTCTCAGGGCTGGCCGAACACCCTGTATACTACTATGTTGGTTTGTTCCGGTTTGAATCACGCAGTAATGTGGGCCCACAAAGAAGCAGTCAATTAAACCTGATTTCGATCAATATTTTAGAGGATAACACCGGTTAGGTCTGGGTCAGGTCTGGGTTATGCCCGCATCTGGCTCATGATTATGCCTTCTTCGCATACTTGTTGGCCAGATCCTGGGTTTTTTTCGGGTTTGAATCACGTAGTAATGTGGTACCACACAGTAACAGTCCATTAAACCTGGATTCGGACAGTATTTTAGAGGATAACACCGGTTAGGTCTGGGTTAGGTCTGGGTTATGCCCGCATCTGGCTCATGATTTTGCCTTCTTCGCATACTTGTTGGCCAGATCCTGGGTTTTTTTCGGGTTTGAATCACGTAGTAATGTGGTATCACACAGAAACAGTCCATTAAACCTGGATTCGGACAGTATTTTAGAGGATAACACCGGTTAGGTCTGGGTTAGGTCTGGGTTATGCCCGCATCTGGCTCATGATTTCGCCTTCTTCGCATACGTGTTGGCCACGTGTTGGCGATAAAACTGTAAGATAAAGGATGAATTAAGTTCCAAGTCCCTAAAATTTTCCAAATCATAGATTTAAAAATGATTTAGATATTTACATGATTTTAGTGTGGGTATTTATACAAGTATGTAAATCTCTATTTATGCATAACATGTTACCCCTAAATGGGCAAGTTAATGAATTATATACATGTTAATTGTATAATAATAACCCTTTGTTCCTCATAAAAATTCACAACTGAATTGCTATCATTCTAAAAAAATCCATCCCAAAATATATTATCAAAACTAGTAATAAATTATTTGAACAAGGTGATAACAGATTTGAAATATTTAATAAAATTTAAATACCAGAGATTGATAGTATTAATAAAAGATAATATTAATACTATTTTGACACTGTTATTTGATTTTAATATTAATTATAGATACTTTGATTATTGATTTATTAAAACATAAAGTTAATGAAGTCCCAGTAGATTATAAATATTTTAAAGAGCATGAATTAGCATAGAATTTCATAAAAAATTTGATGAGTGATAGAAGTAACTTGAATAATCTGAATTTTGTAGCTTTTACTATATCTTTGGATATGGAATCACAGATTCATTTTATTAATAAAAATAGAGATAGTACTGATGATTTACTCAGGCTCGTTAAAGTAAGTGGGCCAAGTGGGAAGAATATTAAGATAGATGGATAGATATTGGTAAAAGTATTCTTCTTGTCCTTATATAGGAAATCTTTAATATTACAAATAAACTCTTTCTGTAAAATCTTGAACTTATCATTATAATTTATAGAATTAAAGTCAACGCATCTAATAATGAAAGTGAACTGAAGTATTTTATAGACTTGTCAAGAACGTTTTTTGGTATATTCCTAGCAAACGACCCGTTCAACGATCGGGATGAGTTATACGTAATTCGATTCGTCTAATTCAGTATATTATTTCATTAGTATATGCATTTCATTATCTGCGGAAATTCGGTATTTTTACAAAGTAACTAAGTATTTTAAATATATTCTGATAGGTTCACAGGTGGAAACAAGTGACTGTCGTTACCTGTGTTCAAAATGCCAGCTAGTAAAATGCTAATTTGTTAACAATAACATTTGTTGAATGAAATTTCTGCTATTTCTGCAAATATCTCATTGAATAAATCACCATCTTTCTATTATATATACATTTACTAAATACATAATGGCTCAGGTATCCAATGAAGTTACTCTTATTGGAAATATAAAATATTGATAGTATTATATGTTAGAAAAAAGTGGTGTCTTCAATTTAATTCATGTAAGCATCAGTAATGAGATCTTGAAAATTGACGCTGTGATTAATTTTCAAATGGTCTCTGTGCCATTATTTCTACAACAAAATGTTGATTCATCAGTCTCTATCCACTCTACCCTTCCACAATTGCTGCGCAGTATTTTTATTTAATGTTAGTTATATAATATATCACGACATTGCTCATAATTATATGTTAGCATATATGGTAATTTTAAAACAATATCTGTAACTGAGTTTGTTTTTAGAAAACCACGTTCTTTGCTTTTCAAATATCTTTATATAATGCAATGGCTTTTAAAAACTAAGGGTATAAACATCTCACCGTAAACCGTAAATAGTTTACATTTTAAAGATCCAGAAACAGGCGCTCATACGAATAAAACAGAAACTACGTGGAAGCATAGTAAACACTTTTTGCCTGAATATTGTCGGTTAGCATTTGCAGTTCCACACGTTTTTTAATATGTTTTTCTAACATATAATACAAAATAATAAATATTATATTTTCTATTTTCAGCAAAAAAGATAATTTCATTGGGTACTTAAGCCATTACGTGTTTTATAAACCTTCCAAGCAAGGAAAGGATGATTTATTTAATCAGTTCTTAAAAGAAATTTCAGAAATTTCATTTGATGATGATTGATTCTGTAAAAAATCAAAATATACCAGACTTAGATGATAATGAAATTTAATAATAAAAACAAGTTAAACCAACGTACTGCGTGCAATAGTAATTTACTATATATTGTAAACACTGTCAGCGGCGGGGAGACATTTTTTACTGTTGCTGCATGTACTGTCTACATACCTGGTTTTAATACTGTCCACCTGACCGACTCGTGGAAGTTCTATGCCTAAAAAAATGATTTTTATGCATCATACAAATTCTTCTACAAATTCCCATTTGACAATGTAGAATAGATCCAATTAGATAAATTATTTATAATTTTTAAAATGAACATAGCAACGATTTAATGTTAATCATTACATTACCAATCTTTCCAGATATTAGTTTAAAACCATCACCAACTTTAATATCAACCGGGTTTTGTAGATTTTTGGATTCATAAAAGTACTCATCTGTGTTTATTATGTGATCTGAGCAACCACTATCTAGTAGCCATTTAATATTTCTACTTCTTCTATTTTGCTACTTTTCATTACTTCAACCTTGAATGAATTGTAATTTCTACTGTCATCTAGACTCGAATTTCCAGCCACTTTTCTATCGTGTCTATTTTGTATATGTTTGAAAAGGTTGCCTTTTGTAATAATTATTAAAGTTTTCTGGGCAGTAACGTTGGATGTGCCCTGACTTATTACACTTGTAACATACCGCTTCAGTAGTCGTTGCACTGCTATGCTGATTATCCTTTGAATTGAGATACTTGTTCTGAATGCGTTGTACGTGTCGAAACCTATGACCTCTAGGATTTTTAGTTAAATTTGAACTAAAAGTGCGAGTGTAATTTCTGCTGTACTCAAAGTAGTAACTCTTACCGTTTCTCTTTTGATACTCTAACAGTAATTTAGATTTTACATACTCAACTGTTTTCTCCTTCGTTGGCAGTGCATCAATAATATCAACAATACGTGAGAAGTTAACGTTAATAACAGATAATTCAATTTATCCTCTTCATTCACAGTCTCACCAGTATTTTTGAGCCTATTTATATGCGTTTCAAATTCGTTAAAGAAGTCACTTGGATTTTCACCTTCTTTCATTTTTAATTCTAACAATCTTCTTTTACACAATAGCTTTACTGCACTGTTTTTAACTAGATAAATTTCGTCAAGCTTTGCAATCATATTTTTCGCAGTCGTTTCTGATATTATTAATTCTAACTGAGTGTTTGAAATACTGTTTACGATGTAACTTTTTGCTTTAATTCCCTTTTTTATTCCAATCTTCGACTCTTATTTCAGCCGGTCTTTCATCATGTAGAATAACCTCGTTACAGTCTTTCATTTCTAAAAATAAATTTAGCCTGAATTTCCAGTTCCATAAAATATTTGTAACATGAAATCGTCCTTTTTTTCACTTGCCATGCTTCTATCTTAGGTTATCTTCCTTTCACAACTAAATTTCTTTTCTTTACTGTTAACGAACAAACCACGGACCTCTGCTACCATGTTAAAATACTGTTTATATTATTTATTATAATGAATCTTGTTACAAAACAAACACACTTATTTTCCATTGTGAAAAGAAAACTTAAAAACTAAAAGAACATTCCTCGACGTGTGCTTCTCTCACAAACACACACACAAACACACACTCCTAAACACTAAAGAAACTAACGAATTTTAAGTCATATTTCTAACAATAACAGTAACAGTTTATAAAAAAATAACGAATTTCCACAGATGCATAGAAATGCATATCAATAATGTACTGAATTAGGCGAATCGAATAATGTATAACTCACCCCGATCCGTGAACGGGCCGTTTGCTAGGAATATAATTAATGTTCCATAACTTTTCAACAAAGTCTAAAATTTTTCCCAAGGGTTTTTGAATACCTATACACTGTATAGATATCCTGTTTCCTTCAACCGAACGACACGTGTCCCTAAAAAATATATTTATAAAGTAAGTCGGTCAAGTAGGAAGAATATTCAGATATTTAAGAATATGAATATATTGGTAAAAATATCCATTCCTCTTACCTTTATGTCCTGTGTATTGGATAATATAGATTTACATACTTTTACCGCTGAATTCGAAATTCTGAACTAAACATAGGTACAGGACTCGTCAAAACCGTTTTTCATTCTTTTTATAGTTTTATCTGTTTTCCAAAAAACAACCAATTAAATTAAGTTGCAAGAATGCAAAAGCGATAAAACTTACAGAGGCTTTAAATGTTTACTTAAGACTTTGCCTTTTGTAAAAACCGGCGATATTGACTGTGTGTGTGTGTGTGTGTAAATCGTCGTACGTTCGTGCCCGGTGCAGTAAAACACGTGCATCGATCTAGGTTACGTACGTTCCTCACGTGCCACTTTCTCAATCTATACTTTTAAATAAAAATTTTCGATGAGGTGCATTTGTAGCTATTACGTGTAGCATCATGAGCAAACTCTTAGAAAATCACTCCTACTCCTCGTTTGGACAGAATTTTTACTTTCATGATTTTAGCGAAAAGTCGTTTTCCTGCTCGGGGAACACATATGTACAGGGTGTTCGGCCACCCCTGGGAAAAATTTTAATGGGGGATTCTAGATGCCAAAATACGAAAATACAGACGAAAATCAAGAATACCAATTTGTTGATAGAGGCTACGTTAAAAAGTTATTAACAATTAAACTAAAAAATTTCAAATCGTTCTGGAAAAATTGTTATCGGTTGCGGGGGTCAATTACAATCATTTTTGGTGAATACACATACCTCCGAAATCTTACCCACTTTCGAGATAAAAATTCGAGAATGTGTGAAATTTGTTCGATGGAAAAGAAAAATTTCAAATCGTTTTGGAAAAATTATCTTCGGTTGCGGGGGTTACTTACAACCATTTTGGGTGAATCGTCATACCCCCCTAATCATGCGCATTTTCGAGAAAGAAATTCAGTACGGGCGGAACTTTAAACGTTAATAACTTTTTAATAAAGCCTCCATTAACAAATTGGTATTCTTGATTTTCGTCTTACTTTGGTCTCTAGAATCCCCCGGGAGAAATTGTAATGGGAGATTCTAGAGGTTAAAGTAGAACGAAAATCAAGAATACCAATTTGTTGATGGAGTAATACGATACTAAACAAGTTATTGACGTTTAAAGTTCCGCTCTTACTTTCGAATTTTTTTCTCGAAAATGCGCAGGATTTCGTATGTGGTATGTCTATTCACCGAAAATAATTGTAATTGACCCCCGAAACCGAAAGTAATTTTTTCAGAACGATTTGAAATTTTCTTTTTCTTTCGTCGAAAAATTTAGGCACTGCCTGTCGATTTTTCTTAAAAATTCCTTTCTGATTTTTATTCAGTTTGTAAAATAGTTGTTTAATAATACTCTTTGTGTAGGTACCCATGAGCTCTACTCGCGAAAAAAAAACGTTTCATTGGAATATATTCACTATTCACTATATCAGTAGGAGTTGCGGGGGCTGTTTGAAAATTTGACCAGTTATATGGGATTTTTCTCACTTTACGGGGTCAAGGAACAACTTTTCCAACATCTCTACATATTCTCCATTAAAATATGCGTTGTGTTGCTGTTTGAAACATTAAAATCGTTCGATCCGGCTGTCGACCAAAAAAAAAAAATGCTTGTTACTGACCCCTGCAACGAAAACTAATTCTTCCAAGACGATTCGAAATTCTTTTTTACTTGAATTCTTTTTGTCGAAACTGAGTAGGATTTCGGGGGTACGATTCTAACTGACCTCCGCGACCAAAAATAATTTTTTCAGAACGATTTGAAATTTTTTTATTTAATGTTATTAATAACTACTTTTTAACGAAACCTCAGTCGAAAAATTGATATTCTTAATTTTCGTCTTATTTTGGCTTCTAGAATCTCCCATTAAAATTTTTCCCAGGTGTGGCCAAACACCCTGTATATATTAAATCAATATTAATGAAATTACACCTTGACCGAATTCATTTCAATCCCCACACTAATACATATATTGTGTGTATGTACCATAAATGGTCGAGAATGGAGTCACCTTTCCTATACTGGTATTATTAGATGGTCGCAGGTCCTGCATAAATTTCAATTTACATAATTTTTGTTTTGAGTAAACTCATTTTACTTTTTTGTATATTATTACCTAATGCAACTCATATTTTCCAGCCATGCGATGTAGGAATATTTAGACGATTAAAAGTTGCATGGCGAAGGGTAGTGCAGGAACATAGACAAAGTACGTAGGTAGACTAAACCCATTACGAAGGTGAATTTCGCACCAATATATCATACCATATATAAATTCCATGAAGAAGGACTTTTAAATGCTTTTAAAGCTTGTGGTGGCCTATGACCGTTTAACTCAAATACAATTTACTAGACAAAACGTATTTCAGAAAGAAGAAAATAAATTAGAATTCATGTCGCCAGATGAAACTGACATCAATGACAGCAATATAGGTAGTTTTACATAGCATTCAAGAGCATATTCCAGATGATCTGAGAGGGGAACAATTTTCTTTTCTATATAGAAAATATTAAAATACAATCGGGACACAACTAAGACACAACACAAGACACAACTCGCAGAGAGAAAGCACTGCTGATGTTCAACGCAGTGCAGTTCATAGTAACAGTAAAACCAATACCAGTGTAGAAGACTAATTTAACAACGTTTCGCTAGAAGAAACTAATATATGATATACTGATCATTAATTAACTTTAATATTTCATGACAATGATGCTTTTACTTTTTTCTAATGGGAATTGTTTTGTTTCCGATGGTACTGAAATCAAACTACATTAATTCTACAACGTTACTTTACTTATTTTCTCGTAAAGACAAAGATTCTTCAGAATCTATTCTGGATAAACATTATCAACATTATCAAAAGATTGAAAAAACAACAAAGAAAAGAAAAGAAAAGAAAAGAAATATAGAAAGAGTGTGTGCAATCAAAGTTACATCAAAGACATGAAAATAGGCTCAGCTTGAAAAAATAGAAGCAATTGATAACCAGGAAAAAGAAAAACAAAGAATGAAAGAAGAACGATTAGAAAAGAAAAAAACAAGCCGAGAAATTAAAAGAAGAAAAGCTATTGAAAAAAGAAAGAAAAACAGAAAAATGAAAAGGAAAAGGAGAAAGAAAAGCAAGACGAAGAGAAGGAGAAATGTAAAACTCAAACTAAAAATAAAAATAAAGTTAAGAACGTGAAAAGAAAATAATAAATAATATTATTGTGTTGTTTTTACAGGGTGAATGTAGTAACTGAACCAGGTGGTTATGACTATGCAACATTTTTATTAGCATCTTTTTCAAACTCCACTTGGAACAACACTGTACGTATGTATGTATGGGATTATCAGGAACCGTGTTTGTTCGTTAATCGGCACACTCGTATTTATTTCGTTAAACACAGTCACACCTACTACGTACTTTTCTTCAATCTTTCTCTCTTCCGTGCTGTCTTTTCTCGCTTTCTGGGTTATTCACCCATCAGCTGTTCGGCCGTACGCTCGCCGCGTGTTGACGGCTTTTTCGGCGGTAACCGTCTTCGCTCGTGCAAGCTCGTGGACAGCGAACGATTCGCTGTTCGGCCAAAAATTCGTGCGCGATTTAATAATTTTCAACTGCACGGTTCCCTACATACAGGGTGTTCGGCCATCCATGGGAAAAATTTTAATGGGGGATTCTAGAGGTAAAAATAAGACGAAAATCAAGAATACCAATTTGTTGATGGAGGCACTGTTAAAAAGTTATTAATGTTTAAAGTTCCGCTCGTACTGAATTTTTTTCTCGAATATGCGCAAGATTTCGGGGGTATGTCTATACATAAAAAATGATTGTCACCGACCCTCGCAACTGAAAATAATTTTTCACAGAACGATTTGAAATCTTTTTTTTTTCATCGAAAAATATAGGCACCCGATTAGATTTTCGGTAAGGAATTTTTTCCTCGAAAGTGCGTAGGATTTCGGGGGTATGTGTAATGACCAAAAATGATTGTAATTGACCCCTGCAACCGAAAATAATTTTTTTAGAAAAATTTTTGAAAAATTTCTTTTTCGCCGAAAAATATCAACACATACTCGAATTTTTTTCTCGAAACTGAGTAGGATTTCGAATATATGTCTATTCACTGAAAATGCTTGTAATTGACCTCCGCAGCCGAAAATAATTTTTCCGGAACGATTTGAAATTTTTGAATTTAATTGTTAATAACTTTTTAACGAAGCCTCCATCAACAAATTGGTATTCTTGATTTTCGTCTTAGTTTGGCCTCTAGAATCTCCTATTAAAATGTTTCTCAGGGCTGGCCGAACACCCTGTATACTACTATGTTGGTTTGTTCCGGTTTGAATCACGCAGTAATGTGGGCCCACAAAGAAGCAGTCAATTAAACCTGATTTCGATCAATATTTTAGAGGATAACACCGGTTAGGTCTGGGTCAGGTCTGGGTTATGCCCGCATCTGGCTCATGATTATGCCTTCTTCGCATACTTGTTGGCCAGATCCTGGGTTTTTTTCGGGTTTGAATCACGTAGTAATGTGGTACCACACAGTAACAGTCCATTAAACCTGGATTCGGACAGTATTTTAGAGGATAACACCGGTTAGGTCTGGGTTAGGTCTGGGTTATGCCCGCATCTGGCTCATGATTTTGCCTTCTTCGCATACTTGTTGGCCAGATCCTGGGTTTTTTTCGGGTTTGAATCACGTAGTAATGTGGTATCACACAGAAACAGTCCATTAAACCTGGATTCGGACAGTATTTTAGAGGATAACACCGGTTAGGTCTGGGTTAGGTCTGGGTTATGCCCGCATCTGGCTCATGATTTCGCCTTCTTCGCATACGTGTTGGCCACGTGTTGGCGATAAAACTGTAAGATAAAGGATGAATTAAGTTCCAAGTCCCTAAAATTTTCCAAATCATAGATTTAAAAATGATTTAGATATTTACATGATTTTAGTGTGGGTATTTATACAAGTATGTAAATCTCTATTTATGCATAACATGTTACCCCTAAATGGGCAAGTTAATGAATTATATACATGTTAATTGTATAATAATAACCCTTTGTTCCTCATAAAAATTCACAACTGAATTGCTATCATTCTAAAAAAATCCATCCCAAAATATATTATCAAAACTAGTAATAAATTATTTGAACAAGGTGATAACAGATTTGAAATATTTAATAAAATTTAAATACCAGAGATTGATAGTATTAATAAAAGATAATATTAATACTATTTTGACACTGTTATTTGATTTTAATATTAATTATAGATACTTTGATTATTGATTTATTAAAACATAAAGTTAATGAAGTCCCAGTAGATTATAAATATTTTAAAGAGCATGAATTAGCATAGAATTTCATAAAAAATTTGATGAGTGATAGAAGTAACTTGAATAATCTGAATTTTGTAGCTTTTACTATATCTTTGGATATGGAATCACAGATTCATTTTATTAATAAAAATAGAGATAGTACTGATGATTTACTCAGGCTCGTTAAAGTAAGTGGGCCAAGTGGGAAGAATATTAAGATAGATGGATAGATATTGGTAAAAGTATTCTTCTTGTCCTTATATAGGAAATCTTTAATATTACAAATAAACTCTTTCTGTAAAATCTTGAACTTATCATTATAATTTATAGAATTAAAGTCAACGCATCTAATAATGAAAGTGAACTGAAGTATTTTATAGACTTGTCAAGAACGTTTTTTGGTATATTCCTAGCAAACGACCCGTTCAACGATCGGGATGAGTTATACGTAATTCGATTCGTCTAATTCAGTATATTATTTCATTAGTATATGCATTTCATTATCTGCGGAAATTCGGTATTTTTACAAAGTAACTAAGTATTTTAAATATATTCTGATAGGTTCACAGGTGGAAACAAGTGACTGTCGTTACCTGTGTTCAAAATGCCAGCTAGTAAAATGCTAATTTGTTAACAATAACATTTGTTGAATGAAATTTCTGCTATTTCTGCAAATATCTCATTGAATAAATCACCATCTTTCTATTATATATACATTTACTAAATACATAATGGCTCAGGTATCCAATGAAGTTACTCTTATTGGAAATATAAAATATTGATAGTATTATATGTTAGAAAAAAGTGGTGTCTTCAATTTAATTCATGTAAGCATCAGTAATGAGATCTTGAAAATTGACGCTGTGATTAATTTTCAAATGGCCTCTGTGCCATTATTTCTACAACAAAATGTTGATTCATCAGTCTCTATCCACTCTACCCTTCCACAATTGCTGCGCAGTATTTTTATTTAATGTTAGTTATATAATATATCACGACATTGCTCATAATTATATGTTAGCATATATGGTAATTTTAAAACAATATCTGTAACTGAGTTTGTTTTTAGAAAACCACGTTCTTTGCTTTTCAAATATCTTTATATAATGCAATGGCTTTTAAAAACTAAGGGTATAAACATCTCACCGTAAACCGTAAATAGTTTACATTTTAAAGATCCAGAAACAGGCGCTCATACGAATAAAACAGAAACTACGTGGAAGCATAGTAAACACTTTTTGCCTGAATATTGTCGGTTAGCATTTGCAGTTCCACACGTTTTTTAATATGTTTTTCTAACATATAATACAAAATAATAAATATTATATTTTCTATTTTCAGCAAAAAAGATAATTTCATTGGGTACTTAAGCCATTACGTGTTTTATAAACCTTCCAAGCAAGGAAAGGATGATTTATTTAATCAGTTCTTAAAAGAAATTTCAGAAATTTCATTTGATGATGATTGATTCTGTAAAAAATCAAAATATACCAGACTTAGATGATAATGAAATTTAATAATAAAAACAAGTTAAACCAACGTACTGCGTGCAATAGTAATTTACTATATATTGTAAACACTGTCAGCGGCGGGGAGACATTTTTTACTGTTGCTGCATGTACTGTCTACATACCTGGTTTTAATACTGTCCACCTGACCGACTCGTGGAAGTTCTATGCCTAAAAAAATGATTTTTATGCATCATACAAATTCTTCTACAAATTCCCATTTGACAATGTAGAATAGATCCAATTAGATAAATTATTTATAATTTTTAAAATGAACATAGCAACGATTTAATGTTAATCATTACATTACCAATCTTTCCAGATATTAGTTTAAAACCATCACCAACTTTAATATCAACCGGGTTTTGTAGATTTTTGGATTCATAAAAGTACTCATCTGTGTTTATTATGTGATCTGAGCAACCACTATCTAGTAGCCATTTAATATTTCTACTTCTTCTATTTTGCTACTTTTCATTACTTCAACCTTGAATGAATTGTAATTTCTACTGTCATCTAGACTCGAATTTCCAGCCACTTTTCTATCGTGTCTATTTTGTATATGTTTGAAAAGGTTGCCTTTTGTAATAATTATTAAAGTTTTCTGGGCAGTAACGTTGGATGTGCCCTGACTTATTACACTGACTTAACATACCGCTTCAGTAGTCGTTGCACTGCTATGCTGATTATCCTTTGAATTGAGATACTTGTTCTGATTGCGTTGTACGTGTCGAAACCTATGACCTCTAGGATTTTTAGTTAAATTTGAACTAAAAGTGCGAGTGTAATTTCTGCTGTACTCAAAGTAGTAACTCTTACCGTTTCTCTTTTGATATTCTAACAGTAATTTAGATTTTACATACTCAACTGTTTTCTCCTTCGTTGGCAGTGCATCAATAATATCAACAATACGTGAGAAGTTAACGTTAATAACAGATAATTCAATTTATCCTCTTCATTCACAGTCTCACCAGTATTTTTGAGCCTATTTATATGCGTTTCAAATACGTTAAAGAAGTCACTTGGATTTTCACCTTCTTTCATTTTTAATTCTAACAATCTTCTTTTACACAATAGCTTTACTGCACTGTTTTTAACTAGATAAATTTCGTCAAGCTTTGCAATCATATTTTTCGCAGTCGTTTCTGATATTATTAATTCTAACTGAGTGTTTGAAATACTGTTTACGATGTAACTTTTTGCTTTAATTCCCTTTTTTATTCCAATCTTCGACTCTTATTTCAGCCGGTCTTTCATCATGTAGAATAACCTCGTTACAGTCTTTCATTTCTAAAAATAAATTTAGCCTGAATTTCCAGTTCCATAAAATATTTGTAACATGAAATCGTCCTTTTTTTCACTTGCCATGCTTCTATCTTAGGTTATCTTCCTTTCACAACTAAATTTCTTTTCTTTACTGTTAACGAACAAACCACGGACCTCTGCTACCATGTTAAAATACTGTTTATATTATTTATTATAATGAATCTTGTTACAAAACAAACACACTTATTTTCCATTGTGAAAAGAAAACTTAAAAACTAAAAGAACATTCCTCGACGTGTGCTTCTCTCACAAACACACACACAAACACACACTCCTAAACACTAAAGAAACTAACGAATTTTAAGTCATATTTCTAACAATAACAGTAACAGTTTATAAAAAAATAACGAATTTCCACAGATGCATAGAAATGCATATCAATAATGTACTGAATTAGGCGAATCGAATAATGTATAACTCACCCCGATCCGTGAACGGGCCGTTTGCTAGGAATATAATTAATGTTCCATAACTTTTCAACAAAGTCTAAAATTTTTCCCAAGGGTTTTTGAATACCTATACACTGTATAGATATCCTGTTTCCTTCAACCGAACGACACGTGTCCCTAAAAAATATATTTATAAAGTAAGTCGGTCAAGTAGGAAGAATATTCAGATATTTAAGAATATGAATATATTGGTAAAAATATCCATTCCTCTTACCTTTATGTCCTGTGTATTGGATAATATAGATTTACATACTTTTACCGCTGAATTCGAAATTCTGAACTAAACATAGGTACAGGACTCGTCAAAACCGTTTTTCATTCTTTTTATAGTTTTATCTGTTTTCCAAAAAACAACCAATTAAATTAAGTTGCAAGAATGCAAAAGCGATAAAACTTACAGAGGCTTTAAATGTTTACTTAAGACTTTGCCTTTTGTAAAAACCGGCGATATTGACTGTGTGTGTGTGTGTGTGTAAATCGTCGTACGTTCGTGCCCGGTGCAGTAAAACACGTGCATCGATCTAGGTTACGTACGTTCCTCACGTGCCACTTTCTCAATCTATACTTTTAAATAAAAATTTTCGATGAGGTGCATTTGTAGCTATTACGTGTAGCATCATGAGCAAACTCTTAGAAAATCACTCCTACTCCTCGTTTGGACAGAATTTTTACTTTCATGATTTTAGCGAAAAGTCGTTTTCCTGCTCGGGGAACACATATGTACAGGGTGTTCGGCCACCCCTGGGAAAAATTTTAATGGGGGATTCTAGATGCCAAAATACGAAAATACAGACGAAAATCAAGAATACCAATTTGTTGATAGAGGCTACGTTAAAAAGTTATTAACAATTAAACTAAAAAATTTCAAATCGTTCTGGAAAAATTGTTATCGGTTGCGGGGGTCAATTACAATCATTTTTGGTGAATACACATACCTCCGAAATCTTACCCACTTTCGAGATAAAAATTCGAGAATGTGTGAAATTTGTTCGATGGAAAAGAAAAATTTCAAATCGTTTTGGAAAAATTATCTTCGGTTGCGGGGGTTACTTACAACCATTTTGGGTGAATCGTCATACCCCCCTAATCATGCGCATTTTCGAGAAAGAAATTCAGTACGGGCGGAACTTTAAACGTTAATAACTTTTTAATAAAGCCTCCATTAACAAATTGGTATTCTTGATTTTCGTCTTACTTTGGTCTCTAGAATCCCCCGGGAGAAATTGTAATGGGAGATTCTAGAGGTTAAAGTAGAACGAAAATCAAGAATACCAATTTGTTGATGGAGTAATACGATACTAAACAAGTTATTGACGTTTAAAGTTCCGCTCTTACTTTCGAATTTTTTTCTCGAAAATGCGCAGGATTTCGTATGTGGTATGTCTATTCACCGAAAATAATTGTAATTGACCCCCGAAACCGAAAGTAATTTTTTCAGAACGATTTGAAATTTTCTTTTTCTTTCGTCGAAAAATTTAGGCACTGCCTGTCGATTTTTCTTAAAAATTCCTTTCTGATTTTTATTCAGTTTGTAAAATAGTTGTTTAATAATACTCTTTGTGTAGGTACCCATGAGCTCTACTCGCGAAAAAAAAACGTTTCATTGGAATATATTCACTATTCACTATATCAGTAGGAGTTGCGGGGGCTGTTTGAAAATTTGACCAGTTATATGGGATTTTTCTCACTTTACGGGGTCAAGGAACAACTTTTCCAACATCTCTACATATTCTCCATTAAAATATGCGTTGTGTTGCTGTTTGAAACATTAAAATCGTTCGATCCGGCTGTCGACCAAAAAAAAAAAATGCTTGTTACTGACCCCTGCAACGAAAACTAATTCTTCCAAGACGATTCGAAATTCTTTTTTACTTGAATTCTTTTTGTCGAAACTGAGTAGGATTTCGGGGGTACGATTCTAACTGACCTCCGCGACCAAAAATAATTTTTTCAGAACGATTTGAAATTTTTTTATTTAATGTTATTAATAACTACTTTTTAACGAAACCTCAGTCGAAAAATTGATATTCTTAATTTTCGTCTTATTTTGGCTTCTAGAATCTCCCATTAAAATTTTTCCCAGGTGTGGCCAAACACCCTGTATATATTAAATCAATATTAATGAAATTACACCTTGACCGAATTCATTTCAATCCCCACACTAATACATATATTGTGTGTATGTACCATAAATGGTCGAGAATGGAGTCACCTTTCCTATACTGGTATTATTAGATGGTCGCAGGTCCTGCATAAATTTCAATTTACATAATTTTTGTTTTGAGTAAACTCATTTTACTTTTTTGTATATTATTACCTAATGCAACTCATATTTTCCAGCCATGCGATGTAGGAATATTTAGACGATTAAAAGTTGCATGGCGAAGGGTAGTGCAGGAACATAGACAAAGTACGTAGGTAGACTAAACCCATTACGAAGGTGAATTTCGCACCAATATATCATACCATATATAAATTCCATGAAGAAGGACTTTTAAATGCTTTTAAAGCTTGTGGTGGCCTATGACCGTTTAACTCAAATACAATTTACTAGACAAAACGTATTTCAGAAAGAAGAAAATAAATTAGAATTCATGTCGCCAGATGAAACTGACATCAATGACAGCAATATAGGTAGTTTTACATAGCATTCAAGAGCATATTCCAGATGATCTGAGAGGGGAACAATTTTCTTTTCTATATAGAAAATATTAAAATACAATCGGGACACAACTAAGACACAACACAAGACACAACTCGCAGAGAGAAAGCACTGCTGATGTTCAACGCAGTGCAGTTCATAGTAACAGTAAAACCAATACCAGTGTAGAAGACTAATTTAACAACGTTTCGCTAGAAGAAACTAATATATGATATACTGATCATTAATTAACTTTAATATTTCATGACAATGATGCTTTTACTTTTTTCTAATGGGAATTGTTTTGTTTCCGATGGTACTGAAATCAAACTACATTAATTCTACAACGTTACTTTACTTATTTTCTCGTAAAGACAAAGATTCTTCAGAATCTATTCTGGATAAACATTATCAACATTATCAAAAGATTGAAAAAACAACAAAGAAAAGAAAAGAAAAGAAAAGAAATATAGAAAGAGTGTGTGCAATCAAAGTTACATCAAAGACATGAAAATAGGCTCAGCTTGAAAAAATAGAAGCAATTGATAACCAGGAAAAAGAAAAACAAAGAATGAAAGAAGAACGATTAGAAAAGAAAAAAACAAGCCGAGAAATTAAAAGAAGAAAAGCTATTGAAAAAAGAAAGAAAAACAGAAAAATGAAAAGGAAAAGGAGAAAGAAAAGCAAGACGAAGAGAAGGAGAAATGTAAAACTCAAACTAAAAATAAAAATAAAGTTAAGAACGTGAAAAGAAAATAATAAATAATATTATTGTGTTGTTTTTACAGGGTGAATGTAGTAACTGAACCAGGTGGTTATGACTATGCAACATTTTTATTAGCATCTTTTTCAAACTCCACTTGGAACAACACTGTACGTATGTATGTATGGGATTATCAGGAACCGTGTTTGTTCGTTAATCGGCACACTCGTATTTATTTCGTTAAACACAGTCACACCTACTACGTACTTTTCTTCAATCTTTCTCTCTTCCGTGCTGTCTTTTCTCGCTTTCTGGGTTATTCACCCATCAGCTGTTCGGCCGTACGCTCGCCGCGTGTTGACGGCTTTTTCGGCGGTAACCGTCTTCGCTCGTGCAAGCTCGTGGACAGCGAACGATTCGCTGTTCGGCCAAAAATTCGTGCGCGATTTAATAATTTTCAACTGCACGGTTCCCTACATACAGGGTGTTCGGCCATCCATGGGAAAAATTTTAATGGGGGATTCTAGAGGTAAAAATAAGACGAAAATCAAGAATACCAATTTGTTGATGGAGGCACTGTTAAAAAGTTATTAATGTTTAAAGTTCCGCTCGTACTGAATTTTTTTCTCGAATATGCGCAAGATTTCGGGGGTATGTCTATACATAAAAAATGATTGTCACCGACCCTCGCAACTGAAAATAATTTTTCACAGAACGATTTGAAATCTTTTTTTTTTCATCGAAAAATATAGGCACCCGATTAGATTTTCGGTAAGGAATTTTTTCCTCGAAAGTGCGTAGGATTTCGGGGGTATGTGTAATGACCAAAAATGATTGTAATTGACCCCTGCAACCGAAAATAATTTTTTTAGAAAAATTTTTGAAAAATTTCTTTTTCGCCGAAAAATATCAACACATACTCGAATTTTTTTCTCGAAACTGAGTAGGATTTCGAATATATGTCTATTCACTGAAAATGCTTGTAATTGACCTCCGCAGCCGAAAATAATTTTTCCGGAACGATTTGAAATTTTTGAATTTAATTGTTAATAACTTTTTAACGAAGCCTCCATCAACAAATTGGTATTCTTGATTTTCGTCTTAGTTTGGCCTCTAGAATCTCCTATTAAAATGTTTCTCAGGGCTGGCCGAACACCCTGTATACTACTATGTTGGTTTGTTCCGGTTTGAATCACGCAGTAATGTGGGCCCACAAAGAAGCAGTCAATTAAACCTGATTTCGATCAATATTTTAGAGGATAACACCGGTTAGGTCTGGGTCAGGTCTGGGTTATGCCCGCATCTGGCTCATGATTATGCCTTCTTCGCATACTTGTTGGCCAGATCCTGGGTTTTTTTCGGGTTTGAATCACGTAGTAATGTGGTACCACACAGTAACAGTCCATTAAACCTGGATTCGGACAGTATTTTAGAGGATAACACCGGTTAGGTCTGGGTTAGGTCTGGGTTATGCCCGCATCTGGCTCATGATTTTGCCTTCTTCGCATACTTGTTGGCCAGATCCTGGGTTTTTTTCGGGTTTGAATCACGTAGTAATGTGGTATCACACAGAAACAGTCCATTAAACCTGGATTCGGACAGTATTTTAGAGGATAACACCGGTTAGGTCTGGGTTAGGTCTGGGTTATGCCCGCATCTGGCTCATGATTTCGCCTTCTTCGCATACGTGTTGGCCACGTGTTGGCGATAAAACTGTAAGATAAAGGATGAATTAAGTTCCAAGTCCCTAAAATTTTCCAAATCATAGATTTAAAAATGATTTAGATATTTACATGATTTTAGTGTGGGTATTTATACAAGTATGTAAATCTCTATTTATGCATAACATGTTACCCCTAAATGGGCAAGTTAATGAATTATATACATGTTAATTGTATAATAATAACCCTTTGTTCCTCATAAAAATTCACAACTGGATTGCTATCATTCTAAAAAAATCCATCCCAAAATATATTATCAAAACTAGTAATAAATTATTTGAACAAGGTGATAACAGATTTGAAATATTTAATAAAATTTAAATACCAGAGATTGATAGTATTAATAAAAGATAATATTAATACTATTTTGACACTGTTATTTGATTTTAATATTAATTATAGATACTTTGATTATTGATTTATTAAAACATAAAGTTAATGAAGTCCCAGTAGATTATAAATATTTTAAAGAGCATGAATTAGCATAGAATTTCATAAAAAATTTGATGAGTGATAGAAGTAACTTGAATAATCTGAATTTTGTAGCTTTTACTATATCTTTGGATATGGAATCACAGATTCATTTTATTAATAAAAATAGAGATAGTACTGATGATTTACTCAGGCTCGTTAAAGTAAGTGGGCCAAGTGGGAAGAATATTAAGATAGATGGATAGATATTGGTAAAAGTATTCTTCTTGTCCTTATATAGGAAATCTTTAATATTACAAATAAACTCTTTCTGTAAAATCTTGAACTTATCATTATAATTTATAGAATTAAAGTCAACGCATCTAATAATGAAAGTGAACTGAAGTATTTTATAGACTTGTCAAGAACGTTTTTTGGTATATTCCTAGCAAACGACCCGTTCAACGATCGGGATGAGTTATACGTAATTCGATTCGTCTAATTCAGTATATTATTTCATTAGTATATGCATTTCATTATCTGCGGAAATTCGGTATTTTTACAAAGTAACTAAGTATTTTAAATATATTCTGATAGGTTCACAGGTGGAAACAAGTGACTGTCGTTACCTGTGTTCAAAATGCCAGCTAGTAAAATGCTAATTTGTTAACAATAACATTTGTTGAATGAAATTTCTGCTATTTCTGCAAATATCTCATTGAATAAATCACCATCTTTCTATTATATATACATTTACTAAATACATAATGGCTCAGGTATCCAATGAAGTTACTCTTATTGGAAATATAAAAATTGATAGTATTATATGTTAGAAAAAAGTGGTGTCTTCAATTTAATTCATGTAAGCATCAGTAATGAGATCTTGAAAATTGACGCTGTGATTAATTTTCAAATGGCCTCTGTGCCATTATTTCTACAACAAAATGTTGATTCATCAGTCTCTATCCACTCTACCCTTCCACAATTGCTGCGCAGTATTTTTATTTAATGTTAGTTATATAATATATCACGACATTGCTCATAATTATATGTTAGCATATATGGTAATTTTAAAACAATATCTGTAACTGAGTTTGTTTTTAGAAAACCACGTTCTTTGCTTTTCAAATATCTTTATATAATGCAATGGCTTTTAAAAACTAAGGGTATAAACATCTCACCGTAAACCGTAAATAGTTTACATTTTAAAGATCCAGAAACAGGCGCTCATACGAATAAAACAGAAACTACGTGGAAGCATAGTAAACACTTTTTGCCTGAATATTGTCGGTTAGCATTTGCAGTTCCACACGTTTTTTAATATGTTTTTCTAACATATAATACAAAATAATAAATATTATATTTTCTATTTTCAGCAAAAAAGATAATTTCATTGGGTACTTAAGCCATTACGTGTTTTATAAACCTTCCAAGCAAGGAAAGGATGATTTATTTAATCAGTTCTTAAAAGAAATTTCAGAAATTTCATTTGATGATGATTGATTCTGTAAAAAATCAAAATATACCAGACTTAGATGATAATGAAATTTAATAATAAAAACAAGTTAAACCAACGTACTGCGTGCAATAGTAATTTACTATATATTGTAAACACTGTCAGCGGCGGGGAGACATTTTTTACTGTTGCTGCATGTACTGTCTACATACCTGGTTTTAATACTGTCCACCTGACCGACTCGTGGAAGTTCTATGCCTAAAAAAATGATTTTTATGCATCATACAAATTCTTCTACAAATTCCCATTTGACAATGTAGAATAGATCCAATTAGATAAATTATTTATAATTTTTAAAATGAACATAGCAACGATTTAATGTTAATCATTACATTACCAATCTTTCCAGATATTAGTTTAAAACCATCACCAACTTTAATATCAACCGGGTTTTGTAGATTTTTGGATTCATAAAAGTACTCATCTGTGTTTATTATGTGATCTGAGCAACCACTATCTAGTAGCCATTTAATATTTCTACTTCTTCTATTTTGCTACTTTTCATTACTTCAACCTTGAATGAATTGTAATTTCTACTGTCATCTAGACTCGAATTTCCAGCCACTTTTCTATCGTGTCTATTTTGTATATGTTTGAAAAGGTTGCCTTTTGTAATAATTATTAAAGTTTTCTGGGCAGTAACGTTGGATGTGCCCTGACTTATTACACTGACTTAACATACCGCTTCAGTAGTCGTTGCACTGCTATGCTGATTATCCTTTGAATTGAGATACTTGTTCTGATTGCGTTGTACGTGTCGAAACCTATGACCTCTAGGATTTTTAGTTAAATTTGAACTAAAAGTGCGAGTGTAATTTCTGCTGTACTCAAAGTAGTAACTCTTACCGTTTCTCTTTTGATACTCTAACAGTAATTTAGATTTTACATACTCAACTGTTTTCTCCTTCGTTGGCAGTGCATCAATAATATCAACAATACGTGAGAAGTTAACGTTAATAACAGATAATTCAATTTATCCTCTTCATTCACAGTCTCACCAGTATTTTTGAGCCTATTTATATGCGTTTCAAATTCGTTAAAGAAGTCACTTGGATTTTCACCTTCTTTCATTTTTAATTCTAACAATCTTCTTTTACACAATAGCTTTACTGCACTGTTTTTAACTAGATAAATTTCGTCAAGCTTTGCAATCATATTTTTCGCAGTCGTTTCTGATATTATTAATTCTAACTGAGTGTTTGAAATACTGTTTACGATGTAACTTTTTGCTTTAATTCCCTTTTTTATTCCAATCTTCGACTCTTATTTCAGCCGGTCTTTCATCATGTAGAATAACCTCGTTACAGTCTTTCATTTCTAAAAATAAATTTAGCCTGAATTTCCAGTTCCATAAAATATTTGTAACATGAAATCGTCCTTTTTTTCACTTGCCATGCTTCTATCTTAGGTTATCTTCCTTTCACAACTAAATTTCTTTTCTTTACTGTTAACGAACAAACCACGGACCTCTGCTACCATGTTAAAATACTGTTTATATTATTTATTATAATGAATCTTGTTACAAAACAAACACACTTATTTTCCATTGTGAAAAGAAAACTTAAAAACTAAAAGAACATTCCTCGACGTGTGCTTCTCTCACAAACACACACACAAACACACACTCCTAAACACTAAAGAAACTAACGAATTTTAAGTCATATTTCTAACAATAACAGTAACAGTTTATAAAAAAATAACGAATTTCCACAGATGCATAGAAATGCATATCAATAATGTACTGAATTAGGCGAATCGAATAATGTATAACTCACCCCGATCCGTGAACGGGCCGTTTGCTAGGAATATAATTAATGTTCCATAACTTTTCAACAAAGTCTAAAATTTTTCCCAAGGGTTTTTGAATACCTATACACTGTATAGATATCCTGTTTCCTTCAACCGAACGACACGTGTCCCTAAAAAATATATTTATAAAGTAAGTCGGTCAAGTAGGAAGAATATTCAGATATTTAAGAATATGAATATATTGGTAAAAATATCCATTCCTCTTACCTTTATGTCCTGTGTATTGGATAATATAGATTTACATACTTTTACCGCTGAATTCGAAATTCTGAACTAAACATAGGTACAGGACTCGTCAAAACCGTTTTTCATTCTTTTTATAGTTTTATCTGTTTTCCAAAAAACAACCAATTAAATTAAGTTGCAAGAATGCAAAAGCGATAAAACTTACAGAGGCTTTAAATGTTTACTTAAGACTTTGCCTTTTGTAAAAACCGGCGATATTGACTGTGTGTGTGTGTGTGTGTAAATCGTCGTACGTTCGTGCCCGGTGCAGTAAAACACGTGCATCGATCTAGGTTACGTACGTTCCTCACGTGCCACTTTCTCAATCTATACTTTTAAATAAAAATTTTCGATGAGGTGCATTTGTAGCTATTACGTGTAGCAACATGTGCAAACTTTTAGAAAATCGCTCGTACGTCTCGTTTGACCAGAATTTTGACTTTCATGATTTTAGCGAGAAGTCGTTTTTCTGCTCGGTGAACACGGATCCTGCTAAATTTTCGACGTGCATTTGTAGCTATTACGTGTAGCAACATGTGCAAACTTTTAGAAAATCGCTCGTACGTCTCGTTTGGACAAATTTATGACTTTCATGATTTTAGCGAGAAGTCGTTTTTCTGCTCGGTGAACACGGATCCTGCTAAATTTTCGACGTGCATTTGTAGCTATTACGTGTAGCAACATGTGCAAACTTTTAGAAAATCGCTCGTACGTCTCGTTTGGACAGAATTTTGACTTTCATGATTTTAGCGAGAAGTCGTTTTTCTGCTCGGTGAACACGGATCCTGCTAAATTTTCGACGTGCATTTGTAGCTATTACGTGTAGCAACATGTGCAAACTTTTAGAAAATCGCTCGTACGTCTCGTTTGGACAGAATTTTGACTTTCATGATTATAGCGAGAAGTCGTTTTTCTGCTCGGTGAACACGGATCCTGCTAAATTTTCGACGTGCACTTGTAGCTATTACGTGTAGCAACATGTGCAAACTTTTTGAAAATCGCTCGTACGTCTCGTTTGGACAGAATTTTGACTTTCATGAGTTTAGCGAGAAGTCGTTTTTCTGCTCGGTGAACACGGATCCTGCTAAATTTTCGACGTGCATTTGTAGCTATTACGTGTAGCAACATGTGCAAACTTTTAGAAAATCGCTCGTACGTCTCGTTTGGACAGAATTTTGACTTTCATGATTTTAGCGAGAAGTCGTTTTTCTGCTCGGTGAACACGGATCCTGCTAAATTTTCGACGTGCATTTGTAGCTATTACGTGTAGCAACATGTGCAAACTTTTAGAAAATCGCTCGTACGTCTCGTTTGGGCAGAATTTTGACTTTCATGATTTTAGCGAGAAGTCGTTTTTCTGCTCGGTGAACACGGATCCTGCTAAATTTTCGACGTGCATTTGTAGCTATTACGTGTAGCAACATGTGCAAACTTTTAGAAAATCGCTCGTACGTCTCGTTTTGACAGAATTTTGACTATCATGAGTTTAGCGAGAAGTCGTTTTTCTGCTCGGTGAACACGGATCCTGCTAAATTTTCGACGTGCATTTGTGGCTATTACGTGTAGCAGCATGTGCAAACATTTGTAATAGCTACAAATGCACGTCGAAAATTTAGCAGGATCCGTGTTCACCGAGCAGAAAAACGACTTCTCGCTAAAATCATGAAAGTCAAAATTCTGTCCAAACGAGACGTACGAGCGATTTTCTAAAAGTTTGCACATGTTGCTACACGTAATAGCTACAAATGCACGTCGAAAATTTAGCAGGATCCGTGTTCACCGAGCAGAAAAACGACTTCTCGCTAAAATCATGAAAGTCAAAATTCTGTCCAAACGAGACGTACGAGCGATTTTCTAAAAGTTTGCACATGTTGCTACACGTAATAGCTACAAATGCACGTCGAAAATTTAGCAGGATCCGTGTTCACCGAGCAGAAAAACGACTTCTCGCTAAAATCATGAAAGTCAAAATTCTGTCCAAACGAGACGTACGAGCGATTTTCTAAAAGTTTGCACATGTTGCTACACGTAATAGCTACAAATGCACGTCGAAAATTTAGCAGGATCCGTGTTCACCGAGCAGAAAAACGACTTCTCGCTAAAATCATGAAAGTCAAAATTCTGCCCAAACGAGACGTACGAGCGATTTTCTAAAAGTTTGCACATGTTGCTACACGTAATAGCTACAAATGCACGTCGAAAATTTAGCAGGATCCGTGTTCACCGAGCAGAAAAACGACTTCTCGCTAAAATCATGAAAGTCAAAATTCTGTCCAAACGAGACGTACGAGCGATTTTCTAAAAGTTTGCACATGTTGCTACACGTAATAGCTACAAATGCACGTCGAAAATTTAGCAGGATCCGTGTTCACCGAGCAGAAAAACGACTTCTCGCTAAAATCATGAAAGTCAAAATTCTGTCCAAACGAGACGTACGAGCGATTTTCTAAAAGTTTGCACATGTTGCTACACGTAATAGCTACAAATGCACGTCGAAAATTTAGCAGGATCCGTGTTCACCGAGCAGAAAAACGACTTCTCGCTAAAATCATGAAAGTCAAAATTCTGTCCAAACGAGACGTACGAGCGATTTTCTAAAAGTTTGCACATGTTGCTACACGTAATAGCTACAAATGCACGTCGAAAATTTAGCAGGATCCGTGTTCACCGAGCAGAAAAACGACTTCTCGCTAAAATCATGAAAGTCAAAATTCTGTCCAAACGAGACGTACGAGCGATTTTCTAAAAGTTTGCACATGTTGCTACACGTAATAGCTACAAATGCACGTCGAAAATTTAGCAGGATCCGTGTTCACCGAGCAGAAAAACGACTTCTCGCTAAAATCATGAAAGTCAAAATTCTGTCCAAACGAGACGTACGAGCGATTTTCTAAAAGTTTGCACATGTTGCTACACGTAATAGCTACAAATGCACGTCGAAAATTTAGCAGGATCCGTGTTCACCGAGCAGAAAAACGACTTCTCGCTAAAATCATGAAAGTCAAAATTCTGTCCAAACGAGACGTACGAGCGATTTTCTAAAAGTTTGCACATGTTGCTACACGTAATAGCTACAAATGCACGTCGAAAATTTAGCAGGATCCGTGTTCACCGAGCAGAAAAACGACTTCTCGCTAAAATCATGAAAGTCAAAATTCTGTCCAAACGAGACGTACGAGCGATTTTCTAAAAGTTTGCACATGTTGCTACACGTAATAGCTACAAATGCACGTCGAAAATTTAGCAGGATCCGTGTTCACCGAGCAGAAAAACGACTTCTCGCTAAAATCATGAAAGTCAAAATTCTGTCCAAACGAGACGTACGAGCGATTTTCTAAAAGTTTGCACATGTTGCTACACGTAATAGCTACAAATGCACGTCGAAAATTTAGCAGGATCCGTGTTCACCGAGCAGAAAAACGACTTCTCGCTAAAATCATGAAAGTCAAAATTCTGTCCAAACGAGACGTACGAGCGATTTTCTAAAAGTTTGCACATGTTGCTACACGTAATAGCTACAAATGCACGTCGAAAATTTAGCAGGATCCGTGTTCACCGAGCAGAAAAACGACTTCTCGCTAAAATCATGAAAGTCAAAATTCTGTCCAAACGAGACGTACGAGCGATTTTCTAAAAGTTTGCACATGTTGCTACACGTAATAGCTACAAATGCACGTCGAAAATTTAGCAGGATCCGTGTTCACCGAGCAGAAAAACGACTTCTCGCTAAAATCATGAAAGTCAAAATTCTGTCCAAACGAGACGTACGAGCGATTTTCTAAAAGTTTGCACATGTTGCTACACGTAATAGCTACAAATGCACGTCGAAAATTTAGCAGGATCCGTGTTCACCGAGCAGAAAAACGACTTCTCGCTAAAATCATGAAAGTCAAAATTCTGTCCAAACGAGACGTACGAGCGATTTTCTAAAAGTTTGCACATGTTGCTACACGTAATAGCTACAAATGCACGTCGAAAATTTAGCAGGATCCGTGTTCACCGAGCAGAAAAACGACTTCTCGCTAAAATCATGAAAGTCAAAATTCTGTCCAAACGAGACGTACGAGCGATTTTCTAAAAGTTTGCACATGTTGCTACACGTAATAGCTACAAATGCACGTCGAAAATTTAGCAGGATCCGTGTTCACCGAGCAGAAAAACGACTTCTCGCTAAAATCATGAAAGTCAAAATTCTGTCCAAACGAGACGTACGAGCGATTTTCTAAAAGTTTGCACATGTTGCTACACGTAATAGCTACAAATGCACGTCGAAAATTTAGCAGGATCCGTGTTCACCGAGCAGAAAAACGACTTCTCGCTAAAATCATGAAAGTCAAAATTCTGTCCAAACGAGACGTACGAGCGATTTTCTAAAAGTTTGCACATGTTGCTACACGTAATAGCTACAAATGCACGTCGAAAATTTAGCAGGATCCGTGTTCACCGAGCAGAAAAACGACTTCTCGCTAAAATCATGAAAGTCAAAATTCTGTCCAAACGAGACGTACGAGCGATTTTCTAAAAGTTTGCACATGTTGCTACACGTAATAGCTACAAATGCACGTCGAAAATTTAGCAGGATCCGTGTTCACCGAGCAGAAAAACGACTTCTCGCTAAAATCATGAAAGTCAAAATTCTGTCCAAACGAGACGTACGAGCGATTTTCTAAAAGTTTGCACATGTTGCTACACGTAATAGCTACAAATGCACGTCGAAAATTTAGCAGGATCCGTGTTCACCGAGCAGAAAAACGACTTCTCGCTAAAATCATGAAAGTCAAAATTCTGTCCAAACGAGACGTACGAGCGATTTTCTAAAAGTTTGCACATGTTGCTACACGTAATAGCTACAAATGCACGTCGAAAATTTAGCAGGATCCGTGTTCACCGAGCAGAAAAACGACTTCTCGCTAAAATCATGAAAGTCAAAATTCTGTCCAAACGAGACGTACGAGCGATTTTCTAAAAGTTTGCACATGTTGCTACACGTAATAGCTACAAATGCACGTCGAAAATTTAGCAGGATCCGTGTTCACCGAGCAGAAAAACGACTTCTCGCTAAAATCATGAAAGTCAAAATTCTGTCCAAACGAGACGTACGAGCGATTTTCTAAAAGTTTGCACATGTTGCTACACGTAATAGCTACAAATGCACGTCGAAAATTTAGCAGGATCCGTGTTCACCGAGCAGAAAAACGACTTCTCGCTAAAATCATGAAAGTCAAAATTCTGTCCAAACGAGACGTACGAGCGATTTTCTAAAAGTTTGCACATGTTGCTACACGTAATAGCTACAAATGCACGTCGAAAATTTAGCAGGATCCGTGTTCACCGAGCAGAAAAACGACTTCTCGCTAAAATCATGAAAGTCAAAATTCTGTCCAAACGAGACGTACGAGCGATTTTCTAAAAGTTTGCACATGTTGCTACACGTAATAGCTACAAATGCACGTCGAAAATTTAGCAGGATCCGTGTTCACCGAGCAGAAAAACGACTTCTCGCTAAAATCATGAAAGTCAAAATTCTGTCCAAACGAGACGTACGAGCGATTTTCTAAAAGTTTGCACATGTTGCTACACGTAATAGCTACAAATGCACGTCGAAAATTTAGCAGGATCCGTGTTCACCGAGCAGAAAAACGACTTCTCGCTAAAATCATGAAAGTCAAAATTCTGTCCAAACGAGACGTACGAGCGATTTTCTAAAAGTTTGCACATGTTGCTACACGTAATAGCTACAAATGCACGTCGAAAATTTAGCAGGATCCGTGTTCACCGAGCAGAAAAACGACTTCTCGCTAAAATCATGAAAGTCAAAATTCTGTCCAAACGAGACGTACGAGCGATTTTCTAAAAGTTTGCACATGTTGCTACACGTAATAGCTACAAATGCACGTCGAAAATTTAGCAGGATCCGTGTTCACCGAGCAGAAAAACGACTTCTCGCTAAAATCATGAAAGTCAAAATTCTGTCCAAACGAGACGTACGAGCGATTTTCTAAAAGTTTGCACATGTTGCTACACGTAATAGCTACAAATGCACGTCGAAAATTTAGCAGGATCCGTGTTCACCGAGCAGAAAAACGACTTCTCGCTAAAATCATGAAAGTCAAAATTCTGTCCAAACGAGACGTACGAGCGATTTTCTAAAAGTTTGCACATGTTGCTACACGTAATAGCTACAAATGCACGTCGAAAATTTAGCAGGATCCGTGTTCACCGAGCAGAAAAACGACTTCTCGCTAAAATCATGAAAGTCAAAATTCTGTCCAAACGAGACGTACGAGCGATTTTCTAAAAGTTTGCACATGTTGCTACACGTAATAGCTACAAATGCACGTCGAAAATTTAGCAGGATCCGTGTTCACCGAGCAGAAAAACGACTTCTCGCTAAAATCATGAAAGTCAAAATTCTGTCCAAACGAGACGTACGAGCGATTTTCTAAAAGTTTGCACATGTTGCTACACGTAATAGCTACAAATGCACGTCGAAAATTTAGCAGGATCCGTGTTCACCGAGCAGAAAAACGACTTCTCGCTAAAATCATGAAAGTCAAAATTCTGTCCAAACGAGACGTACGAGCGATTTTCTAAAAGTTTGCACATGTTGCTACACGTAATAGCTACAAATGCACGTCGAAAATTTAGCAGGATCCGTGTTCACCGAGCAGAAAAACGACTTCTCGCTAAAATCATGAAAGTCAAAATTCTGTCCAAACGAGACGTACGAGCGATTTTCTAAAAGTTTGCACATGTTGCTACACGTAATAGCTACAAATGCACGTCGAAAATTTAGCAGGATCCGTGTTCACCGAGCAGAAAAACGACTTCTCGCTAAAATCATGAAAGTCAAAATTCTGTCCAAACGAGACGTACGAGCGATTTTCTAAAAGTTTGCACATGTTGCTACACGTAATAGCTACAAATGCACGTCGAAAATTTAGCAGGATCCGTGTTCACCGAGCAGAAAAACGACTTCTCGCTAAAATCATGAAAGTCAAAATTCTGTCCAAACGAGACGTACGAGCGATTTTCTAAAAGTTTGCACATGTTGCTACACGTAATAGCTACAAATGCACGTCGAAAATTTAGCAGGATCCGTGTTCACCGAGCAGAAAAACGACTTCTCGCTAAAATCATGAAAGTCAAAATTCTGTCCAAACGAGACGTACGAGCGATTTTCTAAAAGTTTGCACATGTTGCTACACGTAATAGCTACAAATGCACGTCGAAAATTTAGCAGGATCCGTGTTCACCGAGCAGAAAAACGACTTCTCGCTAAAATCATGAAAGTCAAAATTCTGTCCAAACGAGACGTACGAGCGATTTTCTAAAAGTTTGCACATGTTGCTACACGTAATAGCTACAAATGCACGTCGAAAATTTAGCAGGATCCGTGTTCACCGAGCAGAAAAACGACTTCTCGCTAAAATCATGAAAGTCAAAATTCTGTCCAAACGAGACGTACGAGCGATTTTCTAAAAGTTTGCACATGTTGCTACACGTAATAGCTACAAATGCACGTCGAAAATTTAGCAGGATCCGTGTTCACCGAGCAGAAAAACGACTTCTCGCTAAAATCATGAAAGTCAAAATTCTGTCCAAACGAGACGTACGAGCGATTTTCTAAAAGTTTGCACATGTTGCTACACGTAATAGCTACAAATGCACGTCGAAAATTTAGCAGGATCCGTGTTCACCGAGCAGAAAAACGACTTCTCGCTAAAATCATGAAAGTCAAAATTCTGTCCAAACGAGACGTACGAGCGATTTTCTAAAAGTTTGCACATGTTGCTACACGTAATAGCTACAAATGCACGTCGAAAATTTAGCAGGATCCGTGTTCACCGAGCAGAAAAACGACTTCTCGCTAAAATCATGAAAGTCAAAATTCTGTCCAAACGAGACGTACGAGCGATTTTCTAAAAGTTTGCACATGTTGCTACACGTAATAGCTACAAATGCACGTCGAAAATTTAGCAGGATCCGTGTTCACCGAGCAGAAAAACGACTTCTCGCTAAAATCATGAAAGTCAAAATTCTGTCCAAACGAGACGTACGAGCGATTTTCTAAAAGTTTGCACATGTTGCTACACGTAATAGCTACAAATGCACGTCGAAAATTTAGCAGGATCCGTGTTCACCGAGCAGAAAAACGACTTCTCGCTAAAATCATGAAAGTCAAAATTCTGTCCAAACGAGACGTACGAGCGATTTTCTAAAAGTTTGCACATGTTGCTACACGTAATAGCTACAAATGCACGTCGAAAATTTAGCAGGATCCGTGTTCACCGAGCAGAAAAACGACTTCTCGCTAAAATCATGAAAGTCAAAATTCTGTCCAAACGAGACGTACGAGCGATTTTCTAAAAGTTTGCACATGTTGCTACACGTAATAGCTACAAATGCACGTCGAAAATTTAGCAGGATCCGTGTTCACCGAGCAGAAAAACGACTTCTCGCTAAAATCATGAAAGTCAAAATTCTGTCCAAACGAGACGTACGAGCGATTTTCTAAAAGTTTGCACATGTTGCTACACGTAATAGCTACAAATGCACGTCGAAAATTTAGCAGGATCCGTGTTCACCGAGCAGAAAAACGACTTCTCGCTAAAATCATGAAAGTCAAAATTCTGTCCAAACGAGACGTACGAGCGATTTTCTAAAAGTTTGCACATGTTGCTACACGTAATAGCTACAAATGCACGTCGAAAATTTAGCAGGATCCGTGTTCACCGAGCAGAAAAACGACTTCTCGCTAAAATCATGAAAGTCAAAATTCTGTCCAAACGAGACGTACGAGCGATTTTCTAAAAGTTTGCACATGTTGCTACACGTAATAGCTACAAATGCACGTCGAAAATTTAGCAGGATCCGTGTTCACCGAGCAGAAAAACGACTTCTCGCTAAAATCATGAAAGTCAAAATTCTGTCCAAACGAGACGTACGAGCGATTTTCTAAAAGTTTGCACATGTTGCTACACGTAATAGCTACAAATGCACGTCGAAAATTTAGCAGGATCCGTGTTCACCGAGCAGAAAAACGACTTCTCGCTAAAATCATGAAAGTCAAAATTCTGTCCAAACGAGACGTACGAGCGATTTTCTAAAAGTTTGCACATGTTGCTACACGTAATAGCTACAAATGCACGTCGAAAATTTAGCAGGATCCGTGTTCACCGAGCAGAAAAACGACTTCTCGCTAAAATCATGAAAGTCAAAATTCTGTCCAAACGAGACGTACGAGCGATTTTCTAAAAGTTTGCACATGTTGCTACACGTAATAGCTACAAATGCACGTCGAAAATTTAGCAGGATCCGTGTTCACCGAGCAGAAAAACGACTTCTCGCTAAAATCATGAAAGTCAAAATTCTGTCCAAACGAGACGTACGAGCGATTTTCTAAAAGTTTGCACATGTTGCTACACGTAATAGCTACAAATGCACGTCGAAAATTTAGCAGGATCCGTGTTCACCGAGCAGAAAAACGACTTCTCGCTAAAATCATGAAAGTCAAAATTCTGTCCAAACGAGACGTACGAGCGATTTTCTAAAAGTTTGCACATGTTGCTACACGTAATAGCTACAAATGCACGTCGAAAATTTAGCAGGATCCGTGTTCACCGAGCAGAAAAACGACTTCTCGCTAAAATCATGAAAGTCAAAATTCTGTCCAAACGAGACGTACGAGCGATTTTCTAAAAGTTTGCACATGTTGCTACACGTAATAGCTACAAATGCACGTCGAAAATTTAGCAGGATCCGTGTTCACCGAGCAGAAAAACGACTTCTCGCTAAAATCATGAAAGTCAAAATTCTGTCCAAACGAGACGTACGAGCGATTTTCTAAAAGTTTGCACATGTTGCTACACGTAATAGCTACAAATGCACGTCGAAAATTTAGCAGGATCCGTGTTCACCGAGCAGAAAAACGACTTCTCGCTAAAATCATGAAAGTCAAAATTCTGTCCAAACGAGACGTACGAGCGATTTTCTAAAAGTTTGCACATGTTGCTACACGTAATAGCTACAAATGCACGTCGAAAATTTAGCAGGATCCGTGTTCACCGAGCAGAAAAACGACTTCTCGCTAAAATCATGAAAGTCAAAATTCTGTCCAAACGAGACGTACGAGCGATTTTCTAAAAGTTTGCACATGTTGCTACACGTAATAGCTACAAATGCACGTCGAAAATTTAGCAGGATCCGTGTTCACCGAGCAGAAAAACGACTTCTCGCTAAAATCATGAAAGTCAAAATTCTGTCCAAACGAGACGTACGAGCGATTTTCTAAAAGTTTGCACATGTTGCTACACGTAATAGCTACAAATGCACGTCGAAAATTTAGCAGGATCCGTGTTCACCGAGCAGAAAAACGACTTCTCGCTAAAATCATGAAAGTCAAAATTCTGTCCAAACGAGACGTACGAGCGATTTTCTAAAAGTTTGCACATGTTGCTACACGTAATAGCTACAAATGCACGTCGAAAATTTAGCAGGATCCGTGTTCACCGAGCAGAAAAACGACTTCTCGCTAAAATCATGAAAGTCAAAATTCTGTCCAAACGAGACGTACGAGCGATTTTCTAAAAGTTTGCACATGTTGCTACACGTAATAGCTACAAATGCACGTCGAAAATTTAGCAGGATCCGTGTTCACCGAGCAGAAAAACGACTTCTCGCTAAAATCATGAAAGTCAAAATTCTGTCCAAACGAGACGTACGAGCGATTTTCTAAAAGTTTGCACATGTTGCTACACGTAATAGCTACAAATGCACGTCGAAAATTTAGCAGGATCCGTGTTCACCGAGCAGAAAAACGACTTCTCGCTAAAATCATGAAAGTCAAAATTCTGTCCAAACGAGACGTACGAGCGATTTTCTAAAAGTTTGCACATGTTGCTACACGTAATAGCTACAAATGCACGTCGAAAATTTAGCAGGATCCGTGTTCACCGAGCAGAAAAACGACTTCTCGCTAAAATCATGAAAGTCAAAATTCTGTCCAAACGAGACGTACGAGCGATTTTCTAAAAGTTTGCACATGTTGCTACACGTAATAGCTACAAATGCACGTCGAAAATTTAGCAGGATCCGTGTTCACCGAGCAGAAAAACGACTTCTCGCTAAAATCATGAAAGTCAAAATTCTGTCCAAACGAGACGTACGAGCGATTTTCTAAAAGTTTGCACATGTTGCTACACGTAATAGCTACAAATGCACGTCGAAAATTTAGCAGGATCCGTGTTCACCGAGCAGAAAAACGACTTCTCGCTAAAATCATGAAAGTCAAAATTCTGTCCAAACGAGACGTACGAGCGATTTTCTAAAAGTTTGCACATGTTGCTACACGTAATAGCTACAAATGCACGTCGAAAATTTAGCAGGATCCGTGTTCACCGAGCAGAAAAACGACTTCTCGCTAAAATCATGAAAGTCAAAATTCTGTCCAAACGAGACGTACGAGCGATTTTCTAAAAGTTTGCACATGTTGCTACACGTAATAGCTACAAATGCACGTCGAAAATTTAGCAGGATCCGTGTTCACCGAGCAGAAAAACGACTTCTCGCTAAAATCATGAAAGTCAAAATTCTGTCCAAACGAGACGTACGAGCGATTTTCTAAAAGTTTGCACATGTTGCTACACGTAATAGCTACAAATGCACGTCGAAAATTTAGCAGGATCCGTGTTCACCGAGCAGAAAAACGACTTCTCGCTAAAATCATGAAAGTCAAAATTCTGTCCAAACGAGACGTACGAGCGATTTTCTAAAAGTTTGCACATGTTGCTACACGTAATAGCTACAAATGCACGTCGAAAATTTAGCAGGATCCGTGTTCACCGAGCAGAAAAACGACTTCTCGCTAAAATCATGAAAGTCAAAATTCTGTCCAAACGAGACGTACGAGCGATTTTCTAAAAGTTTGCACATGTTGCTACACGTAATAGCTACAAATGCACGTCGAAAATTTAGCAGGATCCGTGTTCACCGAGCAGAAAAACGACTTCTCGCTAAAATCATGAAAGTCAAAATTCTGTCCAAACGAGACGTACGAGCGATTTTCTAAAAGTTTGCACATGTTGCTACACGTAATAGCTACAAATGCACGTCGAAAATTTAGCAGGATCCGTGTTCACCGAGCAGAAAAACGACTTCTCGCTAAAATCATGAAAGTCAAAATTCTGTCCAAACGAGACGTACGAGCGATTTTCTAAAAGTTTGCACATGTTGCTACACGTAATAGCTACAAATGCACGTCGAAAATTTAGCAGGATCCGTGTTCACCGAGCAGAAAAACGACTTCTCGCTAAAATCATGAAAGTCAAAATTCTGTCCAAACGAGACGTACGAGCGATTTTCTAAAAGTTTGCACATGTTGCTACACGTAATAGCTACAAATGCACGTCGAAAATTTAGCAGGATCCGTGTTCACCGAGCAGAAAAACGACTTCTCGCTAAAATCATGAAAGTCAAAATTCTGTCCAAACGAGACGTACGAGCGATTTTCTAAAAGTTTGCACATGTTGCTACACGTAATAGCTACAAATGCACGTCGAAAATTTAGCAGGATCCGTGTTCACCGAGCAGAAAAACGACTTCTCGCTAAAATCATGAAAGTCAAAATTCTGTCCAAACGAGACGTACGAGCGATTTTCTAAAAGTTTGCACATGTTGCTACACGTAATAGCTACAAATGCACGTCGAAAATTTAGCAGGATCCGTGTTCACCGAGCAGAAAAACGACTTCTCGCTAAAATCATGAAAGTCAAAATTCTGTCCAAACGAGACGTACGAGCGATTTTCTAAAAGTTTGCACATGTTGCTACACGTAATAGCTACAAATGCACGTCGAAAATTTAGCAGGATCCGTGTTCACCGAGCAGAAAAACGACTTCTCGCTAAAATCATGAAAGTCAAAATTCTGTCCAAACGAGACGTACGAGCGATTTTCTAAAAGTTTGCACATGTTGCTACACGTAATAGCTACAAATGCACGTCGAAAATTTAGCAGGATCCGTGTTCACCGAGCAGAAAAACGACTTCTCGCTAAAATCATGAAAGTCAAAATTCTGTCCAAACGAGACGTACGAGCGATTTTCTAAAAGTTTGCACATGTTGCTACACGTAATAGCTACAAATGCACGTCGAAAATTTAGCAGGATCCGTGTTCACCGAGCAGAAAAACGACTTCTCGCTAAAATCATGAAAGTCAAAATTCTGTCCAAACGAGACGTACGAGCGATTTTCTAAAAGTTTGCACATGTTGCTACACGTAATAGCTACAAATGCACGTCGAAAATTTAGCAGGATCCGTGTTCACCGAGCAGAAAAACGACTTCTCGCTAAAATCATGAAAGTCAAAATTCTGTCCAAACGAGACGTACGAGCGATTTTCTAAAAGTTTGCACATGTTGCTACACGTAATAGCTACAAATGCACGTCGAAAATTTAGCAGGATCCGTGTTCACCGAGCAGAAAAACGACTTCTCGCTAAAATCATGAAAGTCAAAATTCTGTCCAAACGAGACGTACGAGCGATTTTCTAAAAGTTTGCACATGTTGCTACACGTAATAGCTACAAATGCACGTCGAAAATTTAGCAGGATCCGTGTTCACCGAGCAGAAAAACGACTTCTCGCTAAAATCATGAAAGTCAAAATTCTGTCCAAACGAGACGTACGAGCGATTTTCTAAAAGTTTGCACATGTTGCTACACGTAATAGCTACAAATGCACGTCGAAAATTTAGCAGGATCCGTGTTCACCGAGCAGAAAAACGACTTCTCGCTAAAATCATGAAAGTCAAAATTCTGTCCAAACGAGACGTACGAGCGATTTTCTAAAAGTTTGCACATGTTGCTACACGTAATAGCTACAAATGCACGTCGAAAATTTAGCAGGATCCGTGTTCACCGAGCAGAAAAACGACTTCTCGCTAAAATCATGAAAGTCAAAATTCTGTCCAAACGAGACGTACGAGCGATTTTCTAAAAGTTTGCACATGTTGCTACACGTAATAGCTACAAATGCACGTCGAAAATTTAGCAGGATCCGTGTTCACCGAGCAGAAAAACGACTTCTCGCTAAAATCATGAAAGTCAAAATTCTGTCCAAACGAGACGTACGAGCGATTTTCTAAAAGTTTGCACATGTTGCTACACGTAATAGCTACAAATGCACGTCGAAAATTTAGCAGGATCCGTGTTCACCGAGCAGAAAAACGACTTCTCGCTAAAATCATGAAAGTCAAAATTCTGTCCAAACGAGACGTACGAGCGATTTTCTAAAAGTTTGCACATGTTGCTACACGTAATAGCTACAAATGCACGTCGAAAATTTAGCAGGATCCGTGTTCACCGAGCAGAAAAACGACTTCTCGCTAAAATCATGAAAGTCAAAATTCTGTCCAAACGAGACGTACGAGCGATTTTCTAAAAGTTTGCACATGTTGCTACACGTAATAGCTACAAATGCACGTCGAAAATTTAGCAGGATCCGTGTTCACCGAGCAGAAAAACGACTTCTCGCTAAAATCATGAAAGTCAAAATTCTGTCCAAACGAGACGTACGAGCGATTTTCTAAAAGTTTGCACATGTTGCTACACGTAATAGCTACAAATGCACGTCGAAAATTTAGCAGGATCCGTGTTCACCGAGCAGAAAAACGACTTCTCGCTAAAATCATGAAAGTCAAAATTCTGTCCAAACGAGACGTACGAGCGATTTTCTAAAAGTTTGCACATGTTGCTACACGTAATAGCTACAAATGCACGTCGAAAATTTAGCAGGATCCGTGTTCACCGAGCAGAAAAACGACTTCTCGCTAAAATCATGAAAGTCAAAATTCTGTCCAAACGAGACGTACGAGCGATTTTCTAAAAGTTTGCACATGTTGCTACACGTAATAGCTACAAATGCACGTCGAAAATTTAGCAGGATCCGTGTTCACCGAGCAGAAAAACGACTTCTCGCTAAAATCATGAAAGTCAAAATTCTGTCCAAACGAGACGTACGAGCGATTTTCTAAAAGTTTGCACATGTTGCTACACGTAATAGCTACAAATGCACGTCGAAAATTTAGCAGGATCCGTGTTCACCGAGCAGAAAAACGACTTCTCGCTAAAATCATGAAAGTCAAAATTCTGTCCAAACGAGACGTACGAGCGATTTTCTAAAAGTTTGCACATGTTGCTACACGTAATAGCTACAAATGCACGTCGAAAATTTAGCAGGATCCGTGTTCACCGAGCAGAAAAACGACTTCTCGCTAAAATCATGAAAGTCAAAATTCTGTCCAAACGAGACGTACGAGCGATTTTCTAAAAGTTTGCACATGTTGCTACACGTAATAGCTACAAATGCACGTCGAAAATTTAGCAGGATCCGTGTTCACCGAGCAGAAAAACGACTTCTCGCTAAAATCATGAAAGTCAAAATTCTGTCCAAACGAGACGTACGAGCGATTTTCTAAAAGTTTGCACATGTTGCTACACGTAATAGCTACAAATGCACGTCGAAAATTTAGCAGGATCCGTGTTCACCGAGCAGAAAAACGACTTCTCGCTAAAATCATGAAAGTCAAAATTCTGTCCAAACGAGACGTACGAGCGATTTTCTAAAAGTTTGCACATGTTGCTACACGTAATAGCTACAAATGCACGTCGAAAATTTAGCAGGATCCGTGTTCACCGAGCAGAAAAACGACTTCTCGCTAAAATCATGAAAGTCAAAATTCTGTCCAAACGAGACGTACGAGCGATTTTCTAAAAGTTTGCACATGTTGCTACACGTAATAGCTACAAATGCACGTCGAAAATTTAGCAGGATCCGTGTTCACCGAGCAGAAAAACGACTTCTCGCTAAAATCATGAAAGTCAAAATTCTGTCCAAACGAGACGTACGAGCGATTTTCTAAAAGTTTGCACATGTTGCTACACGTAATAGCTACAAATGCACGTCGAAAATTTAGCAGGATCCGTGTTCACCAAACAGAAAAAGCGATTTTCTAAAAGTTTGCACATGTAATAGCTAAAATGCACGTCGAATAGCAGGATCCTTCACGAGCAGAAAAACGACTTCTGCTAATCAAAGTCA